>NC_088694.1:7500-1207500 GCF_028017835.1 Emys orbicularis | reverse complement strand
AGAGGCGACTCCATCGGAGCCAGGGCACCCCCCAGCGCTCCTTTAACATGCTGGGGCAGTTTGAACACAAGCCTGCCACGAGCCCCTGCAGCAGGGCCCTGCAGCCTGTGTGTGCGTGTTCCCTGCCTGTCTGCATCGGGGACACCCTGGCTCCCTAGGCACATTGCCGCCGTGGGCAGGCGCCCCAGTGCTGCAATACAAGGGGCATGCCTTGATTCAAGGGTCGGGGCATTTCTGAAATCCTCACGTCCGGAGGCAGGGAACAGCCTGGAGGCTGGAGCGGGAGTTTGCCGGAAGGTGGCTGCTGCTTCGGCTTTCTGGACACCAGGATCCTGAGCCAAAGGCAACCTGGGCTTGTGGGCGCTCTCCCGGGGTTAAAGAGGAAATGCCCAGCACCCATGGCAGCTGTGTGAGCCATTTCTCCAGTGTCCTGCCCCTTGAGCCCCCGCCCCAGATGACTATGACCCCTCTGAGCCCTGGCAGGAGGTCCACGGTCCTGGGTGCCAGCCTACAGAGGAGTTCGGTAGGACTGGTATTGTCATTAACACCCAGCCATTGGCTTCCACTGCAGGAGAGGCCCTGGGCAGAGGGCAGTCCACGCCGCTCTCTGCCTGGCCCTACAAACATGGAGGCCGTTCTCTAGGGCTATTCCCAGGCACTGGCCGTGCTGGTGCGTCAGGCTTCGTCACCATCGCCAGAAGGGCCAGCAGCTCGAGTGCTGGGAGCAGGGACTAGGTCTCTGGCTGAGAAACAGGAGTGGGGGCGAGCCAGTGCCCAGAGCGATGGGGTAGTGGCACGTGTGACCCTACTGCCAGGTGGAGCCGGCAGCAACCAGGGCCGGGTTCAATATCTAGGGGATCCTCTTTAACAATACGACACAGAACCAGCTCGAGCCCCCACACAGTAACCTGGGGAAATTACACACCACCCTGGGCACCTCTGCGAGGCCATACTTCCCCTCTCACCAGCACAGCGTCTGAGTGTAGCAAAGAAACTTGTCATGAAAGGAGGGAAGTCACCCGACATTAATTAGGGAAAATGCCACAAGCAGGATTCATAGTCCTACAGCTGTGAGCAGGACGCCCACCCCGGAGTGCGTGGGGCAGAGCCTTCCGCCTCGTGTTCTTAAGTTCTACAGCCAACAGTTCCTTTTCTGTGCCCCTCTCGGCTCCCTCACCGCACCCCACTCCCAGGGGGTGTCCTTGGTCAGCGGGGACCCCGGGTTCAGAGGCGCAGCTGGGTGAGTTCCCCTCCCACCCGGGGAAGAAGGCACCTGGCTTGCTCTGCCGTCGGAGCACTTGCTCGGGCTGCCCGCCCCGCCAGCCACGGTCCCTCTCTTCTGGCTGTCGTGCCAGCCGCTCGTTCCACTCCCACCGGCCGCCTGTTGGCTGCTTCTGCAGGCTGACTGTTGGCTGTTCCCGCCAGCTGACTGTCAGTTCTCTGCTGTTGCCACCTCTCTGCTGTGACCTCTGCAGGTCAGTCTCTTAGTGAGTTTCAGCTTTTAGCAGGCTGGGCAGAAACACTGACCCACCACCAGTGAGTTCAGCCTCATTGCTGCCAAATGGCCGGACGTGCCGCCCTCCTCTTCATTGGCCACCCCAGGCACCTGCTTTTTACGCTGGTGCCTGGAGCCGGCCCCGTTTCTGGAGCCCAGGGACTATGTGGCAGCTCACGCTCTAGTGACACTGCCCAGTGCCTGCCACCCCCAGGAGACCCCCTTTCTCCAGGGACATTAGCCTGGGGCACAGGCTCCAGCTGCAGGGGGGTTGTCCCGGGCGGACATGCAGGGACAGGGAGGCCCAATCCAGGAAATCACAGGGAGGCCGGCTGAGCTGAGCTCTTTATTACACAACCCAGGTGCTGGGCGAGATCAGGCCCACGGGCGATTGGGGGTGGGTGTCAGGTGGGGACCGTATTGGAGGATCCTGTCCCATCCCCCCACAGGCCCTGCTGTCACGCTCTCGGCTCTTCCCGGTCTCGCTCTCGTCGGCCCTGTGGAAAAAGGGGCAGTCGGTCAGGCCAGGGGCTGGTTCTGAGGCTGGGGGGCAGGGAGGGAGGTGACAGGAGCAATCCTGGACTGCCTCATGCATGGGGGCTGGGCACAGAGATCCCAGCACGCAGGGGGCCCCCTCGGGGTCAGGTGCAGGCAGAGCGGTTCTGCCTTGCACGGCCTTGAGGGGGGGTCGGGGGCACGGCTGATGCAGCTGCACCCGGCCCCTCCCGGGCAGTCGCCGGCCTTGCAGCAGGGCTCAGTGCACGGGGCTGGGTGACCTCGGGAGTCGCCACTGAACAAACTCCATGGCACAGAGCAGCCCCGGGGAGGAGGCAGGAGACCCAGCCGGCCAGGCCAGCAGCGCCGATATCATCCCAGAGCAGTCCTCTCCCCATCTCCACGCCAGCCTCCCGCAGCCCTTCGCCTCCTCCCCAGAGAGCTGGGAGCTCCGTGGGGGAGAGGGCAATGTGCACTGCCAGCTTCCGCCCAGACTCCAGGCCTGGGGGAAGCCGGGTCACTCGGAGTAGGTCTGTGACTAGAGTGACCTTTTCAAAATGCCAAAACGAGACAGGCAGGAACCCCAGACCTCTGTAGCCATGTCCCCTGCACTGCCTCTTCCCCCGGCCCCGCACTCTGGCCAGGCCAGAAGCCGCAGCCAAGCCATGGGAAGAGCTGCCCAGGGAGCCCGGGCCGCTGTGGGGAGACCCAGACCTTCCACCTGCCCTGGGCGGGGGCCGAGGTGCCTGAGAGCAGCTCCCGCCGCTTTTCCTGCCCCCTGGGGTACAGTGACCAGGGCAGATGGAGGGCCTGGGACTCCCCCCAGCAGCCTTGGCTCCCCTTACCATGGCACTAAGGGATGCAAAGGGAGGGGCCGAGGGGCAGGACAGCCCACAGGAGTGAACATCTCCGTAGTTATCTGTGAATCCTACACAGAGTTCGTGTCTCACATGCTGGGCTGATGGGAGATTCTGTCTGTGCCGCGCCCAGCACTTTGGGGGCCATAACAGTAACAGCGTTTCCAACGTGTGCAGAGTGGCGAGCGGGAGGGCCAAGGGCTCATCACAGCTACGCTCTCAACCCAGCAAAGAGGCACCTCCCTGGGTAGCCGTTTATTCCGTTTAACAACAGGAGAAGGGGAGCAGTTGCTTCAGCAGCTGAACGCCCAACGGCCTCAGGAAGGGGCCGGTCAGTTCCTGTTCCAACGCGAAATGTAGAAACAGGAGAGCAGCTGAGCAATGTGGCAACTACCTGCTCAGGTCAGAGCTTTATACCCCCCCACCCTAACAAAGCCAGGTCGGTGTGACACTGGCAATCCAGAGTCCCCCTGTCTCAGTGGAACAGTGACAGACACACCATGGAATCAGTCTGGCTCACCTGGGCATTAGTATTGTTAAAACAGGGATTGGAATGATAGGAATCTGTTTAGTGTTTATTCTTTATTGAATGCTGGTGTGTTGCTGCCTGCATTCATCTCACTTACAGCGTCTCTATCCCATAGTTTAAGGTAATATGTGAGCGGTTGTATGGTGAGTCTCTGTGAGTGTGTAACTCGCCAGAGGGGAGAGACGAATTAGTGTGAATGGCTGATTTCCTGCAGAAGGTGTTATATCCTGCCCAACGGGAAAGGGACATTGACGCCAGACGGACTAGTGTGGGACATTAAAGAGGACAAAAGATGTTTGTTGTTTTTCCCTCCCCACCCCCACCCCCCCCCACCCCCCCCGTGAAGATGAGTCGTGCTAGTGGATTCCTCCCATCACTGAGTTTGCAGCTGAGATCACAAGGACGGATGGGGATAAAACCCCGAACAGAAGGAACTGATGCTCACTAGGCTGCTTGGAGTCTGGGGTGGGCAGGTTTCTAGGCATAAGCAAGAGATCCACAGCTGCTCAGCTGGGGTTAGTCCTGAAGGGCATATAGCGCTTGCTCATGATAGAGGCTTCTATTTCCTTGTGAAAGTTGAGATAGTAACTCATTTGTGCTTCTATGTTTACTTGCTTTAACCTTGTAAATAACTCTCTGGTTTCTTTTTCCTAGTTAATAAATCTTTAGATGGTTTGGCTAGAAGCCTTGTCTGTGGTGTGAGATCTGAGGTGCGATTGACCTAGGTAAGTGACTGGCCCTTTGGGGCTGGGAGTAAGTTAATTCTCAGGCTGTCCCAGCTTGCTGGGCTGCCCAGCCCAGGAGAGCGGGTTCAGGCGTTCGGTCCCCTTACCGCCTTTCCTGCAGGCCTGTTGGCACTCCAGGAGAGTTCTAAAGTTGTTCCCGTTGCCCCGGCAGCCGCCGTAGATGAAGCTTTCACACGTCCTGGAGGCCGGGTTGTAGAAGAAGCGTGGGATCTGTCCCTTGCAAGGGCCCGTCTCAGGCGGGAGTCGGCAAATGTCACCTGGAGAGAGGATATGGGCAGAGATCAGCAAGGGAGCTCAGGCTAGTGAACCCAGACTGGAGGGGAAGTGAGGATGCATGGAGTGAAAATTACAGACGCAGGCATTATTATACTGACACATGAAGAAAAGGGAGTTACCTTATAAGTGGCGAACCAGTGTTGACAGGGCCAATTCAATCAGGGTGAATGTGGTCCACTCCCAATAATTGATGAGCTGTGGATTGCACCCTCAGCAAGTTTGCAGATGACACTAAGCTGGGAGGAGTGGTCGATATGCTGGAGGGTAGGGATAGGATACAGAGGGACCTAGACAAATTAGAGGATTGGGGCAAAGGAAATCTGATGAGGTTCAACAAGGACAAGTGCAGAGTCCTGCACTTAGGACGGAAGAATCCCATGCACTGCTACAGACTAGGGACCGAATGGCTAGGCAGCAGTTCTGCAGAAAAGGACCTAGGGGTTACAGTGGACGAGAAGCTGGATATGAGTCAGCAGTGTGCCCTTGATGCAAAGAAGGCTAACGGCATTTTGGGCTGTATAAGTAGGAGCATTGCCAGCAGATCGAGGGATGTGATCATTCCCCTCTATTCGGCATTGGTGAGGCCTCATCTGGAGTACTGTGTCCAGTTTTGGGCCCCACACTACAAGAAGGATGTGGAAAAATTGGAAAGAGTCCAGCAGAGGGCAACAAAAATGATTAGAGGGCTGGGGCACATGATTTACAAGGAGAAGCTGAGGGAACTGGGATTGCAGAAGAGAAGAGTGAGGGGGGATTTGATAGCTGCTTTCAACTACCTGAAAGAGGGTTCCAAAGAGGATGGATCTAGACTGTTCTCAGTGGTACCCGATGACAGAACAAGGAGTAATGGTCTCAAGTTGCAGTGGGGGAGGTCTAGGTTGGATATTAGGAAACACTATTTCACTAGGAGGGTGGTGAAGCACTGGAATGCGTTACCTAGGGAAGGAGAGGTTTTTAAGGCCCGGCTTGACAAAGCCCTGGCTGGGATGATTTAGTTGGGGATTGATCCTGCTTTGAGCAGGGGGTTGGACTAGATACCTCCTGAGGTCCCTTCCAACCCCGATATTCTATGATTCTGTGCAGGGCCGTCTCCAGCTTCTTTGCCGCCCCAAGCTGCAAAGAAAAAAAAAAAAGATAAAGCCGCGATCGGCAGCACTTCGGCGGCAGCTCTATCGCACCGCTTCGTTCTTCGGCGGCAATTCGGCAGCGGGTCCTTCGCTCCGAGAGAGATTGAGGGACCCGCCGCCGAATTGCTGCCAAAGACCCGGACGTGCCGCCCCTCTCCATTCACCGCCCCAAGCACCTGCTTCCTGCGCTGGTGCCTGGGGTCTGCCCAGGTGCTGGAGGCTCCTTGGCTATTTCCCTTGGCTGGGGAGTCCGTGCTTACTCCCATCTGGCTGCCCTGCCTGGCCAGCTGGTGATCCTGCCTCTTTGCCAGTCAGACCCAAACTGGGCCAGGCTCTCTCCTGCTCTCCCGTCCCCAGGCCTGGCCTTCACTGCGCGTATAATGGGGCTGGGCTAGCTGGGCCAAAGGCTCTCCTTAACCCCTGCTGTGCTGGCTGACAGCTTCTCTGCTTCATCACACTGGGTCAGACCAATAGTCCATCTCGCTCAGGATCCGATCTTCTGACAGTGGCCAATGCCAGATGTTTCAGCGGGTCTGAGCAGAACAGGGAATCGTCAAGAGATCCATCCCCTGTCGTCTAGTCCCAGCTTCTACCAGTCAGATGTTTAGGGACACCCGGAGCATGGGGTAGCATCCCTGACTGGCTAATAGCCATTGATGGACCTATCTTCCAGGAACTTATCTCATTCTTTTTTGAACCCCGTTATATTTTGGCCTCCACAACATCCTCCGGCAACAAGTTCCACAGGTTGACTGTGCGTTGTGTGAAGAAACACTTCCTTATGTTTGTTTTAAACCTGCTGCCTGTTCATTTCATTGGCTGGCCTCTGGCTCTTGCGTCATGTTAAGGGCTAAATAACACTTCCTTGTTCACTTTCTTAGGGCCCACAAAGGGAGCGCAGAGGGTGGAAGAGCCCATCCCCTCATTATTTTTTGCAGTAAGAACACAACTTCACATTTGGTGAACTTTAGAAATCTGGAATGGTTTGCTGGCTCTAGCAAATAATTATTTCAATTAGGTCTAATATCCACCACACCAATTTTGGGTCATTATTTTCCGTTTCCACATCTTCTGTTTTTACCAATTGTGATTTCAACACAGTCCTTGAAGCACATCAGTAGGGCCTTTTATCTAGATCGGGGCGGGGGGGGGGGCAACCTGAGCCTGAGGAGGAGCCAGAATTTTCCAATGTACATTGCCAAAGAGCTACAGTAATAGATCAGCAGCCCCCAGCACCTCCTGCTCGGCGGGAGCCCCGCCAATCAGCACCTCCCGCCTGCCACAATCAGCTGTTTCACATGCGCAGGAGGCTGTGTGGGGGAGCGGGAGGAGCGAGGGCATGGCAGGCTCGGGGGAAGGGGCAGGGGCCTTGGGGAAAGGGGTGGAGTGGGGGCAGGGCCTGGGGCAGAGCCAGGGGTTGAGCAGTGAACCCCACCCCCCACCCCCCGGCACATTGGAAAGTTGGCGCCTGTAGCTCCAGCCCCAGAGTCGGTGCCTAGACAAGGAGCCGCATATTAACCTCTGAAGTGCCGCATGCGGCTACGGAGCCCCAGGTTGGCCACCCCTGATCTAGTTGAGGGGTAGGCAACCTATGGCACGTGTGCCAAAGGCGGCACGCGAGCTGATTTTCAATGACACTCACACTGCCCAGGTCCAAGCCACCGGTCCGGGGGGCTCTGCATTTTAATTGAATTTTAAATGAAGCTTCTTAAACATTTTTAAAATGTTATTTACTTTACATACAACAATAGTTTAGTTATATATTATAGACATAGAAAGAGACCTTCCAAAAACATTAAAATGTATCACTGGCACGAGAAACTTTAAATCAGAGTGAATAAATGAAGACTCGGCACACACCACTTCTGAAAGGTTGCCGACCCCTGATCTAGTTAATTCAGTTGGTTTCCTTTTCATACCTTCCCCATCAGCATTTGTTGCTCTGCGGTATTCTGACATCTTAGGAACTTTCACGGCCCTTTATCCCTCGTGCTCACAACTAGAGCAAATCTGTCGGCCCAATTATCACAACAGTGGCATGATCCCAGCACTGTCCCGTAGAGATGAGCAGCCCAGCCCAGCCCAGGCACAGGGGAGGGGGGCCGCTGGATTTCCTGCTGCCACCTGACACTCCTGGGGAGCCTTTGCGTTGGTCTTGCTGCCCTGACAGCTGCCATAATCGATGTTTTGACACCTCCTGGAGGCCGGGTTGCAGAGCTGGCTGTAGTAAGTGAAGGCCCTGATAAAGGCCCAGTATGAGGCCTGAGGCCTGAACTAAAGTAATGGTCAAGACTTTGCTAACATAAAGCAAAGTTAAGCTGTGAGCCAGAGGCAGGCCCTGCTCACAGAAGCTGGCAAGGAAAGGGCTGATGCTGCAAAAAGAGACATACCTAAAAGGTACTGGACACCAGATATCAGAACATTCGCATACTTGTACATTCCACACTCAAGGAACAAGCCGACCCATCCCAATGACAGGGGCAAAAGGGTAAACTGATGGATAGAGTTGTTTTGTTCGAACCAACATGTACAAGGTGAGAGGCGGCACCTTACTACGTAGAGGGGTTGTACCTTGCTGCGTAGAGGGGTTGCACCTCAATACGTCAGGAGTGATGTGTAACTTGTTTGTACCTGTGTATAAGAATGTATCCCTGGGGTGGTGTCTTTGTCCAACCGAGGAGGCAGTGGAAAGTCCCGCCACTGACTGAGCTGGGTCCATTGCCAAGAGGCACTTTCTCGTAGTATGCCCGGTAGACTAAGTAATCTACGGGGAACTGCAACTGTGTCCGAGGTTGCAATAAACCTGGCCGGGTGCCTTCGTACCTTACTAGACTCTGTGGTTATTGGGGGTTCTCGTCGGGTTTGCTGTGTCAGCTATCTGCGCAGAGCTGGGGCAGCACACAGAGGGAACACACACACGCAGCCGAGTGATATCAACATAGGAGAAAGCAGAGCACCACACCGGTAGCATCTGACAACACTGGCGAGAAATGGGTTCGAAAGAGAGCCGAGATCTACCAGGGAGTCTCAGACTACTAAACACAGAGGGGGTCTCTGGTCCCCAGGAGGGGAGGGGGATCTTTCTGGAGAGCACATTTCTGGGGCTAGACAGCCATGGCCACAGTCAGACAAGCAGTATTTATGGCTGGAGGGACCCGTAGTCAGCGCAGCTCAGCTGGCAACAAACATGACTAGTGCCAGTCTGCCCCCACCAGTGTGTGTGCGGGGGCGGGCAGGGGGGGCCTGGCCCCTGCCTCAGGCTGGGCTCCCCTCCTCCCGAGCTCACTCACAGCCCCCAGCAGCCTCCCTGCTCCTGAGGAAACGTCTCCCCCGTTCCTGTGGCCACTGGCACCGTTTGACGCTCCCCGCGGCAGGGGCAGCACGTTCTGCAGGGGGCCGAACTGGGGCTGCCTTTGGACCTGGCGTGGGGGGGGGGGGGTCCCATTCTCCAGGGGCGAGCCGGGGGTGTAATAGGGAAAGACCTGGCAGGATGTGGGGAGGGCTTGGATAGGGGGGAATGGGTGACGGAGAGGGTGGGGGAGGGGAGGGAAGAGCGCTCACACTGACCAATGCATGGCAGGGAGACACCCAAGGGCACATCCCAGAGCCCAGGGCCGCCCAGAGGATTCAGGGGGCCTTCCCGTGAGGAGCTGCTGGGCCCGGCTCCAGAGTCTCTCGCCCCCTGGGCGTGGGGCTGTCCCCGGGGCTCCCCCACTTCGCCCCAGGGAGGCCTCCTTGCTCTGTCCCCGATACACCAGAGACACTCACAGCTCTCACGCATTAGCAACAAGATCCTCGTTTAGCCCCATCACCCACCCCAGGCCCTGCCGCTTGCATCGACCCTTGAGACTGGGCCCCCGTTAGTTTCGAATCAGGCAGCTGAGATCCGTTGCAGGGTTCCCCCTTTATTCCTAACCCATCTTTCTTTGCTCCGTAGCTAACGCCATCTGCAATCTCCCTGCGGAACCCGGACCATGTTTAGCCTACATGCCCAGATACTTCTACAACTCGGCCACCAAGAGGTGTGAGGAGTTCATTTACGGCGGCTGCCAGGGCAATGCGAACAGGTTTCCCAATATGGACGAATGTCTCAAGACCTGTGGCAGCTCAGGTAAGACAGCAAGAGAAACTCAGCTAGTTGGGTCATGAGCTGGTCAAAGGGATGTGAATGCAAAGCAGCTGGGGCCACAGAGACGGATCTCCCCTCTAATGACTGACTGGCTGCATCACAGCAGTGCCTAGGGGATCCAGCAGAGCCAGGACCCCATCATGCCGGGCGCTGCACAGACGCAGTGAGAGGCAGCCCTGGCCCGAGGAGCTCACACTCTGGCTAGGCAAAGGGAGGAGGGCTGAGGACGAGCGTGTGAGGAGTCCATGGTACAGCTCATGCTGGGAGCTGAAACGAAATTGAAGGTCCCTGAGTCCCGGTAGCTGCATCCCAGCCTGCTCTGGAGGCCTCTGGCTAGGGCGTTAATGACAATAACAATCCTGCTCAACACGTCTGTAGCCTGGCACCCAGAACCGCAGACCTGCTGGCCTGGCTCAGAGGAGTCATGCTCGTCTCTGGCAGAGCTGGGGCGGGGGCTGAAGGAGCAGGAGTGAGTCCCAGTCTCAGACACTTCTGTGCTGGAGAAATGGCTCACACAGCTGCCATGGGTGCCGGGCATTTCCTCTCTAATCCCGGGCGAGCGCCCACGAGCCCAGGTTGCCTTTGGCTCAGGATCCTGGTGTCCAGAAAGCCGAAGCAGCAGCCACCTTCCGGCGTTATTTATTACAAGCCGGGTGTGCGACGCTCTTTAGCATGATGCAGCCGGGGGTGCGTGATGATGTCACTAAGATACATTCAGGGTTCCCCAGTCGCCCAGCAGCTACCCCAGCCGGGGACTCTCCCGAGAGTTACTGGGCTGGTGTCACTCCGTGTCCATCTGATCAGCAGGGAAAGGCGATGGGATTGTCAATAATCCTGCAGTGCGTCCCCAGGCAAACTCCCGCTCCAGCCTCCAGGCCGTTCCCTGGCTCCGGACTGAGGATTTCAGACCCTTGAATCCAGGCATGGCCCCTTGTATTGCAGCAGCGGGGCTCCTGCCCACGGGGGCAATGTGCCTGGGTGTCCCTGATGCAGCCTGTTATTACATTTCCACCTTCCTCACAGGGACGTTTGCCAACTCTCGCAGGGCCCTGCTGCTTCCCTGTTCCCTTTGGGAGGGGCAGACACCAGGGGCAGCTTGCTTGTGCAATGGCCCCTCCTGGGACGGCAGTGCCGGGCTGGCATGATGCTATATAAGCTGGGGCAGCTCGGCGCTGGGCATCCTGACCCCGCAGCACCATGAAATCAGGCCACCTCCTCCTGGGGCTCCTCGCCCTCTGGGCTGACCTGACACCTGCCTCTGGGCAGCTCCGTCAAGGTGAGGGCCCCCTGCCCTGGCTCCCCACCCAGCCCGCAGCCAGCGCTTCCCTCCTGCCTGCCCCCAGCCCTGAACCTGCCCCCAGCCCCGTTCGCTCTCAGCGGCTTCTGCCCCGTATCCCCCACGCGACACAGCCCCTCGCAGCATCCCTGGCCCTGCCGCCGGCCCCAGAGTCTCTCGCCCCCGGGCGTGGGGCTGTCCCCGGGCCTCCCCCATTTCGTCCCAGGGAGGCCTCCTTGCTCTGTCCCCGGCCTTTCGCTCTTCGCCTCCCGCTCCGGGACACGGAGCCCCCCTGGCTCTCCCCAGCCCTCCGGCTGCTCCTGGATCCTTTCTACCCTCTAGGCTCTCCCTGGTGAGCCGCCCATGCCCATGGCTGCGACACTCCCTCGGACCCGTCTCCCTCCGGGCCGGGTCGCAGCCTGGCTCTGGCAGGGCCACCCAGGGGGGGGGCAAGTGGGGCAATTTGCCCCAGGCCCTGCAGGGGCCCCACGAGAGTTTTCCGGGGCCCCTGGAGCGGGGTCCTTCACTCGCTCCAGGGGCCCCGGAAACTCTCGCGGGGCCTGCGCCCCCAGAGCTTCTTCCGCTCCGGGTCTTCGGTGGCAGTTCCCAGCCGGCCAGGCCAGCAGCGCCGATATCATCCCAGAGCAGTCCTCTCCCCATCTCCACGCCAGCCTCCCGCAGCCCTTCGCCTCCTCCCCAGAGAGCTGGGAGCTCCGTGGGGGAGAGGGCAATGTGCACTGCCAGCTTCCGCCCAGACTCCAGGCCTGGGGGGAGCTGGGTCACTCGGAGTAGGTCTGTGACTAGAGAGTGACCTTTTCAAAATGCCAAAACGAGACAGGCAGGAACCCCAGACCTCTGTAGCCATGTCCCCTGCACTGCCTCTTCCCCCGGCCCCGCACTCTGGCCAGGCCAGAAGCCGGAGCCAAGCCATGGGAAGAGCTGCCCAGGGAGCCCGGGCCGCTGTGGGAGACCCAGACCCTCCACCTGCCCTGGGCGGGGACCGAGGTGCCTGAGAGCAGCTCCCGCCGCTTTTCCTGCCCCCTGGGGTACAGTGACCAGGGCAGATGGAGGGCCCGGGACTCCCCCCAGCAGCCTTGGCTCCCCTTACCATGGCACTAAGGGATGCAAAGGGAGGGGCCGAGGGGCAGGACAGCCCACAGGAGCGAACATCTCTGTAGTTATCTGTGAATCCTACACAGAGTTTGTGTCTCACATGCTGGGCTGATGGGAGATTCTGTCTGTGCCGCGCCCAGCACCTTTGGGGGCCATAACAGTAACAGCGTTTCCAACGTGTGCAGAGTGGCGAGCGGGAGGGTCAAGGGCTCGTCACAGCTACGCTCTCAACCCAGCAAAGAGGCACCTCCCTGGGTAGCCGTTTATTCCGTTTAACAACAGGAGAAGGGGAGCAGTTGCTTCAGCAGCTGAACGCCCAACGGCCTCAGGAAGGGGCCGGTCAGTTCCTGTTCCAACGCGAAATGTAGAAACAGGAGAGCAGGTGAGTAATGTGGCAACTACCTGCTCAGGTCAGAGCTTTATACCCCCCCACTCTAACAAAGCCAGGTCGGTGTGACACTGGCAATCCAGAGTCCCCCTGTCTCAGTGGAGCAGTGACAGACACATCATGGAATCAGTCTGGCTCACCTGGGCGTTAGTATTGTTAAAACAGGGATTGGAATGATAGGAATCTGTTAGTGTTTATTCTTTATTGAATGCTGGTGTGTTGCTGCCTGCATTCATCTCACTTACAGCGTCTCTATCCCATAGTGTAAGGTAATATGTGAGCCTTACACTATGTACGGTTGTATGGTGAGTCTCTGTGACTGCGTAACTCGCCAGAGGGGAGAAAGAGACGAATTAGTGTGAATGGCTGATCTCCTGCAGAAGGTGTTATGTCCTGCCCAACGGGAAAGGGCCATTGACGCCAGACGGACTAGTGTGGGACATTAAAGAGGACAAAAGATGTTTGTTGTTTTGCCCTCCCCACCCCCGTGAAGATGAGTCGTGCTAGTGGATTCCTCCCATCACTGAGTTTGCAGCTGAGATCACAAGGACGGATGGGGATAAAACCCCGAACAGAAGGAACTGATGCTCACTAGGCTGCTTGGAGTCTGGGGTGGGCAGGTTTCTAGGCATAAGCAAGAGCTCCACAGCTGCTCAGCCGGGATTAGTCCTGAAGGGCATATAGCGCTTGCTCATGACAGAGGCTTCTATTTCCTTGTGAAAGTTGAGATAGGAACTCATTTGTGCTTCTATGTTTACTTGCTTTAACCTTGTAAATAACTCTCTGGTTTCTTTTTCCTAGTTAATAAATCTTTAGATGGTTTGGCTAGAAGCCTTGTCTGTGGTGTGAGATCTGAGGTGCGATTGACCTAGGTAAGTGACTGGCCCTTTGGGGCTGGGAGTAAGTTAATTCTCAGGCTGTCCCAGCTTGCTGGGCTGCCCAGCCCAGGAGAGCGGGTTCACGCGCTCGGTCCCCTTACCGCGTTTCCTGCAGGCCTGCTGGCACTCCAGGAGAGTTCTAAAGTTGTTCCCGTTGCCCCGGCAGCCGCCGTAGATGAAGCTTTTGCACGTCCTGGAGGCCGGGTTGTAGAAGAAGCGCGGGATATATCGCTTGCAAGGGCCCGTCTCAGGCGGGAGTCGGCAAATGTCACCTGGAGAGAGGAGATGGGTTATAAGGAGGGCAGAGATCAGCAAGGGAGCTCAGGCTAGTGAACCCAGACTGGAGGGGAAGTGAGGATGCATGGAGTGAAAATTACAGACGCAGGCATTATTATACTGACACATGAAGAAAAGGGAGTTACCTTATAAGTGGCAAACCAGTGTTGACAGGGCCAATTCAATCAGGGTGAATGTGGTCCACTCCCAATAATTGATGAGCTGTGGATTGCACCCTCAGCAAGTTTGCAGATGACACTAAACTGGGAGGAGTGGTAGATACACTAGAGGGTAGGTATCGGATACAGAGGGACCTAGACAAATTAGAGGATTGGGCCAAAAGAAACCTGATGAGGTTCAACAAGGACAAGTGCAGAGTCCTGCACTTAGGATGGAAGAATCCCATGCACTGCTACAGACTAGGGACCGAATGGCTAGGCAGCAGTTCTGCAGAAAAGGACCTAGGGGTTACAGTGGACGAGAAGCTGGATATGAGTCAGCAGTGTGCCCTTGTTGCCAAGAAGGCTAACGGCATTTTGGGCTGTATAAGTAGGGGCATTGCCAGCAGATCGAGGGACGTGATCATTCCCCTCTATTCGGCATTGGTGAGGCCTCATCTGGAGTACTGTGTCCAGTTTTGGGCCCCACACTACAAGAAGGATGTGGAAAAATTGGAAAGAGTCCAGCGGAGGGCAACAAAAATGATTAGGGGTCTGGAGCGCATGACTTATGAGGAGAGGCTGAGGGAACTGGGATTGTTTAGTCTCCAGAAGAGAAGAATGAGGGGGGATTTGATAGCAGCCTTCAACTACCTGAAGGGGGGTTCCAAAGAGGATGGAACTCGGCTGTTCTCAATGGTGGCAGATGACAGAACAAGGAGCAATGGTCTCAAGTTGCAGTGGGGGAGGTCTAGGTTGGATATTAGGAAACACTATTTCACTAGGAGGGTGGTGAAGCACTGGAATGCGTTACCTAGGGAGGTGGTGGAATCTCCTTCCTTGGAGGTTTTTAAGGCCCAGCTTGACAAAGCCCTGGCTGGGATGATTTAGTTGGGGATTGGCCCTGCTTTGAGCAGGGGGTTGGACTAGATACCTCCTGAGGTCCCTTCCAACCCCGATATTCTATGATTCTGTGCAGGGCCGTCTCCAGCTTCTTTGCCGCCCCAAGCGGCAAAGAAAAAAAAAAAAGATATAGCCGCGATCGGCAGCACTTCGGCGGCAGCTCTATCGCGCCACTTCGTTCTTCGGCGGCAATTCGGCAGCGGGTCCTTCGCTCCGAGAGAGATTGAGGGACGTGCCGCCGAATTGCTGCCGAAGACCCGGACGTGCCGCCCCTCTCCATTCACCGCCCCAAGCACCTGCTTCCTGCGCTGGTGCCTGGGGTCTGGGTGACGGAGAGCGTGGGGGAGGGGAGGGAAGAGAGCTCACACTGACCAGTGCATGGCAGGGAGACACCCAAGGGCACATCCCAGAGCCCAGGGCCACCCAGAGGATTCAGGGGGTCTGGGGTCTTCGGCGGCAGGGGGCCCCCGCCGCCGAACTGCCACCGAAGACCCGGAGCGAGTGAAGGACCCCACTCCAGGGGCCCCGGAAAACTCTCGTGGGGGCCCCTGCAGGGCCCGGGGCCTGGGGCAAATTGCCCCACTTGCCCCTCCCATCTGGGTGGCCCTGCCAGAGCCAGCCTGCGACCCGGCCCGGAGGGAGATGGGTCCGAGGGAGTGTCGGAGCCATGGGCATGAGGGGCTCACCAGGGAGAGCCTAGAGGGTAGAAAGGCTCCAGGAGTAGCCGGAGGCCTGGGGCGCGCCAGGGGGGCTCCGTGTCCCAGAGCGGGAGGCGAAGAGCAAAAGGCCGGGGACAGAGCAAGGAGGCCTCCCTGGGACGAAATGGGGGAGGCCCGGGGACAGCCCTACACCCGGGGGCGAGAGACACTGGGGCCGGCGGCAGGGCCAGGGACGCTGCGAGGGGCTGTGTCGCGTGGGGGATACGGGGCAGGAGCCGCTGAGAGCGAACGGGGCTGGGGGCAGGCTCGGGGCTGGGGGCAGGCAGTAGGGAAGCGCTGGCTGCCGGGCTGGGTGGGGAGCCAGGGCAGGGAGCCCTCACCTTGACGGAGCTGCCCAGAGGCAGGTGTCAGGTCAGCCCAGAGGGCGAGGAGCCCCAGGAGGAGGAGGCCTGATTTCATGGTGCTGCTGGGCCAGGATGCCCAGCGCCGAGCTGCCCCAGCTTATATAGCATCATGCCAGCCCGGCACTGCCGTCCCGGGAGGGGCCATTACACAAGAGAGCCGCCCCCGGTGTCTGCCCCTCCCAAAGGGAACAGGGAAGCAGCAGGGCCCTGCGAGAGTTGGGAAATGTCCCTGGTGAGAGAGGTGGAAATGTAATAACAGGCTGCATCAGGGACACCCAGGCACATTGCCCCCGTGGGCAGGAGCCCTGCTGCTGCAATACAAGGGGCCATGCCTGGATTCAAGGGTCTGAAATCCTCAGTCCGGAGCCAGGGAACGGCCTGGAGGCTGGAGCGGGAGTTTGCCTGGGGACGCACTGCAGGATTATTGACAATCCCATCGCCTTTCCCTGCTGATCAGATGGACACGGAGTGACACCAGCCCAGTAACTCTCGGGAGAGTCCCCGGCTGGGGTAGCTGCTGGGCGACTGGGGAACCCTGAATGTATCGTAGTGACATCATCACGCACCCCCTGCTGCATCATGCTAAAGAGCGTCGCACACCCGGCTTGTAATAAATAACGCCGGAAGGTGGCTGCTGCTTCGGCTTTCTGGACACCAGGATCCTGAGCCAAAGGCAACCTGGGCTCATGGGCGCTCGCCCGGGGTTAGAGAGGAAATGCCCAGCACCCATGGCAGCTGTGTGAGCCATTTCTCCAGTGTCTGAGACTGGGACTCACTCCTGCTCGTTCAGCCCCCGCCCCAGCTCTGCCAGAGACGAGCATGACTCCTCTGAGCCAGGCCAGCAGGTCTGCGGTTCTGGGTGCCAGGCTACAGACGTGTTCAGCAGGATTGTTATTGCCATTAACGCCCTAGCCAGGGGCCTCCAGAGCAGGCTGGGATGCAGCTACCGGGACTCAGGGACCTTCAATTTCGTTTCAGCTCCCAGCATGAGCTGTACCATGGACTCCTCTCACACGCTCGTCCTCAGCCCTCCTCCCTTTGCCTAGTCAGACTGTGAGCATCTCGGGCCAGGGCTGCCTCTCACTGCGTCTCTGCAGTGCCCGGCATGATGGGGTCCTGGCTCTGCTGGATCCCCTAGGCACTGCTGTGATGCAGCCAGTCAGTCATTAGAGGGGAGATCCGTCTCTGTGGCCCCAGCTGCTTTGCATTCACACCCCTTTGACCAGCTCATGACCCAACTAGCTGAGTTTCTCTTGCTGTCTTACCTGAGCTGCCACAGGTCTTGAGACATTCGTCCATATTGGGAAACCTGTTCGCATTGCCCTGGCAGCCGCCGTAAATGAACTTCTCGCACCTCTTGGTGGCCGAGTTGTAGAAGTATCTGGGCATGTAGGCTAAACATGGTCCGGGTTCCGCAGGGAGATTGCAGATGGCGTTAGCTACGGAGCAAAGAAAGATGGGTTAGGAAGAAAGGGGGAACCCTGCAACGGATCTCAGCTGCCTGATTCGAAACTAACGGGGGCCCAGTCTCAAGGGTCGATGCAAGCGGCAGGGCCTGGGGTGGGTGATGGGGCTAAACGAGGATCTTGTTGCTAATGCGTGAGAGCTGTGAGTGTCTCTGGTGTATCGGGGACAGAGCAAGGAGGCCTCCCTGGGGCGAAATGGGGGAGCCCCGGGGACAGCTCCACGCCCAGGGGGCGAGAAACTCTGGAGCCGGCGGCAGGGCTAGGGACGCTGCGAGGGGCTGTGTCGCGTGGGGGAATACGGGGCAGGAGCCGCTGAGAGCGAACGGGTCTGGGGGCAGGCTCAGGGCTGGGGGCAGGCAGGAGGGAAGCGCTGGCTGCTGGGCTGGGTGGGTGTCACGGAGTGTGGGGGGACACAAGGCCTTGGACCCCCGGCTTCCTGCGATTCACCATGAGTCTCAGCCAGCCAGTAAAGCAGAAGGTTTATTTAGACGACAGGAACACAGTCCAAGACAGGTCTTGCAGGCACAGACAACAGGATCCCCCCCAGTTAGGTCTATCTTGGGGTCCCAGGGCGCCCCAGCCCCCTTGGGAGGTCAGAGCCCCGTCTGCCTCCAAGCCATATCACCAGCCAGCTCCTGAAAACTCTCCCCTCAGCGACCCCTCCCACAGCCTTTGTTCAGTTTCCCCGGGCAAAGGTGTCACCTGGCCTCTAACCCCTTCCTGGGTTCTCATGTTACATGCTCAGGTATTTTCCCTCGGTCAGTCTCCCATCCCCCAATGCAGACGATCCTAGCCACACTCCCCTGTCAGCATTCAAAGACCACAGTAAGAACAGTCCCAGTTCGTCACAGTGGGGAGCCAGGGGCAGGGAGCCCTCACCTTGACGGAGCTGCCCAGAGGCAGGTGTCAGGTCAGCCCAGAGGGCGAGGAGCCCCAGGAGGAGGAGGCCTGATTTCATGGTGCTGCGGGGCCAGGATGCCCAGCGCCGAGCTGCCCCAGCTTATATAGCATCATGCCAGCCCGGCACTGCCGTCCCAGGAGGGGCCATTGCACAAGAGGGCCGCCCCCGGTGTCTGCCCCTCCCAAAGGGAACAGGGAAGCAGCAGGGCCCTGCGAGAGTTGGGAAACGTCCCTGGTGAGGGAGGTGGAAATGTAATAACAGGCTGCAGACGTGAGTTCATGTTTCCAGGCGGCTCCGCGCCCTGCCTGGGGCACCGGGACAAACAGCTGACCCCAGAGCCACTGAGCACTGGGCTGCCCTGGAGTGAACCTCTCGTGAAGCCCACCCAGTGCCGGCCCCGGGAGCTGTCGGGACGGGACCTCTCAGCTCACGGCAAAGAGCTGGTTCCCCAGAGCCAGATCTGTCATTCTCCCAACACGCTTCCAGCCCTCCCTCTTCCCTCTGCTGCTTCCCGTGAGGAGCTGCTGGGCCCAGGCCTGCCACGCTGTAATTCCTAACGCTGGCCCACCGGCCTGGCAGCTCCCCATGGCCCAGAAAGCAGCACTCATGCGCCAGCTCCTCCCCAGAGCTGGCTGCAGGGACAGCTCCAGAACCGAACCCTGCCCCTCGCACGCTGCCCCCGTGGGCTGGGGGCTAAGGGAGGGGTCGGTACGTCCTTCTCGCTCTCCCCCTGGGTCTCTGACGCTCCTTCGGGGGGCAGGGATAAGGCACCCCCCAAAGGCCTGGGCTATCCGTGTGTGTGTTGTGTGCTCTGGATCCCGCCCCGTCCATCTCTATTCCCCCTGCCTCGCCCCGCCCCACAGGTTCCCTCAGCTGATGTCTAACGATGGGGGCTGAATGTCTCTGTGGTGCTGACCCTTGTCTCTGGGATGTGACTGCAGGACGGTGCGTGGGGAGGTCGTGGGGATCCCACCCTGTGCCCGGGGCCCCTAGACTCCCCTGCCGCTCACGCGCCCGGCCCCAGCCCCAGCCCCACTCACACCCTGCCTCCAGCTCAGCTCCCTGGGCTGCTCCTATGGCCCTGCTCCCAGCCCAGCCGGGCTCCTGCTCTCCCCTTAGCTCTGCCCCTCCGGCCCAGTAGCTCCACCTCACATGGGACCCCACGCTCCTCACTCCCTCATTGGCCTGGCTGCCCTGTCAATCAGCCTGACCTGAAGGATCGGTCTATCCCCATTGGCCCTGGGCACTGTCAGTCTCAGAGTCCTGATTTCCCATTGGCCATCCCCCTTTCTTTTGGTACTGGGAGAGGGGAACCAACCCCTTCCCCCCGAGTTTCAGTGGGGGCCAGCAGCCCCCTGACACCAAGATGCTGCAGGCGGGTGTTTGACTTACTGGTGGCAGCGTTTCCCCAAATTACCGCTTGGTTTTCTCCTTTTATAAAAGCTTCTTTTGTGAGACAGGGACTCGGTCCCTGGCAGTGGGGTAGGGCCCCCGGGGTGATTTATCGCCTCCCAGAGAGGCGACTCCATCGGAGCCAGGGCACCCCCCAGCGCTCCTTTAACATGCTGGGGCAGTTTGAACACAAGCCTGCCACGAGCCCCTGCAGCAGGGCCCTGCAGCCTGTGTGTGCGTGTTCCCTGCCTGTCTGCATCGGGGACACCCTGGCTCCCTAGGCACATTGCCGCCGTGGGCAGGCGCCCCACTGCTGCAATACAAGGGGCATGCCTTGATTCAAGGGTCAGGGCATTTCTGAAATCCTCACGTCCGGAGGCAGGGAACAGCCTGGAGGCTGGAGCGGGAGTTTGCCGGAAGGTGGCTGCTGCTTCGGCTTTCTGGACACCAGGATCCTGAGCCAAAGGCAACCTGGGCCTGTGGGCGCTCTCCCGGGGTTAAAGAGGAAATGCCCAGCACCCATGGCAGCTGTGTGAGCCATTTCTCCAGTGTCCTGCCCCTTGAGCCCCCGCCCCAGATGACTATGACCCCTCTGAGCCCTGGCAGGAGGTCCACGGTCCTGGGTGCCAGCCTACAGAGGAGTTCGGTAGGACTGGTATTGTCATTAACACCCAGCCATTGGCTTCCACTGCAGGAGAGGCCCTGGGCAGAGGGCAGTCCACGCCGCTCTCTGCCTGGCCCTACAAACATGGAGGCCGTTCTCTAGGGCTATTCCCAGGCACTGGCCGTGCTGGTGCGTCAGGCTACGTCACCATCGCCAGAAGGGCCAGCAGCTCGAGTGCCGGGAGCAGGGGCTGGGTCTCTGGCTGAGAAACTGGAGTGGGGGCAACACAGAACCAGCTCGAGCCCCCACACAGTAACCTGGGGAAATTACACACCACCCTGGGCACCTCTGCGAGGCCATACTTCCCCTCTCACCAGCACAGCGTCTGAGTGTAGCAAAGAAACTTGTCATGAAAGGAGGGAAGTCACCCGACATTAATTAGGGAAAATGCCACAAGCAGGATTCATAGTCCTACAGCTGTGAGCAGGACGCCCACCCCGGAGTGCGTGGGGCAGAGCCTTCCGCCTCGTGTTCTTAAGTTCTACAGCCAACAGTTCCTTTTCTGTGCCCCTCTCGGCTCCCTCACCGCACCCCACTCCCAGGGGGTGTCCTTGGTCAGCGGGGACCCCGGGTTCAGAGGCGCAGCTGGGTGAGTTCCCCTCCCACCCGGGGAAGAAGGCACCTGGCTTGCTCTGCCGTCGGAGCACTTGCTCGGGCTGCCCGCCCCGCCAGCCACGGTCCCTCTCTTCTGGCTGTCGTGCCAGCCGCTCGTTCCACTCCCACCGGCCGCCTGTTTGCTGCTTCCGCAGGCTGACTGTTGGCTGTCCCCGCCAGCTGACTGTCAGTTCTCTGCTGTTGCCACCTCTCTGCTGTGACCTCTGCAGGTCAGTCTCTTAGTGAGTTTCAGCTTTTAGCAGGCTGGGCAGAAACACTGACCCACCCCCAGTGAGTTCAGCCTCATTGCTGCCAAATGGCCGGACGTGCCGCCCTCCTCTTCATTGGCCACCCCAGGCACCTGCTTGTTACGCTGGTGCCTGGAGCCGGCCCCGTTTCTGGAGCCCAGGGACTATGTGGCAGCTCACGCTCTAGTGACACTGCCCAGTGCCTGCCACCCCCAGGAGACCCCCTTTCTCCAGGGACATTAGCCTGGGGCACAGGCTCCAGCTGCAGGGGGGTTGTCCCGGGCGGACATGCAGGGACAGGGAGGCCCAATCCAGGAAATCACAGGGAGGCCGGCTGAGCTGAGCTCTTTATTACACAACCCAGGTGCTGGGCGAGATCAGGCCCACGGGCGATTGGGGGTGGGTGTCAGGTGGGGACCGTATTGGAGGATCCTGTCCCATCCCCCCACAGGCCCTGCTGTCACGCTCTCGGCTCTTCGCGGTCACGCTCTCGTCGGCCCTGTGGAAAAAGGGGCAGTCGGTCAGGCCAGGGGCTGGTTCTGAGGCTGGGGGGCAGGGAGGGAGGTGACAGGAGCAATCCTGGACTGCCTCATGCATGGGGGCTGGGCACAGAGATCCCGGCACGCAGGGGGCCCCCTCGGGGTCAAGTGCAGGCAGAGCGGTTCTGCCTTGCACGGCCTTGAGGGGGGGTCGGGGGCACGGCTGATGCGGCTGCACCCGGCCCCTCCCGAGCAGTCGCCGGCCTTGCAGCAGGGCTCAGTGCACGGGGCTGGGTGACCTCGGGAGTCGCCACTGAACAAACTCCATGGCACAGAGCAGCCCCGGGGAGGAGGCAGGAGACCCAGCCGGCCAGGCCAGCAGCGCCGATATCATCCCAGAGCAGTCCTCTCCCCATCTCCACGCCAGCCTCCCGCAGCCCTTCGCCTCCTCCCCAGAGAGCTGGGAGCTCCGTGGGGGAGAGGGCAATGTGCACTGCCAGCTTCCGCCCAGACTCCAGGCCTGGGGGGAGCCGGGTCACTCGGAGTAGGTCTGTGACTAGAGTGACCTTTTCAAAATGCCAAAACGAGACAGGCAGGAACCCCAGACCTCTGTAGCCATGTCCCCTGCACTGCCTCTTCCCCCGGCCCCGCACTTTGGCCAGGCCAGAAGCCGGAGCCAAGCCATGGGAAGAGCTGCCCAGGGAGCCCGGGCCGCTGTGGGAGACCCAGACCCTCCACCTGCCCTGGGCGGGGGCCGAGGTGCCTGAGAGCAGCTCCCGCCGCTTTTCCTGCCCCCTGGGGTACAGTGACCAGGGCAGATGGAGGGCCCGGGACTCCCCCCAGCAGCCTTGGCTCCCCTTACCATGGCACTAAGGGATGCAAAGGGAGGGGCCGAGGGGCAGGACAGCCCACAGGAGCGAACATCTCCGTAGTTATCTGTGAATCCTACACAGAGTTTGTGTCTCACATGCTGGGCTGATGGGAGATTCTCTCTGTGCCGCGCCCAGCACCTTTGGGGGCCATAACAGTAACAGCGTTTCCAACGTGTGCAGAGTGGCGAGCGGGAGGGCCAAGGGCTCGTCACAGCTACGCTCTCAACCCAGCAAAGAGGCACCTCCCTGGGTAGCCGTTTATTCCGTTTAACAACAGGAGAAGGGGAGCAGTTGCTTCAACAGCTGAATGCCCAACGGCCTCAGGAAGGGGCCGGTCAGTTCCTGTTCCAACGCGAAATGTAGAAACAGGAGAGCAGGTGAGTAATGTGGCAACTACCTGCTCAGGTCAGAGCTTTATGCCCCCCCACCCTAACAAAGCCAGGTCGGTGTGACACTGGCAATCCAGAGTCCCCCTGTCTCAGTGGAACAGTGACAGACACACCATGGAATCAGTCTGGCTCACCTGGGCGTTAGTATTGTTAAAACAGGGATTGGAATGATAGGAATCTGTTTATTCTTTATTGAATGCTGGTGTGTTGCTGCCTGCATTCATCTCACTTACAGCGTCTCTATCCCATAGTGTAAGGTAATATGTGAGCGGTTGTATGGTGAGTCTCTGTGACTGCGTAACTCGCCAGAGGGGAGAAAGAGACGAATTAGTGTGAATGCCTGATCTCCTGCAGAAGGTGTTATGTCCTGCCCAACGGGAAAGGGCCATTGACGCCAGACGGACTAGTGTGGGACATTAAAGAGGACAAAAGATGTTTGTTGTTTTGCCCTCCCCACCCCTGTGAAGATGAGTCGTGCTAGTGGATTCCTCCCATCACTGAGTTTGCAGCTGAGATCACAAGGACGGATGGGGATAAAACCCCCAAACAGAAGGAACTGATGCTCACTAGGCTGCTTGGAGTCTGGGGTGGGCAGGTTTCTTGGCATAAGCAAGAGATCCACAGCTGCTCAGCCGGGGTTAGTCCTGAAGGGCATATAGCGCTTGCTCATGACAGAGGCTTCTATTTCCTTGTGAAAGTTGAGATAGTAACTCATTTGTGCTTCTATGTTTACTTGCTTTAACCTTGTAAATAACTCTCTGGTTTCTTTTTCCTAGTTAATAAATCTTTAGATGGTTTGGCTAGAAGCCTTGTCTGTGGTGTGAGATCTGAGGTGCGATTGACCTAGGTAAGTGACTGGCCCTTTGGGGCTGGGAGTAAGTTAATTCTCAGGCTGTCCCAGCTTGCTGGGCTGCCCAGCCCAGGAGAGCGGGTTCACGCGCTCGGTCCCCTTACCGCGTTTCCTGCAGGCCTGCTGGCACTCCAGGAGAGTTCTAAAGTTGTTCCCGTTGCCCCGGCAGCCGCCGTAGATGAAGCTTTCGCACCTCCTGGAGGCCGGGTTGTAGAAGAAGCGCGGGATATATTGCTTGCAAGGGCCCGTCTCAGGCGGGAGTCGGCAAATGTCACCTGGAGAGAGGAGATGGGTTATAAGGAGGGCAGAGATCAGCAAGGGAGCTCAGGCTAGTGAACCCAGACTGGAGGGGAAGTGAGGATGCATGGAGTGAAAATTACAGACGCAGGCATTATTATACTGACACATGAAGAAAAGGGAGTTACCTTATAAGTGGAGAACCAGTGTTGACAGGGCCAATTCAATCAGGGTGAATGTGGTCCACTCCCAATAATTGATGAGCTGTGGATTGCACCCTCAGCAAGTTTGCAGATGACACTAAACTGGGAGGAGTGGTAGATACACTAGAGGGTAGGGATCGGATACAGAGGGATCTAGACAAATTAGAGGATTGGGCCAAAAGAAACCTGATGAGGTTCAACAAGGACAAGTGCAGAGTCCTGCACTTAGGATGGAAGAATCCCATGCACTGCTACAGACTAGGGACCGAGTGGCTAGGCAGCAGTTCTGCAGAAAAGGACCTAGGGGTCACAGTGGACGAGAAGCTGGATATGAGTCAGCAGTGTGCCCTTGTTGCCAAGAAGGCTAACGGCATTTTGGGCTGTATAAGTAGGGGCATTGCCAGCAGATCGAGGGACGTGATCATTCCCCTCTATTCGGCATTGGTGAGGCCTCATCTGGAGTACTGTGTCCAGTTTTGGGCCCCACACTACAAGAAGGATGTGGAAAAATTGGAAAGAGTCCAGCGGAGGGCAACAAAAATGATTAGGGGTCTGGAGCGCATGACTTATGAGGAGAGGCTGAGGGAACTGGGATTGTTTAGTCTCCAGAAGAGAAGAATGAGGGGGGATTTGATAGCAGCCTTCAACTACCTGAAGGGGGGTTCCAAAGAGGATGGAACTCGGCTGTTCTCAATGGTGGCAGATGACAGAACAAGGAGCAATGGTCTCAAGTTGCAGTGGGGGAGGTCTAGGTTGGATATTAGGAAACACTATTTCACTAGGAGGGTGGTGAAGCACTGGAATGCGTTACCTAGGGAGGTGGTGGAATCTCCTTCCTTGGAGGTTTTTAAGGCCCAGCTTGACAAAGCCCTGGCTGGGATGATTTAGTTGGGGATTGGCCCTGCTTTGAGCAGGGGGTTGGACTAGATACCTCCTGAGGTCCCTTCCAACCCCGATATTCTATGATTCTGTGCAGGGCCGTCTCCAGCTTCTTTGCCGCCCCAAGCGGCAAAGAAAAAAAAAAAAAGATAAAGCCGCGATCGGCAGCACTTCGGCGGCAGCTCTATCGCGCCGCTTCGTTCTTCGGCGGCAATTCGGCAGCGGGTCCTTCGCTCCGAGAGAGATTGAGGGACCCGCCGCCGAATTGCTGCCGAAGACCCGGACGTGCCGCCCCTCTCCATTCACCGCCCCAAGCACCTGCTTCCTGCGCTGGTGCCTGGGGTCTGGGTGACGGAGAGCGTGGGGGAGGGGAGGGAAGAGAGCTCACACTGACCAATGCATGGCAGGGAGACACCCAAGGGCACATCCCAGAGCCCAGGGCCGCCCAGAGGATTCAGGGGGTCTGGGGTCTTCGGCGGCAGGGGGCCCCCGCCGCCGAACTGCCACCGAAGACCCGGAGCGAGTGAAGGACCCCACTCCAGGGGCCCCGGAAAACTCTCGTGGGGGCCCCTGCAGGGCCCGGGGCCTGGGGCAAATTGCCCCACTTGCCCCCCCCCCCCGGGTGGCCCTGCCAGAGCCAGCCTGCGACCCGGCCCGGAGGGAGATGGGTCCGAGGGAGTGTCGGAGCCATGGGCATGAGGGGCTCACCAGGGAGAGCCTAGAGGGTAGAAAGGCTCCAGGAGTAGCCGGAGGCCTGGGGCGCGCCAGGGGGGCTCCGTGTCCCAGAGCGGGAGGCGAAGAGCAAAAGGCCGGGGACAGAGCAAGGAGGCCTCCCTGGGACGAAATGGGGGAGGCCCGGGGACCGCCCTACACCCGGGGGCGAGAGACACTGGGGCCGGCGGCAGGGCCAGGGACGCTGCGAGGGGCTGTGTCGCGTGGGGGATACGGGGCAGAAGCCGCTGAGAGCGAACGGGGCTGGGGGCAGGCTCAGGGCTGGGGGCAGGGAGGAGGCAAGCGCTGGCTGCCGGGCTGGGTGGAGAGCCAGGGGCAGGGAGCCCTCACCTTGACGGAGCTGCCCAGAGGCAGGTGTCAGGTCAGCCCAGAGGGCGAGGAGCCCCAGGAGGAGGTGGCCTGATTTCATGGTGCTGCGGGGCCAGGATGCCCAGCGCCGAGCTGCCCCAGCTTATATAGCATCATGCCAGCTCGGCACTGCCGTCCCGGGAGGGGCCATTGCACAAGAGAGCCGCCCCCGGTGTCTGCCCCTCCCAAAGGGAACAGGGAAGCAGCAGGGCCCTGTGAGAGTTGGCAAACGTCCCTGTGAGGAAGGTGGAAATGTAATAACAGGCTGCATCAGGGACACCCAGGCACATTGCCCCCGTGGGCAGGAGCCCCGCTGCTGCAATACAAGGGGCCATGCCTGGATTCAAGGGTCTGAAATCCTCACGTCCGGAGCCAGGGAACGGCCAGGAGGCTGGAGCGGGAGTTTGCCTGGGCTGGGATGCAGCTACCGGGACTCAGGGACCTTCAATTTCGTTTCAGCTCCCAGCATGAGCTGTACCATGGACTCCTCTCACACGCTCGTCCTCAGCCCTCCTCCCTTTGCCTAGCCAGAGTGTGAGCTCCTCGGGCCAGGGCTGCCTCTCACTGCGTCTCTGCAGCGCCCGGCATGATGGGGTCCTGGCTCTGCTGGATCCCCTAGGCACTGCTGTGATGCAGCCAGTCAGTCATTAGAGGGGAGATCCGTCTCTGTGGCCCCAGCTGCTTTGCATTCACACCCCTTTGACCAGCTCATGACCCAACTAGCTGAGTTTCTCTTGCTGTCTTACCTGAGCTTCCACAGGTCTTGAGACATTCGTCCATATTGGAAAACCTGTTCGCATTGCCCTGGCAGCCGCCGTAAATGAACTTCTCGCACCTCTTGGTGACCGAGTTGTAGAAGTAGCTGGGCATGTAGGCCTCACATGGGCCGGGTTCCGCAGGGAGATTGCAGATCGCGTTAGCTACGGAGCAAAGAAAGATGGGTTAGGAAGAAAGGGGGAACCCTGCAACGGATCTCAGCTGCCTGATTCAAAACTAACGGGGGCCCAGTCTCAAGGGTTGATGCAAGCGGCAGGGCCTGGGGTGGGTGATGGGGCTAAACGAGGATCTTGTTGCTAATGCGTGAGAGCTGTGAGCTTCTCTGGTGTATCGGGGACAGAGCAAGGAGGCCTCCCTGGGGCAAAATGGGGGAGGACTGGGGACAGTCCCACGCCCAGGGGGCGAGAGACACTGGGGCTGGCAGCAGGGCCAAGGACGCTGCGAGGGGCTGTGTCGCATGGGGGATACGGGGCAGGAGCCGCTGAGAGCGAACGGGGCTCGGGGCAGGCTCAGGGCTGGGGGCAGGCAGGAGGCAAGCGCTGGCTGCCGGTTTGGGTGGGGAGCCAGGGGTAGGGAGCCCTCACCTTGACGGAGCTGCCCAGAGGCAGGTGTCAGGTCAGCCCAGAGGGCGAGGAGCCCCAGGAGGAGGTGGCCTGATTTCATGGTGCTGCGGGGCCAGGATGCCCAGCACCGAGCTTCCCCAGCTTATATAGCATCATGCCAGCCCGGCACTGCCTTCCCAGGAGGGGCCATTGCACAAGAGAGCCGCCCCCGGTGTCTGCCCCTCCCAAAGGGAACAGGGAAGCAGCAGGGCCCTGCGAGAGTTGGGAAACGTCCCTGGTGAGGGAGGTGGAAATGTAATAACAGGCTGCAGAGGTGAGTTCATGTTTCCAGGCAGCTCCGCGCCCTGCCTGGGGCACTGGGACAAACAGCTGACCCCAGAGCCACTGAGCACTGGGCTGCCCTGGAGTGAACCTCTTGTGAAGCCCACCCAGTGCCGGCCCCGGGAGCTGTGCGGGACGGGACCTCTCAGCTCACGGCAAAGAGCTGGTTCCCCAGAGCCAGATCTGTCATTCTCCCAACACGCCTCCAGCCCTCCCTCTTCCCTCTGCTGCTTCCCGTGAGGAGCTGCTGGGCCCAGGCCTACCACGCTGTAATTCCTAACGCTGGCCCACCGGCCTGGCAGCTCCCCATGGCCCAGAAAGCAGCACTCATGCGCCAGCTCCTCCCCAGAGCTGACTGCAGGGACAGCTACAGAACCGAACCCTGCCCCTCGCACGCTGCCCCCGTGGGCTGGGGGCTAAGGGAGGGGTCGGTACGTCCCTCTCGCTCTCCCACCAGGTCTCTGACGCTCCTTCGGGGGGCAGGGATAATGCACCCCCCAAAGGCCTGGGCTATCCGTGTGTGTGTCGTGTGCTCTGGATCCTGCCCCGTCCATCTCTATTCCCCCCGCCTCGCCCCGCCCCGCGGGTTCCCTCAGCTGATGTCTAACGATGGGAGTTGCACGTCTCTGTGTCGCTGACCCTCATCTCTGGGATGTGACTGCAGGACGGTGCGTGGGGAGGTCGTGGGGCTCCCACCCTGTGCCTGGGGCCCCTGGACTCCCCTGCCGCTCACGCGCCCGGCGCCAGCCCCAGCCCCACTCACACCCTGCCTCCAGCTCAGCTCCCTGGGCTGCTCCTATGGCCCTGCTCCCAGCCCAGTCGGGCTCCTGCTCTCCCCTTAGCTCTGCCCCTCCAGCCTGGCAGCTCCACCTCACACGGGACCCCACGCTCCTCACTCCCTCATTGGCCTGGGCCTGGCTGCCCTGTCAATCAGCCTGACCTGAAGCATTGGTCTATCCCCATTGGCCCTGGGCACTGTCAGTCTCAGAGTCCTGATTTCCCATTGGCCGTCCCCCTTTCTTTTGGTACTGGGAGAGGGGAACCAACCCCTCCCCCCCGAGTTTCAGTGGGGGCCAGCAGCCCCCTGACACCAAGATGCTGCAGGCGGGTGTTTGACTTACTGGTGGCAGCGTTTCCCCAAATTACCGCTTGGTTTTCTCCTTTTATAAAAGCTTCTTTTGTGAGACAGGGACTCGGTTCCTGGCAGTGGGGTAGGGCCCCCGGGGTGATTTATCGCCTCCCAGAGAGGCGACTCCATCGGAGCCAGGGCACCCCCCAGCGCTCCTTTAACATGCTGGGGCAGTTTGAACACAAGCCTGCCACGAGCCCCTGCAGCAGGGCCCTGCAGCCTGTGTGTGCGTGTTCCCTGCCTGTCTGCATCGGGGACACCCTGGCTCCCTAGGCACATCGCCGCCGTGGGCAGGCGCCCCAGTGCTGCAATACAAGGGGCATGCCTTGATTCAAGGGTCGGGGCATTTCTGAAATCCTCACGTCCGGAGGCAGGGAACAGCCTGGAGGCTGGAGCGGGAGTTTGCCGGAAGGTGGCTGCTGCTTCGGCTTTCTGGACACCAGGATCCTGAGCCAAAGGCAACCTGGGCCTGTGGGCGCTCTCCCGGGGTTAAAGAGGAAATGCCCAGCACCCATGGCAGCTGTGTGAGCCATTTCTCCAGTGTCCTGCCCCTTGAGCCCCCGCCCCAGATGACTATGACCCCTCTGAGCCCTGGCAGGAGGTTCACGGTCCTGGGTGCCAGCCTACAGAGGAGTTCGGTAGGACTGGTATTGTCATTAACACCCAGCCATTGGCTTCCACTGCAGGAGAGGCCCTGGGCAGAGGGCAGTCCACGCCGCTCTCTGCCTGGCCCTACAAACATGGAGGCCGTTCTCTAGGGCTATTCCCAGGCACTGGCCGTGCTGGTGCGTCAGGCTTCGTCACCATCGCCAGAAGGGCCAGCAGCTCGAGTGCTGGGAGCAGGGGCTGGGTCTCTGGCTGAGAAACAGGAGTGGGGGTGAGCCAGTGCCCAGAGCGCTGGGGTAATGGCACGTGTGACCCTTCTGCCAGGTGGAGCCGGCAGCAACCAGGGCCGGGTTCAATATCTAGGGGATCCTCTTTAACAATATGACACAGAACCAGCTCGAGCCCCCACACAGTAACCTGGGAAAATTACACACCGCCCTGGGCACCTCTGCGAGGCCATACTGCCCCTCTCACCAGCACAGCGTCTGAGTGTAGCAAAGAAACTTGTCATGAAAGGAGGGAAGTCACCCGACATTAATTAGGGAAAATGCCACAAGCAGGATTCATAGTCCTACAGCTGTGAGCAGGACGCCCACCCCGGAGTGCGTGGGGCAGAGCCTTCCGCCTCGTGTTCTTAAGTTCTACAGCCAACAGTTCCTTTTCTGTGCCCCTCTCGGCTCCCTCACCGCACCCCACTCCCAGGGGGTGTCCTTGGTCAGCGGGGACCCCGGGTTCAGAGGCGCAGCTGGGTGAGTTCCCCTCCCACCCGGGGAAGAAGGCACCTGGCTTGCTCTGCCATCGGAGCACTTGCTCGGGCTGCCCGCCCCGCCAGCCACGGTCCCTCTCTTCTGGCTGTCGTGCCAGCCGCTCGTTCCACTCCCACCGGCCGCCTGTTTGCTGCTTCCGCAGGCTGACTGTTGGCTGTTCCCGCCAGCTGACTGTCAGTTCTCTACTGTTGCCACCTCTCTGCTGTGACCTCTGCAGGTCAGTCTCTTAGTGAGTTTCAGCTTTTAGCAGGCTGGGCAGAAACACTGACCCACCACCAGTGAGTTCAGCTCTCATTGCTGCCAAATGGCCGGACGTGCCGCCCTCCTCTTCATTGGCCACCCCAGGCACCTGCTTGTTACGCTGGTGCCTGGAGCCGGCCCCGTTTCTGGAGCCCAGGGACTATGTGGCAGCTCACGCTCTAGTGACACTGCCCAGTGCCTGCCACCCCCAGGAGACCCCCTTTCTCCAGGGACATTAGCCTGGGGCACAGGCTCCAGCTGCAGGGGGGTTGTCCCGGGCGGACATGCAGGGACAGGGAGGCCCAATCCAGGAAATCACAGGGAGGCCCGCTGAGCTGAGCTCTTTATTACACAACCCAGGTGCTGGGCGAGATCAGGCCCACGGGCGATTGGGGGTGGGTGTCAGGTGGGGACCGTATTGGAGGATCCTGTCCCATCCCCCCACAGGCCCTGCTGTCACGCTCTCGGCTCTTCGCGGTCACGCTCTCGTCGGCCCTGTGGAAAAAGGGGCAGTCGGTCAGGCCAGGGGCTGGTTCTGAGGCTGGGGGGCAGGGAGGGAGGTGACAGGAGCAATCCTGGACTGCCTCATGCATGGGGGCTGGGCACAGAGATCCCGGCACGCAGGGGGCCCCCTCGGGGTCAGGTGCAGGCAGAGCGGTTCTGCCTTGCACGGCCTTGAGGGGGGGTCGGGGGCACGGCTGATGCGGCTGCACCCGGCCCCTCCCGGGCAGTCGCCGGCCTTGCAGCAGGGCTCAGTGCACGGGGCTGGTTGACGTTGGGAGCCGCCACTGGACAAACTCCATGGCACAGAGCAGCCCCGGGGAGGAGGCAGGAGACCCAGCCGGCCAGGCCAGCAGCGCCGATATCATCCCAGAGCAGTCCTCTCCCCATCTCCATGCCAGCCTCCCGCAGCCCTTCGCCTCCTCCCCAGAGAGCTGGGAGCTCCGTGGGGGAGAGGGCAATCTGCACTGCCAGCTTCCGCCCAGACTCCAGGCCTGCGGGGAGCTGGGTCACTCAGAGCAGGTCTGTGATGCTGGGGCCCTGGCCCTGTCTGCGTGACCCCGATTCCTCCCAGTGCTCAGAGATGGGGGCAGGGAGCCCTGGTGCCTGCTGATCAGAACGGCCCCGTGCAGCGGGAGGCAGGGCTCGCTCTGCAGAGCCCAAGCACTACGCTGAACCTCACCTGCTGTGGGGTTTGGCAAGTCCGGCCACACCCATTACTGCAGCACTTTTCTGCTCCAGCACAGTCGTCATCATCGTTGCATCCCAGAATGCAGAGCCCTCCGGTTGTCTTGGGGCAGAACCCGGGTTTCTCTGGAAGACAGAACGGTCCCACGGCAGTGAGATGCCTGGCTGATAAATCGCAACAGCTCCATGTGGGGCTGAGCGGGGTCCTCAGAGAAATGGACCAGCCCTGGAGACAGCAGTGAGAGATTAGATATCAGATGGAAAACTGCCCCCACGCCTGCGCTCAGGGCACCTCTGGCCTTCTGCCCTTGAGCTAGGGGTCCCCGTCCAGTCCCTGTCCAGTCCCAGTCTCACCGCGAGCTTAGCATAGGGAGGGGTGTCCTTCCAGGAGAGAAACCTCCACTTCCAGCTTCAGCCACGCTCTCCAGGGCCAAGCCCCCGCGCAGCTCTAGGGATTAGGAGAGGAATTCTGTCCGAGGGATTCCAGCGAGGGAAGGTTGGATAAACACGGCACTAAGGGATGCAAAGGGAGGGGCCGAGGGGCAGGACAGCCCGCAGGAGCGAACATCTCCGTAGTTATCTGTGAATCCTACACAGAGTTCGTGTCTCACATGCTGGGCTGATGGGAGATTCTGTCTGTGCCGCGCCCAGCACCTTTGGGGGCCATAACAGTAACAGCGTTTCCAACGTGTGCAGAGTGGCGAGCGGGAGGGCCAAGGGCTCGTCACAGCTATGCTCTCATCCCAGCAAAGAGGCACCTCCCTGGGTAGCCGTTTATTCCGTATAACAGCAGGAGAAGGGGAGCAGTTGCTGAGTCACCCAGTGGCCTTAGAAAATGACATGTTCATTCCTGTTCCAAAGGGAAATGTAGCAATAGGCTGGCATCTTCGCAATGTGACAAGCACCACCCCAACCATGGGCCTTCCTGCAATGAAATCAGGTGGGGAGGGATAGCTCAGTGGTTTGAGCATTGGCCTGCTTAACCCAGGGTTGTGAGTTCAATTTTTGAGGGGGCCATTTAGGGATCTGGGGAAAAATCAGTACTTGGTCCTGCTAGTGAAGGCAGGGGGCTGGACTCGATGACCTCTCGGGGTCCCTTCCAGTTCTAGGAGATAGGTCTATCTCCATATATTTATTATAGCTCAGCCCCATCCCTCTGAGCTGGGCAGCTCCTGACCCAGCTAAGAGTCTGTCGCTCTCTTACCTGCGCTTCCGCAGGTCCTGAGACATTCGTCGATGGAGGCAAACCTGTTCCCATTGCCCTCGCAGCCGCCGTAAGTGAACGCCCCACACTTCTTGGTGACCGAGTCGTAGAAGTAGCGGGTCTCGTAGGAAAAACATGAGCCAGAGTCCACAGGGAGTTTGCAAACGGCATTAACTGCAGAGGAGGAAAGGGGAAAATCTGCGAAGGAACTCAGCCTCTCGCTGAGAGCGAACAAGGGCCCGGGCTCTGGAGTGGGTGAGAAGTGTGGGAGCTGGGGCTAACCAAGGACTTGACCCAAATGTCTGAGAGCTGTGGGTGTATCAGAGCCCCACGTGAAACCCAGGCACAAGAATTACGTGGAAGCACAGTGGGCCAAGTTTTCATGAACATTAGGCAGCCAAATGGGCAGACAAAATGCACGTGCAATTTCCCAAGCAAATTAGGTGCATAAATTGGCATGTTGAACATTCTAGGAATTGGGATTTGTCTACAAAATTAACATATTTTTTCTGCTGTCTTTATATAATTCATGTTAAACAATTTTGTCTAGACCTTAACTACAGTCTCACTATAATTAGAAAAAACTGTAACACTGATTGACGTCATTTAGCGACAAGCAATACTGAAAACTCAGTGCCGAGGCAGTGCGCCCCGTCATGCTGGTTGACGGGATTGTGCAGCTCTGGAATCCACAGAGTCAGGGAACGGCCTGGAGGCTGGAGCGGGAGTTTGCCTGGGGATGCACTGCAGGACCTTGTGCCTGGTATGTGTAACACCATCGCCTTTCACTGCTGATCAACCAGGCACTGAATATTGGAGGGTCCTGACAGTGTTGCCAGCTCTCACGATTTTGTCATGCATCTCATGATAATTATTGGTTTCCTTAAAGCGCCAGCTCCTGGAGGCAAGTGGATCTGTGATGATTTCAGCCTTCATTTTTAAAGAAAAAGTACATTTCTACCCCTTGTGACTGTGAAGAAAGCTACAAAATGTGACCCCAGTGCACCCTACAGGCTCAAAAAGCAGAAGGCAAATAAAAAGAACCCCGCATCTACTACATTCACATCATCACATGGTTTTAAAGCCAATCTCATGATTTTTGGTGAGCCTGACTTCTGGTTTTTGAACATTTGGAGTTGGCAGTACTGTGTCCCCTGCCCCCACAGGGCCTGCTGTCTCTCTGTCACTCCTGTCTTCAGTGTGGAAGAAGGGGCAGTCGGTCAGACAGGGGGAGGACCCAGAGGGTGGGGAGGACAGCGAAGTGAAAGGTGAAAGGCCTGCAGTTACGCCTGCCAGTGCCCAGTAAGCGAGGGGCCGGGCTCATCCCAGGGCTCAGCTGCATTCGGGATCAGGTTCGGACAGTATAGTTTTGCTGTGTATGGAATCTCTGAGCCAAAGGCAAAGCTGGGCTCCTGGGCGCTCTCAGGGGTTAACGAGGAAATGCCCAGCATTGCCGTTTCTCAAGCAATGAAGTGTCTGAGACTGGGACTCACTCCTGATCCGTGAGCCCCCACCCCAGCAGTGCCAGAGACGAGCATGACTCATCTGAGCCAGGCCAGCAGGTCTGCGGTCCTGGGGGAAAGGCTATAGACGTCTTCAGCAGGATTGTTCTTGTCATTAACTCCCTAGCCTCCTCTGTACAGCCCCTAGCACAACGAGGCCCTGGTCTGTGCAGGCACTACTGTGATGCAGCTAATCAGTCACCTTTGCATTAACATCTCCATTATCTGGCAGCTCCCGACCCAACTAGCTGAGCTTCTCTCACTCTCTTACCTGGTCGCACACAGGTCTCGACACATTCATCTTTGGTGGCAAACCTGTTCTCATTGCCCTGGCAGCCGCCATACCTGAACTTCTCACATTTCTTGGTGACCAAGTTGTAGAAGTAGCGGGACACGTAGGCCTGACATGGGCCAGGCTGCATAGGGAGCTGGCAGATATTTATATCTACAGAATAACGACAGACGGGTTAGGAGGAACGGGGGCGGGGGGAACTCCGTGAAAGATCTCAGCCTCCTTATTCAACACCAACAAGGCCACGGGCTCCATGAGGGGTGAAAGAGGCAGCAACTGGGGTCAGACCTGAGGCTAAAAGAGACCTTGTCCCTAGTGCTAGAGAGCTGTATGTATCCGCTGTACCAAGCCCCACGTACTATCAATGCTCAGGAATGACATCATTAACATTGACATGCATCTGATGACGTGGGTATTCACCCACGAAAGCTTATGCTCCAATACGTCTGTTAGTCTATAAGGTGCCACAGGACTCTTTGTCGCTTTTTACCATTAACATTATTATGGCAGAAGGTTTCGGGCCAGGTGTTCAGAGGCATCAGGCAGACGAAGGGGCAGACAAAATGCATGTGCCATTTGCCATTCAAATTAGGTGCCTAAATTGGCATGCTGAACATTCTGGGAATTGGGATCCAACTGCAAAAATCACTGATCTTTCGCTCAGTGCCGAGGCAATGAGATCTGTCATGCTGGTTGAAGGGACAGTGCAGCTGTGAAATGGCATGCATCCGAGGAAGTGGGTTCTAGCCCACGAAAGCTCACGCTCAAATAAATGTGTTAGTCTCTAAGGTGCCACAAGGACTCCTCATTCTTTGAAATCCTGACGTCCTGAGCCAGGGAGGCTGCGGGTGGAGCTTTGTCTGGGGATGCACAGGAGGATCTTGTCCCCAGTATTGACAAAACCTTTTCACTGCTGATCAAACTGACATGGGATGAAACCAGCCCAGTAACTCTCGGGAGAGTCCCTGGCAGGGGTGGTTGCTGGGTGACTGGGGAACCCTGAATATATCTTAGTGACATCATCACGCACCCCCTGCTGGGTAATGAACTTACACTGGTCAGGTTTCTGACCAGGGCAAGACGGTTCAGTTTTGGGGTGCAAGGCTGGGGGCCAGGCAGATTTGCTGGTGCCTTTCTCTGTGTGATTCGTGAGTGGCTCTGCAAGCATTCATGCAATCTAGCTGGGTGTGGAGCGCCACCTCCTGTTGTGCTGAGTGATCACAGCGCCTGGAGGGGTTTTCTGCTTGTCACTCGCGAAGCATTGTGAGAGTCAGCCCAGGCTGGAGAGTTAAGGGGGCCCAGCAGAACCCCAGTTCCAGGTTGTACCCCAGGGATCCCATTACAAGGACCCCTGAGCAAAGGCAAAGGTCGTGGGCGCTCTCAGGGGTTAACGAGGAAATGCCCAGCACCCATGGCCACTGTGTGAGCTGTTTCTCCAGTGTCCTGCCCCTTGAGCCCCCGCCCCAGCTGTGCCAGAGACGAGCATGACTCCTCTGAGCCAGGCAAGCGGTCTGCGGTTCTGGGTGCCAGAGTACAGACGTGTTCAGCAGGATTGTTATTGCCATTAACGCCGTAGCCAGGGCCTCCAGAGCAGGCTGGGATGCAGAGATTCGGGGGACCTTCAGCTGAGTTCCAACACCCATCACGAGCAGTACCATGGACTCCTCTCAAAGTACCCATCCTCAGCCCTCCCACCCTTTGCCTAGTCAGACTGTGAGCTCCTCGGGGCAAGGGCAGTGCTCAGCACGTTGGGACATGATCTCTGGTGGGTCCCCTAGGCATCGCCATGATACAGCTAATAATGGAGATCAGCTCCTGTGGCCCCAGCATCTTTGCATTAACGTCTTTGTTCCTGGGCAGCTCACAGTCCAACTAGCTGAGTTGCTCTCGCTCTCTTACCTGGGCTGCCACAGGCCTTGAGACATTCATTTTTACTGGCAAACCTGTTCCCATTGCCCTCGCAGCCGCCATAAACAAACTCCTCACAGCTGTCGGTGACCGAGTTGTAGAAGTAGCGGGTCATGTAGGAAAAACATGAGCCAGCATCCACAGGGAGCTTGCAGACCTCTTTAACTACAGAAGAAAGACAGATGGGTTAGGAGAAAAGGGGGGTCCTCTGCAAAGAATCTCAACTTCCTCATTCGAAACTAACAGGCTCTTGGGCTCCAGGCTGGTTGTGAGGTGCAGAAGCTGGGATAGGAGATGGGGCTAAAAGAAGACCTTGACCCTAGCACCTGACAGCTGTGCGAGTGTATCTGGTGTATCAGCACCCTGTCAAACCCATGCTCAAGAATTACGTCATTTAAATGATAAGCTGAAGAATGTTTAGGGCCAGGATTGTCAGGCAGACAAATGGGCAAGCAAAATGAATGTGCAATTTTTCATGCAGATTAGGTGCAAATGGTAGGAGGGAAAACAGCAGAATAACGACAATGGAATTCAAGAAATCACCCCTTAGCAAACTCCGAGAATTGATAGGTAAGATCCCACGGGAAGCAAGTCTAAGGGGGGAAAAGAGTTCAGGAGAGTTAGCTGCTTTTTATTAAGAGCACAAGCGCAAACTATCTCAAAGTATAGGAAAGATAGGAAGTCTGGTAAGAGACCACCCTGGCTTACCCAGGAGATCTTCAACGACCTGACACTCAAAACGGAGCCATACGAAGAGGCTCAAATTATGAAGGATGAATATAAAAACAACAACACAAGCATGTAGGGACAAAATTAGAAAGGTCCTGGCACAAAATGAGATCAAACTAGCTAGGGACATAAAGGGTAACAAGGAAACATTTTACAAATACATTAGAAGCAAGAGGAAGTCCAAGGACAGGGGAGGGGGAGGAGAGAAAGACAATAACAGAAAACACAGCAATGACGGAAGCATTAAATGTCTTTTTTCTTTCAGTTTTCACCAAAAAGGTTAGCAGTGATCGGGTGACTGATATAGTGAACATCAGTGTAAACGGGGCAGGCTCTGAGGCTGAAATAGGGAAAGAACAAGTTAAGAATGACTTAGACAGGTTAGATGCCTTCAAGTTGGCAGGGCCTGACGAAATACATCCTAGAATACTTAAGGAACTGACTCAAGAGATTTATGAGCCATTAGCCTTTATCTTTGAGAACTCATGGCTAAGGCTACGATTTTGTCACGGAGGTCGCGGAAGTCACGGAATCTGTGACTTCCAAAGACCTCCATGAGACTTCACCCCCGGCAGCTGGGAGCTGCAGGGTCCCATCGCCTCCCGCAGCGGCAGAGAGTTGCGAGGTATCCCTGCCACCTGAGGCAGCAGGCCCCCAAGCTCTGAGCTGCCATGACTAGCAGGGGTACCCCGCAGCTCCCTGGCCACCGTGCGGGGCAAGGGCATCGTGGAGCTCTGAGGTCCCACAGGTGGTGAGGGCCCCGGAGCTCCCAGCCACCCCACGGCTGCCCAGCCCCTTCCCATTTTATGAGGGATATTTTTAGTAAAAGTCAGGGACAGGTCATGGGCTTCCATGAATTTTTCTTTATTGCCCGTGACCTGTCCCTGACTTTTACTAACAATATCCATGACAAAAACTTAGCCTTACTCATGGAGGATCAGAGAGATCCCAGAGGACTGGAAAGGGGCACATATAGTACCTAGTCATAAAAAGGGGAATAAAGACAACCCAGGGGATTATAGACCAATCAGCTTAACTTCAGGACTCAGAAAGATAATGGAGCAAATAAGCAAACAATCAATTTGTAAGCACCTAGAAGATAATAAGGGGATAAGTAACAGTCAATATAGATTTGTCAAAACAAATCATGTCAAGCCAACCTAGTATCCTTCTGTGACAAGGTAACAAGACTTGTGGATGGTGGGGACTGGTGGATTTGATGCATTTTGACTTTGGTAAGGCTTTTTGATACTATCTCACACAACCTTCTCATAAACAACTAGAGAAATATAGCCTAGACAAACCTATTATAAGGTAGTGCACAACTGGTTGGAAAAGCATACTCAGAAAGTAGTTATCAATCGTTCACAGTCAAGCTGGAAGGACATATCGAGTGGGGTCCTGCAGGAATCTCTCCTGGATCCGGTTCTGTTTGCTATCTTCATAAATGATTTGGATAAATGCATCAAGACTACTCAGAAAGTTTGCAGATGATACTAAACTGGGAGGGGTTGCAGTGATTTGAAAGACCGGATTAAAATTCAGAATTATCTTTACTAACTGGAGAAATGGTCTGAAGTAAACAGGATGAAATTCAATCAGGACAAATGCAAAGTACTTCACTTAGGAAAGAACAATCAGTTGCACACATACAAACTGGGAAATAATTGCCTAGGACGGAGTACTGCGGAAAGGGATCTGGGGGTTATAGTTAAGGCTGCGAGTCTGTCACGGAGGCCATGGAAAGTCAGGGATTCCGTGACCTCTGTGACTTCTGCAGTGGCTGATGCGGCTGGCCCAAGGGCTGCCTGGCCAGCTCAGGCAGCCCCTGGGCCAGTCACACCGGCCGCTGCTGGGGCAGTCTCGGACCACCACGCCCCACATCCTCCAGCAGCAGCAGGAGTTTGGGTGTGGGAGGGGGCTCAGGGCAGGGGCAGGGGGTTGGGGCGCAGGGGGTGGGTATGGGCTCCAGGCGGTGCTTACCTCAGGGCAGCGCCCCGGAATTGGCAACACATCCCTCGGCTCCTAGGCAGAGGCGCAGCCAGGCCCCAGGTCGCTCCCCCTCCCCCCGAGCACCCAAATTTAGTCAGGGGTATATTGGACAAGTCATGAACAAGTCATGGGCTGTGAATTTTTGTTTACTGCCCGTGACCTGTTCATGGCTTTTACTAAAAATATCCGTGACTAAAATGTAGGCTTAGTTATAGTGGATCACAAACTAAATATGAGACAACAATGTAATACTATTGCAAAAAATACCGAACATCATTCTAGGATATATTAGCAGGAGTGTTGTAAGCAAGACATAAGACGTCATTCTTTCAATCTGTTCAGCACTGATAAGGCCTCTGCCAGAGTACTGCATCCAGTTCTGGGCACCACACTCCAGGATAGATGTGGACAACTTGGAGAAAGTCCAGAGAGCAACATAAATGATTAAAGGTCTAGAAAACATGATCTATGAGGAAAGATTGGAAAAACTGGGTTTGTTTAGTCTGAAGAAGAGAAGACTGAGGGGGGACATAATAACAATCTTCAAGTATGTAAAAGGTTGTTATAAAGAGGAGGGTGACAAATTGGTCTCCTTATTTATTGAAGACAGGGCAAGAAGCAATGGACTTAAATTGCAACAAGGGCGGTTTAGGTTGGACATTAGGAAAAACTTCCTAACAAGGTGGTTAAGCGCTGGAACAAATTGCCCAGGGAGGTTGTGGAATCTCTCCGTCACTGGAGGTGTTTAAGAGCAGGTTAGACAAACCCCTGTCTGGACCATCCCAGGTATTCAAAGATTTATTGAAAATCACCCCTGCGGCTCCGGCATCTTTGCATTAATGTGCCTCTGGCCTGGGCAGATCACAGCCCAACCGAGTTTCCATCATCACGGTACCTGGGCGTCCACATGTCTGGAAACATTCGTCTTTGGTAGCAAACCTGTTCTCGTTGCCCTGGCAGCCACCGTACCTGAACTCCTCACACTTCTTGGTGGCCGAGTTGTAGAAGTACCGGGTCGTGTAGGCCTGACACGGGCCAGGCTGCACAGGGAGCTGGCAGATCTCTACATCTACAGAATAAAGAGAGACAAGTTAGGAGGAAAAGGGAGGAACTCTGCAATTCAAAACTCCTAATTCAAAACTAACTGGGCCCAGTCTTGTGGGGGTTGGGGGATGCGAGGTGCAGCAGCGCGGTGGGAGTTGGGGCTACCAGACAACTTTGTCCCTAGTGCATGAGAGCTGTGAGTGTATCAAGACCCTGTGTGAAACCCAGTCTCAAGAATCACAGGCTGTAGACATGCTCAGCAGGATTGTTATTGTCATTATGTCCCTAGCAGGGGCTTCCAGAGCAGGCTGGAGTGCAGCTACCAGGACTCGGGGGACCTTCAGGTGAGTTCACTCCCCTCATGAGCTGTACCATGGACTCCTCTCAAAGCACCCATCCTCAGCCCCTCCTCCCCTTTGTCTAGTGAGACTGCGAGCTCTTTGGGCAAGGGCTGTCTCTGTGTGTCTGTGCAGCGCCTGGCACGCCGGGGTCCTGATCTCTGCCTCTAGGGCTAGGCACTGCTGTGATGCAGCCAACCAACCATGGAGATCAGCCCCTGCAGCCCCAGCATCATTGCATTAATGTCTCTCTCACCTGGGCAGCTCACAATCCAACTAGCTAGTTTCTCTTGCTCTCCTACCTGAGCTTCCACAGGTCTTGAGACATTCGTCCATATTGGGAAACCTGTTCGCATTGCCCTGGCAGCCGCCATAAATGAACTCCTTGCACCTCTTGGTGACCGAGTTGTAGAAGTAGCTGGGCACGTAGGTAAAACATGGGCCGGGTTCCATAGGGAGCTTGCAGATCTCTTTAGTTGCAGAAGAAAGACAGACAGGTTAGGATGGAAGGAGGGAAATCAGTGAAGCATCTCAGCCTTCACATTCCAAATTAACAGGGCACCAGTCTCCAGGGTGGGTGTGAAGTGGCTGCGGGGGTGGGAGATAGGGTAAACGAGGGCCTTGTCATTAACGCATGGAAGCTGTGAGTGTATCTGGTGTATCAGAGCCCCATGTAAAACCCCTTCTGAAGCATTATACCATTTAAACTAGTAGCTTAAGAACAGTTAGGGCCAGATTTTCAGAAACGTCGGGCAGACAAATAGGCAGACAAAATGCATATGCAGTTTTCCATGAAAAACTAGGAGCATAAGTCAGCATGCTGAAAATTCTCAGAAATGGGACCTGTCTGCAAAATGTACTTACAATTTTTTCTGCTATTTTGATACAATTTCTTTGTAGCTCTTTTATCTAGATCTTAACAAAAATTCACCTAAAACTATGATAAACTGTAACACTGATCGATGTCATTTCGCTACAAGCAATATTGAAATCTCAGTGCAGAGGCAGTGAGACCCCTCATGCTGGTTGAAGGGATGGTGCAGCTCTGAAATCCTGATGTCCCGAGCCAGGGAACGGCCTGGAGGCTGGAGCGGGAGTTTGCCTGGGGACGCACTGCAGGATTATTGACAATCCCATCGCCTTTCACTGCTGATCAGATGGACACGGAGTGACACCAGCCCAGTAACTCTCGGGAGAGTCCCCGGCTGGGGTAGCTGCTGGGCGACTGGGGAACCCTGAATGTATCTTAGTGACATCATCACGCACCCCCGGCTGCATCATGCTAAAGAGCGTCGCACACCCGGCTTGTAATAAATAACGCCGGAAGGTGGCTGCTGCTTCGGCTTTCTGGACACCAGGATCCTGAGCCAAAGGCAACCTGGGCTCGTGGGCGCTCGCCTGGGATTAGAGAGGAAATGCCCGGCACCCATGGCAGCTGTGTGAGCCATTTCTCCAGCACAGAAGTGTCTCAGACTGGGACTCACTCCTGCTCCTTCAGCCCCCGCCCCAGCTGTGCCAGAGACGAGCATGACTCCTCTGAGCCAGGCCAGCAGGTCTGCGGTTCTGGGTGCCAGGCTACAGACGTGTTCAGCAGGATTGTTATTGTCATTAACGCCCTAGCCAGAGGCCTCCGGAGCAGGCTGGGATGCAGCTACCGGGACTCAGGGACCTTCAATTTCGTTTCAGGTCCCAGCATGAGCTGTACCATGGACTCCTCTCACACGCTCGTCCTCAGCCCTCCTCCCTTTGCCTAGCCAGAGTGTGAGCTCCTCGGGCCAGGGCTGCCTCTCACTGCGTCTCTGCAGCGCCCGGCATGATGGGGTCCTGGCTCTGCTGGATCCCCTAGGCACTGCTGTGATGCAGCCAGTCAGTCATTAGAGGGGAGATCCGTCTCTGTGGCCCCAGCTGCTTTGCATTAACGTCTCTATTACCTGGGCAGCTGATGACCCAACTAGCTGAGGTTCTGTAATTCTCTTACCAGGCTGTCCACATGTCTTGAGACATTCGACTTCAGAGGCAAACCTGTTCTCGTTGCCCTGGCAGCCACCGTACCTGAACTCCTCACATTTCTTGGTGACCGAGTTGTAGAAGTAGCGGGTCATGTAGGCCTGACACGGGCCAGGCTCCACAGGGAGCTGGCAGAGCTTTTTAGCTACAGAATAAAGAGAAACAAGTGAGGAGGAACAGGGAGACTCTGCGAAGGAGCTCAGTCTCCTCTTTCAAAGCTAGCAGTCTTTCGCCCCAGGCTAGCAGTGATGTCCAGCAGCTGGAGTGGAGATGACCTGGTCCTTGGTGCATGAGAAAGGTGTGCGCATCTGGTGTATTGACCCCATGTAAAACCCATTCTCAAGAATTACACCATTTCAACTATTAACAGAAGAACAGTTAGGGCCAGATTTTCAGACACGTTATGCAAACAAACGGGCAGACAAAATGCACGAGCAGTTTTCCATACAAATTAGGCGCATAAACTGGCATGCTGAACATTCTGGGAATTGGGATGCACTGCAAAAATTACTGACCTTTTTCTGCTGTTTTAATATTGTATCTTTGTGATCATTTTGGCTAGGTGTCAATTACAATCTCACCTACAGCCGGAATAAACTGTAACACTGATCAACGTCATTTCGCTACAAGCAAAACTGAAATCTCAGTGCAGAGGCAGTGAGACCCCTCATGCTGGTTGAAGGGATGGTGCAGCTCTGAAATCCTGATGTCCCGAGCCAGGGAACGGCCTGGAGGCTGGAGCGGGAGTTTGCCTGGGGACGCACTGCAGGATTATTGACAATCCCATCGCCTTTCACTGCTGATCAGATGGACACGGAGTGACACCAGCCCAGTAACTCTCGGGAGAGTCCCCGGCTGGGGTAGCTGCTGGGCGACTGGGGAACCCTGAATGTATCTTAGTGACATCATCACGCGCCCCCGGCTGCATCATGCTAAAGAGCGTCGCACACCCGGCTTGTAATAAATAACGCCGGAAGGTGGCTGCTGCTTCGGCTTTCTGGACACCAGGATCCTGAGGCAAAGGCAACCTGGGCTCGTGGGCGCTCTCCCGGGGTTAGAGAGGAAATGCCCAGCACCTATGGCAGCTGTGTGAGCCATTTCTCCAGCACAGAAGTGTCTGAGACTGGGACTCACTCCTGCTCCTTCAGCCCCCGCCCCAGCTCTGCCAGAGACGAGCATGACTCCTCTGAGCCAGGCCAGCAGGTCTGCGGTTCTGGGTGCCAGGCTACAGACGTGTTCAGCAGGATTGTTATTGCCATTAACGCCCTAGCCAGGGGCCTCCGGAGCAGGCTGGGATGCAGCTACCGGGACTCAGGGACCTTCAATTTCGTTTCAGCTCCCAGCATGAGCTGTACCCAGTGGCGTAGCCAGCTTCTCAGTGCAGGGGGAGCAACCATAAAAAAGGCGCCCCCCCTTGGCTCCTCCTCTGGCCACGCCCCTCCTTGGCTCCTCCTCCGGCCACTCCGCACCCCCCCCTTGGCTCCTCCAGCCACGCTGCGGCCATGCTGCACCCCCCCTCGGAGGGGCTCGGTGGGAGGGGGGCCGGGCGCGGGGGAAGGGGTGGCGGGCGGGCGCTGCTCGCTTCTCCCGGGGGCTGGGGGGAGCGGAGCAGCTGGCAGGCAGATCCCCTCTCCCCGGCAGCTTCCTGCTTCCCTCGGCCCGGAAGCAGGAAGCTGCCGGGGAGAGGGGATCTGCCTGCCAGCTGTGGAGCGCTCGGCCGCCGAGCCCTGAGCCGCCGCAGGAGGCGGCCGCGGCGGCGATGTTGGGGCCGCGCTGAGCGTGGGGCGCGATGGCCGAGGAGCCGGCCCCTTCGCTCCTCTGGCCGCGCCCGCCGCCCCCCCCAATGGCTCCTCCGGAGTCCGACCGTGCTGCCCCCCTCCACTTGCTTGCAGCATTTTAGCGGCGGCCGGCAGGCGCCGATTTTGAAAAATGTCATGAGGGGAAGCGGCTGCTTCCCCTGAACCCCCCTAGCTACGCTACTGGCTGTACCATGGACTCCTCTCACACGCTCGTCCTCAGCTCTCCTCCCTTTGCCTAGCCAGACTGTGAGCATCTCAGGCCAGGGCTGCCTCTCACTGCGTCTCTGCAGCGCCCGGCATAGAATCATAGAATATCAGGGTTGGAAGGGACCTCAGGAGTCCAGCCCCCTGCTCAAAGCAGGACCAATTCCCAACTAAATCATCCCAGCCAGGGCTTTGTCAAGCCGGGCCTTAAAAACCTCCAAGGAAGGAGATTCCAACACCTCCCTAGGTAACGCATTCCAGTGCTTCACCACCCTCCTAGTGAAAAAGTTTTTCCTAATATCCAACCTAAACCTCCCCCACTGCAACTTGAGACCATTGCTCCTTGTTCTGTCATCTGCCACCACTGAGAACAGCCGAGCTCAGGGCCGGCTCCAGGCACCAGCCTGGCAAGCAGGTGCTTGGGGTGGCCGCTCTGGAGAGGGGCGGCACGTCCAGGTATTCGGCAGCAATTCGGCGGACGGTCCCTCACTCCCGCTGGGAGCAAAGGACCTCCCACCGAATTGCCACCGGAGATCGCGATCGCGATCGCGGCTTTTTTTTTTTTTTTTTTGGCTGCTTGGGGCGGCCAAAACCCTGGAGCCGGCCCTGGCCGAGCTCCATCCTCTTTAGAACCCCCCTTCAGGTAGTTGTAGGCTGCTATCAAATCCCCCCTCATTCTTCTCTTCTGGAGACTAAACAATCCCAGTTCCCTCAGCCTCTCCTCATAAGTCACGTGCTCCAGACCCCTAATCATTTTTGTTGCCCTCCGCTGGACTCTTTCCAATTTTTCCACATCCTTCTTGTAGTGTGGGGCCCAAAACTGGACACAGTACTCCAGATGAGGCCTCACCAATGTCGAATAAAGGGGAACGATCACGTTCCTCGATCTGCTGGCAATGCCCCTACTTATACAGCCCAAAATGCCGTTAGCCTTCTTGGCAACAAGGGCACACTGTTGACTCATATCCAGCTTCTCGTCCACTGTGACCCCTAGGTCCTTTTCTGCAGAACTGCTACCTAGCCATTCGGTCCCTAGTCTTCATGATGGGGTCCTGGCTCTGCTGGATCCTCCAGGCCAGTGGTTCTCAAAGCCAGTCTGCCGCTTGTGCAGGGAAAGCCCCTGGCAGGCCGGGCCGGTTTGTTTACCTGCCGTGTCCGCAGGTTCGGCCGATCATGGCTCCCACTGGCCGCGGTTCGCCGCTCCAGGCCAATGGGGGCTGCTGGAAGTGGCGGCCAGCACATCCCTCATCCCACGCCGCTTCCTGCAGCCCCCATTGGCCTGGAGCGGCGAACCGCGGCCAGTGGGAGCCGCGATCGGCTGAACCTGCGGACGCGGCCGGTAAACAAACCGGCCCAGCCCGCCAGGGGCTTTCCCTGAACAAGCGGCGGACTGGCTTTGAGAACCACTGGTCTAGGCACTGCTGTGATGCAGCCAGTCAGTCATTAGAGTGGAGATCAGCCTCTGTGGCCCCAGCTGCTTTTCATTCACATCCCTTTGACCTCGGCAGCTCATGACCCAACTAGCTGAGTTTCTTTAGCTGTCTTACCTGAGCTGCCACAGGTCTTGAGGCACCTGAACATAGTGTCAAACCTGTTCGCATTGCCCTGACAGCCGCCATAAACGAACTCCTCACAGGTCTTGGTGGCCGAGTTGTAGAAGTAGTTGCGGCTGTAGGTGAAACATGGGCCAGGTTCCGCAGGGAGATTGCAGATCGCGTTAGCTACGGAGCAAAAAAAGATGGGTTAGGAAGAAAGGGGGAACCCTGCAATGGATCTCAGCTGCCTGATTCGAAACTAACGGGGGCCCAGTCTCAAGGGTCGATGCAAGCTGCAGGGTCTGGGGTGGGTGATGGGGCTAAACGAGGACCTTGTTGCTAATGCGTGAGAGCTGTGAGCGTCTCTGGGGTATCAGAACCCCTATGCAAAACCCATCCTCAAGGATTATGTCATTTAAATTAGTAGTTGAAGAACGTTCAGGACTAGAGAGGCCTCTCCCCAAACTGAACAGACTGGTAGGGAGTAGCCCAGGGCAACGGAGTCTGGAGAAGTTTTTGGAGAAGTTAAACAGAGAAGTGGGCAGACAAATCATATGCCCAGTTGCACACCTAAACTGAATGCACAGTTACTGAGCATGTATGTAAACCAGGGGTCGGCAACGTTTGGCACGCAGCTCGCCAGGGTAAGCACCCTGGCGGGCCGGGCCAGTTTTATTTACCTGCTGACTCGGCAGGTTCGGCCGATCGCGGCCCCCACTGGCCACGGTTCGCCGTCCCGGGCCAATGGGGGCGGCGAGAAGCTCGCCCGCACATCGCTCGCCCGCGCCGCTTCTCGCCGCCCCCACTGGTCCGGGACGGCGAACCGCGGCCAGTGGGGGCCGCGATCGGCCGAACCTGCCGCGTCAGCAGGTAAATAAAACTGGCCCGGCCCGCAAGGGTGCTTACCCTGGCGAGCCGCGTGCCGAACGTTGCCGACCCCTGATGTAAACTGTCTACCTACACATGCATGCTCATGGTCTTTGGACTGCTTAAGGTCATTTACATGCCCAGTTTTCCTGCTTGCAGGTACTGTCATGGAAGTTTTGCTTGAAAATATATTGCACAGATTTGAATGGGAAACATTTTTATAAATGAATTTTGTTATTTCCCCAGCCCTGAGGCTCCCAAGACACGACTAGAATCCAGCTCCCAGAACTAATGAGCTGTTTTCACTTAGTGTCATTCCCACCTAAATCTGGGCTCCTCCCAGAGCTCCTGGTGATCACGCCTGGTGACAGTGGCGCTGTGTTAATTAGATGGACTATGTAGGCCAAAAGTGTTAACATAACCCAGCCCCGTCCAACATTAAACAGTGTTAATCAAGGTCTGGGGCTTGGAATACAGAGACCTCAGCCTGCTCAGCAACGGGGCAAACACCACAGTAAAAATCTTTTTAACCTTTTATTAAAGATACAGAAAAGTAGGGAAAACAGTTGAAGCCTTTGAAACATTAAGCACTAAATAAGGCTTTCGTTTTAACCCCATCCCTTGGTCCCTGTCCCTTTAGCTGGAGAGAGTTTCAGAAGGAAAACCCCCCTTCTCTGGCCTCTCTTAGCTGGTAGTGAAGACGCACCAACTGTCCCGCTGCAGGAAAGAGAAGATGTTAGCTGAGATGGGCTGGAGCTGTTGTTGCTGTTGTTGTTAAAGTCTGAGCCCATTTTATCCCAGGTGGTGACTGGGATTCACCTGGCGCTGATGGGGAGGCGATGTCATCTGGGTCCCTCTCCCTTTAGGTCATTGTGGTCAGGACATCTCTCGTGGTCAGGGTGACAAAGGCCTGAGACCCCAGGAAATGGGGCAGGCGGGTGGCAGTCATGATGGTGAAGCTCGTTCCAGTAGCCTCTGTCTCTTCTTCCATCTTCCCCCCAAAGTCTTTTTCTTAAGAACATAAGAATAACCAGACTGGGTGTAACAGGCAGCTTGGAGGGCTGAGCTGCCTAGTGGTTAGAGCACGTGGCCCTCAGTCCCCCGCTTGGTTGAGGAGCCTCAGCCTTGAAGGCCAAAGGGGGTAGGGGGATCTGGGCCCTCCCTCTGCACCGTGTCCCAGCCCAGGACCCTATGTACATCAACCCTCGAATAGGGGGGCCCTTCCAGCTAGGGTGACCAGATGTCCCGATTTTATAGGGACAGTCCCGATATTTGGGGCTTTTTCTTATATAGGCTCCTATTACCCCCCACCCCGTCCCGATTTTTCACACTTGCTGTCTGGTCACCCTACTTCCAACAGGGAGCCAGAATCTGCGGCCCTGGCCTGCTCCCTACCAGTCTGTTCAGGTTGGGGGAGAAGCCGTTCTAGCCCAGTGTGCTGGACAGCTGGCTTCCCGGAGAGTCCCATTTTGGGCGGTGCCTTACCACGGTGCAAGGCTCCTTCGGGCAGGGCTGCCGCAAGCTGGTGGGGGTGAGCCCCACGGTGTCTCTGGGGTCTGCCCAGGTGCTGGAGGCTCCTTGGCTATTTCCCTTGGCTGGGGAGTCCGTGCTTACTCCCATCTGGCTGCCCTGCCTGGCCAGCTGGTGATCCTGCCTCTTTGCCAGTCAGACCCAAACTGGGCCAGGCTCTCTCCTGCTCTCCCGTCCCCAGGCCTGGCCTTCACTGCACGTATAATGGGGCTGGGCTAGCTGGGCCAAAGGCTCTCCTTAACCCCTGCTGTGCTGGCTGACAGCTTCTCTGCTACATCACACTGGGTCAGACCAATAGTCCATCTCGCTCAGGATCCGATCTTCTGACAGTGGCCAATGCCAGATGTTTCAGCGGGTCTGAGCAGAACAGGGAATCGTCAAGAGATCCATCCCCTGTCGTCTAGTCCCAGCTTCTACCAGTCAGATGTTTAGGGACACCCGGAGCATGGGGTAGCATCCCTGACTGGCTAATAGCCATTGATGGACCTATCTTCCAGGAACTCATCTCATTCTTTTTTGAACCCCGTTATATTTTGGCCTCCACAACATCCTCCGGCAACAAGTTCCACAGGTTGACTGTGCGTTGTGTGAAGAAACACTTCCTTATGTTTGTTTTAAACCTGCTGCCTGTTCATTTCATTGGCTGGCCTCTGGCTCTTGTGTTATGTTAAGGGCTAAATAACACTTCCTTGTTCACTTTCTTAGGGCCCACAAAGGGAGCGCAGAGGGTGGAAGAGCCCATCCCCTCATTATTTTGTCCACCAATTAGGTCTAATATCGGACACACCAATTTGGGGTCATTATTTTCCGATTCCACATCTTCTGTTTTTACCAAGTGTGATTTAAACACAGTCTTTGAACCACAATGGTAGGGCCTTTTATCTAGATTAGTTCAGTCAGTTTCCTTTTCATACCTTCCCCATCAGCATTTGTTGCTCTGCGGTATTGTTACATCTGAACGAGGAGCCAGAGCAGAGCTGTCCAAAGGCACATGGGGGCGGGGGCTGACCAGCAGAGGAGGCAGATCCTGGGGGGGATCATTTGGGTGGGGCAGGGAGGGGAGGCCATGGTAGCACAGGGCCCTACAGCCCATGCAGTCCATCTCCCAGGGTCAGGGCTGGAGTGGTCCCTGCAACAGTGGGCAGGACAGCAATTGCCAGGGCCCGGGCTGCTGCCTGGGCAGCCGGGAGAGGTGAGCAGTCGACCGACCCCCAGCCTGGGCTTGGCCATAGGCTTGGTGAGTCTCTTGCCCTTGGCTCCCCTATGGGAGCCCCCGCTCCTGGGCGATCTCACTGGTCTTGGCAGGAGTTCAGCTCACCCCCTGCGGGGTCTGTCCAGACTCCAGCTACAGTTCACTGGTCTGCAGCCCCTGGCGCCGCTCCCCAGGTCCTGCCACAGGTCGCTGGCGAGGGGCAGCCCTCCAGGGCCCCTTGGTATCAACCTGGTAGTGCCAGCCTGTGCCAACCAGTGTGTGTGCGGGGGCGGGAGGGGGCGGGGGCCTGGCCCCTGCCTCAGGCTGGGCTCCCCTCCTCCCGAGCTCACTCACAGCCCCCAGCAGCCTCCCTGCTCCTGAGGAAACGTCTCCCCCGTTCCTGTGGCCACTGGCACCGTTTGACGCTCCCCGCGGCAGGGGCAGCACGTTCTGCAGGGGGCCGAACTGGGGCTGCCTTTGGACCTGGTGCGGGGGGGGAGGGGAGGAAGATGGCATTGCCCAGGGGCGAGCCGGGGGTGTAATAGGGAAAGACCCGGCAGATGTGGGGAGGGCCTGGATGGGGGGCGGGAGTGACGGAGAGCGTGGGGGAGGGGAGGGAAGAGAGCTCACACTGACCAATGCATGGCAGGGAGACACCCAAGGGCACATCCCAGAGCCCAGGGCCGCCCAGAGGATTCAGGGGGCCTGGGGTCTTCGGCGGCAGGGGGCCCCCGCCGCCGAACTGCCACCGAAGACCCGGAGCGGAAGAAGCTTGGGGGGCCCGGGCCCCGCGAGAGTTTTCCAGGGCCCCCGGAGCGAGTGAAGGACCCCGCTCCAGGGGCCCCGGAAAACTCTCGTGGGGGCCCCTGCAGGGCCCGGGGCCTGGGGCAAATTGCCCCACTTGCCCCCCCCCCCGGGTGGCCCTGCCAGAGCCAGGCTGCGACCCGGCCCGGAGGGAGATGGGTCCGAGGGAGTGTCGGAGCCATGGGCATGGGGGGCTCACCTAGAGAGAGCCTAGAGGGTAGAAAGACTCCAGGAGCAGACAGAGGGCTGGGGAGACCCAGGGGGGCTCAGTGTCCCGGAGCGGGAGGGGAAGAGCGAAAGGCTGGGGACAGAGCAAGGAGGCCTCCCTGGGGCGAAGTGGGGGAGGCCCGGGGACAGCCCCACGCCCAGGGGGCGAGAGACTCTGGGGCCGGCGGCAGGGGGCTGTGTCGCGTGGGGGATACGGGGCAGGAGCCACTGAGAGCGAACGGGGCTGGGGGCAGGCTCAGGGCTGGGGGCAGGCAGGAGGGAAGCGCTGGCTGCCGGGCTGGGTGGGGAGCCAGGGCAGGGAGCCCTCACCTTCATGGAGCTGCCCAGAGGCAGGTGTCAGGTCAGCCCAGAGGGCGAGGAGCCCCAGGAGGAGGAGGCCTGATTTCATGGTGCTGCGGGGCCAGGATGACCAGCGCCGAGCTGCCCCAGCTTATATAGCATCATGCCAGCCCGGCACTGCCGTCCCGGGAGGGGCCATTGCACAAGAGAGCCGTCCCCGGTGTCTGCCCCTCCCAAAGGGAACAGGGAAGCAGCAGGGCCCTGCGAGAGTTGGGAAACGTCCCTGTGAGGATGGTGGAAATGTAATAACAGGCTGCAGAGGTGAGTTCATGTTTCCAGGCGGCTCCGCGCCCTGCCTGGGGCACCGGGACAAACAGCTGACCCCAGAGGCCACTGAGCACTGGGCTGCCCTGGAGCGAACCTCTCGTGAAGCCCACCCAGCGCCGGCCCCGGGAGCTGTGCGGGACGGGACCTCTCAGCTCACGGCAAAGAGCTGGTTCCCTAGAGCCAGATCTGTCATTCTCCCAACACGCCTCCAGCCCTCCCTCTTCCCTCTGCTGTTTCCCGTGAGGAGCTGCTGGGCCCAGGCCTGCCACGCTGTAATTCCTAACGCTGGTCCACTGGCCTGGCAGCTCCCCATGGCCCAGAAAGCAGCACTCATGCGCCAGCTCCTCCCCAGAGCTGGCTGCAGGGACAGCTACAGAACCGAACCCTGCCCCTCACACTCTGCCCCCGTGGGCTGGGGGAAGGGTCGGTACGTCCTTCTCGCTCTCACACCGGGTCTCTGACGCTCCTTCGGGGGGCAGGGATAAGGCACCCCCCAAAGGCCTGGGCTATCCATGTGTTTGTTGTGTGCCCGCCCTGTCCATCTCTATTCCCCCTGCCCCGCCCCGCCGGTTCCCTCAGCTGATGTCTAACGATGGGGGCTGAATGTCTCTGTGGTGCTGACCCTTGTCTCTGGGATGTGACTGGAGGAGGGTGCGTGGGGAGGTCTTGGGGTTCCCGCCACAACCTCCCCATTAGGCTGTGATGACCCCAGATAAGCAGTACTCACATGTCCCCCTTAGGGTCTGCTGACCCTATGAGTGGCTCATGTACGTTCCCCTTAGGGTGTGATGACCCCGGTAGGAGCGTACCCTCTGGCCCTGACAACAGCCGCAGGTCTGATGGCAGCAAGCAGCACCCAGCACAGGGTCAAAGCCCCTTCTGGCAGGGGGATGTGGGCTGGGGGACCGTGGGAATGTCCATCACGCCATTGCTTTCCCAGGGCAGCACATTTGTGCTCTCCAGGTATTTTTATGAGCTGCAGGGACATCACTGGGCAGGGGTGATTTATTCCAACGGGGTCATAGGAGCCACAAACAGTGGAGGAATCTGCTCGACGTCTTAGGTGTCTGTGCACAAATACAAGGAGTGTGTGGAATAAACAGGCTGAACTGGAAGGATTAGCACAGAAGCGAAATTATTACTCAGTTGGCATCACTGCGACTTGCGAGGCTAAATCTCATGGCTGGAATATTGGTACAGAGGGTGTGGTAATCCAGGAGCACTGGCAGGGAAAAGGGGAGAGGCGTTGCATGATACCTCAAGGATATGTACAGCTGTTCTGCGGTCCAGCAGGAGATGAGAAGCAGATGAGCTGAAAGTCTCTGGCTCAAACTAGCGCTGCCTGTGTGCGTTTTCTCCCTCTCCTTCGGGGAGTAGCCCTGGGCCCCCCTCGGCACTTTGCCAGCCCAGGGAGAGGGGCACGCCTTGGACAGGCTGCTGAGAGCTGCCCTGCCCTTGTCCCCACTGGGGCCTGCCCTTTGCAGACCTTACGACTGTCTCAGCCATCGCTAGAGTCACTGGACACGGTCTGTGGAGACAGTCGATTGGATCTTCATTATCCATGGCTCGGTGGGAGTTCTCCTGGGCACAGAGCTGCAGACACAGCCTGGCCAGCAGTCACAGCTCTTTGCAGAGCTCTCGCTTTAGAGACCCCCGGGTCGGTGGAGCTGCGACTCAGAATCCTCCCAGTCCCTCCAGCTGTGCGGCACACAGGCAGCACCCTACGGAGGCTCAGCGGGATGTTCCAACTGGGACACGTGTGGGAGGCTCTGGAGCTAAAGAGCAGGTTAAGGAGCTCGCTGGACCACTAATGTTGATCTTCCATCGTCTTGGAGCAAAGGGGATGTTCCAGAGGACTGGAAGAAAGCTAATGTTGTACCAAATTTTAAAAAGGGTAAACAGGATGACCCAGTTTCTTATAGGCCTGTCAGCCTGACATTGATCCCAGGCAAGATAATGGAGCAGCTGGTACATGACTCAATCAATAAAGAATTAAAGGAGGGCAATGTAATTAATGCTCGGCATCATGGGTTTACGGAAAATAGATCCCGTCAAATTAACTGGATATCTTTGTTTGATGAGATGACAAGTTTGGCGGATAAAGGAATCGTGTTGATGTAATAGACTTATTTCAGAGTAGCAGCCGTGTTAGTCTGTATCCGCAAAAATAACAGGAGTACTTGTGGCACCTTAGAGACTAACAAATTTATTAGAGCATAAGCTTTCGTGGGCATCTGAAGAAGTGGGTTGTAGCCCACGAAAGCTTATGCTCTAATAAATTTGTTAGTCTCTAAGGTGCCACAAGTACTCCTGTTATTTTTGTAATAGACTTAGACTCCTTTCAAGGGATTTGATTTTATACCACATGACATTTTGTTTAAAAAAACTAGAAGGAGATAAAATTAATCCGGCCCATATTAAATGGATTAAAAGCTGGGTAACTGAACAGTCTCAAAATGCAACGGTAACCAGAGAATTGTCCTGCAGCGGGTGTGTTCCCAGTGGGGTCCCACAGGGATCGGGTCTTGACCCTTCACTATTTCACATTTTTATCAATGACCTGGAAGACAATGTAAAACCATCACTGATAAAGTTAGCAGATGACACAGTAATTGGGGGTGCCATCAGTAACAAAGCAGCCAGGGCACTGATTCAGAGTGAGCTGGACCACTGGCTAAAGTGGGTGCAAGCAAACAATGTGCGTTTTAATATGGCTAAACATAGGCATCTAGGACCAAAGAATGACGGCCAGGCTTACAGGGTGGGGGACTCTAGCCTGGGGAGCAGTGACTCGGAAAAAAACTTGGGGGTCATGGTGGATAATCTGCTGAGCACGAGCTTCTAGTGTGATGCTGTGGCCAAAAGAGCCAATGTGACCCTGGGATGGATAAACATGGGAATCTCCCGTAAGACTAGAGAGGTTAGTTTAACACTGTGTTTCGCAATAGTGTGACCACGGCTGGAACCTTGTGTCCAGTTCTGGTGCCCACAATTCAAGAAGGAGGTTGATAAATTAGAGAGGGGTCAGCGAAGAGCCATGAGAATGATTAAAGGATTAGAAAACCTGCCTTGTAGTGATAGACTCCAGGAGCTCAATCTATTAAGGGGTGACTTGATGACAATCTATAAATAGCTATACGGGGAACAAATATTTAATAATGGGCTTTTCAGTCTAGCAGAAAAAGGTCTAACACGTTCCATTTGAAGTTAGACAAATTCAGACTGGAAATAAGGTGCACATTTTTGACAATGAGACTAATTAACCACTGGAACAACTTACTAAGGATCATGGTAGATTCTCTGTCACCAACAATTTTTACATCAAGATTGGATGTTCTTCTAAAAGCTCTGCTCCAGGAATTATTTTGGGGTTACACTTGTTACACTTAAATTAGGGTTCGTGACCAAGAGAGGCAGGTGGCACATGACAAACAGCAATTCCTGAAAAACAAGTGGGTGTCACCTTGGGCAGGGATTGGCAATTGCTTCCAGTACACATGCCCAGAGCAAGGGAGGAGGCTGGCCAGAAACTGGTACACGAAACTATCCCTTTCTGGCCAGAATTGCGTGATACTGATAACTAAAGTGTGGAAGTTCCAGGCCCTGCTTTCACCACCACTGCGTCTGTCCCTCCATTGCCCCCAGCGAGCTGAATTGCTGCTAGCAGCGATTGGAAATGCCCAGTGCAGAGAAGAGAGGGACCCCACTTTGCAGAGGCAATACAGGCCATGAATTCTACCTGCTCCCAGCGAGGTGCTGAATGGTTTCTTCCCTAATATTTATTTTCCTCTAATCGAATTCCCTGCACAGCTGGCACTGGGGACTGTGGGCTGAGATTTCAAATCTTTAACTTCAGTGTGTTTTCCTCCGACTGAACATCTGTTTCCCTCTGACTAGTGAAGTCCTTCGCCTGTTGACAAGGCCACTCCGAAGGTCCCCAAGAGAGACGGCAGCTGTCTCTGCGCAGGACAGACACAGTTTGGGCTGCACATTGCATTATGTGGAGCAGGACGAGGCTTGGCTATCCACCTGATGCAGATTGCAAGTGTAACTCCTCTGCCAGCCAGAGTTGGTAGCAGGAAGGGCCGGGTTCCATATCTAAAGGTTCCTTTTCACCAATGCAACACAAAACCGGCGCGAGCCCCCACCCAGTGACCTGGGACAATTACACCACCCCCCGGGCGCCTCTAAGAGGCAATACTTCCCACTCACAAGCACAGAGTCTGAGTGGAGCAAAATCTTTTAATAAAAGGCGGGAAGTAACTCGGCATTAATTTGGGGAAACACCGCAAACAGGGCTCATAAACATAAACCATGAGCCGGCCGACAGAGGGCGCTCCAGAGGGCTGGTGAGCTAATTCCCTGAGACGACCAGCAGGAGGCACCGCGCACGCTTATGCCACGTCTCTCCACCAGCCGGGCCAGCTCCAGGCACCAGCGGAGGAAGCACGTGCCTGGGGCGGCAGATGCTAAGGGGCGACATTCCATCCATTCTTGGGGCGGCACAGTCCAAGCAGCTTTTTTTTTTTTTTACTTGGGGCGGCAAAAATGGTAGAGCCGGCCCTGTCCACCAGCCGTCCTGCTGGCCACTAACCAAGATGTTTTCAGGGCCCACCACTTAACACAGCTCTCAGTGATTTCAGCCTCACTGCCGGTGCACACTGGGCAGTCTGTTGCATCAGAGACACTGTCCCAAAGCAGATCTAATATACTTAGACCTAGGTATCAGTGACTTCAGTTCCACAGCGTGTAACAAGACTCTCAATTCAGTCTGAACGAGCTCTGTTATTACACAGTGGAGAAAGGAAGGGTCAAATGGTGTCTGGGGACCCTTCAGCAGGGCCGACACCGTCAGGTCCAGGTACCTGCCCCATATATACTCAAGGCATTCGGCTTTGTAACCCACATCCCCTGCCTAGTTTAGTGGAGGGTGAGTCCCTCAATCAGGCTATGCCAGGTACAGTTCTGCTGCCCTTGAGTCACACAACGAGGACAACAACCCTTTATTCCTCCTGCCCCAATAACGAGGAGCCTGGGGATCCCAAACCAGCCAAAACTGACCATTTGGGCAAGCAGTCCCATCATGCTGAGCACCTAGGCGGGGTGAGTGTGTCCATGTAAACAAGATCAGCTCCTGATGTCCTTTCCCACAGCTCACCACTAGAAGTCAGGGGAGAGCTCATTCAGACTCCGCTTACCCAAGGTTCTGGCTCACATCAGTAGGCTCCTGGGGTGAAATAGGCTGTGAGCTGGAGGAGCTGGGCTGGGGACTTGTTTTTTTGTTACCATGGCTGTGTTCCTCAGACTGGTCTCAGCTCTTCCAGATCCAGCCACAGGTTCCAGATGGAGCCACTCTCTGCTTCCTGGGGGTGTTTTTCCATAAGGCTTTGGCAAAAGCTGAGGCAACATCGAGGGTCCACAAAACCATATGCTTTGGATGGCACTCCCCTCCCTATGGCACCGAGGGGCTCCAGGGCTCCCATATTCCCTGCTCACTGCAAGTTTGTTGGACACTAAGACGTGTCCCCAGCACCCAGGCAGTCCCAGGGAACACGGAGTGGAAGAAGCCGCCTTTTCCCCACTGCTGCCCAGTCCTGAGACAGGCGCAGCTCAGCCCAACCGGAGAATCTGCGCCAGAGTCTTGCCGTGCAGGGTGCCAGCCGTGCTTCCCACCATCTCCCTGCTCCACCACCCCTGCGACGCCTTTGGTGCCCTGGCCAAGCCAGTCAGCTCCTCCCCGTCCCCAGCTCGGCAGCCCCACCCGGACCCCACCGGGATTCACACGCCCGGCCCCACACAGGCGGCTGGATCCCACTCTCCCTGTGACCCACGCTCCAGAGAGAGACGCTCTGATAACAGCGTTCCAATCACACTGCGACCCACACTCAGCAGCCAACCCGAGCCGTGCAGGGCCCATGGGAGCTGCTCCGTACCCCACATGTCAGGGGGCTGCTGGCCCCTCCCTGACACTGGGGGGAGTTGTTTGGTGATCTTCTCCCAGGGCCAAAGAAAAGGGGACGGGCCAATGAGAAATCAGGATCCTGAGACAGACAGGGCCAATGGGAAGAGACCAACGTTCCAGGTCAGGCTGATTGAAAGGGCAGTCAGGCCAATGAGGGAGTCAGGAGGCCAGAGTCCTGTGTGAAGGTGGAGCTGCCGGGCCAGAGGGGCAGAGCTAAGGGGAGAGCAGGAGCGCAGCTGGGCTGGGAGCAGGGCCAGAGGAGCAGCCCCGGGAGCTGAGATGGAGGCAGGGAGTGAGTGGGGCTGGGGCTGGGGCCATGCGGAGCCGGGCGCGTGAGCGGCTGGGGAGTCCAGGAGCCCCGGGCCCAGCGCAGGGAGGCCCCAGGCACGAGGACTTGCAGGCCGGGCTGGGAGGGGCTCGTGACCCCGACGGGGGCGAGGCTGGGGGGACGGGCCCTGCCCCCTAGCGCCTGCGGGCTTGTGGGCACAGCCAGAGCAGGATGCGAGCCCCGGTGTCATGGCAACGCAGCCAGGGCCTGAGCAGGGATGTGGGCAGGGGTGTGGGCCCTGCGAGGAGCAGGCTGGGAACGTCCCTGCGCCCCCGAGATGGCCGGGTGCGGTGCCCCAGGCCCATGGGGCGGGGTGACATGTTTCCCTCTGACCTTCCCCTTTTCCCGTGTTCTCATTAGTTGCGGGTTAACAAATCGTATGTGCTCTGAACTCTGCGGTGAGCAGTGGGGCAGGGAAGCGTCCGGTGCAGAGACAGCATCCCGGAGTGCCGGCCTGCAGGTGAAGGGAGTGGGTGCGAGGACTCACATCCTTACACTAGCCCATTTCACCGGGGTAATACATACGCCAGGAAAGTTCCCCACACTAGTGGGACCCGACCAATGGGAGCTGTGGAGTCGGTGCCTGCAGACAGGGGCAGCGCACAGAGCCCCCGGTCCCCCCAGCATGGGCCACAGTGACGTGCCGGCTGCTTCCCGGAGCAGCGTGAGGCCAGGGTAGGCAGGGAGCCTGCCTTAGCCCCGCTGCGCCACCAGACTTTTAGTGGCCTAAAATCTTCCAGTTTGGCTTCAATAGCCTCCAGGAGATAGAGCCCGATTCCGGGAGACTCCCGGCAAAACCGAGATGGTTGGCATCCCTACCTGTCTGCTGCCTCAGGGCGCTCACCCAATGTGGAGACCCACAGCAGGTGCGAGGCAGGGACACTATCCAGAGATCACCAGGGCTTCTGTCCTAACGACGCCCTGCTGGCTGGAATAGAGAGAATCCTGATTCCTGGTACTCCATGGCCACTGACATTCCCCCAGTATTCCCCCCAGCCCGCCCACCACTGCCACTCACGGCATTGTGCACAATTATCACAAGAAGCTTCAGCTCCAGCCAGGAACCCTTCTGTCAAATGCTTTAGCCAAACCCCATCACTGGGCTCAATCCTGGGGAGGGAGGAATGGAAAGGCCTGTGCCCTACAGGTGGTCAGACTAGATCATCCCAGGGTTGTAATGTCACAGTTTGTTGCTTTGCTGAACTGAGCAGGCTGTGCTGCTGCCAGCAGTGCCTGCAGAACGTGAGAACCAGCCTCGGGGCACTGCTAGGAACCAGAGCACAAACCCAAACTGGCTGTGAGTTCTCCACCTAGGTGTCACCAACCAGTTATTAAGTGTGAACTCCTCAGGCACCATAACAGCCTAACCGGGGCATCCCAGACAGGCCCCTTGGGTACGCCGGTCTGTCTCACCGCCCAGGTGAGTGTACCTTTGTGATAGCTGGTTCCTTACACCACCAATCACAGCAATATTCAGCTTACTCCCAGCCCCAAAGGGCCAGTCACTTACCTAGGTCAATCGCACCTCAGATCTCACACCAAAGACAAGGCTTCTAGCCAGGGCCGGTTCCAGGCACCAGCCTGGCAAGCAGGTACTTGGGGCAGCCCCTCCGGAGAGGGGCGGCACGTCCGGCTATTCGGCGGCAATTCGGCGGATGGTCCCTCACTCCGGCTCGGAGCGAAGGACCTCCCGCCGAATTGCTGCCACAGATCGCGATTGCGGCTTTTTTTTTTTTTTTTTTTTTGGCTGCTTGGGGCGGCCAAAACCCTGGAGCCGGCCCTGCTTCTAGCCAATCCTATAATAAACTATCTAAAGATTTATTAACTAGGAAAAGGAAACCAGAGAGTTATTTACAAGGTTAGTGCAGGTAAGCATAGATATGCAAATGAGTTACAATCTTCAATTTCAAAAGGTAACTGTGACACACTTCTCTCTGTCCTTTCGGGCTAACCCAGGCTAAACATGGGGGGGGGACTCTTGCTTATGCCTAGAAACACGTTTCCCACCCCAGAGCCCAAGCAGCCTAGAGATCATCAGTGCTTCTTGTTAGTGGTTTTCATTCTCTCCTGCCCACATGCCTGCAGCTGCAAAACTCAGCTGGGGGGAGTTGTCCGCTGCACAACCAACATCTTTTGTCCTCTTGTTGACTCTATGTAGGGAAATTCCAACGTCCCCCAACAGTCTGTCTGGTCTGGATGGACCTTTCCTTTGGAAAGGGTGTAACACCTTCTGCTGAAGATCAGCCCCTCACACTAATTAATGTGAGATTAGATATCAGATGGAAAACTGCCCCCATGCCTGCGCTCAGGGCACCTCTGGCCTCCTGCCCTTGAGCTAGGGGTCCCCATCCAGTCCCTGTCCAGTCCCAGTCTCACCAAGAGCTCAGCGTAGGGAGGGGCGTCCTTCCACAAGAGAAACGTCCGGATAGCTCAGTGGTTTGAGCATTGGCCTGCTAAACCCTGAGCTGTGAGTTCAATCCTTGAGGGGGCCATTTAGGGATCTAGGGCAAAAATCTGTCTGTCTGGGGTTTGATCCTGCTTTGAGCAGGGGGTGGGACTAGATGACCTCCTGAGGTCCCTTCCAACCCTGATATTCTATGAGACTTCCAGCTTCAGCCACGCTCTCCAGGGCCAAGCCCCCGTGCAGCTCTAGGGGTTAGGAGAGGAATTCTGTCCGAGGGATTCCAGCGAGGGAAGGTTGGATAAACACGGCACTAAGGGATGCAAAGGGAGGGGCCGAGGGGCAGGACAGCCCGCAGGAGCGAACATCTCCGTAGTTATCTGTGAATCCTACACAGAGTTCAGATCTCACATGCTGGGCTGATGAGAGATCCTGTCTGTGCCGCGCCCAGCACCTCTGGGGGCCATAACAGTAACAGCGTTTCCAACGTGTGCAGAGTGGCGAGCGGGAGGGCCAAGGGCTTGTCACAGCTACGCTCTCAACCCAGCAAAGAGGCACCTCCCTGGGTAGCCGTTTATTCCGTATAACAACAGGAGAAGGGGAGCAGTTGCTTCAGCAGCTGAACGCCCAACGGCCTCAGGAAGGGGCCGGTCAGTTCCTGTTCCAGTGCGAAATTTAGCAACAGGAGAGCAGCTGAGCAATGTGGCAACTACCTGCTCAGGTCAGAGCTTTATACCCCCCCACCCTAACAAAGCCAGGTCGGTGTGACACTGGCAATCCAGAGTCCCCCTGTCTCAGTGGAACAGTGACAGACACACCGTGGAATCAGTCTGGCTCACCTGGGCGTTAGTATTGTTAAAACAGGGATTGGAATGATAGGAATCTGTTTAGTGTTTATTCTTTATTGAATGCTGGTGTGTTGCTGCCTGCATTCATCTCACTTACAGCGTCTCTATCCCATAGTGTAAGGTAATATGTGAGCGGTTGTATGGTGAGTCTCTGTGACTGCGTAACTCGCCAGAGGGGAGAAAGAGATGAATTAGTGTGAATGGCTGATCTCCTGCAGAAGGTGTTATGTCCTGCCCAACGGGAAAGGGCCATTGACGCCAGACGGACTATTGTGGGACATTAAAGAGGACAAAAGATGTTTGTTGTTTTGCCCTCCCCACCCCCGTGAAGATGAGTCGTGCTAGTGGATTCCTCCCATCACTGAGTTTGCAGCTGAGATCACAAGGACGGATGGGGATAAAACCCCCAAACAGAAGGAACTGATGCTCACTAGGCTGCTTGGACTCTGGGGTGGGCAGGTTTCTAGGCATAAGCAAGAGATCCACAGCTGCTCAGCCGGGGTTAGTCCTGAAGGGCATATAGCGCTTGCTCATGACAGAGGCTTCTAGCAGGAGAGTTGTAAGCAAGACACCAGAAGTAATTCTTCTGCTCTACTCCTCACTGATTAGGCCTCAGCTGGAGTATTGTGTCCAGTTCTGGGTGCCACATTTCAGGAAGGATGTGGGAGAATTGGAGAAAGTCCAGAGAGTAGCAACAGAAATGATTAAAGGTCTAGAAAACATGACCTGTGACGGAAGTTTGAAAAAACTGGGTTTCTTTAGTCTGGAGAAGAGAAGACTGAGGGGGGACATGATAACAATTTTGAGGTACATAAAAGATTGTTACAAGGAGGAGAGAGAAAAATTGTTCTCCTTAACCACTGAGGACAGGACAAGAAGTAATGGGCTTAAATTGTAGCAAGGGCGGTTTAGGTTGGACATTAGGAAAAACTTCCTAATTGTCAGGGTGGTTAAGCACTGGAATAAATTGCCTAGGGAGGTTGTGGAATCTCCATCATTGGAGATTTTAAAGAGCAGGTTGGATAGACACTGTCAGGGATAGTCTAGATAATGCGTGGTCCTGCCATAAGTGCAGCGAACTGGACTAAATGATCTCGCGAGGTCCCTTCCAGTCCTATGATTCTATGAATCTATTATCTTGTGAAAGTTGAGATGGTAACTCATTTGTGCATCTATGTTTACATGCTTTAACCTTGTAAATAACTCTCTGGTTTCCTTTTCCTATTAACAAATCTATATATAGTTAGTTATAGGATTGTCTACAAGCTGTAAGTTGTCTTTCATGTGAGATCTGAGGTGCAGTTGACCTGGGGTAAGTGACTGGCCCTTTGGGGCTGGGAGTAAGCTGAATATTGCTGTGATTGGTGGTGTAAGGAACCAGCTATCACAAAGGTACATGCACCTGGGTGGTGAGACAGACCGGCGTACCCAAGGGGCCTGTCTGGGACGCCCTGGTTAGGCTGTTGTGGTGCCTGTCACAGAGTCCCCAGGCGATGCTCTGGAACTGCTCCCCACAAAGCCAGTCAGGACTCTGGGGAGCCTCCTCTCCCTTGGAGCAGACTGTCTTCAGGGCAAGCAGCTCTCATGGCTTCACCTTCCTGGGTCTGACCTTGGAGCATTCAGCATATGCCCCTCCGTGCGCTTCCCACAGCGAGTCCGCCCCGGCGGGGTCCTGGGGAAGCCAGAGGGTCCTGCACCCCCCACTTCGCAGTCAGACGTGACTCTCAGCCAGCCAGTAAAACAGAGGTTTATTAGGTGACAGGAACACGGTCTAAAACAGAGCTTGTAGGTACAGAGAACGGGATCCCTCAGCCGGGTCCATTCTGGGGCCCAGCGAGCCAGACAACCCCGTCTGCACTCACTCCCTGTCCCCAGCCAGCTCCAAACTGAAACCCCCTCCAGCCCCTCCTCCTCTGGGCTTTGTCTCTTTCCCGGGCCACGAGGTCACCTGATCTCTTTGTTCACCTTTAGCTATTCCCTTGCAGGGGGGAAGGGCCCCGGCCATTTGTTGCCAGGATACAGAGTGTTGGCCATTTATGCACACTGGAGACTTAAGAAATGCATAGGGGAAACTGAGGCACCCACACAGTATTCAGAGGAAACATTAAGAACAGTCCCACTTCGTCACAGTGCCTGAGGAGTTCACATTTAATAACTGGTTGGTGACACCTAGGTAGAGAACTCACAGCCAGTTTGGGTTTGTGCTCTGGTTCCTAGCAGTGCCCCGAGGCTGGTTCTCACGCTCTGGGGGCACTGCTGGCAGCGGCACAGGTGGGATTTGACTGCCAGAACTAGCAAGGGGACCTTGTATTTAGTCCAGTTCCCATCACAAATAGTGCCGCAGGCTCTCCTTCAGCGCTACGAGAACAGCCCCCGGTGTATTTCCAGCACTGTCCCTCTGACCTGGGCAGTCACGACCCACCTAAGGCCACGTCTACAGCGGCAACTTACAGCAGCACAGCTGTACCAACGCAGCTGTGCCGCTGTCAGATCGCTCGTTGAGCTGCTCTGTGCCGACAGGAGAGAGCTCTGCCGTTGGCACAATTAACCATCCCCAACGCGTGGCGGGAACTACGGCGGTGGGACAGCATCTCCTGCCAACAGAGCGCTGTCCACACTGGCACTTCTCTCAGTGACACTTATGTCGCTCAGGGGGGTGTTTCTTCACACTTCTGAATAACATAAATTATACCAGCAAAAGTGGTAGTGTAGACACAGCCTCCCGGCTCCTCCACAGGTCCTGAGACCTTCGGCTCCAGTGCCCAATTGTTCCCATTGCCCTGGCAGCCGCCATAAATGAACTCGTCACGCGTCTTGGTGACTGAGTCGTAGAAGTAGCTGCGACTGCAGGCTGAACATGGGCCGTGCAGGTCACTTTAGCTACAGAGCACGGAGAGGCAGGTTCGGAGAAAAGGGAGAACTCCCTGAAGGATCTCAGCCTCCACGTTCAAATCTAACTGGGACCCAGTCTCCAGCTGGGGTGGGAGATGGGGCTAAGGGCGTGAGCGCTGTGTGCGTATCCGAACCCCATGAAAACCCGTTTCTTAATGGTCACTTCATTTACATATTAGTTGAACGGTTAGGGCCGGATTTTCAGAAACTAAGGTTAGGCAGACAAAACGTATGTGCAACTGCAAACCCCATTGCTAACAGTTACGGACTGTGTATGCAAACTCTCAATCGACACGTGCATATGACTGCTCATGGCCATTCCATGCCGGGCTCCTTCAAGGTACAGCCAGGGCTGTTTATGAATACTTGTGGCACAGATTCGTATGCCGAACAATTTTTTAACTGATTTTCGTGATTGTCTCCCCAACCCTGACCTCCCACAGCAGGGCTAGAATCCAGCCCCCAGAACGAGCAAGCTATTTAGTCCCATTTCCCACCCTGGATCCGGGCTCCTTCCTGCACTCCTGGGGTCCAGTCCCGCTCACAGTAGCGTTACTTCTAACGCTGTGCCCAGCCGGGAGAGTTGTTCTTGTTGCCCTGGCAGCCGCCATAATAGAATCTGTGGCCCGTCCCGGAGGCCGGGTTGTAGAAGCGAGGGATAGGAGGTAGGAGTCGGCAAATGTCACCTGGAGAGAGGAGATGGGTTATAAGGAGGGCAGAGATCTGCAAGGGAGCTCAGACTGGAGGGGAGGTGGAGTATCTCTGGCCCACAGGATGCCTGGCAAGTGCTGTGGGGCTGGGGGCTCACAGGCCCATCTCTCTTTGCTGCTAGAACCTGTTACAGGTGTTACCCACACACTCTAAGGCACCCACCTTTACCCTCCAGTGGGCTCAAGGTGTAACCCGGTTAATTTAGGCACCCTCACCCTTTCCCAGTTCCTAGGGCTCGGAGCATAATCTTCTGCAAGTTTGTGGGCCTTTCCTCAGTAATATCCGTAATTTCTATTTATTAACAATCACCAAGTAGAATACACGCGCTAAGCATACAATGCTGTGCTCACCAATCCTGATCACGCAGGCAGACTTCCCCTGGTGGCCAGGCAAGGGCAGTCTCATCTGGATTCTGGTTGCTGCATGTCACAGTCGGGCAGAGGATTCTTAGCAGCTCTTGATCTTAGGCTGAGTCTTGGGGGTGAGTTCTTCTTCTTTTTTCAGGTCTTTCCTTCTTCTTCTTCTTCTTTTTTTCCCCCCACCTGGTCTCATTCTTGGACCCCAGTACATCTAGTGTAACTGGAGTCCTGCTTAGCTATACCTTAACCAATCATTTTACTAAAGTATTGTGAAATAATTATTTGACCAATCACAACATATTGTGAAACAATTCTTTACCCAATCATACCCCACCGCCTCAGTTGATTTAAGTCTTGCAAAATTAGTTATGCAACAGACAGAAACAAAGAACCAGACAGATAAACAATAGAGAAGTAGGAACCATAAAGGCAAACCAATAGACGTATAGATTTTACAATCACAAATGTTGATAAGTGATTCCTTGCCAGAGAGAACGCTGTCAAACCAAGTTTTCTTTAACCATCTTAAGATCTGTTTCTTTATCTGGTGATAGTGGGTCTATTAGGACAGGATCTCTTTCTTAACAGCCTGATATTACAGTGTTTTAATGTAATTTAGTTGGAATGCCCGCCACTGTCCTAATGTGCTGCAGAAAAAGGCCTCAAACCTTACAGAGGGGCAAGACAGCCGAGGCCACAGCCAGTAAAGCAGCATTTCTGCCTGGTGGGACAGTCCCTGTCATCACTGCACTTATTCTCACACGGCGCGAACGTCTGCAGCACTCTTCTCTTGGGGCAGGTGCCGGGTTGGGCTGGAAAAGGGAAACAACAACAGCTCATGTCTCCGTGGGGAACAAACCCCAAACCCACAGGCCTGCACCACGGACCTGAGCCAGGCCCAAGAGCTGACCTCTGGCCAAGGCTTTTCCTTGGAGTCCTGGTCTGCTCCTCTCCAGGACTGGTCTCCGCTGCTTCCACCCAGACCCTCCCACTCCACGCTCAGCCGCATGCCCATGGGCCATAAACCCTCTCCAGTCAGTCCCCTGTCTGTCCCAGCTCTGTCACTTACCCCACCTCCCTCCCTGGCCCATGCTCAGACCCGGCCCCACTTGTCTAGCAGTTTGAATTACCAAGTACCCCTCCCTTTGACCCCCCCGCTCCCAGGTGCAGCATTACCTGGCACCGCCCGTGCGCAGTGCACGTGGCATCCCCGGCTGCAGCACTTGCTGCCCGCTCCACATTCCCTGTCGTTATTGCATTCCACGAGGCAGATTGTCACCGTGCCGGGTTTGACCTTCGGGCAGTACCCTGGGTTTACTGGGGAACAGAACAGCGAGAGAGCAGGGTCAGCATTGTCTGGACTAGTGACAATGGAAAGGCTGCTATGTAACCACAGCCTGTGCGCCTGCAGCCGCGAGCAGGCGGATCCCCCAGCTGCCCAGATCACTGGCCTTGCACACACCGCCCCGTTCAGTGCTAGCTAATGTATCTGCCTGTAGGGCTCCAGGGGAGCCTGGAAACATAGGACTGGGAGGGATCGGAGAGATCTTCTAGCCCAGTCCCCTGCATGGAGGCAGGACTACGTATTATCTGACCACCCCGACACGGGTTTGTCCAACCTGCTCTTCAAAACCTCCAGTGACGGAGATTCCAGCCTCCTAGGCAATCTATTCCAGTGCTTAACCACCCTGGCAGGATGGTTTCCCTAATGTCTAATCTAGTGACTTGAGTCACTGAAGGCAACTGATGCAGAGCCTCCTGGGCCATCCAGATCAGGTCTCCTGCCTTCCAGGTCAAACTCAGGGGACGGATGGGCAGCTGCCGCTGGACTGGGCAGGAAGCAGCAGACACGGTCGATTTATCACCGTAGCATCTGAGCGCCACTGTTGTAATCAGGTTACCCCGAGATTCCACCCCCCATCAGGAACCTCGTTCTCTGTCACTCCCGCACACAAGGGAGGCCCAGCTGGGCCCAAGCTCTGACCATCCCATGGCTGGGTGGGGCCCATGCCCGTTGGGGTGGGGTTGGGCCCTGGAAGCAGGATTCATGGGGCTATCGTGGCTGCAGGTGTCCAGACTTTCTCAGGGGGGCTGTGGCTACCTTGTTAATATTAAAATAAGGAGCCCAAAGGGGTGGGTGTGGCCATGGGGCCCCCAGGCCTTGGCTCTAGGCTCCCAGCAGCGATGCTGGGCTGGGGTGGAGACAGGGACGGATTAACGTTTTGTGGGCCCACGTGGGGGCACTGGAACATGGCGGGGGAGGGGGGTCCGTCCCCGGAGCAAGGGGCCAGCCAGGGGCAATGGGGCATGGCATGGAGAGGGCTGCCCCGCTCCGCCCAGCCCAGTGCAGGGCACTGTTTACAAACCGGCAGTTGCCAGACGCACAGTGACCCACCTGGTCCTGTGCTGCCAGCATGTCCCTTCCCCTCGGGGGGAGGGGGGGCCATGCCACTCCACACCACACATGCCCCCAGACCCAACACCGGAACACCCCCACCCCTGATTCCCTATGACCAGAGGGCCCCCCCCCAGACCCGCTATGCCCAGCGCCCCCCCCAGCGCCCCCCCAGACCCTGCCACAAATGCACAGCGCCCTACAACACCACCCCTGCCCACAGCCCCACAACTGCCCAGCATCTCACATAGAACCCCCACTCCCTAGTGCCCCAACACACAGATCTTTCCCACCCCCTCACAGCCCAGCACCCCCCACAGAACCCCCATTCCCTAGTGCCCCAACACACACACCTTCCCCGCCCCCTCACAGCCCAGCACCCCCCCAGACTCCTCACTCCCTAGTGCCCCAACACACACACCTTCCCCACCCCCTCACAGCCCAGCACCCCCCCAGACTCCTCACTCCCTAGTGTCCCAACACACAGATCTTTCCCACCCCCTCACAGCCCCGCACCCTCCACAGAACCCCCACTCCCTAGTGCCCCAACACACACACCTTCCCCGTCCCCTCACAGCCCAGCACCCCCCACAGAACCCCCACTCGCTAGTGCCCCAACACACACACCTTCCCCGTCCCCTCACAGCCCAGCACCCCCCACAGAACCCCCACTCCCTAGTGCCCCAACACACACAACTTCCCCGTCCCCTCACAGCCCAGCACGCTCCACAGAACCCCCACTCCCTAGTGCCCCAACACACACACCTTCCCCGCCCCCTCACAGCCCAGCACCCCCCACAGAACCCCCACTCCCTAGTGCCCCAACACACACACCTTCCCCGCCCCCTCACAGCCCAGCACCCCCCACAGAACCCCCACTCCCTAGTGCCCCAACACACACACCTTCCCCGCCCCCTCACAGCCCAGCACCCCCCACAGAACCCCCACTCCCTAGTGCCCCAACACACACACCTTCCCCGTCCCCTCACAGCCCAGCACCCCCCACAGAACCCCCACTCCCAGGGCGTGGAATTGCTCTGGCCCTCGGGAGTGGCGCGATCAGCCAGGCCAGGGCCTGCCCCAGCCAGGCTCCCTCAGGATGCACCTGCCTGGAGGGGCCCAGCCAAGCCCCCACACTGCCCCCCCACCCCCGCCCCCCGGCTGAGACTGGCCAGGCTTCTGCACCAGTCCCAGGTGGCTCAGCTCCGGGGAGTCAGGCAGGGCCCCCCAGGTGGTGGGAAGCAGAGACTGCCCGGAGCCGGAGGGGCACTGGGGTCCGGCCAGGGGGCTGAGAGAAACCGGCGGGTGGGGGCAGAGGGCAGAGAGGAGCCCTTGGCCGGCGGGCAGGCCGAGAGAAGCAAGTGGCTGGCGGGGTCTCAGGGCGCAGTGCAAGCGGAGCAGGCCGGGGCCTCTTCTGGGCTGGGCCCCTCCAGGCAGGTGCTCCATGGCGCCACTGGCGTCTTTGTAAACCCGGCACTGGGTGGAGAAGGAGAACCCCTCACCTCCTATGGGGAGTCTGCACTCCGTCCCACAGCCGTTACTGCAGCAGCGCTCAGATCCGGGACAGTCAGCGTCCGTGGAGCAGAAGTTATCGCAGTTCGCAGCCCCCCCGTTGATGGGAGTGGGGCACTTGCCCGTTTTCACTGGAAACGAAGGGGAAGAGAACCAGGGTTACAGAGCATGGGGCAGACACACCGGCCTGAGGCAAGGGGGTCATGTCAGCCAACGGACTCTCCCTCCCTGTACCCCCTCCCCCAGGGACGGAGGAATCGAACTGCTCAGCCCCCAGGGGTGACCTCCTCCGCTCCCCAAAGACAGCCGGAAAACTTCCAATTTCAGGGCCTGTTTTCAACTGCTTATCACTAGAGACACAGGCCTCAGGGAGGAGGCTGGTGGGGAGGATCCAATGGGCATGCTTTGAGATGGGCACAGGAATTAAAGATGAACCCCAGCCTGCGCCAGTCCCACTTGGGGGGGCACACGGCAAGCCCCCACCACAGCAGGGCCCTTACCTGACAGAAACGAGTGTAAAGTCAGAGCAATCAAGACAAGGGAACCAAAACAGAGAGAAGGCCCGTCTCCCAGGGTAAATCGTCCTCTTTGCTGTGCTCTCTACCCCATTCCCCAGCAGGGTCGGTTGTAATTCCACGGAACGGCTGGGGCAATTCCCACTGGAATCGCCATGGGGCAGCAGTTTCTACTCGGTATATATTCCTGTGGATCTGCAAAGACCCTGGCCTATGACACAGCTTCGTATAATACAGGTCAACCCCGCATCCCGCCCAACAGCTCAGTGACTGGAGCGTTGGAACCAAGGGCACCCGGAGGCGCCATCCCCTCCTTCTGCCTTTGTTCTGCAAAGGCAGAACCAGCCCAGAGGTCTGGCTCTCGGGCTTTGACGTGTCACAGGTACGGAGAGAGCTGGCAGAGCTTCCCGCCGGCAGCAGGGCTGGGAGGCTCTGGCTACTTGAGAGCTCACAGCTGTCCCAATGCAGCTGCGCCACTGTAGGGTCTCTAGTGGAGCCGTTCTAAGCTGACAGGAGTCACTCTCCCATCTACTTAATTAATCCACCCTAACGAGCGGCGGTAGCTATGTCAGCGGGAGAAGCTCCCCATCGGCTGTCCACACCATTGCTTAGGTCGGTGTAACTTATCTCGCTCAGGGGTGGCTTATTCACACCCCTGAGCGACGTAAGTTCTACTGGATAAGTGGTGGTGTAGACTAGTGGTTCTCAACCAGGAGTACGTGAACCCCTGGGGTACACAGAGGTCTTCCGGGGGTACGTCACCTCATCGAGATATTTGCCTAGTTTTACAACAGGCTACATAAACAGCACTAGCAAAGTCAGAACAAACTAAAATTTCATACAGACAATGACTTGTTTGTACACGTCTATCGACTATACACTGAAATGTAAGCACAAGATTTATATTCCAGTTGACTTATTTTGTAATTGTCTGGTCACAATGAGAAAGTCAGCCATTGTTCAGTATTAGTGGCTGTGACCCTTTTGTATTTTTATGTCTGATTTTGAAAGCAAGTCGTTTTTAAGTGAGGTGAAACTTGGCGTACGCAAGACAAATCAGCCCCCTGAAAGGGCTCCAGGTGCCCAGAAAGGCTGAGAGGCAGTGGTGTAGACATAGGCTCCCCTCCTGCCCGAGCTCACTCACAGCCCCCAGCAGCCTCCCTGCTCCTGAGGAAACGTCTCCCCCGTTCCTGTGGCCGCTGGCACCGTTTGACGCTCCCCGCGGCAGGGGCAGCACGTTCTGCAGGGGGCCGAACTGGGGCTGCCTTTGGACCTGGTGCGGGGGGGGAGAGGGGGCGAGATGGCATTGCCCAGGGGCGAGCTGGGGGTGTAATAGGGAAAGACCCGGCAGGATGTGGGGAGGGCCTGGATGGGGGGGGCGGGGGTGACGGAGAGCGTGGGGGAGGGGAGGGAAGAGAGCTCACACTGACCAATGCATGGCAGGGAGACACCCAAGGGCACATCCCAGATCCCAGGGTCACCCAGAGGATTCAGGGGGCCTGGGGTCTTCGGCAGCAGGGGGCCCCCACCGCCGAACTGCCACCGAAGACCCGGAGCGGAAGAAGCTCGGGGGGCCCGGGCCCCGCGAGAGTTTTCCGGGGCCCCCGGAGCGAGTGAAGGACCCCGCTCCAGGGGCCCCGGAAAACTCTCGTGGGGGCCCCTGCAGGGCCTGGGGCCTGGGGCAAATTGCCCCACTTGCCCCCCCCCCCCCCCGGGTGGCCCTGCCAGAGCCAGGCTGCAACCCGGCCCGGAGGGAGACGGGTCCGAGGGAGTGTCGGAGCCATGGGCATGGGGGGCTCACCAGGGAGAGCCTAGAGGGTAGAAAGGCTCCAGGAGCAGCCAGGGGGCTGGGGAGACCCAGGGGGGCTCAGTGTCCTGGAGCGGGAGGGGAAGAGCGAAAGGCCGGGGACAGAGCAAGGAGGCGTCCCTGGGGCGAAGTGGGGGAGCCCCGGGGACAGCCCCACGCCCAGGGGGCGAGAGACTCTGGGGCCGGCGGCAGGGCCAGGGACGTCCTCAGCCCTCCTCCCTTTGCCTAGTCAGACTGTGAGCTCCTCGGGCCAGGGCTGCCTCTCACTGAGTCTGTGCAGCGCCCGGCATGATGGGGTCCTGGCTCTGCTGGATCCCCTAGGCACTGCTGTGATGCAGCCAGTCAGTCATTAGAGGGGAGATCCGTCTCTGTGGCCCCAGGTGCTTTGCATTCACATCCCTTTGACCAGCTCATGACCCAACTAGCTGAGTTTCTCTTGCTGTCTTACCTGAGCTTCCACAGGTCTTGAGACATTCGTCCATATTGGAAAACCTGTTCGCATTGCCCTGGCAGCCGCCGTAAATGAACTCCTCACACCTCTTGGTGGCCGAGTTGTAGAAGTATCTGGGCATGTAGGCTAAACATGGGCCGGGTTCCGCAGGGAGATTGCAGATGGCGTTAGCTACGGAGCAAAGAAAGATGGGTTAGGAATAAAGGGGGAACCCTGCAACGGATCTCAGCTGCCTGATTCAAAACTAACGGGGGCCCAGTCTCAAGGGTCGATGCAAGCGGCAGGGCCTGGGGTGGGTGATGGGGCTAAACGAGGATCTTGTTGCTAATGCGTGAGAGCTGTGAGTGTCTCTGGTGTATCGGGGACAGAGCAGGGAGGCCTCCCTGGGGCGAAATGGAGGAGGCCCGGGGACAGCCCCACGCCCAGGGGGCGAGAAACTCTGGGGCCGGTGGCAGGGCCAGGGAGGCTGCGAGGGGCTGTGTCGCGTGGGGGATACGGGGCAGGAGCCGCTGAGAGCGAACGGGGCTGGGGGCAGGCTTGGGGCTGGGGGCAGGCAGTAGGGAAGCGCTGGCTGCCGGGCTGGGTGGGGAGCCAGGGCAGGGAGCCCTCACCTTCATGGAGCTGCCCAGAGGCAGGTGTCAGGTCAGCCCAGAGGGCGAGGAGCCCCAGGAGGAGAAGGCCTGATTTCATGGTGCTGCTGGGCCAGGTTGCCCAGCGCCGAGCTGCCCCAGCTTATATAGCATCATGCCAGCCCGGCACTGCCGTCCCGGGAGGGGCCATTGCACAAGAGAGCCGCCCCCGGTGTCTGCCCCTCCCAAACGGAACAGGGAAGCAGCAGGGCCCTGCAAAAGTTGGGAAATGTAATTACAGGCTGCAGAGGTGAGTTCATGTTTCCAGGTGTCACAGAGTTTGGGGGAAACACGGCCCTGCACCCCCGGCTTCCTGCACTTCACCGTGACTCTCAGCCAGCCAGTAACACAGAAGGTTTATTTAGATGACAGGAGCACAGTCCAAAACAGGTCTTGCAGGTACAGACAACAAGACCCCCCCTTCCCCCCCGTTAGGTCCATCTTGGGGGCGGGGCAGGGAGGCCAGAGCCCCGTTGGGAGGCCAGAGCCCCATCTAGGCTCCCCTCCATTTCCCCAGCCAGCTCTAAACTGAAACTCCCTCCAGTGTCTCCCTCAGCCTCCCCCCAGCTCCTCCCCCAGCCTTTGTCCAGTTTCCCGGGCAAAGGTGTCACCTGGCCTCCAACCCCCTTCCTGGGTTCTCATGTTACGTGCTCAGGTATCCTCCCTCAGGGAAAGTCTCCCACCCCCAATGAATACAGCCCCAGCCAAACTCCCCTGCCACCTTCCTAGGCCAACACTCCCCACTCAGTATTCAAAGAGAACATTATGAACATTCCCACTTGGTCACATCTCTCCCCCATTCGAGACCGAACTGAGCGGGGTCACTTCAGTCAGTGACCTGGGGAAGTTCGAACCCACCAACATTCCCAGGGATGCCCCAGCCAGGGCCAGCTCCAGGCACCAGCTTGCCAAGCAGTTGCTTGGGGCAGCCACTCCGGAGAGGGGCAGCACGTCCAGCTATTCAGCGGACGGTCCCTCACTCCCGCTCGGAGCAAAGGACCTCCCGCCGAATTGCCACCACAGATCGCGATCGCGGTTTTCTCTCTTTTTTTTTTGCCGCTTGGGGGGCGGCAAAAACCCTGGAGCCGGCCCTGGCCCCAGCATCTCTCCCATTCCTTGGTGGGAGTTACACCTGGACATTCCAGTTTCACGCCCTCCCGTGGGTCTGTTGTGCTTGACGGCACCTGCAGGCTGCATTTGGGAAGGTTTATGCAGCCCATGACCTTTTGCCACCCCAATACCCCTGGGGTTCAAACTGGGATGGGGTCTTCTCCCAGCGTTCCAGTCTGGAGGGCTGTGATTCGGGCTCTCTTGGTTTAGAGCCCCCCTTTTAACCTTGGCCACCCTCTGGAAAGGCTCCTCTATGTTGGGCAAGGGTCCTAAAGCCATTTTCCCCTTGTCCCGGGCCTTCCTCCCCCTCTGACAGGGGTCACAGGATCGGCAGTACTGTCGGACTGTAACAAAGACCCCAGGCCAGTAAAAGCTCCGTAGCAGCCTCTGCTGGGTACGCCAGGTTCCCTGGTGCCCTGCGAGGGGGGTGTCATGGGCCCGGCACAGCAGCTGGCGGCGATACTTCTGGGGTACCACCAGCTGCCTCCTGATCCCCCCTGACTCCATTTTCCCTGGGGGAGCCCATTCTCGGTACAGGAACCCCTTCTCCCACAGGAACCTCTCCTGGCAGCCTCTCCCCAGGGTCTGTGCCGCCCTGAGGTCGGCCAGGTCCCTTAGCTTCCGCAAGGAGGGATCTTTCTGCACCTCGGCCTGGAACTCAGCAGCTGGGGAAGGGATGGGGACCGGCTCCCTCTCGCCGGCTGGGTCTGAGGCCGCAGCCCCTCTGAGCCATGTCCCTCAGTGCCCCCTCCCCTCCGGGGTAGGTCCCTGCACCTCAGGCAAGGCACCCTCCCCGTTGTCAGGGCGCAGTGCCCCTCGCCGGCTCTGGATACGGGTCATGACCAGGGCACCCTGGGGGTTGCTTGGCCAGTCCTCCAGGTCTCCCCCGCATTAACACCTCAGTGGGCAAATGGTGGTGCACCCCCACTTCCTTGGGGCCCTCCTTCGCCCCCCATTTCAGGTGTCCCTCACCACGGGCACCTTGAATGGGGTCCCACCCACCCCCGTCAGGGTCAGGTAAGTGTTGGGCACCACCCGATCCGGGGCCACCACCTCGGGCCGGGCCAGCGTCACCTCAGCGCCTGTATCCCAGTATCCATTGACCTTCCTCCCATCCACCTCCAGGGGAACAAGGCACTCGCTCCGCAGGGACAGCCCCGCGCCCACCCTGTAAATGGAGAACCTTGAGTCTGGGGCATCCAGCCCCCCAGAGGAGCTGGCCTGGGGCCCTCCCCCCACCTGAGCATTTGATAAGCTGTCAGCCCCCCTTGCCTGGGAAGCCTGCCCCTCATCCGGCTGGGTCTCTATCCAGTTAACCCTGTGTGGGTTCGGTCTGCTCAGTCTGTCCCTGAGCCTGGGGCACTGGGTCCGTATGTGGCCTCTCTGGGCACAGTGATAGCAGCCCATGTCCTGTTGGTCCCCTCGAGCCGGTTGGTTGGCCCTGACGCCAGATGTTCCCCTTGGGAAGGGATTCTCCATATTCCCCCTTTGGGAGGTCCCCAGGTGACTCTTTCTCTGCATCGCGGCGGGCCTGTTCCTTTGGGACTCCTCCCTGCCACCCCGACTGGCTCTTCACAAACTCATCGGCCAGCCGCCCTGTGTGTCGCGGGTTCTCTGGCTTTTTGTCCATCAACCACAGCCTCAGGTCGGATGGGCACCGCTCATTCAGTTGCTCTAGTACGATCAATTTAATCAGGTCCTCCTTTGTCTGGGCCCCATCTGCTCACTTGCTGGCGTATCCCTCCATGCGGACGGCTAGTTGCAGATATGAGACCTCAGGGGTTTTATTCTGACTCCGGAACCTTTCCTGGTACATCTCAGGAGTCAGCCCAAACTCACGTAGCAGGGCCTTTTTGAATAGTTCGTAGTCCCCTTTCTCCGCCTCTTCCAGTTGGCGGTACAAGGCCACGGCTTTGGGGTCCAGTAAGGGGGTGAGAACCCGGAGTCTGTCCACAGGATCACCCTGGTGCAGCTCGCAGGCCGTCTCAAAGGCCTCCAGGAAGTCATCCATGTCCTCCCCCTCCTTACGCTGGGCCAGGATGCACTTATCAAAGCTCCGTGCAGTCCTGGGTCCCCCCTCACTCACCGCAGCCGGGGGCTCGCGGCCCCTCAGCCTCGCCAGCTCCAGTTCATGCTGCCTCTGTTTCTCTTTCTCCTCCAGCTCATGCTGTCTCTGTCTCTCTCGTTCTTCCCGCTCCTCCTTTAGTTCCTGCTGCCTCAACTCAAGCTCTTTTAGTTTTATCTCCTTCTCCCCTTCCAGCCGCCTCAGATCCAGCGATGGCGAGCTTCGCCGGGAGGATCCCCTGCTGGCTGCGGGGGTCACGGTGCCCTCGGTATTTGCTGGGCTCCTCCCCACCCTTCCCCTAGGCATAGGAAGGAGGGGTCTCGGGAAGCCCTCAGCAGCCGGCTGACCACTCCCAGCTGGGACAGACACTGGTGCCTGCGCTGCATCTGCCAGGCTGCTTCCCTCAGAGACAGGGATCGGTTCATTCCAGCGATCTCCCTCCTCCAGCTGGGCAATGAGCTGCTCTTTGGTGAGCCTCCCACTGCGCAGCCCCCTCTGCCTGCACAGCTCCACCAGGTCGCTCTTAAGCCGCTTGGCATACATCTTCCAGCTGGCCACTCACAGGCCTGGGTGCTCACCGCTCCCCACAGTTTCCAGGGAGACCCCTAGTGTGCCAGCCCTTCTCGAGGTCACCACCTCTCTGCCAGGGTGAAACTGCAGACTCCTCCACCCCTGGGACCGCTTGCTGCAATCCCCAGGGGGACCCTGTTACTGCCAAAGTCCTTCTCGCTGGTCACACACTCCCAGGGGTTAATCGTCCCCTGAAACCGTCCCTCTCTGAGCCTTCAGCACGCCTGGTCCCTGTCAATCCCCCTTCGTTTTACTGCTCCCCAGTCACTTACTGCAGGAGCACCGTCCACGGGGTGCAGTAGATCCCACCGCTACCACCAGTTGTCATGGAGTTTGGGGGAGACAAGGCCCTGCACCCCCGGCTTCCTGCGATTCACCATGACTCTCAGCCAGCCAGTAACACAGAAGGTTTATTTAGACGACAGGAACACAGTCCAAGACAGGTCTTGCAGGAACAGACAACAGGACCCCCTCAGTTAGGTCCATCTTGGGGGCGGGGCAGGGAGGCCAGAGCCCCATTGGGAGGCCAGAGCCCCAACTGGGCTCCCCTCCATTTCCCTGAAACTCCCTCCAGCCTCTCACTCAGCCTCCCCCCGGCTCCTCCCCCAGCCTTTGTTCAGTTCTCCGGGCAGAGGTGTTACCTGGTGTGATGAACTGGGACTGTTCTTAATGTGATCTTTGAATGCTGAGAGGGGAGTGTTGGCTGGGAAGGCAGGGGAGGTTGGTTAGGACGGTCTGCATGGGGGGATGGGAGACTGGCCTTGAGGGAGAATACCTGAGCATGTAACGTGAGAACCCAGGAAGGGGTTAGAGGCCAGGTGACATTTTTGCCGGGGAAACTGAACAAAGGCTGGGGAAGGAGACGCTGGGGGAGAGAGAGTTTTTTCAGGAGCTGGCTGGTGACATGGCTGGGAGGCAGACGGGGCTCTGACCTCCCAAGGGGGCTGTGGGGTCCTGGGACCCCAAGATGCACCTAATTGGGGGGGTCCTGTTGTCTGTGCCTGCAAGACCTGTCTTGGACTGTGTTCCTGTTGTCTAAATAAACCTTCTGCTTTACTGGCTGGCTGAGAGTCATGGTGAATTGCAGGAAGCCAGGGCTGCAGAGCCTTGGGTCCCCCCACACTCCGTGACACCTGGCCTCCAACCCCCCTCCTGGGTTCTCATGTTATGTGCTCAGGTATCCTCCCTCAGGGAAAGTCTCCCACCCCCAATGCAGACAGTCCCAGCAAAACTCCCCTGCCACCTTCCCAGGCCAACACTCCCCACTCGGTATTCAAAGAGAACATTATGAACATTTCCACTTGGTCACATCAGGCGGCTCCACACCTCGGCTGCCGCACCGGGACAAACAGCTGAGCCCAGAGCCACTGATCACTGGGCTGCCCTGGAGCGAACCTCTCATGAAGCCCACCCAGCGCTGGCCCCGGGAGCTGTGTGGGACGGGACCTCTCAGCTCACGGCAAAGAGCTGGTTCCCCAGAGCCAGATCTGTCATTCTCCCAACACGCCTCCAGCCCTCCCTCTTCCCTCTGCTGCTTCCCGTGAGGAGCTGCTGGGCCCAGGCCTGCCACGCTGTAATTCCTAACGCTGGCCCACCGGCCTGGCAGCTCCCCATGGCCCAGAAAGCAGCACTCATGCACCCGCCCCTCCCCAGAGCTGGCTGCAGGGACAGCTCCAGAACCGAACCCTGCCCCTCGCACGCTGCCCCCGTGGGCTGGGGGCTAAGGGAGGGGTCGGTACGTCCTTCTCGCTCTCCCACCGGGTCTCTGACGCTCCTTTGGGGGGCAGGGAGAAGGCACCCCCCAAAGGCCTATGCTATCCGTGTGTGTGTTGTGTGCTCTGGATCCCGCCCCGTCCATCTCTATTCCCCCTGCCTCGCCCCGCCCCGCGGGTTCCCTCAGCTGATGTCTAACGCCAGGAGCTGCACGTCTCTGTGCTGCTGACCCTCGTCTCTGGACGTGACTGGAGAAGGGTACGTGGAGAGGGAAAGAACGCAGATACACACACGTCCCATTAGGGTGTGATGTCTCTGATAGGAGCAGCGCATGCATGCCAAGCAGGGGAAGGGCCTGGGGAATCCTGTTCTTTGTGCCCCAGTTAACCAGCGCTCGTATGACGTAAGCAGGGCGGGAGGAGCCCCATTGGGAGCGTGCCCAACCCACGTCGTTTGGTGGAGGCACACACTCTGTCCCTGACAAACAGCCCGAGGTTGTAGGGCAGCACAGCGTCAGCCAGCGGGTGGGATGCAGGGAGTGTGTAACCGTCACTAACCCTGGCACTTTCCCAAGGCAGCACATTAGCCCTTCATTTGTATGAGACATGGGGGACATCATGGGGCAGAGGTCAGTGTATGGGAGCCTGGGGAAGCCCTGGCTCTCCTTTAACATGCCAACGGGATTGTAACCCAATGCTCCCAGATTGGTGAGGCAGGATTTCCCTTTACAAAAACCATGTTGACTCTTCCCCAACAAATTATGTTCATCTCTGTGTCTGACAATTCTGTTCTTTACTATAGTTTCAACCAGTTTGCCCAGTACTGAAGTCAGGCTTAACGGCCTGTAATTGCCAGGATCACCTTTGAAGCCCTTTTTAAAAATTGGTGTCACATTAGCTATCCTCCAGTCATTTGGTACAGAAGCTGATTTAAGTGATAGGTTACACACCATAGGTAGTAGTTCTGCAGTTTCACATTTGAGTTCCTTCAGAACTCTTGGGTGAAAACCACCTGGTCCTGGTGACTTGTTACTGTTCAGTTTATCAGTTTGTTCCAAAACCTTCTCTAATGACACCACAATCTGAGACAGTTCCTCAGATTTGTCAGTTAAAAAGAATGGCTCAGGTTTGGGAATCTCCTCACATCATCAGCTGTGAAGACCGATGCAAAGAATTCATTTAGTTTCTCCGCAATGGCCTTATTGTCCGTGAGTGCTCCTTTAGTATCTCAAGGGGCCCCACTGGTTGTTTAGCAGCTTCCTGCTTCTGATGTACTTAAAAACATTTTGCTATTACTTTTTGAGTCTTTGGCTAGCTGTGCCTCAAATTCTTTTTTGGCCTTGTCACGGACTCACAGATCGTGCCCACTTGTGGCCCCGTGCGGTCCGTGGGGAGTGCCCCTTTCAGTGAGACAGCCCTTCTCGGGGGTCCACTCTCTCTCGGGGTCAGGCCCCTCCACCTCCTGGAGCCGCACCTCTCTGAGCCTTAGCACGTCTGTCTCTGCCGTGGGCCCCCTCAGGGAGTCCCCTCGCTCTGGACCCCCCGGGCCTCCGCCCCCGAAGGGGACGATGCAACCCTGTTCTCTAGCCCGGAGTGACTCTCAGCCAGCGTCACACAGGAGGGTTTATTGAGCATTGAACACAGCACAGGAAACTCTCAGGGCCTCAGGCCTGGCCTCCCTCCGCACAGCACATCCCAGTCTCTCTGCATCCAGGTGGGCTCTGCCTGCTCCCCCTCTCCAGCCCCGAGCCCCCCTGCTTCCCAGCTGGGCATCTGAGATCCCCGGCCCCAGGCCCCGCCTCTGTCCATTGTCTTCTCTCCAGGTAAACAGGGCTGTAAACTGGGGCCTCCTCTCCCCTCTTCTGTCCTCTGGCTGGAACCGACTGGTTAGGTCACGGGGTCCTCTCTCTGCAGCCCATTGTCCTCCCACTGCCCAGAACCGGCTGCGACTCCTGCGCTGCGTCTCCGGGTCGTCAGGTCACCAGTCGCTGGGGAGTCCATTCTCCAGGCCAGTTGGCTGTGGTCCCAAGTTCCCTCTCCGGTCCTCTGTAACAACAAATTCCCTTTCCCCTCACCTCGTTAAACCAGTAACACCCAGGGACACTGAGTCCCACCCCCTCTACATGCAAACCATTGGAAAACAAGGAAAAAACAAGAAAATTCCCCACTTTGTCACATCTCTCCCCCCTTCGAGGCTGAACGGAGCAGGGTCACTTAGCCAGTGACCTGGGGAAGTTCAGGGCCCCCGCCCCGTGGTACAGCATCGGCTATAACCTTGGCCCTCTCCCTCCCCCTGGCACAGCCCTCTCGACTGCACCCCCCTGGACCGGCGGTGCCCCCTCTTGGGGGGCTTCCACCCAGTTGACACCCCGCGGGTTCTGCTTGGCTGCCATTTCCTTCATCTTCAGGCAATGTGCCACCTTGTGTCCCTTTTGGCCACAGTAATTACATCTCAGGTCCCTCAACTCCCACCTTGGAGAGGTCTCGGGGTGACTCCTTCTGAGTCTCCGATGTGGGTCTCCCTCCTGCCCCCGATCTACTGTCCACGAACTCATCTGCCAGTGTCCCCGCACTGCGCAGATCTTTGGGCTTCTGGTCCACTAGCCACATCTTAAGGTCCGGAGGGCAGATGTCATACAGCTGCTCCAACCCCAGCAGGTTATACACGTCCTCTGCAGTAGCGGCCCCTGCGCCCTTCCCCCACTTGCGGAGATATTCCCCCAGCAGGTTGGCGACTTCCTTGTAAGTGACACCTGAGGTCTTGCGTACACCCTGGAATCGTTTCCTGTACGCCTCGGGGGTCAGTTCAAACTTCAGCAGCAAAGCCTGTTTGAACAGGTCAGAGTCCCCCGTCTCAACACCATCCATTTGGTTGAACGCCTGTATGGCTTTGGGACCCAGCAGGGGAGGACCAGGGGGCGTGAGACAGCGGAGCCTGTCTGCAGGGCCAATATGGTTCAGATCACAAGCCTTCTCAAAGGCTGTGAGGTCGGCATTAATTTCCCCGCCGCCGCCCCCCCCCCGCCCCCCCGGAACTGGGGCAGCAGTTTGGTGTCTAGACTCCCCCCAACACCGGCATCTCGGGGCCCTTCCCCACTTACCCCCCGGCAGGCCCTCTTGGCCTGTCTCTCCTCCAACTCCAACTCGTGCTTCCGCTGTTCTACACGGTCCGCTCGTTCTCTCTCTCTGTCGACCAGCCTCCGATCCTCCAGCTCCAGCTCCTTTGCTTTCAGCTCCAGCTCCAGTCTCCGCAGCTCCTCTAGGGAGGAACCTGACTGGGGTCTCCCTGTACTGACTGGGGAGTCAGGTCTGACCCACTCCCGGTCGCTACACAGACTGCCCCCACGGCAACTCTCTGGCTCTCCGGGCACCCCGGGAGCCCCCCTGGGGTCTGGAGCCTGTTCCTCAGACGGGTCATTCTCTACAAGCTGAGCAATCAGCCGCTCCTTAGTGAGCCTCCCCACGCTCAGCCCCCTCTCCCTGCACAGACGGGCCAGGTCGCTCTTACGGAACTGGTTATAGGCCATTTCCAGGCTGCTTCCGTTCAATACCCTCGTTCTATCGCTGGCAGACACTCACTGCAAAGTGCCGGCGCTCGCAGCCAAACGTCTACAGGGTGCATCCATGAACCATCCTCTGCTGCCACGTTGTCACAGACTCACAGATCGTGCCCACTCTTGGCCCCGTGCGGTCCGTGGGGGGTGCCCCTTTCAGTGAGACAGCCCTTCTCGGGGGTCCACTCTCTCCCGGGGTCAGGCCCCTCCACCTCCTGGAGCCGCACCTCTCTGAGCCTTAGCATGTCTGTTTCTCGTGTGGGCCCCCTCAAGGAGTCCACTCACTCTGGACCCCCCGGGCCTCTGCCCCCGAAGGGGACGATGCAACCCTGTTCTCTAGCCCGGAGTGACTCTCAGCCAGCGTCACACAGGAGGGTTTATTGAGCATTGAACACAGCACAGGAAACTCTCTGACCCTCAGGCCTGGCCTCCCTCCGCACAGCACATTCCCTGTCTTCCCTGCCTCCCGGTCGGCCCCCTGCCTGCTTCCTCTCTCCAACCCCGAGCCCCCCCTGCTTCCCAGCTGGGCATCTGAGATCACCGGCCCCAGGCCCCGCCTCTGTCCATTGTCTTCTCTCCAGGTAAACAGGGTCGTACACCGGGTCGCCTGGGCCTCCTCTCTTCTCAGCCCTCCTCTGGCCCCCTCTGGCTGGAACCGGCTGGTTAGGTCACGGGGTCCTCTCTCCCCAGCCCATTGTCCCCCCACTGGCCAGAACCGGCTGCGACTCCTGCGCTGCGTCTCCGGGTCGTCAGGTCACCAGTCGCTGGGGAGTCCATTCTCCAGTCCATTGGCTGTGGTCCCAAGTTCCCTCTCCGGTCCTCTGTAACAACAAACTCCCTCTCCCCTCACCTCATTAAACCAGTAACACCCAGGGACACTGAGTCCCACCCCCTCTGCATGCAAACCATTGGAAAACAAGGAAAAAACAAGAAAATCCCCCACTTCGTCACAGCCTTACTAATTATATTTTTACTAGGGCTGCTGATTAATCGCAGTTAACTCACGTGATTAACTCAAAAAAATCGCACTGTTAAACAATAGAATAGCAATTGACATTTATTAAATATTTTTGGATGTTTTTCTACATTTTCAAATATATCAATTTCAATTACAGCACAGAATACAAAGAGTACAGTGCTCACTTTATATTTATTTTTGATTACAGATATTTGCACTGTAAACACAATAAACAAAAATAGTATTTTTCAGTTCACCTCATACAAGTACAGTAGTGCAATCTCTTTATCATGAAAGTGCAACTTACAAATGTAGATTTTTTTTGTTACATAAACTGCACTCAAAAACAAAACAATGTAAAACTTTTGAGCCTACAAGTCCACTCAGTCCTACTTCTTGTTCAACCAATTGCTAAGAGAAACAAGTTTGTTTACATTTACAGAAGATAATGCTGCCCACTTCTTAATTACAATGTCACCTGAAAGTGAGAACAGGCATTCACATGGCAGTGTTGTAGCTGACGTCGCAAGATATTCACGTGCCAGATGAACTAAAGATTCATATGCCTCTTCATGCTTCGGCCATCGTTCCAGAGGACATGCTTCCATGCTGATGATGCTCATTAAAAAAAAAAAGTTAATTAAATTTGTGACTGAACTCCTTGGGGGAGAATTGTATGTCCCCTGCTGTTTTACCCGCATTCTGCCATATATTTCATGTTATAGCAGTCTCGTATGATGACCCAGCACACGTTGTTCGTTTTAAGAACACTTTCACTGCAAATTTGACAAAATGCAAAGAAGGTACCAGTGTGAAATTTTTAAAGATAGTTACAGCACTCCACCCAAGGTTGAAGAATCTGAAGTGCCTTCCAAAATCTGACAGGGACGAGGTGTGGAGCTGCTTTCAGAAGTCTTAAAAGACCAACACTCTGATGCAGAAACTACAGAACCCGAACCACCAAAAAAGAAAATCAACCTTCTGCTGGTGGCATCTGACTCAGATGATGAAAATGAACATGCGTCAGTCCGCACTGCTTTGGATCGTTATCAAGCAGAACTTGTCATCAGCATGGACGCATGTCACCTGGAATGGTGGTTGAAGCATGAAAGGACATATGAATCTTTAGTGCATCTGGCACGAAAATATCTTGCGATGCCGGCTACAACAGTGCCATGAGAACGCCTGTTCTCACTTTCAGGTGACATTGTAAACAAGAAGCGGGCAGCTTTGTCTCCTGCAAATGTAAACAAACTTGTTTATCTGAGCGATTGGATGAACAGTAGGTCTAGTAGGACTGAGTGGACTTGTAGGCTCTAAAGTTTTACATTGTTTTATTCTTGAATGCAGTTATTTTTTGTACATAATTCTACATTTGTAAGTTCAACTTTCATGATAAAGAGATTGCACTACAGTACTTGTATTAGGCGAATTGTAAAATACTATTTCTTTTGTTTTTTACTGTGCAAATATTTGTAATAAAAATAATAATATAAAGTGAGCACTGTGCACTTTGTATTCTGTGTAGTAATTGAAATCAATATATTTGAAAATATAGAAAACATCCAAAAATATTTAAATAAATGGTATTCTATTATTGTTTAATCGCGCGATTAATCGTAATAAATTTTTTAATCGTGCGATTTTAATTGCAATTAATTTTTTTAATTGCTTGACAGCCCTAATTTCTACACTTCACTTGCCAGAGTTTATGCTCCTTTCTATTTTCCTCACTAGCATTTAACTTCCACTTTTTAAAGTTTGCCTTTTTTGCCTATCACTGCTTCTTTTACTTTGTTGTTTAGCCACGGTGGCTTGTTTTTGGTTCTCTTACTATGATTTTTAATTTGGGGGACACATTTAAGTTGAGCCTCTATTATGGTGTCTTTAAAAAGTTTCCATCCAGCTTGCAGAGATTTCACTTTTAGCGCTGGACCTTTTAATTTCTGTTTAACTAACCACCTCATTTTTGTGTTGTTCCCCTTTCTGAAATTAAATGCTACGGTGTTGGGCTGCTGTGGTGTTTTCCCCGCCACAGGGACGTTACATTTAATTATATTATGGTCACTATTACCAAGCAGTCCAGCTATATTCACCTCTTGGACCTGATCCTGTGCTCCACTTAGGACTAAATCAAGAATTGCCTCTCCTCTTGTGGGTTCCAGGACTAGCTGCTCCAAGAAGCAGTCATTTAAGGTGTGAAGAAACTTTATCTCTGCATCCCATCCTGAGGTGACATGTACCCAGTCAATTGGGGATGGTTGAAATTCCCCATTATTATTGAGTTTTTTATTTTAATAGCCTCTTTAATCTCCCTGAGCATTTCACAGTCACTATCACCATGCTGGTCAGTTGGTCAGTAATATATCCCTACTGCTATATTCTTATTATTCGAGCATGGAATTACTATCCATAGAGATTCTATGGCACAGTTTGGTTCATTTAAGATCTTTATTTCATTTGATTCTACTCTTTCTTTCACATATAGTGCCCCTCCCCCACCAGCACAACCTGTTCTGTCCTTCAGATATATTTTGTACCCTGATATTACTATGCCCCATTGATTATCCTCATTCCACCAAGTTTCTGTGATGCCTGTTAGATCAATATCTGCATTTTAATACAAGGCACTCTAGTTCACCCACCTTATTATTTAGACTTCTAGCATTTATATATAAGCCCTTTAAAAACTTGTCACTTTTTAGCTGTCTGCCATTAGATGATGTAATTGAATGGGACTTTTTTTCATTTGACTGTTTCTCATCAGATCCTACCTGTATTTTATCTTCCAGCCTCTTCTCCTTACTAGGACATAAAGACTCTCCATTATGGACTCTTTGGTTGCAGTTTCTGTTCTTTGTTCTGGAATTGGCCTGAATACAGCTGAAACCCTAAGAATTTGAGGCACAAACACATCGGATACTCATATGACACTTTCTCATTCCTTCTTTTTCTTGAACGCAGAACAAAAAATGACTGAACAAAATGGTTTTCAGTTAAAATGTAAAATTGCACAGCAGCCGTTGCTCTACAACCCAGCATGGGGCAGAACCTGCCACCCCTTGGGAGTTAAGTGATCTCCTCTCATCTGACTCTCATTCTCCAGCCTTCCTAACCTCTGTGCTGCTTTTCATGCTGTCAACCATGACCTCCATCCCAACCACCTGGGACTGTGTGCTGGAGTCTCAGAGAACTGGCCAGCTTTGTTTTGCTCCCAGCTATCAGAGTCCTCTTTTTTTGCACCATACAGCAGAGAGAGAGGCTGGTCTGCTGCATTGGGAGCTGGCCCTGAGAGACCTGGGTTCTACTCTCCCCACGGACTTCCTGTCTGACCCCAGGCCAGTGCTTTAAGGACAGAGTTTCAAAACCTTTTAAGCATTCAAAGATGCAGCTAGATATCTAGTGGGGTTTACAAAGCACCAAACCTTCTAGGTACTTGGCTGTATTTTTTATGAGATTGGGTGGGGCATGGGGGGGGCATTGCAGCCCAACCGTAGACGTTGATAGTGGGGGAGGGGCGCAATTTAAAGGTTAGGCCGCCCCCCGAAGAGCTTGAGTCACGCCAGTAGCATAGCCAGGTTCTAACATCAGGGGAAGCGAACACATAAAAAAAGGCGCCACCCGCCACCATATCAAATTACTAGTTACATACTTTTAAATTCGCTATACATATTTATTTTGTACTTAAAATAAAAACACAAGAATGATCTTGTTTTCTAAGTACGTGTGTTATTTTGCATTTAATATAAAAAAGGTTGACAGTATTGTATATCAAATCAAAACATCATAAAAACACGTGTTATTTCCTTATTTTATATTTCAAAGATAAGATCAGAACACTATGATAATCTATGAAGCAACTACAACAGCCTCTTTGGTCTAAGCGTCATTCTAGCAACGTGATCTATTCACCCGTGTGAGAAAGAGACTCCGTCTTGTCTGGAGCCACCCGATTGCCGCCTTTTGTGAATTAAAAACTCCAAAGAAGAAGCAGATCCAGTGTGGGTAGCTTTGAGAAGGTCTCAGATGAAGTAAGAGCTGTTAAGAAAGTTGAGCAGCCCTATACCCAAGTGGCTGTGTGTGGCCAGCTTGTTGGGAAGACAATGGTGTTGGGACAGGACTGTCGCCATGCTAATTCGTTAAGTGAGCAGTCTGTGCTTCAGGGTCTGAGGACAGATTTGGTTACTGGGGTTTCAAAGCAGAACAGTTTTATGGCCGAATGCTTGAGGATGCAGGGGAGAGCAAGCACACTCTCACCCTCAGACTCTTTGGATTTGTGTGGTATCTCTTTAAGACAAAGTCCAGCCTTGGAAATGATAGCAGTTAAGGATATGAAAACTGGTGGACTGGCTCCTGTCTGTGGTAATGCAAATTACTTGCCTGGCTGGGAGAGGAAGGACTTGCTAATAGCTGTTAGCACAGAGAGCCCACCCCATCAGCCAGTGAATTCTGTTAAGCAAGAGAAATCAGGGTTTGATCCTGCAGGACAAGGAGGAAAGAGAAAACTGAATTTTGCAAAGGGAAGCCACAGGTTAACCCTAAAATGTACGGTTTCAAAATGTACAAAGTCCAATGGTATTGAGCCAAAGGTGTGGCATGACAAACATGATTGTAAATGGACACTTGCAATGAATTTGTTGTTATTGCTAATGGTAATTTTTGTAACAAATGTGTTGCTATTACCACAAACTGTAAAAATGTGCAATGTGCCTAATCTTTTGAAAAATCCGTTGAACCTGTTAAAAGGAATACATAAGAACACACTTTATGTTAAAAGGCCTTGTTATACTGGTATTTCACAGTTAATGTCTGTAAACAGTATTGGAACTTTTCACAGGGGAAAAGACATTCCAGACCTAATGTGCTGTATGAAAAGGGAAACTGAGGCACACATCCATATTGCTTTCATGGCTAAATGCCAAGATTCCTGTACTATGAACAACATTAATATCTACATTAATTTGATGTTAACTGGGTTCCAAACATTTGCCAGAGCTTGTATGGATAAAGTAGCTGGTTTTTTTTAGCTCTTGGGAAGATCACGAGTCATACAGGAATCCTGCTGCAAGAGCAGATCCAATCCACTATTGTTCTAACCAAGTTTTACCTTGAGTTTGTAAAGAGATTCAATCATGTTATTGAACATGACTTTGATAAACCATTTCTGTTATACACTGGTATGGCTTCTAACCATGTACTAGCTGTAGTGAGACAGACCCAAGGATGGGGAGCTCTTGGGATGCAGTCAGTGATGTTTGTGTCATCCCTTCCTGCATCCATTTTGCGTTGGGGGTGTGACGTTATTGATATAATTTGGGACCATATAGAACAAGGTTGCAACCAAAGTCCAGTAGTGGCACCAAATCTTGTATAAAGGGGGTCAAATGGGGTGTCTAAGACAAGGTTATGGTTTGCTGGTTATAATTATGCTGTCTATATGTGTGTATCAATTTTGTAGTTGAAGTTATGGATATTGGCTCTATACTGTCTGTATTTCAAATTTATGCTATGCTTCTGGGAGACATCCCAGACAAGTTGGTGTTAGCTCTGCCTAGCCTGCTTGATGGCCCATTAAGGACCATCAGCTATACAACTGACCCATGGAGAGAAGGCAAATACGCCTTGTAACTCAGCAAAGTATGCAGGAACTGGCCCATGTGACTCCAGACTCCATTTTGCTGTAATTTTCCACAGTAAGAACAAAGAGGTGTTCTTACACCTGGAAAAGACTATAAAAGGCTGATGCCTCATCTCCATCTTGTCTTGAATCCTGCTTCTTACCTCTGGAGGGACTTTGCTACAAACAGAAGCTCTGAACAAAGGACTGAATGACCCATCCCAGCTGGGGATGTATTCCAGAGACTTAATTTGAACCTGCAGTTTATTCTATCGCTGCTACAAGCCTGAACCAAGAACTTTGCCATTACTGTATCTAATTGATTCCATTTAACCGATTCTAACTCTCATCTATATCTTTTTCCTTTTATGAATAAACCTTTAGATTTTAGATTCTAAAGGATTGGCTACAGCGTGATTTGTGGGTAAAATCTGATTTGTATATTGACCTGGGTCTGGGGCTTGGTCCTTTGGGATCAGAAGAACCTTTTTTCTTTTACTGGGGTATTGGTTTTCATAACCATTTGTCCCCATAACGAGTGGCACTGGTGGTGATACTGGGAAACTGGAGTGTCTAAGGGAATTGCTTGTGTGACTTGTGGTTAGCCAGTGGGGTGAGACCAAAGTCTTCACTGTCTGGCTGGTTTGGTTTGCCTTAAAGGTGGAAAAACCCCAGCCTTGGGCTGTAACTGCCCTGTTTTAGCAATTTGTCCTGAATTGGCACTCTCAGTTGGGTCCCGCCAGAACCGCATCGTCACAACCCCCCCTTAATGCAATCCCAATTCTGCCTCCCCAAGGGACCTGAGCCCCCAGGATCCCAATGAAAAGGGCTGGGGGGGGGGGCTGGTTTGCTTTCTGAAAGGCAAATTCTGCACGAAAAAAGCAAGTCCTACTGATGTGTCATTGAACGAAGGAGAAGCCCGGAGCACTAGCTCTGCACTTGGGCACACCTGGAGTGTCAGCGTTCAGGCTTGCTGGCCTGGCCCCCAGCCCTCATGCTCAGCTCACGCTGCCTCGCACTCCTCAGGCCGGGGTCACCACCCAGACGGAGGCAGGGGCAGCATCTCGCTGTGAGGGGGCCATTGCTCGCACGCCCCCGGTGGGACAGCCCCTCTCATCTCTCCTGAGGGGGCTGCTCTGCAATCTGTGGCCCCTGGAAGCAGGCAGCACACAGGAGCAAGGGGGGACCCACAGTCCCCCGCATGAGAGAGACAATTGGACAGAGGTGGGCAGGGTCTGTTGGGGGTTCGTATGGGGGAGAGGGAGTGGGGGGCTGCACTGGGAGACTCCAGTGCAGCACCTAGCCACGCTGGCTCTGTGCATCATGAGGCCACGCGGGAAAAGGAGGCAGCAAGAGAGAGAGGCCGAGGAGGAGGTGCCCTTCCCCTCCCAGCTGGGTCTGTGAGTCCCTGATCTCACAGAGTCTCAGCGCTGCAGGCACCCAGCCCCCAGGTACTGGGCTGGGCTGCAGTGCAAGCTAGAGGGGCTGATACAGAGAAGCCAGGACCAGTCAGAGCACTTCCCATGTCATCATGAAAACTCACTCCTGGAAAGCTGGGTGAGGTAATATGGGGTGGTAATATATATCAATGTGGGTGAGGTAAAATATTTTTTATTGGACCAGCTTCTGATGGTGAGAGACACAAGCTTTTGAGCTTTCACAGAACTCTTCTTCAGGAAGAAGAAAACTCCGTGAAAGCTCCAAAGCTTGTCTCTCTCTCACCAACAAAAGTTGCTCCAATAAAAGATATTACCTCACCCACCTTGTGGCTCTAATTTCCTGGGAACAACAGGGCTACACTACACCAACACAGCATACAAAAATGCAAGATTCACATGAACAGCACAGAGTGACTATCACACCAGGACACTATTTTCACGATTCATCTTAGCATAATGTCATCATCACACCAAGGAAGTAGCACCAGCACAATGAGATAAATATAGCCACATGTGCATGCTGAAAATTCACAGTACAAGCACCCTGGGATCCACACAGCAGGATAGGAGTGTCAGTTTAGCTCTCAGTCTCTGAGTCCATCCCCACTGAACTGAGTCCAACGGTTCAGCTAAACACAAGGGCACCTGCAAATAGCTGTACTAACAGCAGGATCGACACTGGCCCAAGAGGAGGAGTTGCAGGGCACTAATTCCCAGTCCCAGTGCAAGGCAGTATGGGATCCAGGCACCAGGTCCTTAGAACCAGAATTTGTACTCCCAGGAGAGTGGGATGAAAGTAGAGAAGTTACAGAAGGCAGCTCCCAAGAAACAAGGCACTTGACCAAATGGCTGGGTGGATGTTAAACAATCATCACCAGCCATTGTGTGCAGCAAGTGAATGACAATTAGTAATTTAATGACCACCATCACCAGAGAATTACTCAACCCTGGGACTCAGCAATACCCCCCCCCCCCCCAACATGATCACAAGACAAGCCCTTTGCTTAGGAGACAATTCAGGTTTCCCCTGATAGGAGAGGGAAAATCAGGCTACCTCTCCCTGCCCCCCCCCCAACATGGTGCCTGGACTTGTGTTTGCCAGAGCACATGGACTAAACACATATAATGTTTTCACCCCTCAGCTCACAGAGAGCACAGCAGATGGTTCCAGCCGTCCCTTGGGAGACAATTCCATCCACACCCCCAAGGCAGAGATTGTAGCTATGAAGATTTCCCCTGATCGTTTTCCTCTCCTACCCCCCCACCCCATCCCTTCCCCACTGCCTCTTCCCTTCCACCCCTCACCCCCTAAGAGGCAGTCACCCGGATGCCAGGGAGGGGGAACCAAGCGCACTACATGGCCTGGCCAGGGAGGGCAAGCAGGGACACCACCCCCCACAGGAGACGTGCCTACCCCCCACCCCCCATGCCTGTCCTGGTCCAGCTGCCCGGCAGGGGCTGGTACTCTCAGTCTCTCTGTGCTGCGGGGGTGCCTCTGGCTGAGCCCCCTGCCCCCCACCATGCAGACGGCCATCCCACCAGCAGCCAGGTGCTGGCTCTCACAGACAGCTGGGGGGTTTCCAGTCCCCTCCCCCTCCCCCCCCCCCCGCCACCCTCACCACAAGAAAGACCCCCTTTGAAATACACTGACCAGCTGCTGCTACTGGCTGCCCTTAGTTGGGTGAGAGGTTAGGAGCTGCCGTTGTAGAGCCAGAGAAAGCCCGCCTGCCACAGTGCCCCAAGGAGCAGGTAGGACTGTCACGCCCCACCCCTTCCCCTCAGTCTTCTGGCTGCAGCCCCCACTGCTGCATGTCCCTGGAAGCCGAGCGGTTGGGGATCTTCTTCCTCTCGCTGGTACTGAGGCTCTCAGGAAAAGCTGCTGCTCTTTGTCGAGGAGCAGCAGGTGGGGGAATTGCCTGATGGCAGGGGAGGCCACAGCCATAGTGAACCGCCAGCCAGCCCCAGCCTTGCCAGCCGCTCCGAGCAGCCAGAGGGTGGTCATCAAACCTCAGCCTGGCTGAGCAAAGGGGTGCGGGGCGAGGGGAAATGAAGCAGAGGAGACAGGGCGTGAAGCAGCTACCCCGTCCCCAGCACCGCTTCCAGGTTTGCAAACGCAGCTGCAGTGGGAGTCGCCCTGTAAAAAAACCCACAAGGGCAAGTTAAACCAACATAGGTCTTTTCTCTTGGACTAGTACCTGAGCGAACCAATCAGTCATCCCATACCCACTGCGCTAGGGATGTAAAAACACTTCTTTATTGAAACATTCCCTGCCCCACCATGCTTACATCCCAGACCCAGATCCTGCCAATGATTGGGCACATGTGTAGCAGGGCACCCTGGGTAACTGTACGGTAAAGTTAATGCATTGCCCTCCTGCTGTCTCTGCTTCCCCAGTGGGGCTGCTGTTCCCAGCATCACTCAGTGGGATGCAGTGCTGCATGTGGGTCTATAACAGACACTACTGAGCAGCAGGAGAGTTTTCAGGATGTTGCTGAAATGTGACAGCAAACCCCACCCCCCACTCCAGGGCTGAACAGCCCCGAACACTCAGCAGCCACCATCCCCGCTTCAGGGCTGCAGCACTGATGAATAGCGCTTGAGACGTCCCTGACCCACCCAGGCAAGGCAATGGCTGCTGGATCCAGATAGCCATGTCCTGGCCCTCACCAGTCCTAGCTCTCCTGCGACGCCCCTGCTACCTGTACACTGCCCTCGCCTCAGCACAATGAGCTCCTCGAGAGAGATGAGCTCTGCAGCACGCAGGGAGTCAACAGGAAACCCACCTGCCGGAGTGGGGAGGACCAGTCCCACCCAAGCCCCTGGAGGCTGGGTGATTTCCACCCATGGCTTCCAAGGCCCAGGGCCGGTGCAACCACTAGGCAAACTAGGCGGCCGCCTAGGGCGCCAAGATTTGGGGGCGCCGCCACCAGTCAAGACGCTGGCTGCAGATCGCAGACTGTAGGGAGGTAGGACATATATGATAAGAACCACGCTCCCAATGAATTGCTCTCCGGCCATTTAGAAAGCCAGAGAAGTCCTTTGATTGTGAATCGATAATTGTACAGATATTGCTGTGTTGGTACATTACAGTACTAGCTCCTCTGTTTTGTAGATTGCACAGCAGCCAGAAGGAGAGTGGAGCAGCTTGGGGGGGAGGCAGGGGGGAGTGTAAGACCCCCCCCGCCGGGGCTGAGCTGTGCTGTCAGTGAGGTGCAGCCGGGGCCAGCTTGCACATGGCATGCCCGGAGAGCGGGCTGCAGGATTTGCAGGCAGAAGCGGCTCTGCTGCTCCCTGGGGAGAGAAGGGAGGGATGCCGCGGCTGGCAGCTCTGCGGGCTCTCTTGCGTGGAGGGGCGGCTAAGCCGCTTTAACCCCAGGAGCGCCGCCAGGTTTTCTGCCACCCTACGCGACAGAAGGTCCCGCCCTGAAATGCCACCCCCCACAGAGGCGGCGGAAGGTCCCGCCGCCGAAATACCACCGCGGTCACCGCCCCCCAAATTGTAGCGCCCTAGGGTTGCACCAGCCCTGTTTAACCCACCTCCCTGTGCCCCAGTTTTCTACCCTCCCGACCCTGCTTTGGCGTGAGGGCCGCGCACTCTCTGCCTCACAGTCCTGCCTGCCCCACGCCCCCCTGCCGGAGCGAGAGCCCAGCACTCAACTCCCCAGCCCGGGTGCAGGACGGACTCGTGAAGGCAAAGCAGGCGACACACTCCCATTGCCCTGTTGCAATTGCACTTGGCCTCTGCTGCATGCCAGGGACTGGAGAGGAGAGCGCCCATTTCACCTTGCGGCTCTTTGAATCCTACCCCGCCCGCCGCACCCCGGCCAAACCCAGATTGCGCCCTCTCCCCCCTCCCTTGACAAAGTGGGACTGTTCTTAATGTTTCCTCTGAATACTGGGTGGGTGCCTCAGTTTCCCCTATGCATTTCTTAAGTCTCTAGGGGATGAGGATGTTGCAGAGCAAAGGGCCATTGTGCATAAATGGCCAGCACTCTGTCTCCTGGCAACAAATGGCCAGGGCCCTTCCCCCCCTGCAAGGGGATAGCTAAAGGTGAACAAAGAGATCAGGTGACCTCCTGGCCCGGGAAAGAGACAAAGGCCAGAGAAGGAGGGGCTGGAGGGGGTTTCAGTTGGGAGCTGGCTGGGGCCGGGAAGTGAGGGCAGACGTGGGTGTCTGTCTTACTGCCCCCCAAAATGGACCCGGCTGAGGGGTCCTGTTCTCTGTACCTACAAGCTCTGTTTTAGACCGTGTTCCTGTCATCTAATAAATCTCTGTTTTACTGGCTGGCTAAGAGTCACGTCTGACTGAGTTGGGATGCAGAACCCTGTGGCTTTCCCAGGACCCCGCCTGGGCGGACTCGCTGTGGGAAGCGCATGGAGGGGCAGAGGATGCTGAATGCTCCAGGGTCAGACCCAGGAAGGTGAAGCCGTGTGAGCTTCTTGCCCTGAAGACGGTCTGCTTACAGAGAGGAGACTTCACCAGAGTCCTGACTGGCTTCGTAGGGAGCAGTTCCAGAGCATCACCCGGGGACTCCGTGACACCCCCTCCACACCCAAACCCAGTCTGCTCCCCTTGCATTCCCCAGCCAAACCCGATCCTCCCAGTGACCGAACCCAGTCTGTTTCCCTTCCCCACCAAACCCAGTCCCCCAGTATGACGGAGTATCCGCCATTCTAATTTTATAAAAACAACAGAGAGTCCAGTGGCACCTTAAAGACTAACAGATTTATTTGGGCATAAGCTTTCGTGGGTGAAAAAACCCCACTTCTTCAGATGCATGGAGTGAAAGTTACAGATGCTGGCATTATTATACTGACACATGAGGATAAGGGAGTTACCTCACAAGTGAAGAACCAGTGCTGACAAGGCCAATTTGATCAGGGTGGATGTAGTCCACACCCCATAATAAATGAGGAGGTGTCAATTCCAGGAGAGGCAAAGCTGCTTCTGTAATGAGCCAGACACTCCCAGTCCCTATTCAAGCCCAAATTAATGGTGTTAAATTTGCAAATGAATTTTAGTTCTGCTGTTTCTCTTTGAAGTCTGTTTCTGAAGTTTTTTTGTTCAAGAATAGTGACTTTTAAATCTGTTATAGAATGTCCAGGGAGATTGAAGTGTTCACCTACTGGCTTTTAAATGTTATCATTCCTGATGTCCGATTTGTGTCCATTTATTCTTTTACATAGAGACTGTCCGGTTTGGCCAATGTACATGGCAGAGGAGCACTGCTGGCACATGATGGCATATATCCAGGGCCGGCTCTACTGTTTTTGCTGCCCCAAGCAGCGCGCCGAATTGCCGCCACGGACGGCAGGGGCAGTCCATGTGCCATTAGGGCGGCACGCGCATTTCCGTGACGGTGGCAATGAAGCTGCCGCCGAATTGCCGCCGCGGAAACGCGCGTGCCGCCCTAACAGCACACGGACTGCCCCCGCTGTCCGCGGCGGCAATTTGGCGCACTGCTTGGGGCGGCAAAAACACACGGACTGCCGCCCCTTGCAGATTGCCGCCCCAAGCACCTGCTTGGTATGCTGGTGCCTGAAGCCGGCCCTGCATATATCACATTAGTAGATGTGCAGGTGAACAAGCCCTTGATGGTGTGGCTGATGTGGTTGGGTCCTCTGATGGTGTGTCGCCAGAGTAGATATGGGGTCCAATAACGTGTATTAATTCTAATGAACAATGCCATATTATGCAGTATTCATTTTTGAAAGTTTATAATGAGCGATGCTCCGGGGGAAGGGGGAGCACAAGGTGGAAGTTTTGCCTAGGGCACAAAATATCCTTGCACCAGCCCTGCCAAGGACCCCCCGGCTGGGGGCTCCTGTGCATTAGCCACACCCTGGCCCTGATAAAATCCCCCCCGGGTCCCTGTGCAAGACCCAAACAAACACCAGGCCAGTGGTGAGCCCACGGCAGGCCCAGCCCTGCAAGCCTCAGGCAGGCGCAGAATTTGCCTCCCACGCACGGCCGCATTGGCCTGGCTGGAGTTCCCTCCCCCCCATGCACCGAGTCCAACTATGCATAGGAGCATCCTGTGGAGGATCAGTCAGGATGTTCCTGCTGGGACACTTGGGGGGTGGGAGGGGCTCTGGTCTGAGTTCCCAGGAGTCTGGGCTGGAGTCCTCGTACTCCTGGGAACAGACACATGCTGAACATGCCAGACCCTCCTCTCCTGACGCACGCTCTGCTCCCCGCTCCTGGGCCGTTTTCTCCACCCGTCACTCGGGGCCGGGCTGCTCCACGTGTGAATGGAGCTGCCACCCTCTCTGGGGGAGCCCTGTCCCACACAGCGCAGGCAATAGTTCCCCACAAACGGCTTTGGGCTCTCCACCTTCCAAGGGGATTTCTCAACACCCCAGCCCTGCCCAGAGGGAAGGGACAGGCCCCAGGGGCTATGGCACAAGTTCTGTTGTGAAACGGAGTCAGGAGGAAGTTAGGTCCCTGTTGTTCAACTGTGAGCCAGCCCCTCCCTTTCCCACCCAGCCCGACCTGTGCCAGGGTTTAAATCCCAGCCCGGCTTAGCGCTGGGCACTCAGACCCGGCTCCCGGCAGCACCATGAAGTCAGGGGCCATCTTCCTCCTCCTGGGCCTCCTGGCCCTCTGGGCCCAGCTGCCGCCTGCATCTGCTCAAGGTGAGTAGAGAGAGCAGCTCAGGTCAGCAGAGAGGAGCCGCCTGCCAGCCCAGCCCGGGCAGAGTGGCAGCTTCCCCTCCTGCCCTGCTGTGTTCATAGATACGACGGGAGCCTCCCCTGGGTAAGCAGCTGGTACTCCTGGCCTTGGCCCTGCTAGTGCAGCTGGGCAGAGAGGGGCTCAGGGCCGGGCTCTGTGACTCTCCTCTCCCTGAAAGCCAGCGGGCTCCCCACCTCTTCGGTGCTGCCAGGTGAGTTCTGCTGGCTGCATGCAGGTGATTGGCCCAGAGAACCCAGCAGTTCTCCCCACCTGTTCCAGGCTCGGCAGCAGGCTGGGACCCTCGGCCAGGGTGAAGGGACGAGCGGGGTCCGCACAGCGGGCAGAAGCTCTGGGTACCAGGTCTCTAAGTGTGGAGCAGGAAGCCAGTGGGCAGGGGCCTGTCCTAGGCAGAAGCTGTGCAGGTGGGGACAGAGTCAGGGCAGCTTCAGGACAATACTACTTGACTGCCATGTGCCTGTTCTGCGTTGCAGTGCGACCTGGAGTCTGCCCCAGGCCCCAAGGCCCGGGGGCCTGTGTGGAGAGATGCCGGGGGGACTATTCTTGTCCTCCAGGACGAAAGTGCTGCAGTAATGGGTGTGGCCACGTCTGCATGAAAGCAGTAACCCGACCGACAGGTGAGGTCAGACCCAGGTTCACGTCAGACTCTGCCCTGGACTCGGACGCTCCCGGCACCTTGGGGGGGATGTGCCCCTAACCAAGCAGGGAGGAGGGGTTGGGGTCACTCAGCGAAGGGGCAGGACCCCAGCCCCCGTAACCAGCCCTGGATGATCCCGCTGCCCCAGCCCCCGGGCTCAGAGTCGCTACTCAGACCGGATGTGGTGGTTTCTTTCTTCTCCTCTATGGCAAGCTCCCAGCTCACGAGGCCGGGGCCAGGCCACGGGGTGTCTCTTCATTCCTAGCCCGGCTGCTCACAGCTTGGCTCACACCCACCCTGCGTTCTCACTGGAGCTGGTAGGGTTGAGCTGGTGTCTCCAGAGAATAGATAAGGGATGTGACTGCCAGGAGATTGTTCTGTGCTGCAGGGAGATCCGGCGTTTGTCCAAGGCCAAGTGGCTTCGGCATTTGTGTGGAATTGTGCAGTTCTGATGCGCAGTGCCCCAGGAGACAGAAGTGCTGCAGCAACGGGTGTGGCCACGTCTGCATGAAAGCAGTAACCCGACCGACAGGTGAGGTCAGACCCAGGTTCACGTCAGACTCTGCCCTGGACTCGGACGCTCCCGGCACCTTGGGGGGGGATGTGCCCCTAACCAAGCAGGGAGGAGGGGTTGGGGTCACTCAGCGAAGGGGCAGGACCCCAGCCCCCGTAACCAGCCCTGGATGATCCCGCTGCCCCAGCCCCCGGGCTCAGAGTCGCTACTCAGACCGGATGTGGTGGTTTCTTTCTTCTCCCCTATGGCAAGCTCCCAGCTCACGAGGCCGGGGCCAGGCCACGGGGGTGTCTCTTCATTCCTAGCCCGGCTGCTCACAGCTTGGCTTACACCCACCCTGCGTTCTCACTGGAGCTGGTAGGGTTGAGCTGGTGTCTCCAGAGAATAGATAAGGGGTGTGACTGCCAGGAGATTGTTCTGTGCTGCAGGGAGATCCGGCGTTTGTCCAAGGCCAAGTGGCTTCGGCATTTGTGTGGAATTGTGCAGTTCTGATGCGCAGTGCCCCAGGGGACAGAAGTGCTGCAGCAACGGGTGTGGCCACGTCTGTACAACAGTAATTTGAGGTAAGATTAGGGGAATCGCTGCGCTCGGAGCCCTGCCCCAGGCTCGGACACTGGGGATGTTCCAATCACAGAACACCCCTCCCCCCCCCCCCCAAGTCCACCTTGAGGGCTAATGGACAGTGGGAGGAGTCAGGCTCATTCAGTGAGAAAGCAGGACCTGCCAATTTGCCCAGGGCTCGGTGTCTTAGCTGAAGCCAGAGGTGGATTCCTCTCTCCGGGCTGGGCCCATCAGTGGGCAGTTCCAGGCTGTAGCGTGTTCCTAGTGAGACCAGCTGGGCTCAGCTTGCACCAGCTCTGGGTTCCCCAGGCTGGCAGGCGCTCGCTGCCGCTCGTGCTCTCCCGTGGTGAGCCTGGAATTCAGAGTGTCTCTAATGAGCAGCAACAGCACAGATCAGAGATGAGAAGCAGCTCCAGGGTGCAGCGAGCCCGTCACTCAGCACCTCCACTGACAAGCAGGAAAGGGGGGCACTTTGGGAGTTTTCCGAGGGGTGGTTAGATTTTAAAGCTGAAACCTAACAAACTGGGCTTGCCCATAGGATGTGTGTGATGGGCAGAATTCGCACAGGCTCCAGGGAGCGTTACCTCACTAGCTGAAATTCAGTGTTTAACTTGAGCAGGATTTCTCACACCAGGACACTGGGTTATTCTGAACCACCCGACAATCTGTTGCTTGCCCAGACTGGCAGCAGTTTGCCATCGACAGCTCACCAATCATGTGTGGGCACAAAGTTCTGGGCCTGGGCCCAGCACAAATACAGTCATGCAAGCAATTGTCAGAGCCTAGGCCTGAGGCTCAACAGGTACACCAAAGAACAATGCAAATCACTAAGATTTCTTATTGCATTGACACTTGACTGCCAGTTCGTTAGGATCTAACACACGCCTCACCCGGACGGTGTTTCTCCAAGGACTAAGGATGCACTTGTCTTTAAGGCACTTTTCAGAGTGTGTCCCTGCTATTGGAACGAGTGGGTCCAAAAGGGGCAAGTTTAGAATATCAAAAGCAGTTGCTTAAAGCTGTGGTTCAAACCTCTTAGGCCAGTTTGCTTGGAGCGCAGGCATCCAGCATCAGTTAACATCGACCCAGGTCTCACTTGGGAGCTCAGCTTGTCTGCATGTGAAATGCTCCAGCCGCACAGCTGAGCCGCTGCAGCGCAGACGCTACCTCCACCGAGGGGAGGGGTCTCCCATGGCACAGGGAATCCACCGCCCCGGGAGGCCGTAGCTAGGTCGATGGAGGAATTCTCCCAGCGGCCTGGCGCTGTCTGCACCAGGGTTAGGTCACTTAACGACGCTGCTCAGGGGTGTGGGGTTTTCACACCCGGCACCACGGAGCTGGGTCGACCTGACTTTTGAGTGTAGCCCAGGCTTTAGCAAGAAACCCGCAGTTCCAATGTTACAGACTATAAGAGAAACACGATCTAAATCTCACTTCTTATTCTCTTACCCCGGGGCTGGGAGAAGAGTCCTTCCCACCCAGCTGCTCCAGGCAGCTGTCGGGCCCACTAGGGTTTCTGCAGCTACTTCGAGCCCAGTGGTGACCTCGGCTTAACGCACCCTGACTCCAGGGCTTGTTGGGGGAGGGGAAGCCAGGCCCGCTCTGATGGCCGGTGCCCACTTGCCATCGGGGTGATCAGATTTCAGCTCTCTCCAATTCTCTGCTGCTTCCCTCCGTACCCACGAGATGGCTCTGGTGTAGAACAGATCTCTTCAGTCCTTTTCTCAGCAGGTTTGATTCATTTCAGGGGCTGTAGTTCAGAATTAGCCCACGTTATTCACTGAAATTTCCCCCTTTTTAAGCAATTTCTTTTAATAATTCAAAGTCATACCCTGGTTCGGTGATTAGATCGGTCAGGTTCCTTCGCGAGCGATCCAGTGCCTCTGGCTTCTAGAGTGCAGCCAGCCTCTACCATGAAAACAAGCAACATCCATTAGCCTCTTCTAAATGTGGCAGATGCACTCCAGACACTGTCTGAGTGCAGATTCGCCTTTCGCAATGCAGGGTTTACAATAGAACAAGAGACAATCTACAGAGAGAGAGTTGGATTCAAAGGGCAGACAGGTGTGCGGTGTCTGGGACAAAACAGCTTAGCCTGTTCTATGTGATTTAGAAGGAAAACAATTGTCTGGTTTATAAGCTGGGAGAAAACCTGGGGGTTGTGTTTCTGGGGAGCCCAGGCAGCGAATCCCCAAGGGAACACCACGGACCACACACGGTCACGTCTCCTAACTCAGACCCGCGGGATGGGCGGATACGGCAGCAATGGGCGTGGGACGGAGCAGAACACAGCGTGGGGGCTGGGACCATTCTATCCAACTCAGGCTCATTCGCGTCTCTAACTCATGTCCCCTCCTTCTCTCCAGGGCTTGCGTTCCCTCCCCAGGCCTGGGACCCCTCTGCCGGCCATGGCATCACAACCTGCCTGAGGCCGGGGCCGGGCTGAGGAGTCCTTCCACGACGGATCTGCTACGAGGCCTGGGGAGGATGCTCCATTCCCCAGTCGCTCTTCCCTTCTGGTAGCTTACTCTCCCAAGCACCCCCTGCCCTCCATTAGCTGCTTCGGGGGTGCCCTGCTGAGGGACTGCTTTGTGTCCTGAATTTGGGGCCCCTGGCCAGGGAGCCAAGGGCTGTTGCTGCAGCCTTGGGGTGTGTTCCTCTCTGCCCAGCTCAGGCCGCTGGGCTTTGCGGAGACCCTTTTCTCTCTTAATAAACGTGTGATGCATTAACCCACCTCTGCTTTATCATCCCCGGCTCGCAGCCTTGGTGGTGCCCCGCGCACCTCTCACGGCTCCCAGAACCCCCGTCATGAGACCCCCGGGCTGAGCCAGGCCAGGCCTGTGGTGACGTTCCTGTTTGGACCCGCAGCTCTCAAAGGGAGAAAATTCACTCTGAGAGAAACGTGCTCCAGGGCTGCCCCCGATCTGAGACCAGTCCCAGGGCTTCCCCCCCCCCCCCCCAGCTAACCCAGGGGTCAATCCGACTCCAGTCCCTTGTAGAACAACGGTGTCTCCCACCCTCCTCCTTGTCCTAGGACACAGCAGCAAAGGTGCCGCTCCAGCTCGCCCCCTTGTGGCAGAGGTAGCAATGCAGCAACTCGGTCTCAGATTCCCCCCCGGCCCTTTGGCCTATCCAGCCTTGGAGTCCCTGGCCCTCTGGCCAGGCCACTTCACAGGGGTCAGCCAGTCCAGGGCCACAACGTTATTTACCCAAGTCCAGCAGAGACGCCGAAACAACCAGCCCTTCGGCTGATCACCACCTGATCGCAGGGGGCCTCCACTGTTGCAGACCACCCGGCTGTCTAGCCTCGGTTGGCCCCACACGCCAGGGGTTGGCACGCTCCTCCCCTCGCCCAAGAGCTCAGGCAGGCTCTATGCCCCTTCCTCCTCCCACCCGTGGGCTTCCTCCAATTTTAAATGCTGCACCCAGGCCTAACCGCCCCACCAGTACACCCACAGAGGGGCACCTGAGCTCTTCCAGACCAGGACAGAGTCATATACCCCCTTACGGGCACCCAGCACCAGGGTATCTGGGTGCCCATACAAAGAGAAACCCCTGCAAGCAGCTGGCAGTTCTAAAGACCAAGCCATTCCGTGCCAACGTGCTCACTCCTCCAGCCGGGCATGACGGGACTGCAGTCGCTTGTCTACCCACCCCGCCACCGTGCAGCGTGCAGCAGCGCCTCCTCCCCCGGGCCCCGGAATGGCAGTCAAGGCTGGCTGGGATACTGATGGGACCGCACGCAAGTGAACTGGCAGCTGACGCTAAGCGTGGGGAGCTGCCAGCCCCAACGAGGAGAGAAGCAGGAAACATGGGTGGGACCTGGACAAATGCAGCTAATGCATCCGGGGAAAATAACGCCAACGGCAAACCCGTAACGGGAGGGAGCATGGAGGGCAAACCCGGCCTGCAGCACTGGACGGGCGAGCGCAGGGTGCTGGGGTCTCAGCCTCAGGGCACTTGCCCAGAGGGTTCTCTTCGGGGATGGGTCCAGGCTCATTTGCTGGTGTCCTGCATCGGCCAGTTGGACTCCCCCTCCCCCAGCCAGGGACACCCCGGCCAGCAGCCTCCTGCCTGCTCTCTGCCTCTGGACACAGCCCCACCCGAGAGGCAATACGGGGCTTCCACAAATGCTCAGCAGCTACAGACATTGCCACAGCCGTCCCAATGCCAGGCCAGGGGCTGCCAGGAGCCCCCCACGGGCAGAGAAGCATCTTCCCTCTCGTTCGGCCCATGGGGCTGCTAACTAGGGCTCGGTGCTTGGTCTGAAGAACCAGCCCAGACGCAGCAGATCCCAGGGTCCTGGCAATGACAGAGCAGGTGAGCAAATCCCCCGGGCCCCAGAAGCCCCATCAGCCTGCAGGAGACGTCCCCTCACCAGGCCCAGCAAGAGTCTAAGTGGCCCCTCCAGAGCCAACTGAGCCATGTGCTGAGTCCGGGGCAGGGGGCGAGCTCCGGTCCCTGAGCCAGCCGCGGCTCACACCAAACGGCTCCGGTGCAGGGAAGGGTTAGCAAGATGTTTGCGTCTCGCTACCACTCAGCTGGCTTGGAGGGGCCTGGGACAGGAGCCAATTTAACAGGCTTGTCTTGCCCGTGGAGCAGGGGGCTGGGCACCCTGGAGCACCTGGCTTCTACTCCCCGCTCTGCTCTGCCTCACACAGGGCCTTGGGCAAGGCCCTTCCCCTCTGAGAACATTCCAGGCCAGGGTGACTGCCCAGTGCACTGGCCGTGGCAGGTGCCAACCCCGTGCAATGGCGCCGCATCTCCTCGTTAGTGCTCATAAGGAGCTTTGAACATGAAACGAGCTAATTACTAACGAGGCCTGTGCTCAATCAGCCATTGCTATCTGAGCGTGGGGGTGGCTGGGCTCGGTACGGAGCGACTCTCCTCACAGGCTGTACTGTGCCTGGAACACGAGGAGTCACAAGAAGCACTGGGCTGCCCCTGAGCCTGTGGCCAGCCCTGCCCCTCGGTGCCAGCAGCCACCCTTCACGCTGCAAGGGGCATTGGGTGCCCCCCACCCCCACCCAGCACAGCCACCTCCTCTCTGGGTGCTGCGAAGCCAGCCCTGCCAGAGACAACTCACCCATAAAAACAGCAGAACGTCCGTACTGGGTCAGACCAAGGGTCCATCCAGCCCAGTATCCGGTCTGCCGACAGTGGCCAATGCCAGGTGCCCCAGAGGGAAGGAACAGAACAGGGAATCATCAAGTGATCCATCCCCTGTCCCCCATTCCCAGCTTCTGGCAAACAGAGGCTAGGGACACCATCCCTGGCCATCCTGGCGAATAGCCATGGATGGACCTATCCTCCAGGAACTTATCTCGTTCTTTTTTTAACCCTCTGGCAAGGAGTTCCACTGGTCAACTGTGCATTGTGTGAAGACATACTTCCTTTTGTTGGTTTTAAACCTGCTGCCTATTCATTTCATTGGGTGACTCCTAGTTCTTGTGTTATGAGGAGGAGTAAATAACACTTCCTTATTTACTTTCTCCACCTCAGTCATGATTTTATAGATCTCTACCATATCCTCCCCCTTAGTCATCTCTTTTCCAAGCTGAACCAGTCTTATTAATCTCTCCTGTGACGAAGTTCCTCCTCTATCTTGGTGGGTCCTACACTTATTGGCGGATTTTCTTGCCTCAGAGATTCACCATGTGGGTTGGGGAACAGCCCAGAGACCTTCCCCTCTGGGAGAACCCACAGTCCAGGTCAATTGGGAGGTTTGGGGGAACCCGGGCCCACCCTCTACTCCGGGTTCCAGCCCAGGGCCCTGTGGATTGCAGCTGTCTATAGTGCCTCCTGTAACAGCTGCATGACAGCTACAACTCCCTGGGCTACTTCCCCATGGCCTCCTCCCAACACCTTCCTTATTCTCACCACAGGACCTTCCTCCTGGTGTCTGATAACGCTTGTGCTCCTCAGTCCTCCAGCAGCACACCCTCTCACTCCCAGCTCCTCATGCTCACACCACAAACTGAAGTGAGCTCCTTTTAAAACCCAGGTGCCCTGATTAGCCTGCCTTAATTGATTCTAGCAGCTTCTTCTTAATTGGCCCCAGGTGTCCTAATTAGCCTGCCTGCCTTAACTGGTTCTAGCAGGTTCCTGATTACTCTAGTGCAGCCCCTGCTCTGGTCACTCAGGGAACAGAAAACTACTCATCCAGTGACCAGTATATTTGCCCTCTACCAGACTCCTGTACCCCACTGGTCTGGGTCTGTCACACTCCTCACATGGAAGCCGTTCCATACACCTAATCATTTTTGTTGCCCTTTTCTGGACCTTTTCCAATGCCAATATCTCTTTTTTGAGATGGGGCGACCACATTTGCACGCAGTATTCAAGATGTGGGTGTACCACGGATTTATATAGAGGCAATATAATATTTTCTGTCTTATTATCTATCCCTTTCTTAATGATTCCCAACATTCTGTTCGCTTTTTTGACTGCCGCGGCACATTGAGTGGATGTTTTCAGAGAACTATCCACAATGACTCCAAGATCTCTTTCTTGAGTGATATCAGCTAATTTAGACCCCATCGTTTTATACGTCTAGTTGGGATTCTGTTTTCCAATGTGCATTACTTTGCATTTATCAACATTGAATTTCATCTGCCATTTTGTTGCCCAGTCACCCAGTTTTGGGAGATCTCTTTGTAGCTCTTCACAGTCTGCCTGGGACTTAACTGTCTTGAGTAGTTTTGTCCCATTGGTAACAAAGCGCAGAGGCGCGAGAGCCCTTTGGTGATGCTGCAGATTGGAGACAGTTGCATCTGTGACGGGTTGGATCACAGAAACCCCCTTGGGAGCTGCCACCCAATGTACCAAGACTACCCCTGCTTCTGTTTTCCCTGCCAGCTCAGGATTCCAGCACCCTGTCTTGCTGAGCCAGACACTTCAGTCTGCTCTAACAAAGACTCAGGGTCTGAATCACTTGTCCCAAAGCTGCAAGTTTACCTGAAAACCAGCTCACAGGAGTGTGCTTGTCTTTAGCACTCAGATGCCCAACTCCCAATGGGGTCTAAACCCAGATAAATCCGTTTTACCCTGCATAAAGCTTATGCAGAGTAAACTCATAAATTGTTCGCCCTCTATAACACTGATAGAGAGATATGCACAGTTGTTTGCTCCCCCAGGTATTAATACATACTCTGAGTAAATTACTAAATAAAAAGTGATTTTATTAAATACAGACAGTAGGATTTAAGTAGTTCCAAGTAGTAACAGACAGAACAAAGTAAGTCACAAGCAAAATAAAATAAAATGCGCAAATCTATGCCTAATCAAACTAAATACAGATAAGTTCCTCACCAGTTCCAGAATGCTCCCTTTTACAGGCTAATCTTCCTTTAGCCTGGGTCCAGCAATCTCTCACAACCCCTGTAGTCTCTGTCTTTTGTTTCAATAAAAATAACAGGAGTACTTGTGGCACCTTAGAGACTAACAAATTTATTAGAGCATAAGCTTTCGTGGGCTACAACCCACGAAAGCTTATGCTCTAATAAATTTGTTAGTCTCTAAGGTGCCACAAGTACTCCTGTTATTTTTGCGGATACAGACTAACACGGCTGCTACTCTGAAACCTGTCTTTTGTTTCAGTTTCTTTCAAGTATCCTGGGGGGGTGGAGAGGCTCCTTCTTTAGCCAGCTGAAGACCAGATGAAGGGGTCTCCCCCAGGCTTAAATAGACTCTCTCTTGTGGGAGGAGACCCCCCTCCTCCCTCCTATGCAAAGTCCAGCTCCAAGATGGAGTTCTGGAGTCACCTGGACAAGTCACATGTCCCTGCATAACTCAGTCTTTACAGGCAGAAGCCATTGTCCACATGGTATCTTGCATGTCTCCAGGAAGACTTCTTATGTGGATTGGAGCATTCCAAGATGCATTGTTCCCCAAGTGTTTTCTGATTAGGTACTTAACCTGGCGAATTCCTTCCTAAAAAAGCTGACCATATGCCTCCCAAAGCTTACTTAGAAACCAAGCAAGCATACAGCCCATATTCTTAACCTTAAGTAGAAAATGATATATATATGTACAAACAGGATGAATAGATATAGTAGACCATAACCTTTACGGAGATATGTTACCTGGCACAGGCAGCACAAAACATATTCCAGTTATGTCATACATACATTTATAAGCACCCCCTCCCCATAAAGCCTTATGGGGTACACTGTCACAGCATCCTGCAGCAGAGGCCCCGGGCTGTGGCTTGGCCACGGTTCGCCAGCACGCACATGGGGAGTTCACACAGGCTGAGGGAGACTTTCACGTGGCTGCCACTTGGCAGAGAGAAGCAGGATGGACCTGAGCTTCAGGCGCTTGGCGAGGAGGCCAGGCCCATGCTGGGACGAGCGTGGGCACTGGCCTGGCGCGTCACGCAGGGAACCGCTCTCAGACACAAGGAGGTGCCGCTCAGGGAGAGCAGCATCACATCACCTTTCCCTCCAGAGCCTCCCTGTCAAAGTAAAGGGGGACCCTCTCCCCTCTGCAAACCCTGCTCATCACTCCAGCCCAGCAGGGTAAGGAGCAGCTCTGAGCTGCCCGCCGGGGCACCAACAAACATGCAGCCCATTGGGACCGCACCAGCCCCCCATGCAACCCAGAGACACCCTCTGTCATCCAACCAATGCAGTACCCACAGCAGCTGCCACCATGAATCATAGACTCATAGAATGTCAGGGTTGGGAGGGACCTCAGGAGGTCATCTAGTCCAACCCCCTGCTCAAAGCAGGACCAATCCCCAACTAAATCATCCCAGCCAGGGCTTTGTCAAGCCTGACCTTAGTGCAATGACCCAGTTCTTGTCTCATCTCCCATCCACCCTGCTCCTCCCATTCCTGCCGGTCTCTGGGCTTTGCCACACGCAGCCTTGAGCATCCTCCACTCTGCCAAGCAGGGCTCCCTCGAGGCAGGTGCAGGCTCCCTGCCTTTAGCACGCAGGCCCCAGAGCTCAGCTTTCAGACCGGTGCTTCCCACTCAGCAGCGCCCAGTCTCCCCATCAGCTCCATGCAGGGAAATCCCTCTGCGTCGAGGTGCTCGGGCCCTGCCCGGCTGAGCTCCCTGATGGCCCTTCCTACTGTGGGGAAAAAGAACTAGGTGGCCTGCTTTATGGCAGCCAAAGTAACATCGCAGGCCCAAATTCAGGCCCTCTGACAGAAACTGACTATGTAGACGGCCTTTACGTAGAACAGTTCAGGTCAGGGCCTGAACAAACCTCAGCTGCACAGGCCCATGCCAAATACGGTCATGGGCTATGATCAGAGGAGGGAGGGGGAAGAAGAAATGCGAAAGGCTTAGCAACATAATAACCGCTTGTTTATGAAAAACATGATAACTGCTTGTTTGTGAGAACATGATAACCGCTTGTTTATGAAACATAATAACCGCCTATACGAAGAAATTGCTTCTAGCAAAGGTCAACTTCCCTTGTAGTTCCAGCTAACTGCCAAACTAGCCAATCATATATCATCTTTGGGCGTCCCGTAATAAACCCCTATGCCCTTAACTGTAAAACCCCGGAAAAAACAATATGTACCCTGACGAGAACAACACTCCAACTGGTGCCAAGTATCACCCATGTCGGAAACCACCAAGAAACCCCCCACCCAATAGGCACCCAATTCTCATAAATAATAAGGAAGCTGCCGGGAAAAAAGGGACAGACCCCTACTCTTAGTTTCGCATAAATGACGTATTATTTGTACTATGCTTGCGGTTTGACGGAATAAGGCAGCCTGCGTGCTGTGCTAGGGGTGGTAGTTTTCGGACTCCTACCCCAACGCATTGGTATGTATTGCAATAAACTGGCCTCAGGCTTGAGTCTGTGAACTAAAATCAATGCGTGGGTGACTTTTTCCACGACACTACCGGCCGAGACGCGGGTCCCCCCCCCGGCCCTCCTTTGGCGCTAGCACGCAGATCCTGGAAGGCTGGCAGCATTCCCGCTGTGGCCCAGCTCCCCACGGGCTGAGCCCTCGGGGCCGGCGGGAGGTGCCCCCATCTCTGACGCTCCCAGTTATTGGCTGGAAGACTCTGGTGCTGCTTTTCCGACAGCACTCACTCCCCAAGCCCCCAGCCGCTTGGGCCTTTCAGGGAGCTTCCCCCACGTGAATGTTGCATGGGGACCCAGAGGGAATCTCCACAGGGGCGCCTGGTTTCGAATTGCCACAGCATGTGATGACCCCTCACAGACCCCGGCGTGGCCGAGCCCGGCTAGAGACGGGAGCGGAGAGTCGCAGCCATTTCCACGGACAGCCCTGGAGCCACCCGAGCAGCCCCCAGCCCTTCGCCCCACCCTGCTCACTGGGCACAGCCGTGCAGGGGTGGGGGAGGAATGCTCATCCGGCTGCGTCACCGGCGACGCACTCATGGCTGCTTTGCCGGGGGCCCGCCCTGCCTGTTGCGTGTTACAGTTCTTGTCTTTTCAGTTTAACGGCCCCCTTGTTCTGGGCTGGCCGTGGCGCTAGGGAGAAGCATGTTTGCTGGCTGACGTGTATGGACAGCCCGCCCTGGGAAGGGAAGCGGATAGGAGCCTGTCAAATCCACCGCAGCCTCACCTTGGATTGCAGGGGAAGCCCGTGCCGTGCCTGGGGGATCCAGAGAGACTCTCCCACTCAGCACACGGGCTAACACCCTTGCTATCGCCCCGAAATTTCACACCTCTCCCATCGCCACAGTACCGGACCAGCACCTCGCAGCGACCGGTGGATGATGGGTCCAGCTCCTGCTGCAACCCCGCTTCCATCAGCTGCTTTATCCCCTCGATGAACAGCTGCCCCTTTGTGATACGGTGGGGAGGGAGAGCTCATGACCCAGCCAGGGCTGTCCAGGACAGATGTTCTGGGCTGGTGACGCCCGTGGGACTGCTCCCATGTGCACCGGGCAGCACGTGCGTTCGTATCTGCAGGATGGGGGCTGAGCGCAGTGGTCAGACAGACAGAGGTCAAGATGTCCCAGAAAGCACAAGGCGCCGTGAGCACTGCTCAGGCATATCCGCTGTACTGCTGGTGGCCACGGGACGGGGGGGCAGGGCAGTCAGACTGTGCCATTCTCAACACACACAGCAGAGGAGCCAAATCCAGGTCCCACTGGAGTCAGTGACAAACATCCCGTCAGCCATGGGCTCCGAAGTGTCCCCCCACCCCGAAGTGGTTCCCTGCCTCCCGAGAGGGTGGCCGTGCTGCCCCCAAAGCCCTCAAAAAAGCTGAGCCAAGTGTCTCCGCTGCAGGGAGAAATGAGCCAGCCAGGCGCCAGAAGACGCGTCCCGCTCCGTGGGACACAAGGTGCCGCATCTAGCTTTGCCCTTCGCCGCGTGGGCACGGGCACACAGAGACGGTGCCCCCCTAGCTGGGGAGCAGGCGGCGTGGTGCTTTGATGGAGCTCTTGTTCCTTGATTCCAAACCCCCAAGCATGGGACGGCACTTCAAAGGCCTGGCAGGGCTGGTTAACGCCTACGCCGGGACAGCCGGTTTCCAGAGGGGATCAGAGCGACCAAAAGCCTAGGACAGCGGGTGATGATTCTCCAGGGGAACTTACATGACCTGGACTATCTGAAGCTGGTTGTAGCTCCAGATCCTGGGGGGCGATTGGCCCCGCGGGGAGCTGCTGAGACACCACGGGGCCTCCCTAAAGTCTCCCCAGAGAGACTCCAGCCAGCTCAGACTGGGCGAAAAGGACTCCAAGTGGAATTGAACTGACCCACACAGCCACTCACACCCACAGCCGCCAGCCCCTGTGGGGATGGTGCTGATCCCGCCCGGTGGCCCACGAACCAACCTGATAGAACACGGCCCCATCCCAGCACTGATTTGCCCCCTGCTGGCAGTCGGAGCAGACAGGCCCTGGCACGATTGGCCACGGACGCTGAGTGCCCCTCACCCTCCAGCAAGCCCAGGCTGATGCTCCTGGGGGAGAGGGATTGACACGGATGCCTTTAAAGCTAGTGGGTACGAGAGCGTCGTGCTCACGGCTCTTTCCTTGGCCGGTGGTGAACTGGGCAGCGTGGCTGCCATGTCACTCACCGAGCTCCACCATGGGAGGGCTAGAACGCCAGCCTCCTGCTCCCCAAGCACAGCCCCCTGCCACCTGAGCTGAAGCAGTCTCTTCACTAGATGCTAGCAGTACTGGGCCCATGACACACAGATGGGCTGCTGTGATTCCACCCAGGAGAGGTCTGGGGTGCTGGGCACATACCAACCATGCCGTTACTGCATAACAGATGGCTAGAACGTGTCCCACCTCTGCCAGCTGCCTCAGTGCAGGTCTGCTGTAGACAACACCCACTTGGACCTCCTACCGCTCCCCTGAGAGAGTCCAGGGACAGACACCGCTTCAGCCAGGCCGCCAAGGGCGCTAGTGGCAAGCAGAGCAGTGCCCACAGGGATGGCCCTAGGAGCGGCACAGAATCACGCCCTGCCATCATGCCACGCCTGCAGATCTCCAGAGCACCCAGGGTTCATTTCCTCCCACCGTTGCTGCTTCCCTAGGGTGCAGGGGCTGTACATGCCCGTGGCTGGCAGCCCTGCCGCAGGGCGGTGCAAGGTAGCAGAGGGAGCTGGCTGAACATATGCACAAATACCCAGATTTTCACAAGGTGGCCGTGCAAAAATGTGTGTGCATCGTTTGCACGTGCAATCACAGTAAGCATGCACAAAGTGGGGGAGTCGTGCTTGTGAATGGCTGGCTAGGGGCCTGTGTGTCTGCACCCACCCAGCCTTTATGTGCAGTCGTGGTAAATGTGCGTGCAAAGCCGGGGGGGGGGGGGGGAGGGGGGCGCTGGGCCCAAACTGTCAAAGACCAGGCCCAGGCAGCCTCCCTGAGCAGTGCGACACAACGGCCCAGTCTCAGACGCTGCCTGGGCCAGGAGCAGAGAGTGCAGCACTAGTGTGTGGTGGCGAGTCCCTGGCACTGCCCGCTGAGCTGCTCTGGGCTCCCCGACTAGCCCGGCTCAAGTCTCTGCTCTTGCACGGCCCCCGTGTTAACCGGGTGAGGGGCAAGCTCCTTGGGACAGGGAGGAGCCAGTGAGGCTCCCCCAAAGGGACCCAGCGTTTGGTTTCCCAGGGTGCTGGCGCTGGGGTGTCTCAGGCAGTGCTCGGACACACGTTTCTTTACTGACGAGAATGGGTGGCTGGGTTCCTCCAGCCCCCCCGTGCCCCCGCAGACACCCTGGTCCAGCTGGAACGGTGCCGGGGTAAATGATTTCTCGGCTCATGACACTGCCTGGGGCAGGGCCGACAGTGAAATGAAAGGACATGTCTCCAGGAGGAGACCTGCCCCCTGCTCACCCAGCCGGGCCCTGGCGAGTATAAATCCGGCCGGGCTCAGCGCAGGGCACTCACATCAGCAGCACCATGAAGCCAGGGACCATCCTCCTCCTCCTCGTGGGGCTCCTGGCCCTCTGGGCCCAGCTGCCGCCTGCGGCTGGACAACCCAGGCCCCGGCCCCGGGGTGAGTGCAGACAGCAGCAGCCGGGCATGGCCCCTCTCCCAGCCCACTGCCCCTGTGCCCCATATGCCTGGCGGAGGAGCCCGGGACTGGCCCTGGGAGCTCGGGGCGGGACGTGGGTGACAGGGCCCCCTGCCGTGCATGTGTTGCTGTGAGGGGCTGGGTGCGCACAGAGGTTAGTGCACTGGGAGCAGAGGGTGGGCAGTGCTATACCTTGATCCTGAGTATGGGGGCATGGCCCTGCTGCAGCTCAGCTGGAGTGCCAGGCAGAGATCACTGCCCTGGCCAGAGCTCATGTCTTCCTGGTGATGCTGGGGCTGAGTCTGACACTCCCCCGCCCTCTGGCTCCCAGCACAGAGGCTGGCCCGGGGTTGGGCCAGGGTCCCCAGGAGCAGCGACTGGGCTAGTGGACTGGGGCAGGAACTATCGAGGGGGGTGTAGGGAAGTGGTGGGGCCCCAGGTGGAGAGCGTGGGCCATGCACTCAGGGCGTGGAGCCGTGGATTCCACCTGCAGCCCCGCTGGCAGCCATCGGCAATGCAGTGCGGCGGCCGGCCGGGGTCTCCCTAGGGCTGCACCGAGGTGGGAGAGCTCAGAACGCAAACCCCAGCGTGGGGAGCAGCTCTCCGGCCCTCCAGCACCAGTACTCCCCTGACCCTCCCGCCGGCCCTGTCAGAGCCGTCCCCGTCACTGCCTAGGACAGCGCCCAGGGGGCAGGGCTAAGGCCAGGCAGCCGCAGGAAATGGGCTTCCCTTCCTCCCTGGGGCTGGGGCTAGGGTCTGGCCTTTCTGTCAAAGGGGCAAGACCTTTTGAGGCGCAGCGCTGGGGGGCCGAGCCAGGCCACACCCAGGAGCGTATCTGGCTCTGGGCAGGGCCCTCCCTTCTCCCCACATCTCAGAGCCTCCCCTGCTGGGAGAGCGAAAGGAAAGGGCCAGAGACGGGGGCAAAAACTGAAACAAAACAAGCCAAGGGCGTCCCCCCTCCCACAGCTGAGAAATGCTGTGGAACAGGGGAGAGGTCGCCTGGGGTCACCTCCCTGGGAACCGTAGCAATTAGACAAGCCACAGCTTGTAATCATTTACCGCTCTCCCTGCACAGGTGTGTGGGTGTGTGTGTGTTGGGGGTGGTTGCACTGGCTAATCTCACTGCTACTCGCAAGGGACCAGACTTGCCCTCAGGGCCCCGTCCCCCTAAATCCAGGGGTGCACCCAGGGATGGCAACACAGCGGTGGTGGCAACGGGCCCCATCCTGTCCAGGCCTGCGGAGCCCGAACAACCTCACTGTGTCATCATGCCAGCCCTGCTGTGGGGGGAGCCCCTTGCTGGAGCCCAGGTGGAAGGAGCGGGCCGGCTAGTCCTCCACCTCCCGCGTGGGCCCGTCGGGAACATCTCACCAGGAGCACCAGGCGGGCTGGGACTGGGCCTGCCAGCTGTCAGCAGACACCAAGCTCCTTTGGGCTCCTGGGTCCAGCGCCCCTCCGAGCTGCCAACTCCAGCCGGGTCTGGACCTGCACTGGGGAGAGAGCCAGGCCGGGGAGAGCTTCAGGCACTTGGGGAGCTCGGCTGGCAGCCTGGCTTCTGAGGAGCCCCCTCCCCACCTGCCCTGCTCATGTACAAAACAATCAGGAAGGAGGAGACGGTATCGTGACCAGGAAGCAGCCTGGTCCTGCTGTGACGCCCCGGCACGGGTGGAATGTGAGCATCTTGGGAAATGTCACACGTAGAAAGAGAGTCAGACTCTTTCCAGCTCTCAGGTATGAATGCCGAGGCTTGGACCGAATCCAAGCATGAGTCCAGGCTCCTTTCTCGGAGCTGATGCCAGCGAGTTAATTCCCCCTCAGGCGCTCCAGCTGGCTGGAGGCGGCTGAAACCAGAACAGGTCTTTGAGCAGTTAATCTCCCAGGGGTCACGGTGTAACCTTGGGCTCGGTGCAAACCTGCCAGGGACTCCGGTGAGGGCGAGGGGGAAATGGCACTCCCAGCTGGGAACAGAGAGAATGGAAAGGTCATTTGGTGTCTCTGGGTGCAGCCAATTCTCCATCGATGCCACAGGGCAGCTCTAGAGAGTGAAGCCATTCTGTCCAGCCGGCCGTGAATCCATCTCCCGGGCCGGCACAGGGTCACAGAAAGCAGGGGCCTCGCTCCAGCCTGCTCTCTGGTTTACCTCTGCTATGGAGCACATCTCTGGGCTCCCTGCTGCCTTGGGCCTCTAGATGGCTTGTTATAAAGGTCCGGGGGGTTCGGGTCGCCATCCCGCCAAGGCCACCTAACCATCAACAGGAGCCCGTACCCGGTGCCCCTTTGCTTTGGCCACAGGGCGTCAGCAGCCGGGTCCTGAGCTGCTAACTGGGGGTGCTTCCCCTTACCGCTCTGGGAGGTTTCAGCTATCCCCAACCCAGTCCTTATCCCTGTGAGCAGCCTGGTACCTCTGATGTCAGCACAGTGATCTCTGCCTGACACCTCCGGAACGGATGAACCAACAACCAAGGTACCCCTTACTTACAAGGGGAAACAGAGGGAAGCCTGTAACGGGAAGGGGAAGATGGATTTGTTGTGGGTACATCAGTCCCACGAGACAACGCCCAGAGCACTGGAGTCATGAGTCCAGGTTACTCCACACTCGTGGCTCCGTAAGGTGGAGGAACCTGCGTACCTGGACGAGGCATCACAGGCCTGAGGGTGCCCGAGTGCGGCGAGGTGCTGAGGGGCCGATTCGCCCAGGGCGAACCTCTCTGCAACAGCAACAGGCGTTACCCCTCTTCAGTGCCTCTGCTCCACTGTGCAGCACATGTGCCCCATCAGGTACCAGGGCCGACCACACGGACCATTGTTGTCTCCTTGTTTCCCAGTGCTCTCCCCTTGCTCTGGCTGGCCCCGCCACGGTCTCATGGCTCATACGGAGGCGGTCAGCCCTTTGGGGCAGGCCTGGCCTGTTCTGTGTTTGAACAGCACCGGGCACACTGGGGCCCCTGGGCACCATGGTAACAGAAACAGCAGCGACGCTGGGTCTCTATTGCCTCCATAGCGTGGAAAGCCTCCGGGCCGGAGCCCTTCGGAGCCGAGGGAAGAGAAGCGCCAGGACGCACTGCGCCACGTCAGGCAAACTGGTAAAGCCGCCATGTCGGGAGCTGACAGGACCCACGAGGGAAGGGACGCGGTTTAGCGGGCGCTGGCCAGTAGCTGGAACACTGGCTGCTCCCAACAGCCAAGGGGAAGCAGAGGGGCCGACTCTTTGGAGCTCTTTGGAGCTCAGCTATCAGTACGGTTCCAAGTGCTTCGTGGGCCGACAGGTGCGTCCCGTGGGCTGAGCTGGGCAGAGGACAATTGGCTCAGATCCCCGTGGAGACACTTTGAGGTTCTGCCCTTCACACCGCAGCCATGGGCCTCATAGGGCCAGCTCTGACTCTCTCCTGCCAAGGCAGACAGGACAGCGGGTTCTCCTTCGCAAGGGGCAGTCTGATTAGGGCTAGGGATGCAGCCCCCTTGCCCAGCGGGGCTCTCTGTGGCAGTCTTCAGCCCTGCCAAAGTCAACTCCTCCAAGCCCTTCTAACAGGCCTGGGTCCGCCATGGGGAGGGGTTTGATGCTGGCAACTCGTAACTGGTCCGTTCCTGTGTCCCATGTGTGGGCAGCACACAGGGTCCTCGGCAGGCGGGCAGCCAAACAATGGACTCTCCCAGGATTTCCTGGCTGCGGTGGAAGAGGAAGCACCATTTAGCATGTTGCCTGGTATTATCTGATATCTGTATCATCATAGCACCTTGGAGCCCCCGTCATGGACCACAGCCCTGTGGTGCTAGGCGCTGTACAAACAGAACACAAGTCGCTCCCTGCCACAAGAGCTGACAACCTGCCTGCCACTCTTGGGGATTGTCTCAGGTCACCTTAGGCTTCCCCAGATGCCGCAGGGCAACGTCCATGTCCCTATGCCAGTCCCTCTGGTGGAAACGGACCCACCCCCCGCCGCCATGCTCTCCAGATGGGGATGCAGAGAGCCCTCCGGGAGCTGCAGTGCCGCAGTCCAGCTCCATGTGGTGTTGTGATCGGAGGGGAACGTGAACGGGTACCACTTCAGAGAGAGCGCTTGCTTCAGCTTCACCAGTAGAACCAGAGTCTGCTCCAAGCTAGAGAAACCGGAGCACCATCAACGCAGCTCTCTAGCAAGGCTATTGAGTGACAACAGCACCAGCCAATGGAAACCAAAGCTAGAAGTTTACATCATCAAAGCCAACTGTCACTGGCTGCTGTGGGGTACGAGGGCTGGACAGTGTTACCGTGATGCAGTTGAAAGGTGCTGAGGCATCGGTCTTCCCCACGGCCCGAGTCCTGGCGTAAGCAGGGCCGGCTCCAGCTTTTTTGCCGCCCCAAGCGGCGAAAAAAAAGCAAGCAGTGCCGCCGAGGAGGAAGACAGGGAGTGAAGGACCCGCCGCCGAATTGCCGCCGAAGACTGAAGCGGGCCGAATGAGCTGCCGCCGAAGTGCCGACGACAACGACCCGGACGTGCCGCCCCAACAACGGACGGAGTGCCGCCCCTTTCTATTGGCCGCCCCAGGCACTTGCTTCCTTTGCTGGTGCCTGGAGCCGGCCCTGGGAACAAGGACCCCCCTGGTACCTGGTGTTGACACCTGCTCCAGACATGCAACCTGTGCGCCTCAGCTCTGCACTCAGCTCCCCCAGCTGTGCACACACGTGGCCGTCGGTAGCCAGCTGGGCATGACATAGCTGGGCCTGTGTGTGTAGATCAGACACTCAGTTGCACACCTAGGTAATCTGGGAGCGTGCCTCCGCTGGTGCCTGGTGGAGGAGTGGGCCCCACACATGGATCACCACGTGGCTGCTGCCCCTCCCCATGGGGCCATGGGGAAGGATTTATGGGGTTCACTCCCTGCTTTGTCCTCCCTTTCCCCCCGCTCTGACGGAGTCCCGGCACAGGTGTGGGTTATGTGAAAGAGCCCTCTCCTCGCCCTCTCCTGCGATGTCAGCCCTGGCTTTGTTATTACGTAGACGCTCCCGCACTCCCGGAGCAGTGTGTGCGAGAGCAAACAGCCTGTTGATTTACGGCTGCTCCACACCTTGCCTCATTGTTGACTCTGGACTTTAAATTACTTGACAATGTGCACAGGGACAGAGCTGCCAAACTCGGTGTGACCTCAGCGCCTCAAGAGCTTGCCCGGAGCCCAGGCGTGTGCCCAAAGCCTGTGCCGTGTCCCTGTGACACGGACACGTCTGTCTGCAGCAGAGGCTGTTTCCGTGTCCAATGTTGCCCGGAGCAAGTCAGTCTCTGGCTGTGCTTCAGTTTCCCCACCTGAGACATGGGGATAAGGAGACGTGGACGTTCACCTGCCATGCTCCATAACATGGAGTGACAACACCCTCCCTTACCTCTTGAGAGCACTGAGAAGCTGAATTCATTAAGGTCTGTGAACGGACTCTGCTACTGGGTGGCTACAGGGATGGGTGCAGCATCTGCTACTCCCATCCCAGTGCTCCCAGGCTTTTGGTTCAGCCGAACTGCTCCACTTCCCCTGACCTGGGACAGTGGGAACTGCTCTCAGCCCTGGGTGGGCTCACTGTATGCAGGGGAGCCCATCCCCGTGCTCTCCGAGGGCCTGCGACCATGTTAGCTCCATTGTGCTCCATCATGCCTTTAGCTACTATAGGTTCTGCAGGTTCTTCCTGTCCCCGGGCCCTCCCAAACATGAGGCGGGAGCGTTGCTAGCACAGTGGCAGTTGCTTTCCACCCCGGAGGCTCCCGCAGCAGAGCTGTGCTTGAGTGATTCCCACAAGCCGTAGGGAGTCAGTGCGCCCCGGCCCCAACCCAAAGCAGGGAAGCGTCAGTGCAGGGGGGCGTTTCTAAGGGGGTTGCTAAGGGATCAGTTCTAGGCCCAACGCCATTCAACATTTTCCTGTTACCTCCCTCCCTGGAGAGAAAGTCCCAGGCATTGCAGGGCTGGTTAATCTGGTGGGGAACGGCAGAACAGGAGCCGGGGGCTGGAAGTTAGACGGTCCAGTCAGGCGTAAGGCACAGACTGTTAACAGTGCAGGCAGCGATCAGCCACTGGACCAAACTCCCCAGGGAAATGTGGAGTCTCCTCTCGATGCTTCTCATGCAGCCTGGAGCCTTTCTGGGAGGTGCTTTAGTCAACCACAGGTGATTGGGCTCAGCACTGGGGACCGGGAGAAATTTGGTGGCCTGGGAGCTACCCGAGGTCAGACTGGATGATCTAAGGGGCTTTTTTGGCCTTAAGTTCTGTGACTTGATGAAATCACAGTCCTTGGGTTCCAGTGTCCAACCTGCTGCAGTTTGGGGGGACCCACGCTGCTCCCGCTGCCCCAGCTCTCAGACACTGAGCCGTCCGTCTCGATGGGCCATGAGGGCACAGCTATTCGGCGCCACACTCGGCAATGCACGGAGCACGTTCAGCCAGCGATTCTCCCGCTCACCAGGACGCAGCAGCCACTGAGATGTGCCACGCACAGAAACACCCCCGGGGGAGCTGCAAACCCCAGCTGCTCCCAAGAAACCTGCATAAGAAGCAAGTTCTTGAATTGCCCTGGCCCCCACCTGTCTGGGGGCCAGCGGTGGCCGTGGGGGGCTGCCCGGGAGCCGCAGCAGCTTGCTGTCAGCCTGCCCACTGTGTACTACGGAAGATGCTGGGTCCCTTCTGAGCTCTCACTTCCTGGTTCGCAGGCGGGCCAGAGCAGATACCTGATACCTGCGGATTGTGCAATGGAATGAAGAGGGAGAGCGACTCCTCTAAATCACCTGGGAACCAGTCCCCTCCCTCCCCGGCTGCAGCCCCACCTGTGGGAAAGCTTAAAGTCCAGCCTGGGTAGGTCTGGACAGTCGGAGCCGGCTCCCCACAGCACCATGGTGAAGTCCAGCAGCATCGTCCTCCTGGTGGGGCTCCTGGCACTCTGGGCCGAGCTGCCGTCTGCATCTGGCCAGAACATTACCAGTGAGTAGAAACGTCACGCCCCATCCCATGTCCCCGCCGAGGGCACCGGTCCTATGTACGCAGCCCTTCGGCTGGAGGGACCCCCCAGGGGAGGGGGTCTTATGCATCGAGAGCCAGGATGGAGCCAGGACCTGGCCCCACATCCTCTAGCTTTCAGGTGCTCCAGGGCCTCTCGCCATGAACAATGTCTGTGAGCCCTGGTCCTCGGGGACAGGGGATGCATTCGCTGCCCTCCGGGCCCACAGCCTGGCCCTCTCCCTGGGACCAGTGTGACCCTGGCTACACCGTGGGCCTTTCCCGTTTCAGAGAAAGAGGGCGTGTGCCCAGACACAGTGGTGGAGGCGGCTAACTGCACGGAGAAATGCCAGGCCGACAGCGACTGCGAGGAGAACCTCAAGTGCTGCCAGACGGGCTGCGGATGGTCCTGTCAGCTCCCCAACGGTAACGCGCCCCCTTAGCGCTCCTGCGTGTCGCCCGGCCCACTGTGTCCCCGCCGCTGCCCTGCCCAGGGGCTACTGGCTGGGAGCACTTTGAACTGGGCTCCGCCTTGCACTGCCAGGTGTGTTGAGTGGCCGGGATGTGCTGAAGTAGCAGGTGGTGCGGGCAGGGGTGTGTGAAGGGAGCAAGGGCTGTCTGCAAGTCAGCTCCACCGCGCTGGGCTTCTGGTCAGAACCGATACTGCACCTGTACTAAGTGGTGGTACCCGCAGGCCCCGGGTGCAGGGAGGGCCCCCACCATGCCAGGCGCTGCACGGTTCCCGAGCTGGGGCCCTGGGTTGGGGCTGCACCGGGCGCTGCACGGGTCCCGAGCTGGGGCCCCGGGTGGGGGCTGCACGGATCCTGAGCTGGGGCTCCGGGTGGGGGCTGCACCAGGCGCTGCACGGATCCTGAGCTGGGGCTCTGGGTGGGGGCTGCGCCTGGCGCTGCACGGTTCCCAAGCTGGGGCCCCGGGTGGGGGCTGCACGGATCCTGAGCTGGGGCTCCGGGTGGGGGCTGCGCCGGGCGCTGCACGGTTCCCAAGCTGGGGCCCCGGGTGGGGGCTGCACGGATCCTGAGCTGGGGCTCCGGGTGGGGGCTGCGCCGGGTGCTGCACGGATCCTGAGCTGGGGCTCCGGGTGGGGGCTGCGCCGGGCGCTGCACGGATCCTGAGCTGGGGCTCCGGGTGGGGGCTGCGCCGGGCGCTGCACGGATCCTGAGCTGGGGCTCCGGGTGGGGGCTGCGCCGGGCACTGCACGGATCCTGAGCTGGGGCTCCGGGTGGGGGCTGCGCCGGGCGCTGCACGGATCCTGAGCTGGGGCTCTGGGTGGGGGCTGCGCCTGGCGCTGCACAGTTCCCAAGCTGGGGCCCCGGGTGGGGGCTGCGCCGGGTAGCTAATGTAACACCAATTTTTTAAAAAGGCTCCAGAGGTGATCCTGGCAATTACAGGCCGGTGACCCTAATTTCAGTACCGGGCAAATTGGTTGAAACTACAGTAAAGAACAGAATTATCGGACACATAGATGACCATGATTTCGTGAGGAAGAGTCAACACGGATTTTGTAAAGGGAAATCACGCCTCACCAATCTATTACAATTATTTGAGGGCGTCAACAAACATGTGGAAAAGGATGATCCAGTGGATATAGTGTATTTAGATTTTCAGAAAGCCTCTGACGAGGTCCCTCCCCAAAGGCTCTTAAGCAAAGTAAGTTGTCATGGGAGAAGAGGGAAGGTCCTCTCATGGACCAGTAACTGGTTAAAGACAGGAAACAAAGGATGGAAATAAATGGTCAGTTTTCACAGTGGAGAGAGGTAAATAGCAGGGTCCCCCAAGGGTCTGTATTGGGACCGGTGCTATTCATCATGTTCATAAATGAACTGGAAAAAGGGGTAAACAGTGAGGTGGCAAAGTCTGTAGATGATACAAAATTATTGAAGAGAGTGAAGTCGAAAGCTGACTGCGAAGAGCTACCAAGGGATCTCACAAAAAGTGGCAGATGAAATTTAATGTTGATAAATGTAAAGTAATGCACATTGGAAAACAGAATCCCAACTACACATAAAAATGATGGGGTCTGAATTAGCTGTTACCACTCTATGTGCAGCGGCAGTCAAAAAAGCGAACAATGTTAGGAACCATTAGGAAAGTGATAGATAATAAGACAGTAAATATCATGATGCCTCTATATAAATCCATGGTATGCCCACATCTTGAATACTGCGTGCAGTTCTGGTCACCTCCATCTTAAAAAAGAGAGATTAAAACTGGAAACGGTACAGAAAACGGCAACAAAAATGATTGGGGGTATAGAAGAGCTTCGATGCATGAGAGATTACAAAGACTGGGACTGTTCAGCTCGGAAAAGAGACGACTAAGGCGGGATGTGATAGAGATCTATAAAATCTTGACTGGGGTGGAGAAAGTGAAGTGTTATTTACCTTTTTGTATGACACAAGAACCAGGATCACCCAATGAAATTAACAGGCAACAGGTTTAAAACAAACAAAGGGAAGTATTTCATCACCCAACGCACAGTCAGCCTGTGGAACTCCTTGCCAGGGGATGTTGTGGAGGCCAGAAGTATAACTGGGTTCAGCAAAGAATTAGCTAAATTCCTGGAGGACAGGTCTATCAATGGCCATTAGCTAAGATGGTCAAGGACGCAATCCCATGCTCTGGATGTCCGTAAGCCTCTGATTGTCAGAAGCTGGGAGTAGATGACAGGGGATGGATCACTTGATAATTGCCCTGTTCTGTTCACTGCCTCTGAAGTATCTGGCACTGGCCATTGTCGGAAGACAGGATACTGGGCTAGATGGACATTGGTCTGACCCACTATGGCCGTTCTGATGGTCTTCTTAGGTGGGGCCCTGGGTGAGGCACAGACTCAGGCAGACAGGCATGTCTGAAGGCAGTTTGTAGTCTCCTGCACAGAAATGCACGGCCCCATGTTCCCGAGCCCCCTCCTGCCCCCTGGGATCTGGAGTTATTCTGAGCAGAAGTTGCCCAGCCTTTGCTCGGTTTTGAGCCCGGTTTGGCTGGGAAGCAGACTGCAGCCTGGGATCGGGCTCTGCTGTAACTTACACGCCTGTGCGGCAGGGGGGCAGGAGGGCCCCAGTGAGGGGAGTGGAGTTACAGTGCCGTTAAACTAGTCTGAGACCCCCAGTCAGGCCCTACAGATCCACACATGCAATGTGCCAGGCTGACTGCTCAGATCCAGTGGGCACAGGGCAGCTGCACTTTGCCCCACATGCTCTGGAAGCTGTGGCAGGCAGCCCCCCACCCACCGACCTGTGCCCCACAGGGAGGCAGGAAGCCCTTGTGCTCTGCCTGTCAGGCACCACAGCAGGCCAAGGAGAGTCAGGAACTGCTTATATCTGCTCCTCCAACCTCCGGCTCCCTCAGAGCACTCCAGCAAACTGTGCAGCCTCCTTCCAGCCGAAGGGAGGCCAGCAGAGACGTGTTTGGGCTTCAGGAAACCAGGAGTCCCTTCTCCCCAAGCCCATGTATATTGCTTGCTGCACCTCTGTGAGACTCGGTCCCATCTCCAGGCTGGGGACACACAATGCTGGTGGGCCGCTGATTACAGTGGACGAGAAGCTGGATATGAGTCAGCAGTGTGCCCTTGTTGCCAAGAAGGCCAACGGCATATTGGGCTGCATTAGTAGGAGCATTGCCAGCAGATCGAGGGAAGTGATTATTCCCTCTATTTGGCACTGGTGAGGCCACATCTGGAGTAATTGCATCCAGTTTTGGTCCCCCCAATACAGAAGGGAGGTGGACAAATTGGAGAGAGTCCAGTGGAGGGCAACGAAAATGATTAGGGGGCTGGAGCACATGTCTTATGAGGAGAGGCTGAGGGAACTGGAGTTATTTAGTCTGCAGAAGAGTGAGGGGGGGATTTGATAGCAGCCTTCAAGTACCTGAGGGGGAGTTCCAAAGGGGATGGAGCTCGGCTGTTCTCAGTGGTGGCAGCTGACAGAACAAGGAGCAATGGTCTCAAGTTGCAGTGGGGGAGGTGTAGGTTGGATATTAGGAAAAACTTTTTCACTAGGAGGGTGGTGAAGCACTGGAACGGGTTACCTAGGGGAGATGGTGGAATCTCCTTCCTTAGAGGTTTTGAAGGCCCGGCTTGACAAAGCCCTGGCTGGGATGATTCAGTTGGGAATTGGTCCTGCTTTGAGCAGGGGGCTGGACTAGATACCTCCTGAGGTCCCTTCCAACCCTGAGATTCTATGATCCTATGAGAGCAATGCCTGAAGGTGAGGAATTGCCAGGAGCCAAGAGGGATCAGGATGGTCCCGTCTGACATTAAAGTCAATGACTCTGTAAGAAAGGGAACACTCAAGCTACTTGCTGTGCTAGGGAAAGCTTCTGCCTGGGGATAATCCCCAGAGAGGGGAGCCCTGCCTAGGGGATCTTTTTCCGGGGAAAAGGCAACACCGCATTTATTGAGCATGAGTGAGGAGCTGGGCTCTGTCAGTCGCGATCCGATGCGCTGAGGCTTTGCAGGACTGAACCCAGAGTTCTATGGCAAAACACCCCAGCTTTATGGTTGTAAATTCCCACTTTAGTCTATGGATTTTGCAATGTCATTCTGTAATCGTTAGTCCTTAAGTGGAGTTCATCTTGGGGTTTTCCGCTGTTATATCTTATTTGTTGTCTTGCCAACGGGGGCGTTTGCCTCACCTTTGAGGTTGTCGATGCTGCTAACTCGTTTAGCATCAGATACAATGGATGTTTTCTGATTGTTTCCTGCTGACTCTCCAAGTCTCTCACTTCTTCTTGACCATCTGGACATTTGTGAGGCTTTCACACTCATCCTTAACCATGCACACGTCCTTTACTCACCCCAAACAATTGTACAGAGAATTTCAGACAGGATTCCATTTTCGAAAGGGTTATATGGTTACTAAAGGGATTACAAAAGAACCTTACACAACTTTGTTTGCAATGCAGATAAGAAACAAGACCTTCTAGCAAATAAAACAAAAGGACATAATCAGCCATAGGGACTGTTCTGGTCTGTTCCTGCCTTAACATCAGTTCAGACACAGGCAGCCTGTCTGATGCGTTTCTACCAGTGACCCCTTAGGCCATTGCTTTCTGCTATTCAAAAAGAGTGGCTGGCAGGATATGGTCAAATCATACATTAATACATGCTACATTATTATATCCTTCATTCTAAATTATCCAAAATACAAACATAAAATCCTACTACTACATATCCCCCTTTTGACCCCTCAAGAACAATTCTTGACTGGGTCATATTTTATACAATTGTTTCATAGCAATATACTGAGAGACAATTTGAGCTTGTGGTTGTAATTTAATAAACATTCTGTTTGTCCAACAGCACATATAACACATTCCTAGCAAGCAAACACAAACACAACTAGTAATGGGTGAAACATAATAGACAATAGGCCCTTAGAGGTCGGGGACAAGCCTGTAAAAATGTTGTACCAGTGGTAAGCTGTCAGTTCTTTTTCAGATTTAGCGATTTTTAGCATGTCTCTATTTGCATGTAATATTTGAATGACACGCTTCCCTATATTCCTCTGTGTCTGTTGTAAAAACTGAGCCACCTTGTTTCTGATAACAAGTGATCAGTTAGATCGCGCCAATCCAGGCCATGGGTAACAAAGAAATTAACCGGGGTAGCTGTTATAGTGCTCTGTGCTTCTTCTATCTTTGGTACATAGTACATGTGATTGCTAGTATATAATGTTTTCACCTCCCAGCTCATAGAGAGCCGAGAAGCGATACATGGGCATTACATCTACATTCATCCACTGGGGGTTGGCTAATACTTGCATCCTCCCAAAATACTGTTTTCCAGGATGTGACACCTACACATTGTCCGTTGTACAAAACACGTCACATTTTCTAGTTTGTCCCATACACATGTTCCCAATGATGTGTCCTTGCTGCCTGGTTCTGTGGTGACAGGTAGGGACAAGCACACCCATTTCTGAGGGCTCCACTCCGTACACCCTCGGGTGTCCAATCATTTCTCCTCTTTCCCAGCCCACTGACCCATAACCCGGGGTAGCCAAAAAGATCCCATGTCAATTTTGGGAGTGGGCTCACTTTCCATATTTCTGTCTCCCCGGACTGTCGGTGAGCAATTTTAACAATAATTTCACCTAATAACAAATCAGGCTTAACCATGCTGGAAACATAATGCATCCATTCATATTTGTAGGTGTCAAACAAGGACCTCTTCCATTGTTTTAAAAGATGCATTAATACCCAAACATTCCCAGATATTACCCAAAACATTTTGTGTTCAAGTGATGCTAAACGAAGAATTTGCATCTCAGTACATTCTATGGCCAAGGCAGTTTTATTCCCTAATTCTATTTGTTGTTTATACAGCAGCCAGGAGGTGGTGTTTTGCCACCGCCACATATTCCATGTTGCTTTTAGGTTTCCCAGACCTATTTGTACCAAATCCACAGTATTATCTGCCTGCTTGTGAATGAGACTAGCTTGCAGTTGTGACAAGGAACTTAACTTATTCTTAATTACCTCCAGGTCTACAGTATTCATAATCTCTGCTCCAAAACCAGTCCCTCCTAATATGGTGTCTGCTACCTGAGGATGTTTCCCTGTTAACAGACTGCCATTCCTTCACCTCTGCCCTTCTGCAACATTGGCTTCTGTAAATACAGTGAACATTCGTATTAATCCTTTTCTGCCTAATGCAGTAGGTTGGTTTTTTCTTTTTTAACACAACAATGCTAGCAACAAAACAAACAACACAAAAAACAATGTTTGTCACGACAGTAGATCCATAGTATTCTGGGTTGCTCTTCAGCTGGTACCAGCTTTTTCTGATTTTATGAAAGACAAAAATAACATGTTTCTACCCCTTTTGGGGTGGGAGATTATTGCTTAAAATATCCCTTCCTTTTACAAATACCCTTGCTGATTGCAGGCTGTGATACAGCATGGCCAGAGGGCAGTAGAAGAGGGTTAGAAGGGAGCCTTATTCCCCGTAGAGGGAAAAAAGTCTGCTGTAGATTAATTAAAGCACCTGAAGCCAATTAGAGCACCTAAAACCCCTCCCCCCCCTTTGCTTCAATCAGACAGGGGAAGGAGTTGAAGTAGAGTGGATTGGTGTTGAAGCAGAGAGCAGTTTGGAGGGAGGCAGAGGAAAGTTTGGAGAAGTGCTGCGGTGGGCTAAGAAGACCAAGATCCTAGGTAAAGGGACACCTGGCTTGTGCAGAGGGAGGGCAGGAAGCCCCCACAAGCTGAAGGGCAGGAGAGGGAAGTAGCCCAGGGGAAGGAACTGCTAGTTCAAGTGGTTTACTGCTATCCCTAGGGCCCCTGGGCTGGGACCCGAAGTACAGGGCGGGCCTGGGTCCCTCCCTCTCCACTCCCCTCCTCTAGGACACTAGTGGGGCAGTTAATATCCCAGTTCAGGGGCAAGAAATGGTGCCCTGAACCTCCCTTCCCCCCCCCCCCCCCCAAGAAGTGCGAGTGCGAGACCCATCATAGTAGTGCCGGCAATTTGCCACATGGCAAAACAGAGGAATTACCCCCATACTTTCTGTGTGTTTGTTCTATAGGCAGGCCAGGTTTCAATGGCTTCTACCTTTTCAGGGTTTAGGGGAAATTATCCCACTGTTCAGTTATTAAATTCACGAGGTGATGTACCTCCGTTTCCCTTTTTATACAGCAGACCAAGTTTGTAATTTTTTCTGCTATGCTAAGCTTGAAGTTTATTCACAGGTAATAGCTGAGAAGCATCATTACCATATGACCTTAAAGGGGTGTGTGTGTGGGTTTTTTTTTTTTTTTTTTTTCCTTCCAAAAATCATACACACTATACATTGTTACAGGGTACTTATTAACATTACATTTATCCCAATGTTTAATGCTAACAATGACATTAGCATCAAATCTATTCAAGGTATCTTGTTATACCATGAGCTCTATCCTTGGGGTTTGGGTGAATTAAAAGGTAGGATGCCATGCATATAAGCAGACCGCTTTTGTACCTGTCTTCAGATTTCAGCCCTGTGCATACTGCATTTTTCTACTTAGGGTTAACCAGTCCCTCTCTTATTCTTAGGTTTGACTCCTTTTTCCACCTTCCTCTGGACTGGAGGGTCAGAATTGAAGCTTTTTGGTTTCAGGTAGTTTGTTTGCTGATCTGCAGCCCCTTTGTGCTGCCATTTATGGGCAGTTCTCTCCTTCCTCTATCAGCTAGGTCATTTGCATTAACACAGACGCTTTCCTGCTTGCTTTTGGATCCAAAGCCATCAGCAGAGCTCAGACTCTGTCTTAAAAGGGACACAATCAACTTCCACCCGAGTTTTGATTTCTTTCTACTTTCAACTCCTGCTTCCAAAACACACAGTGATCTGAAAAAGAAAACACAACCTATGATGGCTCCCTTTGGAGCCCTAAAAGGATTTTAATTAAGTAGGATGGTATGTTTGCATTTCTCTTACCCCTTCTACAATAGACACTGCACATGTCCTGGGAAAAAGGCACATTTCTTCCATAGTTTAACTTCTATAACATTATATTAGCCAGATTCATCTTTACATAAGGTGTAACTGTTTATTTTGTGTTCAAAGAGTTTTCATGTACCTTTATCAAAGTGACAGTCTGATTACACAGAGCCACCTTAAAGCTCAGTGTTCCTAATGTTGCTTTTTTGTTTTGTGCACCTCACCCCTGCTGTTGCTCTTGAGGGGCACTGTCTTTTTTCATTTCTTTACTACAGCTCTTAGCTGCTCTTTTGTTACCAAAAACCAAATCCAGACTCTCTTCCCATCCTCCTGGGTTTGACTGCCCTGCTTCAGCCACGACTTTGGTCTTTAAAAAGACATTGAGGTACCTTAAGAGTTAAATGCTAAATACCAAAGACAAACAACACCAGTTACCTGTGTGTGGCAAAAAGTCGGTCAGGTTTGCAACTTTGAATGAAAGATTCAAATGGATTTTTAGTGGTATTTAAAAACAAAACCAAACCAATTTATTTTAAACCTACAAAACAAGAGTTTTACAAACCAGGAGTGTTGATTTAGATCCTTAAAACCTCACATTTACACACACAGATACACTCTTTTCTTAACATCCCCTTACACTGCTTTCATGTTTACACAGCTGTACATAGATTACAGCTTCGTTTATACATTTAGGGGCAGTTAGTTTCCAATAGAAACTCCTTATGTTCTTTTAGCAAGGTTGACTAAATTGTTCATAGTCAAATGATTTAAATCAGATTGTCTCTTTGCCTGACTTATTTACAGACATTCCTTTGGAAATGGGCCCATTTTCCCTTCAGAATGGCTGCAAAGAAACCAAGAATTCTCTTTCTAGAACACTTTTCTTTTTAACCTTTTCACAAAGTTTAGCTGCTTAATTCCCCCCAGCCTCTGCAGGGTTAACTTCTCACTCTTTCCTTCAATTATTTGCTTATCTCCCAAAATGACACTTTCATCAGCCCAGATTTCACCATTCCCAGTATTGTCCCAGGGAGCTGAAATCCCCAGGCCTGGACTTACTGCTTCCCTTACTCCTGCCACTCTGCCCCTCAGGGCTCCCAACCTGTTTTCCAAGCTCTTTATCTGTTGCCTGCCTGCTCATCTGGGCCCGATCCTGCTTTCCTCACTGAACCATCCCTTCCCATGGGCACAGGCTTTGTCCCACTACCAATTTAGCAAGGAGGGTGGGCTCCTTAACTAGCCCCCACCCCTCGTGGTCTCTTTCCTTAAACATTTCTCTCAAAATGGTGAAATTACAACAATATCTCGATGTGACAAACTGGGACTGTTCTTAATGTGGTCGTTGAATGCTGAGTGGGGAGTTTGGCTGGGACAGTCTGCATTGGGGGATGGGAGACTGGCCTTGAGGGAAGATACCTGAGCATGTAACATGAGAACCCAGGAAGGGGGTTGGAGCCAGGTGACACCTCTGCCCGGGAAACTGGACAAAGGCTTGGGGAGGAGCCGGGGGAGGCTGGGTGAGAGAGGCTGGAGGGAGTTGGAGTTTTTGAGGAGCTGGCTGGTAATGGAGGGAGCCCAGATGGGGCTCTGCCCCCCCCCCATGGGGCTGTGGTGCCCCTGGGACCCCAAGATGGATCTAACTGGGGGGGGGGGTCCTGTTGTTTGGACCTGCAAGACCTGTCTTGGGCTGTGTTCCTCTCGTCTAAATAAACCTTCTGCTTTACTGGCTGGCTGACAGTCATGGTGAATCGCAGGAAGCCGGGGGTGCAGAGCCTTGTGTCCCCCCACACTCCGTGACACTCGCACTCCTATATCTTTCAGAGGTGAGGTCTTACAGAAACCTACTCCTTATGTGCCCATGCTTGTGCTGGGATTTACACAACACACACAGTCTATACCCTCTAAAAACTATGCCTGGCAGAGCAGGAGGGGGAAACGCTAAGCCCCCTACCTTTTGATCCTGCTACGACCGGGGGTATATTCACCTGTGCAATTTTTCCCGGACAGACGGGTGGGAGTGAGGAGTCTAATCCTCCACCCTTATGGCCCGGCACCTCTACGACCGGGGGGATGTATATACCTAGACAGTTTGTATAGATCTTCTCTGTACAGTTTTCCCTAACAGATGGGTCAGAGCGAGGACTCTAATCCTTCCCCTATTGCCCGGCACGTCTATGACCGGGGGTGTGCACACCTGACTGATCGATCACTTGATACGGATGGGATACCTTTTAGAAGTATTTAGCAATAATTTCAACAATCACAATGCATGTCTTCCCCCTTTCGCAATTCTCCACCAAAAATGTTATGCTTATAAGAAGCACACAGGATCTTTTTCAGGGGAAAAGACAATCCGCTGCGTTTATTGGAAAATACAAGTGTTAGCGCGTGCGCGCACACACACGTACGTCCTCCAGATGGTCTTATAGTTACCAGTCTGTCGTAGCTTGAGTCAATCTAGTGGCCAGTTAGAGCACGAGTGAGGAGCTGGGCTCGGTGATCGTTAGTCCTTAAGTGAAGTTAATCTTGGGGTTTTCCGCTGTTATCTCTGATTTGTTGTCTCCCCTTCAGCCCCGGTGTAGGTCGACGGGAGAGTGCTCCGTCTCCGGGGGAACTGGATTCTCTACAGCGACAGGAGTGCCCCTGCCGGCCGTGTGGCTAGGCATTGTCACTCGGGCGGCACAGCAGCGTTTTGAGTGTAGACAGGCTCTGAGCGCTCCAGACCCGACCCCAAGCACATGCATGTGTGTGCCCAGAGCTGGCTACGTGCACAGGCGCTGGGGCTGCACGCAGCCAAGGCAGGGGCACATAAGGAGGCCGATTGGAAAGTGAGGCCCCTCGTCTCCTTCGCACAGAGCCCCTGAGCCAGGTCGTGCCCCTGGGGTGCAGACACTTTTCCTTTCAGAGCAGCTAGCCCCGCTCCCGATCCTGAGCCCAGGGGCCGGGGACCCTCACGCGGAACTCACACTGTCTCCTGCCCTTTCAGTGAAACCCGGCTCGTGCCCAGTGGTGTCAGGCGGAATCCCCTTACTGGGCCTGTGCAAGAACCAATGCACAATGGACTCGCAATGCGCAGGGACCATGAAGTGCTGCATCAATGGCTGTCGCAAACAGGCGTGTGTCCGGCCAAACTTTTAAAGGTGAGCGTAGCAGTTCTGGGGCCGCGGGGTAGAGAGCACAGTCCCCGTGTGCACTCCGGGGCCGCGGGGTAGAGAGCACAGCCCTCTTCTCTCCCCCCCCACCCCACCCCGTGTGTGCTCCAGGGCGGCAGTGTGGAGTGGAGTGGTGGTCAGTGTTCCTCTCATTTTTCCCACCCATGTGTGGAATGAATTTTGTTATGTGACACGTCACCTCCATCTTAATGCACAGAACAAAATTCATGTGGTGGGGGTGGGGCCGAGGGGTTCGGAATGTGGGAGGGGGCTCAGGGCTGGGGAAGAGGGTTGGGTGTAGGGGGTGAGGGCTCTGGGGTGGGGCCAGGGATGAGGGGTTTGGGGTGCGGGAGGGGGCTCCGGGCAGTGGCGTAGCCAGCTTCTCAGTGCAGGGGGAGCAACCATAAAAAAGGCTCCTCCTCCGGCCACGCTGCGGCCATGCTGCGCCCCCCCTCAGAGGGGCTCGGTGCGGGGGAAGGGGGGGCGGGCAGGCGCTGCTCGCTTCTCCTGGGGGCTGGGGGGAGCGGAGCAGCTGGCAGGCAGATCCCCTCTCCCCGGCAGCTTCCTACTTCCGAGCCGAGGGAGGCAGGAAGCTGCCGGGGAGAGGGGATCTGCCTGCCAGCTGCGGAGCGCTCGGCCGCTGAGCCCTGAGCTGCCGCAGGAGGCGGCCGCGGCGGCGATGTTGGGGCCGCGCTGAGCGTGGGGCGCGATGGCCGAGGAGCCGGCCCCTTCGCTCCTCCTGCCGCCCCACCCCCCAATGGCTCCTCCGAGTCCGGCCTGCCCCCTCACTTGCCTGCAGGACCTCAGCGGCGGCCGGCAGGCGCTGCTTTTGAAAAATGTACTGAGGGGAAGCGGCTGCTTCTCCTGAACCCCCCTAGCTACGCTACTGGCTCCGGGGCTATGATGGGGGGGGGGGGGAAGAGGAGACTTCCCCCCCCAAACTCTCTCTCCTCACAGCAGCTCCAGGGCTGGGGCCGCAGGATAGGCGCCGCCCCCCCCCCTCCCAGCAGGGCTGGGCCGGCCCTGGGTTTGGGCTAGGGGAGGGGTGTCCCGGCCGTGGCAGGGTGGGGGCCGGGCTAGGTTGGGGCTGGGGGAGGTCCCCTGGGCGGGTTCCCTGACCTGCTGCATGGCCACACAGCTTACAGGGAAGTTAGGTGGCAGGGCACCCCACGCCCTATCTCCCGTGCGTCGGTCTCATGGCCAGGCACTGTGGGACCTCCTTTCTCATTGCACAGCTATGTGAGAAGCCCAGAGGCCACGAGGATGGGCAGACAGCCAGACTTGGAGGGAGATCTGCTCCTTGTCCCCCCTCAGGTAGTCAGTGTCATTTGCCCTATGGGGCCGGCCTGTCAGTGGGGCGTTGCAGAGCAGGACAATAGAGCCGGAGAACAAGTATCACCCCAATCCCGACCTAGCCCAGGGCGTCATGGTGAGCAGGGCTGATCCTGCGCACCAGCCTCCCCTCCGGAGATCTCTGCTAGCCCCAGGGCTCAGCCTGGGCCCCAGGTCTCCAGCTGGGCTCTCCGTACAGATTCCCTACGCTGAGTAGTGCACGTGAGGGGCCCCAGACACAGCCTGCAGGCCAGCAGGGGCTGGCAGTGCCCAGGAGGCGATTCACTGTGCTGATGGGGTGGGCAGGGAGTCCTGCTCACAGCCTGTTCCCTGCCTCCTCATTGCGTGACCTTCCCTTTGCAGATGCCTCCTAGAACTGCTCATCACCAGGCCAAGGGGGAGTGGCGCTCTGAAATGCCTGTCGCTCTGCACACGACTCCCAGTGCCCCAGCATGGAGCTGTCCTGCTCCCCAGCTCCCTGCCCAGGGCTCTCACGGACCAGCATATCCAGACCCCAATAAAACAGCCTGGCCCTGCAGCTCTGGTGGTCGTGTCTGCATCTTCTCCAGCTCTTTGGGCCAGGTACCTGGCCAGCTCTGGTCCTGTGCCCCTGTTTCCGCCAGTACACCTGCCTCGCCCGTAGGCCCAGGTGCCCAGCTGGGCTCCAGTCCTACACCCCTACCTCACCACAGACATTGCACCAGCTCAGTCTGCACCATGCAAATGGCTTGCAAAGTGGGTGCACACCCAATTTACACCTACACTCAGTTGCAGCTGTCTGTGCACAATCCAGGGCTGGGGCTGAGCATGTGCCCCATGGTGCCCTCCTGGTCCTGCCAGGCTGGGACAGGGCAGTTGGGCACCTTGCTCTCCCCCACACACCGAGTTTGTCCAGCCCCTTCCTGCGCTGTAACCTCCGTCCGGCCCCTGGGCAGCAGCGGTGAGAGAGCTGGGCTGTTCCCAGCAACGCGTCTCTGCTCTAAGACACGGGGCAGAAAGGGCTGGGACGGCCTGGGCATAGACTCTTTGCACGCCTCGTGGAATGGCCCTGAAGTGACGCAGCAACGAATCCAGCCCTGCAGCTTCCAGCTTGGCGGGGCCTGGCACACTGCCTGGCTGGGTGACTTCCCACGGCACATCCTGCCTTGGCAGAGCCTGAACCGCTCTTTGCAAGGTCCCGCTGGGCTGTGCCCGGGCAGCTACACAGAGCCCCTCACGTGCCTCATTCCCATCATCCCGGAACTCCCCCCGGGACAGCCGGTGGCTCCACCTGCGACACAGAACACGCAGTTCTGCTCCTGGGGCAAGCAAACAGTCAGGGCGCCCGGGCAGAGGGCCAGGGATGCAGCCAGGCAGGGCGAGTAGCACCCGTGCCAAAGGAATGAGGAAACCCGAACCCTTCCCACCATTGCCGGCCCTGCCTCTCGCACGGCCCTGGGACCCAGTGCTGTCAGCAGCCTGGCATGGCCCCAAAGGCAGCATGGCTGGATTCTGGCTCAGCAGGAGCACCCCAGGGATGCTGCGGGAAGCCCAGGTTCCCCCAGGAGCAGGGCTGGTCGTTGCCTCCCCTGCTGGGCTCTGCCTGTGTGATTCTCCCAGGGGCTGGCTCTCGGGCCCAGACATGGTACACGTAGCCAAGCTGGCTTGGTGCCCTCATGCCTCTACGTGCCCAGGAGCCGTTCACAGGGAGAGGTGACACCTGCTGCTCATTCCCTCGTTTCACGGGGACCCGTCTAGACCCCGGGCGTCCAAGCTGTCCTGACCCCTCTATGTCTGGCTTTGCCTCACCTTCCCTGCTGCCAGGAGGGGGGCTCGCACTTGCTTGGGACATAGGGGCCTGGACCACATGGGGAAAGGGCTCCCCAGGCCTCAGAGCACAGGGATGGAGACAACTCTGGCACCAGCAAGGGCCACATCCAGAGGGGAGGGCTGGGCTGCACCGGCCCCACAGCTGGGCACTGTCAGGGCCGGGCAGTAGGTCCACCCTTGCCAGGCTGGCCTCAGTGGGTCTGACTCACAGCCAAGGGGTGAGCTGTGGGGCCCACCTGGCCCTTCTCAGGCACACTGCCCAGGTACTCCCAGAAACACCCCTGCCCGCAAGTTCCACCCTCACCCAGGCCCCCGCCATCCCTGAGCACAGATACCCCCACAGGCCCAGCTCAGGCAGGGGAGTCGTTCCTGTCTCTGCAGGGGGCGCTGTCTCTGAAGAGGCTCGGGGCCTGGTGGCCTGGCTCTGAGCCGGGGAGGGCTCGGTGCCAGGAGCCCAGCCCCCTGCCTGACCATGCCCCGGGGAGAGGAGTGTCCCAGGCTGGCTGGCAGCGAGCCCGCAGCATTGTTCTCTGGTTGATGTTTGTTTAAACCGAGCCCCAGGCACCAGGAGAGGCCAGGCCTCTGAAAGCTGAAGCACACACTGGTCTCCTCTCTCCCTGGGATCAGAAGCCCCAGCCCCTGGGAGCTTGGACCCTGGCACGGCAGATGCGTGGGCGCTGCACCTGGCTGGCATGGGCTGGGTGTATCAGAGACCCTGCACTCATGCTAATCCCAGGGGGCAACATGGGCTGACGTGGGCACAGGACATGGGCGTGTCTGAGCCTCCCTTAGCAGGTGGGGGGGTGCTGTGTGGCAGAGTCCCTCCCCTTTCCCCTGAGTAGGTGGGAGGAGGGTCACTGCATGCTCAGGTCTCTGCCCTCTATGCCCATCCCAGCAGAGCCCAGGCAGCAGAAGGGAGCAGGCCCTGGGGGCTGGGCTGGGGATAGGCTGCAGGCACCGGCTAGCTCCCACGGACCCCTTGTGAACGCCCCGCTGGGGGACGTCTCTTCCTCACATCAGCAGGCAGAAGGGGTGCAGGGGCCTGGCACAGCTCAGCCTGCGAGCGGGGAGGCACCGGGATGGCTCTTGGCGAGCGATGAGCCACCAGCTAAGGGCTTGGCACAGGTGTGTGAGGGCAGTTGTGCCCGGGTACCCTGAATACGCCATGGACCAAGTCACTTGCGGAGCCACCGGGCAGTGCGGGTCCGGCCGGGCCCTGGCGTATCCTGGCACATGGCCCCCTTCACCCTGCAATCCAGCCAGGCTCCCCCTGCTCCCCCGTCCCACTCCACTGGCCTCTCCGCCAGGCAGCTCAGCCGGGGTGGGGATTTCGGCTCCCGTGGGAGGCGGGAGAAACAGGCCACTATCACTGCGCTTCCCGCCTGGAACATGGCGAACACTCCTGAACGGCGCCCGTCGCTGTCCATTGGCCCACGGCTTGCGCCCTGGCACAGTCACTGTCCAGCTAGATCCTGGCCAGCGGGTCTCCGAACAGCATGACCCAGGAAACCAGCCGCTTGGAATGGACAGTGCAGCCAGTTACAGACAAGAGCCGGTGTTCCCAGCAGGGGGATTCACACCACACACCTGGGGCTGGGAGCTGGGCAGGGTGTGCGATGTGGCTTCTATGCCCATTACAGCAGGCCGGCCTGGGGCTACCAAACGCTTGCATCAAAGTGCTGGAGGAGGCGCTGCGGACAGAGGAACCCACTGGTGAGCAGGAGGGAGGCAGACGCCCTGGAGAGCGCTGTGGGCTGCCTGCCCAGCTCTGCTCCCAGGAGTCTCCTACGTCTGGATTACTATTGTGCTGAGCACGCCCGCGGCACAGCCCGCTCCCAGTGCCGGTACTCCAGCCAACGCATTGTGAATAGAATGAGCTGGACTCTGGCAGGTGAGCCAGCCCCTCCCCTGCATGACCCAGCCCCCTCTGGGCCACAGTTTAAATCCTGGCCTGGCTCAGTTCCGGCACTCAGACCCGGCTCCCGGCACCACCATGGAGTCAGGAGGCATCTTCCTCCCCCTGGGGCTCCTGGCCGTCTGGGCCGCGTTGCCGCCTGCATCAGGGCAGGAGAAAGGAGGTTAGTAACAGGCGCGTGCTAGACTCACCGAGCGGGATCGATGTAGCTTAACAAAGGGGTGAGCTGATCCCCGTCTCTTGCGCACTGGCCTGGGGAACAAACGTTCATTAAGGGGCTCTCCAGTCTAGCCGAGGAAAGTCTAACGCCGTCCATGGCTGGAAGTGGAAGCCAGGCAAATTCAGACTGGAAATAGGGTCTTGTACATTTTTAGCAGTGACGGTTGGAACAGTTACCAGCGTTGGTGGTGGATTCTCCATCACTGACCAGTTTTTAACTCCACTGGCTGGTTTTCTAACAGATCCATGCTAGGAATTGTTTGGGAGCAGTTCCCTGGCCTGTGCTATACTGGAGGTGAGGCTAGATCAGGGGTAGGCAACCTACGGCACGCGTGATTTTCAGTGGCACTCACACTGCCCAGGTCCTGGCCACTGGTCCGGGCGGCTCTGCATTTTAATTTCATTTTAAATGAAGCTTCTTAAACATTTTAAAAACCTTATTTACTTTACAGACCACACTAGTTTCGTTCTATATTATAGACTGATAGAAAGAGACCTGCTGAAAGCGTTACAATGTATGACTGGCGTGGGAAACCTTACATTAGAGTGAATAAAGGAAGACTCGGCCCAGCACTTCGGAAAGGTTGCCGACCCCTGGCCTAGATGGTCAGTGGTTCCATCTGGCTGGGAATCTGGGCAGCTGTGCATGCCGAGAGTGGGTGCCTCCCAGCCCAGCGGATGCACCTGTTCTCTCAGGTGGAGGCAGGTCGCTATGTTCTTATTCCTCACACCATGTAGCTGGGTCCCCTCGGTGCCGCCACTAGCAGCTGGGCTCGTCTCCTTTCTCTGACAGGTAAAGTGGGTGACTGTCCGGCCGGGAGGATTGAGTTTGTGCGTCCCTCCAGGATGTACTGTCTCTCAGACTGGAGCTGCCCCGGGAACGAGAAATGCTGCAATACTGGCCACATGAGAACCTGCCTCCTCCCTGACGGAGGTACATCCTGCTCTCCCGGATTGCAGAGACAGTGGGGGAGCTGCCCAGAGCGTGGCAGCAGGGCAAGCAAACCGTGGGAATGGGCAGGGACCATCCAGGAGAGCGGTCAGGGCCATTTGGAGGACCATGGCCCTGCGCCATTGATTTATTCACCAGCGATACCGCTGGTACAGCAGGAGTCACTACATGGTGCTGTTTGCTTAGCCTGATGTTCCTGTTCGTAGTGCGCAAGCTGGGTATGGGGTTTGCATCCCAGGACTAGCAGCACAGCACTTCTTCAGTTTCTGCGGGGCGAGCAGCTGCAGATAGCAGGGGAGTTTGCCTCTGCCTTCCTCTCTCACTGGAGCCACCTCCTGGGCACTGGGGTTTGGGCTGAGGCTCTAAAAGAGGAAGCTGCGTGTACGCCCTTTGTAACCACCTCTGCTCCAGGACTGCTGTATGGACTATAAATAAACAAGATCCACCCAGCACCCAGACAGTGCCTCCAGATTTCTCTTCCAATGGGAGACCAATCTGCAAGGCCCCAAAGCCTGCTACTGCTTGGCAAAGGGGCGACCCGGCAGAGAGTGGCCACCCCCGAGCAGGGCAGCAGACCCTCAGAGCGTTGGGGGGGGGGGGGGCTGACTGACAGGGGAGACTGTTCAGACAAGCTGGAGCGGCTTGGCTGGGATATCTAAGGTTGCAGAGCATCTAGTGCAAACTCGAGGGAGGGCTGGAGCCGGCAGCCCGGCAGCCTGTGCTCTGGGCCCATGCCCCCGCCGGCCAGCCAGGAGCTCCCAGCTGGCTTTCCCACCATTGAATGCACAGCCGGGGAAGCAGCAGAAGCCCCTGTGTTGTGCTACCCTCATCTTGCGTGTGCACGGGGGCTCCGTTCCCAGCACACCCATGTGTCCTGGGCACGGCGACTGCACTGTGCGTCTCCTGTTCTGCAGTGAACCCAGGCTACTGCCCAGAGCCCGACACCGGGGTGGCAGAGCCCTGCCTGGTGAGCTGCCGGAATGACTCTGCGTGTGCCGGCGGGGCCAAGTGCTGTGCCGAGGGCTGCCGTGTTCACTGCACGAGCACCCAGCCAGGTAGGCCCCAGGGGAGCGCATGGCCTCTTGGCTCTGTGATCCCCACCCCCAGCTGTGCCCAGGGGCAGGCTGGTTGGCTGGCTGATGTACAAGGAGGGCGGCGACAGGCCGTGACCAAGGGCCACCCCGCTGCTTCCCAGGGCACTGCCCGGCTGCTGCTGCCTGGGGAAAGGTCCCGTCCCTGGGCCAGGCTGGAGGCGCTGCACCCTCCATGCAGACACAAGACAAGAATTGCCCCAGCCGGCCCCCACATGTGCCCTCCCCACCTCTCAGGAGAGACGCTGGCCGGGAGTGTCTGCGCTGCCCTCTGCTTAAGGATCTAGACCCCAATGCGCTTTGGCACCGGCTGTGGGAGCCGCTGAGCAGCAGCCGGGGCCTGGCCCCAGATGGGGGCTCTGACGTTCCAGCCCACGGCCTGTCCCTCCCCGGGGGACCCAGCGGGAGGGAATTGCCCCGGGACAGAGCTGAGTGTGGCATGTTCCCTGCCCCTCTCGATCACACACCCAGCACTGCTCTGCACGGCACAACAACTGCCCTATAGCAAGAGGGAGAAGGGTCAGGAAGCGAGGGCAGAGACCTTGGCACCACCAAAAAGCCTGGGGCAGGAGGCACAGGGACTGAGCAGGGCAGGCCCTGGGGCAGGGGGCCCTGCCTTCCCTCCTGGCTGGCTGTGGACTGGAGAGCTCTCCAGGCAGGCCTGGGGTCGGACAGCTGGCGGGGCTGGGGGTCGGGTGCTTATGTCTCTGCTGCCATCTCACTTCCAGCCAAGCCTGGCGTCTGCTCAAAGAGACGCGTGTCGCAGGATTTCATTCCTTGCACAAACCAGTGCGACGACGACAGGCACTGCCCCGAGGGCCAGAAATGCTGCTTTGCTGGCTGCGGCCTGGCCTGCATGAGCCCCTACGCAGGTACCAGCGTGAGTCTGCCCCCCGCACTGCTGCTGCCCCCCCAGATCCCACTGCTGCGGCACCAGGGCTCAGCACCGCCCCCCCCTCCCCCGTACTCACCCCTGCGGCACCAGGGCTCAGCACCGCCCCCCCGCCCCCCGTTCTCGCCCCTGCGGCACCAGGGCTCAGCACCCCCCCACCCCCAGCACTCACCCCTGCCACTGGCTCCGTGCACACTGGTCTCTCTGGAGACCCCAGGAGCGGCCCCGATCCCATTCAGGTCAGAGCCTCCCATGCTTGGGCTGCACGCGCTGGGGTCTTAAACTCTCCATCCCATGAGCCCAAATATAGCTCCCACGCACCTACCCACACGCGTGTGCACACCCAAACACGCATCACATGGCACCTGCTGCCGTGGCTCTGCTCACCCAGTCCCAAGGGAAAGCTGGGGCCCCCCACGCCACCCCCGGCAGGCTGTGCTCATGGCTTCTCTTTCCCCAGAGAAGGCGGGCGTGTGCCCAGCCGTGCAGCTGGAGCAGCCCGAGGGGCTGTGCCTGGACGCGTGCGTGGACGACGCCGACTGCCCGGGAGACGAGAAGTGCTGTGCCACGGGCTGTGGCTCTAAGTGCCGATTGCCCCTGCCAGGTACCACGTGCCGAGCATGCCCAGCCACCCCGCACCACGGGGTGAGGCGGGAATCCCACGCTAGGATCCCCCTGAGCAGCCTTCGCGATGGGGCCTGGGCCAGGTGGGGGTATGTGGCAGTGACTGGGACACGCTTCTGGACCTCTTACTAAAGAACAAGGGGAAACCCAGCCACCTTGTCAATAAATCAACTCAGTAAAGTAGGGACAGACCCACCCCCAGCCTAGGGTGACCAGATGTCCCGATTTTATAGGGACACTCCTGATATTTGGGGTTTTATCTTATATTGGGGCCTATTACCCCCCACCCCCTGTCCTCATTTGTCACACTTGCTGTCTGGTCACCCTACCCCAGCCTGAGCCAGCCCTGAAGAGACAGGGTTAGGGCCAGCCCAGGCCAGGCTAGTCCATCCCTGTCCTCTACGAGGCAGCGGCACCATTCTCTGGCAGCTGGTCGGGGCCGGGTGGGATGCTGGGCTGGCTAGGCCCGGGCTGAGCTAGTCTGGCACCGCCGGGCGACGTGGGCAGCAGGCTGGGAAGTAGTGGCCTGTGGGGTCTGCGGGCAGGGAGCCCAGGGAGCAGGCTGCCGGCCGGAGTCTCAGCAGGGCCCTCCTGGGGCAGGTAGGCTGTGTCTGGGCGCCAGGCTGGGGACCCTGCTCTGTGTTCCAGAGCGGCCCGGCGTGTGCCCAGCCGTAGCCCAGAGGTTTCTCGTCTCGTGCCGGCGGATGTGTCGGAGCGACAGCGACTGCCCCGCCGCGAGGAAGTGCTGCAGCAATGGCTGTGGGTGGCTCTGCATGGTGCCTGTGCTCGGTAAGGTCCTGCCCTTTCCCCGCATCCATTGCTGACCCCGCACTCGCCCCAGCCCTGTGGGGCCAGGGGCCTACCCGCAGCCTGTTCGTCGTCCCCCCCCCCCCCCCCCCCGGGGCTGGCCGGAGCAGCCCCTCAGCAGACGGCGATGCACAGGGATGGAGCTTAGCTGGCGGCTGGACCGGGGCCTCTCTTCGCCCTCCCTTGGCCCCACGCTCTGCCACGTTTCCCTGCATTGCAGTGAAGCCCGGCCGGTGCCCAGCTCGAGCGCCCGAGGGCAGCGAGGACCCATGCTTTTTTCGATGCCTGAAGGACGGTGACTGTCCAGGGAACGGGAAGTGCTGCTTGATCAGCTGTGGCCGCGCCTGCCTCTCCCCGACGCAGGGTAAGCGCTCGCGGGACGTCCTGGGAGATCGGAGCAGGTGCTGATCACTGGTCAATGAGGGGCCAGGACCCCACCCCCAGACCTGCCCTGCAGGATCCCGGCCCCCCAGGGGCTCAGAGGCTCAGCGGAGGCTGGTCTGGGACACGGTCGGCCAGGAGCTCGCAGCACCTGCACGGAGAGGTTGTGGCTGGGGGCCAGGGAGCGGGCGCATGCTGAGGACAGGGCTGAGTCTGTGGGCACAGGGAGCCAGAGAGGGGTCCGTGGGGAAGGTAGGACACGAACAGGGAGCTGTGGAGAGGACAGTAGAGATAGGGGTCTCCCTGGCCCTAGCCAGCCTGGTGCTCTGTGCTTCCCCTCAGCCCTCGGAGGGGTGGGGGGCTCTGGCAGGAGGAGGTGGGGGGGGAGCTCCAGCGGGTGGGGGGGGGGCGCCAGCGGGCCGAGGTGGGGGGGGTCTCTGGTGGGCAGGGGGGCCTCCAGCGGGGGGGCTCCAGCGGGCAGGGGGCTCCAGTGGGTGGAGGTGGGGGGGGAGCTCCAGCGGGTGGGGGGGCGCCAGCGGGCCGAGGTGGGGGGGGGTCTCTGGTGGGCAGGGGGGCCTCCAGCGGGCGGGCTCCAGCGGGCAGGGGGCTCCAGTGGGTGGAGGTGGGGGGGCTCCAGCGAGGGGGGGCTCCAGTGGGCGGAGGTGGGGGGCTCCAGCGGGGGGGCTCCAGGGGGCAGAGGTGGGACGGCTCCAGCGGGCAGGGGCTCCAGCGGGCGGAGGTGGGGGGTGCTCCAGCGGGCAGGGGGCTCCAGCGGGCGGAGGTGGGGGGTGCTCCAGCGGGTAGGGGGCTCCAGCGGGCGGAGGTGGGGGGTGCTCCAGCGGGTAGGGGGCTCCAGTGGGTGGAGGTGGGGGGGCTCCAGCAGGGGGGGCTCCAGTGGGCAGAGGTGGGGGGGCTCCAGCGTGGGGGGCTCCAGCGGGCGGAGGTGGGAGGGCTCCAGCGGTCAGGGGGCTCCAGTGGGCGGAGGTGGGGGGGCTCCAGCAGGGGGGGCTCCAGTGGGCGGAGGTGGGGGGCTCCAGCACTGGGGGCTCCAGTGGGCAGAGGTGGGGGGACTCCAGAGTGGGGGGCTCCAGCGGGCGGAGGTGGGAGGGTTCCAGCAGGGGGGGCTCCAGCGGGCGGAGGTGGGGGGGCTCCAGCGGTCAGGGGGCTCCAGTGGGCGGAGGTGGGGGGGCTCCAGCAGGGGGGGCTCCAGTGGGCAGAGGTGGGGGGACTCCAGCGTGGGGGGCTCCAGCGGGCGGAGGTGGGAGGGTTCCAGCAGGGGGGGCTCCAGTGGGTGGAGGTGGGGGGGCTCCAGCGGGGGGCCTCCAGTGGGTGGAGGTGGGGGGGCTCCAGCGGGGGGCTCCAGCGGGCGGGGTCTGACGCTGCGGCTCCTTGCGTTGCAGTGAAGCCTGGCGCATGCCCAGCCGCGCTCAGAGGCTCCCTGGGGCCCTGCGTGGAGGGATGCCGCAGCGACAGCGACTGCAGCAAGGCGGAGAAGTGCTGCAGCACCGGCTGCGGCCACGTCTGCAAACCACCCAGCGAGGGTGAGGGGGCCTGAGAGTCCCGTGTCCGCCCGAGGGCGGCCAACGTTCCCCGCCCCCGCTCACTCCACACCCCCGCCCGTCGCTCGCTCTCCCTCACCCTCACTCACTCGCTCCTTTTTACCGGGCTGGGGCAGGGGTTGGGGTGCCGGAGGGGTGAGGGGTCCGGCTGGGGGTGTGGGCTCTGGGGTGGGGCCAGAAATTAGGGATTCAGGGCTGGGGCAGGGGTTGGGGTGCAGGAGGGAGTGTGGGGTGCGGGCTCCGGGCAGCGCTTACCTCGGGGGGGTCCCCGGAAGCAGCGACATGTCTCTCGGCTCCTAGGCATGGGGCGGCCAGGTGGCTCTGCGCGGTGCACGCTGCCTCCGTGCACAGACGCCGTCCCCGCAGCTCCCATTGGCCGCAGTTCCTGGCCAATGGCAGCTGCAGAGCCGTCGCTTAGGGCGGGGTGGGGGCAGTGAGCAGAGCCCCCCGGCCGTCCCTCCGCCTAGGAGCCGAGGAACATGTTGCCGCTTCCGGGAGCTGCGTGGAGCCAGGTAGGGAGCCTGCCAGCCCCGCCAACTGGACTTTTAACGGCCCAGTCAGCTGTGCTGCCCGGAGCCACGAGGGTCATTTTTTGATCAGGCCTTCGGGTCGCAAACCAGACACCTGGAAACCTCACTCCTCCCCAGGGTCCTCTCAAGACCGAGGCTGCACCCCTCCATCTGCCGGGGGAGCTGCGCTGGCCTCTGGCTGAGGTCCCTGAACTCCTGCTGCAGCGCCCCTCCTCTGCACTGCCACGCGCGGGACCCTGCCCCTGCCCCCCTGGGGAGCAGTGAGACCCCTCTCTGGAACCCCCTCTCTCTGCCTGGGCACCCAGATATCTGCCAGCTGCCTGCCGAGATGGGCATCTGTGACGCCGACCTCCCTCGCTTCTTCTACAACACCAGCTCTGGGGCGTGTGACAGATTCATCTATGGGGGCTGCCAGGGGAACCCCAACAACTTTGAGGGGGAAGCGGAGTGTCTCCAGGCCTGTGGGGGCCCCGGTAAGGGACACAGGGCGCCGTACAGCCAGCCTGGGCCGGAGCCGGTGGCCCACCAGGGCTGAGCCCCAGGAGCTGGGGGAGAAGGTACAGGCCCTGGCCTGCCGGCCTCCCTGGTCCTGGTTCCTCAGCCCCCTCGGCTCAGGAAAGGCTGCGACAGACACAGAGAGGAGGGCAGGGAAGCCAGGATCTGTGGGGTCCCGGGGGAGCTGCTCCACCTGGGAAAGGTGACAGGACAGAGGGCTGCAGGGCAGAGGCGACGGCTCATCCCGTCTTCCCCAAGTGCAGTGATGGAACCAGAGGGAAGGGAATTAATGGGGATGAGGGGTCTGGGGTTTCACCCCTCCCCTGGAAGCCTCTGACGCTAGCTGCTGTCCCTGAGGGGCAGGGGCTGGGAGCCAGAGCAGGGCTGAAGGGCCCAGATGTTCCTGTGTGGGGCCCGAAGCTGCCCTGGGCTGGGTGGGTCTGAGGGGGCCCCGAGGAGGGCAGGGCCCACTGGGGTGTTTCCTGCCCCAGCCAGCCCTTTCACTGTCTCTCTGTGTCTGCCCAGTGAGGCCTGGGGTCTGCCCTGCCCGGGCCGGATTGGGCCAGGCTGATGAGTGCTTCTCGCCGTGCTCCAAGGACAGCGACTGCTCCGCCAGCGAGAAGTGCTGCCTGCTGAGCTGTGGCCGGGCCTGTGCCCCACCCGTGCAGGGTAAGGTGCCGCCAGCACCGGGTGACACTGCCAGGGCCCCTGGGCACTAGGGAGGGCCCCGCTCCAGCCCCCCCACTAGACAGGAGGGGGCATCGGTGTCTGTGCAGGGAGGAGGACCCCAGCCCCATTGACCGCCCTGACTGACCCCAGCTCTGCCCAGGCCCAGGGGCGCTGCGGGAGCCAGAAGTGGGCATCGCTGTCCCGGGCAGGGCTCTCTGTGCCTGGCTGCGCTGCCATGGGGCACAGGGGCTCGGCACGGGCTCTTCTACCCCCATTCTCGCTGTCGCAGTGAAGCCGGGCCGGTGCCGCAGGACACTGTTCGTGTGCATGGGGGTCATCACCGCCGAATGCGACACCGACGCCGAGTGCCCCGGCACGCACAAGTGCTGCCCCGTCGGCTGTGCCAGGAAGTGCGCCCCTGCTGAGACAGGTACAGGGTCCCTCCCCCCCCACCCTCGCCCAGCCCCTGCTGCCAGGCCTCTGATGGTTTGGGCTCTTTGTCTCTGAGACTCCTCTGATTTGGCTGCATCTCGCTGGCACCGTCAGCTGAGCGCTGGGGAGGGGGCTGGGTCCCTGGGGGATATCAGAGCGCTGGGTCCTTCTGCTTCTGTCCCAGGGATATTTTAACAGGTTTGGGGGAAAGGGACAGACTGTGTTGTCCCGCTCGTGTTCACAGGGCTGGCACTGCTCTCCCTGTCTGGCTGGGCCCCTGGCGCCCCAGAGCGCACTGCACCCAGCACACGGCCCCTGGGCCCCTGGCGCCCCAGAGCGCACTGCACCCAGCACACGGCCCCTGGGCCCCTGGCGCCCCAGAGCGCACTGCACCCAGCACACGGCCCCTGGGCCCCTGGCGCCCCAGAGCGCACTGCACACAGCACACGGCCCCTGGGCCCCTGGCGCCCCAGAGCGCACTGCACACAGCACACGGCCCCTGGGCCCCTGGCGCCCCAGAGCGCACTGCACCCAGCACACGGCCCCTGGGCCCCTGGCGCCCCAGAGCGCACTGCACACAGCACACGGCCCCTGGGCCCCTGGCGCCCCAGAGCGCACTGCACCCAGCACACGGCCCCTGGGCCCCTGGCGCCCCAGAGCGCACTGCACCCAGCACACGGCCCCTGGGCCCCTGGCGCCCCAGAGCGCACTGCACACAGCACACGGCCCCTGGGCCCCTGGCGCCCCAGAGCGCACTGCACACAGCACACGGCCCCTGGGCCCCTGGCGCCCCAGAGCGCACTGCACCCAGCACACGGCCCCTGGGCCCCTGGCGCCCCAGAGCGCACTGCACACAGCACACGGCCCCTGGGCCCCTGGTGCCCCAGAGCACACTGCACACAGCACACGGCCCCTGGGCCCCTGGCGCCCCAGAGCGCACTGCACACAGCACACAGCCCCTGGGCCCCTGGCGCCCCAGAGCGCACTGCACACAGCACACGGCCCCTGGGCCCCTAGTGCCCCAGAGCGCACTGCACACAGCTGCTGGGCCCCTGGTGCCCCAGAGCGCACTGCACACAGCACACGGCCCCTGGGCCCCTGGCGCCCCAGAGCGCACTGCACACAGCACACGGCCCCTGGGCCCCTGGTGCCCCAGAGCGCACTGCACACAGCACACGGCCCCTGGGCCCCTGGCGCCCCAGAGCGCACTGCACACAGCACACGGCCCCTGGGCCCCTGGCACCCCAGAGCGCACTGCACACAGCTGCGGGGGCCCTGGCAGCCTTTTGGCCTGAGAAAACAATAGGCTTAACTCTCCTTCTCCCAAACATCCTGGCAATTAGCACACGGTAATTTATCCATTAAACAGTTCAGATACAGGTTACCACAACCTTCAAAGAGACACAGAGACAATAATACTATTTCCCTCAAGTATCATCATAAATGTTAATATTCCTTTTTTGATCTTTGAATCAAAGCTATAGCAATAGACAAGACTTGTTTGCTTACATCACAAGCCCTGAGCAAACACCCCCCCTTGAGATTTCTAACAATGCAGACTTGCATTTCAAAGCTCTATTCATTTACAGATCTTCCTAACCAGTCTCTAAAGTTGGGCCCTGGGTCAGGTCAGTCTGGGAGGTAATTAACTCTTTCTGGCCCTGTCACCTGTCAATGAGAGATTATATCACACTCCTAGCAGGCAGGGGTTGCCCTGCCCCCCGGAGTCTCCTGCCTGGGCCGTGTCCCTGCGGTGTGGTCAAGGGCAGCCTGGGGTTTGCCTCTGGGAAGCTTCAGCTCCAGCTTCTTTCAATGTGTCAGGCACAGGGATGGTCCAAGCCATGTCAGCTGTGGCACCGCCTGCCCAGCTCCTGCACAGGGCGAGCCGGGCTGCAGTCACAGCCTCCCTAGCGCTCACGGTCTCAGCCTCGATTAGGTCTCCTGCACCCTGGCCCTACAAGCGTCCGCTGCCCCCTAGCAATCTCGGTCGCATCCCAGCCGGGGCAGCGCATGGGCATCAGGGCAAGCAAAGGGGGCAAATATCAGCCTGCTCACTGGGCGCGCGCAACAGGGTGACGTGGGGCAGTAGATGCACATAGTGGAGTGGGCAGGAGCCCTGGCCAGGTGCCGTGGGCAGGAGTGGGCAGTGGTGTGGGGGAGCCCAGTCCCAGGGGTGGTGGTCGGAGGGAGCCCTGAGTGGAATCCCTTGGTTCAGTCCAGTATCTCCTCCCTGCGTGGCTCTGGGCCCCAGGCGGGCTCGTGTTCTTCCTGTGCGGCGCCGAGCAGTGCCGCCCGACCCCGGAGGGGCTTAGCATTAGGGTTTCCCTGTGGCACAGTCACAGCCAGTGCCCAGGGAGCAAGAAATGCTGCTCTTGTGGGCGTAGGCTGTGCTGCGTGCAGCCAGCCACAGGTACCAGCTGCAGTGAGACCCTCTCCGCCAGCTGCTGGGAGATCACAGCTGCTTTCCCGGGAAGGAGCTGGGTCCCCGTAACCCCCTCTCTCATCACACTGTCTGGGACAGGCTGGCACTGAGCCTGACAATGCCCTAGCACAGAGACAAAGTTGGGTCTTGCAGGGAGCTGCCCAAGGCTGGGAGCTCGGCTCTGCACTCCTGCAGGGACTGCTCCCTCTCCCCAGCTCCACCCTCCCGGAGAGCTGGCATCGCAGCTGCCTTCCCTCCAGCTGAGCCCATCCGTCCCGCTGTGGAGCCCCCGAGGAGCTCCCCATGCCAAAAGCATGCCACTTCCACGTGGCTATGACCTGCCCCCCAATTCCATAGGCTGTTCCCGCGTGCTGCCCCCCTGTGCCAGCAGGACGCGGCCTGCCCCAGCAACAGGCAGCGCTGCTTTCACGCCTGGGCAGACCCATCGCAGGCACCCGAGACTGCGAGTGACCCCAGCCGGGTTCTCAGTGCGGGGATCTCCCGCTCCGGCACCGCCGGGGCCTGCCGAGAAGGGCTGCGGCGAGATCACGGCACTGCCCAGCGCTGGTGCCGGCGGTCGCTGGGGGATCCGATACTGAGGAATGACGGGCACAGAGGGCCCATTGGCTGCGTCTAATCCTCATGTCCCATAACCCAAAACAAGGGGGTAAAATAAACCTGGGGGCAAGAGCCAGCCACTGATGGAGGGGCGGGGCCGCTAGGGGCTTCTTGACCTGCCTTTGCTGGAAGAGCCAGGATCCCCGGCTGGATGGGCCCTGCGTGCCTGGGCCTGGCAAACACACAGAGAAGGGAAGGAAGGTATCTCTGGAGATGACTTGGGCTGGTGAATAAAATGAGAAGAGACAAATAAACCAAACGTAGCATCACTCAGCCTGCAGCAGCAAGCAGCTGACAGCCGTAGGAGGCCCCCCACCCTGCCCAGGGGCAGTGGCCACTCCTCCTCCACGGGGGTCACTGAGCCGCCCCACCCCTCTCCCCCACCGGCCACTGCTCACTGTCACGTTTCCCAGGATAGCTGTACCTCCGACCCCCTCGGGGCTTTAGGGCTCAGGCCTCCAACCATCACCTTTCTTGGGGCAGGATCCTGTCGTCCTCTCCCCAGACAGGGCGTGAGGCTGCAGACCCCAGCGATTCACTGCATGCTCTGCAGGGCCGATGGCAGCTGAGGCCCCGCAGCCCTGATGCCTTGGGAGCTGTGACGGGGTCACCCAGCGATCTTCCAGCTCTCGTTATTCAGCACAAAGGCGCCCCTCTGCCCTGTGGGGACCCGGGCAGGTCTGACAGTCCATCAGGTGCTCCTGTCTCTGGTCACCCACTCCGGTCGGTTCCCGCCTGGGGGCTGATGAGCCCTGCTCTGCTTAGCACTGATGTTCGGTGTCTCCTGAGCCCCCAGGCCAAACCAGGGATGCTGTTTCCTGGTGGGGAGACTTACCCAGGGGCGGGGAGTCAGTTACCCCCACTCACTTTAGGCCTGCAGGGAACCTCCTTTATCCGGCCACGGAGCCAGCCCAGATACGCACGCAGAGCGTGGTACCTACACACAGTAGGCAGGTGTCCCTCGCACCTGTCACGACAACTCCTCCATTTCTGTTCCCAGCGCCCAGGGGCAGCAACAGCCTCCTCCCTGCCCGTGACCAGGGTAAGTGACACTGTCGAGGGGAGAGGGGGGCTAACGGGCAAGCGGTGTGTCCCAGAGTGTCTGCGGCTCCGCTGGGATGAGAGGGGGGTGGGGGGGAATCTTCTACCTGAACTCTCCTCTCCAGGCTGTGACATCCCCAGGGTCTCCGCCAGTTCTCGCGCCCTGTTCCACCATCAAAGCCCTCCCTCCATGTGGGCACGCCGGCATGGCTCTGTGCAGCACATCCTGCTCAGCCGGGACACCAGGCACTTTCTCCTCCCCCCGAGGGGGGCACACTGCCTCTGTAACTCTCCCACACCAGACAGTCCGGACAGACAGCTCCCACCCCTGCCAGCTCCCACCCCTGCCAGCTCCCCCCCCAGACAGACAGCCCAGCCAGCCAGCTCCCACCCCAGACAGCCTGGGCAGCCAGCTCCCACACCAGACAGCCAGGGCAGCCAGCTCCCACCCCTGCCAGCTACCCCCCAAGACAGACAGCCCAGACAGACAGCTCCCACCCCTGCCAGCTCCCACCCCTGCCAGCTACCCCCCCAGACAGACAGCCCAGCCAGCCAGCTCCCACCCCAGACAGCCTGGGCAGCCAGCTCCCACCCCTGCCAGCTACCCCCCAAGACAGACAGCCCAGACAGACAGCTCCCACCCCAGCCAGCCCGGGCAGCCAGCCGGACAGCTGATGGGGAACAGCAATCCGCTAACCCCCCACCCGCAGGGACTGTATACACCATGGCCCCTCTCTGTTGCAGTGAGACCTGGGACCTGCCCCCCCGATCCAGTCCAGTGTGCCCACTCAGCACCGGCCCATTGCTCCAGTGACCCTGAGTGCCCGGGAGAGCAGAAGTGCTGCTATATCACATGCAGATTCCGCTGCGTTGGCCCAGCAGAAGGTACCAGAGACGGCGAGTGGCTGTGCATCAGTGCAGGGAGAGCGCCCTGCGCCGGCCGAGCCGAGCCGAGCCGAGCCGAGGGTCCCCTCGGGAGGGGTACGCCAGCCCCTGGCTGCAGACAGATCGCTGCACTGCACCAGCCATGACTCACGTCCAAGGGCACCGCGCACGGCTTACCAGGGGGGCCCAGGTACCTGGGACCTTCCCAGCTCCCCCGCGCCCATGACACTGGGGACAGGCTGGGGCTGAGCCTGACACTCCCCCATCACAAATCCCCCCTTGGACAGGCTGCAGCCGCCTGCGAACCTGAGCCCTGCAGGAGCCCCCAGCGCCCCGCAACTCCCCGCTGCAGCCTGTCGTGGGCTGCCCAGGGAGCCGAGTCTGTGCAGCCCTGAGCCCATGGGCCCTGTTCTGTAAAGAGCGACCCGCTGGAGCGGCTGACTGCAGCGGGGGGGCTCCAGACTGACTGGATAATGTGGGGGGGACGGCTCCAGACTGACTGGATAACGGGGGGGGGGCTCCAGACTGACTGAATAACGGGGGGGGGCTCCAGACTGACTGGATAACGGGGGGGGGGCTCCAGACTGACTGTAATGGGGGGCTCCAGACTGACTGGATAACGGGGGGGGGCTCCAGACTGACTGGATAACGGGGGGCGGGGCTCCAGACTGACTGTAATGGGGGGCTCCAAACTGACTGGATAACGGGGGGGGGCTCCAGACTGACTGGATAACGGGGGGCTCCAGACTGACTGGATAACGGGGTGGGGCTCCAGTCTGACTGTAATGGGGGGCTCCAGACTGACTGGATAACGGGGGGGGCTCCAGACTGACTGTAATGGGGGGCTCCAGACTGACTGGATAACGGGGAGGAGGCTCCAGACTGACTGGATAATGGGGGGGGGGACGGCTCCAGACTGACTGGATAACGGGGAGGGGGCTCCAGTCTGACTGTAATGGGGGGCTCCAGACTGACTGAATAACGGGGGGGGGGCTCCAGACTGACTGGATAACGGGGGGGGAGGGGCTCCAGACTGACTGCAACGGGGGGGCTCCAGACTGACTGGATAACGGGGGGGGGCTCCAGACTGACTGTAATGGGGGGCTCCAGACTGACTGGATAACGGGGGGGGAGGGGCTCCAGACTGACTGGATAACGGGGGGGGGCTCCAGACTGACTGGATAACGGGGGGACGGACGGCTCGAGACTGACTGTAATGGGGGGCTCCAGACTGACTGGATAACGGGGGGGGCTCCAGACTGACTGTAATGGGGGGCTCCAGACTGACTGGATAACGGGGAGACGGGGAAGCGCCAGGCTGAGAGGGATTCTGGGCCCGGGGTCTGGGGGCAATTCTTTCCCTGACCAGATCGGCCAGTAGCTGCATCCAGCCAGCACTGTGAGGGGTGGAACTGAGGTTTCCCAAGGCTCCGCTCAGCCCTCCACACTCTGAGCATGTCCCTTGCTTGCAGAGAAGGCCGGGTATTGCCCGGTCCTCATGCCCGCAGGCCTGAACCTCAGTAAGAGCTGCCACCCCTGCCTGGCGAACAGATCCTGCTCCACCTGCTTTCGGGACGCGGATTGCCCAGGCCCGGAGAAGTGCTGCCCAGGCTGGTGCGGAACCCGCTGCTGGGAGCCCGTCTCTGGTAAGAGAACATACAACCGGCCATACAGGGTCAGCCCAGTGGTCCCGCTAGCCCCGTACCCTGTCCTGACAGAGGCCAGGCCCAGCTTCTGGCAGTCAGGGGTTTAGGGACACCCGAGCATGGGGTCACCTCCCTGACCATCTTGGCTAATGGCCATTGATGAACCTGTCCTCCAGGAATGTATGTAATTCTTTGTTGAACCCAGTTATACTTTTGGCTTTCACAGAATCCCCTAGCAGTGAGTTCCACAGGTTGATTGTGCGCTGGGTGAAAAAATACTTCCTTCTGTTTGTTTTTAATCTGCTGCCTAGTAATTTCATTGGGTGAGCCCTGGTTCTTGTGTTATGTGAAGGGATAAATAACACTTCCCTATTCACTTTCTCTGCTCCAGTCATAAGTTTATAGACCTCTCTCATATCCCCCCTCAGTCGTCTCTTTTCCAAGCTGAACAGTCCCAGTAGGCACCAGTCTGGCCCGAGCAGAGGACGCCTGCAGCAGGGTGTGCACCCCCCCATCTGTGAGCAGCAAGACTCAGAAGCCGGGGCCCAGGGGCAGGGCAGGTCCCCCAGAGCACAGCGCCCTGCCCGACAGGCAGAGGCAGTGCTGGGAGCCTGCCTAGCATTGAGCTCAGCACCCAGGGGGCCTCAGGGAGGCTGTTGCTGGCCCTGGGCTCCCTCTTGGGTTCGATACTGCCTGGCCCTTCCCACGGGCTGAGCCCTGTGGGCAGCTCTGCCACACTCAGATGGGCCCTGCCATGCCCGCGGGGCATGGAGCCGTGTCGGAGACAGAGAGCTGTGCCACATGGAGTCCCGTCCCCACACTCCCTCCGCTCTGCTCTGCACCTCCAGACTTCTGCCAGCTCAGCCCCGACATTGGGCCTTGCAAAGCCTGGGTCCCGCGGCTCTTCTACAACTCCAGCTCCCAGCACTGCGAGCTGTTTATCTACGGCGGCTGCCAGGGGAACCCGAACAACTTTGCTGAGGAAGAGGAGTGTCTGCAGGCCTGCGGGCCCCCTGGTGAGAGCAGGGCCTGGGGAGGGGGGCTGACCTCACTCTGTAGGGCCATCCGCCCTACCCCCGCCTGCTCCCGCCAGTCCGCACAGTGCCGGGCACTCTCTGTTCTCTGTACTAGACATTTGCAAACTCCCCCCTGAAGTGGGCCCCTGCGACGCCGCGTTGCCCCGGTTCTTCTACAATGCCGAGGCCGGGCAGTGTGACGGGTTCACGTACGGCGGCTGCCAGGGCAACAGGAACAACTTTGAGACGGAGGCCGCATGTCTCCAGGCCTGTGCAGGCCACGGTGAGGTGTCAACTCAGCTGCTGGGGCCCCGAGCCCTCCCCTCGCACCGCCAGCTTGGCCAAGCTGCGGGTTTGGTCAATGGCTCAGCCACTTCCCTCGGAAAGTCCCTCCAGAACTTGGGGTTCTCTTCTGAGCCTGGGGACCCCCAGCACCTGCCTTCTGGACACTTCAGCCTCGGAGCCTCCCGGCTAGCCGCACCGGGGCGAGGGCCCTCTCGGAGCCTATCTGGGGGCAAGGCCGATGCAGGACGCTCCCTGGCCTCCCTGCAGTGTCGGGACCCTCCTCCCTTGCTCCCTGAGACTCACTGAACCACCGACTGGCACAGGCTCCCTGCCGCTGACGCACTCGGGCCCCTCGGGCTGTTTGCTCTTTAGGGTTCCCCTTCGGCCCCCCTAATCGCCCACACCCATTCTAGCTGCCTGCCAGCCCCCGGTGGGCCCAGAGGGGCTGAGATTCCTCAACTGGCTGGGGAGCAGGAGTCCTGTGCCCTGGGATCAGGCCTGTCCGCCTCGGAGCAGGAGTGAGTCCACGGCCCTGCCTCAACCGCTTTCTCCTTTTCTCTCAGGCGCGGCCTAGCCCTGGCCAGAATGGGGCTCCACGGGGAAGCTGCAGTCCCTGGGGCCGGTCCCATTCACCCAGCACGACCCTTTGATGCGATGCTCTTCTGCCGTCAAGGCCCTGTCCTGTGTGGAAATGGGTTTTTCTGCATGTGCCTCTCACAGCCTCGTTACTGTGTCCCTGACCGTGTAATGGGGTCTCACTGGAGGCGCTTGCATTGTTACAGATAAAGGGATGTGGCTGCTTCAAACCTGTTCCCCCTCTAGTCTGGCTCATTAGCCGGTGTCTGAAATGCCGAACAACATTTCCACACTGTGCCTGCCAACAGCCTGCCCCGGCACTCCTCACTGCACTCCATTGGGCACCGATCGGCACGCTGAGGAGGCGTGTCGGTGTGTGCAAGGCAGGGTTTGCTCCCGTGCACTGGAATCTTGGTGTGGCCCAGTCAGACTCAGGCAGTGCTTGTGGAGATGGGAGCAGCCCGGGGGAGAGAGTTAGCTGCTTGGAGCAGGGCCTGTGTCTTCCCCTGGCCCCACTCGGAGCGGGACACCGAGGATTACACAAAGAATACAGTTGAGGTGTGCTGCCCTTTGCCCTTCAGGATTATTTTCTCTCCCATTTTCTCAGATTGTTACAGATGCTTTTGTAGACTGTGGCTGCATTTGCAACACAATTTGCATGCACAATTCCTGCAGTTACATGCACAAGCATGGGAAATGCGGCTAGACGCCCGCCAGCTATTTGCCTGGGCACGTATCACCACTGAACATGCATCCTAACACCTGGGCCCAATTGCGCCCCCTCTTATTCTTCATCCGTGGGCAAGGAGGGGCCAGGAAAAGGTGTCTGCGTTCCCCACAGGTGGCTGGATTGTCTCGACCTCCTTCCAGCATGACACCTCTCAGCCCCTGAGCAGTAGCTGAGGTGCTCCCTCGGGATGGGGTCTCAGGCAGGCACCGGGTCTCTGCTGCAGGGGGGCAGCCTGAGATCACACAGACAGTGGGGCCATGACCGTATCATTCAGGTTCCCTGCACACAGGAAAGACTTCGTTTGCACCTTACAGGATTGAAACAGGATCCGGATGCAGATCGGCTGGTGTCTCATGCGCTGCCCATTTGGGGTGACTCCCAGGGTGGGCAGGCTCCACTCCCCCATACCAGAGTCTGACCTGTGTGGTCCAAGCTCAGACCATCCACAGACCCAAAGCTTTGGCACATGCTTTGCCAGACTGAGGCCAAACATTTTCCAAGAGGCCAAGGACACCGTTTTTGCTCCCATGATATCTCTGTTCTGTGACACCATTTCGTGTCTCCTCCAAGGCCCTTCAGGCCTGGCCGCTAACATTACGCTTCTCAGCTGTCACGTTAAAGGGCCCCAGATCGCTTTGGTCTTTGTTTCAATTCTGTTTATTGACGATTTTCCATATTCACTGAACCCCAAGCGAACAGAGAGACAATAGAATACAGCAGTGCAGGGAGCCCACCAGCTTGGCTTCCCCGTAGACTAGCATAGGGCATGTCAGAGTATAACCCAAATCCTTATCGTTCCTGAGTCGCCCAAGGGAGAGCAATGGGGCTGGAGCAGAAATGGGGTAGAGAGATGTTTGGCATGAGAGCGGAGGGGGATTCAGGCAAAGAAAGGCTGCCTGAGACCTGCGCCTGAGCCCAGGACACGGAGCAGCAGGATTTGATGGGCAGACCCAGGCTGCAGATAGTCATGCTGACATGCACCTGCTGACACAACCTGGCAGGGCATCCAGCTCGGGATTCTGCGAACTCCCCCTCCTGTGTTTGTGCTTCTCCCAGGCTTGGCACTGGCTGGGAGCTGGCCTCTGGCAGGATGCTATAGGTCACCACGGGGAAGCCAGCCCTTCCCCCTGCTGGCCCCGCCCCACCCATGCAGGGTTTAAATCCCCCCTAGCTCAGCCATGGGTGCTCAGAGATAGCCCCTGACAGCACCATGAAGTCAGGTACCATCTTCCTCCTCCTGGGGCTCCTCACCCTGGGGAACGCCGCATGGAAGAAGGAGAAACGCGGTGAGTGGTTTGCCTTGTTCCTCTGGCCCAGGGCAGCCGGGGTGGGGGTGGGGGAAAGAGCAGTGTGCCGTCATGGTGCTATGCAAGCCATGGCGCTGGGGTATCTAGAGCCCAGCAGCAGCTTGGCCTTCGATGGCTGGTTAGTGAGGAGCTCCATAGTCCTAGCCCTGCGTGGCGCTGACGTGGGCTCAGAGGAGGAGCAGCCACATGCTGCCCATGGAAATCCACCCTGCTTACAGGGCTGCCTTTCCGGCTGGGCCCTTGCCCAGGGACCGGGCCATGCATGCTATAAGATCTGCCCAGAGCACACTCAGCATGTGCAGTACGCAGCCCCAGTGCACGGCCATGCAAACGCACACAGGTATTTATATCTGTAAGTTGCAGGTGGAAGAGCGAGGCCAGGGTTTGAACACCTCAGTCCCGAGCCGCCCACCCCCAGGACTGGCCATGCTGACAGCTGCTGTCAGGTCTGGGTGGCACTGCACCAGCTCAATCTGGTAAGGCTGGTTTTTAAGAGGCACAGACATTTTTGCCACCTGGCTTCACCCCCTTCTCAGAGCAGGGAGCAGCACAATGCTGTAAACACGGGAGCTCTGTCCACGCTCCAGCTGCCAGCCCGGCTTCCCCAGCCGAGCTGCACTGGGGAACAGGCTCTTCTGGGTGTCAGAGGGAAAGAATTGACTAAACAGCAGTGGATTTCAGACTCAGCCATGCTAACGTCTCCAAAGTGAAACGACTAAAGGTGGCGGCTGCAAAGCCTCTGATCTGTAACCGGTGCTGGCCCTCAAATGGACAACAAAAGAGCTGTCCGGCCTGCAACTCCTGCTGCAAAAGGCGTCTCTGGCCAGTCTGGTCTCTCTCCGCACTCTCCAGGGGAGACAGGGACTAGAACGCCAGACAATCCCCAGCCCAGAATGCTGCCCGAAGCCTGGTAGCAAGTCTCCTAATACATCTATCAAATCGGGGGTGGTACCGTGTGACTGGAGAATAGAGAAGATAATGGCTGTATTTAAGAAAGGGGGAAAAAGTGATCCTGGAAAATACAGCCCCTTTAGCCTGACCTCTGTAGAACATAAGGGTTTCAAACAAATTGTGAAGGAAAGAATAAAGACGGGGAGGTAAATGGAAAATGGGATAAAATGCTCCAGGGGTTTACCAACGGCCGATTGTGCCTGACTAACCTGGTGTCTTTCTTTGATAAGAGAACTGATTCTCTAGACGATCTAATCTAGCAGGACATCAGTAAAGCATCTGACAGATGCAGCTAGTTAAAGTGGAGAAGATGGGATTAGCACAAGAACTGTGGTGTGGGCGAGGAGCTGACGAAAGGGGAGATGACCCCGAAAGGGGTTGTGCTGGAAGGGGGAGGGCCGGGCTGGAGGGAGGTTCTTGGTGGAGCTCCTCTAGGATCAGTCTTGGGACCAATCTTATTTGATATTTTGATTGGTGACCTTGGCACAGGAAGCAGGAGTGAGCTAATGAAATTGGCTGAGGTCACAAAGTTGAGACATTTTGTTTCAAACGTTGCTCCATTTAACAAAAATAAAGGTAAAAACCACTTGGAAAGTGAAGGTTTTGCTCCACCGGAAATGACAGTTTGTGTGTGTGTCTTGGCCACTGAACCAAAAGCCCCATCGTTCGCCCAGCGCGAGAGTCAGAGGCAGCGCCACAGCTGAGGGGCCGGGTCCTGCTGCCACTGATGTTGGGGGAGCAGGATCAGGCCCTTCCATCTCCCGCGCGTGTCAGACCTCGGCCAGGCAGCAGGTTCTTCCGTGGCAAAACCCAGGGGGACCCACAGGGCACTAGGGTGAACGCTGAACATCTCCGCTCAACCCTGGGAGAGGCAACGCTGGCCTTTCACTGCAGGCTGTTTGCCTTCGACAGGCGCATCGCCCCGGGCTTGGAGCAACTGACGCACAGCAGCCCAGTCACACAACTGCAACAGAAGCACGTTCTGCTCCGCTGCGGCTCCCCGCGGCGCAGGCCCGGGACGGGCTGGGTTAATGGGCTGAGGGCATGGACATGATGGGGGGCTTTAGAATAGTTAATAAATATTCACCCGTCTAAACCTTACAGCAACTCCCTGCAGCTTCCTGCTGCGCCTCCCTTCTCTTGGGGTAATGACAGTCCTCTCCAGCAAGAGCCCCCAGCTTCGGGCACTTGGCCTCAAGGATCAGGCCGGGACCAGGGCTGGGTGGGGAGAGCACAGCAAGGACAGCTGCTCCCCTCCCAGCAGGGCATTCCCTGCAGTTGGACAAGGTTCAACAAGGACAAGTGCAGAGTCCTGCACTTAGGACGGAAGAATCCCATTCACTGTTACAGACTAGGGACCGAATGGCTAGGTAGCAGTTCTGCAGAAAAGGACCTAGGGGTTACAGTGGACGAGAAGCTGGATATGAGTCAACAGTGTGCCCTTGTTGCCAAGAAGGCTAACGGCATTTTGGGTGTATAAGTAGGAGCATTGCCAGCAGATCGAGGGACGTGATCATTCCCCTCTAGTCAGCACTGGTGAGGCCTCATCTGGAGTACTGTGTCCAGTTTTGGGCCCCACACTACAAGAAGAATGTGGAAAAATTGGAAAGAGTCCAACGGAGGGCAACAAAAATGATTAGAGGGCTGGAGCACATGACTTATGAGGAGAGGCTGAGGGAACTGGGATTGTTTAGTCTGCAGAAGAGAAGAATGAGGGGGGATTTGATAGCTGCTTTCAACTACCTGAAGGGGGGTTCCAAAGAGGATGGAGCTTGGCTGTTCTCAGTGGTGGTAGATGACAGAACAAGGAGTAATGGTCTCAAGTTGCAGTGGGGGAGGTTTAGGTTGGATATTAGGAAAAACTTTTTCACTAGGAGGGTGGTGAAGCACTGGAATGGGTTCCCTATGGAGGTGATGGAATCTCATTCCTTAGAGGTTTTTGAGGTCAGGCTTGACAAAGCCCTGGCTGGGATGATTTAGTTGGGGATTGGTCCTGCTTTGAGCAGGGGGTGGGACTAGATACCTCCTGAGGTCTCTTCCAACCCTGATATTCTATGGCTCTGTGACTGTCTCCTCCAAGTGACACGGGCTCTTGTCTCCTGCACAGCCACAGCTAAGGACGGTGAGTGTCCGGCCGAAATGAAGGGGCCCGCACGCCCCCCTCAGGCCTACTGTCTCTCGGACGAGTCCTGCCCAGGGAGCGAGAAGTGCTGCAGCGAAGGCGACAGGAGAGTCTGCGTCCTCCCAGATTCAGGTACTGGCTGATCCCCTACGGGCGGGCAGGAGAGTCTCTTCAACCCCGTCCCAGAATAAAGCACAAGGTGGGGGGGGGGGGGGCTGATGAGACAAAAGGCAGCTCTAGCACCGTCACAAGGGGGTCTCTGCACAGAGGCGTAGTGGCCGGTGGAATTCTCTGCCTGGATGGCGCTACCACCTGTTAAGATTAGGGTGATCAGCTCTCAGGCTTCAGGGCATATGCTGACTGCTGCAGGGGTCAGGAAGGCGCTGCTGAGCTGTACTAAAGGGGGCTCTGTGGGGAGTGAGGCCATGAGCCCTGCACCAGGGCGCTGGGAACAGAGATCCTCAGGGCTCTAGGAGAAACGGCTGCCCACAACCAGCCAGAGCCAGGCCCACCCTGCGATGCCCTCACCGGGGCTCCGCCAGAGCCCCCAGACTACAGCAGCTCCTGCCACGTGGCGTGGGGGAGCCTGACATTGTGTCCTGCCAGCTGAAAAGTGACGTGCGGGGTTTTGGCTCTGGCCGTTTGGTCACAATAACCTGCTCCCTATGATGCAATGTAGTCATTGCCTCATCTCCTGGGTCACAGTCCCCAGCTCCCTCCCCGGCCTCTGCAGGGGAGGCAAAGGGAGACGTGTCCAAGCTATGCTAGCCAAGGGGCAGACTTCTGCTTCTGCAGAATCGGTGTCAGCACACCCTGCAGGAAGGAGAGTGGGGGAACCCGTCCAGTCTGGAAACGGCATCTCTTCTGATACAGGCCACAGCTTCCCTGGACTTCAGGTCCTCTCCTTCCCGCCCTTGGGAGCTGCTGTGCTCTGTTGTGACTGTTCACGACATCACCATGCCCGTTAGAACGGCTGTGGTTACTCACACAGGTGTGCTACATTTTCACACTGCACCTGGTGCTCATTCTGTAGCCGCTCTGGCTGCTCCAATGAACATATCACACACACCAGGAACTCTTCCTTAGCAGCAAAGTGACAGGCGCCCTAGGGAGATTGGCAGGTCCACAGCTGATAGCCACACAGAAGGGCATTGCATTGCCATATACCTGCCAGGCCTTGCCTATTTGACCGAGCGATCCACACCCCAGAACTGGGCCGTAAGTACACATGGCTTGACAAATTCCCTGTGCTTTTCCCTTCTTTCCCAGTGCACCCTGGGTATTGTCCCAAGCCAGACCCAGGCCTGGTCACCATCTGTCTTGTGAGCTGCTCCGACGACGCGCAGTGCTCCATGGACGAGAAGTGCTGCGTTATCGGCTGCCACAGAAAATGCACCAAAGCTGAGCCAGGTAAAATGCTGCGAAGTAACTCAGGGGGCTAGCGGCAGGCACCATGGCCCTTTTATCTGGGCCTAGCACGGTCCCTGCATCAGCCTGGTGCAGCAGGCTGGATTTCCAAACCAGTGAGGTCATGAGAACGTGGACATTTCGCACTTACAGCTGTGTGCCGCGTTCGTGCATTCAGTCACGGCAGCTGGCCGCTCATGTGGCAAATCAGGCACGTTTGCCAACCCACTGACCCAATTTGCATGTGAAAACATGGTCACTGTGACATGACCTGGCCTTGCAGCTGTGTGCCTGAACCCTCTGGAAATTGCTCCCCCGCCCCTCGTCCCGGCCTGCTAACCACCCCCAGGGCTCCACTGGGGAGGAGTGAGAAAAGCCTTTTTGCAGAATAGCGCATGGCGGAGGCAATGCAATCCAGACCCTGCATGCGCTTGAGGCCTCCCATCCCCTCCTTGGCCAGGACTCTCCAGTGAGCACCGATGGAAAGGCGGGGGGGATCACTGCAGCAGCCCTGTGGGGTAGAAAAGGCCTGCGCCCACGGGAGGAAATCCCCCCTCCCCCCGCTGCAGAATTAGATCTGGGTAGATAAATGCCACTGCACGCTGGCAAGGCCTCCACAGCTGCGGGGACCTGGCCAGGCAGGCCCCCTCCCCCCCTGCAGGCAGAGAGCCCAGCTGGGCGTGATCAGAACCCCCAGCCCAGCCAGCTGCTTTCGCACAGGCAGAACTTCAGTCCCAAGCAGCCCCGTTGCCTCAGTGGAGCTACCCAGGAGCTTGAAGTGAAGCAGGTGCCAAGTGCTTTGCTGGGCCTGGGCCTTGGGCAGCAGAACCCAAGGAGCTGCCTAGCCAGGCAAAATGCCCAGCGGGGGAGGCCCTTGGGCTGGGCTGATAGCGACTAACGGAGGCTTTTGCAATCCGCTGAGCGCTGTCATGCAGGAGAGATGGGTCAGTATGACCCCAGTCCTTATCTAGGTCCAAAATCCTGCAGCTCCCCAGCCAGGGCGGTTTGATTAGAACCAACAAGGAACAAGCCTCCGCACCAGCAGCTTCTAGGAGCCAAGCATCTCCCACACAGTCACGCCATTCTGCACCTGAGCCGGCCTGGCCAGGGCTTTCCCCCCGGCAGCCAACAACCCCTCGATGCTTCTCAGGCCAGGGTGCCCGTTCGCCGACTCGGTTACACTGGACTCTGACTCTTTTCCAGCCTCCCCTGGGGTTTGTCCCAAGAGGAAAGTGCTGCAACCATTTGCTCCTTGCAAGGACAAGTGTGATACCGACAGGAGCTGCCCTGCGGAACAGAAATGCTGCTTCACCGGCTGTGGCCTTGACTGTGTCCCCCCACAAGCAGGTGCCCTCAGCACCGCCCTGCCGCCTGCCCAGTCCGGAGAGGGCTGGGACTGGACCAAACAGACTCCAGAGGGAGGCAGTGTTCCAGGTGAAGAGGGGCCAGGACTCTGAGTGCACAGGGAGGCGGGGGGGTTGGCCCATTTCTCACCAGATCTCCCCACCCCCTAGAGAGTCCCTGCCCTTCTGCAGTGAAGCTGGGCCCTTCCAGCCCTGGGAGGGGCGGTGCCGCAGTGACTGGGACAGCTCAGGAGCAGCACAGGCCTGCAGCCAGTGCTGGGTGCAGCCACCGCCGTCCGTCAGTAACGGGTCAGGTTGCCAACCCTCCAGGATTGTCCGGGAGTCTCCAGGAATTAAAAATTAATCTTTAACTACAGATTATGTCCTCTGGTGAAACCTCCAGGAATACGTCCAACCAAAATTGGCAACCCTAGTAACGGGCGGAGGGAAACCTGTGCTTTACAAGCTGTTTTTAACAGTGCCTCTGGACTGCAGCCTTGTTAGCCCAGCAGGCACCTGGACTAGCTGGAGGGGTGTTCTGAGCTCGCTGGCACTTCCTGTGTGCTGGGAACAAGGGCCCAGGGTTATTTATTGAGCCTAGACCTGAAAGCTCTCTCCTGCTGTGCGAGGTGTCACTGTAACTAGGCGGTAATTAGCCCAGGCCACCGGCATGCGCTGGGGAGAGCGGAGGGCTGCATTAGGAGCCCGGCATTCACTCCCAGGCCCGCTTAGACCGTCCCCTCGGGCTGTGCATTTGCAGGAGCGGGTGTGTGCAGAGATGGATGCACACCAGCCTGCCTGCTTGGTGCCCGCCAGTGCCAGGATCGCGTGCGGCAGTGGCGGGTGCAGATCCTCGGTGATGCACATGGCTGGTCATTTGCATGCGCCTCTTTCGGAAGGGAAGTGCCTCAGTGTCTCCACCAGAGAAACGAGTGATGGGTGCCTGGGGCTAGCTGAGCGCCACGTACGACCAACATGGTGTTATTGCCACTAGTACAGGAAACTCAGCAGAGGGGGCGTTTCTGTCACCCCCTGGCAGTTGTTCCTAGGGCCCCATTTCTGTTGCAGGGAAGCCTGGGATGCCAAGGAAACGTGGCACCTGCCCACCCAACCTCATCAAGTGTCTCTACACGGAGCCCCCTCTGTGCCTCAACGACAGCGACTGCCGGGGGCAGCAGAAGTGCTGCTACAACATGTGTCGGTTCCGCTGCGTGGACCCGGAGGAAGGTACCAGAGACGGCGGGCGGCACCACTCGTGGTGTCAGCGCGAGAGCTAGGCACAGAGTTACTGGGGCAACCCCCCCGGTTCACCGGGTGAGGGCAAACGGTGGCACCCTCGGCTGCGCCCAGCCCCAAACAAATCCCCACAAATCGCCTCTCTCCCCATCCAGCACCGGGCTCATTCCACTGTGTAGCACAGGGATCCGCATCCTGCCCTCCAATGCCCCCGCCTTCGGGCACTGCTACTGAGAGCAGCTTTTTTATCCCCGAGGGTGCCCCAAAGACCTGGGGAAGAGCCTGCGGTTAACGACCTGCCCTGGCTGCAATCCCTGGCAGGCAAAGGGCACTGGCCTGCATTGCCCGCTGGCACTGCCTCAGCCATTGGCAGCAAATTGGTTGAGGGTGGCACAAAGTGGGCATGGATTAGGGTAGAGGGAAGGCAGGGAGAATGAGTGCTGGGCCGAAATTGGGGAGAGAGGAGCTTGGGCAGCAGGGTTAAGGCAGGGGGCTGAGAGGCGAAGGCAGGGGGCAGCCAGGGCAGGGGGTGAGGGCAGGAGGCAGCCAGGGCAGGGGGTGAGGGCAGGGGGTGAAGGCAGGGGGCAGCCAGAGCACGGGGTAAAGGCAGGATGCAGCCAGGGCAGGGGGCAGCCAGGGCAGGGGGTGAGGGCACGTAGTTCTCTTTCCTCCCATGGGGATGTCATCTGCCCACCCCCCATCTCACATCTCTGCCCTGTGACCCCTTGTGTTCCAGAGAAACCCGGCATCTGCCCAGCTGAGGCCCCAGAGGGCGGCTTTGATCCCTGCTTTTTCCGCTGCTCCGAGGACAAGGACTGCCTGGGAAGCGAGAAATGCTGCCTCCTGAGCTGTGGTGCTGGCTGCCTGGAGCCCGTGCAGGGTAAAGTGTCCTGGCAGTGGCAGCCAAATACAGAGCCCTGCGCTCGCAGCCAGGGCCCCCCGGCCACCCTTAGCTGAGCCAGCAGGAGGAATCAGTGAAGGGTCAGGACTCCACCCGCAGACCTGCTCTGAGGGATCCTGACTTCCCCAGGCCCCAGGGCTCAGAGTCTGGAGGCTGGGCTAGAAGTTGCTGCTCTGGGTGGGACGCTCTGTCCACCAGGAGCTCTCAGCCGGGGGCCAAGAGGTGGCAGGTGCTCGGGACAATGGCTGAGAGCGGAGGGGGGCAGTGTCTGTGGGTGCAGGCAGGGCTGGCGAGGGGGGAGACAGGGCCAGAGCCGGGGGGAAGACGGGCTGAGCAGAGAGGGGCAGGAAACAGGACCCTAGGACGACACCAAGGCTGCAGTGCTGCCCCGCCCCAGGCTGCAGAGCCCCCAGCCCGCAGCAGGAGGCGACCCAGAGGCCCCGGCCAGGGGATCGCCGCTGCCACAGACCCGCCCTTTGCCGTTTTGGGGCGGGACTTAGGAGAACACCTGGGAAAGAGCGAGGCCACTGGACAGCGGCTCGGCGGGTTTGGGGTCTGAGGAAGGACGGCAGACGCTAGGTCCAGCAGCGTCGAACCCCAACCTCTCCCCCCCCAGCCCTGACCCTTTGGGGCGGGCTGGCGATGCTTAGCCCCCAAGGCAGGCAGCCCCGCTCAGACCTTCCCCAGTGCCAGGCTCATGTTTAACACCTCGCTTCTGCGGCACAGACGGGGCAGCTTGGGCAGGGGGCCGAGGGCTGGGGGGGCACGTCCAAGGAGGCACTGGCATGAAGGAAAGGCCCCGCAGCTGGGTCCGTGAGGAGAAGCTGCAGGGGATCCCAGCCCCAGGGGTCCCACCCAGAGAGGAGAGGTGAGGGGGAGTGAGAGCTTTGGCAGTTCGCCCCGTCTGGGAAGCCGCTCAGAAACGACAGCCTGGGGGGCCCTGTGCCGGCCTTGTGCGCCCTGCCAGCATCTGGTGGCAGCCCTGGAGCAGGGACACTCTCCCCCAGGCACCGTTAAACCCTACTGAGGCATTTGAGGTGCCTGGAGAAAGGCTCTCGGTCTGGGTCTGTGGAATGCTCCAAATTCCTGTGGTGGAGGGTTGAGTGGTCAGCACCGGGCCGTTAAAAGTCCGGTCGGCGGCGCAGCGGGGCTAAGGCAGGCTCCCTGCCTGCCTTGGCTCCGGGCGGCTCCCGGAAGCAGCGGCATGTCCCCCCCTTCAGCTCCTATGCGTAGGGGCAGTCAGGGGGCTCCGCGCACTACCCCCGCCCCAAACGCCAGCTCCACAGCTCCCATTGGCCGGGAACTGCAGCCAATGGGAGCTGCGGGGGCGGTGCCTGAGGATGGGCAGTGCGCAGAGCTGCCTGGCCGTGCCTCTGCGTAGGAGCCAGAGCGGGGACATGCCGCTGCTTCCGGGAGCTGCTTGAGGTAAGCGCCTCCCGGAGCCTGCACCCCGCACCCCTCTCATGCCCCAACCCCCTGCCCCATCACAGAGCCCCCTCCCACACCCTGAACTCCTCATTTCTGGCCCCACCCCGGAGCCCTCCCCCCCTCCCCAACACCCTGAGTCATCCTGGTGAAAATGAGCGAGTGAGTGAGGGTGGGGAGAGCAAGCGACGGGGGGTGGGGGGGTGGAGTGAGTGGAGGCGTGGCTTCAGATAAGGGGCAGGGTGGGGTCTTGGAGGTGGGGCATGGGCAGGGGCGGGGCAAGGGTGTTCAGTTTTGTGGGAGTCGAAAGTTGGCAGCCCCACTCTAGCGCCCTAGAGGCTCCTGCCCTGTGGACATCTCTCGGGCTGTCCCACGAAGGGTCTGTTCTGGGCCCTCAGATATCTGCCAGCTGCCAGCCCAAGCGGGTCTCTGCGACGTCTACTCCTTCCGGTACTTCTACAACGCCACCGCCCAGAGGTGCGAGCAGTTCTTGTACCACGGCTGCAGGGGAAACGCCAACAACTTTAGGACAAAAGCCGAGTGTGTCCAGGCCTGCGCAGGCCACGGTAAGGGAGAACATTCCCACGCAGCTGGTTCTGCCTGGGGGGGCTTTGCGCCCCTGCCCCAGGATACCAGGGACACCCCCGGCAGGGCCCTGCTCACTGGAGTCAGTGGGTCCTGGGGGGTGAGAGGGGCTCAGGCCCCGGGAGTCTGGGCTGGAGTTGGAAGCGGAGGTGAGGCCAAGAGCTGGAGCAGGGCCCAGGGTGGGGGGATGAAGAGGAGAGAGGGGGCCGATGTGGGGGGGAGACGGGGCCCTGGCTCACTCCCCCATGGAGCTGGGAGGCGTTGCCTGCGTGTGGGTGTCTCAGCCGCCCGCGTGACTGTTCTGTGCCCCAGAGAAGCCCGGCGAGTGCCCAGCCGTCGCGCAGGGACAGGCCGGTGCCTGTGACGAGAAATGCCGCCGCGACGACGACTGCCCGGGTTCCCAAAAGTGCTGTGGGAACGGCTGCGGCTCCGAGTGCACCTCAGTGACCCCAGAAGGTGAGAGCCGCTTGCTGCTGGGGGGGGGGGGGGCAGAGCTCACAGGAGTTTCCCTCAACGCATGCACCCCCGAGCGCCCCCGGCTCCCAGGGAGGGCAGGCCGGACTCTCGTTGAGCACTCTCCTGGGGTGGCCAGCAGGGTGGGGAGGGCCACACAGTTCTCCCCGGCCTCTGGGGGGAGTCACACCCCGGATATGGAGCCAGGGCAGGGGGACTGTGCTCCGTGCAAGGGAGTGGGGAGCTGGGGGGGAGGGGGCAGGTTGCTGGGACTCTCCTTCCCGAGGTGCTCCCTGTCCCCGAGGCAGGTGGACATGCGAGAGGCCAAGACCAAGCAGGGGCAGGGGTTGGGCTAGGCCAGGGCCAGGTCGGCCCATTTCCCGCAGGGACGCCCCTATCCCCACCCAGGGCTGCAGGCCCAGGGTCTGATGCCCCGTGACTGTGTATCGCAGTGAGACCCGAAGTCTGCCCGGCACTGAGGTTTTTATTTTAATAGTTTCTCTAATCTCCCGGAGCATTTCACAGTCACTATCACCATCCTGGTCAGGTGGTCGGTGATATATTCCTACTGCTACATTCTTATTATTCGAGCATGGAATTACTATCCATAGAGATTCTGTGGTACAGTTTGATTCATTTAAGATTTTTACTTCATTTGATTCTACGCTGATCCCGGGATGAGCCGAGTACAGAGCTCCCCAGGGGCTGACGGCCGCCTGCCTGAGCAGAGGCCGGGCCCGGGGCTCGCTCAGTCAGGAGCCAGAAGCCCAATCCCATAAACCTGCCCTGAATGATGCCAACTCCCGGCTGGCCTCAGAGACTGTAAGACTGGCAGATCCTTAACATGGACATGGGGCCTGCTCTCCACAAAGAGCGCTGGTGCAGAGGCTAAGGGCGCAAGGGGACAGTGGCTGTGGGATCTCCTTCCTTCCTCAACCACTCCCCTCCTGCACTTCAGTGAGCGGGCCGGGTCTGACTCCGTGTGGCTGTTGGGTGTTGCAGTGAGGCCTGGAGTCTGCCCGGCGTTACCAGGAGGAGCCGTCGGTGCCTGTGATGAGAAATGCCGTTCCGACAGCGACTGCCCGGGCGCCCAGAAGTGCTGCAGCAACGGCTGTGGCCTGGCCTGCATGGCGGTGAACCTTCTCGGTGAGAGGCGGCGGATCCTCGTGCAGGGCCTGTCGTGGATCAGTCCTTAGAAAGGCACATTCGGATCCACGGGTGGATTTTGAACCCGCTGTGTCCAGGGGACATTCAGCTGGCCCCGCTGTGCCCCAGACTCGTAGGGACCCATCTGCCCAGCACAGCCAGAGACCCTGCACCCAGCCCAGAGCTCCTGGTGGAGCTAGAGCAGACCCTGTAGAAAGAGACGTTCAGACTTGAGCTAACGCCCAGGTGACAGAACCCACCACCCCTCTAGGGGAGCAGTTCGCTCCCTGCTCCTTGCTTCTAGCCTGGACATGTGGGGCCCCAGCTCCCAGCCACTGCTCTCAGCTCCCTCTCCGTGCAGACAGCTGCAGACCGTGACCAAGTCACCTCAACCTTCTGGAGAAACTAAACAGATGGAGCTTCTGCAGTTGCTCCCTGCAGGGCGGCCTCCAGCCGCAGACTCTGCCCCTTCCCAGCGTGTCCGCCTGTCCGCAGTGAGCCAGTGGGTCCCTAGCCATAGACCGAGACCACTGGGCGCTCAGGGACTCGCTTACTGCTGGGACTTGGGCTGCGAGTTACCCGGTGCACACAGAGGTGGCATGGCCCACGGAAGCCTCCTTTTAACATCTTGGCAACATGTGCCCCATCCCCAGCAAGCCTCCCCTAGGGCGACCATTTTATAGGGTGTCACGGAGTGTGGGGGAGACCAGGCCCTGCACCCCCGGCTTCCTGCGATTCACCGTGACTCTCAGCCAGCCAGTAACACAGAAGGTTTATTTAGATGACAGGAGCACAGTCCAAAACAGGCCTTGCAGGTACAGACAACAAGACCCCCCCCGTTAGGTCCATCTGGGGGGGGAGGGCAGGGAGGCCAGAGCCCCATCTGGGCTCCCCTCCATTTTCCCAGCCAGCTCCAAACTGAAACTCCCTCCAGCCTCTCACTCAGCCTCCCCCCGGCTCCTCCCCCCGCCTTTGTCCAGTTTCCCAGGCAGAGGTGTCACCTGGCCTCCACCCCCCCCCCCCCCCAGGTTCTCATGTTACATGCTCAGGTCTCCTCCCTCAAGGAAAGTCTCCCACCCCCAATGCAGACAGTCCCAGCTAAACTCCCCTGCAACCTTCCCAGGTCAATACTCCCCCCTCAGTATTCAAAGAACACATCAAAAACATTTCCACTTCGTCACATCGGGACAGTCCCAATATTCGGGCCTTTTTCTTATATAGGCGCCTATTACCCCCCACCCTCTGTCCCGAACTTTCACGCTTTCTATCTGTCACCCTGGCCTCCCCCCTCTGTGATGTCCGGCCGGGGGTGCTGGCGGGAGCTGATCCGCATGTGCGCAGCCATTTGCAGACGGTTTGCTCCTGAGCTGCCCGGGCTGGTTACCCTGCTAGGACTCCGCTGTCCTGGGCAGCCCTGCTCCCAGCAGAGGGACAGGCCAGGGCAGAGGGCGCAGGAGTGATCTCTGAGGGAGGTGGGCACTGATTTCTCCAGCCCCTCCCTTCCCAGCGCACTGTGTGTCTCACCCTTTGGCTGCTCTGTCTCAGTGAAACCTGGCGTGTGCCCAGCCAGAGCCCCAGGGGCCAGCGAGGAGCCCTGTCTATCCCCCTGCGCCCAGGACAGCGATTGCAGAGGAGCCGCCAAGTGCTGCCCCCTCGGCTGTGGCCGCACCTGCCTCGCCCCTCAGAAAGGTGAGTCTGCTGCCCTCTCTGAACGCGCTGAGCCGGCCCCACAGGCAAGGCTCTCTAGACTCACTGCTGAGCAGGTGAGAGGCATCCGGGACATGCAGGGAAGGGCCAGGACCCACCGCAGAACCACGCCCTGAATGATCCCCACGCCCCAGCCAGCGGCTCAGACTCGGGCCATCGTTCCCACAGGGAGCTCAGTTCCAGGGGCCGGGGATGGAGCGTGGGGCACAGAGCGCTGGGGGCGAGGGGGCAGAGGACGTGGGCACAGCGCTGGGGGCGAGGGGGCAGAGGACGTGGGCACAGAGCGCTGGGGGCGAGGGGGCAGAGGACGTGGGCACAGAGCGCTGGGGGCGAGGGGGCAGAGGACGTGGGCCCAGAGAGCTGGGGGCGAGGGGGCCAAGATGGAGCAGAGTGAGGACAGACAGGGCGGGAGCGCTGGCTGCACGGAGGGCACATGAGCTGAGGCCGAGAGGGGACTGGCTGCTAAGGGCAGGGCCTGGGGGAGAGGACTGGACGTGCCAGGGCCCAAGCCAGGCGTGGGTCAAAGGACAGAGAGGGGGCGACCTCTGAGAGTGCGAAGGGCAAGGAGAGGCCAGGGAAGGTGCCAATGCAGCAGGCCAGGGGACTGATTCTGGGCCACCCTTCAGGCCTGGCCCGGCCCATTTTCCCAAGGATCCCCCCGCCTGCCGCCCCATTCCCGCATGGAGTCGCTGGGACGGGCTGGGGCAGCTCTGTGACTGGGCAGGGCCTCACCGCCATGCTCCCGGCCTGTGTTCCAGAGAAACCGGGGCTTTGCCCAGCATTTAAAATCAGAGACGAGGGGCCTCCCCTGACGCTGTGCCAGCAGGACAGCGACTGCCACAAGAGAGACAAGTGCTGCAGGATGGGCTCCAGCTACGTCTGTGCACCGCCCTCCCCCACGGCAGGTGAGACGGAACGTGCCCGTGTGGGCTGCTCCAGGTGCACCCCGTCACTCCCTCCCAGGGGCCGATGGCTCGAGGGCCGTTTCCCGGTGCAGGGGCTGGGATCCTCTGGAGCCCGGGACCTTTATGTGTGGGGGGGCAAGGGCACCAGGAGGCGGAGCAGTGAGGGACTAGGGGGACAGGCAGTGAGCAGAGACCTCTGACAGCATATGGGGAGGGTGGGGTGCCTATGAGGGGGGCTGAGAACAGAGGCAACCGGGCCTTTTCCTCCTAAGATACCGTCCTGGGAACGAAAAGGTCTCAGTGCAGGGAGTGGGGAACGGCTGGAACTCATGGGCGGAGGCTGGATGGAGGAGAAAGCAGGGTCTTTTGTCAGCCCCATTCCCCTCGTCCCCCCGATACCAGCTGGAGCGTTCGGGTTTGTCGGGATGGGGCGTCACTGCCCTGTGAGCGCTCTGTGTTGCAGCAGAACCCGGCGCTGGCCCAGCCGCCCCCGAGGGGCACGGTGGGCAGAGTTGCCGCAGTGACCGGGACTGCCCGGGAGCAGAGAGGTGCTGCAGCCATTGGTGCCGCGCAGAGTGCCCCGTGCAGGGCGAAGGTAAACCCCACGCTGTGCCATTGGCAGCAGGAATCCGAGCTGTGATCATCCCTCGCCCCCATCGCTTTGGTACTAATGCTGCCTACAGCCCCAGCCTTCGGCCAGTCGCCTTCTGGGGGGCAGAACTGGACTCTGGGGAACGGCAGCTCCCCTCCTGGTTGGTGAAGAGGGTCACTCCAGGGAGCTGCAGTGGTTTTAGAATGGGGCAGCACCCAGGGGCAGGGAGATCCTGGCTTTGCCCATCGTTACCTGGCATTACGGGGCGCGGAGCTGAGGGAAGGGAAAGGATAACGCTGGGCAGGGAGGGGGCTAAGTGTGATGAACGGCACACGGAGCTAGCAGTACGGGACAGGCACCAGGGTCCTTCTTCAGTCCTGGTCTGGCCCGGTTCCCTCGGGACACCCCCTTCCCCATGGAGCTGTGAGGCTACAGCTGGTGCGGCTCTGGGCCCAGCCGGGGTCTCACTGCCATGGGGCCGTTCTATGTAACAGGGACCCCCACATCTGGCCCAGACACCCCCGAGGGGCACAGTGGGCAGAGATGCCACAGTGACCAGGACTGCCCGGGAGCAGAGAGGTGCTGTAGCCATCGGTGCCGCCAGGCGTGCCCAGCGCAGGGCAGTGGTGAGTTTCCGTGCCCGTGCTGGGGGAATGGCAGCGACTGGCTCACGCTGGGAATACACTGACAGGACCGCGCAGGGGGTGGACAGGAACAGGGGCTAGAGCGGGGGTAGGCAACCTATGGCACGGGTGCCAAAGGCGGCACGCGAGCAGATTTTCAGTGGCACTCACACTGCCCAGGTCCTGGCCACCGGTCCGGGGGCTCTGCATTTTATTTAATTTTAAATGAAGCTTCTTAATCATTTTTAAAACCTTATTTACTTTACATACAACAATAGTTTAGTTATATATTATAGACTTCTAAAAAGAGACCTAAGAACGTTAAAATGTATGACTGGCACGCGAAACCTTAAATCAGAGTGAATGAATGAAGACTTGGCACAGCACTTCTGAAAGGTTGCCGACCCCTGGGCTAGAGGCTGGGCCTGCAAAGGGGCCTCTGCTCTCTGCCTGTCCCAGCAGGTCCGTTTCCCTGAGGTCTCCTCTCCCTCCACACATGGAGGCAGTAGGGGCTCGTCAGGGTCCGACTGCCTTGGGCCACCCAGTGTTCCAGCCGGCAGCCTGCCCGGCCACTGAACAAGAAGCCGTGGGGCCGGCAGGGAGCCAGAAATGCTGCTGGAGTGGCTGTGGCCATGCCTGCACCACCCTCGCCCGGGGAGGGACAGTCCCATGCCCCAGGCTCAGGCGCACCCCCGGGCCGTCTCCAGGCCCTGCCCGGCAGCCTTGTGCCTTTGTCCGGGGTCCCACCCACCTGGGCTCTCTGCCTCTGAGATGACTCGCCAGGCCCAGGGAATCCCCCTCCCCACAGGCATCTGGCTGCCTGGTGCAGAGAGAAGGGCACACGGGGTCCCAATGACCCCCTGGCACAGCCAGTGCGCCAGCATCCCACACTCCCCACGTCGGCAGCACCCGGCTTTTAGTGCCCAGCCCTCCACCTGATCACAGGCGGCTTGGGCCAGTGATGCTCCCTTCCCCGGTGGGCTCAGACCCCTCCCTCATCCCCTGGCCTTGCCTTGGCCTCCCTCTTGCCAGCTCCGTGACTGCCCCTGGCCTCTGTCTGCCCAGGGAAGCCTGGATTCTGCCCTGTGCGCAACGGGCTCTACTTCAGCTATGACTGCGAAGCCAGATGCCGAGGAGACGGCGAGTGCCCCGGGGCCCAGAAGTGCTGCCTGCGCGGCTGTGACCACGAGTGCTTGGCCCCTTCTGAAGGTAGGAGATGGTTCAGGTTGCCCTGCAGGCAGCCCCTCACCTGGGCAAGGCCGGGGGGCATCTGTGGCCTCCCAGCAGGGCAGTGAGACGCTGATCCTGAAGGAAGCCCCAGCTACTGCTACAGGGGAGAGACAGAGCAGAGCCAGTCCCTGCGGGTTTGTTGGGGTGGCTGGGATATGCCAGCCTGGCATGAGCCCAAGGCTCTCAGACAAGCTCCCAGGCATAGGGCCCCGGAGCCACCATATCTGTGCAGAGAGACAGGGCTCAGGGATCCCAGGGCTCAGCCTGCAAAAAACAAGTCACCCCGTGACTGTGACATCACGACAGACCGACCAGTGACGAGTCAGTCGGGAGCGTGACATCACAACAGACCAACCAGTGATGAGTCAGAGGGGAGCATGACGTCATGACAGACCGACCAGTAACGAGTCAGAGGGGAGCATGACATCACGACAGACCGACCAGTGACGAGTCAGTCGGGAGCGTGACATCATGACAGACCGACCAGTGACGAGTCAGAGGGGAGTGTGACGTCACGACATACCGACCAGTGACGAGTCAGTCGGGAGTGTGACATCATGACAGACCGACCAGTGACGAGTCAGAGGGGAGCGTGACGTCACGACAGACCGACCAGTGACGAGTCAGAGGGGAACGCGACATCACGACAGACCGACCAGTGACGAGTCAGAGGGGAGTGTGACGTCACAACAGAACAACCGGTGACGAGTCAGAGGGGAGTGTGACATCACGACAGACCGACCAGTGACGAGTCAGAGGGGAGCGGCCGTCTCAGCGGTGGGGCTCGGTGACCTAGGCACAGATCAGCAGCGCACCAGGAGAGCCAGTGGATCTGGTGGGGAGGGTGCTCGTCCCGTCACACAGACCCCAGTGAGCCCCCTCACTCCTCTGCCTTCTGCTTTCCAGAGAAGCCCGGCATCTGCCCCCTGACAGACGGGATAACGTCCGATTCCCCCTCGTGCAAGTCCTCGTGCGCAGAGGACAAGGAGTGTGCAGGGGACCAGAAGTGCTGTGACAGTGGGTGTGGCCGGACATGCCAGGCCCCGGAGAGAGGTAACTAGAGCAGCAGGGCTTGGCTCCCCTCACTCCAGCATGGGGCTGTCACCCCTGTTAGCATCCACTGGAGCCCCCTTGCCCCGCCGGTGCATCCCCAGCAGAAAAGGGTTAACGCAAAGGGTTAATGCTCTGGGCTGTGATGGCCAGTGGCTGTGTGCGAGGGAGGCAGAGGGCAGCTGGAGACCCCCCCCTCCCACGCCAGGTGCTGCCTGTGCTCCAGCGCGCCGATGGGCCAGGAGCCCCCACTCCAGCACAGGGGTGCCCGGCGCAAGGTGTGGAGACGTCTGCTAAGCAGCCGTTCCCCAGGCTTTGGGCAGCCCTGCGTCAGGAGCTGCAGCTGCTGAGCGGGGCTGGGTGGTGGGGAGGGGAGCTGCAGCCCCCTCTGGACTCCAGGGCGAGGCTGGAGAGCCGGGTGCCGGCAGAGGCAGCACTAAGAACCCCCCCAATGCAGCTCCAAGAGGCCAGAGGGTGCAGCAGGATGGCCTGGCTGGCTGTGCCATTGCCCTAGGGAGGGTGTGGTGGGTCCCCACTGTGACACCCCCTATCCAGCAGCCTCCAAACCTGCCCTCCCCCCCTCTCATCAGAGAAACCTGGCACGTGCCCAAAGCAGAAGCCCTGGCAAACACTGGTGCCGTGCAACGAGCAGGACGCCTGCGCTCATGACCGGGATTGCCCCAGGCAGGAGAAGTGCTGCTTCGCCGGCTGTGCCATGCGCTGCGGCCCCCACTACAAAGGTAACCAGCTAGGCTGCAGCGACACCCCCCAGAGGGACCAGCCCCATTCATCCGGGGCAGACTGGCAGCCCAGGGAGAGAAAGGGCCCTATGCCAGGGCAGGGCAGAAGAGAGAGGGTGGATGGGGGTGCAGGAGCCAGGAGTGAGCTTGGGCTGGAGGGGGCTGAGAGTCTGGTGGGGACCCTCCCCCATGGGCAGTTCTCATTACAGGCTGATATGGAGGGTCCCCTGCCTGCCACGGAGGGGTTCATTGTCCCTCTCTCATCCCCTCCCGCTCCCCAGAGCATCCCGGTGCCTGTCCCAGGGCAAAGGCCTGCAGCGACCCGAGGCAGCGCCGGTCAAACCAGTGCCTGGACGACCATGTGTGCGAGAGACACGAGAAGTGCTGCGAGACGGGGTGCCGCCGGGAGTGTGTGGCCGTGCACACAGGTACGGCACTCTCCCTTCCCCGGCCCTGGGCTTCCCTGGGCTCTGCGCACCCCTGTGATCAGGCGTCCGGGTCCCCTGCTGTCTTACAGAAAGCGAGGACAAGTCTGGGGACGGCACCACGGGCTCCTGCGTGGACGAGTGCAGGGCTGACGAGGAGTGTCCCAGAGGACAAAGATGCAGAAGCAATGGCTGTGGCCGTGTCTGCCAGGAAGTCTCCCGAGGTGAGGCTAGACCTAGAGCCTGGGGGCAGCATGGAGTTTGGGCCTGCACAGGCCACGGACCAGCGTGCAAAGGGGCACTGCTCGGGCGGGGCCCCATGCCAGGGAAAGGAGCCTTGGTATCGCTGTGCATGAGCAAGGGAGGCTTCCCTCTGCAGTCACTGCTCACAGGCCGTGCAGGGCTGATGTGAAGGTCTAGCCCTCAGCGTCAGGCCCTTCCCTGCACGTCAGCACTGACCGAGCCCGCCTCTCCCAGGGCCCAGACGTCAGCGTCTCTGCCGAAGCTGGCAGGGGTGTTTCTCTCCTGGCCAGGACCCTCGTTCCTGCTTGGGTCGAGCTCTGTCCCAGCCAGGTTCTGTCCTGCCCTCGTGCCTGGAGTGCGGGAGACGCTGTGCCTGACATCAGTCCCGTGGCTGGATCGCTCCCCGGGCAGGGGACGGTCTGTGCTGGCCGTGTTGTTGTTGCTCATTTATTCTGGTCGTTTTGGGCTGCTGTGTGTTTATCCTGGAGAAGGCTGGTCAGAGCAGCGCCCCAGGCATGGGGGAGGTTTGGGGTGGCCCCTCGCTCCTGTGGGAGCTTGTTCCAGTCTGGGGCCAGCCCCAAGGCAGTTCTGTCTCCTGCCCAGATGAGCTTTACCCTCCTGGGGCGGCTCCATCCCAGCCTCATCCCAGTGCTCTAGGCTTGGTTGGACGTGCAGGGCCCAGGCCCTGAGCACTTTGAAGATAAGGCCTGGGGCTTTGAAGTGGAAGGGCCCCTTCAAGGGTCTCTGGGCACCCAGAGGGCAGCGCTCTGGGGCCTTCTGTCACCCTGGTTGGGCCAATTCCCTCAGGTCCCCTGTTCCCACATTGAGTCGCTAGGCTCCAGCAGGACAGGTGTCTCATGGGCACATGGCCGCTCTGTGTTGCAGGCGTCTGCCCGAGGCCCCTGGGCTTTGGGCCGTGCGTGACATTGTGCTTTGCTGATGTGGAGTGTCCCAGGGGACAGAAGTGCTGCAGCAATGGGTGTGGCCACGTCTGCATGACGGCAATCACCGGAGGTGAGCTCAGGCCAGGTCAGCCCTGCCCCAGATGCAGGCGCTCCCGTCCATGCGGGGCCCGGGGATGTGCCCCTAGCTGAGCAGGGAGGAGGGGTCGGGGTCACTCAGGGAAGGGGCAGGACCCCAGCCCCAGTAACCAGCCCTGAATGATCCCGCTGCCCCACAGGCCCAGGAGCTCAGAGTTTCTACTCAAACTGCTTCTCTCCTTCCTGAGCCCTCTTCCCATGGGCAGGGCCGGCTCCAGGGTTTTTGCCGCCCCAAGCGGCGGAAAAAAAAAAAAAAAGCCGCAATCGTGATCGGCGGCAATTCAGCAGTAGCTCCACTGTGCCACTTTCTTCTTCAGCGGCACTTCGGCGGCAGGTCCTTCCCTCTGAGAGGGACCCAGGGACCCGCCGCCGAAGAGCCCGACGTGCCGCCCTTTCCCCTTGGCCGCCCCAAGCACTGCTTGCTGAGCTGGTGTCTGGAGCCGGCCCTGCCCACCATGGGGAGCTCCCAGCTCCAGATGCCGAGGGCCGGAGGCTGAGCCCATGTCCTGGGGCTGTTCTATGTTCCAGGGAGACCCGGCCTTTGTCCAGAGCCCCAAGGGAAAGGCCTTTGTGTGGAGCGATGCCGGGAGGACGAGGAGTGTCCCAGGCGGCAGAAGTGCTGCAGTAATGGGTGTGGTCACGTCTGCATGTCCCTGATCTCTGCAGGTAAATTTAGTCCCTCAGCGTTAGCGTCTCCAGAGCTGAGCCCTGCCCCACTCGCGGACTCTGAGCTCTTGGGGCAGGGCCCGTGTGTGGCCAGCGCCCAGCACCACAGGGCCCTGGCCTCTCGGTGCCACCACCAGACATTGTGAAATTATTCCTCCTTCCCTCCCCTGCCGCGTGCACCGAGAGCTTTTCTGTGAGGAGAACAAGGGCTGGGAGGCTGGGTAAGACCGGCCCTGCCCAGTACAGACAGCTGGGTCCGCTGGCATCTCGCCTCTTTGCCACGGCGTTTGTGGGCCTGCCGTGCCACCAGCGGGGAGGCGTGGATCCTCCCAGCGTCACAGGCGGGGTCTGGGCGGATCCTTCGGAGATCTGCAGTGAGAAGTCAGCAGGATTTGGGGAGCCGGGGGGGCCTGTCAGGGGTTTTATGGACACAGACACTGCAGCTCGGAGGGGGCGCTCCACCCATGAGGGTGAGCCAGCTCACCCCATCTGGAGGAGTCCAGGCGCCACGCAGACGGGTGGCTTCTCCAGCAGCAGCAGAGGCCCTTTGAGGGTGCGTCTCCCGTCAGGAAGTAGCTGAGGGAGCCTAGCAGTGAGCCACCCCTGGGTGCTCCCATGCACACCCCCATTCATCCTGCAGCTCAGGCCATGACAGGGGTCACCACTGGCCTTCCCCAACCTGGCAGAGTTCTCACAGCTTAACCCCCTCCCTCTTAGGGTGAAAGTCTCCTGCCAGCTGGGACCTTCTCCCGCCCGGCCCCCGTTCTGCATCAGCCTGTGGCTAATCAACCCCTTCCCCTTCTCCTGTGTCCCCTGTGGCTGGAGTTACTGTGCCCTAGAGAGTAGCTGGAGGGACCCGATCTGCGGCTGGGGAGGCGCTTGGCACCTGGGGGCAGGAGGGGCAGTTTGCAATGTCACTGGACTCCCTCCTCCAGCTGCTTCTCCCCATCCCAGCCCTGGCTGCCCCTTGCTCCCCATTGCCTACCACAATGTGCCCAGGATGCGGAGGGCCCATCCTGGCTCCGCTGGGAGCTGGCACCGGGGTGTGATGGCCTCAGCAAGGCCCAGCCAGCCAATCAGAACATGGCTCTGGGCAGTCAGGGTCGCCAGCCAGATCCTAACCAACCCCCGGGTGCTGGGATCCGTGGGTGCTACCACGCGACTGGGCCCACCGGCTCCCTAGCACACCCCCGTACAAGGCCGTCTGGTCTCCTCCTGCTGCAGAGAAGCCTGGGACCTGCCCACCGGACCCAGCAAAGTGTCAACACGCAGCCCCCCCGGAGTGTGACAGTGACGGCGGGTGCCCTGGGAGGAAGAAGTGCTGCTTTAGGACGTGTGCCATGCGCTGCATAGACCCAGAGGAAGGTACCAGTCATGCAGCCAATCACTGCGCACGGGGGTGTAGGGCCGAGCGAGCGCTCACGGCTCTGGCTGCACCGGGCCCGTTGGGAGGGGTGTGCCGCCCCCGGCTGCTGGCACAGATCGCTGCACCGGCCTCATTCCTATCCAGGGGCACCAGGCCCTGCTTCACCAGGGCAGGACCCGGGTACCTGACTGCTTCCCAGCTTTCCTATGGGACAAGGAAACTGGGCATAGGCTGGTGCGGAGCCTGACGCTCCCCCAACACGTGGGTCCCCCCCAGAGCTGGAATAGGGCTGGGACAGGGTCCCCAGGAGCATGTGGGGTGTTCAGCAGAACGTGGGGCAGGGAAAGGGGTAAGTCTGTGCCCAAAGCTTGGAGAAACGTGTCCCGTAGCCCGCCCATGCTGTGAGCACTGAGCTTGTTTGTGTTTCAGATGCTGTATAACGAGCGGGCCCAGCGCCACAGGAGCTGAAAGGAAGCCGCACCTTTATCACGGGACAGCCCATCGTTCGAACCCCCTCCCGCCTGCTCTGCCCATGTAACCTCCAGACCACAACAGACTCCCCAGCAATAAAGCGAGTGCCGGTGCCAGGCCTGAGTCCTGTGTTCCCTGCCGAGCTGGGCTTTCCAGCCACGAGCCCGCCCGGCGGGTCCCTCTGGGCGCAGCTGAGAAGATGCCAGATTTCCTCAAATCCGCCTTGCTGGAACCACAGAGCGGAGCCACCTGCAGGCCCGACGCCAGCCCCGGGGGCGGAGACGCAGCCTCCTGCCTGCTGCCACCTCAGCCCCAGCGCCAGCCCAGCCCTGCTGAGCCGAGGGAAAACGGGGCACCGGGATGAGTCCTGCCCCATTATTCAGACTGAACTCAAGCCACTCGCTGGCTCTGCCCTCAAGTCCCACCCCCTGAGCGCCTCCCGTCCCGCTGCCTTGGGGCTCCAGAGAGCCCCCCGTAGCCGGGGGGGAGCAGAGCGCTCTCCCCCCAGAACCCAGGCACGCACTGTAGCTCTGCTCCAGCGCAGCTTCCCGCTCCTGGTCCTCGTCCCCTCGGCTCCCCAGCTCGGGCGCCAGGCGGTGTCAGAGCGGAGCCGCCTCGGTTATAAAACCGGCCGAGCCCAAGTAACCAAACAAAGGCAACGGGCCTGTGCCGGGGGCTGCCCATGGGGCCCCCTGAGTCTTGAGCTCCCCTGGAAGCGTCAGGCCAGGCAGCAGCACTCAGCCGCCCTAAAACAACCCAGCAGCAGTCGAAGGACAAAGGGGGTGTCCCCCAGGGCCAGCAGTTGCTATGGGCAAGGGGGGCAGTTGTCCCCTCCAGACTTAACTAGGGCTGTAGGCTCCATTATCCCTTTGCTCCCCCACCCGACTAGGGAGACAATCGTTAGGAAAGCAATAATTGCCTCATTCTTCTCATGCTGCTCTGAGGGGCAGGCGATGCTCTCCGTGCCCCCCACCAGAAATCTTCTGAAAAACTGCCCTTGTTCTCCCCACATCACTGCCCCTGCTAGGGGGTCTGCACTCCCACCACACCCCCCCAGCCCATTGCCTGGCCATCTCCCCAGCTCTCTAGGCTGTGATTAGTTGTCCCCCGGGTGCTTGAGGAGGCTGTTGTGGTTTCACTTGCCATTGGGCTAGGATCCCAGCTCACAGCTGTGAAACCCCAACCCCTGAGCATCACAAAACCGAACCCCTGCAGCATGCCCCTGGCCTAGCAGGGCTGAGCTAAGCTCCAGCCTGGGAGCAAGCAGGGAGATCAGCGAAGGGACAGAGCTGGGGACATGTTTCAGGCCAGGCACAGAATGGCACAGCTGACGTGGTTGCCCTGTGCAGAACCCAAACTCCAGGCGTGAGCCATTTCCATGTGTTCCCAAGCCCCTTCTAAAGCCCCAGCAGAGACCTCACTTTGGCCCATATGTTTGAACCACCCAGTTCTACTGAGCCCTGGGCTCAGGCCTCCCTTCCTGCAAGCAAATCCCCCAGAGCTGCTGCTAGACCCTGTCCCGGGAGCCCCAGACACATCCTAGCATCAGTCAAGGGAGCTGGGCCCGGCAAGCAGCTCCTCCCACACAGCAACAAGCCCCAGCAGTAGGGGGAAGGGAAACCCACCTGTATTTATAGGGTTTGTTTCCCCAGCCTCACCAATCACAGGGCAGAAGAGTCCATTTGGGTCCAGAAGGGGAGCTCTGGCTTTGTGTGCATGGCTGTCTGCCCTGCTAATGAGAGGCCAGGCCCAGAATGGACTGGATTCTTTGTGGGTCGAAGCAGAACAGACCTGCAACCTGGGGGCAGGGGGGATTGATTTGATTTTCCCATTTCCATTGCCTGGCAAGCTGGTTCCACCAACCTGTCTGAGTGGACTCTCCCAGGGGAGGGGTGGAGCCAGAGCCTTTAAATTCATCTCCTGAGGCTGTGCCCAGGTTGGCTGGGGCTGGGTGTGGGTGTGGGTGTGGGTGTCCGTGTCCTGAGCTGTGAATTTGGCAGCGTCTCTGTTTGCTGCTATAAGACCCCTATGTGGGTGATGCCCCAATTTAGAACACATCAACTCTTCTTCTACTGGGGTGGGGTCTCCTGGCTGCTCCCTGGCCAGCTCTGGTGGGGTGTGAGGGGTGGGGGCTTGGTGACAGGCATGGCTGTGGACTTGCAGTAACCCTTTCCAGGGAGAGTTTTTCAGCTGGAGCTGAGCGTCCTGGGGTGATAATGCCCCTGCACCTCTAGAAATACTTGTTAGTGCTATTTCAGTGATGAGGCAACAGACCCCGCCTGAGGGGACGGGGGGACGATGGTTTATTTTTATTATAGTGGAAGGCGAACGCTCCCCCTGGGATCAGGCCCCTTGGGCCAGATGCTGTGCAAACACAGAAGAGACAACCCCTGACCCAGGGAGCTCACCCTCCACCCACCCAGGCAAGACAAGGGTGGCAGGGAAATAGAAGCACAGAGACCTGCCCAGAGTCGCAGTGCAGAGATTTGAACCCAAGTCTCCTGGCTGCCAGCCCAGTGCCTTATCTTAACCACGTTGCCTCTTCCTGGAGCTGGGTGGGTGTCTGAACAGGGCAGGCCCAGCAGATAAAAATGGGTGGTTCTGACACGAAGGATGGGACGGGAGAGCGCCAGCCAAAAGAACTAGAAACTCATGAGACGGTCCAAAGTACTAAGCGCTGGGTCTCGTTCTTTGCTGGCTGGGGCTGTTGCTTGTGCCCCGGCTACGATTTCAGGCTTTTCTGCACAACCATTGTTTTAAATGAAGCTGAGATTCCTGTGCTCCCATGACTCCAGGAGCTGGGGCTTCAAGGAAAGCACGTGCTGGCACGAGAGTCACTGTAGCAAAGGGTGCAGAGCAGCAGGTGGGGAGGAAGGGGATCATGGTGGGGCCTTGGCAGGGGACCCTGCTGCCCATACACTAGGGCTGTGCACTCCCAACACCCGATGTGCCCTGGAGTCCGAAGTGCCCCCCCCAACCCCCTCCAGTAGGGAAGCAGTGGCAGAGTCTGCACTGCAGCCAGAGGTGCGTGCACAGCTCCCTCCCCTCCCAAAGGCAGGAGTGACACAACCTACTTCTGTTTGAAAAGGGTCAGTCCTTGTATTTAACCCCGCAGACCCCTGCGAGGTCCCAGGAAAAGGGGGTTTGGCTGATAGCCCCTCCCTCCTGCCTGCCAGCGCCGCGCCCTGTGCTAAGCGTTAACACGCAGCACACACGTCCATGGCTACAGAACAGCAATGGGGCTGGGGCCAGCTCGGGGGTCGCACAAGCTGGCTCTGCATCTGGGAGGCAATGCAACCACCTCCAGCCAAACCCTGCTGCAGTGTCCGGGGGAGCAAAGGTCTGGGCTTCCCAGGCAGGGAGAGTCGTTTCCCACAGAAAGGGACAAGGAATTGTGCCCAGGAAGACGGTCACCAGCCAGGAACGGCAGCTTCCTCTTCCGCTCCCCTATGCTGGCCAGGGCTAGGCAGTGCCTGCAACAGAAAGGCAATGGGGTCAGGCCCAGGGCGTGCCCACGGCACCTCTCCTTCCCAGCTCCCTCCAAAGATGGCCCTTCCCCCACCTAGTGCGTGGGGCGGCTCCCCCTCCCTCCCAGACTTGGGGGCCTGCTGGCATCCTGGGCACCGAGCCCTGGCCGGAGAGGCCCAGGTCCCAAGGCAGCCCTGGGCCCTGCCCCTGGCACTGGGCCGCATGCTCCATTTACCAGGCTGCCTGCAGGCCTGCAGACATTCCTCCTCCGTCTCAAAGTTGTTCCTGTTGCCGCCGCAGCCGCCATACACAAACTCCTCGCAGGCCTGGCTGGACCAGTTGTAGAAGAAGCGCGGGAACCTGGCTTTGCAATAGCCGCACACCGACGGCAGGTGGCAGAGATCTGCAGAGCAAGGGGGGGCTGTGAGAGGGAGAGGGGGACGCTCCAACTGCCTCTGCCATCCAGGGCATCGGGGCGCTGTGCTCAGAGGGGCCTGCGAAGTGGGGCGGGGGTGGAGGGCAGCAGAGCCGTTCTGTTGCACACGCCCCTCGTCCAGTCACCTGACACCATGCCCATGGGCACAATCACACCTGGCATCAGACCCATCCTGCCCCCCAGCTGCACAGCTCGGCTACCTCAGGCCTCCTGCCGAGGGTCAAGGCCGGCCCCACAGGGGAACTCCAAGCCCAGGCGCGCGCTGGCTGCAATGGCGCGTCTGCCTGTTAGCGCAAAGGGGCCGTGCCCACTGCTGGGGTGAGCGTTACACGCGGCGTGGCAGTGGGCGCATTGCTAATGCCCGGCCCATTCGCCGGGGACCCCATGCAGAGGGCAGCATCCGCCCAGCCAAGAGCTGGAGCGAGTTAATGAGTTGGTAGCTGGACCCGTCGGACGGGCTCGTCCCAGCCAGGGAGGGACCGCGGCTTCTCACAGGAGAAGTTGCTTCCTGGGCATAAGCCTCACCCCACAGGCCACTCCCCGATGAATGAGTGACTGGGAACCATTGGATCCCCCCACCCCGACCCCTGGGAGCGAGGGGGGATCAGTCGCAGCCTTGGCTATGGGGAGGCAGCGTGAGGCCCCTGCACCCAGAGAGCGTCACGCCTCAGAATGGCCCAGCGGCCACAGACCTACAGCTGCAGAGAATCATCTGTGAGATTCGCGCCCCCCCAACCACTCAGGCGTGGGCTGCTCCCCGGCTCCGAATCATGGGGCAAGCCCAGCTCCTGTCTCCCTGTGCCGAAGTGGGAGATTTTCTTGTTTGTTTTCTTGTTTTCGGTGGGGTTTCAATGGTTTGCATGCGGAGGGGGTGGGACTCAGTTTCCCTGGGTGTTACTGGTTTAACGAGGTGAGGGGAGAGGGAGTTTGTTGTTACAGAGGACCGGAGAGGGAATGTGGGACCCCAGCCAATGGCCTGGAGGATGGAGACCCCAGCCACCGGACCCGGAGACCCAGCTCAGGAATCGCAGCCGGTTCTGGCCAGTGGGAGAACAATGGGCTGCAGAATGAGGAGCCAGTGACCTAACCAGCCTGTTCCAGCCAGAGGACAGAAGAGGGGAGAGGAGGCCCCAGTTTACGGCCCTGTTTACCTGGAGAGAAGACAATGGACGGAGGCGGGGCCTGGGGCCGGTGATCTCAGATGGCCAGCTGGGAAGCAGGGGGGCTCTGGGCTGGAGAAGGGGAGCAGGCAGAGCCCACCTGGATGCAGAGACACTGGGATGTGCTGGGCTGAGGGAGGCCAGGACTGAGGCCCTGAGAGTTTACTGTGCTGTGTTCAACTCTCAATAAACCCTCCTGTTTTATGCTGGCTGAGAGTCACTCCGGTCTAGAGAACAGGGTTGCATCAACCCCTTCGGGGATGGAGGCCTGGGGGGTCCAGAGCGAGGGGACTCCCTGAGGTGGCCCACGGCGAGAGACGGACGTGCTAAGGCTCAGAGAGGTGCGGCTCCAGGAGGTGGAGTGGACCCCCGAGAAGGGCTGTCTCACTGAAAGGGGCACCCCCCACGGACCGCAAGGAACCAAGAGTGGGCACGATCTCTGAGTCCGTGACACTCCCTCTACACAGCAAGCGGCCAGCGCCTCCGGCACGTCTACACAGGGGACCCACTGTGGGGAGCAATGGTGGAGACGGGTGCAGCAGGGCTCGGGTACATAAGAACATCAGAACGGCCAGACTGGGTCAGCCCAAAGGTCCATCTAGCCCAGTATCCTGTCTGCCAACAGTGGCCAATGCCAGGTGCCCCAGAGGGAATGAACAGAACAGGGAATCACCAAGTGATCCTTCCCCTGTCGCCCAATCCCAGCTCCTGGCAAACAGGCTAGGGACACCATCCCTGGCCTGTACATTAGCTGCGTTGCCATCCGGCCGTGCTCTGAGCCACTCCAAAGGATGGGGGGGGGGGGGGGCATCCTCCAGCTGAGCCCCGCCTGCACGAGGGCCGGCACCACGGCTGCCACCACCGTTCCCCCCCCTCGCACTGCGCTCTGCCTACACAGTGCACCTGTGAGCGCGTTCCCTGAGCGGTGGCATGTGAGAGTGAGAGGCCCCGCAGGCTCTGCCATGGGGTGGGGATGGTGGAATCAGGGCTCCCCCGGGGGGGGTCACACAGTCTCAGCCCGGCTCCCTGTGCTTGGAGGAGGAGGAGGCCGCTGCCCCCCGCCCAGCAGCAGCCTCCCTACGGCCCTCGGGGTGCTGAGCACCCAGCGCCATCTCGGCCCGTCGGGCCGGGCACTCTGCTCTGGGGGACCGGCCCAGCTTCGGCTCGTTCCCAGCTACGGGGGGCAGGGGCCAGGACTCCCCGTACCTGTCACTGGCATCTGGCAGGTGTAGCCACACTCGTCCGGGCAGCACTTGGCATGGCCGGGGCAGTCGGCGTCGGTGCAGCAGGTGGAGCAGGAGTTGTTCTCCAGGCAGGCAGTACAGTTCTTCCCATCAAACACGCCCCCCACCGGGGCCACCTTGTAGCAGAAACCAGCCTTAGCTGCAAAGAGAGACGGGTCAGCGCGCGCTGACCGGGCGGCTGCAGAGATCCACAACTCCACCCTGCACGGGGGCAGGGGCCTGAGCACATGGGAGGGATCCCCAGATGGGTCTCAGGTCTGGTTTGGCTAGGCATTGCCCGCCCCTCCCCCGGCACATCCACCGTCTGCCCCATGTCCTGCGCAGCCCATGGACAGGCAGCTCCCACGAGAATCCAGCCCCCATCGCCACTGGGAGCTCGTCCCTGGGCTGAACGCCCCCAGGTGCCGCCACCTGTCCGCTGGCACGGCAGGGCCCGTTCTCAGCACTCACCAGGCGCCGTGGTCGACCTGTCTCCCCCAGACGCAGCAGGCAGCTCGGCCCACAGCGAGAGCAGGGCCACCAGGAGCACGATGCCAGCCGACTTCATGGTGCTGTGATACCGGGTCTCGGTCCTCCGGGCTGAGGCAGGGCAGATTTAAGCTGTCGGGCAAGCGGGGCTGGCGCAGCACAGGGAGGGGCTGGCTCCCAGGTGGCCTGTCCAGACTTGTCGGAGGCTGACTCCCAGCTCATTCCAGGGATCCGCCCTGCCCAGCCAAGCCTTGGGCGGTCACCTGGGGAGAGCAGCAAAGGGGAGGAGCCGGCCAGTGGCACAGGTAAGCCAAGGCTCTTCCTGCGAACTGGGTCTTCATTGCGCTGAGCCTCATGGCTGGGCTGTATGTCACCAGGGCTGCTGGGGGGGCGGGGGGGGGGAGGAACGTGCCCCGCCCAGCGGCAGAGCACCCTGGTTATCTCCAGAGACCCCGTGCACCGCGCCCCAGAGGACAGGCCCAGCAGAGCGGTCCGACCCCAGGTTAGGGGGGCCAGCAGCCAAACAGCAACCGTCAGCAATGGTTTGGGCCCAAGCCTCTGCCTCACTAATAAAATGGCGACGCCCCCCCAAGCTGGGCAGGAGGGGCCGGGGCTCCCCAGAACCACATGCCACTCCCTGAAAGGTGCAGGGGTTGATATTGACCAAGCCCTGACAGCTGGGTGCCTCTAGCTCTGGGGTGGCCAACCTGGGGCTCCGGAGCCGCATGCGGCTCTTCAGAGGTTAATATGCGGCTCCTTGTCTAGGCACCGACTCCGGGGCTGGAGCTACAGGCGCCAACTTTCCAATGTGCTGGGGGGTGCTCACTGCTCAACCCCTGGCCCCAGCCCCACTCCACCCCGGGTGGGAGGCGGAGGGGGGAGCTGACGGGGGGCTGCTGACATGTTACTGTGACACTGGTAAATTCTGGCTCCTTCTCAGGCTCAGGTTGGCCACCCCTGGCCTAGCTCCTCCCCATGGGCACGCCACAGCGTGAGCAGCAAAGGGACACGCTGGGCACCGCAGGAGGCTGGAGCCTGGGATTCTACTTCAGCGCCAAGAAAATCCATGTAAAGCCGCTGATTTGGCGCAGGGCTGATGTTTAGGTGTTCGGACCCCTGTGGACGGAGGGCTGGGGGCAGGCGGTCCAACGCTTTACTAGCAGAGCCCTAGCTTGATGGAAAGGGAACGACACTCAACGGCACTCGGTCAGGGAAGAGTCCCGGACAGATACACGGGCACCAGCTCCATCAACAACCGAAACCACAACCCAGCTCCCCCCAGCAGTATCCCAGCCCCGTTTCCAGAGCCCGGCCCCAGGCACAGCAGCTCAGCAGGGCTCCTGGGATCTCCCATGTACAAGGAGCAGCCCTGGCACTGCCCTTCATTCCCACCCACGCGCTCACGTGCCGGCGTGGGAGGCTTTAATGTGCTTTGTGCGTTTCAGCTTCCTGGCTGCAGGGAGGGAGAGCAAAGCGGGTGAAGGACACGATCCAGGCCAGCAGCCTCCTCCCCCCTGGAGCCTGGGACTCAAATATTCCCGGGGGCTTGGTCCCATCCTCACACCCCGTATTTTCTTTTCACCTGAGCCCAGAGTAGGCCTCTGCTTCAGGGAGGTGGCATGGCCACCAGCCTCCCCCTGGACTCCAGTCCCTCTGGACCTGGAACAAGCACAGGTCCCCTGTGTCCATCTCCTTCCCCCAGGACCTGCCCAGCTGTGCATGGTTCCTCCCAGAGAGCAGCTGTCTCCCTGACACCGTGGGGAGGGGTCCCACACCCCCCCAGAAATAAATAGCTCACAACATGGGTGGGGCAGAACCTGGCACTGACTGAGGATAGTTTTAACTGGGTTTGTTCAAAGGTGCGGGCCCTGAGAATTGCAGCTCAACCAGCAGCACAGGTTGATGCATGAACAAAGCATTCAAACATTTCCCTGGACAGTCCCCGGGAGAGAGAGAGAGAGTGTGTGTGTGTACATGCCGCAGGTGTCTGTGCCCATAGGTTGCCGGGTGCAGTCTTCCTATTTGCACTCACAACTGCGGTGACTGTGTGTGCTGAGTAGGTGGGCAACTGCACACCCAAACTGATCGGAAACACAGGCTCCAAGAGTCACCCACGCCCAACTCCTGTGGGAGCCACTGAGTCAGGTGCAGATGGGCCTGGGGACGTCACACATGGATGCAATAATAATAATTACAACTGACACAAGGAAATGTTTAGTTGCACTCCACGTAGCTAACCTGTGGAACTCACTGCCACAAGATAGCACTGAGGCCAAGAGCTTAGTAGGATTCAAAGAAGGCTGAAGTATTTCTGTGGTTAATGAAAATATCCAGGGTTACATTCAATAGAGTCAGGTACAAACCCTCATTTCAGGCCGTAAGCCAGCCACTGGCTGCCAGGGGTTAGAAAGAACATTGCCTGGCTTGTTGCACCATAACAGCCCACTGCAGGGTTTCCACCACCTTCCTCTGAACAGCAGGGTCCAGCCACTCTGACACGACATGGGGCTAGCGGGTGGAGTAGAAAGAGAGCCTGAGACATAAGCCCTTGTAGCAGAGGCCCGCTGTGAGGCCTGAGGCCTGGGCTAAAGTACTGGTCAAAGCTTTGCTGATATAAAGCAAAGTCAGGCTGTGAACGAGAGGCAGGCCCTGCTCCCAGAATCTGGCAAGAACAGGGCTGATACTGCAGAAACTCACAATCCTAAGAAGTGCGAGGCACAGAACACACACGCAAACACATTCCAGAAGGGTGGTACCAAAACACTCCGATACCAAGTATGGTACAAACATACTCCTGAAAGTAACGAGAACACACTGACCCCTCCTAAAGAGAAGGTCAGGATGACAGTATCATGGCTAGAGATGTTTTGATTGAACTAACATGTACAAGGTAATGGGTGGTAACAACCCACGTCAGGGGACAGTAACTAACCCCGTCAGAGGGGTATTGGTATATAAAATGGAGTCTCAAAGGGAGTGTCTCTGTCCGGCCTACGCGGGAATGGAAAGCCCCCCCGTTCATGAGCTGCGTCCATTGTCATGGGCATACATGTGCTAGTGTAACTAGACATTGATCTGGGGAGCTAGGACTGTGCTCCATCGACAATAAACCTGGCCGGGTGCCTTCGTACCTTAACGGATCTTGTGGTCGTTGGGCGGTTAAATCGAGGTCTGCTGTGCCAGATACCTGCACAGAGCTGGGACGGCACACAGAGAAAACACACACACACAGCCAAACATCTAACTAGAGCGGGACCTGGTCCGTCTGGCAGTTCCTGTATTCCTAATTCCCCTATAAACTACCGTGAGGCAGCGCTCAGACGCGGCACTGGGGGTGTGGTGTAAATACCTAGCGAGGGAGAGAAATAGACCTGTTGTGTCACTAAGCTAGGCCCATCCCAGTGGGGCTCTTGTCTCTGGAATTCCTACATTTCAACGGGGGAAATGGAGGGGAGGAAAGTTCTGCTGGCTGCATGCTGGTGGGGAGCAGAAGATTCGATCTGGACTGGGTTGGACAAGTGCCATCTGTTGGAAAGATCTGCAGAGCTCACTTGTGGCGGGCAGCTTTTAAGTCATGCATCATCCCAGACCTATGGCAAAGCCTCCATAGCCTCTCCCATGTTCCAGGCCACAGGGCTGGGGAAGCCGCCGTCCCTGGCTGATGCTGTTCAGTTTATTGTGTCGGACCCAGTAGTGACACTGGCCCAGGCCAGGCAGTGATAACAGTGGGGGGTGGACACGGGAAGGCATGAGCACGCTCAGCCCGGCCATGGGGCACCCTCCTGAACTTGTAAACAGCACTCCTGACTCGGCTGGGTTCCTGCTCCTGTGAGGCAGAGAGGGACGAGCTGGCTCCAAACAGCTTGGGGTCGCCTGGAGCAGCCACCGGGCAGCAGCTTTGCAGGGACACGAGTGCCCCTGCCCCCTGGAGTAGGCACAGCCCAGAGGAGAGAGGGAGCAAAGGGAGAGAATGAGTTCTCTGGGGGTCGCAGCTCAGAGTCACCTCGGGGGCCAGCTCACACATCCTCTCCTGACCAGCCTCAAGCTCTGTCTAGGGGGCTGGGGCAATGTGGGGCTCAGCCTGACAACATGGGGCTGCCGGGACCCTTGTCTGAGCACCCACCCAGGCCTGGATTTACACTCTTGCCTGGGTGGGGACACATGCGGAGATGGTGGGGTGGGCTCCTGGCAGCCGAGCAGGAGCTGGGTGAGGGCGAGCCATGCCACCTCCTCCCGTGGCACCAGGGACCTGCCGCAGGTGGAAATGGCAGGAGCTGGGAGGGTGACGAATCCCCTGGGAAGGCAACGAGATGGGGAAGAAGGGGCTGCAGCGCCAGCAGGAAGGCAGGACCCTTCCCCGGAGCAGCCCGAGCCGGGGCACCAGGGGAACTCAACCAGCCTGAACCCTCGGCTGAATGTCCCCACCCGGCCTGGGGGAGGCTGTTTGTCTCTCCAGAGCCCCAGAGAGCCTGGGCACCGCGCCCCAGAGCACAGGCCCAAATCCCCAGCAGGGGAGTGGAAACCAGCCACGATGTGGGCCCCCTAGTGAGGGCTTGGGGCTGTGTCTCTGCCTCTCTGATAGCTGGAGATGCCCCTCCCCGGATGGGGGGACAGGCTGGCTTTGTGACCCACTGATGTGACAGGAGCGGACGGGGTCTCCCTCCCCAGGGACTCAGCTGGAGCATCCCTGCTCCCGGGCGGCTGAGCGGGCCTGTCCCAGGAGAACTCCTGACCTCAACAGGCTGCCTCTAGCAGCTCCGGGGAGTTGGCAAATCACAGCTTCCCTTGCAAACTCTGGCTCCCCAGCCCCAAGCCGAGCTCAGTGCCCCCAGCAGGGGTCCGAGGCCTGGCACTCTACCTCCTGCCAGTGCCAGGGAGATCGGGGTCTGTGTGGATCTGCATGGCATTGGCACGCTGAGGCATTGGGCAGGGAGCAATTCTCCATCAGTCCCTCACTCCTGCAGCCTGTGGGCGCCCAGCCTAATTACCGCCAAGAGCACAGCAGAGATCCCATGCCCTGACCGTGGGCAGGCTGGGCACGGAGCCCCAGTGCCATCTCCAGCCCCAGGAGGAAGGAACGGACCTTCTTGCTGGGCACTGCAGGGCGGTTCTCCTGGAGCCCAGAGCCCTCACAACAGGCGCTTTCTCCTGCGCCGGCTCTGCACAGTCGGTGGCTGGGCTGCCTCTTGCTCTGTGTACGGCACCCGTACGTTTCTAAGCACCCGCCCGGTGGCCATTTTGTTCCAGAGCCCCGTGCAGACGCACACACTTTGCACTAGTGTAACCCGTGCCTGCTGGGTGTGGTGCACTGTCCCCCTCTAGCGGTACCTAGCGATTGACGAGTCTGCTACAGCCTTGGCTAAGAACCATGTGGCTTTGAGGTCCCAGGTTCGATGCTCGGGGTCTGTCGGCATTACACTCGCTCCCAGCCCATATCCCTTTCCCCTTCCTTGTCTTCTTGTTCTCAGCATCTTGCCTGAAAGGGCCCGTGTCTGGAGACACCCAACGGTCTGCACCCCAGGAGCTTCCAGCTTGCTCCCCAGTAGGGGCGTCTGGTGGGTGAGAGCGGCTGGGAATGGCACTGCTCTCTGCACCCAATGCAAAGGACATGTCACACAGCTGCTGGCCGGGGCAGGCAAGGGAAGGGGCGTGCGGCCTCGGCAGGTTTGTGAGTCTCTGCCCTGTTCCCTTCGGATCACGCAGCACAGCGTTCAGCTAACAGCCCTAATGCCACCTGTGAGCCCGACACGAGAGCCACCTCCGCTCCCGGCCGTGCTGCGCGCTGTGAACATGCCAGGCGGGCTCAGCGACTGCCCCAATGGACCAGCCAGGACAAGACGAGAGAGAAAAGAGGGCGAGAAAATGCCCCTCTGGGAAATCAGCTGCCTGCTGGGATTGAGAAGCTGCCTGCAACTTTGTGGATGCCATCTGCTAGGCATCGGGGCACTGTCCTTCCTGTGCCATGGGGTGGGATCTGTACCCCTGCCCCTTGCTGGCATTACCAAAGCCCAGGGGAAAGCTGGAGGGGGGCGCTGGTGAGTCCCTCAGTGCTCATTTTTCAGATTAGGCCATTTCTAGCCGAGTGCTGCCCAGTCACCTGCAGCAGGAGGCCGTGTCTTTCCGGGTGGCCTGCGTGAATTTCTTGGCAGCTCTGACAAGCCAGCTATTCCTGTGTCACTTCAAGTTTTCTGCTTTCGTTGCTGCGGGCTATGGCCGTGTGGAACCTCTAGAGCACCAGTCAAATATACCTGGGCACGGGTGCACTGAATCTGCATCGGCACATGCAAACCAGCGGGAAACTGCGTTGACAGGCAGGGGAATGTTGTCCCCAGAGCAGAGCACTCAGGGAGCCACTGAGCAGCAGTTCTAATCCCACCTCAGTACTTGACTCTTTGGGCGACCTGGGAACTCACTGGCTGTACCGCCCGGTGTCACTGATTTCTCTGCCCTGAGAGACTTTGAAAAGCTTCCCCCCTCTGCTTCCCCCAAAATAGGATCCCCCTAGGAAGTAAAGACAATAAGAAAATAGTTCATATCGTGTGAGACACTGTCTAAGGACCCTCAGATCAGCCAAGGTCAGGAGTTCTACTCCTCAAGAATAGAAACTAAAGTGGCTAAAAGAGACCTGTTAATCGCCTAGGCATGAATCTCCCAACGTTTTCATATGGATAAAACCTCTTTCTTCTCCCAAGCTAGCTGAAAAGAGTTCCAAGTTGCCAAGCACGGGTGACACCCAGCTTTCTTATGCAAGTGACCCATTGCACATTGCGCATGGAGCAAGAGATGGGTGGGGAAGCTGCAAGTGAAGCAAACGAGAAATACAGCTTGAAGGTCAAATTGGGCAAACTGCTGGTTACCCCAAGAAATCCAAACCCTGGTATTACCCCAAATTATAAACTCTGCATTGTTTCCCTTGTAAATCAAATAGACCAGGGACAGCCCATCTTTCATCCCAAACTAGAAGCTGCCCAATTGTTTGCCTTGTGAGTCAGATCTACATCCTTCTACATGTGGATCATGTCTCTTGTTCTATTGTAAGTCCTAACTAAGGTGAAATGCTGATGTACAGTCAATGAATGGAAGGCGTCTGGCCTCCAGATTTAGAAGATGAGGAGGGATTTTGCTGGTTTTCATTGTAAATAATTGTTGTGCTCTAGCAGTAAGAGGAAGTGTCTGGCACAAGGAAGAAAAGAGGTTGAAAGGTATAAACCAGGGTGTAACTTTGGAATATTAAGAGAAATGGCTTAAGGGCTAATAATGAACTACAGTCCTTGAAAGGAATCAACATAAAAATCCTCCTATAAGAAAAAGACTGAAGACATTTGTTATACACCATCACCATCTGCTGGGTACCAATGGAAGCAGGAGAGGGTCAGAGCTGAAATCTGAGTCCTCACTTGGCATGTGACCAATAGAAATCAGAGGGTGGGGCCCTCCAATGAGCCCTGAAACTAGAGCAGAACAAATCGGCCTAAGGGTATGTCTACACTACAAAATTAGGTATATTTTATAGAAGTCGATTTTTTAGAAATCGCTTTTATACAGTCGATTGTGTGTGTCCCCACTAAGCGCATTAAGTCGGCGGAGTGCATCCACAGTACCGAGGCTGGCGTCGACTTTCGGAGCGTTGCACTGTGCCGCCCATTGGAATTCTGGGTTGAGCTCCCAATGCCTGATGGGGCAAAAACATTGTCACGGGTGGTTTTGGGTACATGTCGTCAGGCCCCCCTCCCTCCCTCCCTCTGTGAAAGCAACAGCAAACAATCGGGGGGGAGGGATAGCTCAGTGGTTTGAGCATTGGCCTGCTAAACCCAGGGTTGTGAGTTCAATCCTTGAGGGGGCCACTTAGGGAGCTGGGGCAAAATCAGTACTTGGTCCTGCTAGTGAAGGCAGGGGGCTGGACTTGATGACCTTTCAAGGTCCCTTCCAGTTCTAGGAGATGGGATATCTCCATTAATTATTATTATTATTTATTATTAATCATTTCTCCCCTTTTTTCCTGGGTTACCCGTGCAGACGACATACCATGGCAAGCATGGAGCCCGCTCAGCTCACCGTCACCGTACGTCTCCTGGGTGCTGCTGGCAGACGCGGTACTGCATTGCTACACAGCTGCAGCTCCTTGCCTTCACGGCAGCAGACGGTGCAATACGACTGCTAGCCGTCGTCTCTTGGGTGCTCCTGGCCGACCTCGGTGAGGTCGGTCAGGGGCGCCTGGACATAAATGGGAGTAACTCCAGGTCATTCTCTTCTTTAAGTTTCATCTCATGGAGATTCAGTCCTGCCTGGAATATCATGCGAGCTGGAGGCTTCTGCCTCAGGCTGCTCTCCCAGTCGGCAGCACCGCACGGTCGCACCTACCCCAGCCTACCCCTTGCTCCCATGGCTTGTGAAGCCTGGACAGTAGTAAGGAGCAGTTCAACTATAGGCTGAGCAAGTGCAGAATGGTGGTAGAATGTGCCTTTGGACGTTTAAAAGCTCGCTGGTGCTATTTGCTGACTAGGCTGTTTGCAATTGGTTTCATGACTGGCCAGGCTTCAGTGTGACAGTTGTGTGTGTTTCTCCTTCATGCAAACCCGCCCCCTTTGTTGATTTTAATTCCCTGTAAGCCATGTCGTCAGTCGCCCCTCCCTCCGTGAGAGCAATGGCAGACAATCGTTTTTTCCGCACAGACGCCATACCACGGCAAGCGTGCAGCCCGCTCAGCTCAGCCGCCGCTGTTGTGTCCTGGGTGCTGCTGGTAGCAGACAGTGCAGTAGGGCTGCAAACTGTTGTAATCGAACGACCGCTTCCACTGCCACACCACGGCAAGCATGGAGCCTGCTTGGATCACCACGGCAGTTATAAGCACTGTAGACACCACGTGCATTATCCTGCAGTATATGCAGCACCAGAAACTTCAAAAGCAGGCGAGGAGGCGACGGCAGCGCGGTGACGAGAGTGATGAGGACATGGACACAGACTTCTCTCAAAGCACGGGCCCTGGTAATTTGGACATCATGGTGTTAATGGGGCAGGTTCATGCCGTGGAACGCTGATTCTGGGCCCGGGAAACAAGCACCGAATGGTGGGACCGCATAGTGTTGCAGGTCTGGGATGATTCCCAGTGGCTGCGAAACTTTCGCATGCGTAAGGGCACTTTCATGGAACTTTGTGACTTGCTTTCCCCTGCCCTGAAGCGCAAGAATAACAAGATGAGAGCAGCCCTCACAGTTCACAAGAGAGTGGCGATAGCCCTCTGGAAGTTTGCAATGCCAGACAGCTACCGGTCAGTCGAGAATCAATTTGGAGTGGGCAAATCTACTGTGGTGGCTGTTGTGATCCAAGTAGCCAAAGCGATCACTGAGCTGCTGCTATCAAAGGTAGTAACTCACTCTGGGAAATGTGCAGGTCATAGTGGATGGCTTTGCTGCAATGGGATTCCCTAACTGTGGTGGGGCGATAGATGGAACGCATATCCCTATCTTGGGACCGGACTACCAAGGCAGCCAGTACATAAACCGCAAGGGGTACTTTTCAATAGTGCTGCAAGCACTGGTGGATCACAAGGGACGTTTCGCCAACATCAACATGGGATGGCCGGGAAAGGTACATGACGCTCACATCTTCAGGAACTCTGATCTGTGTGAATGGCTGCAGCAAGGGACTTACTTCCCAGACCAGAAAATAACCGTGGGGGATGTTGAAATGCCTATAGTTATTCTTGGGGACCCTGCCTACCCTTTAATGCCATGGCTCATGAAGCCATACACAGGCACCCTGGACAGTAGTCAGGAGCTGTTCAACTATAGGCTGAGCAAGTGCAGAATCGTGGTAGAATGTGCATTTGGACGTTTAAAAGCTCGCTGGCGCAGTTTACTGACTCGCTCAGACCTCAGCGAAACCAATATTCCCATTGTTATTACTGCTTGCTGTGTGCTCCACAATATGTGTGAGAGTAAGGGGGAGACGTTTATGGTGGGGTGGGAGGTTGTGGCAAATCGCCTAGCCACTGATTACGCGCAGCCAGACACCAGGGCGGTTAGAAGAGCACAGCAGGGCGCGCTGCGCATCAGAGAAGCTTTGAAAACCAGTTTCATGACTGGCCAGGCTACGGTGTGAAAGTTCTGTTTGTTTCTCCTTGATGAAAATCCGCCCCCTTGGTTCACTCTACTTCCCTGTAAGCCAACCACCCTCCCCTCCCCGCTTTGATCACCGCTTGCAGAGGCAATAAAGTCATTGTTGTTTCAAATTCATGCATTCTTTATTACTTCATCACACAAATGGGGGGATAACTGCCAAGGTAGCCCAGGAGGGGTGGGGGAGGAGGGAAGCACAGGGTGGGGTGGGGAAGGAGGGAAGGACAAGGCCACACTGCACTTCAAAACTTACTGAATGCCAGCTTTCTGTTGCTTGGCCAGTCCTCTGGGGTGGAGTGGTTGGGTGCCTGGAGGCCCCCCCACCACGTTCTTGGGCGTCAGGGTGAGGAGGCTCTGGAACTTGGGGAGGAGGGTGGTTGGTTACACAGGGGCTGCAGCGGCGGGCTGTGCTCCTGCTGCCTTTCCTGCAGCTCAACCATACGCCAGAGCATATCAGTTTGATCCTCCAGTAGCCTCAGCATTGCTTCCTGCCTCCTCTCATCACGCTGACGCCACCTATCAGCTTGCTCCCGCCACCTGTCCTCACGTTCATTTTGTGCTTTCCTGCACTCTGACATTGTCTGCCTCCACGCATTCTTTACAAGGTCGCATTTTGCCTCCTATATTGAGGGCCTGCTGGTTTGGTGTGAGAGATCACACACGCAGGGCTGGCGGGCAACAGAATTCGGCTTGCAGGCAGCCATGGTAAGCCACAGTCTTTTGGCTTCTTTAACCTTCATAACATGTGGGAATGGTTTCAAATAGCAGCGCCCTCATTTCCCATACCAAGCACCCATTGGCCATTTAAAATGGGTTGGCCATTTAAAAGGAGGGGCTGCGGTTTTCGGGTTAACATGCAGCACAAACCCAACTAAAACACACACTCACTCAATTCTCTGGGATGATCGCTTCACCCCTCCCCACACCGTGTGGCTAACAGCGGGGATGATTTCTGTTCAGCCACAGGCAAACAGCCCAGCAGGAATGGCCACCTCTGAATGTCCCCTTAATAAAATTCCCCTATTTCAAACAGGTGACCATGAATGATATCACTCTCCTGAGGATAACACAGAGAGATAAAGAGGATTTCCGCACCATCCCCATACACGTTAACAGACTTTTCCAGTAGCTGTTCTGGCCGCGAATGCATCCCAAGTCTTCAGGGCAAATTAATCATTAAACACACTTGCTTTTAAACCATGTATTATATTTACAAAGGTACACTCACCAGAGGTCCCTTCTCCGTCTTTAAGGTCCAGGAGCCCACCTTAGGTGGGTTGGGAGGGTACTGGCTCCAGGGTGATAAACAGTTCCTGGCTGTCGGGGAAAACGGTTTCTCCGCTTGCTTGCTGTGCGCTATCTTCAACCTCCTCCTCCACATCTTCCTCATCCCCAAAATCCGCATCCCAGTTGCGTGAGAATCCATTGACGGAGTCCACGCACAGGGGTGGGGTAGTTGTAGGGGCACCTCCTAGAATGGCATGCAGCTCATCCTAGAAGCAGCATGTCTGGGGCTCTGACCCAGAGCGGCCGTTTGCCTCTCTGGTTCTTTGGTTGGCTTCACACGGCACTGCTGCGGGTCCCTGTTATAGCCTCTGTCCTTCATGCCCTTGGAGATTTTTTCAAATATTTGGGCATTTTGTCTTTTGGAACGGAGTTCGGATAGCACGGATTCCTGTCTCCATACAGCGATCAGATCCAGTACCTCCCGTTCGGTCCATGCTGGAGCTCTTTTGCGATTCTGGGACTCCATGGTCACCTGAGCTGATCAGCTCGCCACGCTGGTCAAACAGGAAATGAAATTCAAAAGTTCCCAGGGCTTTTCCTGTCTACCCAGCCAGTGCATCTGAGTTGAGAGTGCTGTCCAGAGCGGTCACCATGGAGCATCGACCCAGCAAGGTCGATTTCAATGCTAATCCCCTCGTCTGGGAGGAGTACAGAAATTGATTTTAAGAGCCCTTTAAGTCGACAAAAATGGCTTCATCGTGTGGACGGGTGCAGGGTTAAATCGATCTAATGCTGCTAAATTCGACCTAAACTCGTAGTGTAGACCAGGGCTAAGAGAGATTGAAACCAATAACTTGAAGCAATTGCTTTTGATATTCTAAACTTGTCCATTCAAACTGCAGGAACCACGCTCATCAAAGTGCCTTAAAGACAAGGGCATCCTTGGAGGTGTGAGGAACCTGCTCGGTACTAAAGAACTGAGAGTTAATCATAAGTCAGTGTAATAAGAAATCTTGGTAATTACATCGTTCCTTGGTGTAACTGCTGAGCCTCAGCCCTAGTCTGTGATAATTGCTGGTCAGACTGTATTGTGTGTCGTACACACCTAGACCAGTGGTTGTGTCTACACTTGCGTGGTGAACGATCTGTCGATTGCATACTGACATGGTTCTGGGTGAATTAACTGTAGGTTGGTTAAGAATAACCCAGTGTCCTGGTTTGAGAAATCCTGTTCAAGTTAAGAAAAGAAGCTAGCGTTCAGTCCGTAAGCTAACGCTGCCCGGACTCCGTCGAAGGGGTATTGCCTATCACACTTACCCTACCAGCATGCCTCGTCTCTTAGATTTCAGCTTTAAAATCTAACTGGCTCCTCGGCAAAGACAGAAAAATTGACGCCCTTTCTTGCTTACCCTGCCCCACCCCGCGGGGACTCAGGCACCCGTCCGGGCTGTGGGCAGGCACAGGGATCCCCCATTTTGCCAGGACTCAGGCAAAAACCAGGGACCTCTCTGAATCCTCTCCCCCTGCTCGCCCTACGGGAGCCCTGGCAAAGAGGAAGGGCCGGGGCAGAATAAGGGGGGCCACCCCGGGCCTCCTGCCCCCCTGCAACCTCCACCCCTGCCTCTCTCTCTCAGTGCCCCAGACCATGAGCTCTTGTCCCCTCCCCTCTGCCTGGGGGCCGACAAGGGAGATTCAGCCAGTGCTCTCCCTGCGGGGGCACCTCCATGGGGCACCTCTTGTGAGGCCAGACAGACTCACTACACCTAACACACTGTTGTCATGATCTGTAGCTAAAAGGTGGCATGTGAGACATCACTGGAAAACTAATACCTCACCACTTGTTAATACTCTTGTGTGAGGGGTGCGCGGGCTGTGTACAATGTGATCGAATTATGGTCTAATGGTTTTGGCAAGCAGTGCACAAGGCCAGTCTGCCTAGACCAGTGGTTCTCAACCTATTTATCATTGTGGGTCACAGGTTGAGAACCACAGTGCTCCCCCAAACCTCCCACAGTCCCCTATGCCCAGTACCCCTGGCCCAGAGACTACTCCACAGAGCGGGGCCTAAAACCTGGGAGTGCTGCGGCATCCCCACAAACCCCTAGTTCCCAGCACCCCCCCTCCCCACAAATCTGCCCAGAGACCCACTCTCCTTCACCCTCCCCCCCTCCACTGCGGCACTCACCAGCCCCCGGCTGGCAGAAGCGCTCCAGCAGGCTGCCAGCCGCTGTCTCCCCCTCAGCCAGCCCCACCCCCTTTCAGATCAGAGCGGCAAATTTTGAATTTTTTTTAGCACACAGTTGGGCTGCAGGCAGGCCTAGACAATGAAGGGCTATTTAATTAGAAAGTAAGCAATGCTAGCAAGCTAACAAGCAGGGTAGAGGACAGTGTAGCATCTAAAACACCAGCAGGAGAGAGAAACTTTGTCTGGGCTACAAAGACAGGGTGTCTGAACCTGACATGATAAGCAATCGAATCAACTGATTGTACCCAACGTTACTGTGGTAGAAAAGTGCATCAAGGAAGGACATTTATGAAAGCTAATGACAGGCTGGTAATTAAAATCATTGTGAAATGTCTGTATTAGCACCGTATGAGGAATCATGGATACTCACTGTTATGATGCTTTACAGTCTGTGATTAGGAGTTGTTTAAACCAGGCAGGTCAGGAGAGTTGCTAAACAGGTTCTCTCCCAGCCAGGAGGGAAGACAGTCTGTCTGCAATGAAACTAAGCAAGGTGTCAGCAAAATGGGAGCCAATTTACATACAAAGCAGCAGGGTCCTTCAGCCAAGGAGGTTGAAGTCTCTGGGAACTGATAATATAGGAAAAGCTCTTTCACCTAGAAAGACAAGAGAAACCAGCCCCTTGCACTGCGGTGGAAGGTCCTGATGGAGAGTCAGCCATGGCTGGAAAGAAATCTACCTTGAACCAAGAGTGATGCTTGTTGAGTTAAGACTGATCCACTAGACAGCGTATTTTCACTGTCTGTCCATTGATAACCCTTTGTAACTTTATTCCTTCTCCTATGTCCTTTTGTTAATACATTTGTTTTGGTTTGACAGGAAACCGGCTCAGTGCTGTGCTTGAAGGGAAGGGCGTAGTCGTAAAGTTACTAAGCTGTAATGTGCTGAGACTGTCCTCTCCAGCGGAGTCCTGATTCCACCATCCCCACTCCCTGCCGGGGGAATCCATCCCATGGCAGAGCCTGCAGAGCCGCTCTCTCGCTGGGCTCCCAGGCGCATTAAACCTGCAGTCACAAGTCAATACAAAAACTCAGTTGCATCCAGGAACAAAACATCAACAAGCTGGGATCTGGGGACAGCTGCTGGAGATTGGTACCTGCAGTCTGGGGAATTTTAGGCTAATTCTCTTAGTTCTCCAGGCTTCCCTGCTTCTTTCGACAGGCATTCCCTACTGCAGGTGTCTTCATGGGGAAGGGCTCCCAGCAACCTTTGACTCTCCCTCTGGCCTCGTCATGGGGTGCTGCAGGGCCCATTCTTCCCCTGGCATCTCCCCCACTCTGTCTGTTTGGGCCTTGAGGAGCTGAGCCAGGATGAAGCCAACAGATTCTACAGAATTTGCTTTAAAACAGTCTATAGAATGGAGCAGTGATTGTGTGACCCTTCTGCCAGGTGGAGCCAGCAGCAACCAGGGCCGGGTTCAATATCTAGGGGTTCCTTTCCATCGATACAACACAAAACTGGCTCAAGCCCCCACCCAGTAACCTGGGACAATTACACACCACCCTGGGTGCCTCTGCGAGGCCATACTTCCCCTCTCACAAGCACAGAGTCTGAGTGTAGAAAAGAAACTTTTACTAACAGGAGGGAAGTAACTCGGCATTAATTTGGGGAAACACCGCAAACAGGGCTCATACACATAAACCATGAGCAAAAGACCCACCCTCAAATAAGTTGGGCAGTGTCCTTTTCCCCTCAGATTCTTAAATCCAGAAACCCAAAAGTTCCTTTCACGTGCCCGTCCCTTCTCTGCACCCCACTCACAGTCGCTGTCCTTGGCCAGTGCAGCCCCAGAGTTCAGAGGTGCATCTGCATAGTTCACCTCCCCCTGGGTGGAGGGGGGTAAAAAGGCACCTTACACGCTCGGCTGCTTGGGCACTCGCTCACCGCACCTCTCTGCCAGCCGCCCTGCTGGCCGCTCGTTCGCCAGCTGCCTGCCAGTCACCTGCCTTTCAGCCGTGACTTCTGCACATCAGTTTCTTCATAATTTTCAGCTCTTTTCAGGCTGAGCAGATACACAGTCCAACCACAACTGATTTCAGCTCTGATTGAGCATTTAAAATAGCAGAGGCTCCTAATGGAGCCTATTTAGCTCTTTCTTTGAATAGTGGGGGGAACGGGTTAAACCAGTCAAGGGAGAACACTTGGGGACGGATCCACACCTTCTGGCTGAGACACCTGTCCTCTCCCCTCTTACTCTCACACGGCTCTGGCATTCAAGCCCCTGGCTTAATGAGGTCCTTTTAGCTGAGGTGACCCCCTCATTTGGAACAGGTTAAGCACAGGTCTGCTTCCCTCTATTCATACAATAATGCCAACAACATTGGTAACAGCATTTCACTACCCCTGCATTCAGTGCTAAAGTGATTTGTAACCCAACACCAGCCAAAGTGGATCACTGTGAGCAACACCGCTCTAGCTGCTGGATATCTAGGCAGAGTAGGTATGTTCATGTCAATACAGTTTGCTCCGGAAGTCTCTCCCCCTTCCAGCTAGTTCATTTAGACCCTTACAATTGTGATGACTTTTATATGCTTCTGAACCGTCCTGCAGGCTTCTGGCACAGGAGTAAAATTCTGTCGGAAACTCGGCTGAGCGGGGAAAGCCCGACACTATTTTTGTAGGATTCCCCCCGGGAGACGTGTCTTCCTGTCTACTCCTTTCTTTGGATTAGGGGAAGTTCAGCATTTCCCATGTTCCCTGGACTATGAACCACTCATGAACCTCTGTGTCATAAAAAGTCCTGTGGCACCTTATAGACTAACAGACGTATTGGAGCATAAGCTCTCGTGGGTGAATACCCACTTCATCACATGCATGTCTGTATTCAACCACGAAAGCTCATGCTCCAATACGTCTGTTAGTCTATAAGGTGCCACAGGACTCTTTGTCGCTTTTTACAGATCCAGACTAACACGGCTCCTCTCTGATATCTGTGTCACAGGCTCCCAAGTGCTGCCTCGGCCCATTGGACCCCGTGTGCTCTTCTCTGGGGGCCCTGCCTGGCCCCCTGGGGCCTAGAATCAGAGACTTTCTCCAGTGGTTCAGCCCTAGTGCTCATGTGTGGGGGAGGATCCACAAACTGTCCCGGAATAGGGCAGATTCATTTATTTAGGGACTGGTGCTGCTTCCCTCCAGTCTCCTCAGCATCACAGGATTGGGCCCATATACTGCAGACTCGAGTCTGCCAGCATCACAGTGACGCCTGCCTCGCCTGAGGAGGGGCAGCAGATGAAGCCGATGGAACCGAGTTTAAACATCTCATTGACTGGCCGCCTCTTCTTACAGCTTCCTTGTTTTCATGGCCGCGCTTCCCGCCCACCAGCAGAAGGGTGAGTGAGGAATGAGGCTCCCACCCTACGCCGACCTGTTCCCAGCATATGGCAGCATTATTCCACCCACTCAGCCATTGCAAACTGAAACCACACCCCAGGCTGGCAGGATTTGCATCCATTGCACACTCCTCCCCCGGGCCAGAGAGCCAGGCCAGTAACTAGGGCACCGAGTTTCATCTGGCAGGATGTCAGCCTGGCCACCGGCTCTGTGCTCAGACAAGCCCCCATCACGAGTGATGTGTAACAGCTGCTGGGCTTTGGGGAGCTCGAGCTGCTCCCCAGCCCACGGCTGACGTGTGAGTGCAGCATGCGCTTGTCCTGGGCAGATCCATGCCTGGCTGCTCCCATGAGAACCTTTAGCAGGAAGTGAAGAGAGAGAGAAACCTCTGCAGCCTCGCCCTGTGGCTGCGACAGTGTCCGGTTAGCGGTGCTATCACGGGGAGACGGGTCTAGGAGCCTGGTACTGAGGTGGCACTTCCCAGTTTCCAGCCCAGCTTCTCAGGCACTTAGAATTGTTGGGGGAAATCCCCGTCTGGCCTGAAATGTCTCCTGCCTCTTCCCAGCTTAGTGGGGAACTTGGGGTCAAATTCCACTGGGCTGGTTTCTCGGGTCTCTCTCCTGCCGTGTCTAAGCTACGCTCTGGGCAGTGCAGGGCTTTAGTTCAGCTTCCAACTTTGTTCAGACTTTTCCTACCCTGGTGATTTCAGCCGCCTCACCGACAAAAACCACCCGCGGGCAGAGTTCAGTGAGAGCCGGGGGCAGCACAGTCTCCTCAGGGCAAGAACCACACAGGGATGCAGTTTTCCCCAACCCCGGCATTAGAGCCCCAGGACATTCAGAGTCCAGGTTACATGGGACTAGTCCGGCCATGCGGAAGTAAGAGAGGCCCAGGAAAGGCCCCAGGTTTCTGTGGGACACTTGCCGAGTCCCTGATTTTCGATGACGGGGGAAGGGAGATCACCTGCCCCATGGTTCCTCCAGTGCAAAGGAGACGTTTCACAGGGCGTGGATGGAAGCTCAGGGAGGCCAGTGCCGCCTCCCCACCCAGTCCCGTCCATGAGAACGAGGGGCCAAGAGACCCCGGGAAGGGGCTGGGCATTCCCAGAAAGAACAGGAATTAGCCCTTCACCCAGCGGGGGGCCTGGGGGTTTCCGGCCAGGCTAAGCCCGGGGGCCTGGGCTGAAGCAGGCTGTGAAGGACGGCAGCGTCTGTGGCTCCAGTCTGTGAGCTCGGAGCGAATGCAACCCCAGGCTGCGGGGGACAGGGGTCCCTCCCCCTGCGGTCCCAGCTCCACCCAGGGCAGAGTTTGAAGCCTGGCTTGGCTCAGTTCCAGGCACTCAGACCCAGCTCCTGGCTGCACCAGGGAGTCAGGGGGCATCTTCCTCCCCCTGGGCCGAGCTGCTGCCTGTGTCTGGTGAGGGGGAGGGAGGCGGGCACAGAGCGGAGCAGCCCTCCCCACCCGTCAGACCATTCCCATCTGCCCACACAGGGTGCGGCTCTCTCCACAAACTGCCTCGTCTCCCGGCATGGCCGGTTTTCTCCCTGCCACGCCCTGGGGTCCCTAGTCCGTTGCCACGGTCCAAGAAGACCAGGCCCCGGTGCGGCTGCCCTGCCGTGGAGGGACGACTTGGGGTTCACGTCCTTTTGGACAGCCCGGGTATCCCCTGCCATGGCCCCTGGGCTCTGGATAAGCTCACCGTGGTGGAGTCACAGGGGAACTGCAGGCGGTATCGATAACTGTCCCCCTCGGCTGCCAATGCCCTCAGGTTTCCTCCCCTCCCTCCGGACCATGGCAGAGAAGCCATGACTCTACACCGAGGCCTGAAGGACGGCCTCAGTCGTGCTGCCCTCGGCCTCAGTTGTCCCAGGCTCTGCAAGGCACCGCGCTGGGCTGGCCTGGGCTGCCAGTGCAGAGATCTGAGCTCTCAGAGGGTTGCAGTGATGCTGAGAGCAGGGCAGAGGGGCGCCCCCGACAGCAGCGCAGCTCGCGAGGAGACCCGGCGGGCTGGTCCTGATCCATCAGCACGGCTGAAGGGTGCAGTGTTCGTTAGCAACGCGTGAAGCTGAGTGCAGGGTAAAATGAACAAGTGGAACTTTAATAAAGTCCCGTGCACGGCCCTGTCCACGCGGCTCAGCAGCTTCCAGCCTGACTCCCGGCGTTCCAGGGGCTCATCAGATACCATCAACAACAGCCCCTCCAGGGGACATGGGCCCTCTGACTCCAGTTTCACTGATCATGATACCGCTTCCCTCCTTTACAAAGAGACCCATTAAAAACAAAGCCCTGACACAGCCCCGACCCCGTGTCCCTTCGGACAGAGGCTGCTAGCACAGAGCCGCCTTTACCACACACTCAGCTGGTTACGCAGTCTGAGCTTGCACGGGAGCGACCTCTCTCTGTCTCCCTTTCACCTGCCTCCGAGTCCAGCAAACCACTATCCCTGTGGCATGCATCTCCTCCCTCCCTGCGGGACTGGCCTCCGGCTGCTTGTCTCTGCTTTCGGTGATGGACTCAGTCTCTGGGGGCTGTTTCAGGTGTTGTGTCTGCTGCTGGCTGGTAAGTGACTCCTGTTCCTTCAGATCACTTGTCCCTCTTGTATAGTCACCTCGTACCCCCTGGGGGCCGCTGCACCCCTCACAACCCCTTCAGTCTGCTCCTGCTGGTGTCCCACTAATGGCTGGCACCTCACCGCAGTGCCCGTCTCCAGGGCCGGCAGGTCTTTGGCTGATCTGTGGTACGCTACTGCCTGCTTGCTCTGGTTGTTGGCCCCCTCCCCTCAGTGGAATCTCCATCCTTCTGGCTGCAACAGGTCTTCCCACATTGGTACCAGGGTTTGGGTCACTTGCCCAGCCAGTGCCTACGTTAGACTCTTTTGGATCCCCTGTGTCAAAAATGTTAACAAGGGGTCGGACCCAGAAGAAGCAGCTTGTGTGACAGTCTCTTAGCTCTTTTTACAGCTGCGTTCACCTTAGCATTACTCTGGGGGAATGCTGGGGAGGAGACGTGCTGGTTAAACTCCCATTTGTGTGCAAAGTTCCTGAATTCTTCCAAGGCGAACTGGGATCTGGTGTAGTGAATACAGTGTCCGCAATGCCGTATCTCGCTGAGCGGGCCTTCAATTTGCCAGGCACTGACTGGCTTCTTGTATCTGGCAGGGCACTGACCTCCCAAAAATATGAATAGAATCCGTTTTTTTCCTTGCAGGTAAATAATTCAGCTCCCACCTTTCCCCTTGGTTGGGTGGGCAGCTCTTGGGATACCAAAGTCTCTGTCTGCTGGGGGCATACGGCGAGTTATATGGGCCCATGGTGCCCGTGCGCCACCAATATTCAGGAACGTGGGCCTGGTTCCACCAATGTTTGGGGCTCTGCTGCCAGCCCCACATCTGGGGTCCTGGCTGCCACCCAAGGCTCAACTACCGGCTCCATGCCCGGGGACACCAAACTTGTGTGGAACATGGGGGGGTGGGGCGGTTTGGGGATTAACATGAGAGAAGCTGAGAGGTAGACACAGAACAAATAGGAACCTGCAAACACAGATCATGCTGAGAAACTGACCCTGCTCCCATTGTAGTTAGTGGGAGTTTTCCCATTGTGCTCAAAGGGAGAGGGACTGAGTCCAAACTGTGATTTAAACTGTGTTTTAAAACCTGATGAAAGTCGCTTTGCACAACATTTAACAGATTTCCAACTGCACACTGGAACTAGAAGGCGCTGCTAAACAGGACAGCTGTACAGGAATGAATGGAGTGTTGACCGTAACAGCAGGAGCATGCAAAATATAAAATGGAAACATTTATTAAAACAACCACCTTTCCTGTATATTAGACAGATAAGACCTCTTCCCTATGGTCTAGTGGAGATTTAAGAAACAGATGTTCCGGGGGGAGGAGGGGCGGAATTCTTCAGGGCAGGTTAGAGAATGGAAACATTGGAGCAATGAAGTAAGAAAACCAAGAAGCCATTTAATCTGCCGTACCATATACACATAAACATCTAGACACATTAATTCAGACATTTGAAGAGTTCAGCTAAATGAAGCAATAAACGGATAGGAATAATGAGCCAGATCCTAAACTGGTGTCAATTGGCATAGCATCATTGACTTACATCAGCTGAGGATCTGACCCAATAAGCAGAATGTAACATTTTAAAATTGATATGTTAGGGTTAAAGTTATATATATATCGACTTACAAGGCGGGGGCGGGGGGCGGGACTTGGACCTGTTCTGGGAACCACCAACAATTATAAAAACCTGGCGCCCATGGCTGGGGGTTCTCACCTGACCAGCCATGTCACACCCTTCGATGGAGGAGCAGAGCTGGGTACTCGTTCCTGGCCAGTAAAGACACTCTACCTGCACCATGTTGCTTACACAGGCTGTAGTGGTGCTAGGATACCTCTGCTCTGCAGCCTTTCAAGCTCCTTGCGTAGTGCCAGGGACGTTTCCTTCACGTGTAACCCTTCTGCCCGTCTGAGCTGGCAGCAACATGGGCCGGGTTCAGTACCTAGGAATTCCGTTTCAATAACACAATGCAAAACTGGATTCTTCTTTGAATAAAGGAGGGAAAGAACGCACCATTATGTTGGGGAAACACCACAAACAGGACTCATAACACAAACCATGAGCAAAAGACCCACCCCCAAGTAAGTTTGGCAGTGTCCTTTTCCCCTCAGGGTCTTGAGTCCAGCAACCCAAAAGTCTCTGTCCCTGGTCAGTGCAGCCCCAGAGTTCAAAATTTTATCTGCAGAGTTTTACCTCCCAGCCTGGGTGGCAATGGGAGAGGGGGCGCAGGGGTGTTAAGGGGCACCTTATGTGGTCTGAGGCCAACTGCCCCACTTCTCACTGCGAGCCACTCTACCAGCCGCTCCACTCCACACAGCCATCCCGCGAACTGCACTGCTCCACCAGCCGCTCCACCACTCTAGCCATCCCGCAAACTGCTCTGCCAGCTGCTCCGCAATATATCTTCAGGCCCCCCCACTACTTAACACAGCACTCAGTGATTTCAGCTTGTAGTAGGGGAGCCCCAGTGCTGGTACACCATTGGCCCAAAGTGAATTCAGCTCAGCAGCCTGTAACTAGACTCCTAATAGAATCAAAATTAGCTCTGATATTCCACAGTGGAAAGAGAATCAGGTACAATTAGTATTTCAGGCCCTCAAAATGCACCCATACTATCAGGTACAAATACCTGTCCCCAGCCTCTCTCAATTCACTGGGTTGTGGAACCCATGTCCCTTGTCTAGCGAGTGCTACTTAGTTGATGGTGAGTCCCTCTGTCATAAAACAGTTTCATTGTCCTTGATTCACATAATCAGGGTAACAACACTTTATTCTTCCTGCCCCAATAACAGAGAAACTGGGGATCCCGCAGCAGCCAAAGTGACCATTTGGGCTGCTGTGGGCTCAGGCTAGGCGGGGTGGGTGTGCCTATGCAAACAAGATCAGCCCCTGAAGTTCTTTTCCACAACTCACCACCAGATGTCAGGGTAGAGCTCATCCTGATTCTGCTTACATGCGGAATGATGTCAGATTGGAGGGAGGTCTCAAATGGGGTTCTACAGGGATCTGTTCTGGGTCCAGCGTTGTTTAACATCTTTATCAATCACCTGGATGTAGGTATAAAGAGCACACTGATCAAGTTTGCAGATGACAGAAAGCTAGGGGGGTTGCCAATACTTTGGAGAATAAAGCTAAAATTCAGAGGGATCTTGATAAATTGGAGAACTGGGCTGTAGACAACAAAATGGCATTCAGCAAAGAGAAGTGTCAGGTGCTCCACTTAGGGAAGAAAAACCAAGTGCACAAACACAGCCTGGGGGATAACTGGTTTGGCAGCAGCACGGCTGAGAAGGATCTGGGAGTTGTGGTGGGTCACAACCTCAACATGAGTCAGCAATGCGAGGCTGTTGCAAAAAAAGCAAATGCAATTTCAGGTTACATTAACAGAGGGTAGCACGCAACTCACAGGAGTTGATAGTACCACTCTACGCTGCACTGGTTAGGCCTCAGCTGGAGGACTGTGTCCAGTTTTGGTCACCAATGTATAGAAAGGATGTAGAGAAACTAGAAAGGATCCAGAGGTGAGCGACAAAGACGATCAAATTTCAGAGGGGTCGCTGTGTTAGTCTGTATCAGCAAAAAGAACGAGGAGTCCTTGTGGCTAATGAGACTAATGATCAGAGGGCTGGAATGCAGCCGTAGGAGCAAAGGCGGAAGGAACTGGGTATGTTTAGTTTGGAAAAGAGGCGATTAAGGGGGGACATGATAGCGGTCTTCAGATACTTGAACTCTGCCATAGAAAAGCTGGAGAAAAGTCATTCTCTCTGGCTACCGAGGGCAGGACAGGAGGTGATGGGATCAAACTGTAGCACAGCGGATTTAGATTAAATCTCAGGAAAAACTTCCCAGCTGTAAGAACAGTCGGACAATGGGACAGATGCGCGGGGAGGTCATGGAAGCTCCTTCACGGTAGGTTTTCAAAAGGAGGCTGGAGCCGTCTGTGTTGGATGGTTAAAACATAACAGATCCTGCATCTCGGTGGGGGGTTAGATTAGATGATCCTGCTGGTCCTTTCTAACCCTATGATTCTCAGCACACAGGTTCCCCAGTGGGGTCTATTTCCAGTTGCAGCTTTCCTTCAAGGCACCTGTTGCCTTTGAAAACCTCCCCATATGCTTTTAAAAGTGTGTCCATTGTTCCTGGGGCTCCTCCTTTTGCCTCTTGCACTGCAGCTATCCAATTCTGGTGCTGCAGGTTGGATTAAGTTAGATTAAATATATGGGCCCAAAGCGTTAACAGTGTTAACATGACCCAATAACGGTCCAACATTAAACATCAGAGGGGTAGCCGTATTAGTCTGGATCTGTAAAATCAGCAAAGAGTCCTGTGGCACCTTATAGACTAACAGACGTATTGGAGCATGAGCTTTCATGGGTGAATACATGCATCCGACGAAGTGGGTATTCACCCACGAAAGCTCATGCTCCAATACATCTGTTAGTCTATAAGGTGCCACAGGACTCTTTGCAACATTAAACAGTTTCAAACAAGGTTTGGGGTTTGGTATCCAGAGATCTCAACCTCCTTAGTAGCAGGGAAAACACATAATTAACCTTTTATTAAAGATACAGAAAAGGAGGAAAAACAGTTAAAGCCTTTGCAATGCAACGTATTGAATAAGGTTTCCATTTTCACTACATCCTTTGTTCCCTTCCTCTGTAGCAGGAGAGAGTTTTTAGAAGGGAAACCCCCTTGTCTGACAGTCTCTTAGCTGGTATCAATGATGGGCAATAAGTGTCCTTTGGGGAAAGGAAACGTTAGTTGAGATGGGCTGGCGCTGCTGTTGTTATAGTTGCTGTTAAACTCCAATCCCGTTTCCTAGAAGGCAAAACAAAAACCCCCACAAAAGGGGAAAACCACGAACAGCAAAGATGGAAAATGCAGCTTCTGTCTCTGGTGTGGGATCTCATGTGCAGCCCTGCTGCTGGAAAAACCCAGGCCCAGCACGCAGTCTTATTAGCCATTCAGAGCCTGGCAAACTTGTACCAGTGTTGGGCTGTTTAGGGCATTGTTTTAGCTGCCTGTCTGGTCACAGGCTTTCGGCAGTGTTGCAAAATATGCAGTCTTGCCCAGCTAAGCCAGACAGAAAGAAAAAGAAGGGAGCTAGGAAAGAGAAGTAAGAAGGTGGGGAAGGAAAAGGACACAGGGGGTATGTATGTGACAAAGTCTCACACCCCAGGTGGTGTTGGGGATTTAGCTGAAGCCAGCAGAGGTGCCTGTGTCATCTGGCTCCTTCTCTTTTTGGCTCAGTCTGGTCAGGACAACGCTCAGGTTTAGGGTGAAGAAGGTCCAATGGCGTCACGCAGGATCCCAGGAGACGGTGTAGGTGGTAGCCATAATGGTGAAACGTACGTCTTCCCCTTTTTCTGTCTGTCTGTCAGCTAGCATCGCAGTAGCCAGCTTCTCCCCCCAAAGTCTCTTTGGGGACCGAAGAGGGGAGCGGTGTGTGGAATAGTCCATCCTTTCATTACTTGTCCACCAATTAGGCCGTCTTCGACATGCCAATTTTGGTTCACTGATTTTCGGTTCCACACTTTTCTTGTTTACCAGGCACAATCTTAACACAGCCCTTGAGTTCTCGCAGGAGGCCTTTTTGTCTGGACTAATTCCATCCTTCTGTCTCACTTTTGCACCTTTTCCCATCAACATTTGTTGTTATTGTGACACTTTATGAACATACACTCCGTTTGTACAGTTGAGCTCACACTCAGGGTAAGTTTGTAGGCCCACTTATTACAACCTGCATCCTGATCAGCTCCATAGCTTGTCGGGGTGTATTCCCCCAGAGGGGTCTATGGTGCTCACCATCCACCACTACAAAACCATGACCATACCTTGCTGGGGACAGGGCATAGAGGGCTGCACGTGCTGCAGCTCCCCACTGCCTCAAGCTTCCCAGCAGCCTGAGGAGCCTGGGGAACTATCACTTCTGGGGGGGGGGGATAGCTCAGTGGTTTGAGCATTGGCCTGCTAAACCCAGGGTTGTGAGTTCAATCCTTAAGGGGGCCAGTTGGGGATTGATCCTGCTTTGAGCAGGGGGTTGGACTAGATGATCTCCTGAGGTCCCTTCCAACCCTAATGATCTATGATTCCCAGAGCAGAAGGAAATTGTGGAGTGACACAGGTTTTTCACCAGAGACCAAGATGAAGGGGAAACTCCAGGGCTCCACGGGGATTAGACCGAATTCCCTGGCTCACACCTCCAGCAGCTGCCCTGCAGAGAACTCACAGCTCAGCTCTGCCACCGCGGTTCCCTAGCAAAGCGTGAGGCTGAGCGCAGGTCGAGTTGGCCAGGTGGAGCTTCAGTAAACCCCGCACACTGCTCTGCCCACGTGGGCGAGCCGCTTCCAGCCCAACTCCCCCATTCCCTGTTCCACTGGTGTCCTGCCATCACAGACCCTCTGAGGAACATGGGCCCTCTGACTCCAGTTCCACTCACCATGATACACCCTCTGCAGGCATGGCCATGTCCTATTGGACGGTTGCTCTGGCAGGGTGTCCTGCCTGCTGCAGTCGCCAGCATCTGATGTTCCACATAAAGGTGAAATGCACCTGGGCAGCTGCAGAGCACCACACCAGCTTCCTTTAGGTAATGGCGGAGACGGTGCATTGCTGGGAAAACACGGGGTATTGCATCCACCTGCAGCTCAGTAAGTCCCATAGATATGGTGTTATTATGGGATGTCCTGGTTAAGATCTCAGAGAATAGAAATGCTAGCAGTCAGGGTGCAAATTGTGTGTTACAGTGTCACGGGGCCGGTGCCTTGCACACTGGGCAACTATGTGGTTCTGACATACATCCCAAAGAGGCAGAAAGCACGTTATCTATCTGTCACCCAAATATCCCAATGGCTCTCAACCCTTAAAACAACACATATGGCGAGTTGTCGCCAAACACAAGAAGCCTGTGCCTGGCTCCTAGCACTGCAGGACTGTGCCCTCCCAGAGAAGGGCCTTTTGGACTCCTTTGTGGGACTGTCCACCAAGCGGCCAAATGCAGCCCTGGTGTAAGTGTGTGCCACGTCATTGAAATCAGTGAGTCACATCTGCTCAGGGCTGAATTTGGCCCAGTGTCTTTGTTTGCTGCATTGCTAACTTGTGAAAGTGCCCTGGGGCAGGCAGGAGGAATTGGATTTGGGTTCCAGGTTATGGAAATGATTGCCTAATTATTACCACCAGTCCCTGAATTCCTATACGATTTGTCATACAACATACTTGACGGACAGATTGGGCCTGTATAGGAACTTAGACAGATGTCACTTCCCCCAGGAGCTATATGCAGCCATGTCTGGGTTAGAAATCTGTACAACTTTCTGTTCACCAGTGACACTGCACAACAAAAATTGGATTCATCTGATAATCCAGGTGGGGATTTAGGGAGCCAGACTGTGATTTCCTGCCTTGGAATCTGGCCAAGAAACCACGGCAAACACCCTGCTCTTGAGAAAAGGGTCCGGGGACCTCTAAGGATGGAGCATGGGTTCTGAACTGCCTCAGAAGGAAGAGTATCACCCGTGCCACTGCCTGCAGCACCTGGGTTTCTCTTGGAGGTCTCGCATCTAAGCATTGACCTGGCCTGGTCATACTTAGCTCTGAGATCAAACACCATGCCTCAGTAGTGTGGCTTGGGGCTGTGAAGTCTCAGTACATTGCAACCTGATCACGGTGTGCTATTGCTGGGGTAGTTTGATATTTCAGATCAATAGCTGGGTGTGTCCAGAGTGAGCTGTTATTTGCTGCAGTTCTCACCTCCCAGGGCACCAGCCACCTAGATGGAGCAATTAACTCAATGGTGTTTTCAGTCTAACAAGGATTAATAACAACAATGCAGGATAAACAACTGACTGTGGGATGAAAGCCATGAAGCTGCAAGGTGTGGAATACTGGAAATGCAATAGAAGAAGGTGGATCACTCAGTGCTGGCATCAGAATTGAGCCACAGCCGGGAAGAGTGGAGTAAACCTGTACTTAAAACCTGCTTCTTGCAAGGAGCCTTCCCACACAGATTTCCTCAGCAGCCTCCCACGCTGAATTGCTGTCTCTCTCACTGAGTCTGACTGGAAGCACTCTGAGGCAGGGATCTTGTCTTTCTAGGTTTCCTGTGAAGAGCCACAGGCTGGTTCAGAGGTATAGAAATAATGTCCAGGTCCATACCTTGCTCCTCGGGGGTCGGGGGAATAAGAACTATTGCCCGGCCAAGCTGCAGCTTTCAAACTTCAGCCATTTCTGGGCTTGGTATCTCCTCTCCTCCTCGGGCCTGGTGCATCTGTGTCCTGTGCAGGCTGATCGTGAGGACCTCCTGACATGCTTCACCCCCCATTCTCTCACCCACCCTCCTGTTGGCCAGTTAATTGAGTAGGGAGGTTTTCTCTGTCTGCCCTGAGTATATCCGACATCACCAGTTTTCTGCAGTTGCCGATGTCCCTGAGCATTGGTGGATCTCAGTCCCCCGCTTTCCTCCTTAGGTTTCTTTGCTTTGTCTTCCAAGGCAATTTCTAAACATGACAAGGTCCTGTTCATATCCTTATTCTGTGTGGGCAGGGACAGATACCCAGAGCTGGCTCCTTAGAACGTGGAATTAGGTTAAAATATGGGCGGTCCTTATAGATCACCTGTGAGCTGCTTCCTCCCACACTTGAACCAGCTCCACCTGGGTGTGTCTTTAAATTGCAGCTGGCTCAGCGCTGGGCACTCAGATCCAGCTCTTGGCAGCACCATGAAGTCAAGGGGCCTCTTTCTCCTCCTGGGGCTCTTTACCCTCTGGACAGCGCTACAGGGTGCACCAACAGAAAGTGAGTACAGGCAGAGAAGGGATGAGGGCATGGAGGGGAGACCTGGCATGGAGGGGGCAAGGGGCAGTGGGTGCTTGGAAATACCTGACACCTTAGTTGGTTTGTCTCATCAGTGACCTGACGCAGAAACCTGTCTCCATTGTCAGAGCCACTGGCACAGGGATGGGACTGACCACAGCAAAGACAGGGTGAGGGGACGAGATTCCCTTGGAGCAGCAGAGAGAATTACAGACCAGCTGGACTGGCCACACACTGCGAGTTCCCGAGATGCTGAGTGACAGGCATCTGAGGGCTCAGGCTCTGGACTGTTTTAGTTGGCGGCTTTTATTATCAATATAAGAATATGCAGGTGCCCAAACTCTGCACTACAGCATCAGCGAGGGGGAACAGGGTTGTCTGAGGTTGAGGAACCCAGGTACAGATGGGGAGAGAAGAGGGGAGGCTCTACCCATGGGACTTCACATGGGTCCCCAAGGCTGTTTCTGCTCTGAACTGTTTCTCGTCTCAAACATGAAACTCAGCAGGGAAGCCCATCAGGAACAGCCTTTTTTGGGCTGCTGGGTGCTCCTGATTCCTCAGGACACACAGACCTGCTTCCAAGGTGCTCTCTTCTTGGCAGTGTTTGTTAACAGAGAGCAAGGCTCCGTGCCCCTCTTGTTTGTGAGCCCAGGTGGAAGTCCAGCACGTAATCTTCCCACCCCACCAGGTTTTGATGGCCCTTAATATGTCGCCTTGTAATGATGGATCCATAGCGCCATCCGCTGCTTCTCTGAATAACCTTTCCCAACAATGACAGGTTTCAGAGTAGCAGCCGTGTTAGTCTGTATCCGCAAAAATAACAGGAGTGCTTGTGGCACCTTAGAGACTAACAAATTTATTAGAGCATAAACTTTCGTGGGCTAGAAGTGGGTTGTAGCCCACGAAAGCTTATGCTCTAATAAATTTGTTAGTCTCTAAGGTGCCACAAGTACTCCTGTTATTTTTCCCAACAATGTCTTCCCAGGCTGCTCAGAACTCAGACATGTCACTGAGGCCGGCTTCCAGGCTGATATACTGGCTGCCTGAGGGACGGGCTGGTTTTTCAGGAGGAAGGCTGACCTGCGTCGCGTTATTAAGTGGGGGGTTGTTTGTTTGTGGGCTGAGCTGAAGTTAATGTCACCGGTCAGTGGAGCTGGAGATGTAATTTCCAACTCGGGTAGATGTACCTGCGCTAGCTCTGACTGAACTCGGGTGCTGCAAATAGCAGAGTAGCTGGGGCTGTATGGGCAGCGGGCCAGCTGCAGCTCCAGTGTAAACATACACAGTGAAACCCCATTTCTTACTCACATCCAAATACCATCTAAAGGACTGAAAACGTGTGGGGCCAGATTCTCATGTGCGCCTGGCTTCTGGTGGGCACAGCTGAGAGGACTGACTACCAGGGAGCCGGGCACAGCTCCCTGATCCTAGGATTGGTCCTGTGTTCTCCCCATCATTGCTTAGAGCAGATCCATTTGTCTTCTACGGATTGGTGGTGCACAGAGGTCTCTGGCCATGCCCTCTCCTGGCCCCAACATGCCCCCTACATGAAGGGATGTAGAAATTCCCATCGAAGAGAGACGCTCTGGTGGGAGTGCCCTTCGGAATCCATCCTTTCCAAAATACCATAACCCATCTTCCCCACAGCCCCTTCCCTGAGCACTTAATCTGGACTGTCCATGGTTCCTGACTCACTGAATTCTAGCTTTTAAAGTCCCTTCAGGACAAGAGGAAATAAACTCCATGGCCCACTGACCATTGAGACTTCTGTCTACGTCCCGCTATAGCAATGGATTCCCACTGAAGATCTAGATGTAAGCAGGGGAATGGTCCCGCTATTGTGGGGAACTTTCCTGGCGTATGCACTACCCCAGCGAAATGGGCTAGTGAACGGATCTGAGTCCTCGCTCCCATTCCCTTCACCCGCAGGCCGGTCTGCCCTCGAGTGCTCCCCTTCCATCCTCCTCATAACCCCGACATGGCTGGGCCCAGGATTCCTGGGGGGCTGGGCCCGCAGTCTTGTCGTGGTCACATAGGACAGGGGTTAGGGTGTCCTCACTCCGGGGCACTGTCTCTGCACCAGAAACTTCCTTGCCCCACTGCTCACCGCAGAGTTCAGAGCAAATACGATTTGTTAACCCACAACTAATGAGAACATGGGAAAAGGGGAAGGTGAGAGGGAAACATGTCAGCCTGCTCCATGGGCCTGGGGCACCGCACCCGGCTGTCTCGGGGGCACAGGGACGTTCCCAGCCTGCTCCTCGCAGGGCCCACACCCCTGCCCACACCCCTGCTCAGGCCCTGGCTGTGTTGCCGTGACACCGGGGCTCGCATCCTGCTCTGGCTGTGCCCACACGCCCGCAGGTGCTAGGGGGCAGGGCCCGTCCCCCCAGCTTCGCTCTGGTCGGGGTCACGAGCCCCTCCCAGCCCGGCCTGCAAGTCCTCGTGCCTGGGGCCTCCCTGCGCTGGGCCCGGGGCCTGGGGCCCCTGAACTCCCCAGCCGCTCACGCGCCCGGCTCCGCACGGCCCCAGCCCCGGCCCCGGCCCCACTCACACCCTGCCTCCATCTCAGCTCCCGGGGCTGCTCCTCTGGCCCTCGCTCCCAGCCCAGCCGGGCTCCTGCTCTCCCCTTAGCTCTGCCCCTCCAGCCCGGCAGCTCCACCTCACACGGGACCCCACACTCCTGGCTCCCTCATTGGCCTGGCTGCCCTGTCAATCAGCCTGACCTGGAGTGTTGGCCTCTCCCCATTGGCCCTGGGGACTGTCAGCCTTAGGGTCCTGATTTCCCATTGGCCCTCCCCCTTTCTTTTGGCCCTGGGAGAGGGCCAGCGAACAACCCCCCTAGTGTCAGGGAGGGGCCAGCAGCCCCTGACCCAGCGTTATCCTGTTCTGTGTCTTAGGTCTGGGAACATGAGGTTTCCGATGGGCTGAGTACACGATACCCCAGCTGGCCTGTGCAGGGCAATGTCCGGCTTGGAGCAGAGCTGATTAGTGAAGGAAACGTCCTGGCCTGGAGCAGGGCCTCGGGGCTGAGAATAGGGATTCAGAGATGGGGGCAGAGGTCCATCATCAGTGATCGTTTGGCCCATTTCTTCAGGATCCTCTCTCATTCCACATGGAGTTGTTATTGGCTGCCATGTGACACCTGTGAGACTCACCGATTGCACGGTTCCTTCGTGGGGATGAATCAGCGACAGGAATGTCCCACAGGATGCCAGCGCAGCAGTAACAGGGGTGTGGTCATGAATACGTGGCAGTTACGCCTAGGCAGCGCTCAGGGGACAAGAAGTACCTGTTCTATAGCTGCCTAGCGTCAGTGCCTTCATAATAATCTACTCTGTGTTGGGAAATGATCTGGACAAGAAACCTCATGCAGACACTGAACATGGGAGACTGGCTGGATCTGCGAGAGCCACCACCTTTGAGACTTCTTAGTGACGGGCAGGATGATTTGAGTACTACACATGGTCAGACATGGAATTCCATCACCGCTGATTGTCGCTGTCTTCCTTCCAGATGAGACTCAACCCACTCTCCCAGCCGCAGCATGCATCTCCCCTTGCCACCGACACAGCAGTTCTTGGTCAGTCGTATTCGAACCTTGCAGACGGGGAGACACTACGTTCTGTGTCAGAATCTCTAGTCTGCCCTACCCTACCTTCGGAGGCCAGGAATGCTGTGATTTCATGATGCCCTGAGTGGCCCCCTTTCTGAGCAGTGGGGGGACTTGGAGTAGAGAATGAGAAGTGAGAGGAGGAGTAGGTGCGAAAAGAGGACTCAGGGCTGAGTTCAAAGCTTCTCCTATAAGTGTCACTACAGGCCAGAGCAGGGGCAGCAGGTCTGTATAAGTTTTGGTGGTGCCCAGAATGGGTCCAAGTCCCATCCCCCCACACATCTGCTTAAGGCTCTGGGAGGGAGTTTGGGTGCTGGAGGGGTGTGGGCTCTGGGTGGGGCAGGAGGTTGGGGGGCAGGAAGGGGTACGGGCTCTGGGAGGAGTTTGGGTGTGTGTGGGGGTTCAGGCTCTCGGAGGAGTTTGGGTGTGGGGGGGGGTTCAGGCTCTGGGAGGGAGTTTGGGTGTGGGAGGGGTGCGGGCTCTGGGAGGGAGTTTGGGTGCGGGAGGGGTGTGGGCTCTCGGAGGGAGTGTGGATGCGGGATGTGGGCTCTGGGCTGGGGCGGGGGGTTGGGGTGCAGGCTCTGGGAGGGAGTTTGGGTGCGGGGTGTGGGCTCTGGACTGGGGCAGGGATGTGGGAGAAGGTGAGGGGTGCGGGCTCTGGGACGGAGTGTGGATGCGGGATGTGGGCTCTGGGCTGGGGTGGGCGGTTGGGGTGCGGGAGGGGTGCAGGCTCTGGGAGGGAGTTTGGGTGCAGGGTGTGGGCTCTGGGCTGGGGCAGGGATGTGGGAGAAGGTGAGGGGTGCGGGCTCTGGGACGGAGTGTGGATGCGGGATGTGGGCTCTGGGCTGGGGTGGGCGGTTGGGGTGCGGGAGGGGTGCAGGCTCTGGGAGGGAGTTTGGGTGCAGGGTGTGGGCTCTGGGCTGGGGCAGGGATGTGGGAGAAGGTGCGGGGTATAGCTCTTATCTCGGGTGGCTCCCAAAAGCGACCCGCACACCCCTCTGGCAGCGGCTCCTAGGCGAGGGGACCAGGGGGTCTCCACTCACCCTGACCTGCAGACACCGCCCCCGCAATTTCCATTGGCCACAGTTCCTGGCCAATGGGAGCTGCGGAATCGGTGCTCGGGGTGGGGGCAGCACGCGGAGACACCCTGCCCCCCCAGGGCCACAGGGATGTGCGGGCTGCTTCTGGGAGTGGGGCGGAGTGCGGGTGGGCAGGAAGCTGCCTTAGCCCCGCTGCACTGCCAGTGGTGGCGACTGTGGTCGGGGGCCCCCGGACCTTTTTAAATCGCCTGGGGGCAGCAGGTGGGGCTATGAGGTGCGTGGGGGCAGCAGGTGGGGCCGGGGGAAAGACCTGACCCTGAACATTGGTGGAGCCGGGCCTCCGGGCCCTGAATATTCCTGGAGCATGGGCACCACAGGCCCGTATAACTCGCTGCCCCTGGGCCAGCGGACATTTTGCAGAGTGAGCCTTTTGCTTCTTATTCCTGGAGAGTTTGGAGAGTTTTGTAACTGTTCACAGCATTTGTAGTTATACTTGCTGAGCTCAGGAAATCAAATCTCACGGTCACTGTGCTGTCAGGAGGGGATTTTACTCCAAGAAACAACAATGCACAATTGGTCAGGAGAGCTCTGCTGGAGGGGGTCTCCCCATCTCGGATATTGGCCACTGCTGGAGGCAGGATATGGGTCTAGAGACAGATCAAGGGATCCTGAGTTCCAGTGAGACTGAAGCTTTTGACATTTTGCTCTGTGCCTGTAGGAGGAGTGGGATGGTGGGAGTGGAATGGGTTTTGGTGCCAGTTGGGAATGGGGGTAGGTGAACTACAAACGGGTCAGACGCTTGGGCCTCTTTTCGTTTCCTCTGAAGCAGTTCAGCCACCTGCTAGGAAGGGCCTTGCTAACTCGCACAGAAGGCAGGAGGAGAAAAGATCCCCGACATCCAGGAAGTCTTGTTGGACTGCAAGGATCTGATCCCCTTGTGCCAGCCAAGAAACCACCTGCCCCCATGAGCTCAGTTCATTGATGCCACGAGCACTGGACACCCTGAAGGAGACTCAAGCAAACATCTGGGAGTTTGATGCTTGTTCTTCCTGGCTAATAAAAAAGGGCCACAAGTAACTGGTGCCTCTCCTGACTGAAACAGCTTTACTGAAGAAACCTTCCCTCCCGCCTTCAAACTCCCAAGAGTCCAGCCAACAATGAAGAAACCCATCTCCCGGGGTGACCCCTGGTTTGTGTTCTGTAAAAGGGTAAAGAACTCTCCACTTTCTCCACACCAGTCATGATTTTATAGCTCTCTATCACAGCCCCCCTTAGTCGTCTCTTTTCTAAGCTGAACAGTCCTGTGTCCTCACATGGAATCTGTTCCATACTTAATCTAATCATTGTTGTAGTTTCTCTGCACTTTTTCCAATTCTCATATATCTTTTGGGAGATGGGACACCCAGAGCTGCACACTGCATTCTAGGTGTCGGCCGACCATGACTTTATATAGAGGCAAGATGATATTTTCTCTCTTATTATCTATCCCTTTCCTCATGGTTCTAGGATTCTGTTCGCTTTTTTGACTGCTGCTTCACGCTGAGCAGGTGTTTTCTGAGAACTATCCACGATGACGCCACCATCTCTTTCTTGAGAAGTAACAGCTAATTCCGACCCCATCGTTTTGTATGCACAGTATGAGAGGATGCAGCAGCATGTCTCGGTGACGCTCCCAGGGGTCCCCAGGATTGGGAGACACCTCACCATTCCCTGCCCTTAGTGTGAAGCAGTATTGTCTTTGCCTGCTGTGGATCAGCTCCCTGAGTCCACCAGCCTCTGGCAGCACAAGTCCTGCCTTCCAGCCCCCCCCAGGTCTCGCTCTCTCTGCACAGGCAGGGATAGGCACACAACCACCCCTGAGTTCATGGACTGTTCCACTGGACAGTCACACAATTACCAGGTCTGCTGTTTCCAAAGGACCAGCCCAGCCCAGCTTGTAAGAGTCAACTCAGGACCCTTCTCAAGGAGTTTATCACACCCAAAGTTCTCTTCAGCATTTTCAGCCAAGCCTGGCTGAGAGACCTTTTTCATGAAGCAAAAGTGCTGTCCTTTTCTTCCTCAGGGAAGTGTGCCTGGGTATCTTCTCTGCCCCCTAAAAGTCGAGCAAACCTTCAAAGTGCACCCCAAGATAAAGGTCTCTTGCCCACTGTGTTTCTCTTCCTGATAGTTCTAGCTTACAATCCCTTCATTTGCATTCAGTACAGACTGGTGGTAGGAGGTTCATTGTGAATGAGACAATACTCCTTAATGTGAACAGAGAGATGAATAAACACGCCTTGTCTGACAGAAAACCTGTTTTTCACCTCTGCTGGTGGGCAACCTTCATACACAGGCTTCAGTGTACTGTAGATACGGAACTCCCTAGTATCTGTACATACCTTTCACAATGATATTGATGACTAACGTGACACTGGCTTTCATCTGAGACCTCACATGGCATTCTTTGGTGAACCAAAATGTACCTACCAGAATTAGGAGATTTCTGCCACCCTTCCCTCCCCGCATCCTTTGGCCATTTGGCATTGAGAGGTTCTTGAGTCACAGTCTGCTTAGCATCACAGGGTTCCCTGAGCACGTCAAACGTTCTCTACTCATGACAGTAGCTTTCCATAGACTATTGAGTGAAATCCAAGGTCTTGGGTTTTTACAGTACAAAATAGTGTGAGCCTAAGACACCTAAACAATTGCCAAAAGCGCTGGGATGAGGCCTGGGGTTGACACCTCTGCTCCCCAGGAACAATGGAGCTGTCCACTACAAGGGTAAAGCTGATGTGTACAGGAGACAGAGCTTTTCTCAGGGGCCAGTCCATGACTGGAATGAACACCTGCAGGATTTAAGAACCACCTTGAAGCTCACCATTTTCTATTTCAAATACAAAGCTCGCCTATTTGATCTGCCTTCAGTAATAAAAACACAGAGCACAGCAGATAGAAAATAGATAATAACAAAAAATTAAAATAACCCTCCCCCATACACAATGTCCTCGTGGGAGAGGAAAGGTGAAACCGAGCGAGAACCATATTGAGAGACACTAGTCGTGTTACTTACTGCACCTCTGGAAGGTGCTCAGATACCACAGGGATGGGTGCAGTATAAGAACCGAAATAGAGCAGAACAGAATAGAATGAGATACCATATGTACAGGTACCTACAGACTGCCCAAGGTAAGGGGCAATGCCCATATCCTATAGACGGGTTGCTGCAGCATGAAGAAAGTGCGAAGGGTGGATTGGGAGCAGTCATATGTGACTGAGGCATATTTGGGTCTCTGACTCTCCTGTTTTCTCTCCCATTTTCAGGGATCCCTGGCACAGCTTCTCCTCTCCATGGCGATGACCCAGGGAAACACATATCAGAAGAAGATGAGCTGAAGGAAAAACTTGTGTTGGGGGTAACAGAACCGGTGTCTGGAGTTGAACCTGAGTCTAATGGAAAACCCGTGTCTGGTGCAGAACCTGTATCCAGTGAAAACCCTGTGTCTGTTGTAAAACCTAGATCCAGTGGAGAACCTGAATCTGATGACAGACCTGTGTATGGTGGGAGAGATGATGATGATTCTGACCTGCAGGATGGTGACTTTGCCGGCGCTGATGACTTTGACGAGACAGATGATGATGCTAACGTGAGGGACAGTGACTTTGCCGTGGCTGATGACTTTGATGGGGGAGATGATGATTCTAATGTGAGGGATACTCGCTCTTATGTGGATGATGACTTTGACGAGGGAGATGTCGATTCTTACCTGCAGGATGGTGGCTCTGATGGGGTTGGTGACTTTGATGAGGGAGATGTAGATTCTTACCTGCGGGATGGTGGCGCTGATGGGGCTGGTGACTTTGACGGGGGAGATGTCGATTCTTACCTGCAGGATGGTGGCTCTGATGGGGCTGGTGACTTTGACGGGGGAGATGTCGATTCTTACCTGCAGGATGGTGGCTCTGATGGGGCTGGTGACTTTGACGAGGGAGATGTCGATTCTTACCTGCAGGATGGTGGCGCTGATGGGGCTGGTGACTTTGATGAGGGAGATGTCGATTCTTACCTGCGGGATGGTGGCGCTGATGGGGCTGGTGACTTTGACGAGGGAGATGTCGATTCTTACCTGCAGGATGGTGGATCTGATGGGGCTGGTGACTTTGACGAGGGAGATGTCGATTCTTACCTGAGGGATGGTGGCGCTGATGGGGCTGGTGACTTTGACGAGGGAGATGTCGATTCTTACCTGCAGGATGGTGGATCTGATGGGGCTGGTGACTTTGGTGAGGCTGATGATGGGTCTGATGATTCAGACTATTGAGGGGAGTTTCCTCAGACCTCATTGACCCGGACATGGAAACCTTCTGATATCAGATCAGCCAGCAAATACATTCCTGGCAACAAGAGCCTCTCTTTCCTGTTTGACTTTTTCCAGCTCTCCCTTCTCTTTTACTAGTGATTGCCTGGGAACACGCTGCCTCATTGAATGACAAGGTTACTGCTCAGGGATCACTCTCTCTGGGTGAAGGAAATCAACGTTCAGGGATCTTTGCTCCCTGGCCTGAGTAGGGTGCAAGGGGACGTTGGGGTTCTCTTTCTAGGCTCTTACTCTAAGCTCATCACCCTAGTGTCTGAGCACTTTGATTCAGCTTTCAGCTCATTTTTTCTTGAGATATGTTTTCTTTCTTATTAAATCTTTCCTGATGGGTTAGCCAGCCCCTGGCATTGATGTTCTCCACTCCTAGCAGTGTCCAGGTTCAGGCCAGTTCTTCTCGGGTACCTGTCCCATCGCATGGTGCACCCAGAGCCATTCCCTCTGGACACCTTCAGGCTGGGCCTGGGGCCAGTATCTTCATCTGGGAGCTGGAATTCCGAGCTGAAGGAAAACTCATTTACTCACAAATTCTCCTTCTGATGTGGTTCCCCCTGCCCCGAGGTCAGCCAGACCTTCTGGCTAAGAGTAATCAGAGCCATGGTTTGGGATCTGATACATCCTCTGCTGGGCCCCCATGGAGTGAATGGGCTGAATGAACTAACTGGCGTTTTCCATCTCTAACGGCTGTGACTCGCTTCTCTAATGGATTGTGTTTACTGAGGGACAACGTATCCTACATTCTCAGTTACTGAGGGACAGCATAGATCATTGCTATATTTGCTTTCCACAAACTACCTTTAGTATAACCTTTTATGTACCTGAATATTTGGCTGCTAATATCTAAACTGTACTGTTAAATTTATTAGCCCTAATTTGGGATATTGCAGATTATGTACTACATGTATTTTATGGCTTTTAAACCAAACTTCGTACTTTTGGATAATTTAAGCCTTATACCCAGATGTACAGACACTCTTTCCTTAACCTGTGTATTAGAGAATTTTAACATTAGCGTTAATAAACATTTAAATATCTGAAACATCCTCTGCTGGTGCCCCATGGCGTGAACGGGCTGAATGAGCTAACAGGCGTTTTCCATCTCTAACGGCTGTGACTCTCTATGTTCTCAGTAAAGGCATCACTTTATTAGCACTCATGCCAAAGGATCTTCAATAGTCACCTGACACTGGCTATGTCATACATCGCCATTAGATAGCAGTGTAGCAGGCCACTCTAACGCTGCAGTATCCTCGTCAATGGAAACGATCACGTAGAAGCCCAGATGTATAGAGCTATGTTTTAACATGGTTTCTCACACTGTCTAGTGAACTGTTTTTTAACCAATGCAGCCTGAATAAGTCAGAATTTATGGAGCAGCAGCAGCAGCAGCAGTCAGAAGATTTTCTGGAGAAATTGCTGGGTTCTGTGTTGGACAAATTCTGCTAGTTTAATCTATACTAACAAGCCTCAGCACCATCTGTGGAGGTTGGAACCAGCACCAGGTGCCACAGAAATGCCTTGATAAGTCTGGAAGATCTAGGGAATTCCACTGAGCATTGGCCTGCTACCAACTCACTCCACTAGCTCTTAACACTCATTTCGGTTCTAAGCTGCTCTCCAGGATGTAGGCCCAGGAGATGGTCTGTTGCCATAAAGCATCTTCTCTCACCCCTGCACAGCTCTGAGTATCTAACTGCTGGAGGTTTCTGGGAAGTTCCCTCCTGTGCTGCCCCTCAGTGTGGGAACAGGTGTTGCTCTGGAGCTCATGAACTTTAGAAGTGGATTGTTTGGCTTTTGAACCCATTTGGGCAGCTTGGACGGGCCTCTGCCACTCCATTCTCCTGGGGACAGTGTAGACTTGAGGTAACATGTTGGAAACCATACGTATGACTCAGTTACCCAGCTGTGCACATCAAAACTGAGCTCCATTCCTGGAAGGCTCCTGAGAAAGAATTGTGGAGTGAGCAAACAGGCACTTACACTTGGCACCTGAATCCAGGGTTAACAGTGTGTGAATAAGTCATGTCTTTACTAAACATGCAAAAAGAGAGCCAGGATGGCCTAGTGGATGAACCCAGGATTGGGTCTGGGTATATTCCCTCTGTGCTCTGCCATGTGTAACCGTTTGGCTTGGATAAGTGTCACGGAGTCCCCGGGCGATGCTCTGGAACTGCTCCCCACAAAGCCAGTCAGGACTCTGGGGAGCCTCCTCTCCCTCGGAGCAGATCGTCTTCAGGGCAAGAAGCTCACATGGCTTCACCTTCCTGGGTCTGACCTTGGAGCATTCAGCATATGCCCCTCCGTGTGCTTCCCACAGCGAGTCCGCCCAGGCGGGGTCCTGGGGAAGCCAGAGGTCCTGCACACACCCCCACTTTGCAGTCAGACGTGACTGTCAGCCAGACAGTAAAACAGAGCTTTATTAGATGACAGGAACACAGTCTAAAACAGAGCTTGTAGGTACAGTGGCGAACGGGACCCCTCGGCCGGGTTCATTATGGAGTTCAGAGAGCCAGACACCCACGTCTGCACTCCCTTCCCTGTTCCCAGCGAGCACCCAACTGAAACCCCCTCCAGCCCCTCCTTTCTGGCCTTTGTCTCTTTCCCGGGCCAGGAGGTCACCTGATCTCTTTGTTCACCTTTAGCTATTTCCTTGCAGGGGGGAAGGGTCCTGTCCATTTGTTGCTAGGCGATAGAGTGTCAGTGATTTATGCACACTGGCCTTTATCCCACCTCCTAGAGACTTAAGAAATGCATAGAGGAAACTGAGGCACCCACACAGTATTCAGAGGAAACATTAAGAACAGTCCCACTTCGTCACAGTAAGACATTGTATATCTGTGTGTAGGTTTCCCCAGGTGTGGAATGGGGGGACCTGCCTCATGGGGACTGTGAGGACTCACCAGTTCAGGCCGGTACAGCACTTAGTAAATGTGTAACTGTAACTATTAGAATGTAGGGGAAGAAATTGTGTGTAGGGCTGTAGGGGCTGATTCTCCACGTCACCAGCCCAGTGCTGGGTGCAGTCGTAGGCTGCCTGATTTCCATGAACAAGTGTTGAGGATACACCTTCAAGCTGTGTATTTGGCCAACTGGGTGTTCAAACAGCCACCCATGCAGGCTAATCCGCACGTTGCATGGACAGGCATCGTAATGGTGCCTGCAGATTAGAGACACAGTTATGCAGATGCTGGGCTAGTGTCCTTGGGGAGTTAGGCCGGGCGTGTGTTCTACACCAGGGAACACAAAGAGCCGGGCTTTGTAAAAACCCTTCTTGTTTTCACCGTTCTCTTCCTTGGAGTAAAATGTCCCCTCCCCTGTAACGCCATTGTTAACGGAGCTGTGTGTTTCTCTCTGCTGCTTTGCCCACCATTCTGCGTGTCGCTGGGTGCCCAAGCCACCTTCCTGTCTGGATGACGCAGCGTGTTCTCTGCCACGTGATGTGCACTGGGAGTTGGCTTGGTCTCTTTCTTTTAGAAATGAAAGCCTCTCTTCAATAAATGTGGATATTAAAAATAACCCCTGCCGGGATATCGCTGTGAACTTCTGTCTGTGGTTTCATAAGTCTCTGTCGCTGGCCTGTGCTCTCCCCTTCCCCTGCCCAACAGCACAGGAGCTTCTCTTCTCTGGTGGGCCTAATTTCAGGGTACATGAGACGCCCTTTCCGCGAGTTCCTCAGTTAGTGGCCAGGAACACAGAGGGTGCTGATCCTGCACACGCTCAGATGCTTAACTTCAGTAGGACTAGTCACGGGCCAAAATAAAGACGGGAATGTTGGGAGATCCCAATCTCCCCCAGAAGCAGCCGCTTCACAAAGAGCCTCAGACAGAGCAGGCAGTGGGACACATTCCCAAAGCTGCTTGTACACAAATATGCAAGTGCACTTGGGAGCCCAGTTCACGTGACTGTATGTGCAAATGTGTGACTTGCACTAGACAACCAGGTGTGCAGCTGCACAGGCCAAATTAGGCACAAAAACTGTGTAATTGTGAAAACAGGGGCACTAGTGTAAAGATTGGTCTGCTCCATGTCGCTGCTCCCAGAGCTCCCCATGCACATCCCAGAGCTTGTCTGTGATTACTGGGAAAGTTTTCCACCTGGCAACTCAGCGTCTCTCGGTCTCTGGATTGCAGCCCTGAACCGAAGCATCTGCCTCAGATCCAGCCCGACAGGCCCAGGAGGGGCGGGGTGGGTGGTGGGGGCTGCACAGGCTGGGAGAGGCCTGACCTGGAGAATGATGAAGCAGACGCCAAGGTGCAGGGATGTCAGGAAATGTTTATTGAGGAAGAGAAGGAATCCCAGGAAACCACGACCTGTTCCCCTGGCAACAGCTCCGGGGATGGGAGAGAGGCCCTGGGGTCGGGGCTTTGTCTTCGGGCTGATCCGATCTTGGCAATTATCTTGTGCGGGTCTGTGGGGCTGAGGCAGCTCATCCCCTGAGAGATACCTGTCCTGACACACAGCTATCCCAGCTAAAGGCTCCCGGCTCCCTGTGGGAATGGTAGGGTTGCCAACTTTCTAATCGCACAAAACCAAACACCCCTGCCCTGCCCCTTCCCGAGGCCCCACCTCTGACCCACCCCTTCCCCCGCTCGCTCCATCCCCTCTCCCTCAGTTGGGCTGGGGCAGGGGATTGGGGTGCGGGAGAAGGGTGAGGGCTCCGGCTGGGGGTGTGGGCTCTGGGGAGGAGGGGTTTGGGGTACAGGAGGGGGCTCAGGGATGGGGCAGGGGTTGGTGTGTCTGGGGGTGCAGGAGGGGACTCTGGGATGGGGCAGGGGATTGGGGTGTGTGGATGTGCATGAGGGCTCCGGGGCCAGGGATGAGGGGTTTGGCGTGCAGGAGGGGGCTCCGGGCTGGGGTGCGGGCTCTGGGGTGGGGCCAGGAATGAGGAGTTTAGGGTGCGGGAGTGGGCTCCGGGCTGGGGCACGGGGTTGGGGTGTGTGTGGGGAATATGGGATGCCGGCTCTGGGAGGGTGTTTGGGAGCAGGAGGGGACTCCGGGCTGGACTTCCTCCTGCTCAGATATAGGGACACCTCCCAGTGAGTGAGGGGGGTGCCCTGGCCTATGGGCAGCCCCGTGTCACAGGCTGGAACAGGGCTTGGGGGAGGTTTAGTTATAAACAACGTGCTCTTACCCTGCACAGGTTTGAACCCCCCCCCCATCTGCGGCCTGGCCTAAGCAGGGCTGGAACTGAGTTAGCAGGTCGAGGGGCCCTCACAGCACGAGAGAGCTCAGGGCCCTCAGGTCAGGGAGTGGAGATCAGCCCCAGTGGCCCGGCCACCTTCCCAAACTGTCCCGCAGGACTAGGGCCGGCCCAGCACCCAGCTCACCGTGCCCGCCGCACTTCCCGAGACATTCTGTTTGGGTCGCAAAGTTGTTCTCGTTCCCATCACAACCTCCCTAGGTGAATTTCTCACACTTCTTGGCCTGCCAGTCGTAGAACCAGCGAGGGATCATGGCATAACAGGACCCGGGGTCAGCAGGGAGTCTACAAAGGTCTGAGGGGCAGAGCAGAGAGAGAAGTGTCTGAAAGGCAGAGCAAAGCCACTCTGAGCTGGGAAGCAGAAAACGAGGGTTTCTCCTCTGTCCCCCGGTCCCTTCCCCCTCCACTGCCTGCTGCCCGCACTTGCCCCCAGCCGCAGGCAGCAGCTGGGCCCAGAGGGCCAGGAGCCCCACGGGGAGGAAGATGCTGCCTGACTCCATGGTGCTGCCGGGAGCCGGGTCCAGTGCCCAGCGCTGAGCCGGGCTGGGATTTAAACCCGGTGGGGCCGGATCAGAAGGGGGGGAGGTGGCTGCAGTGACCTATCGGCTCCTGCCACACTCCAGCACCCAGCACGCGCTGTCTGACAATAAATCAGTCCCCCCGGATGGAACGAGGAAACAACCCGGATCCCGGGCTTTGGGAAACCCCCTCGAAGGAACCTGGAGAAACAGGAAAAAGAACAGGAGTACTTGTGGCACCTTAGGGTATGTCTACACTACGAAATTAGGTCGAATTAATAGAAGCCGGTTTTATAGAAATCGGTTGTATACAGCCGATTGTGTGTGTCCCCACATAAAATGCTCTAAGTGCTCTAGTTGGCGGACCGCGTCCACAGTACCAAGGCTAGCGTCGACTTCCGGAGCATTGCACTATGGGTAGCTATCCCACAGTTCCCGCAGTCTCCGCCGCCCATTGGAATTCTGGGTTGAGATCCCAATGCCCGAATGATGCAAAACAGTGTCGCGGGGGGTTCTGGGTACATGTTGTCAGGCCCCTCCCCCTCCGTCAGAGCAACGGCAGACAATAGATTCGCGCCTTTTTACCTGGGTTACCTGTGCAGACAACATACCACGGCAAGCATGGAGCCCGCTCAGCTCAGCTCAGCTCACCGTCACCATATGTCATCCGGGTGCCGGCAGACTGGTACTGCATTGCTACACAGCAGCAGCAGCTAACTGCCTTTTGGCGGTAGATGGTGCAGCATGACTAGTAGCCTTCATCGGCGATCTGGGTGCTGGCAGCCGTAGGGCTGCATTGCACCAGTCCTTGCCTTTTGCCTTTTGGCAGTAGATGGTTTATTATGATTGGTAACCATCATCGTCGTACAGTAGTGGCTGGAACTCCGTATGTCCCCCAGTCCCCCATCCCCCCAGTCATATTCTGCTGCCTTCACAATGACGATGAAGGCTATCAGTCGTAGTATGCCATTTTCTGCCAAGCGCCCTGTTGGATCATTGCATGTTAGCAGAGTCTTCCCTGAGCAGCAGATCGTGCAATAGGCCTGAAGGCCATCGTCATCATACAGGAAAAATGTGGCTATAACTGCCAAGCGCCCAGTATTTGCTGCCAAGCACCCAGAAGATGCCGAGCACTGTCATCTTAAGATGTAAAAAATAGATTTGTTCTGTATTCATTTGCTTCCCCCTTCCTCCGTCAAATCAACGGCCTGCTAAACCTGCTAAGCGTGGCAACGAGAGTGATGAGGAAATTGACATGGACATAGACCTCTCACAAGGCACAAGCCCCATCAATGTGGAAATCATGGTGTTACTGGGGCAGGTTCATGCCGTGGAACGCCGATTCTGGGCCCGGGAAACAAGCACAGACTGGTGGGACCGCATCGTGCTGCAGGTGTGGGACGATTCCCAGTGGCTGCGAAACTTTTGCATGCGTAAGTGCACTTTCATGGAACTTTGTGACTTGCTTTCCCCTGCCCTGAAGCGCCAGAATACCAGGATGAGAGCAGCCCTCACAGTTGAGAAGCGAGTGGCGATAGCCCTGTGGAAGCTTGCAACGCCAGACAGCTACCGGTCAGTCGGGAATCAATTTGGAGTGGGCAAATCTACTGTGGGGGCTGCTGTGATCCAAGTTGCCAGGGCAATGAAAGACCTGGTGACATCAAGGGTAGTGACTCTGGGAAACGTGCAGGCCATAGTGGATGGCTTTGCTGCAATGGGATTCCCAAACTGTGGTGGGGCCATAGACGGAACCCATATCCCTATCTTGGCACCGGAGCACCAAGCCACCGAGTACATAAACCGCAAGGGGTACTTTTCAATGCTGCTGCAAGCCCTGGTGGATCACAAGGAACGTTTCACCAACATCAACGTGGGATGGCCGGGAAAGGTACATGATGCTCGCGTCTTCAGGCACTCTGCTCTGTTTCGAAAGCTGGAGGAAGGGACTTTCTTCCCGGACCAGAAAATAACCGTTGGGGATGTTGAAATGCCTATCGTGATCCTTGGGGACCCAGCCTACCCCTTAATGCCATGGCTCATGAAGCCGTACACAGGCAGCCTGGACAGGAGTCAGGACCTGTTCAACTACAGGCTGAGCAAGTGCCGAATGGTGGTGGAATGTGCATTTGGACGTTTAAAAGCGCGCTGGCGCAGCTTACTGACTCGCTCAGACCTTAGCGAAAAGAATATCCCCATTGTTATTGCTGCTTGCTGTGCGCTCCACAATATCTGTGAGAGTAAGGGGGAGACATTTATGGCCTGGCCGCTGATTACGCGCAGCCAGACACCAGGGCGGTTAGAGGAGCACAGCATGGCGCGGTGCGCATCAGAGAAGCTTTGAAAACGAGTTTTGTGACTGGCCAGGCTACGGTGTGAAACTTCTGTTTGTTTCTCCTTGATGAACCCTCCGCCCCCCCCCACACCCGGTTCACTCTACTTCCCTGTAAGCCAACCACCCCACCCTCCCCTTCCCCCTTCGAGCACCGCTTGCAGAGGCAATAAAGTCATTGTTACTTCACATTCATGCATTCTTTATTAATTCATCACACAACTAGGGGGATAATTGCAAAGGTAGCCCGGAATGGGTGGGGGAGGAGGGAAGGAAAAGGACACACTGCAGTTTAAAACTTTAACTCTTATTGAAGGCCAGCCTTCTGATGCTAGGGCAATCATCTGGGGTGGAGTGACTGGGTGGCCGGAGGCCCCCCCACCGTGTTCTTGGGCGTCTGGGTGAGGAGGCTATGGAACTTGGGGAGGAGGGCTGTTGGTTACACAGGGGCTGTAGCGGCGGTCTCTGCTCCTGCTGCCTTTCCTGCAGCTCAACCATACGCTGGAGCATATCAGTTTGATGCTCCAGCAGCCGGAGCATCGACTCTTGCCTTCTGTCTGCAAGCTGACGCCACCTATCATCTTCAGCCCGCAACTTGCTCTGTTCATCCCGCGATTCAGCACGCCACCTCTCCTCTCGTTCATATTGTGCTTTTCTGTAATCAGTCATTGACTGCCTCCACGCATTCTGCTGTGCTCTGTCAGCGTGGGAGGACATCTGTAGCTCTGTGAACATGTCATCACACGTCCTACGTTTTCTCTTTCTAATCTTCACTAGCCTCTGTGAAGGAGAAACATTTGCAGCTGGTGGAGGAGAAGGGAGAGGTGGTTAAAAAAGACACATTTTAGAGAACAATGGGTACACTCTTTCACGTTAAATTTTGCTGTTCACATTACACAGCACATGTGCTTTTGTTACAAGGTCGCATTTTTCCTCTTATATTGAGGGCCTGCCGGTTTGGTGTGAGAGATCACTCACGCAGTGCCAGGCCACAGATTTCAGCTTGCAGGCAGCCATGGTAAGACACAGTCTTTTGGCTTTTTTAACCTTCTTAACATGTGGGAATGGTTTCAAACAGTAGTGCTCTCATTTCCCATACCAAGCACCCGTTGGGTTGGCCATTTAAAATGGGTTTGCAATGTAAAAGGAGGGGCTGCGGTTTCAGGGTTAACATGCAGCACAAACCCAACTAACTCCCCTCCCCCACACACCCAATTCTCTGGGATGATCACTTCACCCCTCCCCCCCACCGCGTGGCTAACAGCGGGGAATATTTCTGTTCAGCAGAGCAGGAACGGGCACCTCTGAATATCCCCTTAATAAAATTGCCCCATTTCAACCAGGTGACCGTGAATGATATCACTCTCCTGAGGATAACAAAGAGCGATAAGGAATGGATGTTGTCTGCATGCCAGCAAACACCGGGACCATACGCTGCCATGCTTTGTTATGCAATGATTCCAGACTACGTGCTACTGGCCTGGTGTGGTAAAGTGTCCTACCATGGCGGACGGGATAAGGCAGCCCTCCCCAGAAACCTTTTGCAAAGGCTTTGGGAGTACATCCAGGAGAGTTTTCTGGAGATGTCCCTGGAGGATTTCCGCTCCATCCCCATACACGTTAACAGACTTTTCCAGTAGCTGTACTGGCCGCGATTGCCAGGGCAAATTAATCATTAATCATTAAACACGCTTGCTTTTAAACCATGTGTAATATTTACAAAGGTACACTCACCAGAGGTCCCCTGTGTGCCCTCAGGGTCTGGGAGCACGCCTTGGGTGAGTTCGGGGGTTACTGGTTCCAGGTCCAGGGTGATAAACATATCCTGGCTGTTGGGGAAACCGGTTTCTCCGCTTCCTTGCGGCTGTGAGCTATCTACATTTTCTCCATCCTCATCTTCCTCGTACCCCGAACCCGCTTCCCTGTGTGTTTCTCCAGTGAGGGAGTCATAGCACACGGTTGGGGTAGTGGTGGCTGCACCCCCTAGAATGGCATGCAGCTCCGCGTAGAAGCGGCATGTTTGCGGCTCTGCCCCGGACCTTCCGTTTGCTTCTCTGGCTTTGTGGTAGGCTTGCCTTAGCTCCTTCATTTTCACGCGGCACTGCTGTGCATCCCTGTTATGGCCTCTGTCCTTCATGGCCTTGGAGACCTTTTCTAATATTTTGCCATTTCGTTTACTGCTTCGGAGTTCTGCCAGCAGTGATTCGTCTCCCCATATGGCGAGCAGATCCCGTACCTCCCGTTCTGTCCATGCTGGAGCTCTTTTGCGATCCTGGGACTCCATCACGGTTACCTGTGCTGATGAGCTCTGCGTGGTCACCTGTGCTCTCCACGCTGAGCAAACAGGAAATGAAATTCAAACGTTCGCGGGGCTTTTCCTGTCTACCTGGCCAGTGCATCTGAGTTGAGAGTGCTGTCCAGAGCGGTCACAATGAAGCACTGTGGGATAGCTCCCGGAGGCCAATAACGTCGAATTCCGTCCACACTACCCCAATTCCGACCCCCTAAGGCCGATTTTATCGCTAATCCCCTAGTCGGAGGTGGAGTAAAGAAACCGGTTTAAAGGGCCCTTTAAGTCGAAAGAAAGGGCTTCGTCGTGTGAACGTGTCCAGGCTTAATTCGATTTAACGCGGCTAAAGTCGACCTAAACTCGTAGTGTAGACCAGGCCTAAGAGACTAACAAATTTATTAGAGCATAAGCTTTCGTGGGCTACAGCCCACTTCTTCGGATGCATATAGAGTGAAACATATATTGAGGAGATATATATACACACATACAGAGAGCATGAACAGGTGGGAGTTGTCTTACCAACTCTGAGAGGCCAATTAAGTAAGAGAAAAAAAACTTTTGAAGTGATAATCAAGATAGCTCAGTACAGACAGTTTGATAAGAAGCAAGTGTGAAAATACTTACAAGGGGAGATAGATTCAATGTTTGTAATGGCTCAGCATAAGGAATCATAATACTCAAAAACCAGTGGGAGAACACTTTAACCTGTCTGGCCATTCTATGACAGACCTGCGGGTGGCTATCTTAAAACAGAAAAACTTCAAAAACAGACTCCAACGAGAGACTGCTGAGCTGGAATTGATATGCAAACTAGACACAATCAACTCAGGATTAAATAAGGACTGGGAATGGCTGAGCCATTACAAACATTGAATCTATCTCCCCTTGTAAGTATTTTCACACTTGCTTCTTATTAAACTGTCTGTACTGAGCTATCTTGATTATCACTTCAAAAGTTTTTTTTCTCCTACTTAATTGGCCTCTCAGAGTTGGTAAGACAACTCCCACCTGTTCATGCTCTCTGTATGTGTGTATATATATCTCCTCAATATATGTTTCACTCTATATGCATCCGAAGAAGTGGGTTGTAGCCCACGAAAGCTTATGCTCTAATAAATTTGTTAGTCTCTAAGGTGCCACAAGTACTCCTGTTCTTTTTGCGGATACAGACTAACACGGCTGCTACTCTGAGACCTGGAGAAACAGGGAGGTCCAGGCCCAAAAGTCCCGTTGGCTGCAGTCTCAGTGACTGATGGGGGCACATGCCCACCCCGTCCCAGGGGACAGACCCTGCTCAGTGCCCCAAGGGAAGGGAAATACCTGGCCCCTGCCAGTGGCTCCGGGGGTGCGCACCTGTAATTCCTTCCTGGACCCAGGAGTACAGACAGCTTGGCCCACGGGGGAGTGCGCGTCACCCTTTAACCCCAGACACGGGCTGGAGCCAGGTCACGGCCCGTTCCCCGCTGCGTCCCCAGTAGCTGGTTCCGCCAGCCCCCGTGGGGCCCAGGAGACGGGACCGGCTCTGGAAAAAGTCCCCGCGGGGGATTTGATTCCCAGCAGTGCCCATTGGCCCCTGGCTACTGCTCAACTGCCCCTGCCCTGCATCCTGGCTGCATCTGTCCGGCAGGGGCCGACCAGAGGGACCGGGGGGGCCATGGCCCAGCCCCCAGCCCCTCCATTTCCCAGCACGGGGGACCTGCCCAGGGGAACGAGGAGATGGCCATGGCCCAGAGCAAGGGGTGGAATCAGCTGTGGACACACTGGGCTTGTGTTGCTGCCCTTGTGACCTGCCAGAGCCTGACACGGGCCCAGAGCCCCCAGAGCCATCCTCCCTGAGACCCAGCCAGGCGGGTCCAGAGCAGCCCTGCAGGGTCACCTGAGGGGACCGGCCCGACCTGCCCACGCCGGCCATGGCGAGGCAGAGCGCAGGGAGGAGCCCGGCTGGCCCCCCATCTGTCCTTCCGGGGACACCTGGAGGAGGTGCCTGACTCGCATGGTGTGAGGCAACAGGGAGCGGGCGGATTTGACCTGGGAATGTTGCAGGGGAGTTACATTGGGGATGGGGGACTTCCCTTGAAGGAAAATACCTGAGCTGTAACCTGAGCCAGGACGGGGGGTTGGGAGAAGTGACACCTTCTGCCCGGGAGACTGAACAAAGGAGAGGAGGAGCAGGGGGGACGGGGGAGAGAGCTGCTGGAGGAGTTTTTGTTTTCAGTCTTGGGCTGGGTGGTGAAACGCAGGGAACCCCAAAGCTGGAGTCTAACCCCCCCAGAGGGACCTGGCTGAGGGGTTCTGGTTGTGCCTACACGCTCTGCTTGGGACTGTGTTCCTGTCGTCTAATAAACCTTCTGTTTTACTGGCTGGCTGAGAGTCCCGGGGAATCACAGGAAGAGGGGTGCAGGGCCTTGACTTCCCCCCACTCCGTGACACATGACAATGATAGGGCTGGATCCCCAGGACTGGGTCTTGCTGGGGAGGGGGACTGACCCCGTTGGGGAGAGCGGGCTGACAGGCTCTGAGCTGGGTTTGCCTCCCCCAGGCCACTCCCCCCAGAGCTACTACTCAGGGGAGGGGCTGGCTGGGAAAATCCTCCCCCGACCCTTTCATCCCAAATGCCTGTTCCCCAGCCACTCTGGATTGTGCCCCTGAACCCCTCCCAGAGGTGCTGTCTGGGGTCCTGTGGAGACAGCCCTGTTGAGGGGCTGTGCGTCCCCCACCCCAGTAATGTGTCTGGGTGTGTGAGGTGCCCTCCCCTCTAGGCTCTGACCCCCCCAGAGGCTGGTGGTACTTAACACCCTCTCCCTCCAGGACACAGGGCGAGCCCAGCCTCTGGGGGCTTAAACACAACACCCCCGGGTCGGGAGCACCCCATAGGCGGTCAGCGTCTCTCAGTCTCGGGATTGCAGCCCTGCCTTGGCTCTGGCCTGCTGGGTCCTGGAGGGGAGGGGAGAGGCGGGGGGCTGCACAGGCTGGGTGAGGCCTGACCTGGAGAATGATGAAGCAGACGCCAAGGTGCAGGGATGTCAGGAAATGTTTATTGAGGAAGAGAAGGAATCCCAGGAAACCACGACCTGTTCCCCTGGCAAAAGCACCAGAGATGGGGAGAGTCCCTGGGGGTCGGGACTTTGTCTTCGGGCTGATCCGATCTTGGCAATCGGTCAGTGCGGCTGAGGCAGCTCGTCCCCTCTGGAGTCCGGGTCCTGGCAGATGGGAGTTAGGGAGACCCTGGGAAATAGGACAAAGCCGTCAGAGCCCTGGTCCCGTATCGCTGCTCCCCGAACCCCCTGTGCTTAGTGTGACAGCGCGTGCCAGGAGGGACGGGGCAGCAGAACATCTCACGGCAGCTGCTGAGGGTGTCACTGTGGCTGGAAGAGGGGACTCACCTGATGGAGCCACCGTCACGCAGGTGTAGCCACAGCCATTAAAGCAGCACTTCTGTCCTTCTTTACAGTCAGAGTCGCTGTCGCAGCCATGCAGGCAAATGCCGGGGCCTGTGGGCTTGGGGCAAACCCCGGGTCTCTCTGCAATGCAGAATGGGCACAGAGGGGAGACACCAGCCTTGTAACTTAGCTCACCAGCCAAAGGGAATCCCGGCCTCTGCCATAGGACCTTGAACGGGCAGCGGTCCAGGACCCCAGACACTTCCAGCTTCCTGAGACAGCTCTGGGCCGGGGGGCCTGGGAGTCGGGATCAGGTATGGCAGGCTCATGGGCTGGGTCCTGGCCCTTCATTGCCCTGGGCTTTGTTCCCGGGCCCCTTCAGAGCTGCTCTGGCCTGTTCCCCAGTGCTAGTGCTGCATGCAGGTGTGTGAGGACAGCCCCAGCCCGTGGCACGGCACCCTCAGAGCTGTGCGGTTGCTACCCGGCTCAGCCAGACCACATTGCACAACGGACACAGTGGGAGGCTGGGTCCGAGGGGCCGGGCGTTTAGTCTCCGCTCTCAGCATTTCCGGGTGGAAGTGAAGCCTCCAGCACAAACCCAGTAGAACACTCCGCTCGGGCCAGACCTGGAGTCAGATGCTGGCAGAGCGATCTCGCCTGGGTCCCCGGCTGCCCCATGTGTCCGTTAGCTCCTTCGGGGGGCAGGCCAAGCCATGATACAGGGTGGCAGTGACTGCCCAGGGCCACCAGTAGGTAGCACAGCTGGGACTGGAACTCAGGACTTCCTGGCTAACATGCCATGGCTCAGAGCCCTGTGATTTGGGACCCCCAGGTTCCACCCCAGCCACAGCAGGGCTGGAACTCAGGGGTCCTTTTATTTGACCAGTCCTCCCATCATGAGAGATACCAGGGCTCCTTGAATGCTGGAGACCTGCCCCAGTGTAACCCCCCCCCAGTTTATGGTATGGAGCTGGGCAGCACCCCCCATCTCCCCGCCCAGGGAGAGGCTGGGCTCTGTCCCACGCACCAGGAGGCCTGCAGGCACGCACACACTCTGCCTTCGTCTTAAAGTTGTTCTTGTTGCCCTGGCAGCCGCCGTAGATGAAGCTTTCGCACGTCCTGGAGGCCGGGTTGTAGAAGAAGCGCGGCATCTTTCCCTTGCAAGGGCCCTTCTCAGGCGGGAGTCGGCAAATGTCACCTGGGGAGAGGAGATGGGTTGTGATGAGAGCAGAGATCTGCACTGGACACATGCCCGTGCTCTCTGGAACGAGGCGATGGCCTGCACGGTGTGAGCTGAGAGCTCTTCTGGGGAAAGTGGGTGCCACAGGAGAGAAACATCCACTTCTACCTCCAACAAAGACTCCAAGCCCTGGGGCCTGGGAGCGACGGCCCGAGGGAAAGCACATTTAAGGGAAATTCTTGCTCTGCAAGATGTGACTTCCTTTACAAAAGAGAGGGCTCCCGTGACCCTCATCTGAGCCATGGGCAACTTCCCTTACTCACGTTTATCTCCCTGACCAGCTACAGCCTGCAGCTCGGCCCAGACGGCAAGGAGCCCCAGGAGCAGGAAGATGCTGCCTGACTCCATGGTGCTGCCGGGAGCCGGGTCCAGTGCCCAGCGCTGAGCCGGGCTGGGATTTAAACCCGGTGGGGCCGGATCAGAAGGGGGGGAGGTGGCTGCAGTGACCTATCGGCTCCTGCCACGCTCCAGCGCCCAGCACGCGCTGTCTGACAATAAATCAGTCCCCCCGGATGGAACGAGGAAACAACCCGGATCCCGGACTTTGAGAAACCCCCTCGAAGGAACCTGGAGAAACAGGGAGGTCCAGAGCGCCCTGTGGGGAGACAGCCTGGTGCAAAATGAGGCTGATGGGGAGGTGAGCTGGGGAGCCCAGCGTTCATGTGAGCAGGACATGGAGATGGGGCACGTTGTGCAGTGGGGCTGAGAAGGCCAAGAGGATTCTGGGTAGCAGGCGACACGGTGTCACGAAGGCGTGGTGACATGGAACAGGCTGTCTGCCCTGCTGGTATCAGGGCGTCACACCCCCTGCGCTGCTCACCCTGCTGGAGTCTCCTCAGTGCACGGCCGCAGCCTGCGCCAATGCAAACATCCTCCACACCTGGCATGGTACTGAAACCCTGCCCAAGGCCAGGGACGGGCCCCTCCTGGACGCCTGCATGCAGCTCCAGGCTTGTCAGCTCCCGAGGGAAGCGCAAATTCTGGAGAAGGTGCAGAGAAGAGCACCTGCCAAGGGTCTCAGCTAGAGATCTGAACCCTGGCCAGTGTGGGGACCAGCAGCTATGGAGAGGTGATGCCTAGATGAGGATCTGTCAGGCTGAAGCAGTAGCCAGGGGTCACATGGGCACTGCTGGGAATGGAATCCACCTCGGGCCTTTGCCTAGAGCCAATCCCGTCTGGGGACTGGGTGGGGAACAGGCCGTGACCTGGCTCCCACCCCGTGTCTGGAGTAAAGGGTGACTCGCACTCCTCCATTGGCCGGGTTGTCTCCAGACCTAGGATCAGGAAGGAATTACGAGTACGCATGCACACGTGCACACACACACACACACATGCCAGTGCACACGTGCGCGCTGTCACGGAGTCCCCGGGCGATGCTCTGGAACTGCTCCCCACAAAGCCAGTCAGGACTTTGGGGAGCCTCCTCTCCCTCGGAGCAGACCGTCTTCAGGGCAAGAAGCTCCCATGGCTTCAACTCCTGGGTCTCTCCTGGGAGCATTCAGCATATGCCCCTCCGTGCGCTTCCCACAGCGAGTCCGCCCCGGCGGGGTCCTGGGGAAGCCAAAGGGTTCTGCACCCCCCACTTCGCAATCAGACGTGACTCTCAGCCAGCCAGTAAAACAGAGGTTTATTAGATGACAGGAACACGGTCTAAAACAGAGCTTGTAGGTATAGCGGCGAACGGAACCCCTCGGCCGGGTCCATTATGGCAGTGTTTTTCAACCTTTTTTTGGGCAAAGGCACACTTGTTTCATGAAAAAAATCACGAGGCACACCACCATTAGAAAATGTTAAAAAATTTAACTCTGTGCCTATATTGACTATATATAAAGTAATTCTCTTGAATAGGAATCAAATAAACACAAAGAAAGTATTTTATAATTACTTTATTATGAAATAGAAAGTAAACAGAAATATGAAAAATTATAAAATACTTTATTCAGTGCGCAACCTGGGCCTGTTTGGCTGAACACAAAGCTGATATTCTGAGCTATTTATAGTCCTTAACATCAGTGGTGGGATTCAAAAATTTTAGTAACCAGTTCCGACATTCAAGCATGGTTTAATATTTTTTTCCCACGGCACACCAGGCAACATCTCGCGGCACACTAGTGTGCCGCGGAACAGTGGTTGAAAAACACTGCATTATGGGATTCAGAGAGCCAGACACCCACGTCTGCCCTCACTCCTAGTCCCCAGATAGCTCCAACTCTGAAACCCCCTCCAGCCCCTCCTTCTCCCAGCTTTGTCTCTTTCCTGGGCCAGGAGGTCACCTGATCTCTTAGTTCACCTTTAGCTATTTCCTTGCAGGGGGCGAAGGGGCCCTGGCCATTTGTTGCCAGGGAGACAGAGTGTCAGTGATTTATGCACACTGGCCTTTCCCCACCACCTAGAGACTTAAGAAATGCATAAGGGAAACTGAGGCACCCACACAGTATTCAGAGGAAACATTAAGAACAGTCCCACTTCGTCACACGCGCACACACACACAGGCACACACGCCAGTGCGCGCGCGCGCGCACACACACCAGTGCTCGCGCGCACACACACACACACATGCCAGGGTTTCTCCTTGTCTTGGGCACTGAGCAGAGACTGTCCCCTGGGATGGGGTGGGCATGTTCTCCCATCAGTCCCTGGATCTGACCAGGACCTTGGAGCCTGGGCCTCCCTGTTTCTCCAGGTTCCTTTGGGGGCGTTTCTCAGACCACAGGATCCGGGTTGTTTCCTCGTTCCATGCAGGGGGACTTACAGGCGGAACTGGTTTATTGTGAAATGCAGTGAGTTGGGTGCTGTGCCAGGGAAGGAGCCCAAAGGTCACCGTGAACCACCTCCCCTCTCAGCCACAGCAGGGAGAGGGTTTAAATCCCAGCCCGGCTCAGCGCTGGGCACTCAGACCCGGCTCCCGGCAGCACCATGAAGTCAGGGGCCATCTTCCTCCTCCTGGGGCTCTTTACCCTCTGGGCCCAGCTGCCGCCTGCATCTGGAGGTGAGTGCGGGCAGCAGGCAGAGAAGGGAGCAGGGCATGGCGGGGAGACCTGGCATGGAGGGGGCAAGGGCAGTGGGTGCTTGGAAATACCTGACACATTACTTGGTTTGTCTCATCAGTGACCTGACGCAGGGACCAATAGAAACCCGTCTCCATTGTCAGAGCCACTGCACAGGGATGGGACTGACCACAGCAAAGACAGGGTGAGGGGACGAGATTCCCTCGGAGCAGCAGAGAGAATTACAGACCAGCTGGACCAGCGAGTTCCCGAGATGCTGAGTGACAGGCACTGAGGGGGGTGGGTGTCCCAGGCTCAGGCCGGGGGGTCAGAGTGGTCCTAGCTCTCAGCTCTGCAGGACTGAGCCCAGAGGAAACAGCTACAGAGAGAGGTGGTGACACAGATGTCAGATTAGAAGACTCCCATGATGAATGCTCTTGATAAATTGGAGAGAATTTATGAATTTCAGTAAAGGCAGGTGCAAAGTTCTGCACTGGGGAAACACACGCATACCACGGGGGGAATAACTGGCTAGGCAACAGTCTGCAGAAAGGGATCGGGGGCCACAGTCGATCACAGATTGAATATGAGCAGGAGCGCCGCCAGCTTTTTTGCTGCCCTAGGCGGCGGAAGGTCCCGCCCCCAAAATACCGCTGACGACCGGGGCGGCCGAAGATCCAGCCGCCGCGGTTGCCATCCCCCAAATGTTAGCGCCCTAGGCGACTTCCTCGGTCGCCTGATGGGTTGCGCCGGCCCTGAATATGAGTCAACCAGGTGATGCTACTGAAAAAACGGTACAAGTCATTGTGGGTTGTATTAACAAGCGTCGTATGTAAGACGTGGGACGTCATTGTCCTGCTTTGCTCAGCACTGGGGCGAGCTCAGCTGGAGACTGGGCCAGTTCTGGGGGCTGCACTTTAGGAAAGACGTGGAGAAATTGGAGAGAGGCCAGAGGAGAGCAACGAAAATGAGAAGAGGTTTAGAAAACCTGACCTATGAACAGTGGCACATTAGCCACTGGGCCAATGAGGCCTGTGCCCAGGGGCCCCGGGCAATTGGGGGGCCCTGGAAAAATGGGAGGCCCCGCCCCCCCGACCCGCTCCACCTGCCTGGTGCTTCTGCTGGGGAGTGGGGGAAGCCCCCACGCCCTGACCCCATTTCCCCAGCAGGTGCATAGGGAGGGGGGGGCAAGGGGGACTACAGGCAGAAGGGGTGGGGAGGGGCCCAGGTCCCCACAAAATCCTAATCCGCCTCTGCCTACGAGGAAAGGTTGAAAGAACTGGGCATCTTTAGTCTAGAAATGAGACGACAGAGAGGGGAATAAGAAGCCCTCAAATCTGTAAAAGGTTGTTGTAAAGAGGAGGGGGAATCAACTCTTCACGGAGGGTAGGAGAAGGAGGAACCAGCGTAGTTTGCAGGATGGGAGATTTAGCTTTAGATATTTAGATATTAGGACAAGATTTCTCCTCTCAGGCTAGTTAAGCTCTGGAACAGGTGAGCGAGGGGGATTGTGAAACCCGCATCACGGCGGGGTTTTAAGAGCAGGTTGGACAAACACCTGTCAGGGCTGGTCTAGGTGTATTTGGTCCTGCCTCACCGCAGGGGATGGACTGGATGACCTTCCAGGCCTACAAGAGTCTATGATCCTGCTCTGTCCACAAGCTCCCAGGCCCTACGGTGGCTCGTCTTCTGGGAAGTGCCTGGCTCAGACGCAGGGGACTGGCTAGTCCAAGCCATTTCCAGCCAACACGAGCCAGCCACAAGCTCTGGACTCTGTCGTTCTGAGGACTGCACTGGTGGAGGAGCCCAGTGGCCCTGGCCGGGCTGCACCCTGGGCTCCAGATGGCGCAGGAGAGGGACCTCTGTTGCCAACTCTGGTCTGCAGGGATCATTAACGCGAACCGGCCCTGTGGCTGGCCTGCTCCCTCAGGCCCCGCACACCGGCTGAGAGGCAGCTCTGTGTTTCCGTGCTGTCAGCAGCGGCCCTTTGGCTCAGGCTGAGATGGGCCATCCCGTTGGGAACACAAAGTCTCTTCCAGCCAGGGCCCCCTCTCGGGCGCTGGTTTTCCAGGCCCTGGCTGGCAGCGCAGTCTTTGGGAAGCAGGGGCCGTTCAGACGTTTGCCCCATTGGACCAGTGAGGTTTTTGGGTCCCGCGTCACTACAAATGGCTGAGGGCGACGCTCCCTGGCGCAGGGAGGCAGTGGGAGAAGCGCCGGCATTGCCACAGCGATGGTCACTCGCTGGTGCCGACGAGCAGCCGGGGGGGTTAAGCTGCCCTCCCTCACCTGGCCAGGCCCCTCTCTCCGCCAGCGGCTGAAGGGGGGAGAGTGGCTCTGAGGGGGAGTAGAGGGATGAGCGGCGACCAGGGCTCCCTGGCTGGGGTCTCTCTTCAGTCCTGCTCTCGCCCGTTTCCCTCAGCTCCCCCCTCGTTCCCACAGCGAGCCGGGAGCCCTTAGCTAGGGGCTGAGCGTCTCATGGCCACATGACCCTTCTGTGTCCCAGGGAGCCATCGGAGCTGCCCAAAGCCGCTCGGCGCCGGCCACTGCGCGGAGTTATGTGGCGTTGGCGGTTCCTGTCCCGAAGGAGAGAAGTGCTGCAGTAACGGGTGTGGCCACCAGTGCATGAGAGTGTCTGGAGGTGAGTTTAACGCCTGCCTCCACAGTGAGCCTTGGCTGCCAGGGCCGGGGGGGGGGGGGGGGGGAGGAGAGGGGATGTGCCCATATCTGAGCAGGTGGGAGGAATCGGGGGCACACAGTGAAGGGCCAGGACCCCAGCCCCATTAGCCAGCCCCTACCCCCGGGGGTTGGAGTTCCACGCTCATGTGCCTCCACTGGAGTCACTCCGGTTTACATGTACCCACCAGTCCTGGCGCTGGTGAGCGCAGGGAGGCCTGGGTGTGCGGGGAGCAGTGATATGGGAGCAGGGCTCTGACAGCTTTGTGCTACTTCCCAGGGTCTCCCTAACGCCCGTCTGCCTGAACCCAGGCGCCTGAGGGGACCTGCTGTCTCCGCCCCCGTGACCTACACAAGACAATTGCCAAGAACGGATCAGCCTGCAAAGGCCCCACTTCCAGGGACCTCCCCCTGCTCCCCTCACTCTGCCCAGCCCCTTGGGCTGCTCCAGCTGCCCTCGGACTACATCTGCCGCATGACGTCACCGGCGCCTTCATGCACAGGAGGCTGGGTGGGTGTGGCGGGGGAGCGAGTGTGTGCCCGGCCGCTGTCCGGCTCTGCTCGGAGCAGCCCCCTGTGACGGGCTGAGTAAAGTCTGTCCCTGCGTAACAAACTGTGTGTGCGAGCGCTTCGCCCGTGTGGCTGCCAGGACAGGCTGGCTGGGGACTAACCACTGCAGCAGCCCAGCCCCTGGATTCAGTCACTGCTCCCAAATTGCTTCAGGCCCAAATCCCCCATAGCAGGGCTCTTTGCACAGGACCCCACAGAGCATCTGGGCAGGGCCACTGGGGCTCTCCAAGGAGCTGCAGGGATCAGCCCCCCCCGGTCACTTGCTGTTCTGCTGCCAGGACCTTCACCCCTCTGCTCACCCTGTTTATGTCTCCAGCCCTGCCCCTGGCTCTGCCCTGAGGCCGACTGGCCTTGCACCGCGTGCCCCAACCTGGGGGGCAGACACTAGCAGAGCCGGCCACGTCCCTGGCAGCACTGGGCAGAGCGGCCTGACCCCCCTACACTGTGCAGAGACTGGCGCTGGGTCCGGCTGGGGAAAGGTTTGGGGTGAGCCAGGGGCATTTTCCCAGCCTACCCCTCCCCAGTCGCTCTGCTGTGAGACAGTGTCTGACAGGCTGTGAGCTGGGGGCTCTCTCCCCCGGGGGGCCCAGGGGATCAGGCCTTTGGGGACAGGCACTTGCTCCATGTGTCTGGGGCTGGGTTGAATCCCTGGTGGCGAGTGTCTCTCAGGGGAGGATGGGGGGGGGGGGAGCTGGCAGGGACCAGGGGCTCCTCCCTCTGCTCTGCATCGCCCCGGCTCAGGTGACCAGGCCTCACCGTGCGGGGCTGCTCTGCAGCAACCTGGCTGGTCAGTCAGGGAGGGCAGGTCCTGAAGTGCTGAGGACTCTGGGCCCCTTCCTGCCCCCTTCCCTGCCTGCATGGCCATTTCCTCGTTCCCCGGGGTGAGGATCGGCACCAGAGCTTGGTCTGTCGGGAGGCAATGGCGCACGGGTACGGGACTGTCCCTACAGGTCCCCTGTAATTACCGGGGCAGCTCAGTACCCCAGGTCCCTGCAGTGCTGGGCAGGTGCCAGGTGTACCGCGCCCCTGAGGCAAGCCCTGTAGCTAGGTCTCATAGGTGCCGGGCTGGTGCTCCCAATAACCTCTCAGACACGCGGCTCAGGGAACGGGCATTTCCTGGGGCTGCAGGAAAGCGGAAGGTTCCACATGGCCGAGGCACAGAGGCTTAACCAGTTCCAGTTACAGCACCGGTGGGTCTTGGTTGGCCCCTGGGGCAGCCCAGTCGAGAGTCAGGGCTCCCAGGCCCTGTGCCAGGGGTGAAGGCTGATGGGAGCTGCCCCCCAGCCCAACGGATGAGCCAGGAGCACAGCCTCATGCCGTGACTAAGCAGCTGCCCCGGGAGGGGAATCCCGACCAGGAAGGGAACCTGTTACAGGCGTCTGTTCCCAAACGAGCCCCACACCTCACACCTGCCCCTCCCTCCAGCCCTTGCCACCCACACGGGGCCTGCTGATTGCGCAGGGCGGGCGACCCACTTGCCCTCTCTGGCGGGTGCTGCTGTCTACTCAGGAATGATTCGGGGGTAGCTGACACAGCACCGTGAGTCAGCCCCAGTCCGTGCTGCTGTCGGGGCTCAGAGCCAGAGCCAGACCTTTCCCAGACAGCTGAGAGGGGCCAAATGTGGACGCGATGTTGTGCTAATGTGCACTTACTGCAGCACTGCGTGCCAATGGACCGCTCCGGCCAGCTCCCCGTCTGCTTGCACAGCCCGGGAACCTGCACACACACCAAACACGCCGTCTGCCCCTCTGTACAAGGGACCACGCCAGGGACAGACTCTGCCCAGCCCATGCAACACGGCAGGCCTGGTGTGATGTGGCCAGCACACTCCAGGGCAGGGACAGGAGGGAGGGGCCAGGTGGGCACCATGCACTAGGGGGTGATGGGTCACCGGGTGCTGGGACTTGTTTAAACAGCCTGTCCCCCATGCATTCAGCCTCCCCTTTCACCACGGCCAGAGCAGGCTCTCGTTGGAGGGGTCCGGGGCACAGTGCCAGACTGAACTGGTCTCTTGTCAGTTCCGACCTCACCCCGCCTTTGTGTGTGGCAGGGAAGCCTGGTTTGAACACAGGGGCGGCTCCAGGCACCAGTGCACCAAGCACGTGCCTGGGGCGGCAAGCCGCGGGGGGCCGGCCTGCCGGTCGCCGTGAGGGCAGCAGTTCGGCGGAATGCCTGCGGGAGGTCCGCCAGTCCCGCGGCTTCGGCGGCAATTCGGCGGCGGCTAGCCGCGGGACCGGTGAACCTCCCGCAGGCATTCCGCCGAATCCGCGTTACCAGCGGACCTCCCGCAGGCCGAAAGCCACCTGCCTGCCGTGCTTGGGGCGGCAAAAAACATAGAGCCACCCCTGTTTGGACAGCGAGCCCTCCGTGCACAAGGACCTGCCTGCATGGCAGCCGTGGGGCGGGTGGCTGCTAGAGATGCAGTTTGTGCTGCCCTCCCTGCCTCTCCCAAAGCTGGGGGAGCCGTTCGGATTCCCCGCAGGCCGCACCCTGCCTTGGGCAGGGCCACGGGACTCTGGGCTGCCCTGCTGGTGCTCGTCATGATGGTCATGTGACTCCCAGGGGTGGCCAGCAGATCCCAGGGGTCACAGACCCACTTTGCCTCGGAGCGTCACACTGTCCCTTCTGTGCGAGGCCCTGGGCCTTCACTTGTCCCCAGGGTTCCGCTGGGCGCTGCCCCAAGATGGGGGCCCTGGCTTCAGCACCCTGTTTCTGGCCAGGGCTCTTTCCACCTCAGTAGCCCAGGACGGGTGACCGCCTTTCACCTGCCTTGTGGCAAATCACCGACCCCGAGGTACGGGGGCCAGTGCCACCTCCCCACCCAGTCCCGTCCGTGAGAACGAGGGACCAAGAGATCCCGGGAAGGGGCTGGGCATTCCCAGAAAGAACAGGAATTAGCCCTTCACCCAGCGGGGGCAGCTTGGGGGTTTCCATGGCTGAGCCCGGGGGCATGGGCTGAAGCAGGCTGTGAAGGACGGCAGTGTGTGTGGCTCCAGTCTGAGAGCTCGGAGCGAATGCAACCCCAGGCTGCGGGGGACAGGGGGCCCCTTTCCCCCTTGGGACTGACTCAGCGCACGCCTCACCTGCTCCGCAGCCTACCTCACAACACACATTGGGCTTGGTCTGCTGTGCTGCCCCTGCCCTGCTGGGGCGGGAGGTTGAGCTGGGGCAGGCTGCACCGGGGTTGAGTGGAAGCTGTTGCTTGGCATTTATCCCTGATCCCCCTTGGTCACGAGCCTCCAAGCAGGAGGGGGCCCCAGCCCTGCCACCCCCTTGAGGCTGCGAGCAGATGTGAGCTGCTCCAGTGGGCTTGTTGAGGAACATCCTGTTACCAATGCGCTATTGTTCTAGGGGACAAAACGTGTCAGGTCATCACGGCCTGATCCTCACCCCTCTGCCGACTCTGCAGGCTGCCCAGGGCACCTGCCCTCGCCTGGCTTCCACCCCGGAGATGGTCCCGAAGGAGACCCTGACCACCTCCAGCAGGACAGGGGAGAAGGAGAGGGGCCAGACCCCACATACATCCCATACATTGCGCAGATCCTCCCACCTGGCTGTCCCCCCCCGCAGGACAAAAGGCTTCGTGTGTCCTAGATGGTCATTGTGTTGGTGACAAACGCCAGGTGCAGCAAGAACAAAGAGAGCTTAAATCACTGTGAGCTAGGAGCAAACCCTGCCCCCGCCGTGCTGGGCTCCGGGATGGGTGTGGGGGTGGCTGGCCTCACTCACCCGGAGTATGGCTACTCCCGTCCAGCCCGACATAGACCCAGCTCAGCCCGTGGCTCCTGGCTTCATGCTGCTCCTGGAAGCTCATCCGAGTGCCCAGGCCAAGCCTGGCTGAGATTTACACGGTGTGGGGGCAGGAGGGACCAACCAGAGGCATGTGGTGGATCTGCTAAGCAGGGGCCTACAGCTCCCATCAGCCCCCTCCCTTCCTCCTGACCAGGTAGGGGTAAAGGCCCTGAGCCAGGGAGCGGCTGGCTTGGTTTGGGAAGTGGTGGTGGCCACATGGCCAGCCAGGAGCTGTAGGGAAGTTGGAGGCAGATAAGATTCCCCAGGAACTGTGTGCAGAGGCTGTGATGGCCGGACATCTCAACTGGGTGCTGGCCTGTATGGGGCTTGTGGGGGGCAGCAGAGGCTGGACAAGGAGCCAGTGCAGAGGGGCCCCAAGGAGAGACACTAACTGAGCCTGGAATGGAAACCCACAATCTGATAGAGACTGGACTGGAGACGGTGCCCCCGGTGCAGAGCCTGGGAGCCCTGACTCTCGACCGGGCAGCCCCAGGGGCCAACCAAGACCCACTGGTGCTGTAACTAACTGGTTAAGCCTCTGTGCCTCGGCCATGTGGAACCTTCCGCTTTCCTGCAGCCCCAGGAAATGCCCGTTCCCTGAGCCGCGTGTCTGAGCCTCTGAGAGGTTATTGGGAGCACCAGGCTGGCAGCTATGAGGCCTAGCTACAGCGGTTGCCTTGGCGGCGTGATATGCCTGGCACGCTACCGGCACCCGGGCGGTCTGGGGTACTGACCCGCTCCAGTAATTACCCCTGGCTTGCCTCAGTGGGATGGGGAGCTCAGTCACGTCTGGCTCTGCTGCCCTCGCCGCAGCACAGCAGAGAGCAGGAAACGAACCCCTCAGTGGAGATCACAGCTGAGCAAAAGCAAAGCTCTTTCCTTCACAAGCAGCACGCCAGGATCTTAGCGCCTGGGCGCTTCTCTGCAGCCGCCCCTGCCAGCTTCTGCAGCTCCTTCCGCTAGGCCCCAGGCTGCGCCCAGAGCTGCCAGCCCCAGAGAGCCCTGCCAAGCCCCGATGTCATCCAGGCAAAACCTTCCTTTCAGCCGTGCTGATGGATCAGGACCAGCCCGCCGGGTCTCCTCGCGAGCTGCGCTGCTGTCGGGGGCGCCCCTCTGCCCTGCTCTCAGCATCACTGCAACCCTCTGAGAGCTCAGATCTCTGCACTGGCAGCCCAGGCCAGCCCAGCGCGGTGCCTTGCGGAGCCTGGGACACCTGAGACCGAGGGCAGCACGACTGAGGCCGTCCTTCAGGCCTCGGTTTAGAGTCATGGCTTCTCTGCCATGGTCCAGAGGGAGGGGAGGAAACCTGAGGGCATTGGCAGCCGAGGGGGACAGTTATCGATACCGCCTGCAGTTCCCCTGTGACTCCACCACGGTGAGCTTATCCAGAGCCCAGGGGCCATGGCAGGGGATACCCGGGCTGTCCAAAAGGGCGTGAACCCCAAGTCGTCCCTCCACGGCAGGGCAGCCGCACCGGGGCCTGGTCTTCTTGGACCGTGGCAACGGACTAGGGACCCCAGGGCGTGGCAGGGAGAAAACCGGCCATGCCGGGAGACGAGGCAGTTTGTGGAGAGAGCCGCACCCTGTGTGGGCAGATGGGAATGGTCTGACGGGTGGGGAGGGCTGCTCCGCTCTGTGCCCGCCTCCCTCCCCCTCACCAGACACAGGCAGCAGCTCGGCCCAGGGGGAGGAAGATGCCCCCTGACTCCCTGGTGCAGCCAGGAGCTGGGTCTGAGTGCCTGGAACTGAGCCAAGCCAGGCTTCAAACTCTGCCATGGGTGGAGCTGGGACCGCAGTGGGAGGGACCCCTGTCCCCCGCAGCCTGGGGTTGCATTCGCTCCGAGCTCACAGACTGGAGCCACACACGCTGCCGTCCTTCACAGCCTGCTTCAGCCCATGCCCCCGGGCTCAGCCGTGGAAACCCCCAGGCCCCCCGCTGGGTGAAGGATAATCCCTGTTCTTACTGGGAATGCCCAGCCCCTTCCGGGGTCTCTTGGCCAGGGCCGGCTCCAGCGTCTTTGCCGCACCAAGTGGCCAAAAAAAAAAAAGCCGTGATCGGCGGCACTTTGGCGGTAGTTCTATCGCCGCTGCTTCATTCTTCGGCAGCAATTCGGCGGCAGGTCCTTCCCCCCAAGAGGGCCTGGAGGACCCGCCGCCGAAGAGCCGTACGTGCTGCCCCTTTCCGTTGGCCGCCCTAAGCACCCGCTTGCTGTGCTGGTGCCTGGAGCCGGCCCTGCTCTTGGCCCCTCGTTCTCGTGGACGGGACGGGACTGGGTGGGGAGGCGGCACTGGCCTCCCTGAGCTTCCATCCACGCCCTGTGCCACGTCTCCTTTGCACCCGGGCCAGGTGATCTCCCTTCCCCCGCCATTGAAAATCAGGGACTCAGCAAGTGTCCCACAGAAACCTGGGGCCTTTCCTGGGCCTCTCATACTTCCGCATGGCCGGATTAGTCCCATGTAACCTGGACTCTGAATGTCCTGGGGTTCTAACGCCGGGGTTGGGGAAAACTGCATCCCTGTGTGGTTCTTGCCCTGAGGAGACTGTGCTGCCCCCGGCTCTCACTGAACTCCGCCCGCGGGTGGTTTTTGTCGGTGAGGCGGCTGAAATCACCAGGGTAGGAAAAGTCTGAACAAAGTTGGAAGTTGAACTAAAGCCCCGTGTGACGAACTGGGACTGTTCTTAATGTGGTCTTTGAATGCTGAGTGGGGAGTTTGGCTGGGACAGTCTGCATTGGGGGATGGGAGACTGGCCTTGAGGGAAGATACCTGAGCATGTAACGTGAGAACCCAGGAGGGGGCTGGGGCCAGGTGACACCTCTGCCCGGGGAAACTGGACAAAGGCTTGGGGAGGAGCCGGGGGAGGCTGGTGAGACGCTGGAGGGAGTGGGGTTTGGAGGAGCTGGCTGGTAATGGAGGGAGCCCAGACGGGGCTCTGCCCCCCCAATGGGGCTGTGGTGCCCCGGGACCCCAAGATGGACCTAACTGGGGGGGTCCTGTTGTCTGTGACTGCAAGACCTGTCTTGGACTGTGTTCCTGTCATCTAAATAAACCTTCTGCTTTACTGGCTGGCTGAGAGTCATGGTGAATCGCAGGAAGCCGGGGGTGCAGGGCCTTGTGTCCCCCCGCACTCCGTGACACCCTGCACTGCCCAGAGCATAGCTTAGACACGGCAGGAGAGAGACCTGAGAAACCAGCCCAGTGGAATTTGACCCCAAGTTCCCCACTAAGCTGGGAAGAGGCAGGAGACATTTCAGGCCAGACGGGGATTTCCCCCAACAATTCTAAGTGCCTGAGAAGCTGGGCTGGAAACTGGGAAGTGCCACCTCAGTGCCAGGCTCCTAGACCCGTCTCCCAGTGATAGCACCGCTAACCGGACACTGTCGCAGCCACAGGGCGAGGCTGCAGAGGTTTCTCTCTCTCTTCACTTCCTGCTAGAGGTTCTCATGGGAGCAGCCAGGCATGGATCTGCCCAGGACAAGCGCATGCTGCACTCACACGTCAGCCGTGGGCTGGGGAGCAGCTCAAGCTCCCCAAAGCCCAGCAGCTGTTACACATCACTCGTGATGGGGGCTTGTCTGAGCACAGAGCCGGTGGCCAGGCTGACATCCTGCCAGATGAAACTCGGTGCCCTAGTTACTGGCCTGGCTCTCTGGCCTGGGGGACAAGTGTGCAATGGATGCAAATCCTGCCAGCCTGGGGTGTGGTTTCAGTTTGCAATGGCTGAGTGGGTGGAATAATGCTGCCATATGCTGGGAACAGGTCGGCGTAGGGTGGGAGCCTCATTCCTCACTCACCCTTCTGCTGGTGGGCGGGAAGCGCGGCCATGAAAACAAGGAAGCTGTAAGAAGAGGTGGCCAGTCAGTGAGATGTTTAAACTCGGTTCCATCAGCTTCATCTGCTGCCCCTCCTCAGGCGAGGCAGGTGTCCCCGGCCTCTAGTTCATGAAGAGGAGTGGTGACGAGAACACCAACCTTCCATGATTTCACAAAGGATGAGACCCCTGACTTTGGCTGAATGGAAGCCGGGCGATGCTGGAGGTGTTGAGAGCCCCTTGTCCCACAGCAGCCTGTGCTTTGGACCCATGTCCTTCTTGGCTGAGCCCTTTACCGGTGAAAAGTGGCAGCGCTGCTCATTGAAAAGGTTTTTAAGAAAGCATCAATGCAGCCTCTGCCCAGGAAGTCGTTGCTTGACTGACAGTTTGGCCAGTTCTTTCCCGGGGTCACATCTTCCGTTTCGGACCCAGATTGCAGTGAGAAAACTCTCCCTGGCATCTCTGTGCTGCTGATGTCGGGCATAGACCTGGTCCAGCACAGAGCCCATGCTGGTCACGGATCAGCTCCTGCCAAGAAGTCTGTGCTGGCATGATTAGACCTGTGGGCTGGCTCGTGTCTTGTTGGACACAAGGTGCTGCTGAGTCACCTGTGGAGTCTGGTGGGGCGAATGGGACTGCTCGCGTCGGGCTTTGCTCTGACTCTCTGATCTCAGTGGTTAGTCATGGGCGATCGGTCTTCTTCCAGTGCGGGGTGCCGCCGGAGAGCGTTCTGTAGCCCCCCACCCAGCCGGCGTCTGAGGCCAGCAGGAGCGTTCAGAGGAGGCCTGGGGCGCAGTGTTTTCAGAGGCCTGACAGCACCCAATTTAAGGGCTCCATTTTGCCCAATATGGACAGTGCAGTTCAGTGCCGCAGCCCTTGTCCCGTTGAGCTTGGGGCCTAATGAGAGGAGCTGGCTGAGGCCCAGCCCAGACAGGACTGGGAGGGGGGGGGGACAGCTGGCAGAGGTGATGTCAGTCCCTTTGATTGAGGGGTGCATCTGCCATTACTTACCAGGGGGGTGATTCTAGGCCCCCAGCAGCGTTGGGATGATCCCATCACCGCTGTAACCCAGTCAACCTTACACCAGCCGTGCCTGGCCTGGAGGTTGGGACCTTCCCTTTCACGTCCCAACCGTGACACTGTTCTCCAGGCCTGGGGCACCTGAAGGTCAGACTATTGCCGTGTGCTCTGCAGGGGGCTGCCCCTTTCGGCCAGCCAGAGTCTGGCGTTGGTGCAGAACGCGGCACTCGCTTACCCCATGCGCCGGGATCGGCACTGGCTGCCCATTGGTCTCTGTAGCCCTAAATAGCCTGGGACTGGCCTTACTCAGGGATCACCTGTGTCCCCAGGCCAGACAAGCACAGCTGCTGTCGGGGGGAGGGGTGCTGATCCCGGGTTATAGGCCAGAGGGAGGGGCTGGCAGGCTATTCTCGGTGAGGGCTCATGGGCTCTGGAGCCTGCTCCTCCCTGATCCAAAATAAACCAAATTCGATGACCTTCCCGGCGTGCTGCGAAACCCATTGCTCTGCCAGGGAAGGGAACGGGCAGCTCCTGTGCGTGTTGTGAGCTTGGGGTTCTCTCTTGGCTGCTGAGTGAGTGTTTTACTTAGAGCCATATGTGATGCCACCAGGAGCTGAGCCTTTGTTACTGGCAGTTTCAATAAGGGTTTGGAAACCCCCAGATTTTGCCAGGGCATCTTTTATTATTGTTTAAATTTACATCAATAAAGACACCACTTATCATTTCAGAGTCTCACCTGGGTGGAGACAGATACCAGGAACTGGCTTCCCACACAAGGCAATAAACTGGGGCTGGACCGTGCCAAACCCATATAGGTCACTGAGCCACCGCCCCTCCTCGTGACCCAGCCCCCGCCCAGGTTAGTGTTTGAATGTGGGCACGGCTCAGCGCTGGGCACTGGATCCGGCTCCCGGCAGCACCATGAAGGCAGGGGGCATCTTCCACCTCCTGGGGCTCCTGGGCCACTGGGCCCAGCTGCTGCCTGCGAGTTTCCAGGGCTGATGTGAAGGTCTAGCCCTCAGCGTCAGGCCCTGCCCTGCACGTCAGCAGTGACCGAGCCCGCCTCTCCCAGGGCCCAGACGTCAGCGTCTCTGCCGAAGCTGGCAGGGGTGTTTCTCTCCTGGCCAGGACCCTCGTTCCTGCTTGGGTCGAGCTCTGTCCCAGCCAGGTTCTGTCCTGCCCGGAGTGTCTGAGAGAGCCTCCCCCAGGCCATTGCCTTCCCATAGCTGTTGTTCCCCACACTGTGTGTGTAACCCACACATCTCCTGGGGGTGGTGTCTGTCCCATCTAGTGGCACCGAGACCACTTAGAGAGAGAAAACAATTAATGAGTCTGCTCTACCGCCTTAGCTAAGGGCCATGTGGCTTTTAGCCCATGCGGTAGAGGCTCCTGCACTGAGCTCTAGAGGCCCCAGGTGCGATCCCGCCCCCCGACGACTGGAGTCTGTCAGTGTTACACATCGGATTAATATCTCCAGCCTGGGCTCAGAGCTAATCCCCTCCGTAGGTGCACTCCGTTTAACTGCTCTTCTCTGCACCATCTCCTGCCTTGGGCAGGGTTTCAGTACCATGCCTGGTGTGGCGTACAACATGCCAGGTGTGGAGGATGTTTGCATTGGCACAGGCTGTGGCCGTGCACCGAGGAGACTCCAGCAGGGTGAGCAGCGCAGGGCGTGTGACGCCCTGGTACCAGCAGGGCAGACAGCCTGTTCCATGTCACCACGCCTTCATGACACCGTGTCGCCTGCTACTCAGAATCCTCTTGGCCTTCTCAGCCCCACTGCACAACGTGCCCCATCTCCATGCCCTGCTCACATGAACGCTGGGCTCCCCAGCTCACCTCCCCATCAGCCTCACTTTGCACCAGGCTGTCTCCCCACAGGGCGCTCTGGACCTCCCTGTTTCTCCAGGTTCCTTCGAGGGGGTTTCCCAAAGTCCGGGATCCGGGTTGTTTCCTCGTTCCATCCGGGGGGACTGATTTATTGTCGGACAGCGCGTGCTGGGTGCTGGAGTGTGGCAGGAGCCGATAGGTCACTGCAGCCACCTCCCCCCCTTCTGATCCGGCCCCACCGGGTTTAAATCCCAGCCCGGCTCAGCGCTGGGCACTGGACCCGGCTCCCGGCAGCACCATGGAGTCAGGCAGCATCTTCCTCCCCCTGGGGCTCCTGGCCCTCTGGGCCCAGCTGCTGCCTGCGGCTGGGGGTAAGTGCGGGCAGCAGGCAGTGGAGGGGGAAGGGACCGGGGGATGGAGGAGAAACCCTCATTTTCTGCTTCCCAGCTCAGAGTGGCTTTGCTCTGCCTTTCAGACACTTCTCTCTCTGCTCTGCCCCTCAGACCTTTGTAGACTCCCTGCTGACCCCGGGTCCTGTTATGCCATGATCCCTCGCTGGTTCTATGACTGGCAGGCCAAGAAGTGTGAGAAATTCACCTATGGAGGTTGTGATGGGAACGAGAACAACTTTGCGACCCAAACAGAATGTCTCGGGAAGTGCGGCGGGCACAGTGAGCTGGGTGCTGGGCCGGCCCTAGTCCTGCGGGACAGTTTGGGAAGGTGGCCGGGCCACTGGGGCTGATCTGACCCTGACCTGAGGGCCCTGAGCTCTCTCGTGCTGTGAGGGCCCCTCGACCTGCTAAGTCAGTTCCAGCCCTGCTTTGGCCAGGCCACAGATGGGGGGGGTTTTCAAACCTATGCAGGGTAAGAGCACGTTGTTTATAACTAAACCTACCCCGAGCCCTGTTCCAGCCTGTGACACGGGGCTGCCCGTAGGCCAGGGCACCCCCCTCACTCACTGGGAGATGGGAGGAGAAATCAGTCACTGACGGACCATGGCCTGAATGAGCCAATGCCCTCAGGGGCTGAAGCAGGAGGAGGGTGTTGGTCATTTCTGGGCTGAAATGTTTCCACAACGAAGGGGTGAGTCTCTTCAGGGCTAATCCTGATCTCTCTCGGGTTTCACACTCACGTCCTAGGGACTGCAGTGGAGTCACCCCGTTTGCACTGAACTCTGTAATCACAGAGCTGCTGAGTGCAGGGAGGTTCTCAGACCCCGGGATCTGGGTTGTTTCCTCGTTCCTTCCGGGGGGACTGATTTATTGTCAGACAGCGCATGCTGGGCGCTGGTGCAGGCAGAGCCAAGAGGTCACAGTGAGCCACCTCACCCCACGCCTGACCTGGCCCCACCTTGGCTATTGTTTAAATCCCAGCCTGGCTCAGCTGGGCAGGGCACGCAGACCTGGCTCCTGGCAGCACCATGAAGTCAGGGGCCATCTTCCTTTCCAGGGCCTCCAGACGTCCAGTTCCGTGTCCATGTGCAATCCTTTGTGCCATTCCTCTAGCGCTCGGAGGGGCACTGCCAGCTCTGTGGGGGCAGGAGGGAATCGTCCATCCTCTGGAATGCTCCTGCCCCAGGTGCTGAGTCTCTGCTGAAGCTGGACACGGATATTTTTCCCTGATGATTTCTCACTTTGGGTGGTAAAGGCTCCATCACATCGCACAGAGACGCCCATAGGACAAGCCTCTGCTCCTGTGCCCTCATGCCCACCCACTTCAGCTGGGTGTGGGGGAGACAGATCCTTGGCAGAAGTCTCTGCTTCTGAATCCCTTGTCTCTCTGTCCTGTGCCCGCAGATATCTGCAGCCTCCCCACTGAAGTGGGCCCCTGTACTGCTGTCATTCCTCGCTGGGTCTACAACTGGCACTCTAAGAAGTGTGAAGAATTCTCTTATGGTGGCTGCAATGGGAACAAGAACAACTTTGAGACTAAAGTAGATTGTCTCCAGGCCTGTGCAGGCCAGGGTAAGACCCATGACAACCTGGGCAGGTGCTGCTACTAATACAGGGAAATGCTGGGAACGCACCAGGGCCCCCAGGCTGCTCTCTAGTAAATGGTGCCCCTCATGTAGTATGTCCCCTACCTATTCCTACAGTGCCTGGGTGTAGTGTAGGTGCGTTTCAGGGCTGCTGCAGTTGGTATGGAGCATAGAATCCTAGGACAGGAAGGGACTTTGAGGGGTCATCTAGTCCAGTCCCCTGCACTCATGGCAGGACTAAGTATTATCTAGACATGGAACATGCAGGGTACACGGACAGCGCATGCATATCTGATGTGTGGAGACGGTGAATGTGTGTGCACCTGTGGTGTAAAGGGCAGCGAGCACTGAAAATGCCAAGGTCAGGACAGGCTGAAAAATGGCGACAGATCCTCCCAAAACTGGAGGTTAACACTGAAGTCAGAGTCACCAACCAGTCACAAACCGTGCTCCTGATCCCCCACACTGGTTATCAAGAAGCTAAAAGAGAAATCACACAGCCCCCTTTTCTGCATTCCTGTTCTCTGGCTCCCAATCAGCACCGAGGTGCCGTAAGGTGAGGAGTTATTTCAAAACTCTGCTCACTCTACAAAATGTTCTTCTGACCCCCAAAGGGCCAGTCACATTGCCAGGGCAATATGAGGTTGGATCTTACCTAAAATCCCAGGCTGCCGGCCAATCCTTTAGCATCTAAAACTAAAGGTTTATTATACAGAAAAAAGAACAAGAGAGTTGTTAAATGGTCAAAGCAATCAGATCCATACTTATAATTTCAGAGTCCATATATCAGGTTCTTAGCAGCATTGGTGAGTTTGCTGACTTGTAGAGTCCCTCTGGAACATCCCCAGCTTGGGTGGGTTATTCAGTCCTTTTTCAGAGCTTCAGTGTGTAGAGAAGTTACTCCGGAGGTGAGAAGCAGGTTGAAGACAAAAATGGAGAAGATGCAGCTGCCATTTTATATTCTTTGTCATGTGGCTTGTACATCCTGCATCCCAAACACAAACCGACAAGCACATGGGCATGGAAAAGCAATTGCAGTCCCCTGTCCACAGACATGTCCCGACATGTCCTGCTGACTCATAGGTGTAGCCCTGCCTTCTCTCATGGGTTCATCGTATAGCTGGCTCGATAGTGCCGATGCCAATCTGTCTGGGGGGTGTCACCCAGAAACACAGCACAAGTTTGAAATACAAATATACCACACATATTTATAACTCACAATACAAATATGATACATACATATAAACATGATTATCATATTTAGCCAATCATAACTTTTCCACTGATACCTTACATGGCATATCTTGTAAGATTCATTGCAATTTTGTAATACTGGTATCAATAACATTGTAAATGGTCACCCCTGTTCCATTCAGCGTCACACACTGCATACATGGCCCATCTCTCACAGTCCCATAGCTGCAGACTGAAGGGAGCCCATCCCGCTCCTGCAGCACTGGCTGTCCTCCCCCTCCGCTCACCCTCCAGAGCTGGAAGAGTCTCAGTTCCTCTCTGCCTGTAGCTCTAGCAGTGAAAGTGACTAGCCAAGGAAATGGAAATATACCTGCTGGGGGTGTAAGGTGCCCCCGGCAGTGGGGGGGTCAATGCACCCTGATGCCATGGTGCTGCTGAAGGTCAGCTCTGAGTCCCCAGCACTGAGCCAGGCTGGAATTTAAACCATCTTCAAGGCAGGACTGGTTAAGGAGTGGGGGAGGTTCCTCACAGTGCCATGGTACAAGGGCTCTGAAGGCTTTGTCCTATTTCCCAGGGTCTCCCTAACTCCCGTCTGCCCGAACCCGGACTCCAGAGGGGACGAGCTGCCTCAGCCGCACTGACCAATTGCCAAGATCGGATCAGCCCGAAGACAAAGCCCCGACCCCCGGGGACTCTCCCCATCCCCGGAGCTGTTGCCAGGGGAACAGGTCGTGGTTTCCTGGAATTCCTTCTCTTCCTCAATAAACATTTCCTGACATCCCTGCACCTCTCCGTGTCTGCTTCATCATTCTCCAGGTCAGGCCTCTCCCAGCCTGTGCAGCCCCCACCACCCACCCCGCCCCTCCTGGGCCTGTCAGGCTGGATCCGAGGCAGATGCTTTGGTTCAGGGCTGCAATCCAGAGACTGAGAGATGCTGAGTTGCCAGGTGGAAACTTTCCCAGTAATCACAGACAAGCTCTGGGACGTGCATGGGGAGCTCTGGGAGCAGCGACATGGAGCAGACCAATCTTTACACTGGTGCCCCTGTTTTCACAATTACACATGTAAGCAGGGTCAGAATGAGCTCTACCCTGACATCTGGTGGTGAATTGTGGTGAGTTGTGGAAAACAACTTCAGGGGCTGATCTTGTTTGCATAGGCACACCCACCCCGCCTAGCCTGAGCCCACAGCAGCCCAAATGGTCACTTTGGCTGCTGTGGGATCCCCAGTTTCTCTGTTATTGGGGCAGGAAGAATAAAGTGTTGTTACCCTGATTATGTGAATCAAGGACAGTGGAACTGTTTTATGACAGAGGGACTCACCATCAACTAAGTAGCACTCAATAGACAAGGGGCCTGAAACACCAAGCACACCTCCTGTTCTCTCTACTGTAGAATATCAGAGCTAATTTTGGTTCCATTAGGAGTCTATTCATAGGCTGCTGACTAGAATTCACTTTGGGCCAATGGTGCACCAGCACTGAGGCTCCCCTACTACAAGCTGAAATCACTAAAAAGCTAAAATTACTAAAAGCTGAAATCACTGAGTGCTGTGTGGGGGAGCCCTGAACATATGTTGCTGAGTGGCTGGTGGAGCGGAGCTGGAGCGGGATGGCTGGAGTGTCTCACGGGACAACTGGTGGAGCAGAGCAGCTCGCGGTGAAGATTGCAGCAGAACCCCACGGAGAGGTGGGGCAGTCGGCCTCGGACCACATAAGGTGCCCTTAACTCCCCTGTGCACCCCTCCCTCCCCCCAGGCTGGGAGGTAAAACTCTGCAGATAAACTTTTGAACTCTGGGGCTGCACTGACCAGGGACAGAGACTTTTTGGTTGTTGGACTTTTGGGTGATTTTGGGTTGCTGGACTCTAGAGACTTTTGGGGTGTTGGACTTTTGGGACTTTGGGTGATTTTTTTGGGTTGCTGGACTTTGGGGTGATTGGACTTAAGACCCTCAGGGGAAAAGGACACTGCCAAACTTACTTGGGGGTGGGTCTTTTGCTCCTGATTTGTGTTATGAATCCTGTTTGTGGTGTTTCCCCAACATAATGCCGCATTGTTTCCCTCCTTTATTCAAAGGATTTTGCTACACTCAGACTCCGTGCTTGCGAGAGGGGAAGTATTGCCTCTTAGAGGCGCCCAGGGGTGTGGTATGTAATTGTCCCAGGTCACTGGGTGGGGGCTCGAGCTGCTTTTGCATTGTGTTATTGAAACGGAACCCCTATATACTGAACCCGGCCCTTGTTGCTGCCAACTCAGATGGGCAGAAGGGTTACGCACAGTTTTTGTGCCTAATTTGGCCTTGCAGCTGCACACCTGGTTGTCTAGTGCAAGTCACACATTTGCACATACAGTCACGTGAACTGGGCTCCCAAGTGCACTTGCATATTTGTGTACAAGCAGCTTTGGGAATGTGTCCCACTGCCTGTTCTGTCTGAGGCTCTTTGTGAAGCGGTTGCTTCTGGGGGAGATTGGGATCTCCCAACATTCCCATCTTTATTTGGCTGCCTTTGTGTGACTGTTTTAATGAAACCCTTGCAGGAAGGCTGGGTCCTGCAGGCAGGCTCCCCAGGGGTCTCAGAGACTCACAATGGCTTCTGGTCTCAGAACGCTCAGCATGTTTTGGGCACTCAAACCATTAAAGAACAATTAGAATTCCTGACAGATGCATCACGGCACACTAAATCAGTGGCAGAGACACAAGGTTCTGTGGCTCCCAGCTACACTTACACCCTGATCAGGTGTCTTCTCCCTAACACCGCCATCTTCCCATCCTCCTCTGGCATTTTGCTTTGGCCTTTGGGCTTTCATGCGTCGGGGGGTACCCTGACTGGGCTCTGGGGATGGAATGTACTGGGCACGGGAAGGGGTGAGGGGTCATATTATTGCAGATCAAATTTGCCACTAGAAATTGTACTGCAGGGACTAATTTTGGGTCCACTCCTGCAAATACCTCTGTGTTTGGCTTTTGGCCCGTGACTAGTCCCATTGAAGTTAAGCATGTGAGCAGGATCAGCACCCTCTGTGTTCCTGGCCACTAACTGAGGAACTCGCGGAAAGGGCGTCTCATGTACCCTGAAATTAGGCCCACCAGAGAAGAGAAGCTCCTGTGCTGTTGGGCAGGGGAAGAGGAGAGCACAGGCCAGGGACAGAGACTTATGAAACCACAGACAGAAGTTCACAGCGATATCCCGGCAGGGGTTATTTTTAATATCCACATTTATTGAAGAGAGGCTTTCATTTCTGAAAGAAAGAGACCAAGCCAACTCCCAGTGCACATCACGTGGCAGAGAACACGCTGCGTCATCCAGACAGGAAGGTGGCTCGGGCACCCAGTGACACGCAGAATGGTGGGCAAAGCAGCAGAGAGAAACACACAGCTCCGTTAACAATGGCGTTACAGGGGAGGGGACTTTTTACTCCAAGGAAGAGAACGGTGAAAACAAGAAGGGTTTTTACAAAGCCCGGCTCTTTGTGTTCCCTGGTGTAGAACACACGCCCGGCCTAACTCCCCAAGGACACTAGCCCAGCATCTGCATAACTGTGTCTCTAATCTGCAGGCACCATTACGATGCCTGTCCATGCAACGTGCGGATTAGCCTGTATGGGTGGCTGTTTGAACACCCAGTTGGCCAAATACACAGCTTGAAGGTGTATCCTCAACACTTGTTCATGGAAATCAGGCAGCCTACGACTGCACCCAGCACTGGGCTGGTGACGTGGAGAATCAGCCCCTACAGCCCTACACACAATTTCTTCCCCTACATTCTAATAGTTACAGTTACACATTTACTAAGTGCTGTACCGGCCTGAACTGGTGAGTCCTCATGAGGAAGGTGTCCAGAGGGAATGGCTCTGGGTGCACCATGCGATGGGACAGGTACCCGAGAAGAACTGGCCTGAACCTGGACACTGCTAGGAGTGGAGAACATCAATGCCAGGGGCTGGCTAACCCATCAGGAAAGATTTAATAAGAAAGAAAATATATCTCAAGAAAAAATGAGCTGAAAGCTGAATCAAAGTGCTCAGACAGTAGGGTGATGAGCTTAGAGTAAGAGCCTGGAGAGAGAACCCCAACGTCCCCTTGCACCCTACTCAGGCCAGGGAGCAAAGATCCCTGAATGTTGATTTCCTTCACCCAGAGAGAGTGATCCCTGAGCAGTAACCTTGTCATTCAATGAGGCAGCGTGTTCCCAGGCAATCACTAGTAAAAGAGAAGGGAGAGCTGGAAAAAGTCAAACAGGAAAGAGAGGCTCTTGTTGCCAGGAATGTATTTGGAGGCTGATCTGGTAACAAAAAGTTTCCAAACCATCAGCTGTTTAGAGCCACCATCCCAGAGGTCAGAATCATCACCTCACTTATCACAGTCTTCAGCCCCTTCAGAGCCTCCATCCCTCAGGGAAGAATCATCATCTCCCCCGGCAAAGTCATCCTCGCTCAGGTCAGCGTCATCATCTCCCCCGGCAAAGTCATCCTCGCTCAGGTCAGCGTCCTCATCTCCCCCGGCAAAGTCATCCTCGCTCAGGTCAGCGTCATCATCTCCTCCAGCAAAGTCATCCTCGCTCAGGTCAGCGTCCTCATCAGCCCCGGCAAAGTCATCCTCGCTCAGGTCAGCGTCCTCATCTCCCCCGGCAAAGTCATCCTCGCTCAGGTCAGCGTCCTCATCTTCCCCGGCAAAGTCATCCTCGCTCAGGTCAGCGTCCTCATCTCCACCGGCAAAGTCATCCTCGCTCAGGTCAGCGTCCTCATCAGCCCCGGCAAAGTCATCTTCGCTCAGGTCACTGTCATCATCTCCTCCGGCAAAGTCATCTTCGCTCAGGTCAGCGTCCTCATCTTCCCCGGCAAAGTCATCCTCGCTCAGGTCAGCGTCATCATCTCCTCCGGCAAAGTCATCCTCGCTCAGGTCAGCGTCATCATCTCCCCCGGCAAAGTCATCCTCGCTCAGGTCAGCGTCATCATCTTCCCCGGGAAAGTCATCCTCGCTCAGGTCTGCGTCATCATCTCCTCCGGCAAAGTCATCCTCGCTCAGGTCAGCATCCTCATCTTCCCCGGCAAAGTCATCCTCGCTCAGGTCAGCGTCATCATCTTCCCCGGCAAAGTCATCCTCGCTCAGGTCTGCGTCATCATCTCCTCCGGCAAAGTCATCCTCGCTCAGGTCAGCGTCATCATCTCCTCCGGCAAAGTCATCCTCGCTCAGGTCAGCGTCCTCATCAGCCCCGGCAAAGTCATCCTCGCTCAGGTCAGCGTCCTCATCTTCCCCGGCAAAGTCATCCTCGCTCAGGTCAGCGTCATCATCTCCCCCGGCAAAGTCATCCTCGCTCAGGTCAGCGTCATCATCTCCCCCGGCAAAGTCATCCTCGCTCAGGTCAGCGTCCTCATCTTCCCCGGCAAAGTCATCCTCGCTCAGGTCTGCGTCATCATCTCCTCCGGCAAAGTCATCCTCGCTCAGGTCAGCGTCATCATCTCCTCCGGCAAAGTCATCCTCGCTCAGGTCAGCGTCCTCATCAGCCCCGGCAAAGTCATCCTCGCTCAGGTCAGCGTCCTCAGCTTCCCCGGCAAAGTCATCCTCGCTCAGGTCTGCGTCATCATCTCCTCCGGCAAAGTCATCCTCGCTCAGGTCAGCGTCATCATCTCCTCCGGCAAAGTCATCCTCGCTCAGGTCAGCGACATCATCTCCTCCGGCAAAGTCATCCTCGCTCAGGTCAGCGTCCTCATCTTCCCCGGCAAAGTCATCCTCGCTCAGGTCAGCGTCCTCATCTTCCCCGGCAAAGTCATCCTCGCTCAGGTCAGCGTCCTCATCTTCCCCGGCAAAGTCATCCTCGCTCAGGTCAGCGTCATCATTTTTCCCGGCAAAGTCATCAGCCCCGGCAAAGTCACTATTGCTCCCGTCAGATCCATCTCCCCTTGCAAAGTCATTAGCCCCAGCCAAGTCAGCATTCCTCGCATCAGACCCATCTCCCCCAGCAAAGTCATCAGCCGTAGGAAAGTCAGCATTCCTCACATAAGACCCATCTCCCCCATTAAAGGTATCATCCCCAGCCGAGTTGTAATTCCTCAGGTTGGAGTCTTCATCCCTCCCATCATAATCATCATCTTCTCCACCAGACACAGGTTTTTCATCAGATCTAGGTTTTACAACAGACACAGGGTTTTCATTGGATACAGGTTCTGCACCAGACACGGGTTTTCCATTAGACTCAGGTTCAACTCCAGACACCAGTTTTGTTACCCCCAACACAAGTTTTTCCTTCAGCTCATCTTCTTCTGATATGTGCTTCCCTGGGTCATCGCCAGGGAGAGGAGAAGCTGTGCCAGAGATCCCTGAAAATGGGAGAGAAAACAGGAGAGTCAGAGACCCAAATATGCCTCAGTCACATATGACTGCTCCCAATCCACCCTTCGCACTTTCTTCACGCTGCAGCACCCTGTCTCTAGGATATGGGCATTGCCCCTTACCTTGGGCAGTCTCTAGGTAGCTGTACATATGGTACCTGATTCTATTCTATTCAGGTTCTTATACTGCACCCATCCCTGTGATATCTGAGCAACTTCTAGAAGTGCAGTAAGTGATGCGACTGAAGCCTGTTGCTCAAGCTCTGTCTGTCTCTCAGTCTGACCTCCTTGGTCAGATGCCAGGTAAGAGCCCGGACTGCTTCCAGCAGCCAACTCCTATTCTCCCACCTCACACCCCTTTGTTCTCGAGCTGAGGGATTGTGCTCAGTTTTCCTCTATATCCCTCTGTATCATTGGTGGCTAGGTGTCTGACTTGGTGCCTCGATTTTCCATTGTCTTCTTAGGTACTCCATTGATATGGGGACTGAGGCCCAGACAGCGAGGTGACATTCATATCTATGTTTTTAAGCCTGCCCTGAGAGCAAACAGTCCTTTTCCCCTTACTTGGTAACAATGCAGCGTATAGGGGAAATTGAGGCATGCACCGGATTCATAAAAATATTACAGAAAATATCCACTTTGTCACACTGAAGTATTGATGAGACCAGGTCCTCATCTGTCAAGATGACATGGAGTCTCCTAGCCCATCAGAGACAGCAGAAAATGTGACCTGGAGACGCTGCCCTGTGAGAGCTTAACATCAACAAGGAATCCTAACTCCTAAACTACAGAGTGACTTGACTTGACCTCAGGGCCGGCTCTAGCGTTTTTGCCGCCCCAAGCAGCAAAAAAAAAAAAAAAAAAAAGCCGCGATCAGCGGCAGCTCTACCACCGCTTCATTCTACGGCTGCAATTTGGTGGCAGGTCCTTCGCTCCGAGAGGGAGTGACGGCCCCGCCGCCGAATTGCCACTGAACGGCCGGACGTGCCGCCCCCTCTTCATTGGCCGCCCCAGGCACCTGCTTGCTACGCTGGTGCCTGGAGCCGGCCCTGCTTGACCTGAGCATGTATCTTCAACCAGAAGAGGATGAATGGGGGCTGCAAACTCCAGATTACTTCCCCCTGCTAACCGTGCCTGCTAACCAACATGACTGCTGTCTTGCTAGGTTTCAGTTTCAATCAGTTGTTCTTCTTTGATGAGCTGACCTCAACCAAGCAGTGGGTCAGATTAGTGACGGTGCTGTTGTTGTATGTTGTGAAGGATAAGATAGAGGGATATGTCATCTGCATATTGTTGGCATCTGAGTGATGTCTCATCAGTTCTCCTAGAGGCTGCATGGAGATGCTGAATAGGACGGGAGACAGAATTGATCTTTCAGGCACTTCACAAGTGAGGGTCTAGTGGCAGAGGTGCGACTTCCATCACCATCCTTTGGGTGCGTCCTTCCAAGAAAACTCACACCATTTTTCTGCCTTCTGAGCCCCTGCCTCCACCTTCAAACAGGTGAGAAGTATCTCATGACTGACTGTGACAAATACTGCAGAGAAGTCCAGGAGAATAAGAATGGACGCCTGCCCTTAGGGTGACCAGACGTCCCGATTTCATCGGGACTGTCCCGATATTTTCTTGTTTGTCCCAGGTCCCGACCGATGTTCAGTCGGGACACTGGACAAACAAGCAATTTTGCCCTCCGCTCTGGCGCACAGGCGGAGCCCGGAGGGGCTCGTGCCCCCCCCAGCCCCATCCCCTCCTTCCCCCATTGGATCCCTCTCCAAATCCCCGCCCTGGCCCCGCCCCCAGCCCTGCCCCTCACTGCCCCATTGGATCCCTCCCCAAATCCCCGCCCTGGCCCCGCCTCTTCCCCAAGCACGCCGCATTCCTCCTCCCTCCCAGGCTTGCGCTGATCAGCTGTATGGCGGCACAAGCCTGGAGGGAGGGGGTGGCCCCCAGCACTCAGCCTGGGAACTGCTCCAGTCCAGCTTCTCCAGGAAGGCGAGCACAGCCCGGCAGAGATCCTGCAGCGGCTCCCGTCGCCCGAGCCCCCGGTAGAAGGCGAGGCAGGCCTGGGCCTCCTGCGCCGCGCCCATGGCTCACGGACGGAGCGGCCCGGGCGGGGAGGACGGCCAGGAAGCGAGCCAGGCTGCCCTGGGGATCTAGCGCAGCACGTGGGCTTGGCAGCTCCGGGCCGGGGCACGCTCAGCTGTTGCGGCCACCATAGAGTCGGGTGGAGACGGGGCTGTGCCGCCTGTTGGCGGCAGGGGGGGGGGGGGGCGCTCCGGCGGGTTTGTTTTTTTTTTTTGCTCCGCCGCCCCCCGCGTCCCGATATTTCATCTTTGTCATCTGGTCACCCTACCTGCCCTCTATCTATCCGCAGCAGCAGATCATCACCAGTGCCATGAATACTGTTTCTGTTCCATGTGCTGGCTGAATCCACACGGTGCTGGGGCTGGGAGATTGGCTTTGGCTAGATAAGCTTATAAGCAGCTTTCAGCTCTCGTCTCTGAGCTTGCCTAAGGATGGTGGGTTTGAAACCAGGCAGGAGTTAGCTGGGTCCAATGCATCCAGGCTGGGTTTCTGCATTGTTGGCTGGACTCTTGGGAGTTTGAAGGCGGGAGGGAAGGTTTCTTCAGTAAAGCTGTTTCAGTCAGGAGAGGCACCAGTTACTTGTGGCCCTTTTTTATTAGCCAGGAAGAACAAGCATCAAACTCCCAGATGTTTGCTTGAGTCTCCTTCAGGGTGTCCAGTGCTCGTGGCATCAATGAGCTGAGCTCATGGGGGCAGGTGGTTTCTTGGCTGGCACAAGGGGATCAGATCCTTGCAGCCCAACAAGACTTCCTGGATGTCGGGGATCTTTTCTCCTCCTGCCTTCTGTGTGAGTTAGCAAGGCCCTTCCTAGCAGGTGGCTGAACTGCTTCAGAGGAAATGAAAAGAGGCCCAAGCGTCTGACCCGTTTGTAGTTCACCTACCCCCATTCCCAACTGGCACCAAAACCCATTCCACTCCCACCATCCCACTCCTCCTACAGGCACAGAGCAAAATGTCCAAAGCTTCAGTCTCATGTCTGCCGGGAACTTGAAACAATGCTGCTGAGCGATGTGAACTATCCCTATTAATCTTGAGGTAGGTTCCCCCTAGTCCCAATGACAAGACACTAAACTCCAATTTTCATATCAACTTCATTGGCGATCATTTAAGCAGAAGCATCAGGTTAATGTACTTAGCCAGCATCATTTGATATAGTAGCAGGCACTGTTTTGCAGTGCAGTGGGACAGCTTGTCAAGGGCTGCTGGCTGGGGTGGGGAATGAGGAAGTGAAGCCTCTCTACTCCCCTCCAAACCTGCCTGAAAGAGGGGTGGAGAGAGGAGATGCTCTTCCCCCAGGCCTCCAGTGCCAATTGCAGTTTGGGTGATCAAACATGCCATCTCTGTTGCCATAACCGCAAATGTCCCCTTTGCACCTGCCAAAACCTCCACCTTCCTGCAACAAATTCTATAAAGCACTTACTGGCTGACAATACAAAAATCCGCGGGACACTGAAAATGGAAAAGCACAGTAAAATAAACTGAATTTCATATCAAAATAAAGAACACAAGCAATGCTGCACTGACTGTACTATCCTGTGAAATCCTCCATTTCAGAATTCACCTGAATCAGCTACAGAGTTTCTAGTTTTCTGCAGAATTCAGGCCCAGTTTATAGGCTCCACACTGCACCTGTGCCATGCTCACTGACTCCACATCATAATCGTGCCATGCATACAGAGCTCCAATGCACATGGCATCATGCACATCTGAGTCCCTCTCCATCCCAGGACCTCTGCTCCAAGATGCCACACTGCTTAGACAGGAGGAAGTCATTACCCTCCCCGGGGTATCATGTACTCCGGGCATAGGCGGCCTTATGTTCCCAAGGAAACATAGAGCAGGATAACTCGGTGTGGGTCTCCAATGGGAATCCATTGCCATAGCAGGACGTGGACAGAAGTCTCAATGGTCAGTGGGCCATGGAGTTTATTTCCTCTTGTCCTGAAGGGACTTTAAAAGCTAGAATTCAGTGAGTCAGGAACCATGGACAGTGCAGATTAAGTGCTCAGGGAAGGGGCTGTGGGGAAGATGGGTTATGGTATTTTGGAAAGGATGGATTCCGAAGGGCACTCCCACCAGAGTGTCTCTCTTCGATGGGAATTTCTACATCCCTTCATGTAGGAGGCTGCAGCTGGCCCGCTGCCCATACAGCCCCAGCTACTCTGCTATTCAGCACCCCAGCTCAGTCAGAGCTAGCGCGGGTACATCTACCCGAGCTGGAAATTACACCTCCAGCTCCACTGACCGGTGGCATTAACTGCATCTCTGCTCAGCACTGGCAGGGTCTCTCTGGTGAGCCACAGCCTGGCTGTTGTTTTATTTTAGTATATAAAGTCTCTCCATTTAGAAATGTAAGTGGCAAAATGAATGGCAATAAAATAACAGCTGCCCAGCCCACAAACACAACCACCCCCCACTCAGCAACCCGACGCAGGTCAGCCTTCCTCCTGAAAAACCAGCTCATCCCTCGGGCAGCCAGTATATCAGCCTGGCAGCCGGCCTCAGTGACCTGTCTGAGTTCTGAGCAGCCTGGGAAGACATTGTTGGGAAAGGTTTTTCAGAGAAGCAGCGGATGGCGCTATGGATCCATCATTACAAGGCAACATATTAAGGGCCATCAAAACCTGGTGGGGTGGGAAGATTACGTGCTGGACTTCCACCTGGCCTAACAAACAAGATGGGCACATAGCACCAGGCCTATCTAATCATCTCTCCATGATGTGACTCTTGTCCTCCTTTGCCCCCTCTTATCCTTTAGTGTTGTCCTTACTGGATTGTTTCCCACTTAAACTGGAAGCTTCTCAAGACAGGGACCTGTCGTGTTGTTTTTCTCCTCAAAGTGATGTGCGCCATACAGAATAGTAAGTGAGCAGCAAGCAGACTTCGGAGGGTGTGAGTCCCTGAGGGAGGGGCTGGCTGGCATTTCATTTCCAGAATCAATATTCTCTGTATTGTTTGTGTCACTGTTTTAAAACATCCTACTGATCATTTGTAGAGGATCAGCAGGGAGAGGGCCATGCTGTTCCCAGGTCCTGAGTAGGAAGGCAAGATGGGAGATGCAAGGGCTTCTCCACACTTGCAGTCACTGCATGGGGCTACGGCTACTGGGGGAGGGGTACAGAGGAGGAAGGACATGGCCCTACTCCCCGCTGCACCAACCAGTAGAATTCTCCAGCCACGGAGGGGGGAGTATGCTGCTACCCTTCAGGGCTGGCACAGGGGTTGCACTCCCCAGCAGCTCTGGGAGGCAATAGACAATACGGGCCCGAGCCTTCAAGACTCGACAGAGCCCAGAGACCATCCAAAAAAGATGCTGTTTTCATGCAGGAGAGCAGGCAGCTTGCCGTGGGGACCCTACCTCCAGCAGTCACAGGTTTGCAGACAAGCCTTCCCTTAGTACTGATGCACTTATGCCCTGCAGGACAGTCCTGGTCATCTCCACACTTGAGCAAACATCTGCTAGTAAATCCTGGTCACGTTGGGAGAAATCCAGGGTTAGAAAAGGTATGTTGCAGAGAGAACGAAAAACAATCTGACACTGAAGCAGAGGCAAGGCTGGGAGAGTACACCCCTCCCAGGGACTCCCTCCCTCCCAGAAAACGGGACTCTTGAGAATTGAAGAATGTCAGAGCTTCCCTACTGGGTCAGACCAATTGTCAATCTAGACCAGTAGCCTGTCTCCAACAGTGGCCACGCTCAAGGAGACTGTATAGAACAGGGCAATTCTGGAGTGATCCACCACTGTCTTCCACTGCTGGCTTCTGGCATTCAGAGGTTTAGGGTCGCCCCAAGCATGGGGTTGCATCCCTGACCATCTGGGCTAATAGCCATTGATGGACCTATTCTCCATGAATTTATCTAGTTCTTTTATTAACCCAGTTATACTTTTGGCCTTCACAACATCCCATGGCAATGAGTTCCACAGGTTAATTCTGTGTTGTGTGCAAAAGTACTTCATCTTGTTTGTATTAAACCTGCTGCCTATTAATTTCACTGGGTGACCCCTGGTTTTTGTATTGTGGGAAAGGGTAAATAACCCTTCCCTATTCATTTTTTCCACACCAGTCATGATTTTATAGACCTCTATCATATAAGAACATAAGAATGGCCATACTGGGTCAGACCAAAGGTCCATCCAGCCCAGTATCCTGTCTACCAACAGTGGCCAATGCCAGGTGCCCCAGAGGGAGTGAACCTAACAGGTAATGATCAAGTGATCTCTCTCCTGCCATCCATCTCCACCCTCTGACAAACAGAGGCTAGGGACACCATCCCTGCCCATCCTGGCTAATAGCCATTGATGGACTTAACCACCATGAATTTATCCAGTTCTCTTTTAAACGCTGTTATAGTCCTAGCCTTCACAACCTCCTCAGGCAAGACGTTCCACAGGTTGACTGTGCGCTGTGTGAAGAAGAACTTCCTTTTATTTGTTTTAAACCTGCTGCCCATTAATTTCATTTGGTGGCCCCTAGTTCTTATATTATGGAAATAAGTAAATAACTTTTCCTTATTCACTTTCTTCACACCACTCATGATTTTATATACCTCTATCATATCCCCCCTTAGTCTCCTCTTTTCCAAGCTGAAAAGTCCTAACCTCTTTAATCTCTTCTCATATGGGACTCGTTCCAAACCCCTAATCATTTTAGTTGCCCTTTTCTGAAATTTTTCTAATGCCAGTATATCTTTTTTGAGATGAGGAGACTACATCTGTACGCAGTATTCAAGATGTGGGCATACCATGGATTTATATAAGGGCAATAAGATATTCTCCGTCTTATTCTCTATCCTTTTTTTAATGATTCCTAACATCCTGTTTGCTTTTTTGACTGCCGCTGCACACTGCGTGGACATCTTCAGAGAACTATCCACGATGACTCCAAGATCTCTTTCCTAATTAGTTGTAGCTAAATTAGCCCCCATCATATTGTACGTATAGTTGGGGTTATTTTTTCCAATGTGCATTACATTTATCCACATTAAATTTCATTTGCCATTTTGTTGCCCAATCACTTAGTTTTGTGAGATCTTTTTGAAGTTCTTCACAGTCTGTTTTGGTCTTAACTATCTTGAGCAGTTTAGTATCATCTGCAAACTTTGCCACCTCACTGTTTACCCCTTTCTCCAGATCATTTATGAATAAGTTGAATAGGATTGGTCCTAGGACTGACCCTTGGGGAACACCACCAGTTACCCCTCTCCATTCTGAAAATTTACCATTTATTGCTACCATTTGTTCCCTGTCTTTTAACCAGTTCTCAATCCATGAAAGGATCTTCCCGCTTATCCCATGAGAACTTAATTTACGTAAGAGCCTTTGGTGAGGGACCTTGTCAAAGGCTTTCTGGAAATCTAAGTACACTATGTCCACTGGATCCCTTGTCCACATGTTTGTTGACCCCTTCAAAGAAATCTAATAGATTAGTAAAATGTGATTTCCCTTTACAGAAACCATGTTGACTTGTGCCCAAGAAATTATGTTCTTCTAGGTGTCTGACAATTTTATTCTTTACTATTGTTTCAACTAATTTGCCTGGTACAGACGTTAGACTTACCGGTCTGTAATTGCCGGGATCACCTCTAGAGCCCTTTTTGAATATTGGCATTACATTAGCTAACTTCCAGTCATTGGGTACAGAAGCCGATTTAAAGGACAGGTTACAAAGCATAGTTAATAGTTCCTCAATTTCACATTTGAGTTCTTTCAGAACTCTTGGGTGAATGCCATCTGGTCCCGGTGACTTGTTACTGTTAAGTTTATCAATTAATTCCAAAACCTCCTCTAGTGACACTTCAATCTGTGACAATTCCTCAGATTTGTCACCTACAAAGGACGGCTCAGGTTTGGGAATCTCCCTAACATCCTCAGCCGTGAAGACTGAAGCAAAGAATTCATTTAGTTTCCCTGCAATGACTTTATCGTCTTTAAGTGCTCCTTTTGTATCTCGATCGTCCAGGGGCCCCACTGGTTGTTTAACAGGCTTCCTGTTTCTGATGTACTTAAAAAACATTTTGTTATTACCTTTTGAGTTTTTGGCTAGCTGTTCTTCAAACTCCTTTTTGGCATTTCTTATTACATTTTTACACTTAATTTGGCAGTGTTTACGCTCCTTTTTACCTCACTAGGATTTGACTTCCACTTTTTAAAAGATGCCTTTTTATCTCTCACTGCTTCTTTTACATGGTTGTTAAGCCACGGTGGCTCTTTTTTAATTCTGTTACTGTGTTTTTTAATTTGGGGTATACATTTAAGTTGGGCCACTATTATGGTGTCTTTGAAAAGTGTCCATGCAGCTTGCAGGGATTTCACTCCAGTCACTGTACCTTTTAATTTCTGTTTAACTAACCTCCTCATTTTTGCATAGTTCCCCTTTCTGAAATTAAATGCCACAGTGTTGGGCTGTTGAGATGTTCTTCCCACCACAGGAATGTTAAATGTTATTATATTATGGTCACTATTTCCAAGCGGTTCTGTTATAGTTACCTCTTGGACCAGATCCTGCACTCCACTCAGGACTAAATTGAGAATTGCCTCTCCCCTTGTGGGTTCCCGTATCCCCCCCTTTATCTTCTCTTTTCTAAGATGAACAGCCCTAATCCAATGGAAGCAGCTCCAGACCCTTGGGCATCTTTATTGCCCTTCTCTGAACTTTTTCTAGTTCCACTGTATACTTTTTGAGATAGGGTGACAAGAACTACACAAAGTAGTCAAGGTGTGGGCGTACCATGGATCTATACAGTGGCAATATTTTCTGTCTGATTTTCTATCCTTTTCCTAATAGTTCCTAACATTCCATTAGCTTTTTTTACCGTGGCTGCACATTGAACTGAAGTTTTCAGAGAACTATCCACAGTGACTCCAAGATCTCTTTCTTGAGTGGTAACAGCTAATTTAGAAGCCATCATTGGATATGTATAGTGGGGATTATTTTTTTCCAATGTGCATTAGTTTGCAGTTATCAATGTTGAACTTCATCTGCCATTTTGTTGCCCCATCACCCACCTTTGCGAGATCCCCCTGTAACTCTATGCAGTCATCTTTGGATTTAACAATCTTGAATAATTTTGTATCATCTGCAAATTTTGCCTCTTCAACTCCCTTTTCCATGTCATTGACAGACATGTTGAATAGTACAGGACCCAGGACAGATCCTTGGGGGACCCCGTTGTTTACCTCTGTCCATTCTGAAAACTGACCATTTATTCCTACCCTTTGTTTCCTGTCTTTTAACCAGTTACTGATCCACGAGAGGACCTTCCCTCTTATCCCATGACTGCTTAGTTTCCTTAAGAGCCTTTGTTGAGGAACCTTGTCGAAGGCTTTCTGAAAATCCAAGTACACTATATCCACTAGGTCACCATTATCCACATGCTTGTTGACACCCTCAAAGAATTCTAATGGATTGATGTGACTTCCCTTTACAAAAGCCGTGTTGACTCTTCCCCAACAAATCATGTTTATCTAGGTGTCTGGTCAGTCTATTCTTTAATGTAGTTTCTACCAGTTTGCCGGGTACTGAAGTTAGGGTCACTGGCCAGTAATTGTCAGGATCGCCTCTGGAGCCCTTTTTAAAAATCGGTATTATATTAGCTACCTTCCAGTCATCTGGTGCAACGGCTGATTTCAGCGATAGGTTGCATACCACAGTTAGTAGTTCTGCAATTTCATATTTGAGTTCCTTCAGAACTCTTGGGTGAATACCCTCTGGTCGTGGTGACTTATTACTGTTTAAATGTTCAATTTGTTCTAAAACCTCTTCTATTGACACATCTGTGTGGGACAGTACTTCAGATTTGTCACCCAAAAAAAAAATAGCTCTGATGTGAGAATCTCCCCCATATCCTCTGCAGTGAAGACGGATGCAAAGAATTAATTTAGCTTCTCTGCAATGGCCTTGTCTTCCCTGAGTGCTCCTTTAACAATTTTGTCATCTAGTTGTCCCACTGCCTGTTTGGCAGGCTTCCTGCTTCTGATGTGTTTAAAGATTTCTTATTGTTACCACCTTCTTCCAGTGCAGTTAGACAAACAGACATACAACTCCAACTCATCCAATGGGTTTGTGGCATCAGCAAATAGCTATACACTGTGTGATAACGCAGATAATGTGGAGCCTTAGAAACTCCTTGGAATGGATTTTTAGCAAGCTGCTTGAGAAATGAATGCCACACATTTCCAAACCCAGGCCTCTAAGCTCACACTTAGGAACCTAAATAAGTGGCCTCATTATCAGAGGTGCTGAGAACCCACAGCTTCCATGGAAGTCTATTTAGGAGCCTAAACACGGCTGAAGGAGCCTGATCTCCGGGACTCAAATTCGAGCCTTTGGGCTGAATTAGATAAAAGGACTCTACAGGATGGTCAACATGGAACATGCCAATACGTGGCTGAACAACGAAGGACCTGATCCAGCTGACTCCAATGGGAGCAGTAGCAGGCTCACAGAGATGCAGGGCATTTCTCCACAGCACATGGACAGCATGGACATTTCCAACACTTAGGACTTTGCAATCCCCACCTTTGATTTTCTTCAGCCACAGGAAAGTGACCTTCCTTCTCTGGGTCAAGGGAGACATTTCAGCTCTTGCCCTTTGGGAGCTAACTGAGGGCCTAGCAATATGGGCACAGCTGATCAGTCAAGAAGGAATCAAGTGTTTTGCATAAAGCGCCCCGCTGGGAAAACAGCAGCACAGATTGTTTTTGGCTTTTTCTCCAAATGCCCCTTTGAGCTGACACTCGGCACACAATGCTCCAAACCAAACAGACCCTTTCTCAGAGATCTGAGCAAATGACCAGAGGCTTTTCAGGGGTAGCTCAGTAGAGTCACTGGGCTGCGCTGTCATATGGGGATGCTTTCCAAGCCTGCAAAGTTAGTGTTTGGCTGCTGAAATGCCAGCAGGACCCCAAGGTTTGGTCTGTGTTAACAAACCCCGCCAAGAAGAGAGCACGTTGGAAGCAGGTCTGTGTGTCCTGAGGAATCAGGAGCACCCAGCAGCCCAAAAAAGGCTGTTCCTGATGGGCTTCCCTGCCAAGTTTCACGTTTGAGATGAGAAACAGAGTTCAGAGCAGAAACAGCCTTGGGGACCCACGTGAAGTCCCATGGGTAGAGCCTCCCCTCTTCTCTCCCCGTCTATACCTGGTTCCTCAACCTCAGACAACCCTGTTCCCCCTCGCTGACTCCTGCCTGCCAACCTACAACCAGCTCAGATTGTGGCTACCTCCCTCCCACCCATTTACATGTCCACAGCTTCTGGGAACTGTTCTCCGAGAATCAGAGAGTCGGTAGGTGCAGCTCAGATGCCTCTTCCCAAACAGGGACTTGGGGAGGGCAGTTAGGGACGATGTTCTGTGCCAAAGGCAGCAGGAGCTGGAGCCAGGTGCCAGTGTGGCTGAGGAGTCTGAGATGATGGAGCTCTGGCTGGCATGCTAGGTATGAGCATGGTGCACAGCCCCCATAAAACAGTGCAAATCACATAGTCCTTGGGATGCTGTAGTGCCGAGTTTGGGCGCCTGCATATTCTTATATTGATAATAAAAGCCTCCAACTAAAACAGTCCAGAGCCTGCCAGCCTGAGACCTCAGATGCCTGGCCCTCAGTGCCTGTCACTCAGCATCTCGGGAACTCGCAGTGTGCGGCCAGTCCAGCTGGTCTGTAATTCTCTCTGCTGCTCCAAGGGAATCTCGTCCCCTCACCCTGTCTTTGCTGTGGTCAGTCCCATCCCTGTGCCAGTGGCTCTGACAACGGAGACGGGTTTCTATTGATCCCTGTGTCAGGTCACTGATGAGACAAACCAACTAAGGTGTCAGGTATTTCCAAGCACCCACTGCCCTTGCCCCCTCCATGCCAGGTCTCCCCTCCATGCCCTCGTCCCTTCTCTGCCTGTACTCACTTTTTGTTGGTGCACCCTCTAGCGCTGTCCAGAGGGTAAAGAGCCCCACGAGGAGAAAGAGGCCCCTTGACTTCATGGTGCTGCCAAGAGCTGGGTCTGAGTGCCCAGCGCTGAGCCAGCTGCAATTTAAAGACACACCCAGGTGGAGCTGGTTCAAGTGTGGGAGGAAGCAGCTCACAGGTGATCTATAAAGACCGCCCATATTTTAACCTAATTCCACGTTCTAAGGAGCCAGCTCCGGGTATCTGTCCCTGCCCACACAGAATAAGGATATGAACAGGACCTTGTCATGTTTAGAAATTGCCTTGGAAGACAAAGCAAAGAAACCTAAGGAGGAAAGCGGAGGGACTGAGATCCACCAATGCTCAGGGCCATTGGTGACCGCAGAGGACAGGTCACATAGGATATACCCTCTGAGCCCAGCAGAGAGTCCTTACTCCAGGCTTCAGAGACGGCAGTAGCTTCCCAAGTTCTTTACCAAGGCCACCTGTGGGGGACTTCTTCTGGAGCCCCAAGAATCATGCTGATTTGCACTGGGCTGTGCATAGATTAGGAGACTGATCCCACTTGCTTACTGACAAGCCATGGGCACGCATACGACTGCCCATTTCCCTGGAGGCCCAATCAGTTAGATTCTATCAGCACCTCACTGGGCTGAGGATTGGAAACAGCAAAAGCCCTCTGTGCATTTTTAATGCAAATATCATTTCTTTTTCATCCCCAATGACAGGAGTCTCCATGAGTCCCCGTTCCTCACCCAAGTCCCGCAGAGGTGCTGAAATGCTATAAAAGCTTCTCCTCCCCACCCCTTGGAGCAGGGGTGGGCAAACTATAGCCTGAGGGCCGGATCCGGCACCTTGCCAGCAAGCGGACGGCACCATGTCCCTGCGGCCCCTGGGGGAGGGGAGGGGCAGAGGGCTCCGTGCACTGCCCTCACCTGCAGGCACCGCCCCCCGCAGTTCCCATGGGCCGGGAATGGGGAACCGTGGCCAATGGGAGCTTCGGCGGTGGTACCCGCAGGCAAGGGCAGCACATGGGGGAGCCGCCTGTCCATCCCACCCCCAGGAGCCACTGCCGGATATGCTGTCCACTTCTGGGAGCAGCGCAGGGCCAGGGCAGGCAGGGAGCCTGCCTTAGCCCCGCTTTGCGCCGCTGCCACCCCGGAGCCGCTCGAGGTAAGCGGTGCCGGACCGGAGCCCACACCCCGAACTCCTCCTGCACCCCTCACCCCAGAACTGGATGCAGGAGTCCAGGAGGGGCCTGTCCCTGGCCTTGGCCAGGACTTTATAACATGTCTTGTCTACTTTACAATACTCCTTCTGGTGCAGAATACAATCCTCTTGGTCTTTCGGGCTGCAGCTGAACAAACAGCAACCACTTCATGGCAATGCTAACATAACCCCACGAGTCCCTTTCATTGTCCACAAAGTCATCCTTTGGTCCAAGTGGATGACTTCCTATTTATTCCTGCTATGCCCACCAACCCTTGCCTAGCCTTTCCTGTAACAGGTTTAAATCTTCTGGATAGTGTCTGTGACCAGTCTGCTCTACGAGCTGGTGCCATTTACAGGGCCTTTTCCTGTCAATGACATCCATTTGACTATGCTTCTGCTATACCCAGCTTACATGCCTGTCTTCTGCTCCCAGACTGACATGTGCAGGTTATGTGGCACATTTTCTAACGCCTAAATCTAAGAGCCACATCTTGAAGCCCTGAAGCAAAGCTCCAACTGAAGTCAATGGATAAAGAAAGTGCCAAGACAACATGGAAGGACATTCAGTAACAAGCATTATCCACATTCACCTCATCAGGAGCCTCTTTGCCCTGTTCAACAGGAGATTAGATCACTCTGGCATGTACCAAATTGGTTTCTGCTAATAATTCCTGTCTCTGAAACCTCTTCCCTCCACCCGCCCTTGCTTATGGTCTCTAGAGTTTTCCTGACAAGTGAATTTAGATTCACAGACCTGTAGTTTCCTGGTTTATATTCTTTTCCTTTTTTAAATTGTGAGGCAATATGAGCCCTGCCCACATGTTTGGGTCTTGCACACAGCACACTCTACCAGGAACAGGCTTCCTACTACAAATGCGTCTAACAGAGGGGTCTGAAGACACTTGGATGGCAATAGGTGCACCATCAAACCTAGACCGACAGGGCCATTCATAGCAACTCTGCCTAGCATTCCATGGTGTACCCAGACAACCATGCAGGTCTCCGAGTTTTAGGTGTGTTTCTTCCAGTCCCTGAGACCATTCGGGGACAGACGGGAGAGGTGACCCGTTCAGAGCATCCACAGACTTGACCTAACAGCGCAAAGAAAGTGGTATTAAAATACTAGGAAAGAAAAGTACTGAGAGAATCCAGAGGCAAGCCAGGTTAGAGTAACCCCCAAAGCAGAGTCCCTCCTCAGCTGCTGTCCCCCTGCAGTGGGAGAACGCAGTAATCAAAACTCAGACATGCACACACCTTGTCTCACCAGTTATGGTATGCGGTTGTATTTTAAAACAATATACAGAACTCTGAGAAAAACATCAGGAGTCCACGTCCCACAGAGAGCAGACGGCACCTCTCCTTCTCCAATCTGACCAGCTTCTTCTCTGTTGATCATGTTCACTCCCTGCCTCAAAGCGGCTGCGGAGCGTGGAGTGAGAGTCTTGTGTCTGGATATAAACGTTGCGCACATCCCCCAAGACCTGAGCTTGGAGTTGGGACATTCGAGGCAGACACAGTGTTTTCCAAAAGGAAATCCTAAAAGCAGACTTGCGGCTATGGGCAAAGTTAGCTGACTTCAAGTCATTCAAAGCTACTGGAGTCACTTAAGCTCTGACCCTACTTACAGTGCTAAAGGTTCAAGCTGAAAATGCAGCTGTTCCTAGTTCCTGCCAGCAAGTTCCAAGTCCTCTGTCAAAGAAGCAAATCTCTCTCTTTCCATCGTCTTCTCACTTCTCCATTAAAGGCTTTCTCCTACTTTTGTCCTTCTCTTTCCTTGCAGAATGACGACAATCACCTAGAGAGAATCATTAAAGCAGAGAGGTTATTAGCTCCTGAAATTACAGCTTCAGCCTTAAAGGCCACACTTTCAGCTGGCCTCCACTCACCCTCAGATTATTTGCACATCAATGAGCATTTGCACAGGCAGTTCCGGAGGCTGAAGCCTAATTCTCCAATTTGCAAATGCAAGTCCCCTTGGCATTTATGTTGTTGTTCCATATTCAAGCAGCTATTCACATAGTTTTGCATTTACAATATTTTAAAGGACACTTTTGGAAAACAGGGCCCTCCATCTGAGACTCGCCTCACCCCACCCTTACCCGGAGTGCTCCAGGCTGGGGGATGCTTTGCTTCAGCGCTGCTGGAACCCACTGGGTTTTGGAGTCTGGATTAATGAGGGCAAAAGTTTCACTGCTGAGTGGGAGTCAAGATTATTCCACAGCACCCTGGACTCCCTCCCCACTTGTTCTCTCTCCTCTAGGCTTGTCCTCTGTCTGACCCCCTTTGGCTGTAGTGTAACCCAAAGGGGATAGAGACATTCTCACCCAGAGGAAAGCAAACTGAATTCAGGAGAACCATTCTCCCACCCCTCTCCAGGAGGCCCCATCTCTGGCTGGCTCAGCAGGTTCGCTCTGAAGTTGCTCTCGGTCTGCAAGTCGAGTGCAGCATGTTTATTATTTTCTCAAATCCCATCAGTAAGCAGCTCCCCTTGCATCCTCCTCTTGCCCCAACCAACTGCAGCAGGGGTCGGCAACGTTCGGCACACGGCTCGCCAGGGTAAGCACCCTAGCGGGCTGGGCCAGTTTATTTACCTGCTGACGCGGCAGGTTGGCCGATCGCGGCCCCCACTGGCCGCGGTTCGCCGTCCCAGGCCAATGGGGGCGGCGGGAAGCCGTGGCCAGCACATCCCTCGGCCCGCGCCGCTTCCCGCCGCCCCCATTGGCCCGAGACGGCGAACCGCGTCGAGTGGGAGCCGCGATCGGCCGAACCTGCTGCGTCAGCAGGTAAATAAACTGGCCCGGCCCGCCAGGGTGCTTACCCTGGCGAGCCGCGTGCCGAACGTTGCCGACCCTTGAACTAGAGACTCATTCCCAGGGGGGCTTCATGTCATTTGGCTGGGACTCCCTCTCAGAGGGGGTGAGATGAGAGCTCTCCCTCACAAATTGCAGCCTTGATCTCCCATCTTCACTCCCAGGCCAGTTGACCCTGTAAAACCCTCCTGGCTCCACAGAGACTCACCAGAGCAAAGGCAAGGCTGAGCAGCCCTTTCCCCAAGTTGAGAGCCAGCAGCCCCAGGACAGTAGCAAGGACAGGAACCGGTTTCCCCCAGCAGCAGGTGGAATTAGGGCTCACGCTGCTCCCTTGCTCTGAATCCAGCAGCAGAGTCCCCCTGGGTAATGTGACCGACTGGAGAGTTGAGCACTCTGAGAAGACAAAAGGCCAGGTACAGGCAGTGCTAGCTCTACCCCAGGGCTGAGGTCAGACCAAAAGAAAGTGACCTTCCCCAGCCCCTACTACTGACAGCTAGACTTCACGCTGGGGGAGAAAAGAGTTCAAAAAGCTGGGATCTAGATGGGGCTTCCACACTCAAGTTACAAACTGCCACAATTGGTATCTGCAGCCCCACCTCTGACTACCGCGAGGGGATCTGGTGGGTTGTTATTCATGAGTAAATTAAAAATTAAATATATTGTCACCAAATTTACCCCCCTTTTCCTTGGGTGTGATTTCAGGCTGATGGACTGTCTCCAAGCTGTACCAGTTAGTGGGTCAGACCATGGCTTCCATTACTGGGACATTAACTGATTTAAATGGAGTTACTCTGGATTTAGACAAGTGTGACTCAGGACAGACTCTGGCCCAGAGCATTTGAGGGCAGACAAGTAGAGAAAACCTCCCTACTCAATTAACTGGCCAACAGGAGGGTGGGTGAGAGAATGGGGGGTGAAGCATGTCAGGAGGTCCTCACGATCAGCCTGCACAGGACACAGATGCACCAGGCCCGAGGAGGAGAGGAGATACCAAGCCCAGAAATGGCTGAAGTTTGAAAGCTGCAGCTTGGCCGGGCAATAGTTTTTATTCCCCCGACCCCCGAGGAGCAAGGTATGGACCTGGACATTATTTCTATACCTCTGAACCAGTCTGTGGCTCTTCACAGGAAACCTAGAAAGACAAGATTCCTGCCTCAGAGTGCTTCCAGTCAGACTCAGTGAGAGAGACAGCAATTCAGCGTGGGAGACTGCTGAGGAAATCTGTGTGGGAAGGCTCCTTGCAAGAAGCAGGTTTTAAGTACAGGTTTACTCCACTCTTCCCGGCTGTGGCTCAATTCTGATGCCAGCACTGAGTGATCCACCTTCTTCTATTGCATTTCCAGTATTCCACACCTTGCAGCTTCATGGCTTTCATCCCACAGTCAGTTGTTTATCCTGCATTGTTGTTATTAATCCTTGTTAGACTGAAAACACTATTGAGTTAATTGCTCCATCTAGGTGGCTGGTGCCCTGGGAGGTGAGAACTGCAGCAAATAACAGCTCACTCTGGACACACCCAGCTATTGATCTGAAATATCAAACTACCCCAGCAATAGCACACAGTGATCAGGTTGCAATGTACTGAGACTTCACAGCCCCAAGCCACACTACTGAGGCATGGTGTTTGATCTCAGAGCTAAGTATGACCAGGCCAGGTCAATGCTTAGATGAGAGACCTCCAAGAGAAACCCAGGTGCTGCAGGCAGTGGCACGGGTGATACTCTTCCTTCTGAGGCAGTTCAGAACCCATGATCCATCCTTAGAGGTCCCCGGACCCTTTTCTCAAGAGCAGGGTGTTTGCCGTGGTTTCTTGGCCAGATTCCAAGGCAGGAAATCACAGTCTGGCTCCCTAAATCCCCACCTGGATTATCAGATGAATCCAATTTTTGTTGTGCAGTGTCACTGGTGAACAGAAAGTTGTACAGATTTCTAACCCAGACATGGCTGCATATAGCTCCTGGGGGAAGTGACATCTGTCTAAGTTCCTATACAGGCCCAATCTGTCCGTCAAGTATGTTGTATGACAAATAGTATAGGAATTCAGGGACTGGTGGTAATAATTAGGCAATCATTTCCATAACCTGGAACCCAAATCCAATTCCTCCTGCCTGCCCCAGGGCACTTTCACAAGTTAGCAATGCAGCAAACAAAGACACTGGGCCAAATTCAGCCCTGAGCAGATGTGACTCACTGATTTCAATGACGTGGCACACACTTACACCAGGGCTGCATTTGGCCGCTTGGTGGACAATCCCACAAAGGAGTCCAAAAGGCCCTTTTCTGGGAGGGCACAGTCCTGCAGTGCCAGGAGCCAGGCACAGGCTTCTTGTGTTTGGCGACAACTCACCATCTCTAGCCTACATCCTTTTTCCACTTTTGTACATGTTAATAGTTTTGAACCTTTGTAAAATGCTTTTCTTAGTGTCAGTAACTCCATAATTTTAACAAACATTTCTTTATTGAAACGCACACAAAGAGGTGAATCTAGCAGCACTTCGATTTCACAAACATAGGGCAAGATTGTACCCTGGTCCTGTGTGACTATGCAGGAGGGCAAGGCCTCACACCCTAGGGGTGACCTTCTTGGGTCCAGGGCAGGGGCAGAGTAGAGGCAGCACCCTCCCCCTGGGAGCAAGTGGGCAGAGTCATGGCTGGCCTGGCCAGGCATGAGGGGGGAAGTAAACTGCATGCTCAAAAGGTGTCACAGCTCACTTCCCCCGCCCAGGTGCAAGAGGGGGAGCAGGAGAGGAATGGTGACTCTCCAAATCACAAGTCCTTCCTGGGCAGGCACAGCTCTATACTGCCTCCTACTCAGGGCTGAGGTTAAAGGCTCAGTCCAGCCCTTGGGAATTACAATGAACTGAACAACCTACTTTCTGCCCCTGTATCTGGGTTATCACTCCAAATCTCACTAGTTTCTTTAGCCCATTGCCTTTTGCTGGAGGAGGCCAAAAGCTCTGTGCCACGTCTTTTTTCAAAGCTCATTTGTATCCCTGTGATGTTTGGTGTGATTCCAGCCCTATTAATATTGTGCTGCCAACTCACCTGATACCTGCAGGATAATGTCTGCCTGCTGATTGAAATGCCCAACTCTGGCCCACAGGGAACAGCGGTACACACCAGAGTCCTCCGGCTGGACCTCAGGAATGACCAGGGATTGCTGCACATCCATCAGGAATTCCCTCTGGGTCCCTGAATACACATGCGTGCTGTTCTCATGTTTCCGAATCAGCCCCGTTTCATGACTCTCATTGGCTACCTGCAGTGCCCCAACAGAAGCCCCATTAGCATGTCAGATGTTGAACAGGGATAAGCAGTGGACTATGTTGCCAGAGATCTTAGATCCAAACATGCTGACTTCCATTTTTGTGCAAACATTTGCATGTACAGCTGACTGTGACCATAAAAGTGGGTGACGCCCCATTTGCTTGTATAAATTAGGTAGTAGGTCACCCAGCTAGCAGAGCTGCATGTGCAAATGAATGTTTCTTTCATATGAAACAGGTGCAGCCCAATTGAGACAACGTGCTAAAATGGCCCCCCTCCCCCAAACCTGGAAGCTGGACATGAATATGAGGCCTTTAATGTCACTGAAGGGAGAGCCCACAGCAGCTACATGGAGGAGCTACCACCTCCTCCAGGAGTCAGGAGGAATAAGACAGAAAGAAGCACTGCCACAGTCCCTCTCTGGGTCTATTCTCCTATCTGCCCAACAATTCACGGCTTGTGAAATAATGTAGGGAGGGCAGGAGCCCAGGGAGACATGCGCTGGGTTTGGTGGCCATGAGAAGCTTAAATGAAATTTGTTGCGGATCAGAAAGGTTGTGACTTTTCAGGATGGTTAATAATACGGTTACCTTGTACCAGCCAATGGCCCAGTAGTTGTGCATCCCTCCAGCAGCAGTGGGACACGGTAGGATTGCTGTTTCCCCACACTGGACTCTTATGGATCCAGCTGCCACAGCTGTTCTTTGCAGAAGAAGCCATAGGCAACAAAGAGCTAGAAATGAGAGGAGAGAATCAGGGGTATTAGCAGCCTGCTACTCCAGACTTAGATCCAGGAAAGGCCGCCAAAAAATCCGCTTCAGAATTCCTTATAGCAACAGGAGCTGCTTCCACCGGGGCTGGAAACCAGGTCACTTTGGGAGGATTTCTTGTCAGTTCTGTGCCTGCCCACTCACATGCCTCTTGCACCTACTGGCGCTTACAGGTTCCAGCACACCTTCTCCATCTCTACGTGATACACGCCTTGTCCCCGAGTTCTTTGGCTGAGCTGTCCGAGGAGTTACAGAAAGGTGACTGTTATTTCTCTGAGTTGCTATGAATTTATGTGAAAGAGACTTATGACATTTAAAGCACCTTGGTAACAGCAGAATGAGACCGAGGTCACTCAGTCGCCTTCAAAATGTGTTTTTAAATTTTACAACTATTATAAAAATCACCGTTTGCCTTTGTTTTACATATTGATCAACATGTTCAAACCTGGCTGCCTAAAGGTAGGCCCCTACCTCCCAAATTAGCCACTTAAATTAATTCTAGAGGAACTGAGCACCTGCCATTCCCACTGGCTTCAAAACAAGTTGTGCATGATCAGTGCCTCTGAAAATCAGCCCAATTTTATTTAAGCGCCTAACTTGGTTTTTGTTTTGTTTTCTTCCTTTTCTTACCTGTATCAAAATACTTATTAAAATGCTCTCAGCATGGCCAGTGTCCCATGGACACTTATTCATTTCTAGGTGGGCTAAGAGTTTGGGTCTCTTGACCCAGTCTAGTCTTCTATGTGGCAGCCACGAACAGCTGACATGTACTTAGGGCTGGTCTACACTTAAAAGTTTTGCTGGCTAACAGAATGTTGGGAATCATGAAGAGATAGATAGATAATAAGACAAAAAATATCATATTGCCTCTATATAAATCCATGGTACGCCCACATCTTGAATACTGTGTGCAGATGTGGTCGGCCCATCTCAAGAAAGACATTAAAATTGGAATTAGGGGTATGGAACGGCTTCCGTATGAGGAGAGATTAATAAAATTGGGACTTTTCAGCTTGGCCAAGAAATGACTAAGTGGTGATATGATAGAGGTGTGACGAAGTGGGAATGTTCTTAATGTTTTCTCTGAGTGCTGTGTGGGTGTCTCAGTTTCCCCTATGCATTTCTTGAGTGTCTAGGGGTGTGTGATTGTTGCAGAGCCCTAGGGGGCCAGTGTGATGCTGTCTGCACAGAGAATGGCCGACACCCTGTCTCCTGGCAACTGATGGCCTGGGCCCCTCCTCTGCAAAGGTGCCAACTGAAGGTGTCGGAGAACAAAGAGATCAGGTGACCTCCTGGCCCGGGAAAGAGACAAAGGGAGAGGAGGGGATGGAGAGTTTGCAGTTTGGAGCTGGCTGGTAACATGGAGGGGAGCCCAGACTGGGCTCTGGCCTCCCTGGCCCTCCAAGATGGACCTAACTGAGGGGGTCCTGTTGTCTGTACCTGCAAGACCTGTCTTAGACTGTGTTCCTGTCGTCTAAATAAACCTTCTGCTTTACTGGCTGGCTGAGAGTCATGGTGAATCGCAGGAAGCCGGGGGTGCAGGGCCTTGTCTCCTGCAAACTCTGTGACAAGAGGTCTATAAAATCATGACTGGTGTGGAGAAAGTAAATAAGGAAGTGTTATTTACTCCTTCTCATAACACAAGAACTAGGGGTCACCAAATGAAATTAATAGGCAGCAGGTTTAAAACAAACAAAAGGAAGTATGTCTTCACACAATGCACAGTCAACCTGTGGAACTTGTTGCCAGAGGATGTTGTGAAGGCCAAGACTATAATAGGGTTCAAAAAGAACTAGATAAATTCATGGAGGATAGGTCCATCAATGGCTATTAGCCAGGATGGGCAGGGATGATGTGCCTAGCCTCTGTTTGCCAGAAGTTGGGAATGGGCGACAGGGGATGGATCACTTGATGATTCCCTGTTCTGTTCATTCCCTCTGGGGCACCTGGCATTGGCCACTGTCGGAAGACAGGATACTGGGCTAGATGGACCCTTGGTCTGACCCAGTAGGGCCGTTCTTATGACATAGCTATGTCAGTTAGAGTTGTGAAAAAAATCACACCTCTAACTGACATCGCTATGCGAGCAACAGCTCCAGACACAGTTATACCAGCAAAAAAGTCATTTTGCTGATATAGCTTATTTTGTTCAGGGACTAAATACAAAGTATACTGGCAATATACTGGCTTATATCTTTTGCCAATATAAGCTGTATGTCCACTAGGAGGGTTTGCTGATATAGCTAAACTGCTATAGCTATACTACAAACACCGTCTAGTGTAGACAAGGCCTTAGTAAAAAAATAAACAAAAAGGTTCAAAACTAGTAGGAAAGAGAGCCGTTGCATCCTCTCAAGCCAGAGGTATGGAATTCTACATAGTCCTTCAGATGCTCTGCTTCAATGAATCTGTTTGAGACACACTATAGGATCATAACACAGGAGTCTCAGACGCCGGGGAGAATGAACGAGAAAGCAATCACTTCTCTGACAGCCCTTGGAAGCACTTCATAGAAGCGAGTATCTTCGATGGCCCCTATTGCCGTAGTCTCTGAGCACGTCTCAATCGTTAAGTGATTTATCCTCACAACATCCCTATGAGGTACGCAAGTACCATTATTCTCATTTCACAGAGACTATATGACATGCACAAGGTCACACAGGAAGTCTGTAGCAGAGCAAGGAATTGTGTCTTGGGGCTTGTCTACAAAGAGACTTAGAGTATGTCTACACTTTGAGCTAGAGGTGTAAATTCCCAGCTCAAGGAGTCAGGCCTACACTAGCTCAGAGCGAGCTAGCGTATGACAAATAGAGCGTAGCCACAGCGGAACAAGCAGGGAGTGGGGTTAGCTACTCAGAGTATGCACCTAGTGTCTCAGGAGGATCACATTCAGAGCAGCTAGCCCTTCCTGCCGCTCATGCCGCTGCAGCTATGCTCTATTTTTAGTGCGCGAGCTTGATCAGAGCTAGCGTGGGTATGTCTCCTTGAGCTGAGCTCCAGCTCAAAATGTAGACGTCCCCAGAGTGAATGGCAGGTCAGGGTGCAAATCTACAGCACACTAGCTTGCCATGCACTAACTGGCCACATAGACCCTGCTACCATGCGCTAAGAGCTCTGTAGGGTAGGGTTTTTGTGACCATAGAGCCTTGAACACATCACAAACATTAATGTATTTAGTCTCAACCCCACTGGAAGTAGGAAAGTATTATCCCCATTTTCCAGGTGGGAATATTGAGGCAGCGAGATTAAGCAACTTGCCCAAGGTCTCAGAGCGAGCCTGTTGTAGAGCCAGGAACAGAATCTAAATAATTTTAACCACAAAATCATCTTGCATCCTTCTTTAGGCGACATCTGGGGCAGAGGATGTGTCTCCCCATGTATCTGGCATATTATTGGTACTGCCAGGATGCAAATAAAACAATAATAAGAGAGGAGGCTATTAGAGGAGAGGCTCTGATTGAATTTGGTTTTAAGAATAAATTCCACTCCCAAGTTACAGCCACTCAGACAAGTAATAACATTCCCCCCGGAATGTACACATAAGCCACCTGACTCACGATCCCATAGGGCATCGGTTCTCAAACTGTGGGTTGGGACCCCAAAGTGGGTCGCGGTGACCCCGTTTTAATGGGGTCACCGGGGCTGGTTTAGACTTGCTGGGGCCTGGGGCCAAAGCCCAAGTCCAACTGCCCGGGGCCAAAGCTGAAGCCCAATGGCTTCAGCCCTGGGCAGCGGGGCTCAGGTTACAGGGCCCCCCTCCCCGGAGCTTCAGCCCTTGGGTTTCGGCTTTGCCCCTCCTTCCCCCGCCCCTGCCTGGGGCGGTGGGGCTCGGGCTTTGCCACCGCCACACCCTTCCCACCCCCTGGGCAGCAGGGTTTGGGTGAGGGTCCCCCCTCCTGGAGTCATGTAGTCATTTTTGTTGTCAGAAGGGGGTCGTGGTGCAATGAAGTTTGAGAAACCCTGCCCTAGGGAATTCTACTTAACATTGGCCTGATCTGCTTCACTGTCAGGCCCTCACCTTGCTGGAACACACAGCCTGTTGCGGGATACACTCCCCACCCTCCTGGCATGGAACACAGCCAACAAGAGAAAGAAATATGAAGGTGATGAATAAATGCCTAATGAGGACTCACCTAAGTGCAGGATCTCCATGGTCTGGGCAGCTTGCAGTCGCAGGAGTACTTGTACCCTCTAAGCTTCCTGTTCTAGTAAATGGAAACAAGTGGGCTTGGCTTTGCAGAAAATGAAAGCTGGCTCTTCATCAAACCCTGCTACACAATATGACGTACTAGCTGGAACCCTAAATGCCACACTGCCTAAGCATAGGGGCAGAGGAATGGGTCACAAGTTCATCAGATTGTGATAAGGAATTTATTAAATTGTAACCGAGCATCTCCCCACTCACACTCCTAGGGCCATTATTTTGTCCTTTCAGACTTGGGCAGCCATTGCTCTGCTCCTCCCACAAAGGGTTTCATGCTCCCTCCATGTTGCTCACTACATACAGAACTGATCCGTAAGGCCAATACATTCTCCTCTCTCAGACTCCTCATCCACACTTCTGCTGGGGTATCGTCCAGCAATCAGCCAGTCAACGATGACCATGTTGAAGGGTGCTTAGGAAGAGCTGATACTATTGGGGGGGAAACTTTCTAATTATTTCAAACAATCACATTACCCACGAAATGCCTAATCCTGACCCAATTAAGTCAAGGACAACACTCCCATTGACTGCAATGGATACAGGCTCAAACGTCCAGTGAACCTATGTACCAGTATGAGCTTATTACTAGCCTTGGCCTTCCTTCCCCCTTCTCTCCTCTTGTTCATCACACTCACTTCCTGTGTCTTGTCTTAGACTGTAAACTCTTCAGGGACAAAGACAGTTTTTTCCTATATGTATGAAAAGCGCCACAGTACACGGGGGTGCCAATTCTGATTGATGTCTTTGGGTGCTACTTTAATGCATGCTGATAGATAAAATATAAGCATAAGCAGGTAAAATCTGGCCACAAATTAGTAAATCTTTGTCAAACAATATAATACAATATAATACACGGTAATGTTCCTTTATATTGTAGGCTGGAGGCTTTGGAGAAGTCCACCATCTGTGAACTAGGCCTGAATGAAGAGTCTGAAAGAGAGAATCCTCCCATCACTTGGCTCATTTTACTAGAAGAAATGGTAACGTTTCACCCACCCAAATCAATAGAAAGGGCTTTTGTTTGCCTATATCCAAACCTTTATTGAAGCAAAAAAGTTTAGTTCATAAATGCATATGTTGAACCCTTCTGACTGTGCTCCGCTTTGTAACTGATCAAGATGAAGTTTTAAATCAGATTACAAAACAGAAGAGAAACATCTTTCATGTTCATCCGATCCTAATGTTTCCTGGGTTGGTGAGGGAGGTGCAGAAGAGATGACAAGCTCCAGCTCCCAATGGAGGATTGGAGCTGCAACAACTTTTTTTCCCAGTTAAATTCCAGCTTATTTTAGATGGAATGAGGGAAATATTTACTGATGATATGATGAAGCAAATGGGTTAATGTCTACAATTGTGGTCCCTCTGACATCCATAGGGTGAACTGAGTTAGATACCAAATCCAATCTTTACAAGATCCCTCTATTCCTGATTTGGAATTAATAGTACAATTTTTCTTGTATTTTTCAAGTTTAAAGCTATCTTAATGGGGAATATTTTACTAAACAAAACATCCCATTGTTCTTGTAAATTCAGCAGTTATAGCTGTGCAGAATTTTGGACAACTAAGTTTTTTTCTTTGTATATACATAAGTTTTTAAAGGTTTAGTACAAATGACCTTGTGGAGAAAGACTGTTTCTTCATGTAGTATAAGATTTAAAATATTTAAATAGTCAGGCAAGTTCTAAGGGCTGGACTTCCTCTTCATTAACTGCCCATGACATATTTTTGTTTCATCTGCACACTAAACTGCAGTTTCAATCCACATTTCTCTCCTCTTGGTTTATTTATTTGTATTTTGCTGCTTTAGCAAATACATATTTCAAGGACTGTAAATGATTGTAAAGGTCTCTGCAGCTGCTCTGAGTATGGGTTATACTCTCATGCTCCTCTGAGCAAATCTATAGGCAGTTTAACACCTAGCTGCTTTATGGAACCAGCACCAGACAGGAAGTGGGAGAGATGACAAATAACCACAGCACACATTCTCCAGTTCGTGTTGTCTTCTTTATAAGCCCCTTTTGGGTTGACAGAAAGAAGACCCTGGTAATTTGCTTGATTTAAAAATAATCTTATGTAAATTTCAAGTGCCAAATTTCCCCCAGACTGATCTGTGGGGAGCCTGTAAGGATGATCTTTGAATGGCACTGGATTCCAAGTGCAGCAGCTTACGCCGTGTCCAAAATCCTTCTTGTGTCCCAGGATAGATCTACAATATCTGCTACCAAATGTGTGCCTGCAAATTCTGATGCAAAATCCTGGATTTTCATGCACACACGCATGCAAAACAGGCAGTGCCGCACATACATTTGAAAATCAAGATCTGTGTTGTTTAAAGGGCATTCGGAGGGGTTGAGGTGGAGCCAGCTGCTTCTCATTAGCTGCCCAGCATGCTGGGCACAGGCCTTGGCACAGTAACACAGACTGCACCCTGGCTGCCTGCATTTCCAGATGTTAACAAGAAGTTAGTTAGTAGGAGCATTGTCAGCAGATCGAGGGAAGTGATTATTCCCCTCTATTCGGCACTGGTGAGGCCACACATGGAGTACTGCGTCCAGTTTTGGTCCCGCCACTACAGAAGGGATGTGGATAAATTGGAGAGAGTCCAGCGGAGGGCAACAAAAATGATTAGGGGGATGGGGCACATGACTTATGAGGAGAGGCTGAGGGAACTGGGGTTATTTAGTCTGCAGAAGAGTGAGGGGGGATTTGATAGCAGCCTTCAACTACCTGAAGAGGGGGTTCCAAAGAGGATGGAGCTCGGCTGTTCTCAGTGGTGGCAGATGACAGAACAAGGAGCAATGGTCTCGAGTTGCAGTAGGGGAGGTCCAGGTTGGATATTAGGAAACACTGTTTCACTAGGAGGGTGGTGAAGCACTGGAACGGGTTACCTAGGGAGGTGGTGGAATCTCCATCCTTAGAGGTTTTTAAGGCCCGTCTTCACAAAGCCCTGGCTGGGATGATTTAGTTGGTGTTGGTCCTGCTTTGAGCAGGGGATTGGACTAGATGACCTCCTGAAGTCTCTAATATTCTATTATTCTAAATCCAGCATAACATATGGATTGGTAACTGGTTAAAAGATAGGAAACAAAGGGTAGGAATCAATGGTGAGTTTTCAGAATGGAGAGAGGTAAATAGTGGTGTCCCGGAGGGGTCTGTACTGGGTGCAGTCCTATTCAATATATTCATAAGTGATCTGGAAAAAGGAGTAAACAGTGAGGTGGGAAAATTTGCAGATGATACAAAACTACTCAAGATAGTTAAGTCCCAAGCAGACTGCGAAGAGCTACAAAGGGATCTCACAAAACTGGGTGACTGGGCAACAAAATGGCAGATGAAATTCAGTGCTGATAAATGCAAAGTAATGCACATTGGAAAACATAATCCCAACTATACATATAAAATGATGGGGTCTAAATTAGGGGTTACCACTCAAGAAAGAGATCTTGGAGTCATTGTGGATAGTTCTCTGAAAACATCCACTGAATGTGCAGTGGCAGTCAAAAAAGCGAACAGAATGCTGAGAATGATTAAGAAAGGGAAAGATAATAGGACAGAAAATATCATGTTGCCTCTATATAAATCCATGGTACGCCCACATCTTGAATACTGTGTGCAGATGTGATCTCCCCATCTCAAAAAAGATGTATTGGAATTGGAAAAGGTTCAGAAAAGGGCAACAAAAATGATGAGGGGTATGGAACAGCTGCCGTATGAGGAGAAATTAATAAGACTGGGACTTTTCAGCTTGGAAAAGAGACGACTAAGGGGGGATATGAGAGAGGTCTATAAAATCATGACTAAGGTGGAGAAAGTAGATAAGGAAGTGTTGTTCACTCCTTCTCATAACACAAGAACTAGGGGTCACCAACTGAAATGAATGGGCAGCAGGTTTAAAACAAGCAAGAGGAAGTATGTCTTCAGACAACGCGCAGTCGCCTGTGGAACTCCTTGCCAGAGGGTGTTGTGAAGGCCAAGGCCAAGACCAAGCCAGGGTTCAATAAAGTCCGGGATCAGTTCCTGGAGGGTAGGTCCATCAATGGCCACTAGCCAGGTTGGCAGGGAGGGTGTCCCCGGCCTGTTTGCCAGACGCTGCGCACGAACGGGCGACAGGCAATAGATCACTCACTGATTGTCCTAACAGGGTGTCTATGGGCCTTGCCCTGGGCTACCTGCAGGCGAGCAGCACCTGCGCTTCCCTAGCCGGGCTCCCTGTCCCCGCCACTAGCGGCGCGTTGGCCTTTCCGCGCTCGGACTGGGCGGGGGGCGCCTCAGGCTCGCTGCCCCCGCTGGATGGGGGATGGCCTGAGCCCCTCAGCACTGACTGGGACTCAGCCCCCGCCCCCCAACAAGATGGCGGCCCGGTTGCCATAGCAGCCCGTCGCGCTTCCTACTGGCGAGTGCGTCGCAGATGTGATGACGTCAGGTCAGTCCCGCTCCTTCCGGTGCGGCGGGTCGGGGTGCTGCTCGAGCCGGGATGGGGGCCGCCCGGGATCCCGAGCAGCAGCCGGGGCCGCCGGGGGAAGGGGGCCCGGAGGAGGGGGACGGGCAGCTGGTGAGCACGGTGAGAGCCGGCGGGGCGGAGCCGCCCGTGTCCGCCCGGCCCCGCTCCGCTCCGCTCCCGCCCGGCTGGCGCCGTAAGGCAGAGCCCGGGGCGCCCCGGGCCGGGCGGGGCAGGCGCTGGGCGGCCCCTGCTCTCGGGGCGGCCTGTAGGATTTGCCTGACAGCCCAGAGCGGCCCCCCCCCCCGATCTAGGGGAGGTATCTGTGCCCCCCCCCGCCGGGGCCCTGAGGTGGGCGGGGGGGGGCCTCTCTCTGGGCACGGTTCGCTCCAACCCCCCCTCTGCTCCTCCTCCCTGCAGAGCCCCTGGAACATCATGATCAAGCACCGGCAGGTGCAGCGGCGGGGTCGGCGCTCGCAGATGACAACAAGGTACAAGCTGCCCCCAGAGCTCGCAGTGCTGGGATCGTCACTTTGGGGTGCTGACAGGAGGTGCCCAGCCTTGCGCATCCAGACACAGTGCACTCCTGGCAGGCTGGCTGCTGCTGGAGGTGCTTGGGCTCCCTGAAGGGTCTCTGGCGTGTGAAGTCACTGCATCCCGAGTTGTGCAGGCACTCAGGGATTAGCTTGTCTCAGGCAGTTCAAAAGAACCTCCTCTGACACCCACCAGACCCGCTAAACAATAGGATTAAACCCAAGCAAATGGGGTTTAATACCAGGAAGAAGCAACATTGTCTAGAGCAGGGGTAGGCAACCTATGACATGTGTGCCGAAGGCGGCACGCGAGCTGATTTTCAGTGGCACTCGCACTGCCCAGGTCCTGGCCACTGGTCCGGGGGGCTCTGCATTTTAATTTAATTTTAAATGAAACTTCTTAAACATTTAAAAAACCTTATTTACTTTACATACAACAATAGTTTAGTTATATATTATAGACTGATAGAATGAGACCTTCTAAAAACGTTAACATGTATTATTGGCACGCGAAACCTTAAATTAGAGTGAATAAATGAAGACTCGGCACACCACTTCTGAAAGGTTGCCGACCCCTGGTCTAGCGGACTGAGCAAAGGCACAGTGTATAGGAACTCGGAAATTCTAATCCTGGCTCTGCCATTAACTCCTTGTGCGGTGCTGAGCAAGGCATTTTTCTGATCTCGGTCTTGGTTTCTCTGTCTGTAAAATGGGGCTCTTTACCCAGGGAAGTAATGTGCGTAAAGTTCTTTGAAGACTGAAATGCTCTACAATTGCTAAATGGTGGTGGTCACTGTGAGATGTCCCAGAGTCTAGTGGTAGCGCAGGTCACTGGCTCAGCAGCCTGTGCAATCCTGGTGAAGTGGAGATTCAAAAGAGCATAAGAACGGTCATACTGGGTCAAACCAATGGTCCATCTAGCCCATTATCCTGGCTTCCAACAGTGGCCGATGCCAGGTACCCCAGAGGTAATGAACAGAGAAATTATCAAGTGATCCATCCCCGTCATCCAATCCCAGCTTCTGGCAATCAGAGGTTTAGGGATATCCAGAGTGTGAAGCTGGGTCCCTGACCATCTTGGCTAATAGCCACTGATGGACCTGTTCTCCAGGAACTTACCTAGTTCTTCTTTGAACCCAGTTATACTTTTACATCATTTGCAAACGACACTCCTCTCTAGCTGATGCTTCAAGCAGTGATGAATTCAGAGAGGTATTGTATCCAGCACTTCTTTTCTGTTGGGAGCTCTAGGTTTGGAGTCAGTGGGTAATTCTGCTGCTAGGTTTGGAGTGGAAATAAGCTTGCAGCCTGTGTTGTTAGAGTTGTGTCCTTTGTAGAGGTCTGTAAACTCTGGTGGACATCCATGTGGGTGAGAACATTTGGGACAGCATTGTAGAGTGGGATTCTGGGCCATGGGGATTTTCTGAGCTGGGTGTGGCAGTAAGGGTGGGTGGAGTAATTTATCTCGTGTTCAGCTTTACAGATCCTGCCGTCTCCATGGATTTGCTGCGAGCTGTTCTGCAGCCTAGTATCAATGAGGAGATCCAGATTGTCTTCAATAAATACATGAAGGTAAAAGCTCATTAGAAAAGGGAAATCTCTTGGGTGGACATCAGCCTTCTACCTCCAGCCTGTGCTGTTAGGCACTGACCCAGTGAAACCCCAGCCCTGTAGCCCTCTTTACATACACAACACAACCTTGTGAACTGGGTAAGAAGGGCAGGTGAGGGCTGCTCAGTCTAATCCTGAAAGGGTCACACTCAGAGGGCTCCCAGTCCCTTCTGGAGGAGTCGAAATGCACACAGGTAAGATGAAACTTTAAAAATGAGTTCTGCTGGACAACAGCGAGTGACCAGAGAGGATGGAGTCTGCTACCAAGGGGCACGGAACTTCCTAATGGGATTGCATCCCTTGTGCTCAGTGCTGACCCTGATGACCATATGGTATTTGGTTGTAGCATGAGCAGAGGTGGCTCCTGGAGTCACCAGCCCCTGACTTTGTCTGTGCAGATGAGAGCCTAGTCCCAAGGAGGCAGCCCCCTGTGGAAAGAGGTTAGAGCAGCCAGCGTCATTCTAACCGTCTCTTGGGCCCCTTTCCAGTTTTTCCAGAAGGCAGCAGTTAACGTGAGAGAGAACGTCGGGGAGGAGGTGGACCCAGAGCAGCTCATCCAGGAAACATGTCGGAGCTGCCTAGAACAGGTAGGGATGTGCCATTGCCACACGCAGCTGGGGTCACCGCCCTCTGGGAGTAGCCTTGTAAGAAAGAACCCAGGGATGGAAATATCTGCCCCACAATCTCCTGAGGATACAGAGCATCACAGGCTGGGTGCCCAAAACCTCACAGTACAAAATGTCCTTGCTAACACGCCTTTGTATCTAGGTCAGTGATACTCAGATTGCGGCTCGCCAGCCACCAGTAGCTCCTTAATGCGTCTCCTGCAGCTCTTTGCATTACATGATATTAAGACGTGTGTGATTTAATTATTAACCAATCAGGGTACTTTTACTGTGATATTAAGCAGTTGTAGTTAATAAAATAATAATACATGGTCAGTCATTTTGCTCTGAGAATTATACAGTAAATGAAACAATTAATTCACGCTCCTGTGGCTCTTTTGGCTAACGTTGATCGCTAATTTGGCTCCTGAACCACTGAGGTCTGAGTATCCCTGACCTAGGGAGAGCTGGTTGTATGGATCAGCCAGCAGAGGGCTCTGGTGGAAGGAACTGCATGCTCTTCTCCAGCTCATGCACACTGTGGTGATGTTGGCCTCCTAAGCATGACCTGGATGAGGAGCCAGGGGTATGGAGCCAGCTCTGAGCTGCTTCTCCTCTCCCACCCCTTTCCCTAGTTCTGTCCAAGTCTGGCTGATGCAAAGCCAACCAACAAGGAATTTCAGGGGTGATTCTAGGCCCCCAGCAGCATTGGGATGATCCCATCACCGCTGTAACCCAGTCAGCCTTACATCAGCCGTGCCTGGCCTGGAGGTTGGGACCTTCCCTTTCACGTCCTAACCGTGACACTGTTCTCCAGGCCTGGGGCACCTGAAGGTCAGACTATTGCCGTGTGCTCTGCATGGGGCTGCCCCTTACGGCCAGCCAGAGTCTGGCGCTGGTGCAGAACGCAGCACTCGCTTACTGAGCGGGGCACTTCTCTGGGAGCACATGACCCCATGCGCCAAGATCGGCACTGGCTGCCCATTGGTTTCTGCAGCCCTAAATAGCCTGGGACTGGCCTTACCTCAGGGATCAACACCTCTCTCCCTGGGCCAGGCCTCCACTGCCTCTGTTGGAGAGGCACTCAAATTGGATCCCTTAGTTGTAGAACAGAGAGGGTGGCTGGCAGGGCACTCCTCTGTGAGGGCCCCAGGACTCTGGAACTTGCTCTTCCTGGTCTGAAATACCCAAATGTGGTGACCTGGGCACAGTGCCCAGTCCTCTGTTTGATGCAGGTTTGGAGGGGCTGAGGTTTTGCGGCTCAGAATGAGGAAGTGGCAGGGAGGAGCCCATTGTGTAGGTGGCTAACTGGCTGAGCTCCTGTCTGCAAGATTATTCTAATGCTGCTGGTGTTTGGTTATAATACTAATTATCTGTTGGGGCACCTACATTCCGGGAGAGGCGTCTCTCCGATCTTAAATTGAAGTAAATAAATCTTAATTGGATTTCACAATTTTCTGCTCATTAATAGAGAGGAGCTACAAACTCCTAGTGAATGATCAGCTTTGCCTTTCCTCAGCCAGAGTTTGAACTATGGGAATGATTAAGGGATTGGAAAACCTGCCTACAAGGAGCTCAATTTATTTAGCTTAAAGAGAAGGTTACGGGGTGACTTGAAACCAGTGTATAAGTACTCAACTGGGGCACAGAAATTTGATGGGGACTCTTCAGACTAGCACAGGGGTGGGCAAACTTTTTGGCCTGAGGGCCGCATCGGGTTTCGGAAATTGTATGGAGGGCCGGTTAGGGGAGGCTGTGCCTCCCCAAACAGCCAGGCGTGGCCTGCCCCCTGCCCCCTATCCACCCCCCTGCTTTTTGCCCCCTAACAGCCCCCCTCAGGACTCCTGCCCCATTCAACCCTCCCCCCCCGCCCTCTGACTGCCTCGACCCCTATCCACACCCCTGACCCCCACCCCAAACTCCCCTGCCCTCTATCCAACCCCACCTGCTCCCTGCCTCCTTACCGTGCTGCCTGGAGCACCGGTGGCTGGCAGCGCTACAACCACGCCACCTGGCTGGAGCCAGCCACTCCACCGCGCAGCACAGAGCACCGGGATGGGCTGGGCTCTACAGCTGCGCTGCCCCAGGAGCTTGCAACCCCGCTGCCCAGAGCATTGCGCCGGTGGCCCAGCGCGCTGAGGCTGCGGGGGAGGGGGAAGAGCAGGGGAGGGGCCAGGGGCTAGCCTCCCGGGCCAGGAGCTCAGGGGCCGGGCAGGAGGGTCCCGCGGACCATAGTTTGCCCACCTCTGGTCTAGCAGATGAAAGTCTAACACAATCCAATGGCTGGAAGTTGAAGCAAGACAAATTCAGACTGGAAATAGGGTGCAAATTATTAACAGCGAGAGTAATTCACTATTGTGACAATGTACCAAGTGTCATGGTGGATTCTCCATCACTAGACATTTTTAAATCATACGTGTATGTTTTTCTGGAAGATCTGCTCCAGTTCAAACAGGAATTAATTCAGGGAAGTTCTCTGGCCTGTGTTATTTGGGGGGTCGGGGCAGTGTCAAACTAGATGATCAGCCAGGTCCCTTCTGGCCTTTGTGACTCTGCGTTCATGTTAGTCCAGTGATCTGAGCCAGATACGCCACGTGTAAAAGCTGTTACAGGAATCAAATTAATCTGTGAATGCCTCTTGGGGAGAGAACCTGTCCCACAGCTAGCCTCCTTCCTGGTCCTCTTGGGGCCCTGAAGTACAGCAGCTTCCTGGAGGCAGATCACCCTTCCCTCTCTCCCCACAGGCTAAGCTGCTGTTCTCTGATGGCAAGAAGGTGATACCCAGACTGATCCACGAACAGTCAGTGCCAAAGGTAGAACTGCTATCACAGGGCTGAACTTCAGGGCCCTGGGCTGGGAGTCTGGGGTTGGGCTTCTAATTGCTTTTTCTCTAGCAGTGGCTTGGCAGAAGCTAGGAGAGGCCCATAGCAGTATTCGATTCTTATCTGCTGATAGTGATGATCAAGAAATGGAACCAGAACCTGTAAGGGGGTGGAGCAGGGATCTCCTAGCCAGTCTGTCCTTTGTAAAGCCACCTGGCTACAGAGGAGACCTCTGTGTACGTGGATTTCTTGCCTCTCTGTCAGTCCTTCTGATGAGGAAATGGAATTGGGGAGAGGGAAGGCTGGGAGAGGAGAGGACTTGGACAGAGCAGTGAGGGGCCCAGACCTGGTCTCTGCCTTGGGCAGGTAGAACCCCATGTGCCCATCTCTACGGATCAGGCTGGGGTGGCTCCGCCGGCTTGAGTGGCACGCATTTCTAGGTGCAACGGAGAAGAGGGTAGTTGTCTGGGTGGCTAGAGTGCTTCCATGAGAGAGATTGGAGAGGGAGAAGGGCTGTGTTCATTCCATCACTAATTTCTTTGCCAGCGTGCCCGGCAGATGGAAGAGGAATCGAGTCGGCGAGGAAGCCCTGTTCCCAAAAAGGTAAGGACCCTGCAAGGACTCCACCCCGACACACTGCCTCGTGGGGAAGCTTGGCCCTCGTTTCTCATGCAGGCCTCACTGGCTGCTCCCTCCCTATTGCTGAGAGAGGGTTAGGAAGGGGGCAGCCCCCAGGGCAGCCTCTGGCCCCCACTCTACTCCGCAATGCTGGCTCCTTTTGCCCAGTCTCAGCATTTCTTATAGCTGCTCTTAACAGTTTCATCATGTGGTTGGGAGAGCCGCTTTCCCAGCAGGGAATGCACGTGTGCTTCTCAGGTGAGTGCTGGGTGAGTGAGCAAATGAGGGATTTCTCTCTTGCAGAGGAAGGGGCGACCTCCAGGGCAGAGCCTGCTGAATGATCGTGGAGCCTCAGGTGGGGCCACGTAAGTGTGGAGATAAAAGGGGAGACACAAGGCTGGCTGAGGAAGGGTAGGGCAGCCCAGCTATCTTTCTCCTGGTGTGTTTCTCACAAATGGATTGCCAAGTGGGCAAGATGCTTTCAGCTGAGGTTGACTCGTCCTCTCTCTGAGTCCAAGCCCTACAGGGAGGCAGTTCCAAAAACGAGAGCTGCAGGGCAGAAGGTTTTTGGCTGTGGTGAGATTGTGCATATGGGCAAACAGGAGGCTCAGGCGAGGGGAGTGAAGACACACGTGGTCGGCTGGAGCCTGGCTTCGAAGGGGTTTAAATGCAAGGTCAAACAAACGAATGAGGAACCTTAGATGGGAGTGCTGTGGCCCCACTCCCTGCCAGTGAGAAGGCAGAAGCATAGTGCATGTGCTGGAGACAGGAGGGCAGGGACTCAGAAGCCATAGAGAAGGAAATTGCAGTAACCGAGGTGACGAAGATCTGCTGAGAAGATGGAGACCTGTGTAGGATTTGGGCCAAGTCAAGGCAGCTGCACATAGGGGCAGTGAGCCACGCAGGTGGCAAGGACAGATTTGCAGCCATGGGGGATGTAGAGGAAAACTCATGGCCAAGCGTGGCATTCAGGGTAGGGCCTCTGGAGGGAAATGGAAGGTCTGAGTCAAGAAGGAAGAGGAGTGTCTGGAGCTCAACTTGGGGGCGCCTCCTGGCCAAGAGAAGCATTTCTGTGTGTGAGACCTGCACAGCTGTTCTTCAGCTAAATGAGCCTGGTCAGTGAGGCCGGGGGAGGGTCACGGAAGGGCCTGAAATATGTGTGGCTGAGTATAGTCAGGGTAAGGTTCAAGGCAGGGATCAGAGGAGCCAGGGGAGATACAAGAGAGCAGAGGGCCGTGAGTCTTGTGGGACTCAGAGGAGGGGTTGATGCGGAAGAGGATCCAGCACCAGAGAAATGGGTGTGTGGGGGCGGAGGGATATTCAGGGGTGCTCTGTCTGTCTGGAGAGGGGGAGGGGATGTATGTCCCGATCAGGAGAGCAGAATCGTTTTAGGCTGTAGGCAGCTTGGATTAGTAAAATCTAGGGCTGGCAAGCTGACCAGCCCTCCCCACAGGGTCTGCTCCTGGCAGGCCCTTTCCTAGTGCTTTTTATCCAGTGTTGATTTAAATTCTTTTGTGGCTTCTTGGCATGAGCCCTCTGGGAATTCAGGCCTCTTCGGTGTTCTTTCCCCGTCAGGTGGAAGCTCAAATCCTGTGAGCCAGTGCGCCGGGAGGGACCGAAGGTACAGTGTGCAGCTGGCTGCCTTTCGCTGGGCTTGGCTCAGTAGTGCTCCACGCAGCCTCCCTTCTCCCCATTGCCTCTGGCAGTGATCGTCCTGCCACCCACAGGAACAGAGGCTGATTCTAGGCCAGGCTTTACCCAGCTCTGCCACCTCCCTGCAATGACAAAGGGGGGAGAGCAATGGGTTGGGTGGAGGCCCTCATCTCCTGCCTCCATACCCACTCCCCGGTGCAGCCCAGCAGCTTGGAGGACATAGACTCCTCCTGGTTATGGATGATCTGTCCCAGGGCAGCACGTTCTGCTGGGAAGGCCAGAGAAACTCCACTGCCTATTTGATCAGTCAAGGTATGAGGCGTATTTTCCCCTCCATGGAGCCCACGAGCCTGCAGCTTGTCAGCCCCACCAGAGCCACTGGGGCCCCTGCAAGAGTTTGCCACAGAAATCTGAGGCTCAAAGGGGGGGTGCTGGATCTGGATCTGTTGGGTTTCTAATCTCTGCCCCTTTCCCAATCGCTCTGTAGTGGGATCCAGCCCGGCTGACTGAGTCCACAACCTTTGTGCTGGGATCTCGAGCAAACAAGTAAGGAATCGCCCTGTGGGGTGCTGGCTCTGTGCCCCGTGGTTCTGGGTGAGGGGAAGAAGGGGGCAGCGGCACTGTCTCTGGGGCTGGAGCCCATGGTTCTCCTCTCACTAGTTAAATATCTCTGCACTCTGAAGCAGAGTGGGAAGGGCACGGGCTCTGGGGACGGAAGGAAGCCTCCATACATCACACTTCAGCTGCCCCTGTGCACAGGCCTAACCCCCCTTCCCCCACCATGTTCCTGTTTCAGGGCTCTTGGAATGGGAGGAACCAGAGGGCGACTCTACATCAAACACCCCCATCTCTTTAAGGTCAGAAACCTCAGCACAATGCTTCCTTTTTTGGGGGTTGCTCAGAACTTGCTTGTGACGGGGGTGGGGAATATATACTTGTGCTTGTATGTTCTATCCCCTCTCACACCCTGCTGACGTTGCTTGTCGTCTCCTGGGGCAGGGATGTTACCTCACAATAGATTTAAAAATGGTATTAAAGCTAATGTAATACACTAGACTTGCTTCCTGTGGGGTGATGAATTTGCCTGGCACAGGAGGCTTTGCTTTGAGGAGTAAGCAGGATGGGACTGAGTCCTCATTCATAGAAGATCTCTTACTGGGAGACATGGGGTTACCCCCTGGGTTTCCACAGAGAAGGACTGGGCCTGGGCTCTGAGTCCACACCCAGAAGTTGCCCCATGATGGTGGCTACAGATGTTGGTATGTTGCTTGTGGTGTTCTCACCTTGCTGCTCTGTTGCAGTATGCGGCTGATCCTCAAGACAAGCACTGGCTGGCAGAACAGCAGCACATGAGGGCCACAGGGGGCAAGATGGTGAGTGTGGCCAGGCCTGGCTCCTGCCACAGCCTGGGATCTTGATGGGGACGGGGAGAGAATCGTAAAGTAAACTGGTTCAGAATTCAGTGTGCAAATAAGCAGAACCTAGTGCAGTAAGCAACGGATTCCAGGGGCCCGGGGTTTGCTGATGGGCTCGTCCATACTGCAGCTCCTTCAGAGCACCGTCTGGCAGGCCGCTCTCTGCACCTCGTCACTTGGGGCTGAGATTTGGCAGCTGTTGCTTCAGCCTAGGAAGTCATCAGCTTTGATGCGACTGTTGTGATGATGAGGGTTTGTAAGAGTGAGCAAGGTGGAACCGTGAGATACAGAAAACCACTTCCCCTGGACTCTCAGGAGCAATTCTGCTCACACCTGACCTGGTTTCTTTGAGGTATTGGGGGATGGGTGCTATTTACAGAGCTAGCGCCGCTACTTCATGCCCGCAGATCTCATTTCTGAGTAGCCAAGTGGAAAATCTTCTTAGCCTGTGTATGTTCAACCAGAATGGCTCCTAACCATCTCTTGTTTCCCAATTGCTGCAGGCGTACCTCCTCATAGAGGAGGATATTCAGGATCTGGCTGCCAGTGATGATTACAGGTGAGGCAAGGAACCAAGACTTCATCTGTGCTGAAATCCCTGCCCTCTCCCCTTATAAAACAAGAAATGACTGGGGGAGGGAATGGGGGAGTCGTCATGCCCACAGGGCGCAAGAGAGCGAGCAAGGTCAGGAAGCAGAGTGGGTCCTGCCTAGTATTGTGCTCTACCGATGATCTCAGCACGATCTTGTGCTCAGCACCCACGACTGGGATGAGACTTCTCAGCACCCAGTGTGCGCCCACCATGCTGCACTTTCCTGAAAATCAGACTTCTCATGGGAGCCCTGCTCTCTGGACAATCTTACCTCAGTAGTGGGTGCTGAGCTTTCCTGAAACTGTGACCAGACAGTGTCTGTGTCCCTCCCCACATGCTCACTCCGGTCTCCCACTTGCTCACCAGGGGCTCTCTTGATTTGAAGCTGGAGGAACTAAAACCTTTTATCCCACCTGCATGGATGACTGAAAAGATGCAGAAATATATGGAGACACTTCGCCATGAAGGGGACCCACAGCCTCCAGAGGGAACCCATGAAACATAAGAAACCTCACCCTCCCTGCCAAGTGGCGCCCAGTCACAGCCTGTCACAACATGAACTCTCACAGGAGTTTCCCTATCTTTCCTTCCTTTGTGTTTCACTGGACATGTTGGGGCTTGTGCTTTTGTTGGCCCAGGTACCAGAATGCTGCCCACAGGGAACAGCAGTGCAGAGCTGTGATTAAACCTCCTGAGAGCTGTTTGGGCCATTCCCCTTAGTCAGTGGTGGCTGGCAGTAAACAAAGTCACTGGCTGCTTCCTGCTTCTCTTCAGAGCTGCACTTTTCTATTTGTGTGAACTTCCTGTTTCAGATCCTCTGTGTACAAACCGATTTGTAATAAATGCTGCTGTCAGAACCTGCTGTGCCCATGCAAAGGCAGTTACCATGGGGGGAAATAGCTGTATTGGGAAAGAGTGATATGGAGCTGTTCCTTATACAGAGCTAATGAGGGAAGGAGTGAGAGTTTCTCCCACTTCTTGAGGCCAGGAGCTGGGAAAGAGGACATTCGAGCTGCTACTCCTGCCTCCTTATGGAGAAGGTTCTTTAATAGTGCCCCCATTGCTGATATAGCAGGGGGTCTAGAGTTTGAATTCCTGTGCTGCCATATTCCTCAGTGCTTTGGCCACAGCCAGCCTGCTGGCATCCATCTGCTGCTATCATTAAAGCTGGGGCCTGCTTCCTGTTTGTGCTGAGCTGGCTCCCCTCTGTGGAGTTGTGATTTTACAGACAGAAGTGATGACTTATCCAGCACCCCAACCTGCACGTTGCTCCACAGAGCCAAGCTGGGTGAAGTTACGTCTTTTGTTGGAGGGGAGAGAGACAAGCTTTCAGCTACACCGAGCTCTCCTGCAGGTCCCTGGTAGGGTCACCACATGTTCTGATTTTATAGGGACAGTCCCGATTTTTGGGTCTTTTTCTTATATAGGCTCCTATTACCCGCCACCCCCTGTCCCCATTTTTCACATTTGCTGTCTGGTCACCCTAGTCCCTGCCCAGGCAGCATGGGGGGTCTCTGCCTCGTGGAGCTTGCTACCGAATAGAGAACTCAAGGGCTGCACTGGAAAACAAGCTGCTTGTGCCGCAGAGTCCAGGCTCACTGGCACGCAGCACGTGGTGTTCTGCTTGTTACACGTGTGTGTTCCCCAGGGCTGGGCTGGCTGCACAGGGCGGGGGAGGCTGTGGGTGCAAAGGCCTGTGCAGCTGCCTAGGCCGGTTGGTGCAGGCTGGCTCTGCAATGCGGAGCCCTGGGCTGGCCTGACCCTCTCCCAGCGGCCGGGCCCATCCGCCCTGGTCCCTAGGTAGGGTGACCAGCTGTCCTGATTTTATAGGGCCAGTCCCAACATTTGGGGCTTTTTCTTATATAGGCTCCTATTACCCCCCCAGCCCGTCCCAATTGCTGTCTGCTCACCAAGTATCAGGGGGTAGCCGTGTTAGTCTGTACCTACAAAAACAACAAGGAGTCTGGTGGCACCTTAAAGACTAACAGATTTATTGGGGCATAAGCTTTACTGTCAGTATATAATGCCTGCATCTGTAACTTTCACTCTATGCATCTGAAGAAGTGAGGTTTTTACCCACGAAAGCTTATGCCCCAATAAATCTGTTAGTCTTTAAGGTGCCACCAGACTCCTTGTTGTTTTTGTCTGGTCACCGTATCCCTAGGCTGGGGCTGCCCCCCGCTGGAACTGCTGGTTACTGGCCCTTTAAGGGCCCTGCCCCGCCCTTCTCGGCTTCGGCCACAGCCGTTTGCCTCACTACTCACAGCCAATCCCGGGTAATTGACGCTCCACCGGGCCAATCCTGAGGTCGATGGAGCCGGAGGCCGGTTGCCTGGGCAACCCCGTCCCCGTCGAGTCGCGATTGGCTGGATCGAAACAAAGCGGGCCGCTGATTGGCTGAGGAGGCGGAGGTCCGTTTCAAACGCCGGAGCGGGAGCGAGCGGCCGCGGGAGCGCGGGCGGGGCTAAGTAGCGCTGCTATGGCCTCGCAGAACGCGGACCCCGCCGCCCGGCCCAGCGCCGCCCGCAAGGGGGCCGAGCCCGGCAGCAGCGCGGCCCGCGGCTCCGTGGGGAAGCGGTGAGCGAGCGGGCCGGGGCCGGGGCCGGGACCGGCGGGCGGGAGGGTCCGGGGAGCTGCGGGTCCGGGGACCGGCGCGTCTGGTCCGGGTCCGGGCGGGCCGGGGACCGGTGGGCGGGAGGGTCCGGGCGGGCCGGGCCGGCCGGGGAGCTGCGGGTCCGGGGACCGGCGGGTCTGGGCCGGGGCCGGGCGGGCCGGGGAGCTGCGGGCCGCGCCCCACTGACCCTGCCTCCTCTGCCCCGCAGGCTGCAGCAGGAGCTGATGGCGCTGATGGTGAGTCGGGGCGCTGGGGCGGGGCGGGGCCGGGCCGGGGGATGCTCCCTGGGGCCCTCGCTGCGGCTGGGCCGGCGCGGGTCTCGGCCGGGGCCCGCGGGGCGGGTTGGCCCCAGGCCCGCCCTGGGGGGCTGCGGCGGGGGGTGGGCCGGGCGCTCGCTCCTAACCCGTGTCCCGTCCCCGCTCAGATGGCCGGCGACAAAGGGATCTCCGCCTTCCCCGAGTCGGACAATCTCTTCCGCTGGATCGGGACCATCGACGGCGCCGCTGGGACGGTGAGCGAGGGGCCGAGCTGGGCTGGGGGTGGACGGGTGAGCCCGCCGCTCTGGTGTGCAGGGGGGCACGGAGGGGCCTGGGTCCGTCAGGCTAACTCGCTACTTCCTGCCTGCCTGCCTCCCCCAGGTGTACGAGGAGCTGAGGTATAAGCTTTCCCTGGAGTTCCCTGACGGGTATCCCTACAATGCCCCCACCGTCAAGTTCCTCACCCCCTGCTATCACCCCAACGTGGACACGCAGGGCAACATCTGCCTGGACATCCTCAAGGACAAGTGGTCGGCGCTCTACGACGTCCGGACGATCCTGCTGTCCATTCAGAGCCTGCTGGGAGGTGAGGCTGCCTGGGGATCGCCCCGCGGTGTCCTGCGGCTCTGAGTTCCTGGGCTCCCCCTTTCCCATCCCAGCCTCCTCCCACTCCCCTTGCTTGCCCAAAGCATGCTCTTGTCTTCAAGTGTGCACAGTGATCAGCCCACAGCCCATCACGCTGACCAGTATTGCTTCATCATTTCCTTGTGCTCCTCCATCTGCTGTCTCCTCTGATACTGGGACCCTCACGGCAGCTCTCTAGGGCAGGGACGGAGCTTTTGTTAGGTTTGTACAAGGCCTGGTACGATTGCGGCTTTGTCCGTGCCTGGGGTTCCTAGGTGCTACCATGATACAAATAGAATGACTGCTACAGCGGACAGCGATCAGGCTGGGGTGTGAGCCAGGGGAGGAAGGCATCGTGGCGGGGAGCATGTGACCAGACGCTAAACAACCAGTGGGGCCAGTGGATGATGGAAGTGCCAAAGGAGCACTCAAGGAGATGAGGACATTGCGGAGAAACTAAATTAATTCTTTGCATCAGTCTTCATGGCTGAGGATGTGAGGGAGATTCCCAAACCTGAGCCATTCTTTTTAGGTGACAGATCTGAGGAACTGTCCCAGACTGAGGTTTCATTAGAGGAGGTTTTGGAACAAATTGATAAATTAAATAGTAATAAGTCACCAGGACCAGATGGTATTCACCCAAGAGTTCTGAAGGAACTCAAATGTGAAATTGCAGAACTATTAACTATAGTCTGTAACCTATCATTTAAATCAGCTTCTGTACCAGATGACTGGCAGACAGCTAATGTGACACCATTTTTTAAAAAAGGGTTCTAGAGGTGTTCCCAGCAATTACAGGCCTGTAAGCCTGACTTCAGTACCGGGCAAACTGGTTGAAACTATAATAAAGAACAATATTGTCAGACATATAGATGAACCTAATTTGTTGAGGAAGAGTCAACATGGTTTTAGTAAAGGGAAATCATGCCTCACCAATCTACTAGAATTCTTTGAGGGGGTCAACAAGCATGTGGACCAAGGGGATCCAGTGGATATAGTGTACTTAGATGTTCAGAAAGCCTTTGACAAGGTCCCTCAAAGGGTCTTAGGCAAAGTAAGCTGCCATGGGATAAGAGGGATGGTCCTCTCATGGATTGGTAACTGTTTAAAAGATAGGAAAACAAAGGGTAAGTATAAATGGTCAGTTTTCAGAATGGAGAGAGGTAAATAGTGGTGTCCCCCAGTGGTCTGTACTGGGCCCAGTCCTATTCAACATAATCATAAATGATCTGGAAAAAGGGGTAAACAGTGAGGTGGCAAAATTTGCAGATGATACAAAATTACTAAAGATAGTTAAAACCCAGGCAGACTGCAAAGAGCTACAAAAGGATCTCTCAAAACTGGGTGACTGGGCAACAAAATGGCAGATGAAGTTTAATGTTGATAAATGCAAAGTAATGCACATTGGAAAACATAATCCCAACTATATGTATAAAATGATGGGGTCTAACTTAGCTGATACCACTCAAGAAAGAGATCTTGGAGTCATTATGGATAGTTCTCTGAAAACATCCACTCAATGTGCAATGTCAGTCAAAAAAGCGAACAGAATGCTGGGAATGATCAAGAAAGGGATAGATAATAGGACAGAAAATATCATGTTGCCTCTATATAAATCATGGTTTGCCCACTTCTTGAATATTGTGTGCAGATGTGGTCGCCCCATCTTTAAAAGATGTATTGGAATTGGAAAAGGTTCAGAAAAAGGCAACAAAAATGATTAGGGGTGTGGAAGGGTTTCCATATGAGGAGAGATTAATAAGACTAGCACTTTTCAGCTTGGAAAAGAGACGGCTAAAGGGAGATCTGATTGAGGTCTATAAAATCATGACTGGTGTAGAGAAAGATAAGGAAGTGTTGTTTACTACTTCTCATAACACAAGAACTAAGGGTCACCAAATGAAATAAATAGGCAGCAGGTTTAAAACAAATAAAAGGAAGTATTTCTTCACACAACACACAGTCAACCTGTGGAACTCCTTGCCAGAGGATGTTGTGAAGGCCAAGACTATAACAGGGTTCAAAAAAGAACTAGATAAATTCACGGAGGGTAGGTCCATCAATGGCTATTAGCCAGGATGGGCAGGGATGGTGTCCCTAGCCTCTGTTTGCCAGAAGCTGGGAATGGGCGACGGGATGGATCACTTGGTGATTACCTGTTCTGTTCATTCCCTCTGGGGCACCTGGCATTGGCCACTGTCGGAAGACAGGATACTGGGCTAGATGGACCCTTGGTCTGACCCAGTAGGGCCGTTCTTATGGAGTGGGGTGAGCGCGTTGCTGTGTAAGAAACAGGAAGCCTCCTCTGTCCTCACACTGACCCCCCTCCCCTCGCGTCTCCCAATCCTCAGAGCCGAATGTTGAGAGCCCCCTGAACACACATGCGGCCGAACTCTGGAAGAACCAAGCAGGTGAGTGTCTTCCGTTGGGGTCCATTAGGCACCGTGGTTCTGGGTTACTCCTGGCTGAGCTGCCTACAGGCCCAGCGCAGGGTTACAGCTGCCCTCCAGCGCCTGGGCATGGAGAGGAGGACAGCTGCCTTCAGACCTGTTTGGGTAACAATCCCCCTCCCCAGGGACGGTACCTGATTGGGGGGCCTGGGACTTGGGCACTCACTCGGCCTGGCTTTGTTGCTGAGCTCTGGCCCAGTAGAGGGGAGGGTGTCTTCCTTCCTAGCCTGTCCCAGGGTGACTTCCTCTCGCCAGCTGCAGGAGCTGGAATAGCCTGAGTGGAGAGAGCCCAGGGTGAACCCCCTGTGCTCCTCTGCAGAGTCTGCCCCTCTCCAACAGCTCTCCCCTCCCTCCCCAGCCTTTAAGAAATACCTGCAGGAAACGTACGCAAAGCAGGCGAAGAGCCAGGAGACCTGATGCCTGTCCAAGCCGCAGCTCTTTGTCTGTCTGTCCCTGTCTGCTCTCTGGAACTGTCCTCTGACTGCTCTGTACAGGACTCTGTATCATATGCTGTTTTTAAATTAATTCTGCAGGTGGAACCCACAGTTACTGTATAAATAAACGCTCGTTTTTTAACTTTGGTTTTGCACAGATCATGGTACTTGCATTTGGTCTTGGGCTGCGGTGACCCCTTCTGGCCGGGCTGCCACGCACAACAAGAACCGAGCCCAGGGCACTTTGAGCCAAGAGGCAGCTCTCGGCTGCTGATCTGCCACCGCCTGGGGCCAGTCACCCCAGCAGATGGGGATTCAAGCACAGATCTCTGACCTCCAGGCACCTCCATCACCACCACCACGGTGGGTGTGGAAATGGTTCCCTGGGGCAGGGGCACTTGGCAGGCTCTACAAGGAACGAACACAAGTGGGAGAACAATGATGTTTATTAATCCCCCAGTGGTCTCCTCTGCCACGACTCCCTCCAGTGCCGGGGGGGGCTCTTTGCCACCCTTCCCTTGGCCTGCAGTGCTCCCCCACCTTGCCACCGCTGTCCCACATGCTCCCTGAGCTGACTGCCCTGCTGGCGGGGGAGCCCTCAGCCAACCTGTTCCTACCCCAAGCCAGAGCACTTCTTCCTGGTTCTCCCAGCTGGGCGCCATGTGCTCAAAGCAACTTGCCTTTCTGGGCTGCTGTGGCCAAGGGTCCCTGTTCTGGGTTTTCTCCTGGGGGGAGCAAAGTCCTGCCCCTTCGCCTGGGGGGGCTGGTCATGACAATGTGCAGCAGAGTGCAGGCCAGCCCTGACGCTGCCCGCAGCACCCTGGGCCACCTGCCACCTCTGCAGCCTGTCTCTCGCTGCACGACCCCTCTGCCTCAAAGGCCAAGCTGCTGCCCGGCCCGGCCTCTTCTGTGGCCTCCACTGTCCAGACAGGGACATTGACTCTGGTCTCCATCTCCAGCAGCATGGTCCCCACATGCTCAATCTGCTCCTCCAGGCCAGGGGCAGCACCCAGCTGCTCTGTGCTTCTGGTGCCCTTGCGGCTTGGCCTCCTCCACGGCTTGTGCCCTCCATCTGTGGCCTTCCCCGTGACTCCAGTGCTCAGCAGCTGCACCCCCCGCCCCTGCAGGGGGAAGAGTTGGCAGAGATGATGGGCCCTGTGCAGGTCTTGGTGGAAGAGCTCCAGAGCTGACAGGGACAGCACCCACAGCCTCTCCAGCTCCTGCCGCTCCTCTGGGCTGGCCAGCGGCTGCCTCAGCCCGGCTAGGAGCATGTTCCGCAGGCCTGCAGGGAGACGTGCATTCAGTGTTACCAGCCCAGGGAGGGAAGCTAGCAGAGCACAGCACTGGGGGGGCTCGAATGGAAGGTAATTGAACAGCTGCCCTAGCAATGAGCCAGACATGGGCTTGTCCAGCAGGCTTGCCCAAGACATCTGCCTCGTGTATTCTCACCCAGGGGTGTGGTCCCATGCACACCCTTGCAGGTGCAGAACTCTGCCCCAGCTGCCAGGTCTAATGGGGCGAGGGGCAGTGGGAGGAGATTAAATATTAACTGTCTGAAGGGGGAGCAAGCAACCCCCCCCCCATGGCTCACAGAGGGATGAGCCCTGGATCAATGCCCCACCTGAGCTCAAGTAGCTCCCTTACCTGGCGATGCGAGCTGGCTGTTACTCGCCACGGGGACAAGGCACTGGCGCGGGATGCAAGCATTAGCTCTCAGAACTGCCCATTACTGCTGTGTGTCAGTCCTGGCTCTGGGCAGAAGATGCAGGACAAGAGGGAGGCGGACGTGGGGAACGGGCTCCCCTTGGAATGCAGAGGAAAGCAGGAGCTGGCCGCGGGCAGGGGGGTCTGTGCACTCTGTTAGACCAGCCCAAGCTGTGAGCGCTGTAGCCCCAGGCCTGTGCAGTGAGCACCCAGGGGCTGGGCTGGAGGCTGCTCTGCCCTTTAGCTGGGAGCATTGGCTGTGGGGCAGCCCCAGGCAGGGCAGCATAGCATCATCTCCCCCCTCTCTTGCCCTGCTCCTGGCAAGAACCGGCCGGGCTCAGTTCCTTACCCTTGCTGAGCTCGTGCACCTCCTTGCTCCGCTCCTGCAGCTCCTCCCGCAGCCGGGGTGAGTCAGCCGTGCCCCCCAGCTGCAGCGCCAGCTGCCTGTGCCACACAATGACTTTGCTCAGGGAGGTGTGGGCGGCTGCACACTCCCCTCTCACCTCCCCCATGTGGTGGGAGTCAGGCCCATGGGACATCTGCCAGGGCAGGGACCCTGCTGCTGGGTGTTCCCTCTCCAGCACCTGCATGCAGCCCAGGGCCTCAGCGGTGCGTGGCTTGCTCCAGTGCCTGCTGGTGGATGGGGAAGCGGCACCAGCCAGCGGGTTGGGCTGCACAGCAGGCTGGGGCTGGGGCCTGCTGTCGAGGTGGGGTCCTCCACACCTGGGTGTAGCCGGTGGGCTGTGCCACAAAGGGCTCTCACACCCACTTGGGGCCTCGTGCAGGCTGGGGCCTGCTGCTGTCTGTGATGCAGGACCCCTCTTATCAGCTCCAGCTGTTCTCCCAGAGGCAGGCACCAAGTGGGAAGGCGGCCTGGGCCGAAGCTGTCAGTGGAGTGACCTCCCCCGGGCAGCAGTCTGGTGGAGCCGGACTCTCCCACACGCCAGCACCGTCTCCCTGCTCCAGTCCTGTCACCGCAATGCTATGCAGTTCTCTCGGTGGGAACAGGCCTGAGCCAGCGCTGCCAGCCCTGCAAACTGGCTGTCGGAGCCCCTCGGCGTCCCGGTCCCGGGAGCAGCTCCCTCGCTCTCCTCTCCGCTGCTGGAGGCTCCTCTGGCCGGGCCAGGCTGAGCCTGAGGCAGATTGTTAGGGGCGGGCTCTGGGGTCCCAGGGGAGCTGCAGCAGGTCTAGGCAGGCAGGCGAGAGGCGCCACTTGGCATGGCGCTGCCTCACTATTTTCCGTGGGTGGGTTTAACCCATGAGGCCCGGGGGGGAGTCCTGGCCTGTGGGGCTCCCAAAGTTGCATCTTCCTCCTAGCTGGGAATGTGTCTCCGGCTGCCATGGCCTGTGCTTGCGGCTCCGGGCTCCCCGGTTGTGGGATCCCACCCGCTGACGGGTCCGGGGGGCAGAGCTATGGGCAGCAGGGGGGTGATGACAGGCCCAGGGCCTGCCCCAGTCTGGCTGTCTCCCTCCCCACCCGAAATGATTAAGGGGCTGTTTGAAAGAGATCCTCTAGCATGATCCCCCCCAGGGGGGGAGGCAGTCCCCCGCTGCCTGGGCCACAGCCGTGCATGTGGCCCTGCAGCCCAGGGGCTGGCCCAGGGCCCGTTGGGGTAGGGCCGGCAGCCTGAGCTGTGATGGCTCTAGTGACTGGAGCAGAAGCGGTTCCTGGAAGGGAGAGCAGAGGGGGCCCTGACATGGGGTCACCATGCAGCCTCTCTGCTACGCCAGGCTGGTGATGGCTGCCAAGGTCCCTGGCTTGGAGGGGCTCAGTGTGACTCAGCCCCCCCAGAATAAGAGCACCCCCATATTCCCAGCCCCTGTGCCCTGTGGGCCAGCCCTGCCCTGAGGTAAAGGGATTCCTCAGTGGTGCCCTGGTCCCGGTCCCAGGCCCTGCCCCTCCAGCTGACCCTGCAGCCCCACAAGGGAGGGCCTGGGTTGCTGCTTGGTTCCTGCACCACAGCCCCTGTGAGGTGCAGAGAGCTGCCAGCCAGCGAGCTCCTCCCCTGCGGAAAATCTGAGCTCACTGCTGGCCTGGTCCCCAGCGGCCATGTGGGAAAGGCAGCCCAGAGCCCAGAGTGCAGCCCCTGGCCCCGCCCAGTCGGCATGAGCCCAGCTGCTCCCTGCGTGCACAGGCGGCCCAGCTGAGACCCGTGTCTGCCTGGCACTATCCCAGGCTGTGAGCACGGGGGCAGGAGCTGCTCAGCCGTAGATGGTCCTGCTTGCTGATTGGGGCACCAGGGGCTGCTCTGAGCAGTTACCAAGTGCTGTGAGCAGGGCTGGACCGGCCACATGTGGTCATACCCACCCCACACCCTGGCAACGCTCCCCCTCCTTCCCTGCCCCAACTCCAGTGACATGCGCCGAGGCCCGGGCACCTCCTTCAGTGTCATGCCCCTGGGAGGACCTCACATCCCCCCACCCGCTTCCTGCAGACTCCTCCCTGGTTGCCTGTGCTAGGGTCTCTGGCCAGAGGGTCCCCCGCCCGCTCCACTCCCCATATCAGAGCCAGCTAGAATCCAGGTGTCACAGAGTCCCCGGGCGATGCTCTGGAACTGCTCCCCACAAAGCCAGTCAGGACTTTGGGGAGCCTCCTCTCCCTCGGAGCAGACTGTCTTCAGGGCAAGAAGCTCACACGGCTTCACCTCCTGGGTCTCTCCTTGGAGCATTCAGCATATGCCCCTCTGTGCGCTTCCCACAGCGAGTCCGCCCAGGCGGGGTCCTGGGGAAGCCAAAGGGTTCTGCACCCCCCACTTCGCAGTCAGACGTGACTCTCAGCCAGCCAGTAAAACAGAGGTTTATTAGATGACAGGAACATGGTCTAAAACAGAGCTTGTAGGTCCAGCGAACGGGACCCAGCCGCCGGGTCGATTCTGGGGCCTAGCGAGGCAGACCCCCGTCTGCCCTCACTCCTAGTCCCCAGCCAGCTTCAAACTCCCGTCCAGCCCCTCCTTCTCTGGGCTTTGTCTCTTTCCCAGGCCAGGAGGTCACCTGATCCCTTTGTCTCCAACACCTTCAGTTGGCACCTTTGCAGAGGAGGGGCCCAGGCCATCAGTTGCTAGAGACAGAGTGTCGGGCATTTATGTACCCTGGCCCTTTGCTCTGCAGCAACCATACACCCTTATCCCACCACCTAGATCCTTAAGAACTGCATAGGGGAAACTGAGGAAAACATTAAGAACAGTCCCACTTCGTCTTTGGTTCAGTCTTCACGGCTGAGGATGTTAGGGAGATTCCCAAACCTGAGCTGGCTTTTGTAGGTGACAAATCTGAGGGACTGTCACAGATTGAAGTATCACTAGAGGAGGTTTTGGAATTAATTGATAAACTCAACATTAACAAGTCACCGGGACCAGATGGCATTCACCCAAGAGTTCTGAAAGAACTCAAATGTGAAGTTGCGGAACTATTAACTAAGGTTTGTAACCTGTCCTTTAAATCGACTTCGGTACCCAATGACTGGAAGTTAGCTAATGTAACGCCAATATTTAAAAAGGGCTCTAGGGGTGATCCCGGCAATTACAGACCGGTAAGTCTAACGTCGGTACCGGGCAAATTAGTTGAAACAATAGTAAAGAACAAAATTGTCAGACACATAGAAAAACATAAACTCTTGAGCAATAGTCAACATGGTTTCTGTAAAGGGAAATCGTGTCTTACTAATCTATTAGAGTTCTTTGAAGGGGTCAACAAACATGTGGACAAGGGGGATCCGGTGGACATAGTGTACTTAGATTTCCAGAAAGCCTTTGACAAGGTCCCTCACCAAAGGCTCTTATGTAAATTAAGCTGTCATGGGATAAAAGGGAAGGTCCTTTCATGGATTGAGAACTGGTTAAAGGACAGGGAACAAAGGGTAGGAATTAATGGTAAATTCTCAGAATGGAGAGGGGTAACTAGTGGTGTTCCCCAAGGGTCAGTCCTAGGACCAATCCTATTCAATTTATTCATAAATGATCTGGAGAAAGGGGTAAACATGAGGTGGCAAAGTTTGCAGATGATACTAAACTGCTCAAGATAGTTAAGACCAAAGCAGATTGTGAAGAACTTCAAAAAGATCTCACAAAACTAAGTGATTGGGCAGCAAAATGGCAAATGAAATTTAATGTGGATAAATGTAAAGTAATGCACATTGGAAAAAATAACCCCAACTATACATACAACATGATGGGGGCTAATTTAGCTACAACGAGTCAGGAAAAAGATCTTGGCGTCATCGTGGATAGTTCTCTAAAGATGTCCACGCAGTGTGCAGAGGCGGTCAAAAAAGCAAACAGGATGTTAGGAATCATTAAAAAGGGGATAGAGAATAAGACTGAGAATATATTATTGCCCTTATATAAATCCATGGTACGCCCACATCTCGAATACTGTGTACAGATGTGGTCTCCTCACCTCAAAAAAGATATTCTAGCACTAGAAAAGGTTCAGAAAAGAGCAACTAAAATGATTAAGGGTTTAGAGAGGGTCCCATATGAGGAAAGATTAAAGAGGCTAGGACTCTTCAGTTTGGAAAAGAGAAGACTAAGGGGGGACATGATAGAGGTATATAAAATCATGAGTGATGTTGAGAAAGTGGATAAGGAAAAGTTATTTACTTATTCCCATAATACAAGAACTAGGGGTCACCAAATGAAATTAATAGGCAGCAGGTTTAAAACAAATAAAAGGAAGTTCTTCTTCACGCAGCGCACAGTCAACTTGTGGAACTCCTTTCCTGAGGAGGTTGTGAAGGCTAGGACTATAACAATGTTTAAAAGGGGACTGGATAAATTCATGGTGGCTAAGTCCATAAATGGCTATTAGCCAGGATGGGTAAGAATGGTGTCCCTAGCCTCTGTTCGTCAGAGGATGGAGATGGATGGCAGGAGAGAGATCACTTGATCGTTGCCTGTTAGGTTCACTCCCTCTGGGGCACCTGGCATTGGCCACTGTCGGTAGACAGATACTGGGCTAGATGGACCTTTGGTCTGACCCAGTACGGCCTTTCTTATGTTCTTATGTTCTTATGTTATGTCACAACAGACTCTGGCAGGTTCAAACCTTTGACCCTTTTAATGAGGCTTCAATACTATACACAGCGTTTACAGACGGGGGAAAGGCTCTTTCCAGCCATGTGAGAGGTGAGTCCACAGCCCACCAGCCCCGGGGCGTGGCCACAAGGGAGCCGGTCTCAGGGAGCAGTGGAACTGTACAAAGCGAGCGCTTCACGGGGCAGGGGAGGCCAGGCGCTCTGGCTGGAGGCTGCTCCCAGAGTGGGCTTGGCTTTGCTGTGCGGAAATGGAGCAGGGCTGGAAGCAGGGCCTGGCTCACAGGAATGTCGGTCCTTTACTGCACACCTTCCATCATCTTCAGGAACTCTGCAGGCACAAGCAGCCAGACACCTGGTCAGTGCTGGGGGGCTGGGGGGGAGAGGGGGCTGGGAGCTCAGGGGCTGGGTTGGGGATGGGGATGGGGAGGGTGCACCACACCCGTCATGCAGCACAACGCTCACAGACACCCCCATGCGCTGGGCTATCAGGGTACCCTGGCCCCGGCACTCTGTACCGGGCATCCCTCAGCTCAGTGGAGAGGTTGGGAAGGTGGAGCTCTTGGGGCTTAGGAGAGCTCTGAGCACAGATCCTGCTGGGCTCAAGGTGAGGTGGGGAGGGGAGGAGGCCAGCCAAGGGTGGGGGAGTGAGAGCTCCCCTGGGCAGCCCCACAAAGCCTGGGTGAGGGAGCCCTGGGCCTCACCATCAAAGTCGATGCGTCCGTCATTGTTTTTGTCCCCGTCTTTCATGAGCTCCTCGATCTCCTCCTCAGTCACGCTCTCCCCAGAGGCTCGGAAAATCTCGGTCAGCTCCTCGGCATCGATGTACCCATCCGCGTTCCTGTGGGGGCAGGGCATGCGGCTCTGAGCGGGGCTGGCCGGGCGGGCGGAGAGCAGGGGCTGCAGGGGACTCTGGGCCCCCAGCCTGGCCCCTGCTCTAGCAGCCGACCCAGTTGGCGCAGCTGTTCTGCAGCCAACACAGGAGCCTGGATGACTCAGGCTCAGAGGGAACTTGGGGAGAGACGGGCGTCTCCTGGGCTGAGAGGGAGGCAGCAACGTTACTCCGGGGACAGAGGTCTGTGGCCACTGGTGAGGCGGCCTGGTCAATGGCCACTGGGCCAAGGACCTTCCTGCAGCCCGGGGGGGGCAGCGGGACTCAGAACCCCCCACGCTGAGCTGGGCTCCCCCAAGCCAGGCCGGCGGAGCTGGGCCCGTGCCACGCTGACTCACTTGTCGAAGATGCGGAAGCACTCTGCCAGCTCCTCCTCCGACTTGCCCTTGGCATCCTCCTTCATCTGCCGCACCATCATGACCAGGAACTCTTCGAAGTCGATGGTGCCGCTGCCTGCGGGAAGAAGCCGCCCCGAGGTCAGGAACCGCCAGCCCCGGCCCCCTCCCCAGGGATCGTTCCAAGAGGAAGACGCTGCTCACCATCTTCATCCACCTCCTCAATGATGGCGTCCAGCTCCTCCTTGGTGGGAGTCTGCCCCAGCATGCGCATGACGGTGCCCAGCTCCTTGGTGCTGATGTCCCCGCCGCCGTCCGCGTCGAACATGTCGAAGGCGGCCTTGAACTCTGCAGGACAGGGCTGAGTTAGCAGGGAGCTGAGAACGCTCCTCAGCTCTGCCCAGCGCCCATCGGCATGGCCAGCGCTGCTTGGCTCTGAGCCCCGGCATCCCCCAGGTACCGAGGGGTGGGCATAGCCGTGGAGACAGCCCAGTGCCCTCCCAGGCTTGGGAGTAGGATGTGCTTGTCGGGTCTATCGCCCTCTTCCCTTCCCAGGAGAGGGCAGGTCCTGGGAGAGTCCTGGGGGCAGGTCCCCCTTCAGAGTCACCCTGGGCCAGCAGCTCCTGCCCTTTCCCCTCTCTGCGGGGAGCTCTGACAGCCCCTCCTGCCCTGTGCCCAGAGGGGCTGGGTTACACTCACCCGCAATCATTTCCTCGCTGAGGAAGGACCGCGCTTCCGCCTGCTGGTCCGTCGTCTGCAAGGCAAACAAAACAGCTGCTCACCCAGAGCTCCAGCCAGGGCCCTGCCGCCTCTTCTCGCAGCAGGCGGGGAGCTGCCAGGTCTGTCCCCTCTCTGCAGCAGGGTGTAGGTGAGGCGGGTCCCTGAGCCATCCAGACCCCAAGGCTGAGCACTGCCACCCCACCCCCAGCACAGCCCCAGCACCTGAGCTCAGAGCCATGCAATTCTGGGCTCTGTCGCACGTCCCAGAGCCCTGCCACCCGGGCCACTGCCCACCATGGCCCCTGGGCATCCCATGGCCCTGGGTGCAGGGCGTGTGCCAGGGAAAGGCAGGTGTGGGCGGGTTACATATGTGATTTACACAGACTATCAGCACTTCACAAGCGCTGTCGGCCGTGCACCGTCCTGGGAGGTCCCCAGCCAACCCCCGCGGGGAGGCCCCATCTGATCTGCCAAGCGTCCTGTGAGCTCTGTGGCTGGCTCCGAGATCCTGCAGGCCGGAGGGAGGCGCCTGTGTAAACAGGCCACTCACGGCCAGTTGCTGCTGCTGGAACCCGGGTCCCTCCCTGCCATGACCTGCCCTCAGGCTCAGCTCCCCCACTTCCCACAATCCTCTGCCCTGCTGCTGCACATGGTCATCCCCCCAACCCCCCGGGCGCCTCTCCCTCTCTGGGTCATTGGGATTGGGGGGCGCAGCCTTGAGGTTGGGCATTAGCCTGAGCGCCCGGCTCCCAGCTCTGCTGGGTGCCCGGTCACTAGACCAGGCCAGGCTGCTCCATCGACACCTGCAGCAGGACCTGCGTGCTGGGCGTTCCCAGCCCCGGCCGTGCGCGGCTATTCTTAGCAGAGACTCTGCTCCCTTGTAGGGGAGCAGCGGGACGCCAGGCCCACGCACCTGTTGGAATCGGATTGAGTTACTCCTTGAGGGCCAGGCCCAGGCAGCTGGCGGGAGCTTGCGGGCCTGCAGACGGGTGTCTTATGACCCAGAGCTCAGCTTACTGGCCAGCCTGTGCTCAATGCTGCTCCTGAATCCCAGCCAGACCTCCGCTTCCTTGGAGTCGAGACGCAGCCTCCTGCCCCCAGTGCAGCACTGCCCCACCCCAGTGGATGCCAGGACACCAGGATCCCTGTGCAGGACAGGGGCTGCCTCAGGGCTTCCTCTCCCAGCTGAGTGAGATGAGAGCAGCCCCTGCCCATTCCTCACCCAGCCCTCCTGGCCCCTTAGTACCTGTGCCCTGTTCCACACCCCTGGGTCGGTGCCATTCGGATGGGAGGGTACAGTATGGGACAAATCTGCAAATCACAACATCATCATCTCGTTTTCCTGAATGCCCCAACACCCCCCCACACACACACACACACCCCGCAGGGACCTTGGCCCTGCAGCCCCGATCCTCCTTCATCTCACACAACCAGCCCAACCGACTTCACCCCTGCTAACGCTCTGATCAGGAACCGCCCTGTGCTCGGCGCTGTCGCCCGCGTGCACGTTCCCGTGGGCAGTGGCTCCTCCTGAAGCATAACCTCTGCCCTGCAGGACCTGACCGTCCCGTGGCTCCTGTGCCAGCCTCTCCAATGGGCCTGAGCTGGCCATCTCCCACCGGGGGAACACGCCTGCACCACGCACATGTGCCCCCACAGTCCAGCCCGGCTCCTGCTCCCCGACGTCAGACTCTGCGAGCACAAGCCCTTGGCCACTGCTGTAGCGGGGGCCTCCGGCCGGCCCTGGCCCCAGGCTGTTCCCGCACAGGCTCTTACCATGTTGGCTGGTCACCCCGCAGTGCCCACAGACCAGAGTCACCGTGACCTGCAACACACAGACCCCAGGAGCTTCCCCTCCGCCCCTGGCCCCCCAATTTGTACTGTCCTCGACCAGCACGCTGCCTCCCAGCACCACGCCATTGGGTGTTACCAGGTGCCGCTCTCGCAACAGCCTATCAGCTGCCTCCCATTAGCCCTCGCCCCCTGATTGGTGGCAGGGCCATTTTACCTAATTTAGCAAAAGCTTTATTGGCCGAGCCGTGGGGATTACGAGCAGGTCAGGGAGTCACGCGAGGAATTCGACCCCTCCAGGGAGCAGGCCACTGGAGACACGGCTCCTCCCTCCCGCATTAACTGAGCACCTGCCGTGGGCTGGCCCAGGAGGGAGAGGGCTCCAGCTAGAGCCAGCTGGCGTCCGGGGGCCGGGGCCGGCCGGCCTGCCAAGGAAGATCCCACGGCCCCCGAGAAAGGGGGGGGTGAGGGGGGGACCGACCTATTGCCTTCAGCACGGCAAGGAGGGTGACTTCCATATGGGCCCCCAGGCTGGGTCTGGGCTGGGGAGGACAGAGGGGTGGGGCAGGGGAAGGTGAGGTAGAATGGGGGAAGGAGGATGGATAGGGTAGTCCCAGGCCGAGAACGTCTCCTGCTTTTGTGCTATAAGCTGAGGAACCTCTGTGACCTCCAGGCCCCCGAGTGGCAGAAGTAGCCGTTCCGCACCAGGGCAAATCACGCCACGCCACGCCACGCGCTCTGCCCCTGCCCCTGCCCAGCCTTCAGCCTGCCTCCTTTCCTAGGTGCCACTGTCCCATGGCTGGCTCATCTCCAGCCCAGCCGGGACATGCGGCTCGGCGTCTTTATCCCTCTTTCCAGATGATCTGGGGTCCCTGCCAGCCAGTGTCTACAGCTATTTGGGGGACTGAGTTTATTCCTTGTTTCTAGCCCCAGGTGCGGCTCTAGCTTTTTTGCTAGAGCCTGGGAGCCTGGGAGCTGGGCACGGCCCTGGGGAGACGAGCCAGGCCTGGATTTTCTCATCCACGCAGGGAGCTGCATTCACAACATCTTCCCCATCCTTTCTCCAGGAGGGGCAGAGGCACAGGCCAGAGGGGAGGGCAGGACACGTCTCCCCATGTGCAGGTTTGCTGGGGGAGGGGAGCCGCTGGAGAGAAGCTGGGAGCCCCGGCTAGATAGCCCTGTCCTGCATGGAGGCTCAGATTCCTGGCACCCTCTGGAGGTCTCCTGTCGTCACTCTCCTGTTTACATGGGGATCCTGTTCCCCACCCATCTGGGATCTAGGGAAGGGTGCTGTCCTTGGGAACACAGCAATAGCAAAAGAAGGGGAACCCCAGTCCCACTCCAGCCCTTGGGGCCCATGGGACTGCCCTAGCCAGGCCATTCCAGACCCTGGCGTGGATGCCATGTTTACAGCCATGACTGAGAGTGGAGGGGGCAGAAAGGGTCCGTGCTGGCCGCTGGCTGAGGGGAACATCCAGGGGCACTGCAAGGCTGGGAACCGGCACAGTCAGTGTCCAGGTGTGTGACGCTTTGGGCATCAACAAGTGTGTTACTCTGGAAGTAGGGTCGTCATCAGTGAGAGTCCATCCCCCTTCCCTCTGTTCCCGCTCCCCATCCCCCCTTTGCATGCACAAAGCCCCCGTGGTTCCTGGGGGAGGGCACAGAGCTTCCCCCTGATGTAAATCAACCTGCGTCTGACATGGAACCTGTGCTTGATCCCTGCCGGGTTAGTGGAGCCGGGGCCAGTTTGCGCTGTCCCATTGCCTAGGGCCCCACCCTGCTAAGGGTAGAGAAGGGCGCGGCCTCCTTGTGGGAGGGAAAGGTGGCTCCACGACCTCTCAAACCAGCAGTGGTTCTCAGGCTTTAGGGTAGATGCTGCCTCAGGGCTGAGCCTCCTTCAGCCCTGGGTGGCCGCTGAAGCCAGAGCCCGAGGAGGCAGGAGTGGGGACAGAGCCCGGGGGCGCACTGGGCCCAGCTCCGACTGATGGGAGCAGCTGGGCTGGGCTCCCTCTGATATTAATAGACATTCCTAAGAAAAGCTGCGAGGCGGGAGTGGGCGCCTGTCTCTAAATAAGGAAGGGAAGCAGCTGGGCCCAGGCTGGGGCTGGGAAGGGTGCCCAGGCTGTGGCCGACTTCCCAGTTTGTAGAGACGCAGAGCCCTGGGGAGCCAGCAGCTTCTCACCCATGCCAGGGACAGGACCCATGGGGCTCCTGAAGGCCTGTGGGCCCCAGGAATGGGGGGTGAGTGTGGCCCCAGGACAGTATGTCTGCCTGACCCCTAGGCACTTGCCCTCACACTGCCAGCTGCTCATGCCAAGTACTGAAACATTCATGTCCCTGTGGGGAGAGCGAGGGGGGGTCCCAGGGCTGAGACGCCGGTGTGTGGAGCTCCCTGAGGCGTTTGGACTGGGCAGTTGGTAGATAAACCCACCCTGGGGGGCTACAGACCAGCTGGGCTGGTTCTGATTCAGTGCTGGGCGCTCAGGGATACTTTGATCCGGGTTAGGGGTATGTGTAGAGAGCCCCTGGGGCTGGATCCAGATCTTGGGCATGGAGCATTGAATCCACACACTGGGTTCGATCTGGATTGGATCTGGATTGGCTGGGTGGTCAGGGGCCGGGGAGGAGAAGGCTGTTGCAGTTGGGTGCTCTCCGCAAGGGGTTCCGGGACATCCAGAGTGGGAGAGAGGGATGGATCCGGATTGGTTGGGTGCTGCTGTGTGGCTCAGGATTAACTCCGGATTGGGCGGCGGAGGCGGATCTAGACGAGGCACCGCGCACAGAAGGGAGCCCGGTCGGGATCAGCCAGCCCCGGGCAGGATCCGGGTTCCCGGGCGGAGGCGGAGCTGCGGCAGGGAGGATCCAAGGAGGAGCCGCGGCTGAGCGGCCATCGCAGCCTGGACCGCGGCCCCGGTGAGCAGCTCGGGGGGCCGGGGAGCGGCTCCGGGATAGTGCGGCCCGGTCGCCCGCCCCTGCGTTCCCGCGGGCAGCCCGGCCCCCACTGACCCCCAGCCGCCGCCCCCTCCCCACTGACCCCCAGCTGCCCCATTAACCTCCTAGTTGCCTGTGCCGTCTCTGATTGGCCCCCCGCTCCCTCCATGGGGTACTGAGCTCGCTGCCCCGGCAGCCTGGCAGCTCCTGGCGGGTGCAAGGCAAGCAGAGGGGGCAGCGACCCCGCTGAGGCTGGGGGCAGGCTCTGTGCCGGAGGGAGTGTCTGTGTCCTGGGGCCTCATTTCCCTGCAAGTTTGTAGCGAAAACCGCAAAGCGCTTGGAGCGGCTGATTGGGAAGCTCCTGACTGCCCCTATCCCCCTCCCGAACCCTGGCCTCCGCCTTGACCCTAACCCCCCCCCCCCCATCGCTCAGCCTGTGCCCCCCTCCTCTGGGGTCTCCCTGGACTGTGGCAGGTGCAGAATTGCTCCCCGCCCCCAGCTCTGACTGCTCACCGTGGTCTCAGCATCTAAAGCACCATTTCCCTTCTCCCTGCCCCCGTCTGGGTGCAAGCACCTGCTCCCACGCAGCGCCTGCTCTCTGTGCAAAGCCAGGCTCAGCCCAGGTTCATTGCCCCCCTTCCTGACCAGCCTCTCCTCCTGCAGCGGCTGAGCTGAGCCTGATGGCCTCCCGCCTCCTGCACCGCCTGCGGCACGCCCTGGCTGGAGAGGGCGAGGGTGACCTGGAGGGACAGGGTGGAGGCGGCTCAGAGGTGGAGGAATTCCCAGAGAGCTCCGAACTGGAGGATGACACTGAGGGGCTGTCCACGCGGCTCAGCGGCACCCTGAGCTTCACCAGTAATGAAGAGGAGGAGGCGGAGGAGGAGGATGCTGCTAGCCAGGAGATGGGGGATCTGTGTGAGCTGGGGCTGCCCAAGAACCCTGGAGGCATGGAGAATGGAGGCAGGTGCCGGGTCCCCTATTTACTAGAGTCTGGGGTGGGGGTGCTGGCCCAGCCAAGATCCTTTTCTGCTGGGGTGGGGATGGAGGCTCTTTTATTCCAGTAGTGCTTGTGAGGCCCAGCCACGGCCCCCTGGTGCTAGGTGCTGTACAAACCCAGGGCAAAGGCAGCCCCAAGGAGCTTCCAGTCTGAGTGCAAGAGAAGACAACAGCTGGCGGGGGAGCACAAGGAACCAATGAGACAATCCAGGCCAGCCTGATGGGCAGTGGGCTCAGGTTGGTTGTAGGCCTCACAGCAATGCACCTGGGAAGGAGGAAGGGAGGGGCTGCTTCGAAGGGTGAGGGCAGCATGGGAGAAAGCACCAATGTGACACGTATGTGACGTGGGTTGGCACGAGGGGCCAGGGCCAATGAGCTGCACGCACCTGCACCAAACAGGGAGCCCTGCACTCCCCAGGCCTCTCTCTGCAGGAGGGGAGCCTGGGCCCTGGGCCACTGGAGGCGAGTTCTCTCCCTCCCTTAACCAGTGTGGCTGGCCTGCGCCGGCCTGCACGGTGAGTGCTTGGCTTGTCTCCGGTGCAGATCCGAGCCCCGCTCCAGCTGAGCGCCAGGGCAGTAACCTCCTGACACGCCAGCTCCAGGACTTCTGGAGGAGATCGCGCAGCAGCTTCGTTCCCCAGCGGCTGCTCTTCGAGGTCACCAGCACCAGCGTCGTCAGTGAGCGCTCCTCCAAATATGTGGTGAGTGACATCTCCCGGGGGGGGCCAGGCTGGGACTCTGGAGGGGGTGATGGGGTACAGGCTGCCCAATCCTGCGGGGTGCTGGATGCTCCCCGCTCCTCCCGCAAAGGGAGAAGTGCTTGGGTCCCAAGACCCTTGGGAGTGTGCTGCCCTGGGGGCGGAGAGAGAGGGAGGGAGGGCGACCGGGGGGGCTGGAGCTGATTCTTGTCTCTGTCTCTCCCTGTGCTGCTCCGATGGTGCTGGTGGCTCAGACGAGCCTCAGGTAACTATTGCTGCTGTTCCCCAGCCTGCTCCCCCCCCCCCCCCTGCTTCTGCCAACCCTTCCCTGCCCCCCAGGCAGAGCCACCAGCTCTCTGCTGCCTGTCCCCTTCCCCAGCATGTGCACACAGGTGTGATCGGTTCGCTGAGCTGCTGTCCCCAGCGTTCCCCTCCCTCGGGCCGAGTCCCAGGCGGGGGCAGGCAGACCCTGTGCACCCTCACGGCTCTGCTCTCCCCACAGCTCTACACCATCTACCTGATCCGCTCCGGCCAGTTTGACAAGGCCCCTGCTGCCATTGCCCGGCGCTACTCAGACTTTGAGAGACTGAACCGGCGCCTACGCCACCAGTTTGGCTGCGACATGGCGGGCGTCTCCTTCCCCAGGAAGAGGCTGCGCAGGAACTTCACGGCAGAAACCATCGCCAAGCGGAGCCGGGCCTTTGAGCAGTTCCTGTCCCACCTGCACTCCATCACCGAGATCCGCCGCTCCTCCGACTTCCTGGAGTTCTTCTTCCTGCGTGACCTGCAGGCAGCGCAGCGCCTCACCTGCACCGGCATGTACCGCGAGGCCCTGGCCACCTGGAGCAACGCCTACCGGCTCCAGGACAAGCTGGGCGCCTGCAACTCGGGCCGCTTCCTCCTCACTCTGGCTGGCCTGGTGGTTTGCCACCAGGAGCTGGATGAGCTGAGTGAGGCTCATCGCTACTGCGAGCAGGCTCTGGAGCTCCTGGAGGCCCAAGACAGCCACCCCTTGCTGGAGCCCTTCCTTCAGGCCCATGTCCACCTGTCCTGGAAGGTGGGGAAAGACAAGCGCCAGTCGGAGGCCAGGCTGCAGGGGCTGCAAGGAACGGGGGTGGCTCTGCAGCAGCAGCCCACCCTGAAGGAGTTCTTGATCAAGGAGGCTTTGGACTGAGTGCCCAGGCCCCCAGCACTGGGGCTGTGTGGGGACTGAGCAGCGTGGGTCTCGAGGAAGGAGACTGCATTGTGCATTGGGACTGGAAGAGCAGCAGCGGCTGTAGGTCAGGGATGGGGTGTGTCTTGAGCCTAGGCCTAGAGGGGGAGCTGCAGGTCGGGCTAAGTGTGCAGTGGCAGGGCTGTGTCTGGAAGGCGCAGCGGGGAGAGCGGGATGCTGGTGGAGGGGTGGGGTGGGGCCCTGGACTGGCCCAGCACCTGCCTGTCCTGGGAGCTGGTCTCTGTACCGCTGACCTGTTCTCTTGGAAACAGCTCGACTCCCAGGGCTGGGCACACAGCCTCCCTGCTGCCAGGCCGACTCCCCTCAGCCCTTAGGGGAGGGAGCCGCTGGAACTCGCCAGGCCATCCTGATATGTACTAAAGGGATTCGCTGGCTCTAGGCAGAGTCTGGGGCTCTCGTTGGGAACTTGAAGACTTGGTAGGAAAAGGGGCTGAGACCCCCCAGAGCGGGTTCAGATTAGCCCTCTCTGGCCCCACTGCAAGGAGGCAGCTCTCCAGCCTGGCCAGGGCAGCAGTGGGGGCTGGGAGGAGAGATCCCCAGAACCCCCCCCCCCCCCCACCCCCGTGTCTTGCAATTTGGCTGAGACATGAAGACACTCAGTCCTTCTCCCCCTCCCCCTCTGCCAGGCCTCACCGTGCTAGGCTACTGGGGCTCCCCTGGGGCCTCTCAAAGCCTGCCCCTCGTGGGCCTGCAGGGAGAACTGAGAAAGGGAAGCTGCCAGGGCTCTGGCTGCGCCAGGGAAGAAAGCTGCTGCAGAGACGCCCTGCAGCCTGAGCTCCAGCCCCCTCGGCTCTCCTCAGAGCCTCTCTGGGTCTCCCCCCTCCTCCAATCCCACTGGGGGCTCCCTTCGGCGTAGGTCATAGCCACAGCAGGGGGCTGCTGCAGAGCAGAGGTATCAACGCCGTGGAGGGACTGAGTCTTGGTGGGCCATGGAGGCTTTATTAGTGGTAGGTGGGGGAGGCTGAGGACAGCATCTGACAGGGGACTCTGTAACTAACAGTCAATAAAGCTGATATTCCCGCGGCTTGTGTGTGACTGCGTGGTCCCTCCGGTGCAGCCCCCAGCGGTCACAGGCTGTGCTGAGGCTCCCACTCTCCACTCCTGCCCCAGATCCTGGTCAAGCCCATCTCTGCACGGGGGCCCAGCCTGCACCCCCAGAGCAGGGTGGGGATGTGGCTGCTGCTGACTTGTCCAGCTACAGTTTGCTCTCAGCTGGGCTCTGCTTCACCCTGATGACTCCTTCCTGTGCGCAGGTGACAGCCAGGACTCCATCCCTGCGCCACAGCCGCCCATGCACCAGCCCTCGGCACCCACCTGCCCGGGAGAGAGAGCAGCCGTTACCCTGTGGCCCTGCAGCTCCCCAGCACCTGCAGCAGGGGGAGGACTTACCGGCCCAGGGGCTCTCACACTCGTACAGCATCCAGTGGTCAGCTCGGAAGGGGGCGTGGAACCACATGGAGTGGTCGAGGGACACCATGAACATGACAGGATGCTGCCGGTGCGGGAGCAGAGCTGTGCCCAGGAAGGCGTAGTCGGAGATGTAGGCAGCCACGCAGCAGTGCAGCTTCATATCGCACTCCCCTGCCAGGCAACCAGAACCATAGCCTTAGAGTTCAGATGAGCATGGCCCGACAGGGCTCCTCCTCGCGGAGCGGGGGCCTTGGGGACACGTCTGTGGAGCTGCTGGGGCCCAGCTCCCTGAGGAGTGTGGGCCAGGCCCCCCTCCGATGCTGTGCTATACCTGGCCACTGAGCTAGCAGCTGCAAAAGGCGAGTCCCTGCTGCACCCTGAACTGTCCGCCTATCCTGGGTTAGGGAGGCGGTGGGGCTGTGCACACGTTTCTGCCCACGGACTATCACTGGCTTGGGAGCAAGAGCTGGGAGATCACTGGCAGCTCCCCCCCAGGACAGGGACTCAGGGGTGAGGCTGCACCCAACCCAGACACAGCACAAGGACCGGGCCTGCCCCTCCATGCCAGGTGTGGCCAGGCAGGCTCAGCAAGGCAGATGGAGGGGCTTAGTGTGGGGGGATCCAAGTGTGGGTTGAGAGGGTTCTGTGGGGCAATCTGGGTGCGGGAGGCTGTGCGGGATCTGAATGCAGAGGGGATCTAGATGCACAGGGGCTTGTTGAGGGGTTTTGAATGCAATGGGACTCTGCAGGGGGGGTCCAGGTAAAGGTAGTTAGGGCTCAGCGGGGGGGGGGGTCTGGAGAGCTGAGCAGTGGGGGGTCCAGGTGCTGGGGGAGTGGGGCTCAGTGCCGTGGGGATCCAGGTGAAACTGGTTGGGGCTTAGTGGGGTGGGAATCCGTGTGGCTCGTCAGGGTGGTCCAGGTGCAGGAGGAGTGGGGCTCAGTGGGAGGGTCTGGCAGTGAGGGTGTCTGGATGCACAGGGGTTGGGCGGATGCGGGAGCATCTCCTTGTACAGGGATCCTACCCCCTACAGCTGAGAAGAGAGGGGTGCAGGAAGCAGTGGGGGGAGTTTGTAGAGCTTCCTGCACCTGGGGGAGAAATCTGGGAGTGGGTCTGACCCGGCCCCGGATGCTGTGTAGGGGAAGAGGAAGTCCCGTCCTCCCCAGCTAGGACTAGTAGCTGAGCCCACCAGCTGGATCTTCCCTAGTCCCATCCTCTGCCCTACAGTGATTTACCTGGGCACTTGAAACATACGGCTGGGGAGAGTCACATGACCACTCTTGTGGCTTCCCTTTGCTTCCCCATCAGAAAGTCATTTTTCTGCAGGGAAACAAAGAAATCTGCAGGGAACATAAATTCTGCACCTGTGCAGTGGTGCAGAATTCCCCCAGGAGTAGGCTTCTCTGTGAAACTCCAGACCTACATCTTGGACACGTGGCCAAAGGGCTTCAGACCTCCGCCAAGGTAGTGGCAGTTACCAATTGCATTGCGGCACTTGGCCCTTAGGATGAAATCCAGTATCATTATTCCCACGTTACAAAGGGGGACACTGGCAAGTGTTGACTAGAACTTGCTCTCGGCCACAGAATGAGTCAGTGGCAGAGCTGGGCATAGGCCCCAGGAGTTCTTAGCTGCCATTCCCTGCTCACCTTGCTGGGAGCCTGGAGTAGGTCATGGGGAATGCCCTGGGGGTGCACGCTGGAAGCAGTTACTTAGTCCTTGACACAGGACTTACCAATGTAGCCTCGTGCCCGAACCCAGAACAGCTGCTTGGGCTCCTGAGACAGCTGGGAGAATAGCTCTGGTGGGTTCACAGGCTTGATCTCAACTGGCACCTCCTGGGCCAGAATCTTGTTGAGTCCCAGCCTGTATTTCTCCACCAAGTTGGGATCCCTTTAGAAAACAAACACAACGACACGAGTGCTAGATTCCCAGCAAGGGCTGCTGTAGTGAGGTCAGGGCTACAAGGGCAGCCCAGCTGCTTTGGCGGGGAATCCCCGCCTCAGCTGCAGTAGTGTCAGCTCACCGCCCCAGGACGCAGGTGCTCTGGCAGAGCTCTCAGGGAGCTTCCCATTGCCAGACAATCACAGTCACTCTCCTCCGCTGCTGCTGGACCCCTCCCGCTGGGCTGAGTCCACTTAGCAGGCTGAGCGCTGCCTCTCCCCAACCATTCCCCAGCACATGCAAATGAGGGCAGAAACTGCTGCCCCGCTTCCTCTCCATTCACTCACTGCAGGTATTTCTGAATTAGCTCTTCTTGAGTCAGCAGCTCCTCCGGAGGCGGCACAGTGGGCATGGTGAACTGGTGCTGAATGGGGCTTTCCTGGGTCTGCTGGAAGGAGGCCTGGCAGATGAGGATTGGCTTCCCATGCTGAATTGCCTTCACTGAGCGAACAGAGAAGCTCTTCCCTGTGCGTGTGCGCTCCACCTGGTATAGAACCGGCACCGTGGGATCCCCTGGAACAGGGAAAGGCCGTGTGACATGGAGCAACACCTCTGTCCTGGCTACTCACCTGAGCCCTACCAGCTGCTGTTTGAAGGGGATTACATTTACAGAAGACAGGACCCTCTGCCTGGCCCCCGTCCTCTGCATTAAGGTCAGGACTCTCATCCAGAGCTGCCTTGGAAGCTATCAGCTGATGCCTCCTCAGGGGAGTTTCCTACCCAAAGATCCCTCAGTGAGGAGCAGTTTCTATGAGGACTCTTTGCTGCCGCTTCTACAGAGGCAGCAATGTCTGCTTCAGGCTTGCAGTCCCTGGAGGGGACTGGCTTTGCTGGGTGACTAACACAGAGCAGTGCACTAATTCCCACCACCCCTGAGCTCAGGCACTTTACAGCTGTGTAAAACAAGGCAGCGAAGTGATTTGCAATATGAAATCCCAAACCACCCCAGAGAGGTGCTGTTCCTCCAGGCAGCGAAGGCCCCCAGATCTGGATGGCTCTGAAGATCATGCATCAACTTCAGCTTACTCTACGTGTACCAGCAAGAGAAGCTCCCTCACTTTACCCCAGCAACAGCTGGGCACTGCACCGTGATGGGAACATCCAGGGGACTCCACCAGCTCCTACTACAGACCAACATCCTCCCCACCACACTACAGAGATTCCGGGTGAAGTGTTGGCTGGAGCACCCTTGGCAGATTAACCAGGCAACTTTCTATTCTATGTAAATTCTTATTCAGCGCTTGTCACCGCAGTATCGGCTGAGCCCTCAAGGGTTAACACATTGTGTTAATGTAGCCTCACACTCTACAAGGCAGCACGACTGGAGGGAGGAGACACAATAGACGCATGGCAGTGGCTGCAAACATTCCCTGCAGAAACTGAACAGTGATGAAGAACCCATGCTATCCCACGGGAGCGCACCACTCCCTCCACTTTCCAAAGTGCCGGGGGGAGGGGGGCATGTGTGTGAGAGACAGACACTGTGAGTGAGTGTGTGTGTGTGTGAGAGAGAGAGAGACAGAGACACACTATGTGTGTGAGAGAGAGACATGCGTTGCCCCTTGAAGTGCGCTGACCCCACTGTAAGTACATTGCCTTTTTAAGGAGATCAGCAAGTTGAGACAGCAAGCTCCCTCCCTCTTGAGCCATGTCGTGTCCCCCCTCCCCCCTGCTCTGTGGAGATGGGGTACAGGAGCGGCAGGAGGGTGACACCCTGACATCAGCACCCCTCTTCCTCCCCCCCGCCCGCTGCACAGCAAGCAGGAGGCTCCCGGGAGCCACTCCAAGGCAGAGGGCAGGAGCAGCACATGGCAGTGGGAGGAGGGACAGTGGGGGGAGGCCCGGCAATTGATAGCCTGCTGGGTGGCTGCCGCACAGGGTACTTAAGGAAGCTGATAGGGGGGCTGCCCGCCCGCCCACCCACCGTGGTTCCAAGCCCCCACCACTAGCTCCAATGGGCTGCTCTTCCTGTAAGCAGTGGACAAAGCAGTGGCTGCCAAGTTACATGGGAGCATTGCACAACTTTAAACGAGCATGTTCTCTAATTGATCAGCGACAACAAAACAACCTTAACCAGGAGGATGTTAAGTGAGGAGTTACTGTATCCCACTCCATGCATGTCGCTCTTTGTGCTATGATAGCACAGTCAAGATCAAAGAAATGCCCCTTGTACTTGGACCAGCACCAGCTCTCTCCCCCCCCCCCCCCGAGGGTGGTTTGGATTTCCTGACGTTGTGTTTACCTGCTCGCACAAAGTAACAGTGCAGGGAGTGGGCATGGACGTCCTCAGTCACGGCCTTGGCAGCTGCCACCAGAGACTGCCCCACTATCTGCCCGCCAAACAGCCTCCGCGTGACAGGGACCCAGTAGTGCCTCCCTCTGCAGGAAGAGGAAGGAGGCAGAGATCAGTCCGGGGGGCCCTGGGACCACGGCATGACTCCGGCTTGGGGCTGCGCGGAGCGTCTCTCAGGGCCGGGGTCACTGACCTGCCGTTCACCCGGGGCAGGCGAGGGCGCTGGGATCCCCGCCCCTCGCTAACGAGCTTGTGCAAAGCGCAGCTCGACGCGAGCTTGGCGGGCGGGAGCCACGGGGGAGACTCCGAACGGCTCCCCCGCTCCCCATGGCCCTGCCCCGGCAGCAGTGCGGCCTGCGCCCGGCCAGGGGCCCCGATCCCCGCGGAGCTGCCGACAGGAAGCGCTCGGGCCCGGGAGGCGGGGGGAGCCAGGCCCGCCCAGGGGCCGATCCTGCGGGGAGCGGGGCCGCCCGGCACCTGAACAGATCCAGGTCCAGGGGCTCCAGGCTGAGGACGCTGGTGACCAGGACGCTGCGCAGGTCGCCGGGGGGCGCCGGCTGCTCCCCCTCGGGCAGGTCCCCGCTCCCGGGAGACTCGACTCCCGCCCCCGCCGCTGGAACCCGTAACCCGCCGGCGCTTGTGGAGGCCGCCATCTTCTTTAGTCACGTGACGCAAAGTCTACCCAGTAATGGCCTCGCTACAGACCGGAAACGATCTCCAAGGCGGGCTACTAGAGGCTTTAACATTAACACACCCGCTGATTGGCTGTAGGACCTGCCCATCATCCTGCACATCCGGTATCTTCTTGAAGAAGCAGGAAGTACCCGCCTAAGAGATGAGGGCGGGATGTGCGATCTGATTGGACTGATCAATTGTCAGTCACTAGTCACGTGATTCCCAAAATGTGTGTTGATTGGTGAGACTGCTGTCAATCCAGGATCATAGCCTCTGATTGGCCAATTAGCTGAGGAGGGCGGTGGCTGTGGCTGGGTTAATATGAGCTGAGCTGGCTCCCGTACCGCCTCCATCTTCATCATCAGCCGTAGAGGCAGGTGGGGTCGGTCCCGTGCCCAGGGTGAGCCAGAGGGCAGGAGCCCCAGTGAGGGGGCAGTGGTGGGAGGCAGTAGAGGGGCTAATCTGCCTTTCTCGCCCTGGGCAGGGCTGGGGTTTGGGCTCCTGCCAGGCAAGGGGGGAGCAGGGCTGGTCCAACTGCAGTTAGCCTGGGGGCCTCCCCTGACCTGGGAGCGGGTTTCCGAGGAGGAGCCCAGTGAAGATGCTGCTGGGGTGGCATGGGGAGCGGAAAGGGTTAAGTTCCGTTACAACTTGGGATGCCCTGTAAAGCTGGGGAAAAGAAGGGGGTGGCTACTGGGGCTAAGTAGAAATCCAGGAATCTGAGATGGGGTTACAAAGGCCCTGGTTCTGAGACACGCAGGACATTGCCTATAGAAGTTGAGGTGTGTGGAATGCTGTGCAACGAAGCTGGAGTTCTTCTATCAAAGTCGTGTTCCAGCTCTAAACTCCGGGTGAGGCTCCAGAGAGCCTAGAAGTGGCAGTAGAGCACATGCAGGGGACTGAGTAGCCATGGAAGTTGGCTCATGCTTTAGAAACTATGATGACTTCAAGGAGTGTTTCAACACTTACAAGAAAGAGAACAAGTGCCACTATGGCTTAAAGAACTGCGTCTCTGTCCGCTTTTACAACCGGAAACATGGGACCAGCATCCGCGAGGACATCACGTAAGGCTGTTTGCGCTCTGGGGGTGGGAGGGAAGAGGGCCTCAGGCACTTATGAAAATACTCTCCTGTTTCCTGAGGTACGACCAAGATCCTTTCTGACCACTTGTGGTCATTAAAGATCCTCTGGCCTTCTACCAGGGATAGGATATTAACCTTGGTGCCCGGCCAAGTCCCAGCATGGAGTCAGTCTGTGCTGCCTAACTAAATAGCTTCTGCAGTCTACATTGGAAATGGGATTCTTTTCACTTTTTGTCTGAAACTGCCATGCAATGTTGCCATATGTAGTTAAATAGCTGCCTTGGTCCATCCCAGAGGTGGGTGTGCTTCACTGGGGAAGAAGTGGGTCCTTTGAGAAGTGTTTTGGGATAATGACAATACCCAACTGTTCTCTAGCGCTTATTAGTAGATCTCAACATGCTTTACAAAGGAGGTCAATGTCACTATCCCTGTTTTATAGAATGGGAAATTGAGGCACTGATCAAGGAGATGTCATGCCCAAGGGTCACCCAGCAGGGGGGAGGGATAGTTCAGTGGTTTGAGCATTGGCTAAACCCAAGGTTGTGAGTTCAATCCTTGAGGGGGCCATTTAGGGATCTGGGGCAAAAATTGGTCCTGCTGTGAAGGCAGGGGACTGGACTTGATGACCTTTCAAGGTCCCTTCCAGTTCTGAGTTAGGTATATCTCCATATTAAAAAAGCAGGCTATTGATAGAACCAAAAATGGAACCCAGGTCTCCGGAGTCCTAGTCAGTGCTCTATCCACTAGGCATGAGAGTTATTTGTACCTCTTTGAAGTGATCAGTTGAGGCTGTCTCACTTCCTACTTAAAAATCATGGGCCAGATTTTCAAGTCAGATGGGTACGTTTGTGCGTGCCTAACTTAGATGCAAATACCCGGTATGCAGGCACTCATTGGGCATGTGTCACACTTGCCAGTTTCAAACTCATTCCATTTAAGTCAATATTAATTTCACACCTTCACCTTTTACTAATGGCTAGTACCCATCTCCTCCCATAATGTACTCTCTCACTTTCCCCTTAGCTCCTCTGGTGGTAGTCCCTCATTTTGCATTTTTGTTGTTTATAGTTCTTTCCCTGCTGCCTGAACTGACTGTTTTAGTTTGAGGCCCTCTCCCTCCCCTGCCCACCTTTCATTTCCAGGACAGGTTTTTTAACCTTGATCGGTGAGCTGATGACTTGAGACCATACTTGCGAACTTTTATTTCTTGCAATTTTCTTTTTCCAAGGAACTGTCTGTTGTGTGCCTTAATTAGTGCCTATTAGCATTCCCCAGTCACCTTCACACTAATGGATTTTAGTATTGCCTTCCATTGCACCTTACTTAAGGTCTGATTATGCAGGTCTTACTTATTTGAGCAGCCCTATTGAAGTAATGGGCCCAATTCTGCTTCTGTATAAGTTAGTGGAGTTAATCATGTGAGTAAAAGGCTGAAGGATCAGACTCCAGTTTTTTTAATTCCTCCAAACTTGCATTCTTTAAACATAAATTCCTGGTGCATGACAGGAAATGCTTCCTTACTATGTTGAACTAAAGTAACTTGTCATCTGCTCCTCTTGATGCAGAAGATAGCTGTAGGAGTGATTTGGGCTGCAAAGGAATAGTATAATAGCAAATAAAATGTCCTGAAGTGATCGTGTCAGTGATATGCTTTGACCTTGCCACCTCTGAGGACTGGGAGTGTCTGAGACCAATTGCAGAGGCTTTGTCAGAGATGGAGATTTCAGTCCAACCTGACAGTGATCAAACATAAGTATCACGTTAGCCTCTTCTCTCTTGACTTGTGTGTAGAACATTTGCCATATTTGGTGAAATCTTTTCATCCTAACATCTCCTATTATGATGGTATGTGCTTGTCATGCAGTCCTTGGCTACAGTGTTGGCATGTCAGAGAGGGAGATGGCCCTTCACCAGCCCTGTTTGATCAGACTACATCCTGTTCCCTTGTTAACTGTCTCTCTCTCCACTTCCCCAGGTTCATCCAGGTGAAGTTTGGCTGTGTCCGGTCACGGGAATACAGTAAGAAGAGGAAACCACAGCCCAGCTTGTGCCCAGCTTTTTTTGTCCTGCAGTATAATGAGGAAATAGACCGGCTGGTGATTACTGAACTGAACAGTAATCACATCCATGTAGACCCAGGGGGAACTTCCTTGGCCCGTACTAGCTCTTCTCTAGTGACGAGAACCACAACCAAAATTGCAAGTTGCATGGCAGATGGCAGCAGCCCTGCAACAAAACTGCGTAGACAACAATCAAGAGAGGCAGAAGCCACTGTAACAGTCAGTGAGGAGTGTGTGATGGCTGACATGACTTTGAATGGATCACCTGCTCCACTCAACAAGGTTGCTGTGCAACCTGAGGCAGTGAAGGAAAGTGTCTCAACTTCAGCTTTAGTCAGAATTGCGGAGGTCATGAAAAACTTCCTGAGGGTGGACATGGGCTCATTGGCCTCTATTAGTGTGGGCAGCAACCAGGACCTAGACAGACTGAACTTCCAGACCAGCAAGATGAGGAGCCTGTTTGTCAAGTTCCCTGAGAGCCTGTTGCTGCACAGGGTGCAGAGTGAGAGAGGGCATGTACTTTATGCCTTCCTCGTGGAGAGTAAGGACCGAGTAGGGAAGATGGTGCACTTTGCTGTCCTGAAGGAGGACACTGGTGAGAATGTAAGCAAAATGCTGACTGTCTTCAAAGAGTTCAATCCTGAGTGGCAGAAGGTCAAGGTGGTCTTTGTGGACATGTCTTTCCTTCACAAAGCCACCATGCAGGAGCTCTTCCCCTCAACCCAGGTGCTTCTCTCTGTCTACCACACTGTCCGATTCCTTGAGAAGACGGTAAAGGAAACGGTGGCCACTGTTTCCTTCAAGCATAAACTGAAGTTGGCTTTGAGGGAGGTGGTTTTTTCCACCTCCAATGCAAATCTAGACATCTTGTCTCAGCTGGTAAAGCGCTTGGTGGACAAAGAGTTGTACGACTATCTTCAGGCCAACTGGTTCTCCTGTGAGATGCTGTGGTACATGCATGCAAAGAAGGGCCTCCATTCCTGCAGCACCTATGTAGACAGTCTGGATCTCATCACTCATAAAATATCCAGTCTCTTCAACAAGCAGTTGTCCCTGGAGACCAGCATCCTTCACTTTGTTGAATATGCCGATTGCTTCAATACCAAAGGTCTGGAAAACCTGAATCAGGGTTTCTCAAGTGTTGAAGAGGAGAATCAGAGCAAACATGTGGAAAAGCCTAAGGTGCGTACCCGTGCCTCCATGAAGCGTACCACTGTTGCTGCCTCGCAGCCCCAAAACAAATGTCCTGAACTGCCCAACCAACTTGCCAAACAGAAACCTGCAAATCCCCCAGGCACCATGTTGGCAGCAATCAGAGAGAGTTGCACAGACCTAGGCTACCAGCTGTGTCTGAATGAGTGGGAGGTGGTGCAGAAGTCAACTCAGCTCATTAATGTCATGAAAGACAATATTGTGGTTCAGCTGCTAGAAGACACACACCAGGTCAGCAAAGACTGCAAGAGCTGCAGCTGTTACTTCCACTGCCGGTACCAGCTCCCCTGCAGGCACATGCTGTCTGTGCTGCATGCCAACAAGAAGGCTGTGGAGGAAGCTATGGTATGCAAGCGTTGGCAGAAGAAGTACCAGCACCTTTCAGTCTTAGGAGATAACCTCCTAGATGATATTGGGCCCTCAATGGGTAACCAGCCAGCAGCAGCAGAAGAAAGATATGACAAAATCCAGTCCCTCAGCAAGGAGCTTGCTAATCTCCTGATGCAGTGTGATGGGGAAGAGCTAGAGGAGCGCAGCTCCACACTCAAAATGATTGTGGACATCTGGGCTAAATCCTCAGAGCCAGTGGAGGAGGCTGGGAAATGCTCCACCTTCAGAAATGTGGGGGACTTGCCATTTCTTTGGGTAAAGCAAGAGGAAATAGACATGGAGGATGCAGGTGCAACCTCTGAGAGATCACTGACCGGTACCAACATGTTCCTGATTTGAAATGCCAGACGTTCTGTAGTCAAACTCGGAGATTCGACAAGCTATTAATGGGAGCTGATGGTTTAATCCTCTCCCAGCCTCTTATGGTTCTCTCCCCATTCCCAGTCGACTCAGGGTTAACTGTTAACTTCCAAGACTGTTGATGATCTCAGTAATAAACTTGAGACTTTCCTGTGTGCTCATGTGTCTTCTCAGACTAGCCATGTTGTGGGGGGGGAGGAGAGGGGGGGTTGTTTTTTTTTTGTAAGAGATTATAGGTGGTTAGAATATGGCAATTCCCACTTGCCAAGTACATGCTAGGTGCCTGTGTAAGAACCTCAGGGCTGCTGAAATCAGGCCAGTAATGCTCCCTGTGGGATGGTCTCCTTAGCCCAGTCATCTGCCACAGAGGCCTGAAAACTCTCAGCTGAACCTGGTATAGAGGCTTTACACTCAAAACCTGGTTATAGTGATGAAGTTTCCTAACTCACTACTTTGGTTTCTGAAAACTAATTCTTGGTTTTTAAATTTGAAGTGAACTTGTTCTCATTGCTTGCTGTGGTAAGACTTTAAAAAAAAAAAGAGAGAGAGAGAGAAAAGTATTTAGCTTTGAACAGGCAGAGAGATGCAAGTCCAGCTGCCTTCCTCCCTACATCCTCTGTTGTGCACTATTTAAGGGCTGTGCCCTGCTCTCCTCTAAGTAGCAGCTGGAAGAAAGTGCAATAATGCGTTTATGGTTTGTACGTTGCTGTTTGTGCTGAGACCACTGCTAGCAGTGGTCAGTTTGCTGCTGTGTATTTAGACCAAATTAATTGTTAAAATATGGTTCTGACTTTGTTTTGTCATTAAATTTGTTTTCCATTTTGTCTTGGGCCATAGCCTGTCCTTCATGCTTGGCTTAAACTGCTTCTTTTGCTTATAGTCCCATAGTGGTTTCTAACCAAAAGCATGTAAAGTATTGCTGAGGCAGCTGTCCTCTGCAGTCTTTGAACTTCAGCCCTACAAACATGAAATATGTGCCTTCCTCAATTGTATTCAATGTGGAAGTGTCCTAAGGGGAAGTGGCTTGGGAGCTCTGAGTGGAAGGGTTGTTTTTCCACCATAACAAGTGTTAATTTAATATTTTTGTATACAAATAACTCACTTAACTGAGGATTTTTGTTTGCTGTAGTAGAACCAATGTCCATCCTCGAAAGGAAAGATAAACAGGCCCTTTCTCTTCAGTTGATCAGGATGGACCCTGCTTTCCTTTGCATGCTGCCAGGGGCCTCTTTTCAACTGGGAAACTTGGAATAGCAGCGTGGGGCAATGCCACAGGAAGCAAAACTAAATCCCCAGAGTGGACTCTTGTCTGCACTAAACTGCTGCGAAGCTATTATCACACTCCAGACCCTATGTTAGTCCATGGTGGCTTTAAGGAGAGCTTTCCCCATTGTGCAAGTGTGTGCGTGTGCATGCATAATGGAGGTTATTTTGCCTTTCTGAAAGATCAGATAAGCTCAGTTTTTGTCCCCTGAAAGCAACAGAGGGGAGAGACCTAGCTGTGTCATTTGATCAGAGGAGCCCTATGGGTCATCTGTAATGACCCTAACATCAGACTGGGCTACTGGGACGGAGTGGGCCAATGCTCTGAGGTGGTACAGAGTTCTTTTTCCCAAGTGCTTGGCTCATGGGTCTTGCTGAGGGTGTAACTGATTTCCCTATTCCAGATTGGGAAGGATTTTTTTCCCCCAGTCAGATTGGCAAGAAATGTGGGGGTGGGTGTCACCTTCCACTGCAGCATGGAGTGGGGGGGTTACCAGCTAGGCTCATCTGCATACATCAGTAAGTCAATTCCCTGCTACTTGCAAGGGCCTTGGCCAGGGGGGAGCCTCACTCCCCCCAGTTCTGTCTGTGGCACACTTTAGCTTAGTGTTCTGAGGGCTGCAATCCATGGGTCTCATCCTGTTGGTTGATTGGGGCTTGGTGCATGGGGGAGCTGGGTGGTACTGAGTAGCCTGTGGTATACAGGAGGTCAGACTAAATGATTGGGTGCTGCATGCTAACCTTAAACTGTATGACCTTGAGGCCCATTTTAGGTCAGAGATGAGCGTGTGTGGAGGTGCCCGAATCCATGTGTCATCTGGCACCATATCTCTTGCACAGGGTCTAGTTTTGGGCCTCCCTGAAGCAGCAGCTGCATGGTATGGGTTGAAGCAGGGCCAGTGCAGGCCAAGGCCAGGGCCATGCCTTGGTGGGACAGTAGCAGATTAGCTATTGGGATGACTGGGCCTGTGCCCAGGGCCCTGGCCAATTGGGCTCCCTAATCCCTGGCAAGAGAGCTGGGCAGGAGTGGAGCAGAGAGAGCCCCCATGCCCCACCCCTGCTTCCCAGCAGCAGCAGTCCCCAACTGGAGTGCTAGGTGGGCAGGGAAAGCCCCTGCTCCCCGGCAGAAGTGCTGGTGGGGGGAAGCCCCAGTGCCCAGACCCAGGACTGGGGGAGCTCTAGCGCCCTGCTGTGGCCGCAGGACGAGGGTCGCTCTCGCAGCCCCCTGGGGCAGGGAATGACAGAGCTGCTCTGGGCTTGGAGCCACAGTGGGTGAAGGGGCAGAAGGGAATGCTCTGGCCTCCACAAAACCTGAATCCGCCTCTGCTGGGGGCAGAGGGCGGCCAGAGCCAGCCCCCCCTTCCCCAGCTCCCGGTGGGCCGGACACGGGCCTGGGCCTGCCGGCTGTAAACGCCTGGGGGGGTCACATGACCCAGTCCACCATCGTCACGTGACCGCCCTGCGCTGCCGGAGCCATTGCGCCGGATCCGGGAAAAGTTGCTGGGACCTTCTCGCCGCTCCCATTGGAAGACGTGTAACCATGGCGACCAGACTCCCGCTCCCAGCCATGCTATACTCTGATTGGTTAGTCTGTCCGTTCTCTCTGTACTCTGATTGGTGGATTCGCCAGCAGAGAGCGGGATCTCTTCTGATTGGCTGGGGGTCCGGAACAGCCGCTTTATGATTGGTGGTTTGGTTGGCTATCAGTCAGTCCCCCGGGCCAAGCGAAGATGGCGGCGATGACGGGCCAGGCGCCGCGTTAAGGTGAGAGGGGCCAGGACGGCTCCTCGCGCGGGGCGGGCCCGGGGAGTGGGGCACGCCGGGACCTTCTGACCCCGTGCGGAGGCCTCTTGCAGGGTCCGGGCTTGGCGGGCTGGAGCAGTGCATGCCGGGAGGTGGGGCCGCCCACCCCTCCACACACACTAGGGCGGGGCTGGAGCAGTGCATGCCGGGAGGGGGGGCCGCCCACCCCTCCACACACACTAGGGCGGGGCTGGAGCAGTGCATGCCGGGAGGTGGGGCCGCCCATCCCTCCACACACACTAGGGCGGGGCTGGAGCAGTGCATGCCGGAAGGGGGGGCCGCCCACCCCTCCACACACACTAGGGCGGGGCTGGAGCAGTGCATGCCGGGAGTGGGACATACTAGAGTAGGACTGGAGTAGTGGGTGCTGGGACCTCTCCCTTCGCTTGGCCCCACCTCACATAGTACAGCTCCACGGGCTGCAATCTGTCCTTATGCCAGAGAAGTGCTGCCCCCTGCAGACTGCACCCACTCCGTTGGGCAAAGTTTGGGCATCGCTCTGTTAATCTCTAGTCTTGTCTGCCAGTGTGGGAAAGTGTTGCATTTCATTGCCCTGCCCACTATCTAACTACTCACCCTTCTTCCTCCTTCCCAATAGGCCCATCACCATACAGTGCAGCATGAATCTGGCTGAGGCAGTGTGGATGTTGTGATGGTAACCAGGACGCTGGCATTCCCAACGTGGCTGGATCATAGGGAATCACCCAGTCGCAAAGAGAATCAGGTGGTGAATGCTGTAACAAAAGGGGGAATAGACCCCTCATATTAACAATGGCCCTAGTTACCGTGAAGGAACTGCTGAGCTTTGATTGTGGTTCGCTGGTAGCTTACCAATTAGATAAAAACTCTCAGCTGGACTCTATCAGCTTCCAGACTGTCCTCATGAGAAACATATTTGTGCATTTTCCTGATGTCATATTCATCCACAGAACCCACAATCCCAGGGGCAAAGCTCTGTATATGTTCATGGTGGACAGACCTTTCCTGAAGCTGCAGGGTGAGATGATTAAGGTAATTCATTTTGCTGTCCCATCTAAAGAATCTGCAGAAAGCCTGGCTCACATGTATAGGACCTTCAAGGCCTTCAACCCTGAGTGGAAGAAAATTAAGACCTTTCTGGTAGATCCACACTTTCGATTGTTGCAGACTCTTTCTGAAGCATTCCCATCTGCAGAGGTGCAGCTATCTGTTTTCCATGTATGCAAGCACCTGCAGCAGAAGATTCATCAGATGTCTTTGGAATGCATCTCGGAGAGACTGATCTTAAATGCCTTGAGGAACACTATGTGTGCAGCCACTGAAAGCAACCTGAGAATGATGCACACAATCCTGAGTGACTTTGTGAAACCAGACTTGCTTCCCCAGCTTCATACTCACTGGCTTCTCAATGACAAGATATGGGCTATGCATAGATGGAGGAATTGGATGGAATGCAATCAGTATTTTAAAGACTTGGAGATCATCACACGGGGCTTAAGCCAGGTCTTCTGCACTGGACTGTCTCTGGAGATCTGCATCACTTCTCTAGCGAAACACTACCAGAAGTGTGTTTCAAAGAGGCCCCCTGATGCTGTGTTGTTCTCTGTTAACCCTCTTAGCAGTACCATGTCTACTGAGACAGTTTTTCAGAGCCTGCCAGCTCAGGACTCGCCACCAACTTCTCACAACCCCCAAATAGCTCTTCAGAATCAACCAGCTCAGAGTTCTCCACCAGTTTCTCCCAGTCTCACAGCAGCTCATCAGAAATGGCCAGGTCAGGATTCCCCTCCAAATCCCCTGGTGGTTCTTCCGCATCCCCTGCCAGCTCCTCCAAGCCCCCTGCTTCTTCAGAATCAGCTGGCAGCCCCTCAGACCTTCCCTTCTCAGAACCAGCCAGCTCAGTATTCTTCACCAGTTTCTCTCAATCTCACAGCAGCTCATCAGAAATGGCCAGGTCAGAATTCCCCTCCAAATCCCCTGGTTCTTCAGAATCCCTTGCCCGCCCCTCAGAGTCCTCTGCTTCCTCAGAACCAGTTAGCAAACCCTCAGAGCCCCTTGGATCCTTTATCCCATGACATTAAACTGGAGATCATCACTGAAGACCCAAAGGGTGACCAAGATGTGGAGTGTAACCAAGAGACTGAAGACTGCATCAGGCAGTCACTGAGAGACATTTGCACAGAGCCTGCAGCCAGACTATGCTTGAACGAGTTTGCAGTGGCACAGAAGTCTGTGCAGCTAATAGGCACCAATGAAGACATAGTCAATATACAGATCCTCGAAGACACCCACAAAGTGAACCAAAGGGGCCTGAAAAGCTGCACTTGCCACTTCAGTCAAGCTTTCCAGCTGCCCTGCAGGCACATCCTGGCTGTGTTGAACTCTGATAAGAAGATCTTACAGCCGGAGATGCTGAGTGAGCAATGGCAGAAGGAACCTAATATCTCTCAGGCAGGGCAAAATGGCGCGGATGGCCTCTTGGAGGTTCTGAAAAGCTCCTGGAATGAGTCCCTGGATAAATCCTTAGCAGTGTCCTTTCTTACAGCGGAGATTAGCCGGCTTCTTACCCAGTGCAGCAGTGAGGAGTTTGATCGGAGATACAACACCCTCCGAGAATTGGCCGATAGCTGGATTGGACCTTATGTTCAGGTGAAGCTGTAGTTCAGAACTGAGAGCTCCGTGCCTCTGCTCTCAGCCTCTTCGAGGTGTGACTCTCCTGCTTTCTGGGCCTCTGGGAGAAGTGAGGTGTGAAATACTATAAAAATGTCTGTTTAAATGTAATTACTCCAGTGGTATGTCTTCCACTTTATTCTCCTTAGAAACTGTATAAATGTGGGTCTTAAATCTGCATCATGGTAGTTTCCCCTTTGGCTTCAGATCCTAAATGTCTATTGGGTGAACACTTCCTCTTGCTATGAGACCTAAGGAGGTGGACTTAGGTAGGAATTCTGTCTCTGGCCCAGCCAACAGGAAACCCAGCTGGGAATGGAATAGGGGAGGAGGGTAATAGTCCCAGGTTAACTTGCCTGAACCATAGTTCATGCATTCAGACACTAATGGGATCCTTTTGCTATCTGTTGTGGAAGCTGGGTTCATGTGGTTTAGTCCCAGGATGTGTATCTGAGCCAGCCTGTGGTTCCCTTCCCTTTCCTGTCATGGTGACATGGGGCTTCCTACTAGTCTGGTAGAGCAGGATTTGCTCATGTGAAGTCAGACCTGTTTTGAAACCACGTCTTTTGTTTTTCTCTTCTCACTTCATTGCCTCTAATTATTTAACTGAACCTGCTTGTTAAGGAGCCACAAACCCCGGAGGGTAGCAACCCATGCTACCAGGGAGCTACTGTCTGCAGCCTCTGCTAGGAGCACTGGAGTGGTTTGGCTGGTTATGGCAGCTCTTAATTCCACATAAACCTGCCCTCTATCGTCAACAGGCTTGTGTCACTGACCTGGGAGGAGGGAACAAAACAGTGTTACCATAAATCTGTAAAAAGCAACAAAGAATCCTGTGGCACCAATACATCTGTTAGTCTCTAAGGTGCCACAGGCCTCTTTGTTGCTTTTTACAGATCCAGACTAACACGGCTCCCCCTCTCATACATAAATCTGAAATTAGAGTTACGGTAAGACAAACAGCGAAGTGGAGAAATCAGAGATTTAAATGTACTGTAGTGGGCCAAGGGGGGCATGCAGAGGAGAGAGCAGTCACAGTCCCAGCCAGTAAGAGCTGCTGCACGACATGGGGATATATGGATGGGTTGGTGCGTGGTCCCTCTCTGGCACCTTCAGGCAAGGAGACCCTGGGGGCAGGGAGATGTAGATATAATTTTCTGTACCAGTCAACAGGGGGTGGTGAGGGAATAGGACAGAAGGTGCTATTTAGGTCAGTAATTTGTTCCACCCTAGCTCAGCCTGATTTATTCATGTCATGTCAAATTGTTTGTGGTTTGTTTTGTGTTTGTTTTGGCTCAATGGTTCAGTCACAGTTTTGTTAACATCAGAATCAACACTCCATTCACAGGAACAGAACTACTGTATGGTCAAAGATTTCCTTTTGAGCTAGAGTTCTGTAATATAAACTCCTTTATGTAAATATAGCATCAAATATTTTCCTGAAAACCTTTTGCTTTGAATTGTGAATTTCTCCTTGGCTTTACTTCTCAAAGTGTGCTATGGAAGGGGGCTGGAAGCCTCTGTCTACTGGTCTCTTCCTCTGTCTGTCTGTCTTCCAGAACTGTGCATCCCCTGTCCTTTTTGGAGTTATCTCCCCCTGTACACCTTGCTCTGGATTCTCTGTCATGAAGTTCTGTGCAGCTCTGATCAGATCCTCCTCTTTAATCCCTGGCACAGGCACTGTGGGGATGCCAGCTATCATCATGGCAAGAGTGAGAATGCAGATGTCTGGAGGAGGGTTGTGCACTGACTGTCGACCTCTGTTCTTACTGAGTTTTATGGGCATAAGAAAAGCACCTCTGGGAGGAAATCCACAGGTAGCCAGTGGGAAGTCTCCCCCTGGGCTGCCCAGCTCACCAACGTGCTGCCCATTCCTTTGCTGGGTTGGAGGATATCCTTTCACAGAGGCACTTGAATACATGCCAGAGGGGCCACATGGCTGCTTGTCTCTGACCCATTCAGATGGATAATCCCATATAGAGATCTCATCCTGTTTATGCTGGGGAAACTTTCTAGAATACCTTCCACAATAGTGTCCACTATAAGGCTCCCACCTTATGTCCCTGTACCCTGATCTGCTACTGAGAGGGAACCTTGGACTCTGCTGGGCACCACTACAAGGCTGCTTTAGTGTCTTCTCCTGATACACAAGGGTTGCTTCTACATGTGAAGGAGCTGCAATTTCCTGTGTGTTCCTTCTGCGCACTCCTGGAACCAAAACCCCAGCAGGAAGAGATGTCTCCCCAGACTGATAAACACTTAGTAGATTGCTCTTTGCCACTTGGAGCTGTCTGCTGGCATCTGTGAGGGGGAAGGAAAAGAGAAAATGTAGGAGCAGACTGATTATTAATAGCATATTGTGCTTCTGCCAATCCTCAACAGGTAGGCTCCAGGGCTAAGACAGGTCTCTGCATAAACAGCCTTTCAACCACTGAAATCAAGGGGCCATGCTTTCAGAGGGGTCTTGCTGTGCTCTAATTGAGCACATTAACATTCTGTGGTGTGCCCCAGCACTGGGCATTGCAAATCTGAGGCCTAGGTTTGAAAAGGTTGTCCTGCATGTTCCTAGATAGGTGCCTGAAGAGCAAGAAGTCAGTTTGTGGCAGAATTGATTTACAATATACATAGTTTGTACCAGGGTTTCCGCTGCATTCATACCACATGGCTGTCGATTTCATCCACCTTTCCATGTGCAACACTGGAAATAAGTCACCACTATTTTTGAGTAAACATCTTTCCTAAGAGAAATTACACCAGTGGAATGAGAACTAGGCTGTAATTTTCATTCCAGTTGCAGGGCTCAGGAGAACTCTCCTCCTGCATCCCACTCCGCCCTGTGAGCTGGAAGCCGCATGGGTTAGTGATAGCACATTGCATTGGCAGCTGCATTCCAATCCCAGCTCTTCTGCACTCTTTCTTAGTGAGCTAGGGCCCAATTTTCAAAGAGAGGCTTGCTTTGTGTGTGCAAACACCTGCCCTGCCATTGGTGGGATTGACAGACCTAGTCTGCAAAGAACTGATCCTCACATGATGCTGGCTCTCTTTGTTTCCAGCTGAAAGAAAGGAGTCCGGCTTGAGGCCTTTAGCCTCTCTTCTCAGCCCCCTCTCTGTAGTGTGGTGAGAGTCAGTTCACGTTTGCAGTGCTTTGAACATGGAGAGCATGCTCTTAATTCTAAGGGGTATGAGGCAGGCTTTCCTGCGGAATTTAATAAGGAAGGTCCTGCAGACTTGGACGTTGCTGCCCTTCTATGGGACAGAGTGATGCTGACCCATCAAGAGTGTATTATCTGTAAAAATGGACCAGCTAAACTACAGCTAGGTTGGGGGCGGGGAAGGGGGGTGGAATCACCTCCCATCCAGATTGGGATGGAGGATTAGAGCTCAGTTACGGGGAGCTCCAACACAGTTAATATGCAGGGCAGATAGGACTGTACTATTATAACTGTTCCTGGACCATGGAAAGGCCTTGTACAGAGCAGGGATTGGTGAGATAATTATGATATAGTCGTGTCCTGTTTACGTGCCACCTCGGGATGGCATTTTATTTGGGCCTCCGTATGAAGTGTGGATTGTGATATAACAAGCCCTTAATCCTAAATCTCCTATTTGATGGGTAAATTTGCCATGCAGCAAACAGATATTTGAGTCACCTTCCAATCACTTTCTGGTTTCTGTACAAAATGCTTCCCTATTGGAAGGAAAAGCAGTTACCTTGGATGGAAGTTAAAAAACCTGAAGAAGCTTTTTCCTTCACAAAATAAGACATTGCCAGTGTAGGAATCAGGCTGGTGCCTCTTCTTCCCATAATGTACCAGCACTGACCTCTCCCCATTCTAGAACCAGCATCACAGGCCCTGACCTTACCTCACACTGGAACCAGCAAGCCGCTGACCTCCCTGCCTGCTTATGCCACAATTCTAACTCTATCATCCCCCACTGAGATCCTACAAAGCAGGGAACTATCCCTCTGCTTCATCTATTTCGTTTCTAATAGCTCTTGAGTCCCTCTGTGCCTGGAAGAAGCAGCCAGGGCTCCACATTTACCTGGATTGTCCCTTCGGAACCTTCTTGTGCAGGATGCTGATGGGAAATGAACATCCCCCAACCCCTTTGGTTAGGGCAAGTTTATCGTCACTGAATTATGTGACTCTGAAGTAGCTGACAGCAATTGAGACAACCTCAGAGGGATATTCTGTGCTACCCTCTCTCCATTGCTATGTGGAGGAGTCTGAGACTAGGCCACACCAGTCAGTACTCCCAACAATTTGCTTCTGTTTTGAAGCACTTTATTATCCTCTCATTTCTACAACAATCTGGCACATGCACCAATCCCTCCGTGTCCCTTTGTGTGCAGGGAATCCCCCCATTGCTGCTATTCCTTCCCTTCTGCTATTGACTGTCTGTGCTGTAAGGCTCTGCCATTCCAGTGGTCTCTGTGCCATTTTATGGCACTGCACACTTCCACGGCACAATGTATGTCAGGATGGGTGTAACTGCTGAGGTTCCAGTCAGCTGCTGTGAAGTGGGGGGACCACCTCTGCTCCTGGGGCTCCTTGGGTGAAGATGAAAGAGCAGTTCTGGAAGCATGGATCTCTTTCTGGAAGGCCATTCTTGGTCACTCACAGGGGCTGCAAGTTTGAAGGGCCTGCCTGCTGAGGGAGATCTTGCCATCTCATTCATATTTGCAGAAGTTCTTCAGGAGCGGAGGCAGGTCCAGCCCATCGATGGCCAATCGGTGGACAATGTGCTTCTGGATGACCAGTCGACAGAGGGTCTGCAAGGAAGGGACTGAAAGAGGAAGGAAAGGAAAAAGCTGAGCTTGCTGCTCTGAGGCAACCTTAGGAGGCAGGTGGCTCTGTCACAGAAGAGAAGAGCCACTGGGCCAGTGGCTCCTGGAAGGCAGTTTGTTCTGGGACAGCAGCAGATTAATATGCTTCAAGGACACCATTAATTCAGCCTCACAAAGATCTGCCTGCTGATTACGCTGGGGCACAGCTCTCCTGCTTTCCTTGGGAGAGCTACTGCTGAGAAGCACAACATGAGAGTGAAGGATGGAAGTACTTACTTTTCTATCCTCCCCGTAAAGGCTAGGAGAGCAGTTTATGTGCCTGTGCTGGTGCATTTTCATGATGGATTTTGAAAAGGCCCTATTAATTCATCTAAACGCTGCGTGAACTTCTGATCCCCAGCCCTCCTCTCTCTCTCTTCCTGTCCCTGAGTTAGCAGACACAGCAGGATTGAATGTTGGATCCCTCTGAGGTCTGGCTGGGGTTTCCCAGAGAGACTGGTTTCACAACAGTGTTACGATTAACTGGTTAGAGCTGGTTTAGTCAGTGAGTTCTCTGTTCCCTCGCAGCAGTGCTCCTGCTGGGCCGCAGGCTCTGATCCCACCCCCCACATAGTCCCATCGGATTTCCTGTAAGGCTCTCGACACTCAACAGAAAAAATAAAATCTACAGCGTGCTTCTAGACCTTTTCTTTCTTAATTCTTTGAGTTATTTGGTGCTGGTAAAAGTCTCCAGAGAATCCTGGAGCATGAATTCGCTATCCACAGTACAGCCCAGGCAGCAGCAGGGCCTGCTCACCTCATGTTATCCTGCTACAGTGCCCCACCCCTGACTACCTCTCTGGGAGGAGAGATGGAGAGTTCAAAGGCTGGAATGATCTGGCCATTGTGTCAGCCCTGTGGTTAAGAACCTGTCAGCTGTGATTAATCTGAACTCTTGCTCAATGTCTCTGTGTAAAATGGCTGCCTTAAGTGCTGGTGACTTCTAGGAATTTGAGGCGCAATCTGAGGCAGAGATATAAGAGCAGTACTGAGCCCAAACATGTTACCACTGTTTAGAGGATGTGTCTGACCTTGGGAGTATTTTCAAATAGTTTGTTTACCTTAACTTGGAGGCACTGGGCTCTGGGGTTGTTATGACTAGGGGACTAGGTAAGAAGTGTCCCTGTCGCTATCTGCAGCAATCTCTTCCTCCCCATGTCCACTTGCCCTGAATCTCCCTTGTGACCCACAAGCGTCACCAGTGGCCGCAGCTTGTTCGTTCTATGTTTCCTCTGCAACTTGTCTCCTGGCCAATAAACAGTAAAACTTCTCTTTATATGCTAAGAAAGCTTTGCAGAAATAGAAATCACTGAAGCCTTAAGTGAGAGAAGAGCCAGAGTCTGCCTCCTGCATCAGTTCCAGCCATCTTACGAAGCCCTAGTGAACATTCTGAGGCAACTTGCCTGGTACTGCAACTCCCCCCAACAGCTTCCAGCCTAGGGGGCCGACGGGGAAAAAGATATTGATTCACATTCTGAGCTGGACACAGGCCCTCCACAAAAGGTGTGGTCCAGTCCAGGAATAACATGAGAGGCTGCTTGCTACCAAAGTCGCTCATTAGAGCATTGGGGTCCTGTTAGATCAAAGTAGGTTTAATGATTGATAATTGCACATGCAAATACATGAGTCAGATTCAAAATATCATCCTAGGACTGAAAAGCCTGCACAGCAGAGCGTATCTTATCTCCCTGTGTTTGGACATTCACAGAACTAACTCAAAACAACTAGCAGAGAAACCACTGGATTTTAGCCTTGGTACCAAAATAATCTGAACTTTAAGCCAGTGAAACAAGGGAAGGCTTCCCTATCGATAAGTCACTCTTCTGCCTGTTCCATAGTTACAGTTGTTCTTTGGTTTTATTGTAGTCCTGTACATGTGGCCTCACATCTAGAATCCAGGTATCAGCCAATAAGCACTGATCCATTACAACAAATGTGGCATGTTAGCCAGCATAGCAATTCTTATGTTACTAGCCATTAACATATCAGGAGTTCTTCCACAGCCTCCTTGTCTCACTTAGTACTTGGCCTCTCTAAGGTAGCCAACGAGGTGGCTAATTAGCGATGGTGGATTTTGTGACATGGCCACCTGTCCCATCAGGAGTTTGACTGAGACACCAAACTGATTTCACACCTCGTCCACTGAACAGCTTTGCGATGGAAATGACTTTACCACTACTGGAGTGGGCTGGATGGCCCCATACCCACTATCCCTATCTATGAACATCTTCACCAGAGGCCGTAACACAGGAGTCCCTGGATGTTCTGCAAGACATAAATGGCAACACACTGTTTCTGCTCCCTGCACCCAAACCTCAGCCCACAACTGCCTCTCCAAACTGATCCCAACTTGGAAATGTCACAAAAATGAGAGCAGTCAGGAGCTCAGAGATGATAGGTGGGCAGGGCAGGGCAGGGAGGCAGAAATTAGAGCCATGGAGATCAGGACACAGATGTGAGAGCCTCAGGAGTGTAGAGAAAAGAGGCTGGAAGGTCAGAGAAATGAGTGTTGGGGAACCTGAGCTAGGTTCTGATTTTCAGGGCTGAAGCTGTATGCAGCAGGAAATGAGTGCTTTCTCCCATCTAATCTGTCAGTCTTGTGCTCAGCACCATGGTATCTGAGCTTGTGCCCCTTGGAGACTGTGACATTTAATCTTACTGGATTTAAGTAGTTTTTTTGAGCCCCACCCCACTCTGATCTCCCTGAGCTCTTATCCAGCCAGAGGGGGCCTGTCCCGGATGGTTCTACAGGGAGGGGAGGAAACACAGATACCTACAGCCATATTCCACTTGGATGACACGGACGCTCTTGGTTGAAGCAAAGACATCGATCACTGCATAGAGTGGGCGGGAGGAAGGGAGGCTCCTGGCACTCGGTCCCATGTCCTCTCCATTGATGATGATGTGCATGTCTGCCATCCCGTCAGACCGGATGGCATACAGCACCCCAATCCTGCTCCTCCGGGCTGTCGGGGGCAGCACATTTGTCTTGTACAAGTCATCCAGCATGTGGCTGTACTGGCTGGGCCTGCTCCGTCCCACCAGCTTGTCTCGGGGAATCCTGACTTGTTCTATGAGCAGGTAGGGGTCTGAGAGGAAGCCTTGGAGCCGAGCCGCCGAGCCATCTGGAGTAACACGGTTGTGATGCCTGGTGATGGCAAAAACCCAGGTGTCCCCCATATTGACCAGGTCTGGGAGCGAATACTCTGGCACCACATCCAGGCTTCTTGGGTCATGTGCTGTTAGCCCCACCCGCAAGTGGCCACACCAGCCCAGCTCCTTCTCCTCAATCTCCACTAGGAAGATCTGTCCAGGCTCCAGGGGCTCCTGGCTGAAACATAGCCCGTTGGCAAAGCTCTCCACCCTGGTGGCCTGAGTGTGCGAGGGGTCGATGCAGATGTTGGCGCCATGGACGTGGTGGAATCGGGTGGGTGGGTGGCAGGCAGCAGCAGCCATCTCTGTGGCATTCACCGAGAGCACGGGGTTGTGGCTATTTTTAAGCGGGCCAGTCAGGCTCAAGCACCTGGCTCTGTACAGCTGTTGTGGGGAGAGTGGTGACATTTGCACACTCCTAATAGGGAAAGCAGAGCCCCACTGAAGCTCTCAAGGGTCCTAGTGCTATTGAGAGCCTGAGCGAAGCGGTTGGAGAAAATGAACCAGCCTCGTGTCCTGTCAGCCTGAGCAGGGCGGAGCCCACCTCACTCCTGGGGCTGTGGGGGGCACAGAGCTAGACCAGCCTGTTACCGCCATTCCCCTGCTCTGCCGGGCTCCGGGCTGGCCCAGGCTCGCTGCACTGGGGAGCTCAGAGTGACGCCGGGCCTGGCGAGCTGTGCCCGGGAGCTTGGGGCACAGGCCCAGCCCCCCACCGGCCCCTTCTGCAGCCAGAGGGAGACCTGGGGCAGGTTGCACTGGGCCCCCCCCTCAGCCGGCCCGAGGCCACGTGCCGGGGCGGGTCCTTCGCCGCCTCGTGTGGCTACCCCGGCCAGCGCCTGACTCCTCCGCCAGGCGGCGCTGCTCCCGCAGGGCCTCGCGCGCCGGGCAGAAGCCGGAATTGAGGGCGGAGACTGGGAGCCGCTGGGCTCTGATTGGCTCTAGTCGAGATTGGCCCTGCCCCTCCGCGATCAGCTGCGCCCAGCGTCACGTGACCGCCTTGGTTCATATGAACGGGAGTCACGTGCCTTGTTCCCTACTCAAGGGGAACCTACTGCCGGGAGGTGAGAGCCGGGCGGGGCTGGGGAAGCTCGGGCCGCTGCCGAGCGGGTCCTGGGCCGGGCCGGTGGGAGCGGGTCCTGGGGCGCGCTGTGGGGGGCTGGGCCGGGGGAGCTCGGGTCGCGGCCTGGGGGTCCTGGGCTGGGGGAGCTCGAGGCGCCGCCGCCCGGGCTGGGGGAGCTCGGGCCGCTGCCGGCCGGGCTGGTGGGAGCGGGTCCTGGGCCGCGCTGTGGGGTCCTGGGCTGGGCCGGGCCGGGGCTCCCCCGCCGGGCTGACTCTCGTCTCTCCGCCCGCAGATGGGGCCTGTCCTGCTCTGTGCGCTTCTGCTGGCGGCCCCCCGCGTCGGGGCTGCGCCCTCCGCCGACGAGGTGACCTACCTGCCGGGGCTGGCCAAGCAGTCCTCCTTCCGGCACTACTCGGGCTACCTCCGCATCGACCCGCACAAGCGATTGCACTACTGGTAGGTGCGGGGCGAGGGGCCTCGCTGATCAGAGGGGTGCGTGGGTTGGGGCTGGGCTCATGGGGTACTCTGGCCATAGCAGCGATACTTCACTGGGGGCGGCTCTTTCCAGCCGCTGATCCTAAAACACGGCGGGATTTAACTATTAACCAACCAGGCTGCCTTTACTATGTTGTTAACATGCGTGGTGCTACCCGTTGGGGGAGGCTAGTCCTTCTCTCCCCCCCCCCATCTCCTGCTAGAGCCCAGAGTCCCCCACCCTAGCTGCTGGGGAGGGGGGAACCGCCCCGAGTGCTGGGCCATGGGGGGCAAGAGCAGGAAGTAGGAGGGAGCCTTGGGGTGGAGTTTGGGCAGGACCTGGCCTGTGATACCTGCTGCCTGTGGCTGTTAGCCAGTTGTAGTTGATACAATACGTGGTCAGTCATTTTGCTGTGAGAATAAGATCTATACAGAAAAGGTTCAGAAAAGGGCAACTAAAATGATTAGGGGTTTGGAACAGGTCCCATATGAGGAGAGATTAAAGAGGCTAGGACTCTTCCTCTTGGAAAAGAGGAGACTAAGGGGGGATATGATAGAGGTCTATAAAATCATGAGTGATGTGGAGAAAGTGAATAAGGAAAAGTTATTTACTTCCCATAATACAAGGATTAGGGGTCACCAAATGAAATTAATAGGCAGCAGGTTTAAAACAAATACAAGGAAGTTCTTCTTCACACAGCGCACAGTCAACCTGTGGAACTCCTTACCTGAGGAGGTTGTGAAGGCTAGGACTATAACAGCGTTTAAAAGAGAACTGGATAAATTCATGGTGGTTAAGTCCATCAATGGCTATTAGCCAGAATGGGTGAGGAATGGTGTCCCTAGACTCTGCTTGTCAGAGGGTGGAGATGGATGGCAGACGAGAGATCACTCGATCATTGCCTGTTAGGCCCACTCCCTGTGGGGCACCTGGCATTGGCCACTATCGGTAGACAGGATACTAGGCTGGATGGACCTTTGGTCTGACCCAGTACGGCCGTTCTTATGTTACATGAAATACTTCCATGTCCTACTGTTTCAATATGAATCGATAGTGCTATAGTAAACGAAGCAACGAATTCCCACATCCTTGACTCTTTTGGGTAATATTGATCGCTAATTTGACTCCTGAACCACTGAGGTCTGAGTATCACTGGGTCTCCAGGTTTACAGAGGCTCAGAACAACCCTGAGAGCAGCCCTCTGGTGCTGTGGCTGAACGGGGGACCTGGCTGCAGCTCCATGTCTGGCTTATTGACCGAGCATGGCCCCTTCACGGTAAGTCACCACCATCCCTCTCCTTGGCCTGAGCCACCCTAAGTCTCTCTCTTCTTTCCTTCCCCCCCCCCCCCCCCAATGCCCTTGCCCTTGCCCTGGTTTGCTGGGAACAGTGTCCCTCCAAGGGTTGGCAGCGGTGCCTGGGCTGTAACTGCAGGGAGGGGGAGCCTCACGGTCTCCTGAATCTTGCTGGTTCAAGCCACCTAGGCACTGGGTTCAGGGATGGTTCCCCTGTTTCCTCCAAGGGGGACAGGCTGGCCAGCCTGACGATGCATCTCCTGCACTGGCTCTTCTGTTACGGTAACCGAGGCTTCTCCTTTATTAGATCCAGCCGGATGGGACCACCCTGCAGTACAATGACTATTCCTGGAATAAGGTATGGACTCCACTTCCTGAAAGGGACAGTGTTCTCTTCTCTCCTCTCTTCCCCCCCCCCCCCCTTTGCCATTGGAACGGCCTGTCCTGTGCACCTGGCAACAGCTGTGCTGGGGTGTAGGCCAAGGAGGGTGCTGGGCCTTATATGCATTTGGGGGGCGGGGGGGAGGAGGGGGCACTAAGCCCTGCCTTCATTTTTCCCATAGAAATGGAGCCTCTGGCAGGCTTCTCCCTTATTTACCTCTATCTTGCCTCCTAGGCTTTGTCTAGACTAGGACGTAAAGCTGTGGTGCTAGGAAGTTAGCCAGTGTATTCTAGCCAACACCAGAAACAAGTGAGACAGAGGTTTTAACCTGACCATGTTAGCAGGTGCTACAGTTAGATGCTGCCTTGTCCTGATTGGAGATCAAGCTAGTACCATGATCTGGCACCTTCAGGGCCTCAGAGTGGAGGGTCTTGGCTGTTACCTGTTCTCCCTGAGTGATCTGTGGCTGTCTCTGCAGATTGCCAACATGCTGTACCTGGAGTCCCCAGCAGGTGTTGGCTTCTCCTACTCTGATGACAAAGACTATGCCACTAATGACACCCAGGTGAGTGAGGTTCTGGGGCTGCTGGCAGTGACACCTGTCCCCTCCCTTACTGCCCATCTCCAGCAGCAAGGAGTTGGTTCCAGAGCTGGGGTGCCTGCAGCACAGCCTGCCTCTGCCTCCTTTCTGATTGCAGGTGGCCCGCGATAATTATCTGGCGCTGAAGGAGTTCTTCCGCCTCTTCCCGGAGTACAGCAAGAACAAGTTATTTCTCACTGGGGAGAGCTACGCTGGCATTTACATACCCACGCTGGCTGAGTGGGTGATGCAGGACTCCAGCATCAACTTGAAGGTAAGGGACATGCAGGCTCTGACCCCTTCCCTGGAGCGTATGGTGAGGAGAGGGGGCAGCCATGTGAATCCTACTAACCCCACAGTTTCTTCCTGCTGCTGCACATTGTAACATGGGCTAGTCCTTGAGCTGATGGGGGTGGGGTGGACAGGACACCAGGTGGCCTCAGTGGAGATGCCTTCCGGCAGAGAAGAGTGTGCCAAGGGGACAGCTCTCTCCATATGGCTTTGCATCATACTACGTCCATGCTGGGGGGTGTTAAACTGTGCTCCGGGCTATCCATCTCCAGTGTGGGGTTTGTGGAGACCCCATTGTCCAGGCCAGCTTGCCCCCCTTCCCCGCCCAAAGCAACTGCTTCCTGCTCAGCAGGTGCCTTGGTCCCTGCTCTGCCTGGTGTGGGGAATGCGCCACAAGTTCTGACTGCTGCGCCCTGTCTTCTAGGGACTCGCCGTGGGAAATGGCCTCTCCTCCTATGAGATCAATGACAACTCCCTGGTTTACTTTGCCTATTACCATGGCCTCCTGGGAACCGGGTAAGAATGTGCAGGTACTGGGGCTGTGGGCTATTGAGTCGCAGCTAGAGGGCGCTGGCCTCTAGCATGCAGGATTGTGGACTGGGACTCGGGATCGGAGTGCAGATGGGGGAGTTGGTGGCCATTCCCTGCTCTGGCCCAGCCTCCCTGACCAGGGTGCTGCCCTTGAAGCTTGGCTACCCCAGCACAGCTGGGGCACCAGCAGGCCAGTTCCTCACTGTTGCTGGGGGGCTGCAGCCTTTCCAGGGAAAGGGATCTGCTGTGAAAGGGTTTGGAGGACTGGCCCACGCCCTTCAGGACTGTGCTTGCTGGCTGGGAGTGGGAATTCCATTCTGTTCTACTTGGGGTCTCCTCCCACCCTCCTCTCTGCAGTGTCTGAGTGATGTGACTGACATCTGTCACGTGGGGCTTGTTCTTCCACTCCTCAGGGGGAGGGTTGTGTGCAGTGGAGGGGTGATTTGATTTCTGTGCTGGCGCTGCTCTGTTATACTGGAGAAGGCTGGTTGGAGCAGCATGCCTGGCACTTGGCGCAGGAGGTGTGGAGGTTTGGGTGGTCCCTTGTCCCACAGTCTAGAGCCACTCCTGAGGCAGCTCTGTCACCTGCTTTTCCCTGGGACAGCTCCATTGTGCCTGAGGAGTGGAGTTATCCTTCATGATTGTCAGCCCAGAGCCTTAGGTTCGTAGGTGTTCTGCATGCAGGCCAATGAGTGCCTTGAAGATAAGGACTCTCCTTGCTGTCCTGTGGGAGTAGAGGACAGGGGTGATGTGCCCATGGAGCCTGTGTAGCAGAGAAGTGCTACAGCGCTTGGTAGTCACTGGAGTTTCCTACGGGTTGGTGGCTTCATGTCCTGGCCTATTGCATTGCTGTTTCCTGCACTCACAAGGGTCTCTTGCTCCAGGCTGTGGACAGATCTGCAGCGCTTCTGCTGCTCCCAAGGAAAATGCAACTTCCATAAAAACTCCAACCTGAACTGCACACTCAGGGTGAGTATGGGCCAGGGAGTGCTGGGGAGGCCCCGGAGTACCACATAGCCTGTTGTAGCAGTGCTACCATTCCCTAGGGCAGAGCAGAGTCTGGCTGATCCCTGCACCCTTGTTGGGTTCTGCACCAGCAGCAAGGTCCTTTCCCTGGCTGTTTGAACAGGTGTGGTTCCATGAGGGATTGGATCCAAGGGCAGGGTTTAAAGGGGCAGGTGGCTGAGCAGATGGGGCCCATGGCAGCTCCTCAAATCAGTCAATGCCCTGCAGACCATGGTAGCACCTGAGCCATGACTTGCTGTAATGCCTGCTGGATTCCAACCCCCATGGCTTGTTCCAGATGCAAGAGATGATCCAGATCGTGGAGGAGTCGGGCCTGAACATCTACAATCTCTATGCCCCATGTGCTGGTGGTGTCCCTGGAAGCTACAGGTAGGAACAGCTGGCTACAGCCCCTCCAGGTGGCTGACTTGAGTCTGGAGAGATTGGCACCGCTCCAAAGTCCTGTGGCCCAGTAGCAGGTGGGAGTGCAGATAGATCCTTGCTGGCCATCTCGGCAAGGGCCCTGGAGAGGATCCCTCCAGGAAGGGGCTTTGGGTTGGGGTTTCCCGGCTGCTGTCTGGGGCTCTGTCCTTCCTCAGCAGGATGCCGAGGCCAATGGCCGAGTCTAATACTCTGCCCTAGAAAGGGGAACCTGAGCAAGTGAGGGTGGGGGTGGAGCCACTTGTTCTTAGGCTGCTCTCGCCCTGGCTGCAGGTATGATCAGGACCAGCTCATCAGCCATGACCTGGGCATCTCCTTCATCCAGCAGCCCCTGAAATACTCCTGGAGGCAGGTAAGAGTCAGGGCTCCTGTTCCCTGGGGTGTGGGGAACGGGCACCTGCCTGCCCCTGTCCTGCTGTGCTAACCTGCTATGACTGCAGGGGCAGGCAGTGTCTCAAGCTCTGGGGCTGGCACTGGCTCTGGCCAGCCTGCAGTGCTGCCCATGGTGGGCCTGGGCAGAGGCGGTTAACTCTCCCTGCTGCGTTGGGCAGGGGGCTTGAGGGAATCGGGTCTCTGCCCCACGGCCGCAGCTTTTCTCTCCTCTTCTCATAACTCTTCCTCTCCCAGAATCTGCTCCGGATGCCAGCAGCCAAGAAAGGGGTTCGCCTAGAACCCCCCTGCACCAACTCCACAGCCTCCACCACCTACCTGAACACCCCCGAAGTGAGGCAGGCGCTGCACATCTCTCCAGAGGCGCCTGAGTGGCGTATATGCAGGTGGGGAGGTTTCTGGCCTGGAGAGGACACGGCCTCCTGGCCAGGACTGGGTGGGTCTCTGCCAGTGTAACTCTACCTGTTCCTTCACAGTTCGGAGGTGAACCACAGCTACAAGCGGCAGTACATGACTGTGAACGACCAGTACCTGAAGCTGCTTGGCACCATGGTGAGTTTGGGGGATCCCAAACCCTAGCCTGGCCCCTTTGGGAGAAGTGATACCTGAGGCGGGGCACCCCACAAGCCTCACCTGACCCGTCAGCTGCTGAGCCCTCCCTGCCCTTGGCTGTCGGCTGCTCTGAGCAGATCCCGAGGTGAGGCGTGGAGCTGCTGCCCCTCCAGCCCAGGTGACGCCCTTGTGCTCTTGGCAGAAATACCGGATCCTGGTGTACAATGGTGACATCGACATGGCCTGCAACTTCCTGGGGGACGAGTGGTTCGTGGACTCCCTGGACCAGAAGGTAGGCAGGGGAGGGGGACTTGCTGGGCAGTGAGGTGCTGATGGGACGCAGCCCCCTGGGACTGCTGCAGTGACCGGCGTCAGGGTAAAGACATAGCCAAAGAGCCAGTACTGGCAGGAGGAGGGTCCAGGGAATGGCCTGCCCTGCCCAGAACTGTGGTCAGGTGACACCTGGGGAGAGCGAGGGGCCGCTCTAAGGGTGTTGGGCTCTGGTTCTAGGTGCAAGTGGCTCGCAGGCCCTGGCTGTACAACGATGGGACTGAAGACCAGATCGGGGGCTTTGTGAAGGAATTCACCAACATCGCCTTCCTCACCATCAAGGTAACTAGCCCCCGGCATGGCAGGGTGGGACCCTGGGCTGCAGGCAACATGTTCATAGCAGCAGCTGGGAGCTGAGCAGCCCTACACATTCCCCAACTGGCAATGAGGGGGCAGGGCCCCTTCATCCTCATGCCGGGGTGGGATTCAGTAGCTCCTCTGTGCTTTGACCTGAGGCCATGCCATCCCCCAGAGCTGGCCTGGGAGGGGAGGCCTGGGAGCTGGAGCTGTGGCCTCTGTCTCTGGGACCTACCCTCCTTCAGCCCTGCAGGCAGGAGGGAGGCTGGGCCAGTTGCAGAGTCAGGATCTCTTGTGGTGGGGGCCTGGCTGGGCTCTGGCAGAGGTTGAGAATCAGTAGCGCGCGCGCCCCCCCCCCTCCCCCCCCCCCCCACTGAGGCTGCTTGGATGCTTCCTCCAGCCCTGCATGGCTGGCCTTGACCCGGTGCCTTCACCTGTCTTCTGCAGGGAGCTGGTCACATGGTGCCCACAGACCAACCGCAAGCCGCCTTCACCATGTTCAGACGCTTCATTCAACAGCAGCCCTACTGACAGCCTGGCAGAGCAGGGCCTGCACTACTGCCTGGGGCAGCTCCCCACCCCCGCCCAGGCCACGGGCCACTGCCTGGCAGGACCAGGGCCTCTCACTGCTCAGCAACTGCAGCAGATACGGGTTTTCCACAGTGCTGAGGCGAAGCCTCTGGGTGCTGGCACAGGCCAGTGGGTGTCCTCCTGCTCCCTAACTCCTCCAGCAGGGGAAAACTGACCTGGGTTTCCATGCTTCTGGGGGGAGGTGCTGCCCTTCACCTCTAATGGGGACCCCGCCTGTAGGCAGTGCAGGCTTGGTACCAGTGCACTGTGGGGGTGGGGGCTAGAGCGGAGTGGCTGGGCAGCTGCTGGTTTCACTCCTCCAGAGCTCCTGCTGTGGCCTTTACCTCCTGGGGCTCTGCTGCCTCCTGCCCTGGGACCTGGAGCTGCCATCTCACCTTGGGGGTGGAACAGCACCCACCCCATGGCCTTGTTTTGCTCCGAGGCTCCCTGCACGTGTCCCATGGGCCTGGCTTAGGCATCCTCCTGTGCCTGCAGCAGGCCTTGCTGTAGCCAGCAGTCACCTGTGCTGTGTCTCAGGTCTGCCCTGGGAAAGTTCTCATGTGTCCTGATGAAGGAGGTGTGAAATGAAGACATTCCTGGCCCTGCCCCCACTCACTCCCTGGGGCATGGGCTGCTCCCTGGGCCTTGCAATAAAATGTCACAGCTGAACCTGGATCCTTGTGACTGTTGCTCATTTCTGCCCAGCTCATGGTGCCTGGGCTGGGAGCCTGGATGTTTAGGGCCCTCCGTGAGCTAAGGGTAGGAGTAGTGGAAGGAATAGGAGCTCCCTTGGTCAGGTGAGAAGCAGCTCCCCTGGGGCTGGGGGAGACCTTCATGTTCCCCCACACTTGCCCTTGCGGGAGGGGCTGTGGGCAGGGAGGCTGGCTGGGCCTCACCTCTACCCCAGCCTGGCCCTGTCCTGCCCCTAGCAGCAGGGCCCTGCTGCTATTGCTGGGCAGTACAGTGCAAGCCTCTGCAGCAGTTGTGAATGGCTCTGAGGGCCCCAGTGTGAAGGAGGCAGCCTGCAGCAGGGCTGGGGTGATGCCATTCCAGCCAGTGGGGTGAGGGAGCAGCTGGGCTCCTCGTGCTAGCTGCCCAGAGCTAATAGCTCTTCCCTACAGCTGGGATGGGGTGGCAATAGGGGCTAGCTCTAGAGGCTGAGGGTAGTCACGCAAGAGGCCCTGGGTTCAAAGGAACGCCTCCCTCTGGACTCTGAGAGCTACCCTGCCAATGCAGCTATGCTCCTTGGGGCCAGCATGGAGCTGAGATGGAAGGTTGGGGGTGGGGGGGGGGGGGGGAGAGAAGAGCCCTCTGGGGAAATCTGGGTCTCCAGTCCCCAATCATGGGGGGGCTTCAGCTGCTGGGGCTTGTAGGTGCACCATGTCCCCCAGCTGGCTCTAGCACCAGTTCCCAGGCCCCCCATCAGCTGTACGGGCAGGGGGAGCAGTCTGACAGCTGCTGGGAAAGGCCCCTCAGCCAGTGATGCCCAGACTGCCCAGGCAGTGTCTAACCCTGTTTATTAGTGTCACACTGCAACTGCTGCCATGCCTCCCAGAGCAGCTCCAGCCAGGGGCCAGTGGTGGGCTGCAGGAGCTGGCTCCTACCGTCGCCCTGGCGCAGGCTGAGCAGGTGCCTGCTTTCTAGCTAAGGCTGGCCTGGGTCCCCGTAGTGTTGAAGGAACTCGGCAGGGGAGGTTCAGAGCCAGCAGGGGCTGTTGGTTCCTGGCTCGGCAGGCGGCTGGCCCGGGCAGGCTGGTATTTCTCAATCACCTCCCGAAGTCCCTTGGAGAAATGGAGATCTGCCCCCACCGTGATGAATCCCTGCAGAGTGAGAAGGGAAGGAGCGTTAGCCCAGCAGGGGCCTCACCTCTGCCCCCACCATCCCTGAGCCAAAGAGTCGCAGGGGCCTGGCACTGTGCCACCTCAGTGCCTGAACTGGGCTGGCCGCGGGGGCTGCAGAGAGCTCAGGATAGCACCGTGGGGTCCTGAGCTCTGCATGGTAACTGGGCCCCCTCCCTGGGGCAGGTGCTGGGCCCCTCCTAGGAGGCAGACGTACCACATGGCTGGTGACTACCTCCTTGGTGAAGTCCATGCCCTCAGGCAGGGGGATCGGGACGCCCTTCTTTGTCCTCTCTGCAGAAAAGAAAAGGGAGCGTTTGAGAGAGTGTCCTGGGGCCGGTGCCCAGCCCCCTCCTGCAACACAAGTCCCTACCATTAAGGATGGGCATGATCATCAGCTGCAGCAGTGTCTTCAGGGGGGCCTGCAATGGGAACAGCTGGGGGCGAGAGGAAGAAGCGTTAGAGCTGTGGTGGGCCACATGGCTCCCCCTGCATGCACACCCCGACCCCCGGGAAGGGCCAGCCGGTTTGGCCCAAGCCGAGTCACCACGAAAACAGGAAACCCAAGAATAAGGGGGGATTTCAACTCTCCCCACAGTCCCAGGGAACATCTTGCCTCAGGGTGGGATAGAGACCAAATTTCTAGCCTAGCAGCTAGTCCTAGAAGTCACAAGAGGAGGCAATTCCAGTAGTGCCCAGATCTAGACCAAGAGGTGACTGACAGGTGCCCAGTAACAGCACTCATCATGTCATTCAATTTACTATCCGGGGTGGGGGGGGCGGATCAAAGAAACCCATCCCAGTAGCATTTAACTTCAGAAAGGGGAACTACACCAACATGAGGCAGCTAGTTAAATGGAAATTAAAAGTAACAGTTGGGTGTGAAATGACTGCAGGCTGCATGGAAACTCCATAAGAGAGGCTCAAATGAACTGTAAATCCCAAATAAAAACAGGAAGAGGACCAAAAATGCCACCTGGCTAACCCGAGGAAAAGAGGGGGTAGGGAGAAAAAGGCACCCTTTCAAAATTAGAAGTCAAATTCTCCTGAGGACCAGAGAAAGGAACAGAAACTCGGGCATGTCAAGCGCAAAAGTATAAGTAGGCAGGGCAAAAAAGACTTTGAGGAGGAACTAGCAAAAGCCGCACAAAGCTGACAGTTCAGTACATCAGAAACAGGAAGCTGCCAAACAGCCAGTGGGGCCGCTGGACAAGCCAGGGCCTGAAGACATGGCTGTTGCAGAGAAACTAAATGAATTCTTTGCATCGGTCTTTGCTGCAGAGATGTGAGGAGATTCCCACACCTGAGATATTCTTTTTAGGTGACAGAGCTGAGGAACTGTCCCAGCTTGAGGTGCCAGTAGAGGAGCTTTTGGAACATATTTTTAAATTAAATGGTAATAAGTCACTGAGACTGGTTGGTATTTACCCAAGAGTTCTGAAGGAACTCAGATATGAAATTGCAGAACTACTGACTGCTATGCAACCTGTTGATTAATTCAGCCTCTGTACCCCTAGGCGCTGACTTCCCCGCTTTCCTGTAGGTGCTCAACTCCCCCTCTCTGCCCCTGGCCCTGCCTCCACGCTACCCATTCCATGAGGCCCTGCCCTGCCTCTTCCCACCCCTTTCCCGCCCCCATTCCAACCCCTTTCCCAACTCTGCCCCCTCCCAGCCAATATTCCAACTCCTTCCCCAAATCCCCACCTCCTCCCCTGAGCGCACCACGTTCCCACTCCTCCCCCCTCCCTCCCGGAGCCTGCTAACACTGCCAAACAGCTGTTTGGCGGCGGGCGGGCGGGTGGGAAGTGCTGGGAGGTAGGCGGAGGAGCGGGGACGCAGCGCGCTCAGGGGAGGAGGTGGGGTGAGGGGAGCTTGGCTGCCGGTGCGTGCAGAGCACCCACTAATTTTTCCCCATGGGTGCTCCAGCCCCGGAGCACCCACGGAGTCAGCACCTATGTCTGTACCAGATGATTGGTGGATAGCTAATTTTTTTTAAAAGCTCCAGTGGTGATTCTGGCAATTACATGCCAGTGACCCTAATTTCAGTACCGGGCAAACTGGTTGAAACTACAGTAAAGAACAGAATTAGCAGACACATAAATTAATACAATATGTTGAAGAGGCACATGGATTTTGTAAAGGGAAATCATGCCTCCCCCCTCCATTAGAATTCTTTGAGGGGTCCACAAATGTGGAAAAGGGTGACCCAGTGGATATAATGTACTTGGACTTTCTGAAAGCCTTTGACAAGGTCCCTCACCAAAGGCTCTTAAGCAAAGTCAGCAGTCATGGGAGAAGAGGGAAGGTCCTCTCATGGACTGGTAACTGGTTAAAAGATAGGAAACAAAGGATAGGAATAAATGGTCAGTTTTCACAGAAGAGGGGGGAAGGGAAAGTGAAACTAAACCCCACAGCGTGATGGAGGGGAAAGGGCTGGCGCAGGTGCCGCTTCCAAACGCCAACCCCCCTGGTGGCACTGTGCCAATGCGGGGAGCCGGCCCTGATCCCCAGGGAGATCCTTACCTGCTCCCTGGGAGAGCCTGGCTCTGCCCTCCTTGCCCCTGGAGGGCGAAGTACTCAGAGCCTGGGAATGTTTAGAGACCCTGCGAGCTGGGGGCATTCTCAGCCTCCTCCTTGCTCATAGGTTCCCCTGGGCCAGAAGGGACTGTTGTGATCATCTCCTCTGACCCCCTTATATTAATTCTAATGAACAATGCCACATTATGCAGTACGCATTTTTGAAAGTTTATAATAAGCGATGCTCTGGGGGGAAAGGAGGGGGGCACAAGGTGGAAATTTCGCCTCGGGCGCAAAATATCCTTGCACCTGCCCTGGGGGGAGGTCTAGGTTGGATATTAGGAAACACTATTTCACTAGGAGGGTGGTGAAGCAGTGGAATGCGTTACCTAGGGAGGTGGTGGAGTCTCCTTCCTTGGAGGTTTTTAAGGCCCGGAGTTGGGGTTGGTCCTGCCTTGAGCAGGGGGTGGGACTAGATGACTCCTGAGGTCCCTTCCAACCCTGATATTCTATGATTCTATGACTGGGACTGTTCAGCTTGGAAAAGAGACGACTAAGGGGGGATATGATAGAGATCTATAAAATCATGACTGGTGTGGAGAAAGTGACTAGGAAGCATTGTTTACCCCTTCACATAACACAAGAACCAGGGGTCACCTGATGAAATTACTAGGCAGCAGGTTTAAAACAAACACAAGGAAGTACAACATCACACAGTCAGCCTGTGGAATGCGTTGCCAGGGGATGTTGTGAAGGCCAAAACTATAACTGGGTCCAAACAAGAACTGGATAAGTTCCTGGAGGACAGGTCCATCAACGGCTTTTAGCCCAGATTGTCAGGGATGCAACCCCATGCTCTGGGTGTCCCTAAGCCTCTGACTGCCAGGCGGGATGGATCACTCAGTAATTGCCTGTTCTGCTCATTCCCTTTGAAGCGCCCGGCGCTGGCCACTGGGCCAGGCGGACTGTTCTTGTGCCCTTTGCGCTTGGCCTGGGTAATAGGTTTGCTGGACCGAGGCCCGCGTTGGGGTCAGGGCACAAGGCAGAGCAGTTTAGGGCCAAGCAAGGGCAGTTGCAGGCCTTGGGCTGGGGGTTCTTTTTTTAAGTGAGAGCCCCCCCCCCAATCTTTTCCACGCGCTGCCCCATTTTAGGCATCCCACACACACACACCTGGATGTTTTCCCACTCCCCCTTCTTTCCCCTCACCACCGCAGGGGCCTCCCGTTGCTCTCCCCAAAGCCCTTGGTGGATTTTCCCTGGGGATGGAGGGAGAAGAGCTGGTCCCCTGTGGCTGTGCCACAAGGCCAGGGGCTCCCCATCTGGGAGCTGCACTGGGGGGGGCTCCGATCCCAGCTCCCGCCCAGCCCGGTTCTGCTGGATCGGGCCCATCTGTTTGATGCCCTGGGCTCCATGCAGGCCGTGCTGCCCCACTCACCGCCAGGGACTCCAGTGCCGACTGCTTGGAGTAGATCCGGAACCTGCCCGGGGGAGAGAGAGAGCACTGTGAGCACAGCTTCGAGGTCCAGCCCTGGGACGGCTCTGCAGTCTGGCCTTGGGACGCTGCCCAGACACCCCAGCGAGGGGCTCCCAGGGACAGGGGAGTTACCTTCGCAGATCCAGCTGCACCTGCAGCGCTTTCCCTCGCAAAGACATCTTGGCACTCAGCTTGGCATCCTGGAGGGGAGACAAGGCCACAGCCCCATTACTGCCTACCCCACAGAGCAGACAGCCCTGCCCCATGCCACGCTGCTGGCCATGGGCTCATGGGACCAGGTTCTGCACAGCTGCACGAACTGCAACAGGTGGGGCTGGGCTCCCTGCTGCGCCCGCCCGCCCGGGGAGCAGCTCACCATGGTCATGCTGGAGAGCTGGATGGCGGGGTGGTCGACGGGCACCAGGGAGATGTTAAGGACGGCAATGACCGAGACGGAGGTGCCCGAGGGCTTGATTGTCCAGAGTGGAGGAGCCAACACCTGCAGCACCAGCTTCAGGGGCGCGTCCACCACAGCGGGGCTCTGCTGGGAGAGAGCAGGGTCAGGGGAGCAGGGGGCAGGCAGCTCAGGACTGAGCCGGGGCCCTGAAGGCAGCTGGCTCTTCTCACTAGCAGCCCCATTGCCATCCTCCTGGGCCCACACTGGACCTCCAGCCCAAGGAGCTGCACCCCCTCCACGGGAACGGCCTCCTCCCAGGGTCGCCCGCCCCACGGCCACCGCTCTCACCAGCATGATGATGCTTCCGAAGAACGAGGCTCTCAGCAAAACCTCCAGATCCTTGGGCACCTGAAAAACACGCAACCGTCCTGGGTAAGGAAATTGCCCCGCAGTACACTGCTGTTACCCCGCCCCTCCCCCCATCTGCACTCCTAGTGTCCCTGTCCCTCCTCCCCCCATCAGCATGCCCCTCCCCCTCTCCCCTCTGCACACCCAGCACCCCTGCCCCTCCCCCCATCTGCACGCCCACCACCCCGTCCCTCCTCACCTCCTCCCCTGCAATCTCCATGCTCAGCACCCCCGCCTGGTAGTAGGCATCCATGGCAGAGTTGAAGAAGTACTCGGAGAAAGCCACGTAGACCATGCGCTCCGTCTCCTTGATCACTGGTGCCACCGCCTGGTTCGCCAGCGTCTCGTTCCACCGGTAGTAGAACATGCCCTGGGCAGCACAGAGCTAGTGAGTCCCGGCCCCGCCGGCCCCTGCCCCGGCCCCACAGAACAGGCTCCCCTGGGCACTCAGCCATTGCAGCCCCCGGCGTCCCACGCACTGGTATCCGCGTGCATGGTGGGCCGACTCCGCGTACCCCGGAGCCAGGGCATCACAGACGTGGCCCAGTGGCTCCCTCGGCCACGCTGGAACCCCCCCCCCCCCCCCCCCCGTTACCTTGAAGTCCAGATCGAGGGTGTCAGGGGAGACGACGGGGCTGCTGAGGAGGGAGTAATCGATGCTGATGTGCTCGTCCACCGGGCTGCGCACTGTGCCCAAGGAAGGCAGAGTCAGTCGCCCAGCGAGGCCTGAGCTCGGCCCAGCCAGGCTGACGCCCCCTCCGCCCCGTCTCTGGGCCCCTCAGTCCTGCCCCCGGCTTCTCGAGCAGAGCAGCCACTGGGCCTAGCCTGTTACCACGGCTGCAGCCCACTGCCCCCCCAGCGTGGACCTGGGCCCCAGCACGGCAGCACAGTGCAGCTCTGCACCCAGGCCCAGGCTGAGCCGGGCCCAAGTCTGGTCTCGTCAGCCCAAGCCCCCGTGGCGGACGCAGGGACGCGGACTCACCCGACACGGTGTCCAGCAACGAGTTCAGCTGCACAAGCCCCGCGTAGCGCAGCGCTGGGCAGATCTGAAACAGACACCACAGGCTGGGTCGGGGTCGGCGGGACGGGGGCCCCAGCACACAGGCAGGGAGCGGGATCGCCTGACGGGTGTCCCTGCAGCCTCCATGGGAGCCTCTCCCGCTCCCGGGGCCCAGCCACCGACCCCCATGGGAACCGGGAACATCCTGCCCGTGGCTCCAGGAGCTACTCGTCCTAGTGCGTCAAAGCCACAGGACAGGACTCGCTGCCCCCACCAAGCACCAGCTCCTCCCAGGCTGCTCTCCCTGCGCCCCACCACCCCGACCCGCAGCCCCCTTCCACCCCGCCCGCCCCCCGCTCCGCCTGCACCCCACAACCCCGACCCGCAGCCCCCTTCCACCCCACCCGCCCCCGCTCCGACTGCGCCCCACAACCCCGACCCGCAGCCCCCTTCCACCCCGCCTGGCCCCCGCTCTGCCTGTGCCCCACCACCCCGACCCACAGCCCCATTCCACCCCACCTGCCCCTGTTCTGCTGACACCTCACCACCCCGACCCCAGTCCCCTTTCACCCCGCCTGCCCCTGCTCCGCCTGCACCCCACCACCCCAACCCGCAGCCCCCTTCCACCCCAACCCACAGCCCCATTCCACCCTGCCTGCCCCCACTCCGCCTGCACCCCACCACCCGGACCCGCAGCCCCCTTCCACCCCGCCTGGCCCCCGCTCTGCCTGTGCCCCACCACCCCGACCCCAGTTCCCTTCCACCCCGCCTGCGCCCCACCACCCCGACCCACAGCCCCATTCCACCCCACCTGCCCCTGTTCTGCTGACACCTCACCACCCCGACCCCAGTCCCCTTTCACCCCGCCTGCCCCCGCTCCGCCTGCACCCCACCACCCCAACCCGCAGCCCCCTTCCACCCCAACCCACAGCTCCATTCCACCCTGCCTGCCCCCACTCCACCTGCACCCCACCGCCCCGACCCGCAGCCCCCTTCCACCGCACCTGCCCCTGTTCTGCTGACACCCCACCACCCCGACCCCGTCCCCTTTCACCCCGCCTGCCCCCGCTCCGCCTGCACCCCACCACCCCAACCCGCAGCCCCCTTCCACCCCGACCCGCAGCCCCCTCCCATCCTGCCTGGCCCCCACTCTGCCTGTGCCCCACCACCCCGACCCCCGTCCCCTTTCACCCTGCCTGCCCCCGCTCTGCCTGCACCCCACCACCCCAACCTGCAGCCCCCTTCCACCCCGACCCGCAGCCCCCTCCCATCCTGCCTGGCCCCCGCTCTGCCTGCGCCCCACCACCCCGACCCACAGCCCCATTCCACCCCACCTGCCCCTGTTCTGCCGACACCCCACTATCCCAACCCCAGTCCCCTTCCACCCCGCCTGCCCCCGCTCCACCTGCGCCCCACCACCCCGATCTGCAGCCACTGCCCTCATGCTGACCACAGTTCATGATTTGGGGCTGGGGGCCTGCAAGGCGGAAGTGCCCGCAGTTGATACCACTCCCTGCCTGCTCCGCCCCCACTGTTTGTGCCCTGCCCCCGCCCCAAGGGGGATGTCTCTGCCCACAGCGTACCTGCCGGTTGACAAGGAAGCGTATTCCTGTGGTGGCGAAGGTAGACAGGAATTCATAGACCTTCCTGTGGAGACAGAATCACAGTCCTCAACCCCCTGCCCTCCTGCTAGGGGACCAGAGAGCCTCCTGGCATGGGAGCAAAGGTGGCATGGGGGGCGATGGGGCTGCTGACCAGTGGTTGGGGGGCAGGGCACCGTGGGGTGGCCCCCCAGGCAGTACCTGAGTGTGCCCGTGAAGCCAGTCTGCATCCTGGCAATGGAGGCGTTACAGGATATGTTGGAGATCTTGAGGCGCCCGACCTTGTCCATGGACAGCTTCAGCCGGGTGCGGATGTTGACGTCTTCGGCAGAGGCGTTGATGGAGCCAATATCGTAGCTGGGAAGCAAACGGTTAAACCAGGTGAGCAGCACCCAAGCAAACAGGCACCTCCCCGGGGAGCCGCCGCCCCAGAGCCTGTGTGGGGGTGAGAGAGCTGAGGGGTGGGGGGCTGGCCCAGCCAGAGCCCAGGCACAGGCCCAGCACGGTGGGCATCGAGAACCTGAAGGCAAACGTCAGAGTGAGCGTCTGATCCCAACAAGGGGGAGGCCTGACCGCCCCTGGGGGGGGAATAGGGAGAGGGCCCAGGACCGGACCCCGCGCGGGGGGGGGGGGGGAACGGGGGACGGAGCGGAGGGGGAGGGGACCTGACCCCGCGCTGGGAGGGCGGGGGGGGGGGGGGCGTGGCAGCTCACAAGAACCAGTAGAGCAGCTGGCGCCGGAAGCGCAGGCTGATGGAGGCGTTGTTGATGTTGAAGGCGAGGTGCTGCGGGGGCCGGAAGTGCAGGTTGGAGAGCGCCAGCTGCAGGTCCGTCACCTTCACCCTGCAGGGGCACAGGCAGCATCAGGCCCATGCCCCAGCCCAGTCCCCAGCATCTCTAGCTCGGCTCTGCCGCCCCGGCTGTGGCCGTGACTCCTGGGCTCGTGCTGAGCCATGTTGGAGTCACTGCAATGGGAGAGGCCCCTGCACCCCTGGGCGGCATCACGCCCTAAAGCCTGGCTCTTTAGGGCTGCACCTAGTCCAGTGCTACCAGCCCCTCCCTGGCACCTTCCCTCCACCCACCTCCGCCCATCCCCCGAGTCACACCCACCTGCCGGCTCCTTGCTCCTTGGCAGGCCCAGCCCGTTACACATGCTGCTGTCTCGGGCCCCTCCAGCCCCAGGTCCTGCCTCTTCCTGCCCTCCTCCCGGCCCTCACTCACCCGCTGATGTTGTAGTGGAACTGCCCTTCCTTCCCGTGCAGGTCAGGGATGCTGATGTGCTCCAACTCCTGCTCCACAAAGCGCAGCCCTTCCTGCTTCACTGCAAAACAACAGCCCTGCTCTCTGCCCCGGCCTTGGCTCCACAGGGAGGAAAGGAGGCCACGGCCCTTCCCCCCAATCCACCCTTCAATCCCAGGGCACTGGCCAGGCCAGGCAAATCCTTTTCCTGGCAACCCAGATGTATGTAAACAGCCCAGACTTGCCCCAGCCCCGCTGGGCTCCTTCCCTCCCCAGGGAGGGTGGGCTAAGGACAGCAGAACATCCTGCTCCACCCCGCCGGCTCAGCACCAGCGGTAGGGAGCGTCCCGTTGTGGGGAACCCCAGAACAGTGGGCACGCCCTGATCTGGTGCCACCTGGGGGTGCTGCTCCAGCAGCCTGTGGTTCCTGACCAGGCCAGTTGACTCTGGCTCCCCCAGCTCCTTACCCAGCTCCAGGCCCTTGGAGGTGATCCGGATCTTGCACCCAGGGGTAGCAGCTCTCCCTGCAGTGACCAGCCAGGGCAGCGTCAGGAGCAGGAGGCTGCCCAGAGCCATGGCACGTCTCTTCCTGGGGGAGACCAGAGCAGGGCTGTTGAGACCAGCTGAGCAGGCAGCCGGGCACCATTCTCAGGCGCCGCGTCACTGCGCCTTCCCGCTGGTGGGAGATGCCAGTGCGCCCGGCTCCCCAGGTGGGCGCGGGCGGCTGGGGTGAAGGAGGCCTCCTAGCCCATTACCATCCATTGCTAACAGACTCTCGCCCCGGACCCTGGGAGCCCCCCAAGCACCGTGGTTCCCTCCCCCTGGCAGGGAGCCTTGGCCAGAGCCCTCTGGCATCCTGCCCAGATGCTCCCTCGGTGGCACCCTGTGACTGGCTCCCCTTCCTCCCATGCAGGTCACTTGGCTTCCCGGGCCGGGCCCCCAGGGCCCCCTCGCCAGGGGTCTCAATGCCCAGCCCAAGAGGGGCCCGGGGAGGGACAAGGGCAGCCGCAGCGGGGCGGACTGTGTGAGCTGCCCGGGGGGAGCCCGGCCGAGCTGGGGGGGGGGTGCTGTGCGCCGCCGGCCCTGGTGCCACACCCGAGTCCCGGGCACGGGGGGTCCCCGCCTCTGGCTGCGGGCTCCGGCACGACGAGCCGCGTTCAGCCGCTGCCCCGATCTCCCGGCCGCCTGAGCAGGGCAGGGGCTCGGCTCGCCGGCCCCTTCCCTGCCGCAGGGCCCGATGCTGCGCCCCGGCACCCTGCGCCCCCCACCCCGGCCTCACGCCTGCCGCGCGGAGCCACGGCCCGGGGCCGCGGGAAGGGGCGGAACCCGCGTCCAGCCCGCCGCCCCCGCACCCCCCGGCCGGCTGCAGCCCGCCCCTCCCGCGGCCTGGCCCCTCGCCTGCACTTGCCTCTGTCCCCAGGGGAACTAGCGCTGGGCTCGGAGTGCAAAACAAATGGCTGGTTCCAGCCAGCTCCCCGAAGCAGCGCCGGGAGGGCCACGGGCACCCCCGGGGGGGGGATGATGGGCACCCCACAGGGGGCTATGGGCATGCCCAGACCGGGAGGGGGAGGGGATGGGCACCCCCGCAGGGGAGGGGATGATGGGCACCCCAGAGCGGGCTTTGGACATGCCCAGACCGGGAGGGGATGATGGGCACCCCCAGAGGGGATGATGGGCACCCCAGAGGGGGCTATGGACATGCCCAGACTGGGAGGGGATGGGCACCCCCAGAGGGGGGCCTGCTCTACACACAGGTGTCCTGGATGCAATTGAATCAGGTTAAAAGTGGAGCAGAGAGGGTGGGTTCCGCTCACCTGTGCCACCCAGTCCATTGGGCTTTGTTCCTGCGAGGGGCTGCGCATTGCGCTGTACGTATCTGGGTTTGATCAGGACTGCGTGGAGCAGCTTGGAGCTTTGCCCTGGCCAGAGCTTCCCACACTCTGCCCCAGCGCCCCACTCCTCGTTCCCTGTCCAAGCTGGCCCATCACCCCTGCCTCCCCCTTGCTGCCTCACGTGCTCCTGGCTTTAACGCCAGCGGATTTGGGCAGATTGACATTCTTTGAAAATCCCCTTGAATCCTTGGCCCCCTCTGGGGGCTGATTATCCACAGCTGTGACAGGCCAGAGTTGTGTCACCCTTCCCCCCAGGCACTGTGGGCAGGTCGCTTGCTCTTCCACCAGAGCTGCCAGGTCCAGGACTCCCTCCCCAGCCCCTGCACCCAGACGTGCTCTGGAAACCAGGCTGGGGCTGGAGCAGGGGCCCCGTCCTGTAGTGCTGGGCACACTCAGAAAGCAGAAACAGGGCAGGGGGAGCTGGCTGAGCTTGGTCTCCAGGCATAGCTTCTGCATAACCCCTCTCCATGCCCGTTTGCTGGGCTGGGAGCAGCCAGCTGGTCCACGCACGTGCTCATGAATCTGCAGGATTCAGCACACGCCATGGCAAGCAGGAGAGTGCTGCAGCCATGGGTGCTGTCACCATCCCCGGCACCGGCACCAGGCTGGGCTGGCCACTGGCAGCAGCGCAGAGAGATCCGTCCCATCCCCTGCCCTGTGCTGGACACCTGATGAACAAGTTCTCCCCCAGATCCGCCTTCTCACAGCCTCACCCCCACTCAGTCCAACCCGCACCTTAGCAATCACACCCGCAGCCAGCGCTCACACCTCGGGACGAGGTGAAAATCTCAGCTCTCCAATGAGGAATTCCCCCCATCCATCCGGACACCTCCAACGGGGCGCCCTGTGCACACAGCCCCTTCCACAAACACCCCCAGCTGCCCCTCTTGGGTTGTAACAGGAGCAGGGTCCTTAGCTAGCACTGGCCCTCGGGATCCCTGCAGGCACTGTACAGGGCCCCCCCCTCTAGCGGGGCCCTCTCCCTCCTCTCTCTCTCACTGGTCTCTACAGCGTCTACTGGGCTCTGGCCATGGAAAGAACTTTGGGGCACCCCCCACAGACACACACACTTCCCTATCTGGTTACAAAGGGCTGCCTGTGCCTGCCCCCTTTGTGTGGGCCTGGGGATTTGCCTGGCTGCACAATACCAGCTTAATTTCTTGTACTTACAGTCCCCTGGGGTTACTTTTTCCTGGCTCTCCCGGTGCTGGGAGGCTGAATCACGTGGAGGGAGGCAGGGCAGAAGAGAACCACTGGCTCCAACAGTTTCTCAGGGGCTGGCTGTGCTTCCCCTTCCTTTATATATCCCACTGTCTGCCACTCCTCATGAGCCCAGGGCTGGGAGGAGACAGTGGGCCTGGGAGGTAGTGAGAGGCTGAGAGGATGCAGGTCTCAGGCATGCCCAGACCAGACTCTGCAAAGCCAGTTTCCCCTGCCCACGGGCTGCCTGCCCAGGGCACAAAGGGCCTGGGCTCACAAACATGCAGCCACCTGCCCTGGTCCTTGGGGCACACAATTGCTCAGCGTGTGTGTGCAATGGCCGTGAGCACGTGTGCAAACCACACGGCGCATGCTCCCGAGGCCACAGCAGCACTTGGCCTGCTCTGGTGGAGGGGGTGTGAAGCAGCCGGGGGTGAGGGTGGGGGCTATGTCTGCACTTAGGGGTCAGACTCGCGTTACGCTCCCCTCTATTCGCGTGTCTGAAGCGAATTCAGTGCTGGTGCCGGGGCCCTCGAGCCTATCCCCAGAGCGGGCCCAGCACAATCAGCGTCCCACCTCCATGCTTCAGGACTGACCTTCTGGGGCCACCTCCAGGGGGCAGAGGCGAACACCGATGGGCTGGGCCCCCGCTGAGGCTGAAACAGGGGCCAGCTTGTGCTGCTCGTGAGGCAGGAGCCAGGCTGGGAGCAGCCTGTGCCCACCCGAGTGGTGCTACGCAGTCAGCTCCCTAGGGGCTCTGGACACACTCCTCTTCCCAGCCCCACCTCTGCCTGCTCCCCATGAGCCCACAGGGAGGTGCCAAGGGCAGAGCTGAGGTTCTTAACCCCGCAGTCACCAGGGCTACCCCAGGAATGTCCATGCTCCATACCAGAGCTGCCCCACACCCGGGGTCTCACAGTCACAGGGAAAGGCTCCCCAAGTGGGGTTTCCCTGGGATGGCTCCTGCTGGTTCCTTCAGTGACACTAGTGCAGATGCCACAGACTGTACGGAGAGAAACAACCTGTTGGGAGTTCTGCTCCTGGCCACAATCCTGTCCCTGCACTGCACACAGTCACAGACTGCCAGGCCCCCTGCTCTCTTGGCTCCGTATGGTCCCTGGAAGGAACCCCACTAAGGGTGACAGCCCTCCGTGGGGGTTAGACCCTCTGGCCAGGCCACCTCCTGGGACTGCAGCACCTCTGAGCCTTCTGCACGCCCAGCTTTCTCTGTGGGCCTCCCCGGGGAGTCCCTCACTCTGGGGCCTCCCTACCCAGGGGCAGCAATGCCCCCCCGCTCTCTAGCCTGCAGTGGCCCTCAGCCAGCGTAACACAGGAGGGTTTCTTGTACATCCGAACACAGCACAGGAAGTTCTCCGGGCCCTCGGGCCTAGAAACACTCAGCACCATCCATCTGGGTCTGCCTCCATCCAGCAGCAACCTCCTTCCAACTGACCACCCTATATCCCCTTCCCTAGCCCCTCCTCCACCTGGGCCCGCTCTCTTCCCTCCTTTGTTCCCACTGGCCAAAACCAGCTGCCTTCCAGATCCCCAGGGTCCTCTCTCCTCAGCCCTTTGTCCTCCCACTGGCCAGAACCGGCTGGCTTCCAAGGGGGTGGGCCTCCGGGTCACCAGTTGCTTACCCACCGTGTCTAGGCCATTGTCCGGGGTCCAGGCTGCTAGGCGAGTCACACCTGGTCCTCTGTAACAACAAACACCCTCTCCCACCACCTCATTACACACACAGCACATGGGGCAAAGTGAGACACACACAGTGTTCATGCAAAACACTAAGAAAATCCCCCTCCCTTCATCTCACACACACACAATTAGAACAATTGTGCAAGCAAATGTCCACATGGGTCTGTGTCTGATCTGCACACGATTATCACGTGCAGCTGGATAAGTGCAGGACTAATTAGGAGTCTTTGTGGTAACATCACAGTAATTGCTTGTGCGTTAGCACAGCTCATGTTGCCTAAAATCTGATCCTAAGAGCCTAATAAACAAAAGGAGAATTAACAAATAAACAGCAAACTGCTATTTGCCAGGTCTGGTGCTGCAGGGAGAGCTCAGGGAATCCCATTCCCATGGAAAGCCGGAGGAAAACAGTGACTTCCCAGGTTGTTGCAAGGTAAATCTTACTAATTTGTGTTCAACTTTAGGTGCATTTGAAAGTAGCTAAACTGGGGAACCCACTGGGAAACACCACAAAAAGAGCAGTTCCCAACGACAGGGCTGCCAGAAGCGGTGAGGGGTGTTTGGAAAATCCCTTTAGGATATTTGTATGTAGAACGTATGACTTTCCAGAGGGATGTAATGACCAGTGTGGGCATCTGAGGGCTCAGGAGATGCTGATGTGGTTTCCTGGCGCAACTTGGCCTAGCCAATGGTGGAAAGGCTGCCGTTTGGTGTGACCCAGAGGAGACCATTAACAGTGCTTTGTCTCACTCTCTCCATCTCCCTGGCTGGCAGCCCCAGCTCACTCCTACAGGCTGGCTGTCAGGACTTCAAAGCTTCTTTGGTCAACTGGCTATTTGCAGACTAACCCTCTGTTTATATCTGTGTGAGGGGAACCTCCCATCCAGGCAGCAGGAGGCTGAGACACGTGATGAAGCCCAGTGGCTTTTGTGCAGAAAGTCCAGTGGAGCAGCAGCCATGTGTGGGCTCAGCCTCCCTCTGCAGAGAGACTCAAGGTGCGGGAGAGGACCAAGTTTTAATTCTAGACGTTAAACTACCAGGGATCTAACAATTAAATCCCGAAAAGAAACCAGCCCATTGAATGTGACCACAGGGACGGAGCAAAGGGCGCTCGTTAGCTAAATGAGAGGTTCCACAACCCTAAATAGACTGGAGTGCTGCCGCAGGAGCAGCTGGTTGTGGGTTCTCCAAAGAACACCGCACTCTGCCCCCACCTGCAAAGTACATGCTGCAGTTCCCCCTAACCACGAGGGCAGGGCAGGCCCTTACTGGGATGGCACTATAATCCCAGGTCCCCAGGGCCAGGTGCACACCAGCGTGTCCAAACTCTCCTTTGCTGTGAGGCCTACACAAAAATTCACAGAGGCTGGGCTGCTTGTGAGCTGAGCCCACTGCCCATCACGCAGCCCCATACTGTCTGTTTCCTTGTGCTCCCCCATCATTCTACTCAGGGTGTCTACACTAAAAATGCTGCAGCAGTGCCAATGTAGTGCTTCAGTGTAGACACTATGCAGATGGGAGGGCTTCTCCCATCGCTAGGTAACCACCTCTCTGAGGCGCAGCTAGGTCAGCGGAAGAATTCTTCCATGGACAGAACGCTATCTACATTAGGGCTAGGTCACTCTAGCTGGGTCTCTGGGGGGTGCGTGTGTATTTTTCACCCCCCCAGAGTTGTAGCTACACCGAGATAAGTTCCTAGTGTAGACAGGCCTTAGATCGTAAGCTCTTTGCGTTAGGGACTGTCCTTTGTATTTGTACAGTACCTAGCCCCTGGGGGCGCTCTGATAATACAAATAAATAATACTATCACCCAGCCAGCCACACTCCTGTTTTTTTGGGTTGCTGAGCTAGCCTCACTCTGCACTATTGCATTAAAGTGAACCTTCATCTGCTTTAGTAAATGAGACACTGGAGAGGAAGGCCTCGTCCACACTAGGCATTTACTTTGGTATAGCTACATCTCTCAGGGGTGTGAAAAATGCAGCTATACCGACCTCACCCCCAGGGTAGCCCAACGCTAGGAGAATTCTCCTGTCGACCTAGCTACTTCCTCTCAGGGAGGAGGATTACCTACGCCGACAGGAGAACACCTCCTCTTGGTGTGGGGAGTGTCTACATTGAAGCGCTACATAGGGGAGCTGCACTGCTGCAACGTTTTAAGCTCAAAGGGTGGGCTAGTGGTCCAGGCATGGGTCTGGGGTCAGGATGCCTGGGTTCCATTGGCAGGTTCAGGAGGAAAGTGAAGTAAAGTGTTTAGAGCAGAAGGAGCACAGAGGCAGTTGACTGGGTTTCCCATCTGAAAGGCTTGCTAGGGCATTTCACAACTCTTCGCCTCAGTTCCCCTCTCTCTGAAATGGGGCTGATGATACCACTTCATGGTGGATTTATGGGATTAATTAATGTTTGGGACATGGGTTCTCAGGGTTGATTCTGGTGTACAAGGACCTTCACAGGGAGGAAATATTCAGTAGTAAAGGGCTCTGCAGTCTAACAGAGAAAGGGATAACAAGAACTAGGGGCCGGGAGATAAAGCTAGGCAAATTCAATTTAGAAATAAGGCACAGGTATTTAACAGTGAGGGGGATTAACCACTGGAACAAACTGTGACACTGGCAGACAGGTGCCAGCTCAGGCCAAGGTCCCCATCCCTCAACTGAACCCTGACAGACACCTAGCTGGAGCCAGTCCGGCCCGCCTGGGTGTTAGTAATGTTAAAATAGGAAGTATAGGAACGTGTTGAGAGTTTAGTCTATTGAAGGCTGGGGCATTAATCTCACATGTAGCATCTGTATCCCATACTGTAAGGTAATGCTTGAGCATTTGCATTGTAAGCCGTTGTAACTGTAACTCTCCAGGTAGGAGAGGGACATGAACCAGTGTGAAATGCTGGTCTCCAACAGATGTTATGTCCTGCCCAACAGGGAAGGCCCAGCAACACCTAGGGTGACCAGACAGAAAGTGTGAAAAATCGGGACGGGTGGTGGGGGGTAATAGGTGTCTATATAAGAGAAAGCCCCAAATATCGGGACTGTCCCTATAAAATCAGGACATCTGGTCACCCTAGCAACACCAGATGGACTGAAGTGGAATGTTAGCGAGGATACAGAGTTTGCTGTTTACTCTCCCCTCTTGCAAGCACGTCTTAAATTCAGTGGGAGCCCACTGCAGCAGGAGCTCTGGTAAATAGTTTCAAACTCCCAGGAGCCCTGGCACCTCCCACAGGGTTTCAGCCTGCAGAAGGCCCCAGGGCTTGTGGCCTCAGCCCTGCAGTGTGTGCTGGGGCTCAGGGCTTCAGCCCCAATGTGAGCCCCCCCCCCCCCCAATGGGGCTCCAGTAAATAATTGTTGAGAACTTAAGCCCCGCTTGCAAGTGAATTCCTCCCATCAACTGAGCTTGCAGTTCAAAGCAGAAGTGGAAAAGGGAATAAAAACCCCTGACAAGGAGGAACAGTATCTTTATGCTGCTTGGACTGTGGGGACAAGATTTCTAGGCATAAGCAAAAAATTCCCAGTGCTTTGCTTGGGTTACCCTAAAGGACATCTAGAGCTTGCTTATTGTAGAAGTTCCTGTTATTTTTGAAGCTTGAGATTTGTGTGTGTTTGCCTGCTTTAACCTTGTAAATAACTCCTGTTTCCTTTTCCTAGTTAATAAATCTTTAGATGGGTTATTATAGTATTGGCTACAAGCATTGTCTGTGGTGTGAGATCTAAAGTACAATTGACCTGGGTAAGTGACTGGTCCTTGAACCCAAACGTTGCTGTGATACTCAATGTAAGGGACCGTGTCACAAAGGCAGGGTCCCCTGGGTGGCGAGACAGACCAGAGTGCCCACGGAGACGCTGTGATGCTCTGGTTAGGCTGTTACGGAGCCCGAGGAGTTTGCACTTGATCGCCGGTTGGGAACAGTCTGCCCTGAGCTTAGTACTCACACTCTTGAGCCACTGCAGGACAGTTTGCCACAAACTACTAAGGGAAGTGCAGGATTCTCCACTTCTTGACACCTTCAGAGCCAGACTAGAGGCCTTTCTGGAAGATGCTTTAAGGTATGTCTACACTGCACGCCCAGCTAGCATGGCTATAAATAAATGCTATAAATGGCAGTGTGAACAGTGAGGCTTAGCTTGGGCAAGTAGCCTCGTGTCTCACCCAGGCCAAGCCCCAGGGACGCACAAGTTCCCATGTGCCATGCAGGGGCGCAGGGATCAGGCTCCACGACCCAATGGCGCTTGCAACCTTCGACTCTACGAATCACTAGCCCAGAGGAGAACCCAGGAGTCCTGGGCAGTGCTTCTATATCGTGATGCCAACTTTTCCCAACCTAGCGCTAAAAATATCCCAAATCTGGTGAAAAATTCCCAGATAAAGTTTTTTATTTCAAAATCTCAAAGGAACGTAATATGTGTGTTTTTAATAACTATATAATATATATTATATCCAAATTCTTCTTATTCGTTCAAGATATTTCACATTTATTATAATTTTTATACATATAGACGTGTTTTTCAATTTTAAACTTGTTACTTATACAGTAAATAAAATATTTAACACATGAGGAGTAGGATCGAAATGATAGAAAACAATGTATTTTACACAAATTTCACTATTTTAAAAATAAAAGTATTAATAAGTACAGCATGTGCCCTACAGTGAACTGTACATCAAAGTTACTTTGAAAAAATAAAAAGTAAACATATGATTATAAAATAAGATAAAAAAGCAAACAGAACAAATAACACTCTTTTATATAATTTTCCTTATTATTATAATCTCTGAGTTTTATCCATTTTCTGACTCATGGTCTGAGTCATCACTAGGAACATCATTACCATCATTAATATTTTTACTAGTTTTATCACTATCATTTTTCCTGTACATATTTTTACAATGTAAGTACAAGTGCTTAATAGTAATTACAAAATTAAAATATTTCTCTTGCTTTGCTTTCCAAGCTGACCTTATAACTACACTAGAATTGAGTGTTTGGTTGTCATACAGTTTCTTGTTGTGGTTTTTATGTCAGTTACCATGGAAAAAAATCTTTCACATGCTGCATTTGAATGCGGTAATGTGAAAACCTGTTTTAGCCAGTTCAGATATATTTGCAAACATGAATTGACCTGAATAATCTAAATTCATTAACTTTCAATTTTTCTACAAGTTCCTCAGTCTCAGTTTGCGCCAAAACATTGCTAATTATAGCAGTACATTTATCTTTCTTTAATGTTACTGCCTCAGCAATTTTGGAATCAGGGAAACATTTTTTAACTACTTCAGTCAAGTGTTCTACAGATTGAATACTGACATTGTGTTTAGCAAAGTAACAGGCCATTCTAATCTCTGCATTTTTAACTTGCTCTTCAAATTTTTGTGCTTTTTTAATTTCACAATCTTGTTTATTAAACATATCATCAATTTTCTTTGTATTAGATACTGTCTCAACCTTTTGTTTACGTTTTTTACCATTAGCATGCTTATCTAACTCACTAGTACAGGGGTCGGCAACGTTCGGCACGCAGCTCGCCAGGGTAAGCACCCTAGCGGGCTGGGCCAGTTTATTTACCTGCTGACGCGGCAGGTTCGGCCGATCGCGGCCCCCACTGGCCGCGGTTCGCCGTCCCGGGCCAATGGGGGCGGCAGGAAGCAGCGCGGGCCGAGGGATGTGCTGGCCGCGGCTTCCCGCCGCCCCCATTGGCCCGGGACAACGAACCGCGGCCAGTGGGGGCCGCGATCGGCCGAACCTGCCACATCAGCAGGTAAATAAACTGGCCCGGCCCGCTAGGGTGCTTACCCTGGCGAGCCGCATGCCGAACATTGCCGGCTCCTGCACTAGTACCTGCCTGGATTTTTACATCACAACATTTGCAATAAGCTAAAAAACGATTGTTTTCTACTTTCTGCAGCCAGTCTTTGTATTTACCTTCTTGAAGCCACGAGTCTTGAAAGGCTTTTTTGAAAGTAGATGGCTTCTCTTTTGGTGGAAGTTCACCCCGAGTCTTCAATACTCTGTTGGGGGTGCTATCCCGTTGTTTTCGTTTCGACATGGACAGATCTTTGTCTACTCCTGCAGTCCTCTTCCTCTTCTCACCAGCCGTACTGGTCCCTTTAGTCATTTTTTATGTTGGATAAAAAATGGAAAGAGATCTCTGAAATAATGGAATGCGATAATTAGTATAATGTATATTTCAATTTATATTTAAATCAAAGAAGGGAACATATTATATATTATTACCTAACCCAGTAGGCGCAGATATTTAATATTTGCCTGGAGGAAGGTGCTGTTACAAATTTATGAACAGCTGAATGCTCTGGTCCACATTCTCTGTGCAACTGCAAGAACGAAATACAAAATTTTAGGGATTTAATGACAGATCAAGAAACTAATCATAATCAGTAAGTATTGCAATATATTTAATTATTGGAAGAAACCTTACCTAGAAGATAAATTTGATAACCATCGCCTCATTACCTGCCAGCCAACTGTTGCTGAGGTTGGTTTGTTGCGAGTGCATGTGCGCACTTGTCACTTCACTTGTGCTATCATGATATAGTACATTGAAGCACCACCAATAGGAGAGCGGCACGATTTTATGAAAATCACGTGACAAATATTCACCAATCGAAGAACACATTTTGAGGGAAATTTAAAAGAAGCGCAAATATTTTACTTTTTATGAAAACTTCCCAGGATTTTTGAGATTTGGAAAGTCTTTTACTTTTTATGAAATTTTCCCAGGATTATTTAGGTTTTGAATGAAAATTCCCAATTTCCCAAGTTGAAACATTTTACTCAAAAATTCCCAGAGTTTGGGAAATTTCCCAGGATATAGAAGCCCTGGTCCTGGGGACTAGAGCTCCGCCCCCCAGCCGGCCTCCGTGCCTGGCCCCGCCCAGAGGGGAGGAGCCTCCCAGGAGTTCCAATAAGGCCACACTAAAGATGGCGCCAGGAAGGCAACAGGGCGCTGCTGGATTAGCGCATGCGTATTGTTGGCACCTGAAGAGCGAGTCTAGCTTTTACCCATGCGCATTGCCTGAGGCTGGGGCGTGGAGAGAGTCACGCCTGCGCAGTGTCTGAGTTCGACAGCGGCGCCTGCGCAGTACCCCGGGCGGGGCGGCCCAGCGGCTGCGCACTGGCTGCTCCGGGTCCCGATACAAGATGGCGGCGGAGGGGAGGGCGCGGCGGAGGCGGGACGTTAGCAGGAAGCGGAGCGCTCTCCGGTGCCCCCAGCCCCTGACCTCACACGCAGGTACCGGCAGCGCCCGGGTGGGCAGGGGCCGCGCCCCGGGAGATGAGGCGGGGCGGGGCCGCGCCGCCGGGAGGGGGGTGTGAGGGACCCGCGCGGCTGAGGGGGAGGCGGCCCCGGGTCCTCGGCCGCCATCTTAGAGTCCTGCGCGCCCTGCTCCCGGCCGCCGCTGTCCGCGCGAGGCCCGGCCGCGGGCTCCCTCTGCCGCCGCGGTCTGGGGCCCGGGAGCGCGCACGGGGACGGAGCGGGAGCGGGACCGCGTCCCCGCGCCTGCGCACTCCGGGAGCCGGGCAACAAGCGCGGGCGCGTGAGCAGGCCGCGGGCCCCCGGCGCGGGGCAGGGGCGGGCGGGCACTAATGCGGCCTGTTCTCGCCCCGTAGCGCCCGCCGCGGGCCAGGCGCGCCCCCGCCCGCTGTGAAGATGCGGCCGCAGCCCCGCGCAGCGCACGGCGTGGCTGGAGAGGAGAGCGAGGCCCGCGACCCAACCCGCAATTGTAAGTAGCTCGGCGGCGCCCACGGAGCTCCGCGACCCCGGCCCGGCTGGACGCCGCTCGGCAGCGGGGAGCCGGGCCCTGCTGTTCCGCGTCTCCTGGCCGGCAAGGGACGGCGCCTCCGATCGCGGGATCTCCAGCCTCCTGCCTCCGCCTCTGGGTATCGCCGTCGCCTCCGCAGCCCAAGTGCCCGGCTCTGCCTGACCCTGCACCAGCTGCGCCGCGCCGCGCTCCCGGCGCGCACTGCCTCTCGCTGTCACGGGCTCTTTCAGACTGTACGCTAGGCTCGTGTCATTTCTGTTTGATGTTCATGTGAGTTAACACAAGTGCATTCTTCTGCTTCTTACCAATGACCTTCCCATGTGTTCCCCATTAAAAACAACAACCAAATCATTAGTTTGTCAGTGTCATTCTCAATAGAAATAGCCCGGGGGCTAGGATGGATACACTCTGGGGTTGAGCAATTACAGTTCCATAGGCTGTGCTGCCAGACTGACACCCAAAAGCAGTGCGGAAATGAGTTGTGATGGTGTTCAACTTTCCCAGCCCCAGCGAGCAGCCGACAGGAACTATCTTCAAAATGTCTCCCCCCTCTGCTGCTAATTCCTAATGGCCGCATCCGTCCTTCTGTCTGATTATAGAGCGAAACATGTAAAATCCCCTATTGATGAAGTGGAACAAATCATGCTCCTTCTGGCTGTACTCCCTTGCTGTGTGTCTTCTTCCACCTTACTGTACTCTGTTTTGGTAGTTACCACTTCCAGGTTATAAGCTCTTTGGGGCAGGGACCAGATCTTATGTCTGTAAAGTACTGTACACAACACTGATAACATAACCAATATATAATGGTTATTTTGGATCCATTTTAAGTCCGAGCATTGGTGAGATACAGGCCAAACTGCTCCTCCAAATATTCCCATCAGCATGGCCCACTGGAGAGAGAAGGGGACTGGGTATAAGGGACCTGGGTTTATAGTCTACTCAGCCACACTTTCTTCAGTGAGTTGGGAAGAATCACTCTCTCTGCTTCCATTTTCCTGTCTGTAAATGGAGATGGCACTTCATTTGTTAAGTGCTTTAAACTCTATGGATGAAAAGCATTAGCTAAATATTATTATATACGCCACATATCAAACCTTGCACCAACTTCTGTCATTTTATTTAACACTTTGTAGCCTGTAAATACCTGTAGCTTCTTGAAGTACACACCTGGTTTATTTTGGGCCTTACCCCACTACATTTAAGTATAATGCACACAATCTATAACGGAGGACACACCAGCAATCACATTGAATAAGCATAGGCTTGGGTCTTTTACATATTTTTCTAAAGAGGAAGGAATAAAAGCTTTTAAAAGTCAGACAAGATGGGTGATTAATGGACTATGTAATGAAGCTTGTGAGGCCGGAGCCCTGTGAAACACAGATTCCAGCTATGGTCTGGTGCATAAACGTGACTTTAGCGTGGGGCTGAGCTGTTGCTTTTTTCCTGCAAAATGATTGAGCTAGTTTTGCAGCCTCTGCTCACTCCTGGTTAGGATGACTGTAGAAGTCACCCTGGGGTTAGAGTGGAGGAAACACAGCACAGATATGCAAAATTAATATAACTTCTCCACTTGCTGAAGGGTCTAAATATTTGTATGCTGTGGTGCAGGCTAATAGGTGCTCTCGGATAATATACAGCCTTTCAGCTGTGGGCTTGTCTCTTGCCTGGCTCTGGAGAATCAAGACTTCTAGAAGACCTGCACGCTTCCATTAACCCACTATATTGCCTTTACTGGCGCTTCCATTAACCCACTATATTGCCTTTACGGGGAGAAGGAAGGAGGGTGGTTCCCCCTTTGTGGCACCTCCCCCGCCAGGCATGCCTACCAATACACTTCAGTTCTGACCTGCACCATATTCTCCTTTTGTAGTTACAGGCAGCCAGTGCTCATTCCTGATTCGTAGAACTTCCTTCTATTCCACTTCTGCTGAACGTACTGCCTGTTGTGATGTGTGCAGGAAGGGAGTAGACTGAGTGACCACCAGATTTATCACGTGACCTAGGATTTTAACATGGGTCTCTATAGATGAAAGATGAGAGCATGGTCACTTTGCACTATTATTTTATATTAGTGCCACTTAAATAAACTTCTTTAATGGCAAAGAGGTGCCACTGTCTTAGATACTGAATTGGGGGGGACAGAAGGGTGGTGAAATACAAAGGCACCTGCCCAGTTGGAGTTGGGAAAACGGGGGTAACTGCTGAAAACTCCTTAACATTCATCCCTTTTTCCTTGCTTCACTGTAGAGCCAGCATGTTTAGGTTTGATAGAGAAGCCATCTCTGATACTTGACCCAGGACAAGTGTTTTGATAGCTTCACAGGGAGGGTTGACTGAGAAGAGAAGAGCCTGTCTCTCCAACTGACAACATTTAATAATACTTACAGGATGCTTTAGCAGTATGACCTAATTAACCTCCACGTTCCCTTTTGTGGAGAGAGATAGGAGTGTCACCCCCATTTTGCAGCTCAAGAAATTGAAGTACAGAGAGGTGTGGTAGCTTGTTCAAAGCCCTGGAGCAAGTCAGTGACAGGACCAAGGAGTTCTTGCCTCCCAGCCTGTGTTTGCTTGTGGATCTCACTGGTTGTCTTTCTAAGAGCAGTGGAATTATTTTATGTAGTACTTGAATGTTTAATAGATGCCTCAAGTTTAAAGCTAACAAAGTTTGTGTGTGTATATATTGTTTTAAGCCAATGCTATCTTATAAAGATTATGGGAGCAGATGAGGGTGCACTCTGTTCCTGGTATGGTTGAGATGGGGGAGGGCTGCATATGTTCTCAGGTGAGAAGTGGTTTCTCTTCCAGGTAGGCCAGTAGGGTATCAGACACTTGACCTTTCTGATGTCTAGTTGTAAGTTGTGTGTTTTTTAATGCTGCTAAGTGATTCCCCTCTTGTGTGCTGTTCAGAGTTAAAAGTTCCTATTAATCAGTGTGTAATTAGGTTAACAGCCATCTGTAACAGCTTTCTGCCCTGGAGTCAGGTGCTCCCCCACCCAGTTTCAAGCCCTCTGTTGTTGCTGATACAGGATTGTATTGCTAGAGCTAAGCTGTTGAACTGGCTCTGGGCACAGGGCCAGCCTTGCACAAATCATATTTTGATGTGCTGTTTGTGTATATTTTCTCTAGTGCATGTGCTGAGAAATGGCCAATGAGAATCACGGCAGCCCCGGGGAGGAAGCTTCTCTGATGAGTCACTCACCTGGTACCTCTAACCAGAACCAGCCCAGCTCCCCGAAACCCATCCGACTGGTGCAGGACCTGCCAGGTACTTGTTCTGCTGTTTAGGGGGTCAGGGATATGATTCTGGAGCCCTGTGGCAGCAGAGAGGGAGAGGGGAAAGTTTAGGGTAAGGAGCCTCTCTGAGTGGTAGAGGGGATTTTGGGATGATATTTCCCACCCCCCACCCCTAGTTTGGCATGTGCTGTGACAGTGATGGGGACTGGAGCAGCAGGGTTGCTGTCCAGGGCTGCTCTTGTGCTGATACTTTTCCTCTCTCCTAGATGAGCTGGTGCAGGCTGGCTGGGAGAAGTGCTGGAGCAAACGGGAGAATCGCCCTTACTACTTCAACCGTTTCACCAACCAGTCACTGTGGGAGATGCCTGTCCTGGGACAGCACGATGTCATTGTGAGTAACTGTTTGCCTCAGGTGGTCATAGTGATGCGGGGATGCCCTACTGGGATTTATATGGCACTCCTGTTGGAGTGGGATTATAGAGAGAGAGCTCCTCTTCTGAGGGTCTGCTCCTCTCTTGGGATGAAGGTGTCTGGTACTGGCAGGACACTGTGGGGAAGCAGCTTACCCTGCTACAAGTGTCTTATCTGGCCTTGGCTAGGCATTTCTCTTTTTGGGGTGGGGACACTGCTGGAATTACCTACTCTCTTCATGTGTCAACCTATAATGCCCCAGTTTCTCTCCACTTGAGAGATTGGGGCAATGAAATGGGGAAGACGAGAGCTTGTTCTCTCCAGTTGGAGTTGTGGAAGGCTTGTGAACTAATGATTCTTGTTGTAACTATCCTCTTAGTCGGATCCTCTGGGATTGAATGCTGCTCCAATGCCTGCGGAAGGAGGAGTGTTGGAAACCACTCCGGAGAGCAAGCCAAGGAAGAGGAGACTCTCTGAGGAAGTTCAGCCCAGTGGTAACAGCGTGAAGAAAGCTAAGGTGTGTCCTAGTTCTCTGTAAGGTGTCCTTAAGCACATCCAGGTTGGACTAAACACTAGAATTAATGTCAAATATAGTTTAAGATTAGACAGAAGGAGGGCGGCTACTAAAGAATTGGCCAGCAGATGACAGAGCTGAGTTACTCATGGAAGCTCCTACAAGAACTGAAGATTCTGTGGCGACACATTTTGAATATTGAGGAAAAACCTGGGTTGCTGAGGGAAAAGGGAGTGGAACTGAGGCAGTCTGCACTGGGCTAAGGCTGCTGAATGCCTGGAGAGCAGAGAAACGCCTACAAAAGGGATTAAGGTGACAGGATGACTCCAAATTTCTGACTGTCTCCTACTACAGATAATGTGTCTAAGTACAGTGCAGCAAGTGGGCAGAGCCTTGTGTATCAGCCTTCTGAGCCTGAAAGGGGCATGCTCAGGATCTAACTGATCACCATATGTGGCATTGGGAAGGAATTTTCCCTCTAGTCATGTTGGCAGTGATCTTGGGGAGGGAGGGGTAGTTCGCCTTTTTCTGAAACATGTGGGTGTGGGTCACTTGCCAGGATTATCTGGATATATCTCACTTAATCATGTCTATGCCATTGCAGAGGCCTGGGGCACTTGTGCCCCTAGTTCCCTCCTATTCTTTCCCCGTGCACAGAACAGTCTGGTCTCCTGTGGGCTGTGATACTTTAATCAAATTTTGGTTGCTGGGTTAGTGTGCAGGTGCTGACTGGTGTTGGTGGCCTGCGATATACAGGTGGTCAGACTGGATGATCTGGTGGTTGTTTCTGGCCTTGCATGCTGTGCCTCTAAAGGGAAGGTCTCCTGTCAAACCAGCCTGAAAGTAACCACTCCTACCAAACCAGGAAGTCAACCGAAAGGTGCTTCCAGTAATGAAAGGCCAAAGATATCAGATTCCATAGTGCACAGCAGATGGGAGGCGGGAGGCTGTGTCCCAGAGAGAGTGAGGCATTCATTTGAGGGAGGTGATGAGGGCTGAAAAGCACAGGCCACGGTGAGAGAGAGAGCACACAAATCTTGCTGCTGTTGATCAAAACTGCAGCAGCTGAATCTGGGAGCATTAGCAAGCACAAACCAGTTGGCAAAGAGAAGATTCTTCCTAGCTGTTATTTTTGTGAGATGGTGACTGGGCTGTGAAAGAGAACATGTTAGGGAGGTGTCCTGGAGGACTTTACAGCCAAGAATCTGTGAGTGAATCTCTGTGAATTGCAACATTCTCTGAGGATTGAGTAAATGGGAGGAGTAAGGATAGGAATACGATGGGAGGATAAGCTGAAGGTAAGCTTTGAGATAATTGTGTTCAAATGAAAGATGTTCAGTTGTTGCTGATAAGAGTTAATGTTTCTGTTCAGAAGTTTTACAAAGTGGTGGTCGCTGCGCTGTGACAGGAAAAGATATTTAAGCCTCATTAGCCTGAATTCCTAGAGTGGCACAGAGTAAGTAATCCTAAAGGAATCTCTGTACAAAGGCACTGTCTTCACTGTGTGTCCCTTCCTTCCATGTGTGAGACTTGTATTAGAAACAGAAATCAAGGGGGCCTGGAACTTGATCTCAAAGAGTCACCTGAACTGTTCAAGGTCAGAGGACAGCCCCAGTTACTGTCTAGTAACTCAGCCCCATGTCGCCTGGCACCCAAAGAACAGGAAAATCGGACTCAGACCTATACCCAATAGTTATTGTACTTGTGGCGGTGAGGGAATTGTGTGTGCCTCTGTGCTGGGAAATGGGCTATGACTGAACAATGGGGTAATGTAGGTGCCCATATTTGTGTATGCCAGAGGCAACGTGAACATACTCTGTCTCTAGCAATCAGCTGGGCATCCTGAGTTCTGCACTGTTGAGGGAGTGATTTGGGGGATAATCGGCATGGTGCGCCAGTGCCTTACTTTCTAGGGTAATGACTGGCATTTCTCACTCTCAGGTGGATGTTCCAGGGACCCCTACTGCCCAGCCAGTCCCCAGTTCTCCCAGTATTCCAGGAACCCCTATTTTAAAGTTGTGTGGTATTACACCCGAAGATAAACAACAGGCAGCTCTTTTACGACCAACTGAGTGAGTTGTCTCCTCTTTGCTTCTGCTCTTTCCTTGTTACCAAGTTGGGGACAGCAGACTTCCCCCATGCCTGTGAAGGGGAACTTGGCAGGCTCCAGGTTGGGGAAGGCTGGGTGGTTCAGTCTTCTGACTGCTGGTACGTCCCAAGGTGACTTCTTTAAGGGGAGACAATTGGTTAAATATCTGACCATCCTGACGACCGTTGCTTCTGCCGCAGAGTATACTGGGACCTGGATATCCAAACAAATGCAGTGATTAAGCAGAGGGCACCCTCTGAAGTGCTGCCTCTGCACCCCGAGGTGGAGCTGCTTCGATCCCAGCTCATACTGAAGCTGCGGCAGCATTACCGGGAGCTCTGCCAGCAGCGAGAGGGTAAATTCTTGTGTCTCTCTCTCTCTCTTTCCCCCTACCACTGCAGTGCCTTGCTTTCCTTCCTTCTGTCTCATCTTCATCTGCCCATCTAGTCTGTCTCTCCTCTTCCCTGTTCTTTGCCTTCCTTATGTGGCTTTCTAAAATTGTGTCAAAGAGCATAAGATTGTAGACTTCTCAAGCAGAGCTTGCATGCAGCAGGATGAGACCCTGATCCAAGCATCTAGGCAGTGCCATAATTAGGGCTCTACCAAATTCATGGTCCGTTTTGGTCAATTTCATGGCCATAGGATTTTAAAAATCAAAATTTCATGATTTCTGCTATTTAAATCTGAAATTTCAGTGCATTGTAATTGTAGGGGTCCTGACCCAAAAAGGAGTTGTGGGGGCGGTCGCAAGGTTATTGTAGGGGGGTTGCGGTACTGCTACCCTTACTTCTGTGCTGCTGCTGGCGGCGGCGCTGCCTTCAGAGCTGGGCAGCACGAGAGCGGTGGCAGCTGGCCAGGAGCCCAGCTCTGAAGGCAGAAGTAAGGATGGCATGTTGTGGTATTGCCACCCTTGCTTCTGCGCTGCTGCTGTTGGGGTGCTGTCTTCAGAGCTGGGTGCCCGGCCAACAGCCGCCGCTCGCCAGCCACCCAGCTCTGAAAGCAGTGCAGAAGTAAGGGTGGCAATACCGCAACCCCACTAAAATAACCCTGCGGCACCCCCCCACAACACCCTTTTGGGTCAGCTCCCCCAATTTGAGAAATGCTGGTCTCCCACGTGAAATCTGTATAGTGTAGGGTAAAAGTACACAAAAGACTAGATTTCATTGGGGGAAGACCAGATTTGACAGTCCGTGACGCGTTTTTCATGGCTGTGAATTTGGTAGGGCCCTAACCATAATACTAATATTAAATAGTAATAAGCAAACTTTTTTTCTTATCCTCTAGGGATTGACCCTCCACGGGAATCATTTAATCGCTGGATGTTGGAGCGGAAGGTAGTGGATAAAGGGACAGACCCTCTGTTACCAAGCAACTGTGAGCCAGTAGTCTCTCCTTCCATGTTCAGAGAAATCATGAATGACATTCCCATCAGGTACTGCTCAAGCAAAGTGCACCTGTGGGGTTTCTGTTCTTGGGGTATTCTAGGGGTTTTCCTAGGGGATTCTTTACTGCTGAGTTTCACTTTCCCCAGTGGAGAAGCAGCAAGCTTGAGTGAAGGGTGGGAGCTGGCCCTGATGCTTCCTGCTTGGTGTGGTAACTGGGAGCTGACTGTGATGTGTGTGTATTTGTATTTGTTTCAGATTATCCCGAATCAAGTTCCGTGAGGAAGCCAAGCGACTGCTATTCAAATATGCCGAGGCTGCGAAACGGCTTATTGAATCCAGGTTGGGATTGTCTCTTGCAGTTTGTATTATCAGCTTCTGAGAGCAGAGAATATTCTAAAGCCTTTCTAGAAGTGGCAGTTGCATCCCCACCTTGAATTCTTCTCAGTATTGGTCACCTCTTCTCAGTAAGAACAAAGCAGGACTAGAAAAGACCCCCAAGAAAGGCAATGAAAATGATCGGCAGCATCCTGTGGGGGAGCAGATCAGTAGGGCATGAGTTTGGAAAGATTTATGCTATTGAGATTGGAAAGAAGACGAGGAGATAGTGAGAATCTGTGAAATGCCTGGCACAGAGAAGGCCAACTGGGTGCTGTGTATCCTTGTGATAAGACAAGAACAGTAGGCACCTATGGTAGGAAAAGGCAACCAATTTAAAATGGATAAAAGGTAATATTACACAGCGTGTGAATGCTCTGTGGAACTCTCCATTACAGGATAGTATTGCGACAAATAGGTCAATCCTTTATTTTTGCTAGGCTTTCTATTAATGAGGATAGTATGTGCACAAGTTAGGTTAAAAATGATAAGAGCTAAAGATCCTTCAGGATCAGGAAGAAAGAACAAATTCCTGGCTGAGGTACAGAATGGCACAGTGAGATGCCATATTACTTTTCATTGAGCAGCATTGGTGGCTGAAGCAAGGCAGAGCCCTGCCCCAAGGAGCTCAAAATTTAAACCCTATACAGATAGTCCAGTCCAGACATAGTAGAACAGGGGTCCCCAACCTTTTTCGTCTGGCGGGTGCCAGACGAGCCACGGAGGACCATGGCGGCAGATGAGCATCCGCTGAAATGCCGCTGACAAGCGGCAACATCAATAGGCGTCGCCGCCGAAATGCCACCAAGAAGCAGCGTCATCCAGAGGCATCGCCGCCGAAAATCGGCAGCATTTCGGCGGCGACACCTCTGGATGACGCTGCTTCTCGGCGGCATTTCGGCGGATGCTTGTCCGCCGGCCAGTACGCTGGTGCACTTAGATGCCCCAGCGGGTGCCATGGCGCCCGCGGGCACCACGTTGGGGACCCCTGTGGTAGAAGGTTGCAGCTTCCATTGATTCAGTTTTAATTTTAGTTCATTGGGGAGTGGAGGATTTTATGCCTTCCCTTGACGCTTCCAGTAGTGGACACCTTTGGAGATGAAAGGACCATTAGTCAGTTAGGACAATTCCTTCACTTACCTCTCCTGTTGCAGAGAGGAGAGCAGCCATCTACATTGTCTTGGAGACAGCATGGCAGGTCCTGATCAGGCAGGCGTCTGAGAAACTGCCCACAGGAATCCTGGATGGCAGTGAGAGGGCACTGCATTGCGGAAGACACGGCTGCCACATTTCCCCCACTGATAGCGGGGCCTGTGTTGGGAAGGGACATGTCACAGCAGCTGTGGGGTAAATTCCTATTTCCCCATTGTGTGCAGGAGTGCATCACCAGACAGTAGGAAAGTTGTGAAATGGAATGTGGAGGACACCTTCAGCTGGCTGCGACGGGACCATTCAGCCTCTAAGGAGGACTACATGGTCAGTATCCCCTTTCCAGCTCGGTACAACTGAATGCACTGAATTGAAGAAAAGGTAGAGGGCAAGGAAAAGCCCCTCGTTGGATAGTTTGTGGTTGTCTTCTCACTTACAGCTGCTTTGTGAGATAGAAGTGTTACCTGCACAAAATTCTCTGCTACTCACAAGCTCTAGGGGCACCCACCCTTACCCTGTTCCTAGGGCTCTGGTGTAACCCTGCACTCTGTGGGTTTGCGGGGTCTTTTACCAGTGAAAGAGCTTTACACGGTAATATCCTGCTTAACCTCTATTTATTAACAATCACCAAAACAGAATGCACACGCTACGCAGACAATGCTCACCACTCCCAATAAGGCAGATGATGGCCAGTCAGGATCAGGCCATCTAGGGGACTCCAGCTTCTGCACGGTGTGGTGGTTGGCAGCGTGTTGAGGTCTGGCAGCTGATCTTGGGGCTGTGTCCCGGAGTTGCTCATTTTACTAAAATATTACTAAACAATTTTCTAACCAATCCTAACATATCAAAGAACCAGACAGAGACCATACAGATTAAACCAGAGAAATAGGGACCAAAAGGCAAAACAATAAAGTATAGATTTTACAATCACAACTGTTAAGTGATTTCTTGCCCGACAGAACGAAATCAAACAAAGTTTTCTTTAACCATCTTAAGATCTGTTTCTTTATCTGGTGATGGTGGGTACTGTTAGGACAGGAGCCTTCTTAATAATCCAATATTACATTGATTTGATGCAATTTAGATGGAATGTGAGGATGTGACTTTCTGCTTCTTGGCTAATGGCTGCTGCTCTCCTAATATGGCTGCAGACAAAGGCCTTATCCTTACAGAGGAGAGAGCCTTGTGGGGGGGTGTAACCCCGAGAGAGAGTGGACCCCCGGGAGAAGGGCTGTCTCACTGAAAGGGGCACCCCCCACACACCGCATGGGGCCAAGAATGGGTACAATCTGTGAGTCTGTGACACCTTGTTAGAAGCCCGTGTGAATTTGGTGAAAGGCTGATGGAGAGTTGGTGATTGTGGTGTGTAAGGGCCTCTCTCTCTCTCTGACCCTGCAGGACCGCCTAGAGCACTTACGTAAGCAATGTGGGCCCCATGTGTCTGCTGCAGCCAAGGACTCTGTTGAAGGCATCTGCAGTAAGATTTACCACATATCGCTCGAGTATGTCAAGCGGATCCGGGAAAAGCATCTTGCCATCCTCAAGGAGCACAATATATCTGGTAGGCAGCAAGCTCTGAAGAGGCACAGTACAGCGCAGCACATGACAACAGAATGATGGAATGCAACCTAGCCTGTCCTATTCAAATGCAACTCGTTGTAGTGCGGGGCGGTGTGCTTTCTGAATCCTAGGGGCCATGTTTGATTAGGGTAGACCTGGTGGGTCCAGTGGTAGCTCAAGTGACAATAGCACAGTAGGAGAGCATTGTCTGGTTCTCCTTCCTTCCCCGCCACCTTCCACCTGCATCTTGAAGACTAGATGGCCAGTATCCTCTAATGCCTCCCAGATGTCTGCTTCCTGCCCCACCATTTCTCCATTCCCTCCTCCTGGTCCCTACTTCCTCCCTTACAAACCTGCTATCTTATTTCTGTTAGGCTGTGTCTACACTAGTGATCTTACAAGCGGCACAGCTGTACCGCTGCAGGTGCACTCCTGTGGGGTCTCCCGTGTAGCCGCTCTATGCCGACGGGATAATTAAACTACTCCCAATGAGTGACAGTAGCGATGCTGGCGGGACATGCTCTCCTGCCAAGTCACTCGTGTATGGGGTTTGTTTGTTTTTTTCCCCACCCCTGAGCAATAAGTTTTTTGCTGACATAAGTGTTAGTGTAGACATGGCCTTAGACTCCAGGTTACAATCTTCCCTGGGCCCCACAGCAAATTAAGCAGCTGTTGCTGATCTGCATAGGCATCAGCAGGGGGCAATAGAGAGATTCTTCTTGCAGCACCAGCCTGGGGGCCTTGATTTTCCTCTTAATCTGGCTTGTCTAGTGTTCCAGTTTACATCAAAAGCCATAGCTTTGTGTCTATGGATGCCCAGAACATTCCCTGAAATCTTGGGATTGATTGGCTACAGTGTCTAGAGCAGCGGTCGGCAACGTTCGGCACGCGGCTCGCCAGGGTAAGCACCCTGGCGGGCCGGGCTAGTTTTATTTACCTGCTGACGCGGCAGGTTTGGCCGATCGCGGCCCCCACTGGCCGCGGTTCGCCGTCCCGGGCCAATGGGGGCGGCAAGAAGCAGCGTGGGCGAGCGATGTGCTGGCCGCGGCTTCTTGCCACCCCCATTGGCCCGGGACGGCGAACCGCGGCCAGTGGGGGCCACGATCGGCCGAACCTGCCGCGTCAGCAGGTAAATAAAACTGGCCCGGCCCGCCAGGGTGCTTACCCTGGCGAGCCGCGTGCCGAACGTTGTCGACCCCTGGTCTAGAGTTATTGTGTTACAGCCAGAGGAGTGCCATTGAGGTGAGTGTAGGGTCTTGCTTCACTTGGCCAACAAGTGTTTAAAGTAAGCTGCAGGTTCAGCTCTTAACTGGGTGCCTGAGTGGACTGCCTGGTTGACCTGTGATGTGACCACCCCAGTCCTGTCTCCTTATGTGTTTGGAGTGGGGCCTACTGCCGTCGCTCCAGACCCATCACTCCTGTCTTTGGGGTGGAGGTGGGGCCTGTCCCCTTAGTGTGCTTGGGTTCTAATGTGACTGTCTTTCTCTGTCTCCCACATAGCCGAGGTAGAAGCACCAGAGGTCCAGGACCGGCTTGTATACTGTTACCCAGTGAGACTGGCCATCCCTTCCCCACCAGTCCCCAATGTAGAAATGCACGTGGAGAACAATGTGGCATGTGTTCGGTACAAGGGGGAGATGGTGAAAGTGAGCCGCAACTACTTCAGCAAGCTGGTAAGGGCTGTACTTCAATCCTGCTGAGCAAGAGAAACACTCACCCTTGTGAATTGCCTTTTAATGGGAGCGGTCTGCCTTCTCCTTGCCTTCTGAGAGGGACTCTGAAACAGCATGGTCTCTTTCCACACTGCCAGGGGAATTCTGCCCAGTGGTGGCTGCTTGACTTTGAGAGAGAGTTTGAGAATTCAGAGATCCAGCGGGGAGTGTGGGGAAGAATGTAGAGGCCAAAGCAGGCCTCAGTCTATGACAGGGAACTATACAAACAATGAAGTATTTATGGACTGGCCTATGGGCTCAGAATGCTGAAGGGTCTAAGTGAAAACTGATCATTGCCTGCTGTTACCCAGCCCTTCAGTCTTAGGCCACTCGTTAAAAGGCCATCCATTAAAACTTAGAGTGCAGTGTATTTAGAGCCAATAAAAGGCAGCAATTCCTCCATGTGTAGGCATCCTGTGAAACACGTGTCATTACTGGTCACCGAGTGAAGGACCATGGCTAGGTCATTTTATGACCACTAACATGTAATAATGCAAACTAAAATCACAAGTTCACCTGTTTCAGGGTGTTAGCTGATCAGTGGTGGGGTCAGAAAGGAATCGCCCTCCCCATATGAGCAACTTTGCTCAGTTGGCCAGGTGCCTCATTAGCTTTTTGCCTTTGAAGCATCAGCTATTGGCTGCCTGTGCAGGACTCGACGGACCAGTAGTCTGATTAGAGATGATCGGCCTGCACAAATGTATAATGAGGGACAGTCCATGCCCTGAGGGAGAAAAGAATCTTAAAAACAATGAGCTCCATGGAGCGGGGCCGGCTCTTCGTTACATGTTTGTCCAGTGCCTAGCGCAGTGGGCCCCTGACCTGGCGGAAGCCTCTAGCTGCTACTGCCACAGGAGTGTTAAATAATAATACCTGCTGAAGTCAGGACAGCTCCTACCGTCTGTTGGGAGGCTTATCTGAAGAGTGGTGTTAGGCCCCCAGGGTCCTGATTTGTGTCACATGCCCACCCCACAGCAAGCCCCACTCTGGATGTGGGGTCTGTGGTGAAAAGTAAGTTCCCTCTAGTGTCTAGCCTGCAGTGTGCCACATTAAAAGTAGGAGTTCCTGAAAAATGCTACAAAGCTCTCTAACGTCTCTACCTCTCCCATCACCTCAGTGTCTGCTTCGCTCAATGGATGGGATTGTACTAGCATCCACCATCTCTGATTCCTTATAACTTCAGTCAGCATCCTGTGGCTCTCGAACTCTCCTGCTTCCTTTACTGCTATTTTTAATTACCTGGGTTTCTCTTCCAGTGGCTTCTCTATCGGTACAGTTGCATTGACGACTCTGGCTGTGAGAGGTTTCTGCCCAGGGTTTGGTGCCTTCTCCGTAGATATCAGGTACTGGTTCCTTCTCAGCTTTTGGGCAGCAGGCAGCTCTGGTGGAATTGTAATACTGACACTGTGAGCAGTGCTCTGGGAGACCCAGCAGAAAACTATGAACAATCGATCCAGAAATGGAGCAAAGTTGGGCTAAAACAGGGTTTTCTCTGAGATTTTAGGGTAGGGTGCTACGCTGGGGAACTATCACGTTGTCTTGACATAAGCCCTCAAGCTTGGAGAAGTACACACATTTACCAAATGAACCTGAGTTCCAGGTGAGGGGAGCTTCCTAGAAAGGAATGTGTGGTGATTGGTGATGTGTGATGGTGGGGCCCAGTTGGACGAAGTGTCTAGAGGGCAGTCTTGACTGTTCTGGAGACTTGAGAGTGTGGGGCAAAGAAGGGGTGCTGTCAGCCTGGTGGAATGGGGTATGTGGCCCTGGGTCAGAGTGCAGTGAGAGGGAAGCAGTGGTGGCGCTCAGCTCTTACGGGAATCACTCACAGAGGGTTTGCTCTCCTCAGATGATGTTTGGTGTTGGTCTGTATGAAGGAACTGGCCTGCAGGGGGCACTCCCGGTGCATGTCTTTGAAGCCCTCCACAAGCTCTTTGGAGTGAGTTTTGAATGCTTTGCCTCGCCCCTGAACTGCTATTTTAAACAATACTGTTCGGCCTTCCTGGACACAGATGGGTATTTTGGATCCAGGGGGTGAGTCTTGCATTCTGTTGCCCTTGCCATATGTATACCTATGTGCGTGCATTTTTGGCTGGGGTGGGAACTCTATCCTGGACTTAAGTTCTCATTGATGACAGCTAATAACTGATGACATCAAGAAGGCTGAGTTGTTCATTGCTATTTTGCTTCAGTCGTCACTAAAAAGATTAGTGGTGACCAGATATTCAAATAGTTAATATGGACAGCAAGAGGGAAAGAACACAAGCCAAAATACGGAAAGAAAAGGCTAAAGAATCTGAAGCAATCGCAGAACTTTTAGCAGTTATCTTTGAGAACTCCTGGAGGACAGGTGAGGTATCACAGGACTAGAAAAGGACAAACATTGAACCTATCTTTAAAAAGGAGAACAAAGAGGACCTGGGAAACAGTAGATTGCTTACAATTTGATTAATAGTGTCAAAATTAGGCTATTAGAAGATAATAGCAAATATATAATAAGGAATAGCTAGGATAGATTTGTCAAGAACAAATCATGTCAAACCAACCTAATTTCCTTCTTTGGCAGGGTTACTGGCCTACTGGTTGTGGGTCATGATATATGTTGATTTTTAGTAAGGCTTTTGGCACGGCCCCACATGACATTCTTATAAGCAAACCAGGGAAATGTGGTCTAGAGATGGAATTACTATAAGGTGGGTGCACAGCTGGTTGAAGGACTGTACTCAAAGAGTAGTTATCAATGGTTCGCTGTCAAACTGGGAGGATGTATCTAGTGAGTTCCCACAGGATTCAGTCCTGGGTCTGGTACTAGTCAATATTTTCATTAATGACTTGGATAATGGAATGGAGATGTGCTTATAAAATTTGGGGATGACTCTAAGATGGGAGGGGTGGCAAGCACTTTGGATGGCCAGGATTAGAATTCAAAATGAGCTTGATAAATTGGAGAATTGATCTGAATTCAGCAAGATGAAATTCAGTAAAAACAAGTGCAAAGTACTTCTTTTAGGAAGGAAAAATCAAATGCACGGCTGCAAAATGGGGAATAACTGGCTAGCTGGTAGTACTGCTGAAAAGGTTCTGGAGGTTATAGTGGATCACAGATTGAATGAGAGTCAGGAATGTGATGCAGTTGTGAAAAAGGCTAATATCCTTCTGGGGCGTATTAACAGGTGTGTCGTATGTAAGACATAGGAGGTAATTGTCCCGCTCTGCTCAGCACTGGTGAGGGCTCAACTGGAGTCCTGTCCCCAGTTCTGGGCACCGCACTTTAGGAAAGATGAGGGCAAATTTAAGAGAGTCCAGAGGCAAGCAACAAAAATGATAAAAGGTTTTAGAAATCCTGTTGTATGATGAACGGTTAAAAAAAAACTTGGGCCTGTTTAGTCTTGAGAACAAACAACTGAGGGGGGACTTTTTAGAACAGCCCTTTACAGATGTGAATAATGTTACAGAGGAGGCTGACCAATTGTTCTCCATGTCCGCTAGAGCTTGGATAGGAAGTATCTGCAGCCAGGGAGAGTTAGGTTAGATACTTGGAAAAACGCTCTAATTCGAAGCGTAGTTAAACTCTGGAATTGGCTTCCAAGGGAGGTTGTCGAATCCGCATAACTGGAGGTTTTTAAGAACAGGTTTGACAAACACCTGTCAGGGATGGTCTAGGTTTACTTGGTCCTGCCTCAGTACAGGGGGCTGGATTTGATGACTTTTTGGGGTCCCTTCCAGGCCTACATTTCTATGATTTACTTCAGGCCTGGTTGTGAGGGTATATGGGCATGGATTGGCTATGAAATGAACAGGACTGTGTTGCAGGCCCTGGATTTGGCTTGTTCATTAGGTCTGTGAATATAGGCCCCTCTCGTTCTGAAGGAAGAGGGAGCCTCAAACAAGAGATTGAAAATAGTGAACTTGGAGCCAAGGAATGTCGGCCTGCAGGTTCCCAGGTGAAGTGTCTCTCCTTGGTGACCGTTTGTGCCACAGGGGAAGTAAATGTGGCAGGCCCTGCCCTGCTAGGAAGTCAGGTTGCATGTGGCTGCCCTTTCACAGATGCTGATGGTTTCTAAGATGTTTGAATTAACAGTTGGTCCTCCCTAACTGGGATCTTTTCCCTTGTTCCCTTCAGCCCATTCCTGGATTTCTTCCCCATAAGTGGCTCTTTTGAGGCAAATCCTCCATTCTGTGAGGAACTGATGGATGCCATGGTCTCTCACTTTGAGGTACGTTCACTTATCCCTGTCACTGTGCTTGGACTGGGACAGTCCTCTCTCTCTCTCTCTCTCTCTCTCTCTCCTCTGCTGCTATCCCGCATCCCCATGGCAGGGTTACAGATCAGCAGGTCACTGAGGACTGGGGCAGCTCTTATGCTGGTCTCAGAGAAGGGTGCGTTTCCTTCTCACAGAGCCTGTCGTGCTTGTCGTTACTTGATCAAAAATAAGACTCTTCTTTTCTTTTCCTTGTGGATTAGAAACTGCTGGAGAGCTCCAATGAGCCCCTCTCCTTCATTGTCTTCATCCCTGAGTGGAGGGACCCTCCGACACCAGCCCTGACCCGCATGGAGCAAAGCAAGTTCAAGCGGCACCAGCTCATCCTGCCAGCCTTCGATCATGAATACCGCAGCGGGTCTCAGCATATCTGCAAAAAGTATGTCTTTCTCGCAAGTCTTGGTTGGGATGCTCTTGAGATGTACTGCATTTTAGAGAGGCCCTTGGCAGGAATCCCCTTCTCCGAGGTGACATTGGTTAGGGGTATGGAACAGGCTAAGAAAAAAGCGAAGTGACTTATCCAAAATGAACCTCGAGCACATCTCAGATTGGGCTCAACAGACAGTATCAAGGCTCACCATATTTGTGTATATTTCCCTACTATTAAAAATTGATGTCAGCCTCTCCCTCAGGGACATGTTTCTGACCTGTGTATGTCAGATTGTACTGTGGAGAAGAGCCATGTGCCACTCGCCAGCATACAGTCTGAGGAGAGTAGCTTTCTGGGCTTGTCAATGTCCTGTTGCCTCTGCCATTCAGTAACAGTTAAAAAGAAGCAGAAGCTTGGGCCAGTTTTCACCATTGGCGTCTGTATGGCAGGCTAACAGCTTGCTTGGTGGGCAGCAAGTTGGTTGGCCCAGGATGTCTGACAACATGATTTTTCGTAGCTGGGATGGTAGGAATTCCCAGCTGTGTATGTTGGAGTAGGAGCTACGCTGCAAGATCTGTACAGTGTTCCCTCTTCTCTAACTTGTTGAGCTTCTTGCAATCTTCCTGTTCCCCAGGAGCTAATGGTACTGCAGTATGTGCTTAGCCAGAGCAGCCCTTGTAGTGTCCATGGGAAGTAACACACACTGATTCTCTGAGGTTCTCCTTTGGAAGCCTCTTGACCCCATGTGGGCACCACAGAGCTCGCAGTGGGGTCCTAGCTATATAGCTGTATTGGCACGTCAGGACAGATACCTCCCAAGTGAGGGGCTGTGTGCTGCGTCTTTGAATTTTAACTCACCGGTATGGCTTTCTTTTAAGAGAGAATGGCTGTTCCTCAGTACGACAGAAGGGAAGGAGATGGGGAGGACATTAGTGTGGGAGGGTCCAGGTGCAGCTGAGCGACTGATTGGACAGGCCCACGAAGCGAGTACTGAGCGCCTGTTGTCTTCCCTTGCAGAGAGGAGATGTACTACAAAGCCGTGCACAACACTGCTATCATCTTCCTACAAAACAACGCAGGCTTCACCAAGTGGGAGCCCACGCCAGAGCGGCTGCAGGAGCTCGTCACAGCCTATAAGCACTCGGGACGGACCCTCAGTTCCACGGGTTCCTCCTCCACCTCCTCTTCCTCCTCCACTTCTTCCTCGACAGCAGATAAAGATCGGGAGACGGGCGGAGAGCAAAGCACCAGCCGGGAGACCAATGCCAATTAATCTGCAGAGGGCAGTGTGCGGGGACAGACAGCAGGGGGCGAAGGTAACAGTGCTCCAGAGGAGGGGAGGTTTGATGTGGCAGGTGGAGAGACTGCTGGCTGTGTAGTGCCAGGCCTGGGGGACTCTCTTCAGGCAGCTCCACACTGCTTGCTTTCCTCTGTAAACCTGCAAGGCCACTTTCCTCACCAGAGTCGAGGGAGATTCCCTCGCCTTATGCCCCGTGGGAAGAAGATCGGCTGCTGCCCTAGACGAGGGGCAAAGAAGCCAAACGTCGCAGCCATAGGAAGAGTCTGCAGCCCCTTCAAACACTAAAGCTCTGAGGAAGAGGCAGCTGGAGCTGGGACGGCTGCACGGATGAAGGACGGACGGACGGACGGACTGACAGACAGAGCTGTGGCCTAGAAGATCCCTGGCAGCTGGCTGAAGCCTGTCTTTTCCAAGAGAAAAGCCGGCAGAGGCCAGAGGCTCTTCCTGCTGGCCGGGCACATAACCCAGCTTCGTGTCCGTAGTGTAAATAGTTCTGTCCGTGGCGACCGTGCTCCCTGCAGGGTTTGTTTCCGTAGCATCCATGTTTCCTTTCCACATGTGCGAGTTCCGTGTTTGCCGAAGCTGTTTACCGTATACAAGAAAAGCAGAGAAAAGGAATTTCTTTTTGTGTGTAAAAACGTCTTTGCAGCTGTTTTGTAGTCGTTGTGGTTTTTACCCAGAGCCCTCTGGGCTTTATTTAACCTCCTTGGGTTTTGTTTTTTAAGGATTAATTTAACACCACTAACCGTTTTATTACTTTTATCAAAGAAAGCAAAGTAAAGTCTATTTTTGATTTTTGTTTCCTAGTTCTTAGGGACATTAAAAACCAGCATTACAGCTCCCCTTGGTGTCGGTGCTATTCCTCATCTGTGGGGCCGGGGACTGTCTGTGGGAGGCAGGGCCTGCCCTGCCCGCCCTCAGATTCACTGCCTTCTCCTGTGCCCCTGGACTGGGTGAACTCTAGGAAAATGATCATTTCTTACGGAATTACACTTTGAATCTGTTTATCTGTAGGGTTTGTGGGTTGAGTTGGGCAGAGTTGTGTGCAGCATTGCTAAAACACAGTATATCCAAAATGTCTGGGAGTTAAATAAAACTGGTCCAACGATAAATAGCAGAGACTGAGGCATAGGCAAGGGAAAAGAGACCATTTTGCTGAGATTTAAAATGGCACGTCAGTGAGAGGGAGAGATGGTAGGCACTCTAATACATCGGCCATAGGCTCCTTAGAGCCACGCCAGAGAGGGGCTTTCACTCCAGTAGTAGAAAGAATGTTTCAGAGGACATGGAGGGGGGAGGTATCAGCGTTCTGTTAGTGAAGTCAAGAGTAGGGAAAATTTGAACTGGCTCTTAGAATAACGGGGGAATCAGCTAATGGTGCTGAGGATTGTGGGTGACATGAGCTCACTTCTTTGTATTTGAGGAGAAAGGGGCAGAAGCACTCTGCATATGCTGGAATCTGAGGTACTGGGACTTACAGAGGTCTTGGAAGAGGAAATTGCTATAGTTCAGGCAAGAGGAGGAGAGGCCTGATACAGTGTAGTTGAGACCATTGTGAATGAGATCATGTTCAGCCAGGGTGCAAATGTAGGTGAAGATGATGTCAGGACTGGAGACAGTGATGGCAGCCAGAGACACATGAGAGGGTGGAGCTTGGCTTGGGGAGGCACCTGCCCAAGAGCAGCTTTTTGGGGTTTGGGACATTTAACTGAAATGATATAAAGCCACAGATATGTTGGTCAGAGAGGCCTAGAGGGCAGTCCGGGAGGATTTATAGATTGGTGGGGCCATTGTGTTTATCTGATTTGATTTTCTGTATAATCCTGCCTTTTCCTGCATTAAACCCATAACGGCTGGCTCAGCTAAGGCTTATCTTTTAGATTTAAAGACTCCAAATAATAGCGCATCCACCACATCCCTAGGTAAGTTCCAGTGATTAATTCTCCTCTGTGTTAAAATGTGTGCCTCATTTCCAGGCTGCTTCCAGCCATTGGATCTTGTGCTGTCTTTGTCTGCTAGATTGAAGAGCCCTTTTCCCCATGTAAGTACTGACAGACTGAGCAAGTCACCTCTTAATCTTCTCTGATTATCTAAATGGATTGATCTTCTTGGGTCATACGCTGTAAGGTGTAAAGGTAGGTTTTCCAGGCCTCAAATCATTCTTGTAGCTCTTTTCTGAACCATTCAGATTTTTCAGGATCCTTTTTAAGTGTGGCCAGGAGAACAAGACAGTATCCAGTAATGGAGTCGCTGGAGATCCCTAAATATGCACCTGAGTATTGTCAGGACAAGGGGGTAGCGAAGGTTAAAGGCAAAGATCTCGTGCATTGGGGGAGAGGGTAGATAAGAGAGCAGAGTGCCTTGTGGCTCTATAGAGGAGGAGGCAGTGACAGCGGTCTGCCTCAGGCTGAAATGTTTAGAAAATTTCAGCCAAAATGATTCAGCCCTTCCTTAGAACAAAGCAAGGGGGAAATACGTTGTTTTGCCCATGTTCATAAATTCTGACACCATTCCTTTGAAAAGCTCTAGGACCTCCCTGTTTTGGAGCAGACACTTAAACTACGTCAGGCAGGTAACCGCAGTGTCGTGGAAAGGATGGACCTTTACGCCGTTATTGTGAAAATCCAAATGTGGCCAAGTTCTGTGAACCTTTGGGGAAATGGCAGTTTGCACATGCCTGGCAGAGATTTCTTTGCTTTTAGCAGTTGTTTCAAGATTCCATCCTCACTGAGTGGACTTGTGCCTTCTCCACAGAGCAATCGAGCATGTTCCCTCCTCTCAGCTCCTACTGGACTGCCCGTGCACCAGCTCCACAAGTGACTGAGCATGATCCAGTACAGGAGTTTCCTGTAATGATTACTCCCATCTGCTCCAGGCTGGGCACTGGAACTGAGAGCAGGGAGCCTCTCTCCTGTGCCCTCAGTGATCCCCCTGCGGGCAGCAGCTGACTGATCTGAATGAAGAGGGGACAAAAGCTAGATGAAAAGTAGATTGGAACCAGGAGTCTGGGAGGGATGCTTGTGCAAGGAGACTGGGGAGCCAGTGTGGTAAATGGGGGGACAAGACAGATCAGATGGCTTGGCAAGGGAGCGGGGGGAGGAATTGCTGGCTGGATAAGCAGACTGGAACTAGGAACCAGTGGGAAGGGAGAGGAGAAGAGAGAACTGGGATTTGCTGTTCAAAGAGACTGGAACCAAGAGCTGGGCAGGGGTTTGGGGAGATGCTTGAGATTGGATTTGGAGGAAGTCTGTCAGTGGCAGGGGAAGAGATGAGGTGCTAGGAGGGGTATTGAGACTGGCTAAGAGAAGGAAACGGAGTTGGGGGGGGGGAGCTATGATTGGTTGGGCTTTGGGACTGGGATGAGAAACTTGAAGAGTAGTGACTGTGACTGGAGAGGCAAGGGGAATGAGCTGGGGACACGGAGCCAGGGTTGTGGAAGAGACAAACTTAGGGAGAATGGGCTGAAGCATCTGTGCACTACAGCACACGCCTCTACGGAGTGTGGAATGGAACCCAAGATCTACGAGTCTCACCACTCCTCTGCTGTCTGAATAGCTGTGAAATCCACTGGCAAAGTGTGACACCCTCTCTAGTGCTGGGCCATGTGGAAGATGACAACCCACTACTGCTATCGGTTACTCCGTTAGTTTAAGTGGCAGAGGTCTGTGGTGGATATACAGGTTCTAGCCCTACTGATGAACCATGCCAATGTCACTATGATGCCACATGATGGAATTTCGAGGGGGGACTGTTTCTGTTTGCTCTTTTAAATACCTAGGAAATTATATATACACACACACGCACACACACAAACTACATTAAAAGAACATTAAGGTTGCAAAGTCAAGCACTCAAAAACGAGTAAATACCAGAATAAGGTTGCCCATGGAACCTTAACTCTGCCCTCTTGGGCATATGCATTATGATACAGTCTTCAATTACATGATCACATACTATTTCCCCCCCCAGGACCCTGCCTCATTCAGTGTGCAGAATGGACCTGCTCTGGGGATAAATCACGCAGGTGTAGGGAAGGAGGCTGATGTGTCTGCCTCATTTGTTGCAGAAGTTGGAAGGTGTGTAGTGAATGAAGCAGGGAATTTCAGGAAAAGAAAGGATGGTCTCAGACTTAAGTCTGGAAAGGACTATCATGATAATCTAATCTGACCGCAGGCCACAGTATCTCTCCCACCCACTCCTGTAATAGATGCCTAACCTCTCGCTGAGTTACTGAAGTCCTCAAATCATGATTTAAAGACTTCAAGTTACAGAGGATCCACTATTTACACCAGTTTAAACCTGCAAGTGACCCGTGCCCCACACTTCAGAGGAAGGTGAAAAATCCCCAGTTTCTCTGCCAATCAGACGTGGAGGAAAGTTCCATCCTGACCCCAGATATGGTGATCAGTTAGACCTTGAGCGTGTGGGCAAGACCCACCAGCCAGACACCTGGAAAGAATTATCTAGTAACTCTTAGCCCTCTTCAAGGAGTGCCCCATCTCTGGCTGTTGGGGATATTTGCTGCTATCAGTCACAGATGGGGCACATGCCATTGTAGGAGTGCCATCATACCATCGGCTCCATAATCGAGCCAATCTTGATGCCAGCTACATTTTTTGCCCCCCTCTGCTCCCCTTGGGAGGCTGTTCCAGACATTCACTCCTCTGATTTCTAATTTCAAGCCTAAACTTGTTGATGGCCAGTTTGTATCTATCTGTTCTTGTGCCAACTGGTCCTTTACTTAGGTAACCCTGGTGTCTGTCTCTCTGATGTATTTATAGGGAACAGTCACCTCTCCCCTCAGCATTTGTTTGGTTAGGCTAAACAAGCCAAGCTCCTTGCGCCACTTCTCCTAAGGTAGGTTTTCCATTTCTCGGTTCATCCCAGTAGCTCTTCTCTGCACCTGTTCCAGTTTGAATTCATGCCTTTTAAACATGGGAAACCAGAACTGCACACAGTAATCCAGATAAAGTCTCACTAGTGCCTTGTATAATGGCAATACCTCGCCTGTTTCCTCCTAGGATTGCATTAGCCTTTTTCCACAGCCACATCACATTGGCGGCTCATAGTCATCCTGTGATCAACCAGTACAGCCAGGTCTCTTCCTCTGCCACTTCCAAGTGATATGTCCCCAGTTTCTAACATAAATTCTTGTTGTTAGTCCCTAACTGCATTATCTTGCACTTTGCACTATTAAATTTCATCCCATTTCTATTACACTAGTTTTCAAGGTCTTCCAGATCCTCTTGCATGATATTCTGGTCGTCCTCTGTATTGTCAGTGCCTCCCAACTTTGTGTCATCCACAGATTTCAGTAGCATGCTCCCACTTTTTGCGCCGAGGCCATGAATGAAAATGTTAAATAAGATTGGTCCCAAGACCAATCCCTGAGGAACTCCACTCCCTCCAGCCTGACCATTCACCTTTCAGTACGGCCCGTGGTAGTCTCCCCTTTAACGCACCGTTACGGGAGTTGAATGCTGCCCTGGAGAATTGGATTCTGTCCCTGCCTGAGCCACAAAGTACTTTACTGTTACATGGGGCAAGTCATTGAAACCAGACTTTTCACATGTGGCCACTAACTGTATTCCTCATTTTTTGGGTGTCTGGTGTGAGATGGTTGGGTCTGAATTGTAGGAGTGCAGTGCTCAGAGCTGAACTGAAGTCACCGAGAGCTATGCTTTGAACATAAACAGTGCTCTATAATGCTAAGCACTCTGAAAAACCAGATACCAGTGTCTCAAATTGGGCACCAAAATTAGTGGGAAGTTTTGACCTTAGCCTCTCTGTGCCTCAGTTCCCCATCTAGGAAATGAGGATACTTATGCACCCATCTCCTACTCTTCCCCTCCCCCCCCCCCCGCACTTAGGTGTTCAGGTCAGTTTCTACTCTCTCCCTCCTGTCCTCAGCACTGCTGCCTCACTAGCTTTGTGCTGTCTCCCTGGCAGCTGTACTGGCAATGAGGGCTGTTTGCACTGCTGTCTCAGCCTCTGTCTATTGTAGGGCTGTCGATCCAGCACCTTCATCAGCACTGGATTTCACTCCAAATGTGCAATAGAACTGATCTGGGTGTGAGCTGCTGCAGCTGCCCCTCCACCTGAGGGAGCCAGGCTGCCTGACATCCTTTGCCCGGAGCTGATCCTGGTGCATAAAGAGGGATGTGAAAAGGAATTGGGTTGGTTTGAGCTCCGGCAGAAACTCGACAGCGAAAGTGCAGTGGGCGAAGGGGGAAAGGGGGCCAGGGCAGAGAGCTGGGCCATGGTCCTGCCTCAGTCCCGTGGAGGAGCTTGGATGCCGCAGTGGTAGATTACATCGGTGATGGAGTCCCTAGGCTGCAGGCAGGTTTGTGCTGGGTGTGGGACTCTTTAGTTCCCTAGAAATCCTAGGTGCTTTGAGTGGAGTCTCTCAGGTCTGGGATCTATGCACAGATGGCATGTGTATGAGTCACCTGAGCCCCTTCCATTTTCGTTCCTGGTGGGGGCTCCCTGCAGCCCCTGGGAGGAGAGACCGAGGAGCTGCCAGGCGGGACTGGGCTCAGGCTTGTCTGTTGCAATATCTTCCTGGAGTCAGGAGCGCCGCCAGCTTTTCTGCCGCCCTAGGCGGCGGAAGGTCCCGCCCCGAAATGCTGCGCCCCAGAGAGGCGGCGGAAGGTCCTGCTGCCGAAATGCCGCCGCGTTCGCCACCCACCAAATTGTAGTGCCCTAGGCGACCGCCTAGGTCGCCTAATGGGGTGTGCTGGCTCTGCCTGGAGTGAAAGCCTTGCGCTCAGAGAACCTCCCTTGGCCCGGCCCGGGGGGTGGCACAGCACCACCGTAGCTCTGGGAAAGCAGCATGTGTTGGACCCTCGGCCTGGGAAATGAAGAGGGTTTATTCTGCACTTGCATAACGTGCCCCTAGGCCGCTGGAGTGCAGCTCTGAGGATGGGACCTGTGGCCCTGCTCGCCTCCAGGCCTGCCATTCGTGGCTGAGGCTGGGTCTACCCTGCAGAGCTGGAGGGATGACTGGGGCCCATGGGTTAGTCGTTATCAGCCCTGTCTCCAGCCCCATTGCTTCACCGGTGAGCAGGGCTGCAGAGCAACGCTGGGCCAAGCCCTGCTGGTGCTGCCTGCAGCCACCTCTGCTCCAGGCCAGCCACTGAGCGGGGAAGGGCGGGAGTGGGAGTTAGGGTTTGTACAGCGCCGGGCACAGCGGGGCCCTGGTCTGAGCAATACAAGTAACGGTTCAAGCGGCGTTTTACCAATCGCCACCCCTCCCCCCCCCCCGCGCTCGTTTCCCAGCCCCCGCCCGACAGCCCGTCTGCGTCCTGGCGAGGGGGGCAGGGCTGGAGCAGCGGCGGGTGGCGGGGCGGCCCCTTCCCTTCCCGGGGGCTGAGCCGGGCCGGGTCCCCCCAGCCCCTCCGCTCCTCGCTGCCATGCCAACGCCGGGGCGGATGCTCGCAGCCTCCGTGCGTCGGGGGCTGGCTGCGCGCGGGGCCGGGCAGGGCTCGGCCGGCGCCACGGGGCGCGCACACGGCCCCGCCGCAGCCCGGGCTCCCGGCGAGCAGGTGAGCGCCCCTGGCCCGCGGGGGGACCCGCCGGCCGCGGGAGGAGGGGGCCGGGCTCCCCCGCCCGGCCCCGGGCCGCTCCGGCGCGCCCTGCCCGGCTCCAGCGCCGCGTCCGGCGGGAGAGGCGCAGACGGGGGTCTCAGGCCTCGGCCTCCCTCCCCACGGGGCCCCGGGTGCCCGGCGCTGCCAGCAGCTTGCCAGGCCTGGCCTTTGGCGCGGGCTCCTGCTTTTATCTGAGAGGCGGCAGCCCCAGGTTCTCGAAACCGGCCGGTGCCCGGGGAGCTGGGCAGCCCTCGCCGCGCCATGCCCCAGCCGTGCCGGGCACCCGCAGACGCTGCAGTGTCCCAGCCTGGGTCGCCCAGCGGCTGGGCCCTGGCTGAGCCGGGGGGCTGGTCACTGCCGCCCGCAGCCCCAGCTGCCATCAGGGAGGGAGCTCAGAGCCTCTGCCCGGGCAGCTGCCACGGCTCGGTGCAGGGGCAGCAGGGGCCAGCTCTGATGACATCCTGTGATGTGCACACCTGCCATGAGGCCGGGGCCGCACGCCAGCCCAGGCGGGATAGGGCTGGGTCCGAGGGAAGGGCTCTCCTTGGCTCCCTGCACTGCAGAGCCCCCTGAATTGCTGCCCAGAACGAGGCCCCTAACCCTGTTTCTAGCCTGGGGTGGCTTTGCTGGAGGCCCTGAGGGAGGGGCAGGGCACTTGGGACTCTGCTTACAAACCCTTTACTCATGGAGGTCTCCCGTCCCTCTCCCCAGGCTGGGCTCTAGGACCTTCTCTCCAGGAGCTCCGAGCGGCTTCAGGAAGGGAGACCATGAGCCACAAGGATGGCGAGCTGGAGAGCTGCCAGCCGCTGGTGTTCACGGCGCACGAGCTGGAGTGCAAGATCTGCTACAATCGCTACGACGCACGGGCCCGCAAGCCCAAGCTCCTCAGCTGCTGCCACCGGGTCTGCGCGAAGTGCCTGCGCAAGATGGTGGCCATGGGGGAGTCCTCGCCCCGCCTGCTCAGCTGCCCTTTCTGCCGGCAGGAGACCCAGGTCCCCGAGGAGGACGTGCAGCTGCTCCAGGATGACAGCAAGGTGCTGGCAGTGCTGACATACCACGAGCGGGCAAAGAAGCGTGGCACTCTGCCCTCCCCTGAGGTCATCCTGTGCCCCAGCGTCCTGGAGCCCTCCCACAGCTCCTCTGACTGCCTGGTCATCACCATCCTGGAGGTGCCAGAGGACGTGGCGCCCCCCGAAGGCCTGGGCATGCTGGACATGATACGCCTGTACCGCCCCACCAGCCTGGACTCGCTGCCCTGCCGCGGCCCCATCCAGAAATGCCGCTCTTGCACCTGGCATGCCATACCCCACTTCATCCTCTGGATGCTTTGCCTCATCTACTTCAGCTCCCTGCCCTTCGGCATCTACCTCCTGCTCATTGAGCGCCACAACCTGGGCATCGTGCTGGTCAGCCTGGTGCCCTCCACCCTCATTCTCTGTGTCTTCTACAGCTTCTGCCAGTGTCTGTGCCGTGAGATCTTCGAGTTCCCCTCCACCTGAGCCTGCTGCTCCCCTGTGTCCTGAAGGCACCAGGCACTGGCCCTGCACAGCCTGGACCTCCCCGAGGCTGTGCCCTGTGCCTGGGGCTGGCCAAGAGCATCCCCTCTCAGGGCTTGCCAGCCCCCACAGTTACTGCAGGGAGACGGGAGATGTCAGTGTGGGAGGGTCCAGGTGCAGCTGAGCGACTGGTTGGACAGGCCCACGAAGCAAGTACTGAGCGCCTGTTGTCTTCCCTTGCAGAGAGGAGATGTACTACAAAGCCGTGCACAACACTGCTATCATCTTCCTACAAAACAACGCAGGCTTCACCAAGTGGGAGCCCACGCCAGAGCGGCTGCAGGAGCTCGTCACAGCCTATAAGCACTCGGGACGGACCCTCAGTTCCATGGGTTCCTCCTCCACCTCCTCTTCCTCCTCCACTTCTTCCTCGACAGCAGATAAAGATCGGGAGACGGGCGGAGAGCAAAGCACCAGCCGGGAGACCAATGCCAATTAATCTGCAGAGGGCAGTGTGCGGGGACAGACAGCAGGGGGCGAAGGTAACAGTGCTCCAGAGGAGGGGAGGTTTGATGTGGCAGGTGGAGAGACTGCTGGCTGTGTAGTGCCAGGCCTGGGGGACTCTCTTCAGGCAGCTCCACACTGCTTGCTTTCCTCTGTAAACCTGCAAGGCCACTTTCCTCACCAGAGTCGAGGGAGATTCCCTCGCCTTATGCCCCGTGGGAAGAAGATCGGCTGCTGCCCTAGACGAGGGGCAAAGAAGCCAAACGTCGCAGCCATAGGAAGAGTCTGCAGCCCCTTCAAACACTAAAGCTCTGAGGAAGAGGCAGCTGGAGCTGGGACGGCTGCACGGATGAAGGACGGACGGACGGACGGACTGACAGACAGAGCTGTGGCCTAGAAGATCCCTGGCAGCTGGCTGAAGCCTGTCTTTTCCAAGAGAAAAGCCGGCAGAGGCCAGAGGCTCTTCCTGCTGGCCGGGCACATAACCCAGCTCCGTGTCCGTCGTGTAAATAGTTCTGTCCGTGGCGACCGTGCTCCCTGCAGGGTTTGTTTCCGTAGCATCCATGTTTCCTTTCCACATGTGCGAGTTCCGTGTTTGCCGAAGCTGTTTACCGTATACAAGAAAAGCAGAGAAAAGGAATTTCTTTTTGTGTGTAAAAACGTCTTTGCAGCTGTTTTGTAGTCGTTGTGGTTTTTACCCAGAGCCCTCTGGGCTTTATTTAACCTCCTTGGGTTTTGTTTTTTAAGGATTAATTTAACACCACTAACCGTTTTATTACTTTTATCAAAGAAAGCAAAGTAAAGTCTATTTTTGATTTTTGTTTCCTAGTTCTTAGGGACATTAAAAACCAGCATTACAGCTCCCCTTGGTGTCGGTGCTATTCCTCATCTGTGGGGCCGGGGACTGTCTGTGGGAGGCAGGGCCTGCCCTGCCCGCCCTCAGATTCACCCTCTTCTGCTCTCTCCTGCTGTGCCCCTGAGCTCGCTGACCTGGCTGCTGGAGCATGGGGGGGATGGAGGAGGAAGCCCCCAGCCCATGTGATCATTATTTTCACTCTTTATGTCTTGGATCGTCTTCCGGTGCAAACCACAGGCTTGTTGCTAGCCATGTCTGCGCTGCATGTTACTGGTGCTGTTGGCCTGCCAGACCCTTCTACAGAGGTGAGGCTGGGTCCTGCCCTGCTGGCTTTGGGACTCCCCAGCAGCTGCATGGTCTCCACGGTCCGCAGCAGGGCTATAATCTAGACCCCACCACGTGCAGTAATGGACTGTTCGCTGCAGTCGCAGGAGGGTTTATATCCCTGGTGAGCCACACACGGCCATGGAGCTGTGGAGCCCGGCCCCGGAGAACCGGGCGCCGGAGAACTCAGCCCCAGAGAGCTCAGCCCCGGAGAACTCAGCCCCGGAGAACCGGGCGTCGGAGAACTCAGCCCCGGAGAGCTCAGCCCCGGAGAGCCCGGCTCATGGCCATGTTTGCACTCCTGCTGACTGTCACAGGGAGGGCTGTGCAAAGCATTTGCCCACAGTAGGATGCCTGTCCTTCCCACCCTGCAGCCCAGGAACAGCCCCGTGTGCCAGGAACCCGCAGCCATCAGCGAGGGGGCGGGAGGGGGGTTTACATCGCTGGGTCTCCATGCTCCACCCCCCAGCTCGTGCTGCTCCTGAGGCTAAGTTCCCCTTTGCCACCAGTGAGAACTGAAGCCACACAAGCCTGAAACCTGCCCCAGCCCAGCCTCTCCAGGTCTCTCCAGCCCCTCTGCTGCTGAGCTCTCAGTGCCCCCAGGCCGCTCCGCTGGCTGGGGGTTGCCCATGGGGATGTCTGTGGGGAGTGGGGCTGGCTGGGCCTGCAGAGGGGAGCGTGGTGGAACAGCTCTATTGCTGCATGTTTCTGGGAGAGGGAGCCCCTGACTTTGGGGGCAGGAGCTCATGGGGAGACCTGACCAAAACTCAGGCAGTGGCAGCGCGGAATGGAGCGGCCCCGGCGCTGCCTCTGGCCTGTGGGGTCCCCGGTCAGCTCCCATCAGCCCAGCTAGGTCAGCTCCCTGGGGCAGCGCTCTCCGCTGCCAGAGAAACTGCAACGACCCCCTGCTAGCTCTCAACGCCGGCCCCCAGCCCGCCCCATGGAGTAACCCCCAAGGCCACTAGGGGGGAGCCATTGCCCAAGACACCTGGGTGCTGGGAGGCCTCTTGTGACAGGCTGTTCCACAGGCTTTTCCTGCCCCATGGATGTTTGAGCCCCACAGGCCAGTGGGGGGGGGGCAGCGGTGAGGGAACTGGGGGTGCTGCACCCCCCTGGCTGGACATGGGGCCATCACACCCAGGGTTTACAATTTTGTTCAGTGGTGGCAGCACCCCACGCTACAAACTGTCGCAGCCCCTGGGGGGGCTTCAGGCCCCCAGCTGAGCTGTGAGTGGAGTGGAGGCCAAGCCACTGGGGGCTGCAGCCCTCCTGACGCCACGGATGGGGGTCCCCCCCCAGTGTACACCCGCCCCCAGCTCTTGGCAGTAGGGTCCCTAGATCGGGGTGGGGGGCTGATGGAGCCCGCTGGCTGGTACCACATGCCCAGGAAGAGGCTGGTGACATCAAGTTGCTTATTCAGCTTTATTAGACAGAACACGGCAAAGCCCAAGTGCCCTGGCTGTGTGGGCACCGCCCCCGGGCCCCCAGCTAGGCTCTGAGCCCCCCCAGGGGAGCGCTGGGGGGCACCAGGTTGGGGACAGTGTGGCTGAAGTGCAGGCTCCTGGCTTGAGCACGTGGGGCTGGCCCCACTGCCCCCCTTGGCCCTGTCACCTGCCATCCTGTGGGGCTGGTGAGAGCCCTGGCAACAGCCCAATGGGAGCAACCTCGCCCAGGCTGGGGCCTGGGCCCCATTCAAACCCACGCTGCCTGGCCTCCCCCACCATCCCCTGAGCCGCAGGCTCTAGCCCTCTGGCCTCCTGGCTCCCCCTCCCCCGAGATATTTTATTGGCTTCTGGGAGCCACGCAAGGAACCAGCCCCCAGGCCCTCGTCGCCCCACAGACTCACTCTTTACCCTAGAGCCTCCCCCAAATCTACAGCCCCCCCCCCCCCCCGCCTCTTGCACCGCTGAACACCTGGGAGGGCCTGTCCACAGCCTGGGTCCCCGTGGGCAGAGCCCCCTGCCCCCCGCTGTGAGTCCCAGGCCGGTTGCTGCCCGGGCTCTGCCGTCACAGTGGGTGCGTCCGGTGGCTCTCGGTGCGCCAGGGAAGGGCCAGGCTGAGCTGTGGGGGTAGGACGTATGTGGCTCCCCCAGGGCCCCAGCCGGGCGGTGCCACCTCCAGCCGCAGGCGGCAGCTCTGCTCCTGCCGGGGGCATGTCGCGCTCTCAGCCAGACACCAGTGCTTGGGCTGCTGGGGCTGCGTCTCCGGTGTCAGCCCAGCAGCGTTGGGCTTGGGGCTTGGCTGCTGGTGCTCTGACTCCAGACAGGGGCCGGGGCTGACCCCCTTGGGGCTGCCACCCGGCCCCTCGCCCTGCGCCCCGGGCTGTTGCTCGCACTCCGCCTCGCCCTTGCTGGCATCTCTGTCCCACTTGCTGCGGGGGGCCCAACGCAGACGCTTCTCCTTCCTGAGGCGCCGGCGGGCGTTGGCGAACCACGTGGAGACCTGGGGGAGGCTCATCTTGCTGATGATGGCCAGCATGACCTTCTCGCCCTTGCTGGGGTAGGGGTTCCTCAAGTGCTGGCCCAGCCAGGCCTTCAGGGCACTGGTGCTCTCCCGGGAGGTGGCCGCCCTGGCTCGGGACAGCTCCGCGGGCAGTTCCTGGCCGAAGCAGGGGGCGCACAGCACAGGGCCGGGCAGGAGCAGGGGCTGGAGGTTGTAAGCAGCCGTCACCTGGAAGGCACAGGACAGGGCGGTGAAGCCCTCGGTGCAGAGGTGGCTGCAGGGCCCTGCCGAGGCGTGGGCAGGGAAGGGGCTTGCTGGTGGATTGCCCAAGCCATGAGCTCCCAGCCCTGCCCCAGAGCAGCGCCCCGTGTTCAGCCACATGGGACTGGCACATTTGTTGGTATCTGCTCCCCGAGGGGAGAGCAGGGCCTTTGCTCCGGGCAATCTAGTGTCCTTCCCCCATATCCTGCCGGGGCTCCCAGTTCCTGTCCGCTCTTGTGCTGAGCACACTGGGAAGTGCCCCTCAGCGGCCCCCCTGCCCTCTAGGCTCTGTCCTGGGGGCAGGCTGGGCTCTATGGATACACCCCCAGGCTAGCCCACTGCTCTGCTGGGCCTGCTCCAGCGGTGGTGGTGGTGGTGGTGGGGGAACGACATGGGACCGTCCCAGCCCTGCCAGATCAGAGCCCTGACCCACTGAGCTGATCCTGGGGACAGACAGTCTGTGGGGCAGGCCCAGCTCTGCCCCCCACTCCAGAGTACTGAAAGCCACAGGCAGCCCCCTGGGGTTTGCTGGAGGGGGCTCCCAGCACCCACCCCTGTTCCTGTGGATAGCGCTGTGGCCCCCACCGGAGCCAATGGGCAGGGCAAGACCACAGCTCCTGGGAACTATTGTTCGGTGTGTGTGTGGGGGGGCTCAGCGGGCCCCTACAGCCAGCTACCCACCCCACAACAGGGAGAGCTGCTACCCCACAGGGAAGGGAGGCAGGCAAGTCCCAGTCTCTGGGGCAGCGTGTGTATAGCTGGCTGCAGGGGACCAAGGCGTGAGTAGCAGAGTGGGCAGTGATGCCCGGCTGTAACCACTCGCCCGCAATGCCCCCCCAGTGCCAGGGCTAGACCCCCAGGAATCCTGGTTCCCTGCCCCTGAGCCACCCACTAGCCTCCTCTCCCGTTTGAGCTCAGGGTGGCAGACGCTTTGCCAGTGGGTGCTCAGCACCTGCCCTCCTCCCAGCCACAATGGGTGCAGCGAACTGCCCGCCCCCTGCTTTTCCCACTGGGGTGGGGGCCACGTGCAGGGCACCCCCTGAGGGGCGGCGACAGCCCCCTGCCCCCCCCAACACCCCAGGCCTGGCGGCCCGTCACTTACTGGCTGTGCAAGGAGACTCAGGTGCGGTGGCAGCAGGTTGGTGTCCTGTGGTGCCGGGTAGGCGCAGGGCAGCTGCAGGACAGCGTGGTGAGGGGGAGGCGGCAGCCCTGGGGCCCCCCACACCCCTCTGGGGCCCCCTGGCTTGTTGCCAGCCTGAGCCTCCCCCCACACCAGCTGTGCTGCTGCCATGCTGCTGGGACCAGTGGGAGGGAGCCCAGAGCCCAAAGCTTTATAGGGGGCTGGGGGGGAGGGTCCGTGTGGGGCCAGCAGGGTGATTGACAGCTGCTTAGCAAGGACGAGCAGTCTGGTGCCAGCTCCCGTTAAAGCGCCCGCACAGATTGTCTGGGTGGTAAATCCCCCAGCACGGCTGGTTCCCTGCAAGTCCAACATGCCACGGTCATGCCACGACCGCGCTCCCGTGTCGGCCATCCCGGGGGTGACACGTGGCGCCAGGCCGGAGGAGCCCCGTGCGTATGGCGATAGTGCCCGGCTGGCACGGTGGGGTTCTGCTACACCAAGACATGGGGCATAACCGTCCCCAATCCCCCAGGCCAGCCCCCATTGGGCTGGAGGGGGGATGGGCTTGGCCTCATGGCCCACGCTGGGGCCCATGGGGGTGACCGGAGGGCAGCAGTGGTGGGCCTGGGGAGGCAGCGCTGGGGTGGCACACGCCTTAGCCCAGGGCTGGGGCGAGGCTGGAGAAGCCGGTGGTATTGGCACTGGTGCTCCGGGGGGGCCTGCGGTGAAAGGAGTCAGGCCGCCTGTGGCCTACAGCCCAGCGGGCCCCCCCAGGAAGGGAGGCCCTGCAGCTGCCTGGGCCCTGCCCAGTGGGGGGGCGGGGGCTGGAGCCAGGGCTGCTGTGGGGGCAGGGGAGAGAACCCACCTTGCTGCCTGGTCCCCCACCCCCGCTGCAGCCATAGCTCTGGGGATCCTCAGGGCAGCGCCCTGGGCTACCTGGCTGCGCTGAGCCCAGCTGCGGGCGGCGAGAGGGGCCCAGGTGGAAGGACCCATCACTGAGCCCTGGGTAGAACCGCTCTGAGCTGCGACCTCCCCAGGCAGGGGGGTGCAGCTGAGCTGGGCTTAGCCCCAGCTGGGCTGCAGGGAGGGGGCAGATGAGCCCTGGAGGGCAGGGGCAGGGGCAGGGGGGCCTGGGAAACAGATTCCAAACAGCAGCAGCTGCTCGGCCGTGCCAGGAGAGACCCCAGCAGCAGGGCGAGGTGGTGGGTACGGGCGTGTGCACGTCAGCATCGCACCCTGGGGCCACCCGCCCTGCCCCCGAGGGCTCTGGTCGCAGGAATCCCGCTGCCCTCAGCCCCGCCGTTCACTCAGTCCCCGGCGGGAGGGGCCCCTGACCCCGAGGGCCCTTCCAGATTCTGCCCCCCGGCCAGGGCTGACACAGACGTGGACCCACAGCTGCACGTAGTGATTTATTTCAGCATCAGGATCCATTAGAAAACAGCAGAGCTGCAGGGGCGTGGTGCTCCCGGGCTGGGCGAGGCGCCTGGCACTGGCAGACCCGGCAGTAACCGAGTGAGCGCCCCGTCGGTGGAGATGGGAATCACCAGGGCGGGACAGCAGGGGCTGCGGGTCAGGACTGAGGGGCATCCGGATGGGCGGGGGGCGGAGCTGTGTTAGTATGAACATTGGGAAACACGGCGCCTCTTGCCCCTGCTCCGGCCGGGCAGACGCTAGCAGGGCCCATCCACTGCCCTCGGGGCAGCCTGAGCCCCCGGCAGTGGGTGGCACTAGGGCTGCGCTGGCAGGGGCCGGGAGCCAGCCCCACTAGCGGGAGAACTTGCGCACGGCGCGGTACGAGGCTGGCACGGCGAGGTGCTGCGCCTGCCCCCGCTCCTCCTCCTCCGTCAGGTCCTCGGCAGAGCCCCAGCGCTTCCGGGCCTGGCCGCTGGCCTTGGGCAAGAGCAGACAGGCCAGCGCCCTGTTCCTGCCACGCACCGCTGGCAGCTCTGGGGGAAGAGAGGGCAGGGCAGGGTCAGGGCAGGACACACGGCCCCCTCCCAGCAGGGCTACAACCCCCAGCCCCCTCCACACACACACCCTGGCAGCCCCTGTCCTGTCCCCTGCCCTGGGGCACAGCTGAGCTCAACGGGTGCACATGGTGGCACCGAGCAGGGAGTGCCCAGCCCTTTGCACGGCCCCTCCCCCCAGGCAGCCAGGCTAAGCCCCGCCCTCACTTGTGTGCCCCTTCCCCCATGCACACGCTGCTTGCGGCCCCCCTCCATGGACCCGCAGGGAGAGGGGGCCCCCGAAGGGTGGACAGATAGACAGACAAAGGGCATTTCTCACGGGGCAGCGTGGCGGCTCTGTCCAGCGGCTTCTCTGCTCCCAGGTAGTGTCTGGCCAGGTGTCCACTGTGATCCCGCACGTTCTGCTTGGCACCTGCCGGGACACACGGTTCAGCCCCCCCGCCAGCGGGCTCAGCCCCCCCCGGCGGCCTGGCCCCAGGATGGAGAATGCACCAAGAGGGCTCCAAGTCCTGGGCCGTGACCCCCTCCCCAACACGGGTCACCCAGCGGGCGGGCCCTTGGCTTCAGCCCCGCCCACCCCTCTTGCCAGTGCTTTCCCGTGCCCGCGGTGTCATGAGAAGGGGGCAGGCCGGGGGGCAGGTCCCTGGGGTGGGGGCTGCTCACCGTAGCTGCGGATGAGCAGGTCCATGACCTGGTGGTGTCCATGCAGAGCAGCGATGTGCAGCGGGGTGTAGCCCTGGGGGGACACGGAGGCATCAGGACGCGAGGGACCGGTGGCGTCAGACCCCCGGCCCAGCCCTGGAGGAAGGAAATGGGGCTGCCCAGGAGACTCCCCCCCCCCCAGCAATCTCCCCACCCGGGGGACGTGGGCATCACCCCCTCAGAGCGGCCCCCTGGCCCTGAAAAACGCCCCCTTCCACAGCACAGCCCCCAGTGATCTCCCCGCCCCCACCCCCACCCTTCCCAGTGAGACCCCCCAGCATCCAGTCCTGCTCCAGCAACAATCACCCGCCCCCGGGCACCAGTGCCCACTGCCTAATCTGTCCTGAGGAGCCTGCTGCGAGGTCCGTCCGTCTGTCCGTCCCCGGGCACCTGCATACTCACGCCCTGCTTGGGGGGGGTGGGGTGGAAGAGAGCACAGGGTTAGTGCAGGGCTCCTGGACCCACTTCCAGTTAACCCTTCATGCCCCGCACATGCAGTGCCACGCTGCCAGCACAGTGCCACACTGCCAATGCAGTGCCTGCCGATGCCATGCCATGCTGCCAGTGCAGTGCCTGCCGATGCCATGCCACGCTGCCAATGCAGTGCCACCCTGCCAGTGCAGTGCCCCGCTGCCAGTGCAGTGCCTGCCGATGCTGTGCCCCGCTGCCAGTGCAGTGCCTGCCGATGCCATGCCCCGCTGCCAGCGCAGTGCCCCGCTGCCAGCGCAGTGCCACACTGCCAGTGCAGTGCCTGCCGATGCTGTGCCCCGCTGCCAGTGCAGTGCCATGCTGCCAGTGCAGTGCCACGCTGCCAATGCAGTGCAGGCACCAGCTGGGCTCTGGCCGCCACCCCTCCTCCGACATGCCCCATCCCGCCGGAGCTCAGGCCCTCGCCCAGCACAGCCCCCTCCGCCTGGTGTCCTGGCAAGCCCCCGGCAGCCCCCGGCTTCTCCTGCCCGCACAGCAGCTGGGGAGGAAGACAGCAGGTACTCACGTGCTGGGTCCGAGCATGGGGAGCAGCGTGGGGAGGGGGAGAGGAGAACCCGTTAGAGCCAGGCACGTATGGATCACTGCCCCCCCGCTGCTCACAGCCCCTCCAGGGCTCTGCCCCACTCGGCACTCAGCTCCCCAGGCCGGGGACCCCACCCTCCGGGCCCCACTCAGGGAGGTGGGAGGCCATGGGCCTGGGGCTGGCAGAGCCCCTGCTGGGACCTGCTGCCTGAGGCTGGACAGGGCCCCGAGCCCCCCGCCCGCCCGCCTCCCCTCGGCCGCCAGGAACTCACCGAGCGCGTGTTCACATCGGCTCCTGCAGCCACCAGCAGCGAGGCCAAGTCCTCCTTGCCGTGCTTGGCCGCCCAGTGCAGCGCTGTCTGCGGGGAGAGGCCGGGCTGGGCTCAGACCCCCTGCTGCCCCCCAGCCTCGCCCATCCCCCGAGAGAGACCTTCTCCCCCCATGTGGGCTCAGACCCCCTGCTGCCCCCCAGCCTCGCCCATCCCCCGAGAGACCTTCTCCCCCCATGCTGGGCTCAGACCCCCTGCTGCCCCCCAGCCTCGCCCATCCCCCGAGAGAGCCCTTCTCCCCCCCATGCTGGGCTCAGACCCCCTGCTGGCCCCCCAGCATCGCCCATCCCCGAGAGAGCCCTTCTCCCCCCATTTGGGCTCAGACCTCCTGCTGCCCCCAAGCCTTGCCCATTCCCCGAGAGAGCCCTTCTCCCCCCATGTGGGCTCAGACCCCCTGCTGCCCCCAAGCCTCGCCCATCCCCCGAGAGAGCCCTTCTCCCCCCATGCTGGGCTCAGACCCCCTGCTGGCCCCCCCAGCCCACCCTCGCTCACCCTGCTCCCCACCATGCTGGGCTCAGGCCGAACCACCTCTGCCCCACCCCCCAGCCCCACTCATCCTGGGCAGAGGATCTACCTGCATCGCACCTCCAGTGGGGAACGTGGGCAGAACACAGACACCGGCACCTCTCCCCTGGCCGGCTCCATGGCACCCTCCCGTGGGGCTGGAGGGGGCGCTGTCCCGGGGTGGGGGGGTCACTATGTTCATAAACAGAACCCAGGAAAGGAGCCAGGGAGCCCGGCCCTGGAATGCAGCAGGGAGGGGGCGAGGTTGATCCTGGGGTCCCAGAAGGGTCATACTTACAAACTGCTCCCGGCCGAGACGGGCGCCGGCGCCAGCAGGGACGGCGGGCGACAGGGACGGGCAGCGGAGACGGCGCCAGCAGGGATGGGCAGTGGGGACGGGCAGCAGAGACGGCGCCAGCAGGGATGGGCAGCGGGGACGGGCAGCGGAGACGGCGCCAGCAGGGATGGGCGATAGGGACGGGGCAGAGAAGGAGACATGTTAGAAGCATCGCATGGGGCCCCCGGAGCCAGCGGGGTGTTGGTCCAGCGTGGGGGAGGGCAGCCAAAACCTTCCATTTGGGGCAGGAAACTCAGCCACCAAACATCTGGATTTGGAAACCCCTGGAGGGAGCTGTTCTTCGGGCCTTGGGCCCCCTTCTCCCTACAGACCGGGCTGCTGGCTGGACTGCTCTGCTACTGCCCCCAGGGCTGGGCTGAGCTCCCATCCAGACCCTCTGGGCTCCCTGCTGGGCATCGGGGCTCCCGGCAGGGACCAGGGCTCAACCAACCTGCAGCAACCCCAACACCCCCCGCCCCGAGCCTCTGTGGGAGCAGCCAGCTCCACCTGCCCCGACTTACCCCCTGAGCCGCACCGGAACCAGAGCCCAGCAGGTCAGCAACGGGGAAGAGAGAGAGAGCAGGAAATCAGAGCCTGTAGATGGGGGGGTGGGCAAGAGGGCGGGGAGGGGACAGGCAGGTGTGGGGCAGTGGGTTCATTAGCTGCAGGAGGGGCTGGGATTTCGCAGGAGTTTGGGGTCCCAAGAGCTTGACTTTGCCCCAGGCCCCTCTGGGATTCGCAAGGCAGCGCGACCCACCCCCAGCTGCAGCCTGAGCCGCCCGGTCAGGGCTGGAGGGAGCATGGGTCTGGCATGGCCCTGTACTCACCGAGGTGAAGTCCTGCAGCACGTCCCACGGGAGCAGAGAGAGAGAGAGAGAGAAAATGGGTGAGCTCAGGCTAAGGCTGGGGCAGCCCCCCTTTCCGGGACACAGAGCAGCCCCCCACACTGCCCAAGAGCAGCGGGTCTGGCCCAGAGCCCCTCCCACTTTCCCCAGCCCAGCTGAGCAGATCAGGCCAGGCATGAGGGCCAGACTTGCCTTCCTGGTGACCAGGGACGGCTCCTGTTTGAGCAGGTGACTCAGGGTGAGCAGGTGCCCGCTGGCTGCCCCCTGCAGCCACTCCTTCTCCACAGGGTCCAGCTGGGGGGGGAGACACAGTGAGTGACAGATAGCAGCACTGGGGCACGTCAGGGCCGTAGGGGGGCTGCACAATGGCTCTAGGCTCAGAGTGAGATGGGTTCCCACGAGGACTGTCAAGCAACTAAAAAAATTAATTGCGATTAATCGCGCTGTTAAAGAATAATCGAATACCATTTATTGAAATATGTTTGGATGTTTTCTATATTTCCAAATATATTGATTTCAATTACAACACAGAATACAAAGGGTACAGTGCTCACTTTATATTATTATTTTTATTTCAAATATTTGCACTGTAAAAAAAAAAAGAAATAGTATTTTACAATTCACTTAATACAAGTACTGTAGTGCAATCTCTTTATCATGAAAGTTGAACTTACAAATGTAGAATTATGTACAAAAAATAACTGCATTAAAAAATAAAACAATGTAAAACTTTAGAGCCTACAAGTCCACTCAGTCCTACTTCTCGTTCAGCCAATCGCTCAGACAAACAAGTTTGTTTACATTTACAGGCGATAATGCTGTCCTCCTCTTATTTACAATGTCACCAGAAAGTGAGAACAGGTGTTTGCATGGCACTGTTGTAACCAGCGTTGCAAGGTATTTACGTGCCAGATGCACTAAAGATTCATATGTTCCTTTATGCTTCAGCCACCATTCCAGAGGACATGCGTTCATGCTGATGACGGGTTCTGCTTGATAACGATCCAAAGCAGTGTGGACCGACGCATGTTCATTTTCATCATCTGAGTCAGATGCCACCAGCAGAAGGCTGATTTTCTTTTTGGTGGTTTGGGTTCTGTAGTTTCTGCATCGGAGTGTTGGTCTTTTAAGACTTTTGAAAGCAGCTCCACACATCGTCTCTCAGATTTTGGAAGGCACTTCAGATTCTTAAATCTTGGGTCGAGTGCGGTAGCTATCTTTATAAATCTCACATTGGTACCTTTGCGTTTTGTCAAATTTGCTGTGATAGTGTTCTTAATACGAGCAACATGTGCTGGGTCATCATCCGAGACTGCTATAACATGAAATATATGGCAGAATGCGGGTAAAACAGAGCAGGGGACCTAGAATTCTCCCCCAAGGAGTTCAGTCACTAATTTAATTAATGCATTATTTTTTGTAATGAGCACCAGCAGCATGGAAGCATGTCCTCTGCAATGGTGGCCGAAGCATGAAGTGGCATACGAATGTTTAGCATATCTGACACGTAAATACCTTGCAATACCAGCTACAAAAGTGCCATGCAAACGCCTGTTCTCACTTTCAGGTAACATTGTAAATAAGAAGCAGGCAGCATTATCGCCTGTAAATGTAAACAAACTTGTTTGTCTGAGCGATTGGCTGAACAAGAAGTAGTGGACTTGTAGGCTCTAAAGTTTGACATTGTTTTGTTTTTGAGTGCAGTTATGTAACAAAAAATCTACATTTGCAAGTTGCACTTTCACAATAAAGAGATTGCACTACAGCACTTGTATGAGGTGAACTGAAAAATACTATTTCTTTTATCATTTTACAGTGCAAATATTCGTAATAAAAATAATATAAAGTGAGCACTGTTCACTTTGTATTCTGTGTTGTAATTGAAATCGATATATTTGAAAATGTAGAAAACATCCAAAATATTTAATACATTTCAATTGGTATTGGATTAACAGTGCGAATAACTGCAATTAATTTTTTGAGTTAATTGCGTGAGTTAACTGCGATTAATCGACGCCCTAGGTCCCACCTCTCAGCAGCACCGGGATCCCGCAGGGCCGGTGGTGGTGGGGGGGCTCACAGTGGCCCTCGGCCCAGAGGGAGACGGGTTCCCACCTCTCAGCAGGGAAGCTGAGCAGACCCCAGCTCGAGAACACGGGACGGGGATGAAGCGAGGAGGGGCTCAGCGTCGGCTGCCGGAAGGAGTCGGGGCTCTCACCTGGGAAGTGGCCCAGCAGCTCCGACAGAGACCCAGAGCCTGAGCACGGAGGTCTCTGCAGCATGCCTGGGCTTGGGGCTCACCAGAACAGTCTGTGCTTCAGCCTCCCTCTCTCTGGGCCACCCTGCAGCCTCCCTGTGCCGTGTCCAGGGGACAACAAACCCGCCTGTTGTGCCAGCGCGGTGTGAGTGTCACTGAAAGGCGGGGCGAGGTGCGGTCACCCCGGCAGGGCGCACGAGTCTCTGCCAGGGGCTGGCTCAGTGGGACTGGCTGAGCGGAGCTCACGGCGCCAAGCAGGAGGGCAGGAGCCTGGAGGTCCTGTCTAAGGAGGTGGGGAGGCTGCACGGCCTGCCCGGGGCAGGACGAGGGAGACCCCGGGAGGCTGGGGGGCCTGGCACTGACGGGGCCTGTCCTAGAGACTGTTCCACGGCTGGGGCCGAAGCACCGATCCTGGGCATCTGACACCCCGTCCTGCCTACTACTCACCGCCACAGAGCTGGAGCCCAGGCTGCTCCCTCCATCTTCGGAGGCATCCTGCTCCGACTCCGGCTGCCGGGAGAGCAGAGGGAGAGAGGTGCACGGGGCTGCCAGGAGGGCCAGGGGAGTGACGCAGCTGCAGCCAGTGCCCACTGCCCATTCTGACGGCACCAAGGGACACCACAGCTGGGGGCAGTCCCCAGCCCCACCTCCTCCCCCACCTTCCAGGGGCTGGAGAACTGCCCACTTCTGGGGAACCTCCCTGTCCTGCCTGCCAGCCCTGCGGCCGGGTGCCAGGCTCCCTGCAGCCCAGGACCTACCCGGGTTCCGTGTGGCAGTGACCCAAGAGCTGCCGAGCTGCTCGACCAGCAGAGCCAGGCCTGGGGTCAGGCCCCTGGGATCTGTCTGCTCCCTGGAGCGGGGCCAGGAATACTGCCATGTCCAGGGGTACCGGGCCCCGGCTGCCCCACGGGTGCTGGGGCCTGCAGGGGACACAGAATCCCTGCCAGGGCCCGGCCCAGCCCCTGCAATTCCCCAGCCCCCCCATTCAGTCCCTCAACAGCATGGCCCAGAGCACCCCCATGCGCCCAGGAGCTCCCAGCCACTCCCCGTCTGCAGCGCCAGGAGGCCTCAGCGCTGCCTCCTGGTGGAGCACCCAGCACGTGGCCTTGGAGACACTAGGGTCGGGTTCCCCTTTCCCGCACGTATCCCGCCAGCAGGGCAAATCGGGCGTTGGCAGCTGCCAGTGACCCCAGACTCCTGCTCGGGATCGCCGTCTGCAGCGCCCCCCAAACACCTGGGGCTCTAACCCGCTCCCCCACGCCCCGCAGTGCCCCCTGCTGCCCACGCCCCCAAGACCACGGTCCCCCACCAACACACGCCATTCTCTGCCCATTCACCGGGGGTGTCTCCCACAGCACACACACCCGCCCCCCCGGGTCAGATACCTTCTACCCAGGGCGTCCCTGGGGGGCCCACACCCGGCTCCTCCTGCCGCCACTGGCTACTTTGCCGGGCACCCCTCACCTTGGAGATGCTCTCTGCATCCTCCTCTGCCGCTCTTGGGGGCTCGGACTCCGGCTGTGGGTCGGGGGCTGTAGCAGGGACCCCCTCAAGGCTGCCCCAGGCTGCAGTGCTCTGCCCCCCAGGAGACATGCCAAGGGAGGAATTCAGGATGAGCTGCCTGTGGGTCTGTCCCCACCACTAGCTGGGAGCACAGGGGCCTGGGGCTGAGGGGGCTGTAGTGAAACAGAGCCCCTGGGGCTCCATGCTGGGGCCCCGGCCCAGAGCTCTCCCCTTTCCCCTCCCCCCGGGGCCCAGAGCTCTCCCCTTTCCCCTCCCCCTGGGGCCCAGAGCTCTCCCCCTTCCCCTCCCCCTGGGGCCCAGAGCTCTCCCCCTTCCCCTCCCCCTGGGGCCCAGAGCCCTCCCCAAGCTCCCAGGGCAGGGGATGTGGGGGGCTGCTGTGGTGGGGAGGGGCCAGGGAGCCATGGGTGAAGGTTCCCTGCATCTCACCGAAGCACTGAAGTCAGTGACCAGGATGTGGGGCAATGCAGCCTCTTCCTCTGGCCCTGCCCGCGGGCCCTCCCACAGGGCCATGCCGGCCGGCGGGCCAGGCGCTGCTTCCTGGGAGCGTTGCTTCAGCACCACGTACTTCTCGCCCTGCGAGTCAGATCAGAGCATGTCACGGCCTGGCGCCCCCAGCGCCCTCCCCCCGCTGGGCCCCGGGGATGCCCACCTCACGGAGCCTTTCCCGGGGGCGGGGGCTGAGCTTAGCCCAGGAAATGCCCACAGTCACCTCCCCCTGCCGGACCAGGGCTAGCTTCTTTCCAAACTCCATGAAGGCCTCGTGGGGCTGAGCTGTGGGGACAAGGGCCAGGTCACGCAGGGCAGGGCCTGTTCAGACCTCCCTGGGACGGGGACTCCTGGGGGCCACCCACAGTCCCTTCCCCAGTGGGGTCCCGTCCAGCTGCCCCCATCCAGGCTCTTGGCAGCAGCTGGATTCCCGTGTTCTGGCCCCTTTCCCACCAGAACAAGGCACGAAATGCTGGAAATCTCCTGTTCCCCAGAGCATCCCGGCAGCCAGCATCACTGCAGCTGGAGCAGCCCCATGGGACCCCCGCCTCCCTAACATCCTGTGGCGGTGAGTCCCCCAGGACAACATCAAGATCATGCCGAGAAGAACTCCCTTCTATTGACTGACCCCTTCCTGCCCCATCTCCCAGCGCAGAGCTCCCCTCCCCATTGGGCCGGGCTCTCCGGCTCCTGCTCCAGGCTGAGGAAGTGCCTGGTCACCCAGCCACAAACACCGGAACAAGCAGACCCAGGTCCGTCTGCGCAGGGATAAAAGCCCCATGGCTGTGGCTGGCCCAGGCCAGCTGACTCGGGCTCCGGCACGAAAAAATCGCCATGCAGACGTTTGGGCTCGGGCTGGAACTAGGCCTGGGAACCTCCCACCCCGCAGGGCGCCTGAGCGTCTGCACGGTGATTTTCAGCCCCGCAGCCAGAGCCCAGGTCAGCCGCGGGGTTTTAGCCCTGTGTAGACGTAGCTCCGGGGGCCAGAGCTAACAGCTGGGGGCTACGCAGCACCGAACCGAGCCTCTGCGCAGCGCCCAGCAGGACCAAAGCGAACATGCAGCTAGCATGGGACTGAGCCCCACGGGCAGGCAGGCAGGGTCACCCCCCCCGCAGCCCCAAAGCCCCATAGGCAGGCAGGGTCACCCCCCACCCGGCAGCCCCTGAGCCCCACGGGCGGGCAGGGTCACCACCCCCCCCGGCAGCCCGAGCCCCACGAGCAGGCAGGGTCACCCCCCCCCCCCGCAGCCCCAGAGCCCCACGAGCAGGCAGGGTCACTCCCCCCCAGGCAGCCGCAGAGCCCCACGGGCGGGCAGGGTCACCCCCCCCCAGGCAGCCCCAGAGCCCCACGGGCAGGCAGGGTCACCCCCCCACGGGCAGCCCCAGAGCCCCACGGGCAGGCACGGTCACCCCCCCCGGGGCAGCCCCAAAGCCCCATGGGCAGGCAGGGTTACCCCCCCAGGCAGCCCCAGAGCCCCACGGGCTGGGAGAGTCACCCCCCCAAGCAGCCCCAGAGCCCCACGGGCAGGCAGGGTCACCCCCCACCCTGCAGCCCCAGAGCCCCACGGGCAGGCAGGGTAACCCTCCGGCAGCCCCAGAGCCCCACGGGCAGGCAGGGTCACACACCCCCTGGGCAGCCCCAGAGCCCCACGGGCAGGCAGGGTAACCCTCCGGCAGCCCCAGAGCCCCACGGGCAGGCAGGGTCACACACCCCCTGGGCAGCCCCAGAGCCCCACGGGCAGGCAGGGTCACACACCCCCTGGGCAGCCCCAGAGCCCCACGGGCAGGCAGGGTTACCCCCCCGAGGCAGCCCCAAAGCCCCACGGGCAGGCAGGGTCACCCCCCAGGCAGGAAGGCTGGAGTGCCCAGCAGCCCACGGCAGTTTGAGGTCACTAGTTCAGTGTGCTGGTACCTGCTGGAAGCTGCTCCCCAGGGCAGAAGGGAGCTGCCAGGACCCCCTGGCTGCGGGGGTTTCTCTGGGGAGAGTGCTGGAGAGGAGGGCTGGCCTGGCTGGGATCACACACAGCCCTATCTCCCCAGAGCAGACATCCAGACAGGAACCCCCTCCCAGGGCTCCACCCAGACTTGCCAGCTGACAGCTACCCGGGGGGGAGGGGAGGGAGCACTGGGTTCAAAGTGACCCCTTGCACAGGGGCCCTGGGGCTGGAAGGGGTCCGGGGGCCCAGCCACTCCCTGCTCAACAGCCCCCAAGGCAGTGTCCTCCGGGAGCACCTGCCATGCCAGCCCGAGGGGGTCGGCTCAGCCAGTGCACACCAGAGAGCCGTCACCCATATTCTACCCCCAGCGGGGCCGGGCCAGTTTGGGTGAAGCCGCGGCTCCCAGAGACGAGCCCCACTCTTACACTGAACTGGCACCTGCCAGGTTTACATTGAAAGGGCACCAGGCGGGACACAGGAACGGCCAGACAGGCTCAGCCCCAAGGCCCATTGCCCCAGTCTCCAACAGTGCCAGCCCCAGACATGTCAGAGGGAGGCACAAGGATCCCACAGTCAGTCAACGGACCCCCACAAAGGTCTCACCCTGATCTCCAATAGTCAAAGATCAGTTCAGACTCTGGAACTCTTCCAAACATTTTGTCAGCATTAACTGCGACATCTCTGGAGATTCGGGAATCTAGCCAAATTCTTGGCTCAGTGACACCCTGTGGCAGTGAGTTCCACAGGCTAATTACACAATGCGTGAATAAGAATTTCCTTTATCAGTTTTGAATTTCCCACCTGTCGGTTTCACTGGCCGTTCGTTGGTGCTTGTGCTGTGGCTCAGTTTTCCCAGCCTTGCTCGTTCTCATCACCCTTCCCTGACCCCCCAGCTGCGTGCGACGGGGGCCCAGCGCTGCCCACAGGATCCGCACCATCGATTGATGCAAAGGTGCTGGAACATTCCCCGTGTTATTCTCCACCCCGGTCCTTGTGCAGCTCTTCTGCCTGCAGCTGCGCATTGAGCAGAGGTCTCCATTGCTGTCTGCAGTGGCACCCAGCTCCCGCCCCTGGCAGTTAATCTAGACCCCTGGGAGGTGTGAGGAGTTCAAATTCTCCCCTCCACCACACGTTACTCACCCATCCTCCCTGCACCCAGCTCCGTCCCTGGCAGTTAATCTAGCCCCCTGGGTGGTGTGAGGAGTTCAAATTCTCCCCTCCACCACACGTTACTCACCCATCCTCCCTGCACCCAGCTCCGTCCCTGGCAGTTAATCTAGACCCCTGGGTGGTGTCAAATTGTCCCCTCCAATGTGCATCACTTTGTGTTTATCGCCACTGAATCCCATTTGCCACCATCTTCCTGGATTCCAAGGCCAGAAGGGACCACTGTGATCATCCAGTCTGACCGGGCCAGAGACCTGCCCCCAAACCATTCCTAGAGCAGAGCTCCTGGAGAAACCTCCCATCTGGATTTAAAGGAGTCAGTGATGGGAACCCACCTCGGCCCCGGGAAGTCGTTCCAATGGGAAACGACCTCACTTTTGAAAAATTACGCTGTATTTCCTCACTTGTCTAACTTCAGCACGCCCACTGACCAGCACCCACCAGCTGGCAGCTGAAGTGAGACAAACTGTGTCGTCCATTCCCCTGGCTACGTCTGCCCTCTCCGGTCTGGACTAGTTACCTTCCCGTCAGCTGCCACGTTTGCCCACACCCTGCCCAGCTCCTGCTCACATGACTAATAACTAGATTAAACAACACAGGTCCCAGCACAGCACCTTGCAGCCCGCTTTGACCTTGTGACATGGTGAGAACTGTGACCATTCCTCCCTGCTCTACTCTCACCCGTGACAACAATGAGCCTCTCTAGTAGCTCCCTGTGTGCGACCTCATCCACCCAGACGTTGGAATCGAAATGAATGAGGCCACCCGGTTCCCCTTCCCGACACAGGCCTGCACCAGGATCACAAGATCCATTTCAAGTTACACCTTCACTTAAACCACTGCAGCTGTGTGTGCAGACCAGCCCCGCACAGGACCAGGCGGGGGACACAGCACCTTTGCCAGCTCTGGATCCAGGCCAGAAGGGCCTGCCTGGAGCCCCAGAGTGAGCCGGCTGGCCCCCACACACCCAGGGTGCCAAAGGGGCCACTGCTGGCTGAAATCGCCCACAGTCCATGAGAGGCAGCCGGCATCTCTCTCAGAAGCCTGTGGTCAGAGCGAGGGCTGGAAACACTCTGGCTGGGGCTGATAAATGGTTAACGAATCGGTTGCTCAGCCCAACCTCCATTCCTGTTAGCACAGGGGAGAGGCAAAGGAACAAATAAGAGGGGAACACAAACCCCTATATCCTGCCCTGACTGCAGCCCCCCCAGCCTGGGCCGTTTCTGCAGGATGTGCTGAGGAGGAGGCGGAGACTTTCCGGCTTCCATTGGGAACTGTCCCAGAAGAAACAGGACAAAGGAGCCCAGGCAAGGGGGGCTGGAGCTGAGCATTTGGGGCGCAGCCAGGAGAGGCTTGGTTCAGGCAGCTGTGAGCAGCTGTTTTAGGGCAGGGGCCTGGGAGTCAGGAGCGCCCAGATGGGAACCCGCCCGGCGCGACTCCCTGCTCAGACGTGGATTATCTCCCAGGTTGGATCCGTAATTAAACACCGACTAATCACACTCTCAGGATATTAAACATGTAACAAACCCGCTTAGCTCTGGCCAGGGACGGGGAACGGGAAGGTCACCCAGGCTAATGAGCAGCAAGCGCGGCGGTGTCTCCAGGCGCTGATCTCCACAGCTCTCCTAGGGTAAGAACAAACTCCATCACTGCCACCCCCTTTGCCCCGAGTTGGTGGAGGCCCAGACCCTGCCTAGCACAGGGGTTACCGCCCCAGACCCTGTGCACACAGCACAGCTAGCATGACACCCCCCTTGCCCCTCCTAGGGCCAGCCCCCCCCAACTACTTCAGCATGGCCCCAAGCTACGACAGGCCTCTCGCCCATTCTGTCCTAGGGCCAGAGCACCCTGGGCCAAACACAAAGAGAAGCCCAGTCCCGTCTGGCAGCACGTTCCGCCTGTTCTGCTCCGAGCGCACGGCCCACACTCAGCAGTGACACCATCCTGGGGGGGCCTGCACAGGCCAAGCGCCCCCTCACGAAGGGCGGCCTTTCAGCCCATGGCTCCTGGCAACAGCCCCATAGTCTGCCCTCAACTCTGCTCCAGCTCGCTTGGCGTGTACCCGGGTGCCCCTGGAGCCCAGGCTTCGCCCACCCACGTGGGGGGCCAAGGCTCTCGTCTCAGCCCCGAACCCCGGCCCTTTGGCTCTTCTCTTAACTCCCTCCAGTTTCTCATCATGGCTTGAGCCCCAGGCTGAACACTAATGCTGGGGTGGGGGGTGTCTCCAATGGGCCCAGGGTCTCCCCGGGGGGCAAGCACTGACCGGGGGGGGGGTCTCCCCGGGGGCCAAGCACTGACCGGGGGGTCTCCCCGGGGGCCAAGCACCGATCCTGGGGGAGTTGCGAGTCTCTCCCTGGGGCGGCGGCTGAAATGCTGGATCCGAGCTGGATTTGGGGCCCGGGTCCCCCGGCGCCGGGCAGGGGGCAGCCAAGGCAGGGCTGGAAGCTCCCGCGGTGCCCGGGGATGTGGGGACTCCTTAGGGACCATCCTCCCCGAGTCCCCCCCAGCCCTGGCCCACCTGGGAGCGGGGTCCCCGAGCGGGGCCGGCGGCCGGTGCTGCTCCAGCAGCTGCGCTCCGCGCTGGGCCGGGGCACTGCGGCGGGCGGGGCCCGGCGCGCACGGTCCAGCCCAGGACGCTGCGCCCCGGAGCGGCCCGTTCCGGGTATCGAGCCCCGAGCCCCGCTCGAGTACAGCCGTCGGGTTCGGCCCAGCCCGGCTCCCAGAGCCCCCGGCGACCGGCCGGGCTGGAGGCAGCCCCGGGGCGCTGCGCGCGGGACAGGCTGCGCCCAGAGCGCGAGAACCGGGCAGGCGCAGCCTGAGGGCTGGGGGCGGGCGGCCTGCAGCCTAGGGGTGGCCTGCGGGGGGGGGGGGGGGGCTGCAGCCTAGGGGCTCGGGTGGCCTGCGGGGGGGGGGCTGCAGCCTAGGGGCTCGGGTGGCCTGCGGGGGGGGGGGGGCGGGCTGCAGCCTAGGGGCTGGGGGGCAGCCTGCGAGGGGGGGCTGGGAACCTCTGTCAGCAGGAGCCAGGCATGGGGCTGGTCCGTCCAGGGCGGGGGCCGGCAGTGAGCTGGGCAGGGGCTCAGGCACCAGCCCCCCCAAGGCCAAGGGAAAACTCCTCCCGCCGGCAGGGCGAGGGGAAGCCTGGCCGAGGTCCCTGCCGCAGGCCGCTCGCTTCTGGAAGGGCAGGCCAGGGCCATGCTGGTGCCTTCGGGCCCGGCTGTAGGCCAGGCACTGCCGCGCTGGCATGAGGGCAGTGGGGTGAGCTCATGGCCTGGTACATGCTGGAACAAAGTCTCTTGCCCAGCCCCAGGGGAAGGGCGGGGGCAGCTGGGGAGGGGAGGGCGCACCCCTTCCTTGGCTTGACGCAAGAAGCAGGATCGCGGCCCACAGTGGGGTTTTCCCTGCCCACTAAAGCCAGATGGGTCAGAGGTGCTGGGGAGCTCCTGACTGGAGCAGGAAGGGGGTGGTGGTGTCTGAGGGCTCTTGCAGCCTGGGAGCCTATGGGGTCTATCCTGTGACCCAGCAGAGCTCCTGGCGAGTATCCCAGAACGTCACAGCCTGTCCCTCTTCAAAGCACTGGAGTGAGCCCAGCCCCTCTCACCGCATGGCCTTAGGGCCATTGTCCAGACTGCACCGCTGAGGCGGGCAGGGAGGAAATAGCCAGTCCAGACCCTGGAGCTGGTGCGGCACTGGTGTGAGAGCACAGCCATGCTGTCATCTCCAGGCCGGCTGGGCTGAGGAGCACAACTGCCTCGCAAACATCTTCAAACCCAAACGTGTGGCCTGGCTCAGCTCCCCATCGCAGTGCCACACGAGGCTTGGCCAAGCTAGGGAGGAGCAACTGGGACTTCTGCAAGCCCACACGCTGCTCACCAGGAATACATCACCCCTGGGGCAGCCAGAGGAAAACAGGGCCCCTACTGTCTCCCCCTTGGCCCTGGCCTTGGAAGACCTGAGGCTCATGCTAAGCCAGCACCGTTCCTAGGTGGAAGATACATACCCCCACTTGCCCCAACTCTTACTCGGCAGCAGCTTCATCTTTGCCCCCCCTGGGAGGGGGCAGCCTTTTGCTGTTCAGCTGCAGGAACATCCAGGGCTGGAGGCCAGGGGAGGGCTCACACTGAAGTTAGGGAGCTGCCCCTTCCCCCCTCTATGGATAATCAGTGTAATGCAAACGGACAGAACTAAAACTCCGAGATTAGCTGTTATAATCACATGTAAATACTTCCCCACAATCCGCTCAGGGAGGGGCAGCATGTGTAGTTTGGGCCTGAGTTACAGGGGATTTAGGCTGTTTACCACTCCATTAATTTCATCACTACACACCACCAGCGGCCGTGTAGGGCAGCCCAGCTCAGCGCTCTACAGTCAAGGTCACTGCGGCTGGGGGCAGCCGATCATGCGAGTGAGCTTTGCCTGCTACAGCCCGCAGGGCTCGTACCCACCGTGGGAGGCTCTGCCCCTCTGCACCCGTCCCCAAGCAGCTCAAGCCTCCGGAATTCCAACACAGGCCCACGGGGCCCTTTCTTGCCCGGCAGATGGTGTCAGGTGACGGCTGCAAGGGAAGCACTTTACTAGCCCACCCCCTGACAGACACACACAGGCCCAGGGTGCAAGGAGGGAGGCTGTGCCAGACCCAGAGAGCTGCATGTCGGCGCAGGGCCCCTGCGGCCCCAAGCCCCACTCCACACATGGGCCAGGCAGAATCCGATGCCTTTTTATTCATAAGCAGATTCAAAGCTTCAGATGGTTCACATTGATCCCCCTCCCCCACCCTGTACAAACCAGCTCTCTCCAGCAGAGTCCGTCTCTGTTTGGAAGAAAAATAGAACATCTCAGCTAGTGCCTCGTCCGTTGTGGTTCCCTCTCCAGGTCGTTCTGCTCTCCCCCTGCAGAGTCTGAGAAATGCCTGCCTGCAGGCCAGGAAAGCCGAAGGGGGAAGGCACTCTCAGTGCCAGGCTCGTGAGCCCTACACCCCAAGGGCAGGCAGCACGGCTGCTACAACCGAACAGCAGGAGTCCTTGCCCAGCCTTTTCACGACACAGCTGGGGTCAGCGTCCATCTCACGCCAGGACCTTGTATGGCAGGCAGGCGCAACTCGAGGACACGACGCAGGAAAAAGGATCCGGGACTGTCAGGTGCGACAGAGACCAGCCCCAGGCAGGGCCACGCCGCCACCCACCCAGCCCCTCAGCCACATGACTGCTAGGGGAGCAGCCCTTGCGTAGGAGGCAGCAGCCGCCGCAGAGGGGCAGATAGGCAGGACCCGGCGCTCCTGCTGCACACGGCAAGTCAATAGCAAACCCCAGCCAGAGGGTGCTCAGACTTGTCCCCTGTAGCCCCTTTCGGCCGGGCTAGTGGATGGCTGGCCCACAGCATCTGCCCAGCCCTTAATCCGCCAGCGTGATGACATCGTAATGGATTCCCTGCTGCAGCTGCTGGATCTGCTCAGCCGTTGCCTCTGTGGTGAACATGCCCTGGGCTTGGGCCATGGCAGCATCGGCCACTGCTGCAGAGAGAGGGAGAGCGGCATCAGCCCTGCTGCTGCCGCCCCAGCCCAGGAGGCGGGGAAGGGGGCCCTTGCTGGGGGCCCCTCACCCACTGCTTTGCCAGGCGCACAGGACAGATGGGGTGGCCAAAGCCTGCATGGGAGAGGGGTGTAGAAAGCATTTTTACAACGCTCTGTGGCTCCAGGAGATGTGCTGGCCTTGGCCTGCAATCACCACCTGCCAAGCCGGGTCCGCCCGAGGCGTTTCCATCCAGCAAAGAGAGGGGATAGCAGCAAGAGGCTGGGCTCTGCCTGGGCGTCAGCACAGCTGCCTGGGGCACCCACAACACTGAGCGCAGGGAATCAGCACTTCCCAGGCACAGCCCCTCGCAGCAGCAAACCTGGCTTGTTCTCCTAAGTGAGGGCGCACAGGCAGCAGAAAAGCAGGCTTGGTCCACGCTCCCTGTGCCCTGCCAAGGCAGCAGAAAGAGGGCAGCTGGGTAACCACAGCCCGCCCAATCCACAGCCGCCCTGCCAAGCCTGCTAGCAACCGTGGTGGACGGCTTTTGAAGGCAGCATGTGACTGAGACCACTAGCTCGTGTCAAAGCAGCCGGGAGATGGAACAACTATGTTACCACCATCTGGGGCTGGGACACCCCCTGAATCTGCCGCCATGGATTCCGGGCAAAGCCTTTCCTGTGACCCAGCATGCCAGAACCCACGGCCTGGGCTCAGCTCAGAGCAGGGAGCCCTGCCTCTGTACCTGTCACTGCCGAGTGCGCCACGGCTTCCAGCTGAGCCTGGGTAACCAGCTGCTGCTCTGGGGAAACCGGCATGTACTGGATCTGCTGGGGAACAGAGAGAGGGAGATGGATCAGACTGGGCAGGCAGGAAGCAGACGGGGGGCTCACCCTGCCCTGTTTACCTCTGGCTGCAGCAGAGCCCTCAGAGGCCGCGCAGGCCCCTCACACAGCTAGCTAAAGCAGCAGCTGTTTAACCTGCGATTCACCTTCTTGCTGAGTTATTAATGCCCACGCCGTGGGATCCCCTCCCCCTCCGGATGCATACTCCCCACTAGGCCTGTCCCAGCCAGTGGCTGCTCCCATTACCTGGGGCTCCTGGAGGAACTGGCTGCCCTGTTCATACTGGATGTGGGTGATCTGGCCGTCTTGTACCTGAAAGACAAGAGCTGGAGTGAGAGCTGGGAAGGGGAGGGGAGCTCCTCAGACCTCCCCCTCTCCCCCCCCCGGCCAGATCACTTCATCCACATGGAGGAGACCTGCTGGATTTCAAGGGAACAGGGACTCCCGCCCCCAGGCTCCATCCTGGACTCCACAACCTAGGACACGATCTGGCCGCTAGCCAGGGCCAGGGCAGCAGGGCCCTTACCTGGATGTGATGCCCCTCGGGGACAACAACGTACTCGTGGGGGAGCAGGTGCTGCACGCCATCCTGGGCAATGATGTACTGAACCTACAGGGGAAACAGAGACTCAGCCCCCGCCTCAGCCCACAGCATTGCCGCAGGCCGCACGGGACGCAGCCCTGCTGCACCTTTCCAGCGTCTCTCCAGCCTGGCATGGAGATGCTCAAGCACTGGGGCTCCCCACTTCCCTGGGTCACCTCCATGCTGAGATTCAGCCGCAGTTTCCCTTTGGTTCCTTTCACCCCAGTCAAGTCCCCACCGGCCCTCCCCTGGGGCTCCCTGCAGGAGACTCCCATCAGCCCCTGCAGGAGACTCGCGTGCTCTCCGCAGCACCCCACGTACAGGTGCCAGAGCCATACGGACAGCAGCTCCCCCCATACCTGGTTATCGGCGGTCACCAAGTGCTGCACCGTCTGCCCGTCAGCCGTTGTGATCTCCTGGATGTACGTGGCCTCCTCCTGCAAGACAGCGAAGCTGCAGCCAGTCACTGCAGTAGCTGCGCCCAGCCCCTCTGAGCGGTGGACACAGGCCACTGCTTGTGGGTGGGTTGTGTGGCTGGCCAAGGCATCTGGCTGACTCACCTGGCTTGTGATGCTCTGCTCCTGCGCTACAATGATGTGCTCCTGCCCCAGAGCCTGCTGCAGCCGTTCAGGAGCCAGCACTGCCTGGCCAGACTGCAAAGCCGCTGGGAAGGGAGAGAAAGCCATCCTCAGCCACCACTATCCCCCATCCCACAACCCCGCCACCCCCTCCCTTACCCCCAATCCCAGGAGGCACACCAGCAGGCAAGCTGGGGACAAGCCATTAACCTCACTTGCTCAGGAGCCAGAGCAAAAGAGGTCAAATGGAACCGGCCCAAACTGGAAGGTAACAAGGATGCTGGGGCTAAGACCTTGACACGTACAATAAAGGCAGCAGAGACCTCCATTCACATCCCAACCACAAGGGGGGCTTTGCAGTAGTAGCTGCAGCAGGGTGCCCCTGTCCCCCCAGAACTGACCCTAAGAAAGCGGTCATCGCCCCGTAGCACTGCACTGGGGCGTTGGGGTCAGCACTGGCTGCAAAGGGAGAGCGCCCCCCACTGAGTCATCCACACTGCTCTGCAGCCCCCTGTCCCGTAGCACCGTGCTGGGACACTCGGGTCAGCACTGGCTGCAAGGGGAGAGCGCTCCCGCCTGCTCCCTGGAGCATCCTGCAGCTTCACTAGGGGATCTCCCATCCAAGACTTGATCAGGTCCAATCCCGCTTAGCTTACGAACTGCGTCAAGTGCTCAGCCCAAGATGGTCTGACAGCAGGCAACCCTGGGCACAGACCCCTGCACCGTAAGGGAAAGCAGGTATCTTACTCTGCAGCGTGGCTAGCGCTTCCTCATCGCTGTTCAGTATGATGGTCTGCTGGGTGGTGGCTGCCGGCTGCCCCAGCCGCTTCCCCTCAGAGCAGTGCAGACGCTGCATGTGGAACTTGAGATGCCCGTTCCGGTTAAACCTACAAGGACAGCGAGAGTGGGGGTTGGAGCTTGCTGAGGGCAGCGGGGCCTCTCACACCCTCCCTTCCCTGGAAGGCACAGGGCAGGAGGCCTGGCTCCTCATTTCCAGCTCTGCATTGCCAAGATCTGGGAGCTGGAAATGAGGAGGAGGGGCCAGGCTGAGAACAGGAGGCTCATTCAGAGACCAGAGGCCCAGTGGGAGGGGCACGTCCAGGGCCAGGGGGCTGCTGCAGAGCCCTCCTGGAGGCACTGCAGGGCCCTGGCTGGTTTCACCCACCTCTGCCCGCAGATCTGGCAGGCAAAGGGCTTCTCATTGGTGTGCGTCAGCATGTGTCTGCGCAGGTCCTTCTTGTTCTTGGAGGCAAAGCTGCAGTGGGAGCACTTGTGGGGTCGAAGGTTGGCGTGCTGTGCCATGTGACTCTGGAGGCAGGAGAGAGCGCGAGATCAGCCAGCTGCCCACGCCCGACTCCCACCCAGCCCCTGGGTGCCCAGCCAACCTACCCGGACCTCCAGCCACACAGCTGCTGTGAACGGGCAGTCTGGACACTTGAAGGTGTTGGGCCCTACGTGTGCCCTCTTGTGACTCTCCATCTCTGCTCTCCCGGTGAACATGGCTGTGCAAATCTTGCACGAGAATTTCTTAGTTGTGGAAATCTTGCACGACAGCTTCTTAGTTGTAGCAATCTTGCAGGACAGCTTCCTGGCCACACCCTGCAGCGCGGGCCACCTGACCTTTGCGGACGGGACTGCCTGCCCTTCTGGTGCTGGGGAGAAGGCAGAGTTCTTTCGGAGCTGCCTGGCCAGGCACTGCAGCATGGGCCACTTGCCGCCCGAGGCCTGGGCCTCCTGGCCTTCCCCTGGTGAGAGGGCAGGGTCCCCACTGAGCTGCTGGGAGAGAAGACCCTGAGCGTTACACTGGCTTACACCCCTCCAGGACACAGGAGTCCGGGCCCCTCTTACCTCGACATGATGGAGCTGGCTCCCTGGGAAACTGGCCGACATGATGTAGTGACTGCTGTGCTCTTTCAGCGCTTCGTTCATCATGGCGTCGCTCACCACGACTGTATGGGTGGGCTCTGTCGGGCTCTCCTCCTCGCTACAGGGGCAGAGGGCAGGGTCAGAGGGGTCCCCAGGGCTCTCCCACTCCCCTCGAGCACAGGGCTACCCTGACCATGGCGGCAGGGTGAGAGCAGGGGCACTCTCCTCCAGGGACGGCAGCCCTGGACAGCCACATGACTAACATACTCGGAACAGGAGCAGAATCGGATTACTGGGACCCAGGGCAGGGGCAGCTGGTTTGGCACCTCCAAGCGGAGCTGGCACTGACCTGTAGAGAGTCTCTGGGGCCTGGATCTCCTCGCTGACGGGCGTGATGATGCTGTACTCCGCTGTGCTCCCGAAAGGAATGGTGATCTGCTGCAGCTCAGAGCTCCCCAGGGTCGCCTCCTCATAGGCCTCCTGCACTAAGGCCTCTCCATGCTCAGCCACATGCAGCGTCACCACCTTCTGCTGCTGCCCGGTGGAATCCAGATCTGCCTCCTCCTCCTGCTGTGACTGGTCTTCGGGGGCCTGCGCCACTCCAGAGCCATCGGACTTCACCACGGCCACCTGCACAGGAAACAGACAGGAGGGGGTCAGCTGGGGTCCAGCCTGGGGCTCCCCTCACAACTGTGGTGGGGACTGTGACCTCACCTGCAGGGAGCCTGTGGCCAGCTCCCGCTGGCTGCTCATGTTCAGCAGGAGATCCAGCGCTGTCTGCGTGGCCAGCTCTGCCGATCCCTCCACACCTGGGAGAGGCAGAGAGAGCAGGTGAGATGCACTGTGCCTGCCCAGGTAGGCCCCCCTCTCTTCCCTGGGAGCTCACCTTGCTCATAAATGATGGTGGTTCCCCCCAAGGAATCCTGGGAAAGGATGGAGGGTTCCACCGTCGGGAGGGGCTGCACTGTGTGGTAGGTCACAGGGCCAAGAGAAACCTGGATGAGGAAAACAGCTGAGAGCATGCCCAAGCCTGAGGGGAGGGGGGCAGGCAGGAAGGCCGGGGGCCACAGTACTCACTGGTGGGCTGGCTGCGGGTTCTGTGGGAGTCTGCACCTGGCTGTGCTGCTGCTTCAGTTCCTCAATCTGCTGCAGGGTGAAGAAGGGGCGGCGCCGGCAGGGGGGCTCCTCGGGGTGCCGCTGGGCCCACTCCTCAAAGCAGTCAGCGTGGCGGCACTGCACGTGGAGGCGCAGGTTCTTCTTGTGCTTGGTGGTGAAGTGACAGTACTCGCAGGCAAACGGCTTCCCCCCTGCAGCCAGAGAGAGGGGGGCAGTGGTCAGCCAGCAGCTGAGGGGAGGGGCTGGCACAAGGCCCAGGAGGCAGGGCTGCTCTCACCCGTGTGTTTGACGGCCATGTGTGACACCAGGAAGTCCTCACGGAAGGTGGAGTACTTGCAGAAGCTGCACTTGTACGGCTTGTCGTTCATGTGTGACAGCTGGTGGTTCAGCAGGATCTTTTTATCCTCGCAGACATAGTCACAGAACTCGCACTTGAACCTGCCAGGGACGGAGACTGGCCCATTACTCGGGGCAGGATGCCTGGGAACTCTTTGGGAGGGGTGACCCCAGCAGGCTTTGGCCATCCCAAGGCCAGCCCGACACAGGCCGGGAATCCCCTGCTCCTACCTGCGGTTAGCAATGGCCTGGATGTGCGTCAGCAGATGCATCTTAAAGGTGTAGCGCTTCTTGAAGGACTTCCCACACTGCAACAGAACAGAGCGGCACTCACTGCCCATCCAGGCCCTGGGGTGCATCTTGCCCCCCCCTTCCCCCCATGCCCCCCCCCCACCTTGTCACACATGTGTGGCTTCTCCGTGCTGTGAGTCTTCATGTGCTGGGTCAGCCTCTTCTGCATGGGGTAGACTCGGCTACACACCGGGCAGGGGAACGAATTCAGCTTTGGGGGCTGGAGAGAGAGAGGACACAGAGATGAGCCCATCTGGATGAGAGAGCCACTGACAGCCTCTCTCAGCCCCCTCACCAGCCAGATCTGGGGCTCCAGTCAGCCCAGAACCATCCCTATCTACCAGGCAGTGGGAGCAGAAAGAAGCCTGCCGGGGTAGCCCCCGCTTTGGAGGCCCCCAGTGAGAACTGGGCCTAAGACACAAGCCATCAGGGAGCTGGGAACTCACCGGGTCGGCTCTCTTCTTCCTGAGAGAGAGAAGAAAAACAAACTGGGTCAGACGCTCCCCGAGTCTGAGAGCCCACCCAGACAACCCTCCCACCCAGTGACTGCCCAAGAGGGCCCCTGGTGCTGAGAAGGGAACAGAAGCAGATCCTGCCGACTCAGCTCAGCACCGGCTGCATCTGGAATCATGGGGGAGGGGTTGCTTGGCTCAGCACATGGGGGCAGAGGGGAGCTGGGCACAGGGAAGGGGCTGCCTGGCCAAGACACAGGGATCAGTCCCATGGCCCCACTTTACTCACCGGTCCCGGCTGTGCACCGTTGAGTGGCGGATGACATCCTTCTTGTACACGCTTGTGTAGTCACACTCCTCACACTTGTATGGCTTGCTGCCCACGTGGTTAAACATGTGTTCCTGTGAGAGGTAAACAGCAGGCCATGAGGCACCGAGCCAGCGGCTACCCCCAGGGTGAGGCCAGGGCAGGGCCGTGCTCACTTTAAGGGAGGACCAGCGGCGGGAGCGGTAGCTGCACTGCAGGCACTTGAAGAGCTGAGGGTCATTGGCCTCGTGCGAGTTAACGTGAAAGCGCAGGTCATCGTGTGTGAGGAAGCGTGAGCCGCAGATTCGACACAGGTAGGGCCTCATCAGAGGCTTGGGGGACTTGTAGTAGTACCTGCAAAGCAGAGCCAGTGCTCAGTGCCGTGACAGTAACCAGGCTCTCAGCCCGGCCGCGGGTACAACCACAGCTCAGCACCCCTCACCTGCGTCCGATGTACTTGCGGTATTTCTTGCCCAGGAAGCGGCGGGAGGGCCGGCCTCGCCTCCTGGGCACGGTCTCAGCCTCCTCAGGCCCTGTGTTGGAGGATGGATCCTTGTTCTCCGAGTCCGACTGGCTGATGCTAGGCTCCACGAGGCTGTCGCTGGCCCCGTTCTCCAGGACGGAGGAGCTGGCTGCCTCGGAGTTCTGCAGCTCGCTGCTCAGAGTGCTCTGGGACGTGACTAAGGGCTCCTCCTCACCACCTGCCCAACAGCAACCCAGCACGTCAGGGTCAGCCTCATCCCTGCTTTCACCCTCCGCCAGCCTGGGCCTGTTGGTCCTCTCCAACCCCCTACCTTCAGGCTGCGGCATGTCCTCTAGGCGAGGGAACTTGCGGGGTCTCCCCGGCCGCCGGCGTGGCCTCTCCTCACTCGACGTGGGGACAATGCGGCTGTACTTGGGCTGCCGCCCACGCGGCTCATCCTCGGCTGGGTTATAGTCACTGTCCTCTGTGGGGAGAACGGTCCGAGGCGTTAAGACACAGACCCTGGCAGCGGCTGGCAGCACTGGCCAGAGGGGAGAAGGGGCTGTACCTTCAGGGTCATCAATGGCTCCAGCATCCACGATATCATCCTCCTCTTCCTCCTCCGGCACATCTTCCTCCAGGGGCTTTGGGGAGGGTTCCCCCTTCCGCGGACGCCCCTTCTTCAAGGCCAGAGCAGCAGCCACTGGCAGAGAAAGCAGTAAGAGAATCACTTGGGCAGCACTCTGCTCTCACCAGTCAAGCTGGGGTGTGTCACGGAGCTGGCACCCCACCCATCCCTTCGCAGACACGGCAGCACCCCACTCACACACCTTGAGATGGCAGCACACCCACCTGCTATAGAAATCCCCTTTCTCCCACCCCTAGAGTCATCCGCATCCCTACCTGGTTTATAAAGAACATCAGAACGGCCATACCGGGTCAGACCAATGGTCCATCTAGCCCAGTATCCTGGCTTCCGACAGCAGCCAGGGCCAGATGCTTCAGAGGGAATTAATTGAACAGGATAATTTATTGAGTGATCCATCCTGTAGTGCACTCCCAGCTTCTGGCAGTGGGCGGTTTCGGGACACCCAGATCATGGGGTTGTGTCCCTGACCATCTTGCCTAATAGCCATTGATGGACCTATCTTCCAGGAACTTATCTAGTTCTTTTTTGAACCCAGTTCACAATATCCCCTGGCAACTAGTTCCACAGGTTGACTGTGTGTGGTGTGAAGAAATACTTCCTTTTGTTTGTTTTAAACCTGCTGCCTATTCATTTCATTGGGTGACTTCTAGTTCTTGTGTTACGTGAAGAGATAAACAACACTCACTTTCTCCACACCAGTCATGATTTTATAGACCTCTACCATATTCACCCTTAGTCTTCTCTTTTCCAAGCTGGACAGTCCCAGTCTTTTTACTCTCTCATTTTCGTTGCCTCTCTCTTTTTCCAATTCTAATATATCTTTTTTGAGATAGGGTGACCAGAATTGCACTCAGTATTCAAGGTGTGGACATATCATGGATTTATACAGTGGCATTATGATATTTTTCTGCCTTTTCTAACGGATCCTAACAGTCAGTTTTGATCGCCGCTGCACGCAGAGATGTTTTCAGAAAACTATTCACAATGACTCCAAGATCTCTTTCTTGAGTGGTAACAGCTAATTTAGACCCCAGCATTTTGTATGTATAGTTGTGATTATGTTTTCCAATGTTCCTTACTTTGCACTTACTACCACTGACAGCTTACTTTGTTGGAGTGTCTTTGGTGAGAGACATTATTAAAGGTTTTCTAAAAATCCAAGTACACTGTATCCACTGGGTCACCCTTGTCCATATGTTTGTTGACCCTCTCAAAGAATTCTAATAGACTGGTGAGGCATGATTTCGCTTTACAAAAACCCAGTTGACTCTTCCCTAATAAATTGTGTTTAACTATACGTCTGATAATTCGGGGGGCATAGCTCAGTGGTTTGAGCATTGGCCTGCTAAACCCAGGGTTGTGAGTTCAATCCTTGAGGGGGCCATTTAGGGATTTAGTTGGGGATTGGTCCTGCTTTGAGCAGGGGGTTGGACTAGATGACCTCCTGAGGTCCCTTCCAACCCTAATAATCTATGTTTCTATGTTCTTTATTATAGTTTCAACCAGTTTGCCAGGTACTGAAGTTAGGCTCACTGGCCTTATTGCCAGGATCACCTCTGGACTTTTTTTATTATTATTATTATTATTATTATTATTAAAATGGCATTACATTCACTACCCTCCAAATCAAAAGCTTCAGACTTAAAATTATTTATTTTCACAGAGTTGTTTAAAGTAGATTTTTATTTTGGAAGCTGTGGATGGTGATATTTAGTCATTCATATTTCTAGTAATTATATACACCTCTACCTTGATATAATGCTGTCCTCGGGAGCCAAAAAAATCTTACCGCGTTATAGGTGAAACCGTGTTATATCCAACTTGCTTTGATCTGCCGGAGTGCGCTATCCCGCCCCCCCGGAGCACTGCTTTACCACATTATATCGGAATTCGTGTTATATTGGGTCACGTTATATCGGGGTAGAGGTGTATTCAGAGCCAAGTTCTCCCCAACAGGAGAATTCAGAATTAAGGGCTGAAATATTTTGTCCTCAGTAAACGAATTACATAAAACCAAATTCTGCCCTCAGTTACACTGATGTAAGTCTGGATTCTTTCCAGTTACAACAGAGCCATTATAAGCCACCTCCCTGGAGTCAGCGGTGCCCACACCTGGTACATTAACTACCTTGCTCCCCACCTGATATATAAACTCCTCTCCTCCCCCGCACAGCACCCCCACCTGGTATACAAGCCTCCCAGAGATGGCAGCACCCCTACCTGGCTGGAAGTGCCGCTCCTTCATGTGGTTGATGAGAGTTTTCTTGGAGATGCTCTTGTACTGACACATCTTGCACCTGAACTGTTGTACCACCACCACCTCCATCATCTCCTCCAAGCTCTCCAGGTCTGGCTCCTCCCCAGCATCTGCCTCTCTGGCCTGATCCGGCTGTGTGGGCAGCTCCAGTATTTCAGACTGCTCGGAAGGGTCTGAAGGGCCAGGCTGGTCTAGGCACGTGGAGGTGGGTCCATCGGCTATGGCTTCTATTGCCAAACTGTTGGCCAGAGCAGAAGTGGCCATCTGGGATACCATGGGGGCACCTAAAGCACCAACAAGAGCTCACCAAGGAAACCGAACCCTCATGGCTACACACACACACACACACACACACTTCACACTACTAGGCAGTGACTCAAGTGGCCAAGAGCTTCCCCATAGCCAGTGCTTCTGCCCTGCCCCCTACAACACCCCCTGCGGGGAAGGGATTGGAGTGACAAGGAGCTTTGCCCCACAGCATTCCCATGCTGCTGCCTACAGTGCCCCCTGCTGGGAGAAACTGGGACTAGAGTAGCCAAGAACTCTCCCCACAACCAGTGCTTCTGTACAATTCCCCCCCAGGGATTTCTGGCCGTTGTTGTTGTAGAAGGATGGAAATGGGAAAAGGGCTCAGAAGCAGAAGATGTCACTGGAGGACCCAGAAGCATTCACTTACCATCATCAGGCCCCTGCAGAATGAGATACTGGGTAGTCTGGGCACCGCTATCTTCAGCGCTCGTCACGGCGATGCAGCCTAGGAAGGGAACGGAGAGCGAGAGGGTGATGGGGACCGACTGTAGAGGCTGATAATTAACAAGACAAGGCATTCTTCTAGGGAGTCAGGGTGGGAAGCGGGAAGGTGAGGAAAGTTAACTGGGGGCTGCACAGGTGCTGCTGCATGGACTTAATGCTGTGAACTCAGGACGGACTGAGGCTGGAAACCCATTCCAGCCGTGATGGAGAGCTGCCCTGCAAGTCCCTTCTTTCACCACCCAGTGGTAAGGCCAGGAACAGCAGGCACCACTTCTGATAGTCAGGGAAAGCAAGGGAGAGCAGTCTCCCACTAAAAGGGATTTCCTTTTTGACTGACTTGGTTTCCTTGAGTCTTCACTACAGCAGCAGCTCCTTCCCCACTGCCTGTCCCCCTTGCCCAGCCCATGGCACATGACACGGAGAGCTAGGCCATATTCCCTGGGGCTCCAGGAAAGGGAGCAGGCAACAACTGACTTGGTGATGCACTCACTCTGGATGATGTCAGGCCCAATTGTGGACTCAATGATTTTGTCTATGGCAGAGCCCAGGTCCGAGGAGGTGGATGCAGTGGAGTCCGATACCATTGTGGCCCCATCGGTGATGACGCTGGAGTGAACCAGGACCTGTGGGGATTCCGATACCATAATGGACTGGCTCACTGTGGAGACGCTGGAGACCAGGGTAGACTGGGCGATAGAGGAAGAGTCTGGCAGGTAGACCCTAGGAATAGCATCTGTGCTGGAGCTGCTCTCCGACACTTCCTCCTGGAAAACAGACAGGCCGGGGAGCTCAGTTTAGAGGCCTCTGTTGAGCCACCCCAGGAGCGAACCTGTAGCTGCATGCCACATCAGCATCTTGCCTCGCAGGAGGCACCTGCCCAGAAGAGAGGTCCCAAAGGGCCCCACAAGAGGGTGACAAGTAATGGCAGAAGCCAGAAAAGCCGACGACCCTTCAGCCCTGGGGTATAGCTAGAAGATGCTCTCAGAGACACAAGATGCACTCCCCTCCCTGCTAATCCAGCTAGGTAGGCAGGGCTCTTCCCCTTGACTTGGCAGGCACAAACCTGGTGTGTATATCCATATTGTAGAAGACCTCTCAAACAGACCTGGCCCTGTGGTCCACTCTGCCCTGTGCTGTGTAGGGCTGGCTCCCACCTAGGCTGGGTCAGAGATCCAACTCCCTGAAGGATACTATCAGTATTCTCAGAGTCTGACAACTTACATACATCTACAAAATCACAGCCACCTCCTCACTTCCATCCCAAAGGGGTTTCCAGACCCACTCCATACCAGAGAGACCCCACTGCTGTCTGAGCTCTGCCCCACACCAGACTCATCTGCTTCTGAGAGGATGGGCACTGAAGCAGCATCGCTGCTGTCCGCGGACATGGCCTCAGAGGTCTCGACACCAAGCCCGCTCTCCGAAGGTTCTTCCTGTGCCAGATGAGGGGCCGCATCGCTGCTGCTCTCCACTTCATTCTCCTCCGCCTCCATGCCCAATTTCCCTGGGTCCCTTAAGTGTGACCTAGGCAAGAGGAAGTGCTGCAGTCAGACCTGCTGTGCACTGTGGGCACAGAACATCCTGCCGTGCCTTCCACCCGCCTGAGATGACCGGCACCTAGATATCACAGTAATCGGCACAAAATAAATCTACCAACATAACATAGGTATCCCAATGCATGCAGCAGGGGTGCTCTCACGAGGGAGAGGAGACACCAGACCACGATCGGTCTTTAGGGGCAGGTCTACACTACAAATTGAGTGTCTGATGAAGACGCTTTATGCTGACGGGAGAGCAGCTCTCCCGCCGACATAGCGCTGTCCACATGGGGTTAAGGGCGGTGTAACTACATCACTGAGGGGTGTGGATTTTTCATAGATATTCCAAAGTAAGTATGTTGTGTAGACCAAGCCAATGACTCTACTTCATGCCACCATGCCTTCCTCCCCTTGTCCCATAGCTAGGCTGTGAAGCTCAATATTTCAGCCGTACTCCCATGGTGCCCAACCTTATTACACAGGAGGGCCACATAAACCTAAGCACAACCTTGTGTGGGCCAAACAAATTCCACATATTTTAATAAAATATAGTCACCTGTATTGATTTATATTTGAAGTTCAGCTTGTTTTATATTATTTAGATAGGCTGTTTCTATGTACAGTATTGTCTATTTACACACGTGTAAACTAAAATGATGTAAACATGATGACAAAATGCTAATGAAGCGGCCGTGGGCCTTATGAACTGCTCTGATGGGACGTAGGTTGGGCACCCCCGTCATACTCCACTAAAACTTGGTCCAGGCATGAAACATACCGGTGCAGCAATATCTCAGGACTTATTACAGCCTGACACGTCTCCTACTCTTGTTCTTGAAGGCAACCAGGAAATGCCAAACTTTCATCCTAGCCAAGGGGAGAAAAAGCAAAACCAAACTTCAGATGAGCGTTGGGTGGGAGCCTAGCCTGCACTCACTCACTTTTACCCATATTAGCAGGAAGAGTGGCTCAGCTGGAGAATGCAGGGCTGTCGAATACAGAGGCTGCATCCCCCCCAGAATAAGGAATGACTAATCTACTTGGGGATCCGCAACCACAGTCTCTCCAGCCAACTCACATGACACTGATCACAGAACTCATGGGGAGGTGAACATTTCAGTAAACAAGCAATGGGAATGCTTTGCCCATCTTTGGAGCCTCATCAGAGCATCACAAACACTCCTGCCCCCTCAATAATAATTTAACCTCATAACACACCACCATCAAGTAGGAAAGCATAATTATTGCTATTTTACAAAGAAATACACCACAGGAGAGAAAAGTGAAGTGACTTGGGACTCCTCATAGGCAACAAGTTTAAAACAAACAAAATGATGTATTTCTTCACACAACGCACAGTCTGTGGACCTCTTTGCCAGAAGATATTGTGAAGGCCAAGGGGTCAAAAAAGAACTAGATAAATTCATGGAGGATAGGTCCATCAATGGCAGGGATGGTGCCCCAGCCTCTGTTTGCCAGAAGCTGGGAAGAGCAACAGGGGATGTATCACTTGATGATTACCTGTTCTGTTCCTTCCCTCTGGGGCACCTGCCATTGGCCACTGTTGGAAGACAGGACACTGGGCTAGATGGACCTTTGGTCTGATCCAGTCTGGCCGCTCTTATGTTCTCATGTCAGGCAATGGAGCCAAGAATAAAAAACCCAGGAGTCCAGACTCCAAGTCTCCCTGCTTTAATCACTGCTCTTGTGCAGTACAGAGCCAGACAAAATGTAGACCCACAACTAGTCTTAATGGCATGGTGCTGAATACACAAGTTATGTGACTGACGGAGAAACCTCACTGCTCCATAATTTTAAAAGCGACTGTAGAGAAGATTTGTGCTTTGGGCCCTGGCAGATGGCGTTTCCCCTCGGCTAGTGAAGGGTGCTGCAGGTGGACGCTCCCTGTTGGGTAAATAACTGCTTCTCTGTCTGTCGTTTGCCCATTCCCCAATGCCTGGGGCAGGGGATGCCAGGCAGGACTGGACTCTGCCTCCACTAACGCCTTCCTGCTGAAAGTCTCAATGCCCTTTACGGACACCGGTGAGCGCAGCCTCAGAGCCCCGGGGGTCGAGGAGGAGCCTCGGCCCGAGGTTGTGATGGGCCCAGGGTCACAGAACGAGTCCGTGTCAGAGGCAGGAGCAGGCTCCCGACGGGCACCGGCCCCAGGGGCTGCAGCGGCGGCAGCCTGGAGCCCCGGCCCGGCCGGATTCTCCCACAATGCAGCAGGGCAGGACCCGGCCTCCAGCGCTGCCCCGCGGCCCGGCCCGCCCGTGACCCCGCAGCCCGGGGCGGGCTGCCCGGCTCGGCACAGCCCGGCCGCCCCCGGCCCTTCCCCGGCCCGGCCGCCCGCCCGCAGGGCCCCGCCAGGGAGGGCCGGGCCGGGGCTGCCCCTGGCGCTGCCTGCGCCCCCGCTCGGGCCGGCGCCATCTTGGCGCGGGGTCCCCGCGCTCGGGCGGCCCGGCAGCGCCGGCGGGGAGGAGGAAGCCGGGGCCCCGGGGCCTGAGCGCCGCCCCCTCACCGTGCCTGGCCCCGTCCCTCGGGGCGTCCCGCTGCGGCGGCCGCAGCGCCCCCGGACCCGGCATCCCTTCGGCCGCCATCCCCCGCGGAGGGATCTTCCCGTCGGGACCCCGCGCCGGACTACTTACTTCACCGCACCGAGAGCGGAGGGACCCGCTCTCCCACGGCCACACCCTCCGATTGGGGCGCCCCCCGTCCCCGGCACCGAACCGCCTCCGGTCCCGGAGCTCCGAGCACCCGCGCCAAGAGAAATCCTCCCCGGGACTATATTTCCCCAGCGGAAGCATCAGAGTGCTCATTTGTGAAGTCGCACGCACAGGACGTCACGACGTGCGGGGATGGTGATGGCCGGACCCTGAACGTTGGGGTCACGCTGGTCACGTGGCTGCGGCGGCTCCCTGCTCGCGGGGCCCGAGCGATTGTCTGCGCTGACCGGGCCCCGCCCCGCCCCCTCCAGCAGGGGCAGAGCCCGGCCCCGCCCTTGTGTCCCGGCCCGGCGCCTGATGCCCCCCGCTGCGACCTGCCCGGGGGGGGACCCGCCCCGCGTCCCCCCTGCCCCCCCCCCGGCCGGAGTCGCGGCTGCCCCCGGGCTCAGCGCCCGAGGAGTCAGTCACCGGAGCAGCGGCGACTTGTGTTCAATGGGTCAGATCAGCAGCGGCTGTAAGTGTGTGTGTGTGTGTGTGCGCGCGTCTGTGTGTGTGTGTGCGCGCGTGTCTGTGTGTGTGTGTGCGCGCGCGTGTCTGTGTGTGTGTGTGCGCGCGCGTGTCTGTGTGTGTGTGCGCGCGTGTCTCTGTGTGTGTGTGCGTGTGTGCGCGCGTGTCTGTGTGTGTCTCTGTGTGTGTGTGTGCGCGCGTGTCTCTGTGTGTGTGTCTATCTCTGTGTGTCTCTCTGTGTGTGAATGCCGAGGGAGAGACCTGCTTGTTCTCTCCTGAAGAAGCGGCCGGTGGGTGGGTGGGAGGGAATCAGGAGTGACTGGAGTGGGGGAAACAGGAGCAAGCAGGTGTCTGGAACCTGCTTTCTGGCCACGTGTTCTCCTCTTAGCGACTCCTGCGGTCTGAGGTGAAACGAGTTGGCCGGTCCCAGCTTCTTGGCTGTTGTCGGGTGATCCATACAGCCCCCGGGCTGTGCATCACCCGGGGTTAGCAGCGTCCGGGGTATTATCCTGCCAGGGAACGGGTCAGATGGTGTCTAACGTGGGCTGACTAGCCAGTGTGAAGGAGGCTAAATCCTGTTTAAACTACATTTCCAGTCCTCGGGAGGGAACTAACTGCCACCTGTTTGAGCTGGAGCAGTGTTTAAATCGAGTTTAACCCCCCCAACGCGCAGGGTAGTAGCCAGGGCTCCAGCTCTGCATCCCCCTTGGGGCGGAGGGAATCTCTGGTGTAGTGATCTGAAGAGCAAGTCGTTGCTTTCCACCCACAAGAGGGCAGAGGGAGGGTAGGGTTGAAGGACTAGTTCAGGGGTTCTCAAACTGGGGGTCGGGACCCCTCAGGGGGCCGTGAGGTTATTACATGGGGGGTCACGAGCTGTCAGCCTCCACCCCAAATCCCACTTCGCCTTCAGCATTTATAATGGGGTTAAATATATAAAAAGTGTTTTTAATTTATAAGGGGGGATGGCACTCAGAGGCTTGCAATGTGAAAGGGGTCGCCAGTACAAAAGTTTGAGAATCACTGGACTAGTTGGTGATGCTTTAGGCTGGTGATAACACGTGTTCCGGGTGTGTTGGAACGGAATGGGGAAGGCAACCTAATCTGTTTAGATTCCTGGTCAGTAACTGAACATACAAAATCGCCAATGATGCAAATATAATCACATTTAACACATAGAATTGTTTCTCCCCGCTTGCTGGCCAGGACCTGTGTTCACATTCTGCATTTGTCCGACATCTGAACTATGATGCTGATGGGTGCTATGGAAACCTCTAAGTGAGGTCAGTTGGTCCGTCTTGGCCAGCATGCTGCACTCATCTCCGCGGTACTGGAGTGCACACAGCTGATGGCATCATTGGCCCAGGTGATTTCCTGCCTTTGTGCCTATGTTCGAGGGGAAACAGTCTGGGATTTGGGCCTGGGCAGGTTGATGAGAGGGAAACTGGCTTTCAGATGTGTCATTATTCACTATTCCAGCTAAGCATGGGGGGGGTTATGGGACTGGAAGCCATTTACCCTGAACTTCCCCACAGTCTTCTACCCGTGTGGGCTTCCTGAACAGGAGGTACTCATCTATACGAGGGTCTGGTCCACTGTTACCCACCAGAGAATGACACTGTTAGCTATTTCTTCTGGCTTCTTGGCTTCCATTCAGCTGGTACTGAATTCTGCAGGCAGAAGGATAACCTGGACTGAGTTCTTCTGCTGGCTTCTCTTTTGACAGCATGTTGATCTCATGGTCTTGTTAATTGGCATTAAGACTTCAGAGAGTTTCTCACAGTTACTTGAGTGATTGATTCATGGGTCTTCTGTGGTCCCGTAGGCTCTAGTAAAAAATTGTGTGTGTGTGTGGGGGGGGGGGCTCCTTGTTCACTTCACTCCCTACTTGGGGCTTTCTCTCGTCTGTGCTCCTACTCCATGGAGGGAAACGCACTCAGACTGGTCCCCGTTGCACTGTCCCTGTGAGAGGCCAACGTTGCCCTTCTGATGGGGGCAGCAGTCAGTTTACCACCAAAGAGCATGATGGCAGTAAGCCCTGGCTTTATGTGCTGTAGCTGCTCTGCTACCTGAAGCTCTTTGGCTGGGGCAGTAAGCCTGTGACTCAGCCCTGCGACTCCTGCGGACGGGAGTGGAAGCCAGCCTGTTTCTTGGCAGATGCCAAGTGCCCACCAGAGGGCAGAAGAGTAACTTCCACTGTACCATCAGCAAATTACATTTGCATCTCTTATCTGGCTTTTATTCCGGCTAATTAAATACATCACTGAAAGGTTTATGCCCCCATCGATCTCTATGGGACAGCTGAGCTGAAAGTAATTTCTGGGCTGGAATGAGGCGCGAGTGATTGGATCAGGCCCTGCACATTACTCTGTGAATCTCTTTGCACTGAGAGCTCAGTCTTGCTGGAGGCCCCTGGGGAGCAGGGATCTCATCTGCCTTGCTTTTCTATAAAGCAGCCCTCAGACCTGTGACATCACCATAACAACACAGTGTGTCCTGTCTGTGGAGGCGGAAGCAGCCTCTCTGGTGTGGGATGTGAGGGGGTCCCTTGACAGGTGGCTGCCCCTTGCAATGAATGCTCTGTGTAATAGACTTACAATCTCACAGCTCTGTCCTGACAGTCCTCAAACTACAGTCTGTGCACAGAGCCTGGAGCACGACACCAGCTCAGTCTTCCTGCCGCGGGCGGGTGACAGCTTGGAGCTGGGGCCCTGGGGCTGGATTAGATTGGGGTGGAACAGGAGCATGAACTGCTCCCTGGGCTGGGAACTGGACATCAAATGATGCAAACTAATTTAGTTCCTCTTGCATGGCCCTCTGCCCAGCTGCTTAAGGGGTCAGTTGGGGATTCCCCGGGTGGAGGGGATATCCCAGGGCTGGAAGGGACATGGCAGGAGCAGGCTGTATTTTGGTATCCCCCAGCTGGTGGAACAGGCTAGAGGGACTTATTCCTGTAGTCCACCCCATAGGCTTCTCTAAGTCACCTTTTGCTCCCCAACTCCTTTGGCCCTTGGTGTGATTTAGAGACCCTTACCCTCCACCAACCCAAAGGCCAGAGCTTGGCTGGACATGGGGGCCTGGCCCCCTTCTAAAATGTTGTGTGCTTGCAGATAAACTAATGGCATTTTCAAGCCAGGCATAGTTCAGCCTCCTGTCCCTGCCTTTCCCCAGCTCTGCTAATGCACCTCCCTCCTGATCTTCAATACCCCCTGCTGTTCCAGACCTGGGCCCCCAAAATTATTTGAGAGCTGGGAAACGTGCCTTAAAGTGAGAGACTTAAAGAGCTCAATCTGTTTAGCTTATCAAGAAGATCAAGGGAGAACTTGATCATGGCTATAAGTACTTCACAGAGCAAAGACTGGGTTAACAAGCTCTTCAGTACATAGTGGGGAAAGGCAGAACAAGAACCAATGGCTGGAAGTTAAAGCCTGACAGATTCAAATGAGAAATAAGAAACATGTTTAACAGTGCAGGTGATTAACCATGGAACAAATTTCCAAGGGAAGTGGTGGGTTCTCCATCTCTTGATGTCTTCAGATCCAAACTGGAGCCAATGGCAGATGCTTTAGTCAAACACAAGTTACTGGTTCAGTACAGGGGTAAGGAGGTTCTCTGGCCTGTGGGATACAGCAGGTCAGACGAGACAATCTGATGGTCCCATCTGGCCTTCAACTCTGAATCTCGGCTTTGCTAATGTGCCCCAGCTGTTCCCGCCTTTGGGGCTTCAGTGAGCAGAGGCTGACAGCTGTGCTGACGAGTGAGGTGGCTTTATAAATAGAGAGGCTGAAACTACCCCAGTAGCGTCCCTGTCACGGAGTGTGGGGGGACACAAGGCCCTGCACCCCCAGTTTCCTGCGATTCACCATGACTCTCAGCCAGCCAGTAAAGCAGAAAGTTTATTTAGATGACAGGAACACAGTCCAAGACAGGTCTTGCAGGCACAGAAAACAGGACCCCCTCAGTTAGGTCCATCTTGGGGTCCCAAGGGCACCACAGCCCCGTTGGGGGGTCAGAGCCCCGTCCAGGCTCCCCTCCATTACCAGCCAGCTCCTCAAAAACTCCAACTCCCTCCAGCCTCCCTCACCCAGCCTTTGTCCTCTTTCCCGGGTAGAGGTGTCACCTGGCTCCAACCCCCTTCCTGGGTTCTCATGTTACATGCTCAGGTATCTTCCCTCAAGGCCAGTCTCCCATCCCCCAATGCAGACCTTCCCAGCCAAACTCCCCACTCAGCATTCAAAGACCACATTAAGAACAGTCCCAGTTCGTCACAGTCCCTGTGGTATAATCTGGCTCTGACCCAGTCTCAGAATAGTGCTGAGTGCAGTGTGGTTCCTCTAACACTCTGAGCTGCGTGAGTTGTCACTGGACTGCTCACTAGGCTATGACTGTTGTAACCAGTGATGTTTGTTCCTTGTATTTAAAACAACAACAGAAAAACCCTGATTAAGGAGCTGGAGAAGTGGATTAATGCCCTGCAGCTACATAAACAAGGCTTATATTTATATTCCACCTGGGGAGAGGGCGGTTGCATCAGCACATTTTTTTTAAATGTTGAGCAAAACAACCATTGCTCCAGGAAATGGGTTTTTCCTCACACCACATTGCTTCACTCAGCTGCTTCACCACTCGGCCCCTTCCCAGCAGCAGAGACCACCTCCCAGAAGGGCATGCCAGGACTGCTTCCCAGGGATTGTTCCTATACTGCTCGGTGAGCAAGCCGGGCCCCCCCATCTTGGGCACTGTTTCTCGGTGCCTCTTGCTGTGAATCGTGCCCAAGGGCCGTCTCCTACAGCTTCAGAGAGATTGTGCCCACATGATGTAATTGCACTCATCTGGGATTTGTGTGCACGGGGCTGGTGCAAAGACAGGGAATGCCATAGCTGCCGCCTCTTCCCCTGGACAGTGAGGTTGTGGCATAGGATGGCACGCATGAGGTAGGTGCTGTGTTGCAGGAGTTCCCCACCTGAGGAGGAGGGCGTAGGAGCTCAGGGTGGAGAACTGCCCAGCAGGACCTACGGAGCTGCACTACGGACTGTAACCGTGAAAGTATTTGAGGAGGAAAGATGCATCCAAAGAGGTGCTCAGGGAGCCCCAAAATGTGACTCCCGGGCCTTAACTACTGAGGCTGAAGGCAGAAGCAGACAGCACCCAGGGACCAAGGAAGTGAGCGAGGGCCCCTGGTGCGTGCACTCTGGCCGGCCTGCCTGCCTACACGTAACCTTGCTCCTGTGCTTCGACACCAGCCATGCTGCAGCACGGTATGGGAATGGCTGTGGGTGCCAGGCTGTGCTGTAAGCCACCTGCCTGGGAGACTGGCTGGTCAGTCCCTCTCGCTGGGCCCGGAAGCCAAGGCCCTTTCAGGCTGCACTCAGGGTTAAAAGTGCTAACAGCAGCATGGCCCGGCCCCCTTCCACACAGGGAACTGCTCTTCTGGCTGGTTTTCCCCCTAGACTTTGTTCTTGTGGCTTCCTTCCCAGGACCTGAGACCTCGGAGCCACTGCCCCAGCCCACCGGATTTCAGCCCCTCATGGGGTTGCTGATTCATCAGCATTGGTTAGCTTAGGAAAGGGGGGAAATCAGCAGATTACTGAAAAATAAGTAAAAACAACAAGGTGAGTGAGAGCTGGGCTGTGTGCTGCAGGGCCCAGGGGAGCGAGCGCCGTGCGGTGCCCAAGGAGCTCCCTGTCCTCTTCGTTCCGCACATCCCTGCTGCCTGGGCGTCTGCCCTGCTGAGCAGCGCAGCTCCCCTGGCACCAGCCGGCCTGCGCTGGCTGCTCCGCACCTGTGTGATTTGCAGTCCTGCTCAGGGCCCAAAGCAAACACCCCCCCACCTTGGAGTCTTTCGGTTCCAAAGTCCTGGTCAGGAATCTGGAGGGGATCTCCCCAGAAGGTGGCATACACTGCACCAAGCCCTATCCACTCTCTATGCTGGTCTCGTCTACACTAGGATTTAAGGCTGGGGGTCGGGACCTCTCAGGGGGTCACGAGGTTATTACATGGGGGGTCGCAAGCTGTCAGCCTTGACCCCAAACCCCGCTTTGCCTCCAGCGTTTATAATGGTGTTAAATATAAAAAAGTGTTTTTAATTTTGAAGGGGGGGTCGCACTCAGAGACTTGCTGTGTGAAAGGGGTCGCCAGTACAGAAGTTTGAGAGCCGCTGAAGGTGTGATGTTAGCACTGCTGCAGATTTTAATCGCCAGTTGAATGTGCTTAAGGCAAGGTGCCTCGTCTGTTCTAGACGTTTTAACCATGTTAGCTTCATGTCTGCTGTGGAGATGCGCAGCTCCGAACTCTTCCCCCGCCCCTCCCAAAGGTGCATGTGACAGTTCTCTGCCCAGCTCTCAAATCTCTAGGCCCCTGCAAATGGCCTTGGTGGCATTCCCAGAATCTGCACAGTGTGGTGTGCACGCCGCCTTGCTGATCGTTAGTGCAAGACTGGCTCTGCACACCCCTGCGGTTTCCAGTTGCTGCCTCCCTGGTTCGATTCTCGGCCGTTTACTCTTGGGCTCACAGCCACTGTTAGTCCATATGGCCTTGTTTGTATCCAAGCCAGTCTGAATTAATTTTGCAGCTGAGAATTTGAGCCATTGTGTCAAATGTTTTGTTGAAATCCATGTGTGTTGTATCTACCATTTCCCTTCCTCCACTGCTTCTATACTTTTAGGTAAAAAAATACATCACATCAGTTTTGTCTGGCAAGATTTGTTCTCCATGAAGCCCCAATTCCTCTCATTACCATATCACCATATGCCCAGTGGCTTTTGTATCTGTTGCATAGCAGTCAGGCTAACGCTCCTTGTTGGAATTGCTGTTCTCTGGGTCTAGAAGGAAGCTGCTGTCTGTACCCTTTGAGATGACTTGCTGGCCATGCAGTAAATCTATTGGCTAATATTCTAGCAGGTGGGAACGGTGTGGGCCGCAGGCCCCCGGGTTAGACTGAGAGCATCAAACCACCTGCCCCTTTTGACCAAGTGGGAATATTTTGTAATATTTTGGAGTCGTATTTGTGCCTCAGTTTCCCCTGTATTCTCCATTGTTACCCGGTGGGGTGGGAAAGGACGGTTGCTCTCAGGGCTTGGCACAGCTGCACCACGGTAGCACTTAAGTGAAGACGCTACTATGCTGACAGGAGAGCTTCTCTCGCCGGAGTAGGTAATCCACCTCCCGTAGAGGCAGTGGCAATGTTGGCGGAGAAGCGCTGTCTATGCCAGGGGGCTCAGGGGGGTGGATTATCCCTGAGTGACAGTTATACCCATATAAGTTTGTAGTCTAGACCTGATGCCTCAGGGCAGGCAAAGAGACAGAGGTGTGAGTGTCCCTAGTCTGGGCCGAGGTCTCGATATCAGTGGAGCGGCTGAGAAGACAATGGCGAATCCAGTCGCCAGGACATTGACACCTAGCAACCAAGGCCCAGAGGGCTGTGGCCTTCTCCGCCTCTCCTAGGGAGCTGAATAACAGTCTCCAGCTCCCGAGCAGAGGACTGGAGAGGAGGTGGGGAGAGCTGGCTGCTGGATGGAGTCAGGGCTCTCACCTGGGTCTGACCAAGGAGGAGAGACAGACGGAGCTTGAACCGAGAGGTCCCTGCAGCTTGGCTGGGCGCTGGGCTAACCAGACTGGACTGTGCTTTACCCTTCAGTTCTCTGTGCTACCCTCAGGCCTGCCTGGCCCATGTGCCAGCTAATGAATAAACCCGACTGTGGGACAGTGCTGTGTGAGTGTCACTGCCAAGGCTGGGCCAGGGGCATCTGTAGGAGTCTCCCTCAGGGACCCGCTGAAGGAGCTCATGGGGGGAAGCTGGGGGGCTGCAAGCCCAGAGGTGTCTAAGGAGGCAGTAAGCCGCACGGCCTACCCTGGAAGAAGATTGAGACCCCTAGGGGGTCTGGCACATCAGAGGGGTTCGTCCTAGAGACCGTTCCCAAGCTGGGGCCGTACACCAACCCTGTGGGTCCGTGACACCCTGTCCTCGCCCTCCCTCTCCTGCGGTGTGTGGATCGTGCCAGCTCGACTGATGGCAGAGTGGACTGGGCGAAGTGCATTAGTCCCCAAAGATGGGGGGGGAGGGGGGATGCAGGAAAGAACGAGCTGCAGAGGGGGCTTGGGGACCTTCTCCCCTCTAGGTCTCCTGGCAATGGCCACCAGGCCCTGGGAAACAAGTCGGAGTCTCCGGTGTGGGTTGCCCAAGGGGAAGCGTTGACAGCACTAACCCCTCTTCACACTGCTTGCGCCTGGCCCCTTTGGGGCAGACTCAGCAGAGAACAGAGAGCCTGGCCCCCAGCTCAGTGCCTTGGCCCTCAGAGGTGCTCTCCCAAGGGGTCGGGCAGCTTGGCATGTCCCGGGGGGGGGGGGGGAATGGGGCCCTTAGCTCTGCCGAGCCGTTGCTCCAGCTCTTGCAGTGTGAAATTGACATGAAAAGCCCCCCAGGAGGGACCACCCTGCAGCAGCTGTAAGGCCGGGAGCATCGCTCCGGACACCATGCTGCAGATGGCCGCCTGCAGGGTGTCACTTAGCCAGGCACAGGGGGTGCAGTGCTATCGAAACAAAAGGGTGTTTGGCGCTCCCTTGGCACCAGCTGCAGAGAGGGGAGACCTGGGCCCTCTCGGCTTTGTAAAGGGTCAGGCAGGGGGCTGGCCCCAGCCAAACAGTGCTGAGCCCCGCGGCACAGCCAGCCCTGTGTGGACGTGGCAGTAGAAGAGGGCTGCAGGATCTAAGCAGGGCCGTGGGGCAGGGGAGCGTGGCTGGTGGGAGGGGAGCGGTTGCTGAGTCTTGCCCTGTCGTTGATAAGCTTGGTGGAATTTCCTTGTCTGAGGGTGGTGCTGGAAGTGAGTCAGCCCCTGGCTGTGGGGATGGGTGGGTTGGCTCAGGGCCCCTTTCACCTGCTGTGAGAGTTTACTCCTGAATGGCTCTGCCCTGGTTCCAGAGCAGGAGGGATGGAGAAGGGGTAGGCCCGGGCTGGGAAATGCCATGGCGCAGGCTGCGCTGTTCCCGCTGGCAGCCCAGAGCAGATCAGGCCGATGGGCAGCGACGCTGAGGCAGCGTCTCACACCTGCAGGGGCGGGTGCGTCACTGAGCCCACTCCACAGATGAGGAAACTGAGGCACAGCTGCAGGAGGGGAATTGCCCAAGGCTATCGCAGAGGAGTGTGGAGACAAAGCCCATCTGAAGAGCCTGGGCTCAGATTGCCAGAGCGGGGGAGGGGGCGTGGCCTCTTAGGGGTCAGGGATCGTGAGGAGCATCAAGGGTGTGGGGCAGTTGGGTGGCTGCAGTGGGCACCTTGGGCTGACCCTGCTGTACTCCATCCACTGGACTTACCCACAGGCCAGGGCCATGGAGCTGCCCTCCCCGGGGTGTCTGACCATGGCTGGCCCTGGCTCCCTGCACCCTGGCACAGAGCTCTGGCCTTGTGCTGCTCACCACCAGGCAAAGGTTCCCGGTCCCCTCAGGCCAGTGCTGCATGGCGTGAACGCCTTGGCCCTGCTGCTCCAGCACAGAAGGGAGCGTGGGCACCTGTCTGCTCGAAAGCCCCACGGCTTGTGCTCTGCACTGGCAAGCAGGGGCCCTGCCCCTTGTCACCGGAGGGTGCTGAGGTGTGCGGTGGAGGCAGCGGGGGAGGGGCTCACTGGGGGGCCTGTCACAGGGGTGACAAGCACTGAAGGATCCCAGCCGATCTCCCTCACCCCTTCAGCAAACCCCTTCTAAGCCTGCCCTGGATGAGCTGGGAACCAGGGCTGGGGCTGGTAGGTTGGAGTCCTAAACCGAGGACATTGGAGCCAAGGCGCTGGTGCCTGACCCGCTTCCGGCCTCTGCTCCTAGTGTGTTTCCTTGAAGGTGTAGGACCTGCAGCACGAGCCTTTCTGTGACCGAGCCAGCAGGAGCTGCCCCCAGATGGGCTCTGCTCCAGTGCCCCCGTGAAAATGAGTGTGCCCTTGGGTCCCCGTGGGCATGAGTTCAACATGCTGCACCCAGCGGCAGGGGGAGAGCATGCCCCATGGCCCAGAGCCTGTTCCAGTGTCTGTGCCCAGCAGGTTGTCTGATGCAGCTTGCCATGCTGTTGGGGGTAGGGGAAGGCGGGGGGTTGCTGCCCTTTTGTCTGGCTTGTGCTTGGCTTGCGCTCGCATTGGCTAAGATGGGCTCCCAGGTGCCTTGTCTGTGCGTGCCTGGCTGCACCCCAAGCCCCATGCAGCCCCGGCTGGTGTTGAGTGGCATCCCTGTGTGACGTTCCCCTCTGGTGTTATCTGGACCGGTGATCCGCTAGGTCACTCCAGTCCTTAACTCTGGGAGCCAGCCTTACCCTGCCCTGCTGTGAGAACCCCCACTCCTGGGCTGTTCACACACAGCCTCTGGCATGTAAGCTGTTCCTTGGATTGTGCAACCGAATGACACTAGCCAATATCTCCGGTCCCAGACACAACCCTAGGAACCTTCTTCTTGCAGTGCCCAGTTATGCCAGCTGGACGCTGCAAGCTTATATGAGTTCATCAGTTTAACAAATAAATTGATCTGTACCAGGCTTGTTATCCCAAGGGGAGTCTCTGACGTGCTTCAAACCAAACGCACTGCTTCAGGTAGAATAAACAAACAGATTTATTAACTACAACGATAGATTTTATGTGATTCTAAGTCAAAGCATAACAAGTCAGATTTGGTCAAATGAAATAAAAGCAAAACACATTCTAAGCTGATCTTAACACTTTCAATGCCCTTACAAACGTAGATGCCTCTCACCACAGGATGGCTGGCTGCCCTTCAGCCAGGCTCTCCCCTTTGATCAGCGCTTCAGTCGCTTGGTGGTGGTGTCTGTAGATGGAGGTGGAAGAGAGAGGAAGAGCCTGGCAAACGTCTCTCCCTTTTATCATGTTCTTTCTTCCCTCTTGGCTTTGCCCCTTCCCCCCCGCTTCAGAGTCAGGTGAGCATCACCTCATTGCCGTCCTAAACTGACCACAGGAAGGGGGTGACTCCCTGGAGAGTCCAACAGATCCTTTGTTGCTGCCTAGGCCAGTGTCCTTTGCTCCTGTGAGGCTGGGCTGGGTTTGTCCCATCCATGCCCTGATGAGGTGTGAACTGCCCCTCTGCTCCTGGAGAGTTTTGCCTGGGCCTGTTTTAAGCCATGAGGACAGATTTTCAGCCTCATAACTATATACATGAAACTACAATCTATAACATTACTGTAACAACAGTTACTATAACATCACTATAACAACAATGCTCAGTGCTCAGAGCCTTCCGAAGACACCCGACATGACAAACTTTGCACTGGATACCACACAATCATTTTATAAGGATGAACTTGGGGGTACAGAACGTCACTGTCATGGAGTCCCCGGGCGATGCTCTGGAACTGCTCCCCACAAAGCCAGTCAGGACTTTGGGGAGCCTCCTCTCCCTTGGAGCAGACCGTCTTCAGGGCAAGAAGCTCACACGGCTTCACCTTCCTGGGTCTGACCTTGGAGCATTCAGCATATGCCCCTCTGTGCGCTTCCCACAGCGAGTCTGTCCAGGCGGGGTCCTGGGGAAGCCAGAGGGTCCTGCACGCACCTCCACTTCGCAGTCAGACGTGACTCTTAGCCAGCCAGTAAAACAGAGGTTTATTAGATGACAGGAACACGGTCTAAAACAGAGTTGTAGGTACAGAGAACAGGACACCTCAGCCGGGTCCATTTTGGGGGGCAGTGAGCCAGACACCCACGTCTGCACTCACTCCACGTCCCCAGCCAGCCCCAAACTGACTCACTCTCCAGCCCCTCCTCCTCTGGGCTTTGTCTCTTCCCCGGGCCAGGAGGTCACCTGATCTCTTTGTTCACCTTTAGCTATCCCCTTGCAGGGGGGAAGGGCCCCGGCCATTAGTTGCCAGGAGACAGAGTGTCGGCCACCTATGCACAGTGGCCCTTTGCTCTGCAACAATTACACCCCCTTATCCCACCACCTTGACTTAAGAACTGCATAGGGGAAACTGAGGCACCCACACAGTATTCAGAGAAAACATTATGAACATTCCCACTTTGTCACAGTCACACCCTGCCGTTCCCAGGGTCCGGGTGCCTGGCTGCACCCCGAGCCCCACACAGCCCTGGCTGGTGTTGAGTGGCGTCCTTGCCGTCAGCACATTGCCTGCTTTTACAGATGCTTCCTGTCCTCAGATTTTGCTTTCGTGTGGCAACCTGAGCTGCTCTGTCCCGGACACTGTGCTGTGTCATCCTCACAAGATGCTGACTCCCTGCTCAGACTCTGCACTGTGCTGTTCCCCTTCCGTGCACCCCCTTGTTCTCACGCTGCGGTTCCCTCCTGCACGGGCTCCCCAGGGCTCCGAAATGCAGCAGTTCGTCCCCTTTCTCTGTACCCATCCATGGAGGTCTGAGATCATGAAGGACTCTGCCCCCGGCCCCTTGCTCTCATCCCCTCCCTTCTCCAGCTGCCTGACAGCCTTCCCCGTCCCACTTTCCCTGCAATTCCCACCTTTCCGAGCACGACCTTTGCTACCCCGTCCTCTGCAGCAGGAGCTGCTGGTAATGAGTTTGCCTGGTCTGGTTAGCAGCTCTGACGCTTCGTTCCTAGGCCCCCTCTGAGCTCTTGGCTCTACTTTCTGCTCCCAGGAACTGATCAGTTCCAGCGCAATGAGGTTGTTCCAGCCCTCTTCCCCGAGACCTCAATCTGTGACACAGCTACCTAAAATTATAAATTAATAGAGATATCCCATCTCTTAGAACTGGAAGGGACCTTGAAAGGTCATCAAGTCCAGCCCCCTGCCTTCACTAGCAGGACCAAGTACTGATTTTGCCCCAGATCCCTAAGTGGCCCCCTCAAGGATTGAACTCACAACCCTGGGTTTAGCAGGCCCATGCTCAAACCACTGAGCTATCCCTCCCCCCAAATACCTCCTGTGTATTAGCGGGAGAGAGCAAGTGTGGCCCCTCTCTTGGCTTCCCTGGGCTTGGATTTTCACTTACTGAAGGCAGGGTCTCCAAGTCTTGCGGTATTGGGTGTTTTCTTAAAGCCCCAGCTCCTGGAGTCAGGTGATTACATGCAAACCTCAGTTTCCATTTGTGACAAAGTGAGGATTTTTTGTAATATTGTGTGTTCCCCGGTCTCCCCATGTGCTGCATTGTTACCTAGTGGGTGGAAAGGGACGGTTTGCTCTCAGGGCGGGCTAAGACACAGGTGTGAATGACGCCCAGCTGTCTGGGTCTTAGGTCCCATATCAATGGAGCTCTTGCAAACACAATGGCAGATCCAATTCCCTGGTCATTGACAGCTGGCACCCAAGGACCGTGGATGGCCCCACCTCTCGGCAGGAAGCCGAGCAGCATTTCCCCAGCTGGAGAACAAAGGGCGGGGGGTTACGTGTGGGCTCTGAAGCAGTCGAGGGGGAACACCGGATTCTGACCAAGGAGGGTGGACAGACGGAGAGAGACGGAGTTTGAACCGAGGGGTCCCTACAGCTTGGCTGCGTGCTGGGCTAACCAGACTGGACTGTGCTTTACCCTTCAGTTCTCTATGCTACCCTCAGGCCTGCCTGGGCCATGTGCCAGCTAACAAATAAACCCGACTGTGGGACAGCGTTGTGTGAGTGTCACTGCCAATGCTGGGCCTGGGGCATTAGTCCCCGAAGACTGTACATGTCTCCCTCAGGGTCTCCGTGGGACTTGCGGCTGGAGCTCACGGGGGGCTCGCCTGGAGGAAGACGAGGGGTCTGGCCCACTGAAGGGCTCCTCCTAGAGACCGTTCCAGTGCTGGGGCCTTAGCCCTGACCCTGTGAATCCATGACTCCACTTTTAAAAGAGTCTCTAGCCTTCCTGGTGCTGGAGAGAAGCTGGAGAACGTGACCCATGTAGCTCAGAGAGCAGAACACAGCTCACCTCACCCCTCCAGTTCTCCCTTGTTAAGAGTCGGGGGGCTGCCTCTGGTCTGTGCATGCTGGGATTGGCCATGGGGGAAGGATATCCCTGTGGCTCAGATAACTGCTGGCCTCCTGCCTCTGACCCCCAGTGGGTTCCCCCAGGCCGCGGGCCATGGGCGTGCAGCCTCCCCTGCGTGTTCCCTGAGCTGTGCCCGGGGAGGCTGTAATGCTCCTGTCCAGGTGACCCGCTCTGCTCCACAGAGCCTGCCGGAAATCCTCAGGCCCCTCCCCCCTGCACCTCTGGGGGAGGTTGGGGGTGCTCGCTCAGCATTCGTGTGTAAGATCAGGAGGTTCCTGAGATGCTACCCTCTGCAGGAGCCAGCCATCGGCCCTAGCCGGGTATCTGCAGCAGCGGGCAGGAAGCCTCCTGCAGCAGGGGCCCTTGTATGGCTGGTGGAAGGGGGCTTCCCCAACATGTGTGTCTGGCAGGAAGATCTGGCTGTGAGTAAGAGGCTGGTGGGCAGCTGACGCTGGGCTCCTTCCCCTTTCGGCTGGTGGGAGCTGGACTCCAGGCTGACGCACTGCAGGAAGGGGAGCTGTGCTGCTTTTCTGGTGACTTGGGCCTTGGGAAGATTCTGGGCTACTGCAAACCCCAGGACAGAGCAGGTCCACGCAGGGGCTTGCAGGGTCCCTCCTCCCTCTCTCCTGCCCCTGGTGCTCTTGGGATGAAACAGCGAATCTTCCTACCCCGCATCCAGCCCTCTGCTCCCTGGCTGCCTCTGCACAGCTCTCCTCACCTTCCTTTGGGCAGGCGCGTTTCTCCCTAGACCCCTCTGGAGCTCTGGCCCCGAGGTGCAGGTACATGGGGGATGGCGCAGTGCTGTATGTGGGTGACGGGCGAGTTACAGCCCCCCTCTCTGAAACGCCTGCCTGCACCCCCTTCCCCCGGGCCAGATCCCCTTCCCTGGCACTCATTTGCCTGCTTATCTTGACCACTTCCCAGGCTCTGAGGCCGGCCTGGGACTCCCCTGCGCAGAGACAGCTGCTCTGTTGGTTTGGGGGTGTGCAGCACCAGAGCTGGAACCTGGGTCTGGCCTGGCCTAGTGTCACAGAGTGTGGGGGAGACCAGGCCCTGCGCCCCCAATTCCTGCGATTCACCATGACTCTCAGCCAGCCAGTAACACAGAAGGTTTATTTAGATGACAGGAACACAGTCCAAGACAGGCCTTGCAGGTACAGACAACAAGACCCCTCTGTTAGGTCCATCTTGGGGGGGGGGGCAGGGAGTCCAGAGCCCCATCTGGGCTCCCCTCCATTTCCCCAGCCAGCTCGAAACTGAAACTCCCTCCAGCCTCTCACTCAGCCTCCCCCCGGCTCCTCCCCCGCCTTTGTTCAGTTTCCCGGGCAGAGGTGTCACCTGGCCTCCAACCCCCCTCCTGGGTTTTCATGTTACCTGCTCAGGTATCCTCCCTGAAGGAAAGTCTCCCACACCCAATGCAGACAGTCCCAGCAACACTCCCCTGCAACCTTCCCAGGTCAATACTCCCCACTCAGCATTCAAAGACCACATTAAGAACAGTCCCACTTCGTCACACCTGGAGGCCGCGGCCTCGCTTGCTGGGCCTGCGCCGCGGGCTGGGTGTGTGCCAGACGGGAGGCGCCCCCGGGCTTGTGCTGGAATTCCCCGGGCGCCCTCCATGGAGGCTCGCTAGCTCCAGACAGAGGGGGCAAAGTTTCCCTACCCTTGCTCTGCCCTGGCCTCTTCTCCTTGTTTGGCTCCAAGGAGTCACTCGAAAATCCCCAGGTGCTGATGCCAGCAGCAGCTGTGTTAGCCTGGCTGTGAGTCAGTGGGAGCGGCTGGCCCGGGGAGGATCCCGGGAGCCTCGGGCTCTGTGCCAGCTGCACTGTGTCTTGGTGTCCACTCCCGACTCTCAGTGATTGACCCGCTCTCACCGGGCCAGCCAGACCCCGCTGGGGGAACGCGCAGGCCTGTCTGGGAACCCCCCTCCCCGCGTGGGGAGGCCTGCAGAGCCAGGGCCCATGCCAGCGGGGTCAGGCTGCCCCGGCCAGAGGCGAGCGTAGGCTGGGCATTGCTCATGTGCAGAGGGGCTGGGCATGGGCTGCACCTGCCTTCGTGCGTTTGGAAGAGCCAGTGCCCTGCCCCAACGCGTCCTTCAGATGCCACAACGGGCCCCTGGGCGGCTCTGCCCAGCCAAGAGTCCCCAGGCTGCACAAACGCTAGGGAGCAGTTCAGCCACTGGGCGTCTGTCCGCTCCCAGCGGGGTTCCCAACAGGCCAGGGCGGGACAGGGAGGAGAATCCCGGATCCAGCTAGAATCGCAGGGGTCTGAGGGCGGGGGGATGGAATTACCCCCAGAGGTGAGTCCGGGCAGGAGACGGGCTGGGGCCCTGGGAGAAGGGCTAAGAACATAAGAATGGCCATACTGGGTCAGACCAAAGGTCCATCTAGCCGAGGGGTTTCTAGGGGCCAGGGGTGGCTCCGCTGGGAGTTTTACATCGCTGGAGCATGGGCGGCCGCTCCGGACTGGCACGTTCTCAGGGGAGAGGAGCCTCCCTGTGGTTTCAGAGATCCAAAGTCAGGAGGGACCCTTATGCCCATCTGGTCTGGCCTGCATAGCCCAACCATGGAACCGCCCTGGGCAGATTCCTGGGCTGTTTGGGCCAAGTCTTGAAACGTTTTTCTCAAAACGTTTCTTTGGACACAAATCTGACATCAGGAATCATAATACTCAAAAAACAGTGGGAGAACACTTTAACCTGTCTGGCCGTTCAATGACAGACCTGCGGGTGGCTATCTTACAACAGAAAAACTTCAAAAACAGGCTCCAACGAGAGACTGCTGAGCTGGAATTGATATGCAAACTAGACACAATCAGCTCAGGATTGAATAAGGACTGGGAATGGCTGAGCCATTACAAACATTGAATCTATCTCCCCTTGTAAGTATTCTCACACTTCTTATCAAACTGTCTGTACTGAGCTATCTTGATTATCACTTCAAAAGTTTTTTTCTCTTACTTAATTGGCCTCTCAGAGTTGGTAAGACAACTCCCACCTGTTCATGCTCTCTGTATGTGTGTATATATATCTCCTCAATATATGTTTCACTCTATATGCATCCGAAGAAGTGGGCTGTAGCCCACGAAAGCTTATGCTCTAATAAATTTGTTAGTCTCTAAGGTGCCACAAGTACTCCTGTTCGTTTTTCTTAAGAGGCTTTGCCATCCTTGCTGGCCCGGGGCACCTCGTGTAAGGACTTGGGGGCGGGCACCACCCTGGCTGGCAGTGTGCAGGATTCCCAGCCAGGTGCCCAGCGAACCAGCCAGGGGCCGAAGTGTCTCAATGTGGAATTTGGCTCCCCCCTTACAGCCCGTTTGCCGTCTGGGCTCTGTGTCCCGGGAAGGCAGATTCCCAGCACAGAGGGCGAGCAAGGGAAGGGAAATAATCCCCCTTCTGCTGCCCCCGCCCTCGAGCCCAGGGAGCTGGCGCTGGGCCTGATGCACAGGTGCTGGAACTAGGGGTGCTGGGGGTGCACCCCCTGGCTCGAAGTGGTTTCCATCACACACAGGGTTTACAGTTTGGTTCAATGGCTCTCACCACCCACACTATAGAAATTGTTCCAGGGCCATTGGCCTGATGTGCTGAGGTACCCATGGCCTGCAGCTGCAGCTGGAGCCTTGGAGCCTTGAAGCAGCCCCCCAAGCCTGCCGCCCTCCCCCCAGCTGCTCCCTGGGCTGTGGAGTTTGCAGGTGCCCAGGTTGGGAGCAGCGCCCGCGGCATGGAGCGTCTCCGCCGTTGCTTTGCAGAGCACCTGGGGGTCTATAGGTGCCTGGCGCTTAGTGCTGGGAAGGGATTCCTGGGGCGGGGGGCTCCCATGGGATGAGCTCAGCGTGTGTGCAGAGCAGTGATTCAAGGAGGAAGGGTTTTCTTCATTCGGTTAGTAACTTCCTCCCAGTCACTCTTGCAGACTGTGGTGTGAGATGAAGCAACCGGCCCCATTTCTCATCCCTGGGTTCCCACACTGTGTTTGGAGGGGGAGGAGGGTTCCTTGCCAGGTGCAGCCGGCACTGGCCTGCTCTCTGCCATCGCCCCACTGCTGGGGAGGGCTGCCATGGCTCTCAGCTGCGTGGAAAACCACGACTCCTGCAGCAATCCTGGCTCATCTGCACACAAGGATGGGCTCTTTGGCTTGCAGGTGTTGGACACCTGCTGCCAACGGTCCCCCCGGCCCTTAAAGGGGGAGGGATAGTTCCCCGGGGGCTGTGCGTGGCTGGCGCGTAATGAGCTCTTGGACCCGTTCCTCTCCACCCCCCGGCCCCCTGGCAGTGCCCCGTGTCGGCCAGGGCCTGGCACAGGTGTAAGCAACTGGACCTTGCGGGGTGAGGCTCAAACCCATCAGCCGAGATGGGGGGCTGCGGGAACAGCTCGGCTCCCCTTAGGGCCCCTGGGGGAAAGCCAGGAAAATCCCTCAGGCTGCAGCTGGGCCGCACCCGCCCGACTCAGGCCTGAGGAGGAGGATGGGGCCTGCAGAGACTTTCCTGTGTGGAGAGTGACCCAGCTGGGAGCCTTCTGTCACAGAGTCCCCGGGCGATGCTCTGGAACGGCTCCCTACGAAGCCAGGCAGGACTCTGGGGAAGTCTCCTCTCTGTGAGCAGACTGTCTTCAGGGCAAGAAGCTCACACGGCTTCACCTTCCTGGGTCTGACCTTGGAGCATTCACCATCCTCTGCCCCTCCGTGCACTTCCCACAGCGAGTCCGCCCAGGCGGGGTCCTGGGGAAGCCAGAGGGTCCTGCACCCCCACTTTGCAGTCAGACGTGACTCTCAGCCAGCCAGTAAAACAGAGGTTTATTCGATGACAGGAACACGGTCTAAAACAGCTTGTAGGTCCAGAGAACCAGACCCCTCAGCCGGGTCCATTTTGGGGGGGGAGCGAGCCAGACACCCACGTCTGCACTCACTCCACATCCCCAGTCAGCCCCAAACTTAAATTCTCCAGCCCCTCCTCCTCTGGGCTTTGTCCCTTTCCGGGCCAGGAGGTCACCTGATTCCTTTGTTCTCCAACACCTTTAGCTATCACCTTGCAGGGGGGAAGGGCCCCGGCCATTAGTTGCCAGGGAGACAGAGTATCGGCCATTTATGCAAACTGGCCTTTATCCCACCACCTAGAGACTTAAGAAATGCATAGGGGAAACTGAGGCATCCCTACAGTATTCAGAGGAAACATTAAGAACATTCCCACTTCATCACACCTTCAGCTTAGGGCGGGGCCAGCTCCAGGGCAGCTGGGGCGTGGGCCCCCACTCTCAAGGCGGGAGGGAGCGAGGGACCCTCACCGCAGCTGACAGACTGTCTCACACAACTAGCCTGCGGGCTGTGAGGCCGCAAGATCTCTCTGGGGCCAGTAGCCCAGAGGGGTTCCCTGAGGGTACCAAGAACAGCCAGCGCCAAACCATCCTGCCTGGGGCGCGAGCCAGCCTCTCCCGACGGCACAGGAGGGGCCTTGCACCAGCCTCACAGGCAGCTGCCACTGGCCCCTCTTGGTGAGAGGGCAGCAGACAGACGGTCTCTGGGCTGCTCCAGCCTGGCCACCCCGATGCTCCAAAGTCCTGGTCAGTGGGGCCTGAGCTGCCTCTCGGCCACCACCTTCCTTTCCCTCCTTTGCCCTGTTCGCTTTCCCCTCCGTCACTCGGTTCCCACCAAGTGTAAACAGCGACCCACGGCCGAGGCGTCTGCCCCCTTGGCCAGGGTGGAGGGAGGGCCGTGACGCGCCGTGCAGCCGGCGGGGCAGGGAGTGGGGCTGGGGGATCAGTCGTTACACGTGGGAAAGGCCCACGGAGCCTTGCGCCGAGGCAGCATCTGGGCCACGTGCTGGGCTGACCTCTGGCTCTGCGCCAGGAGGGCACACTCGCTGGGGCCGGAGCCTACCTGAGTCTGTGCTGATGAAACGACACGTGGGGAAAAGTGACCTGCAAGAAAAGGGGCTGGCCGGGGGGAGGGGTAATCTCTGCCCCTTCCCCCAGGGCGCCGGCCAGCCTGTCCCTGCGCGGGCGTGAGGGAGGGGAGACTCCCGCAGACCACCCTGGGGAGCCTGCCCAGTGCTGGTGACACAGGAGGCCTGGCCTGACCCGTGGGTCTTGGATCTTGTGATTTTGTTCAGGGGCCCCAAGGGGGTCGGCGGCAAAGGACTGTGGGAGCCGTGGCCTGGTGGCTCTGCACTGGTGCAGTGCACGTGTGGGCAGCTCCCTTCCCTGTACCACAAAGCACCATAGTCAGCCATGCCTGGGCACGCTGCTCCACCTGAGCGTGCCCCCCACCCCTCCCATAGGGCACCGTTTCCTGGCACAAGAGACCTGCTCCTTCCTCTGAGGCAGCTGGTTCTGGCTGCGGCCGAGGCAGGCGGCTGGGCTGGACGAGCCATGGGGAGCTGGACGGGCATCCTGAGGGCCTATAAGTCAAAATGTTCTTACGAAATAGGTCACTGGGGGACCGGTATCTGGAGCCCCCTGCATCAAATTACCCCAAACGTGCCCCACAAGCTGCCCCCTTCATGCTGCCCTGACAGGCCAGTTTTCGGGTGGATCTGACTATGCACGTGGGTCTATGAGGTCTTTGCAGGTTCCACTCTAAGCAGCAGTGCTAACTTGGGTGTCTCCCCACTTCAGGGGGGTCTCTTCTCTGCTCGTTTTACCCCCACGGAGCTGGGCCAAGGAACAGACACCTGGCCCCAGTCCCGCCCCGAATTCAGGCAGGGCCTGGGGGCGGAGCTGTTGCCCCAAACCCATTTGGGAGAACCAGGTTCGGGCAGCAAAACTTTGTGTTGACTTTCAGAGGCCGGGAGCGTCCCAGTGCCGAAGCCTGGGGAGGAGGCCCCGGTGTGCCGCTTGCCAGCTGGGCGGCCCCGGCACCGCATTGGCACGGAGGAGCCTGTCCAGCCCCTCCCCCGCTGCTCTTGCCTCACAGGATGTCCTGCTTCCTGCGGGCCGTGTTTTGGTAAACAAGGTGTTGAAATAGTTAAAGAGCTGAGCAAAGCCCCAAGGGCCTGAGTCACCTCGGCTGGGAGAGGGGCTGAGTGACTCACCCCCCTCCACAGCATAAATAACAGCTGGCAGCTCTGCACGGCACAGAGCGGCAGGGCAGCCGGGTACCCAGAGACAGACAGACAGCCCAGCAACTTCAGCCCAGCAACTTCAGCCCACCGCCTCGCCATGGGGCTCACTCTCCTGGCCCCGCTAATGGGGCTCCTGGCCCTGAGCTGCTGGGCTGCACCACTCCACTCCAAGCCCCAGGCTGTGATCACTTTCCCGGGGGAGCTGGTCAGTAATCGGACGGATCTGCAGCTTGCAGAAGTGAGTAAGGGCTGGGACCCCCAGCAGGGCATCCCTGAGGTGCCCGGTGCCTGTGCAGCGGGTCGGCTGTTAGGACAGTGGGCTCGTGGGTCCCCTGCCAAGACGAGCCCAGTGACCACTCTCAGGGCCTTGGCTGTCTCCCCTGATCCATGGCAAAGGAGGGATGGGGGCGAGCAGGCTGGAGGGCTGCACCGTGAGCCTGCTCTCATGAGAGGAGGGGGGTGTCCTGGAAGCAGGGCCGGGGAAAGCTGGGAGTCTCCTTGGGAATGGGGAGGGATGGGTCACTTTCCCTCTGGTTAGCCTAGCTGGTCCTGTCCTGGCAGCAGGCACTGCCAGTCCTGCCCGGCGCTGCCCGCCCCTCTGACCATCTCTCCTTTCGTAGAGCTACCTGCTGCGCTTTGGCTATACGGAGTCCGAGGGGCAGAGCCGCAGCAGGCAGCTGTCCATGGCCAAGGCGCTCAGGAGGATGCAGAAGCAGCTGGGCCTGGAGGAGACGGGGGAGCTGGACGCCAGCACGTTGGAGGCCATGCGAGCCCCTCGCTGCGGCGTCCCCGACGTGGGCAGATTCCTCACCTTCGAAGGAGACCTCAAGTGGGATCACAATGACCTCACTTACCGGTGAGCCCCCACCCGCCCCCCAGGCCACTCCTGGACTTCAAAAGACCAGCGATGCCCCACAGACAGGGACTGCACCTGGGGGCAGGGAGGGAGAGCCCTGGCCCCAGGCCATGCAGGCTGATTTTACAGCTGCAGCTCTGACTAAGCAGTAATGTCCTCCAGCCTGCTTGGGCTGAGGTCCCCGGCAGGCCCCCTGGCCTAGGGAGGCCCAGGCCGGAGGGGGGGGGTCGCAGCGGCTCTGTGCCATGGCACAACTGGGCTCTGCTGGCCACCGTATTGGGCTGGAGCACCTGAGGCCTTGGACTGAGTCCCGTGAGTGCAGCAGGTCCCCTGTGTGTCTCGGGTGTCCCCTCCCTGCGTGGTTAGTTGCGGCTGGGGGGTTACTCTGGGGCACCTGAGCCCTGCGGGTCTGACCCTGTGCGGCTTCCTCCCTCCCCACCCCCACCCCGGCAGGGTAATAAACTACTCCCCAGACCTGGACGCCTCTGTGATAGACGATGCCTTTGCACGAGCCTTCAAGGTGTGGAGTGACGTGACCCCGCTCACCTTCACCCGGCTGCAGAGCGGCGAGGCCGACATCATGATCCAGTTTGGCACCGAGGGTGAGCCCCTCTCTCAGGGCAGGTGGGTGGGGTGCGGGGTGCCTGCGGCAGGGCTCGTGAGGGGGCCAAAGGGCAGGCACGGGGGGAGGTTTCCTGGGTTATACTCGCTCATTACACCTCCTGTCAGCCCCTGACAGCATGGTGTTTGCTGGGCGCGTGGGCTGGCATGTGTGGGGTTTGTAGGGGGGGTCTGGCCATCTCCGCCCTGCTCTCTCTGGGCAGATGGGGCTTTCAGGAGCCAGGCGGATGGCTGACTGTGGGGTTCTGTCTCCAGAGCACGGTGACGGGTATCCGTTTGACGGGAAGGACGGACTTCTGGCCCACGCTTTCCCCCCTGGCAAAGGGGTTCAGGGAGATGCCCACTTCGATGACGACGAGTTCTGGACGCTGGGAACAGGGATAGGTGAGGCCAGACTCCAGGGTCGCTGCCTGGCTGGGGAACCCACCCTCCCACTGGCACTAGCAGCAGCCCCTGAACCACACCCCTCTTATCTCCCCACCAGTGGTGAAAACCAGCTACGGGAATGCCAACGGGGCCGCCTGCCACTTCCCCTTCACCTTCGAGGGACAGTCCTACTCCACCTGCACCTCAGAGGGGCGCTCCGATGGGCTGCCCTGGTGCGCCACCACCCCCAACTATGACACGGACAAGGTCTACGGCTTCTGCCCCAGCGAGCGTGAGTACCAGCGCGTTGGGGCAGCCCTGAGGCGGGACCCCGGGCAGGGAGGATATCGGGGGGGCAGGTTCCCTGGCACTGGGGGTGGAGGGGTTGCTGTGAGTCCAGAGGCCCCTGCCTGGCGGAAACGTTCCAGCGCTCTCTGTATCTCTCGGGTAGTTCTCTACACCTATGACGGCAACAGCGATGGTGCCAAGTGCGTCTTCCCCTTCATCTTCGAGGGGAAGTCCTACGATGCCTGCACCACAGACGGGCGCTCTGACGGCTACCGCTGGTGCGCCACCACCGCCAGCTTCGACCAGGACAAGAAATACGGGTTCTGCCCCAACAGAGGTACTGGGGGGCGCAGGGCGGGACTGTTCGGGCAATAGCCGTGTCAGCTGATGGGGTGCTCCCCTAGGGCACAGCACCTCCCCCGGCCCTGCTGCGCTCTGCAGGAGTCTCTTCCCTTGGGTACCATTGGAGGGCTGCAGCTGGGCGCTTTCCCCATCTGCCCAGGGGCCTCTTCCAGCCCTGTAACCTGGACGCCTCTCTTGCTTAGCTGGGCCCTGCTTCGGGCTGTCAGTACTCCTGCCCTGCTGCGAGTGCATGGCCCAGCGGCCAGCGTGCAGCCCCACGGCATCCTCCACGGCATCCTCCGCCCTGGCCAATTGCACAGAAAGCCTGAGATGGGGCTGGATTTGGGAGCCCCCGGCTCACTCACCCCTGGCTCATGCACTTGGCACTTGCTGGCCTTGGCCTCTTTGCCCAGGACCGTTTGGCGGGAGGGTTCTTGCCCTGGGGCAGGCGCATGAGCTGGGCTAGCACCAGACTCCTCAGAAGCCAGGCCCTTGCTGCCCTCCCCATACTCTGTGCCCCCTGCCCTCTGGGGCCCCCCAGTGAGTCTGTGTTTGCAGAGGCAGCTGCCCCAGAGGATGTCTCCTTGTTCAGAGGGGCCCAGGCAGCCTAGGGGTGCCCCCCCCCCCCCGCCCCGCCAGGGCGCTGGAGTCTTGCTCACCTGGCTGGTTTTGTGTTGCAGACACAGCTGTGATTGGCGGGAACTCCCAGGGCGACCCGTGTGTGTTCCCGTTCACCTTCCTGGGCCAGACGTACAGCGCATGCACCAGCGAGGGGCGGCAGGACGGGAAGCTCTGGTGTGCCACCACCAGCAACTATGACACCGACCACAAGTGGGGCTTCTGTCCCGACCAAGGTACGGCTGCTCCCTGGGCCCCAGGCCACCCACCTCTGCCCCGCACAGGGCCCTTTCTAGGAAGCAGTCACGGACCCTGGCCTCAGCCCAGCTACAGCTGCTGCACCTCAGCCCCCTGGGGCATTTGTTTGCAGCAGGTGGCTGGTCAGGGCTCTCTGGATTGCAATGTGGGGCTGGCTGGGGGTGGGGCATCAGACCCCGGGGTCGGGCGGGGCTGGCTGGTGTGGGGGGCATCAGACCTCCAGGACCAGTGGGGGAAGGCTGGGCCAGGTGTCGGACCCCCGGGGCCAGTGGGGGCCGGCTGGCAGCTGGGGGGTGGGCGTCAGACCCCCGGGGCCGGGCGGGTCTGTCTGGACCCTGACAGCTGTTCTGGGGTTTCAGGTTACAGCCTGTTCCTGGTTGCTGCCCATGAGTTCGGCCATTCTCTGGGCCTGGACCACTCGAGTGTCCGCGAGGCCTTGATGTACCCCATGTACAGCTACATCAAGGACTTCTACCTGCACCCAGACGATGTCAGCGGCATCCAATTCCTCTATGGTGAGCAGGTGCCCTGAGCCCGGGCACGGGCAGGGGTGGGTGGCAGAGCAGGGCCATGGGCAAGGTGGGCAGCAGGACAGGGGTGGGCGGCAGCGCAGGGCCGCGGGCAGGGGTGGGCAGCAGGACGGGGTGGACGGCAGGGCAGGGCCGCGGGCAAGGCGGGCAGCAGGACAGGGGTGGGTGGCAGGGCAGGGCCACGGCACGGATCCTGGAAAGAGAAATGGCCCCAAATTGCACATGTCACTGGCTCAGCGTTTCCATCAGTATTCATGGAGATGCCAGTTTCTATGGCAACCCTGACTGCTCCATGCCAATGTAGCAGGGATGCATGACAGGCTGCAGCCCATGCTCGGGAGCCATGCCTGGGTCTCTGAGATCTCCCCTGCCCCTCCCTGTCAAGGGTGGCGTCCGCTGCAGGAATTGGGTGCCAGGGCACACAATGGGAGCCCGTCAAGCTCCCCACTGCTCCAGACAGGCTTGTTCCAAGCCCAAAGCGCTGGCAGCGTGACCCACGTGGTGGCAGCAGGAGCCGGGGCCTCTGGCTCACAACCTGCGTGGGGCCTGTCCCAGCTGTGCCGCTCTGCCCTGCTGGGGCCCCGGTATCACCTGCCCCGCCAGCAGATGGGCCCCTCTCCTGTGGCTTTGGCCTTATGTTCCTTCCCGTCTCCCAGGCCAGGGCTCTGGTCCTGCACCAACGACCCAGGCGCCAGACATCCCTGACCAGGCAACCACGCAAGCCGCGGACACCACAACCACAGCAGAGCCTGACACAGCCACGGATGACGACTATCCCTTGCCAACTGAGCCCAGCCCTGTGGACCCCAGCAGTGATGCCTGCAAAGTGAATTCCTTCGACGCCATCACCGAGATCAACGGGGAGCTGCATTTCTTCAAGGGCGGGTGAGCGAGCCCTGCGGCTTGCGGCGGGGGTGGGGGGCATAGGGATGAGGGGAGCCCAGACCTTGGTATCTACATGGGCATTTAATCCTGGAGTCGCCCCTGCTCCCAGCCGAGCCGTTCCCAGCCCTCTGCTGATGAAGGGAGTCAGTGGGGCCCCCTCTCCCCTAGAGTGTGACCCCCATGTCTGCTGCAGCAGGGCCGAGCTTGGCAGGGGGCTCTGGGGGTGGAGGGGCACTGGGGTTCACCCCCATGCTACCGGCATGACACTGGGATCTTGCACCCTCAGGAATTACTGGAAAAGCTCCGTATCCCGGAAGGGGGCGATTCAGGGCCCATTCCGGATCTCGGCTACATGGCCGGCGCTCCCGGCTCTCATCGACGCTGCCTTCCAGGACCTGCTCACCAAGAAGCTCTTCTTCTTCTCGGGTGAGGATTGGGACCTGCCCAGCTTGCCAGGACCTCCCGGCCCCCTACAGACCCACTGCCTGGTGCCCTGGGCATCCCTCACTGGAGGCCTGGCCTGGCCCCTGCTGCACTGATGCTGGGTTCTTGCCTCGGCTTCCCCACACTCACCCTGCCCTGCCGCAAGCCTGGGGGCTGCTCAGGGCTGGCTGCTGCATGGGGGGGTCAGTCAGTGCCAGCATCTGCCCCAGCGCCTCTCTCTGGGGGCCACCAAGCAGCTTGGGACGGGGCCGAGCTGGTCACTAGAGCCCTGGGCACCCTGGAGTGGGGGGAGGGGCCCAGTGGTCATTCTCGTAGTGACCGACTGAGGGACTGGTCCTTCCCCAGCCTGGGCTGCAGCTCCGTGCCCTGCCACTCTGCTCCCTCTGGGGGGCTCGCTGGACTGTGGTGCCCGTGCGTGGGCTGAGTGGGTGCATGTTCTCCCGCGGCTGGGGCTGTCTTGTTAGCACCGTGTCTCTGTGGCAGGTCGGCGTTTCTGGGTGTACACGGGCAGCAGCGTGTTGGGCCCCCGCGGGATCGAGAAGCTGGGCATCGGTAAGGAGGCAGAGCGGATCTCAGGAGCCCTGCAGAGGGGGCGCGGCAAAGTGCTGCTCTTCAGTGGGGAGAAGTACTGGAGGTGAGTGAGTGCGAGGTCGGTGCTGGGCCGACGGGGACGGGGGGGCGATTGGGTTCAGGGAATTCGCTCGTTTCCTGCCCCTATGACAGAGGCCCACATAGGCAGGGCCCCATGTCCGGGTCTGTGGGCGCCTGAGCCAGCGCTGCTCTTCTCCCCACAGGCTGGACGTGAAAGTCCAGAAGGTGGACAAGGGCTACCCACGTCTCACTGATGACACCTTTGCTGGCGTGCCCCTCAATGCCCACGATGTCTTCCTCTACCAAGGTGAGAAGGGTTCTGGGCTCTGGGACGCGGGGCCTCTCTCTGGGCCGAGATGGACCTGAGTGCGGGGCCCTGGCTCTGCGGAGCCGGGCGAGGGAGCTCTCCATGGCACCTTGGCACTGCCCTTAGGCTGCCAGGCCCTGTACCTGGGCACAGGCCGATCCTGCGGCTCTAGGGCCGGCCCCTCCCCACCTCCACCCCCCAGTCTGACCCTCCCCTGGCTCTGGAAGGATCGGCTGGTGCCACGAGCCCAGGGCCGGGGAGTCCTGGGGAGACAGCGCCCCCTTCTCTGCCTGAGAGCTGCTGCGCTCCCCACCCAGCACTCTGCTCTTGCCCTTGGCTGCGCTATCCAGGGCCACTTCTCCGGAGTGAAATGGGGGGGCAGGCGGGGCTGGTCTCTGGGGCCCCGTGGCTGGGTGATGGTTCGCTGAGGCCTGGCCTGGTGGCTCCTTGTCGCTGCCATTCGAAGACACTAGAGCCTGTGGCTTCGGAGCCCTTTGGCTGGCTCCAGGAAGGTGCTGGGCCTGGGCCGCACACGCTCTCTGGGACATTGCCCTGAGCCGGCCGAGCGCTCAGCTGGGCTGGGGAGTGGGGGCTGCGCGTGGCTTCCCCGGAGCCTGGGAGCAGGCAGGTCCCACAGCTCCTCCTTCATGCTAACCCCTTCCCTCTGCATTCCTCCCTGGCCCAGGAAAGTACCACTTCTGCCAGGACCGTTTCTACTGGCGAATGACCCCGCGCTACCAGGTGGAGCAGGTGGGCTACGTGAAATATGACATCCTGAACTGCCCGGAGCAGTAGGGCCCAGGCGGCTTCACCAGCACCAGAGCCAACTGGCGCCTCTCCCCGCCAGTCGCTCGTTCATCCCTGCACCAGAGCCGGCTGCACCTCTCCCGCCAGCCGCTCGTTCATCCCTGCACCAGAGCCGGCTGCACCTCTCCCGCCAGCCGCTCGTTCATCCCTGCACCAGAGCCGGCTGCACCTCTCCCGCCAGCCGCTCGTTCATCCCTGCACCAGAGCCGGCTGCACCTCTCCCGCCAGCCGCTCGTTCATCCCTGCACCAGAGCCGGATGGCGCCTCTCCCCGCCAGCCGCTCGTTCATCCCTGCACCAGAGCCGGCTGGCACCTCTCCCCGCCAGTGGCTCTTTCATCCCTGCAGACTCTTGGTTTTTGTTGTTTCATTCCGTGTGGCAGCCCCAGGCCGGCAGGGGAAGTGGAGGAGTTGGCACGTGGAATCTCTGCCCAGGGCCTGCCTTCCAGCCCCAGGTGGGTCCAGGGAGGGACGGGCCCTGCTTTCCAGAAACTCTGGGCAGCAGCTCTAATGGGACAGGGCAAACGAGATCTAGAGGCGACAGCCTCTGGGAGCTGTAATATCCTGGTCCCGCCAGCTGCATCCTGGGTGGGGTGGGGGGAACAGGATGCTTTAGCTAAAGGCTCTTGTCCCTGGCCCGGGTCTCTGCGGGTGGCGGCCCCCCGCCTGCGTGTGCTGCACGGATTGGTTTGCCTGGTGCAAACTGCTCAGAGATTTGTAAGCGACTTTGTCTTTTTCCGAAGTTGATTAAGTCCGTGTCTGTCTGTCTGGGTTTGCTCAGGAGCTGGTGCCCGCGCACTGGGGGCCTGGCGGGTGCCACCGGCCTCAGTGGGCGCAGGGAGTGCTGGGCGCGGCCCTCGCTCTCTCTCCTGTTGCCATTTTTGTACCTTGCACATTTTTAATAAAGAGAATCCTGGAGAAACATGGCGTGTGGTGCTGCTCTGTCTGTCCATCCATCCACCCAGAGCTGGCTGGGGGCGGGCACCAGGGAGGGTGGGGGCTGGGAGAGTGTCTCCCGTGTCCTGGGGCCGGGGCTTCCAGGCCTCTCCTCTCCGGCACCATGGTCCCCCTGCGGTGGGGGGATGCAGAGAGTGCAGGGAGTGTCGGTGTGGGGCTGGGGGCTGCACCACAGGTGAAGGTGGCATGTTGCTGTGGGGAGGTGGATGGGGGTGGCCTAGAGATGGGGCAGGGGTGGGGGGCCATGGTGGGGGCTGCAGCATGGCCACCCCAAGCATCCCCGGCTCAGGAGAGACTCCAGAAGCTTCCGCAATTGGCCTAAAAATCAAGAGATTCACCCCAAATCACCAGGGTTTATTTTCTCATTGGCTGTTGAGGGTTGTTCCCCACCCCCCAATCTCTGCCCGATCGTTTCAGGGTCACAGTTCAGCTCCGCTGGGCATCCAGCCCCAGCTCAGAGGGACTCTACCCAACATCGCAGAGTGTCGCCCTCCCAGCACCACCCCGACACCAGCCCTCTCCCGTCCTCCCATCTGCCATGCCCCTCTAACGTCTCCTGGTGCCCCTACCCCCCGGTTTTACTCCTTCCCGCCTGCCCCTGCATGCTCCCTGTCTCCTGGCAGCGGCCTGCCCTGGTGCAGGGCCGGCATCCCGGCCGCATGGATCTCCGCCCCCCCGCACTGCACAGGAAATTGGCCTGGAGGGTTTCAAAGTTCTAGCAGGCCTGAGACCCCGACCTGTCTGCAGCCGCCGTGCCCTGGCTGGGGGTGACATGTTCAGAGTGACCCAAGGGGCACAGGGTGAATCGCTATCACCTGCTCACAGTGCGAGGGAGCCACTGGGGGAAACTCGCCCACCAGCGCCTCGCTTCTGGCTCCGCAAGCCCCACTCCTTCCTTCTGCTGGCTGCCAATCTGCAGCCCAGCCCTTAGGCTCCCGGAGTGAGTCCTTGGAGCAGAGCAAAGTTCTCTGGTCTAGAGTCTGACTGTCCCCACGTGGCTGGGCTGGGGCGGTCGTTCTCACGGGCTCTCGCTGCGGGGAGCTCTGAGTGCCACCCCAGGCACCAGCGTCACCCCCTGCAGCTTTGGCCACAATAGTCTACGAGTGACAGTTTCAGTATTTCCCGCACATCCAGCCTGCACTAACCAGACAGCCAGCAAGCTGTTGGCTTTCAGCTGAGGCCCCACCCGGCCCCTTGGTGCCCTATGGCGACGCTGGAGCACAGAGGGGAAACAGGCCTTTCTAGGCAAAGCCCTGCATCTACACACGTAGCTGCAGACCCCCGTCCGTTGCCAGCCTGGGGCGCCTGGGTCACACCGGGGACTGGCTTGCAACCAGCAGGCTCCCATTGTGTACAGGCCTTTCTGGGCCCTGGCCAAGTCTCTCACACCACATGTTTGGGGCCAGGCACAAGCCCTGGTGCGTTGCACATGAAGTGAGTATCACACAGGGTTGCACATGGCCATGCTGTGTACATTGCACGCCAATACGCCTGTATGGTGTGTTCACGCCTGAGTCCGTGCTGTGCACGGACCAGCACTACCCAGCCTGCCAGGACGGCGGCTCATTGGTGCCCTCTAGAGGTGAAGCAGGAGGATTAAGGCTGTGCTGCTAGGGGCTGCCAGGCTTATTTGCATATGGTGTTCTCTGCCTCCCCCTATGGGTGATAGGGGAAAGTTGAGGGCTGATGTGATTTGCATACTCATCAGAGAGGCATGGCCAGATGCCCAACGCTGCCCCAGCCGCACGTCCCTCCCTTGCACCCTCTGGAGCCGGGTAAATTTTGCTCCAGGGCCAGAGGGCTCTTAGTGGGGGTCCAGAGTGAGCAGCCAGGGGCTGAATTGGTGGGGAATGCAGCCACCCTCAGCAGGAAGCCAGTGGTCCCAGCTTTGGTCTCAGGACCCGAGGCTCCTCAGAGTAGGATTGTCTGGGGGGTGGGTGCCTGGGAGCAGGTAGAGTGGGGCCTGGATGTTCCCGTAGAAGGTGTTGCTCCAAGCTCGATGTAGCTCCTGGGGGTAGGTGTTTGGGGAGAAAAAGGAGGTTGTACTTGCCTGTGGGGCAGTTCATATGGACCAGCAAGGTGGGGGTGGGGCCCTGAGTAAAGGATAAGGCTGAGATGGGGGAAGGGGAAGGTTTGCAGAACAGAGAAGTCAGGCTGAGGCTCTGAGGTGCTCGTGCACCCCACGTGGGCCTGGGAGGTCTCATCCTCTTGGCCCTGGGATGAGGGCCTTCAGGCCTGTGCCCGCTGATCACCATACAGCTGGTGCTCTGCTCAGTCTTGGCTGCAGAGCAAACGGGCGCGAAGGCTCTGGGGGCGAATCCCTGCCCCACGCCAGTCCCGTGGAGTCACCTCCTCTCACACACACACCCCGCTCGTGTCTTGCAAAGTCCCTTTATGGAAACCTGGCCAATGGCGTCCTTGATGTCACACTGTCACCATGGAGACAGATGCTGCCACAAATGCAGGCGCATCTCCACTCTGCTGAGCCCTCTCCCATCGGCCTTCCCCCCCCCCCCCCCCCCAGGCGTTACAGACACGCGGCCCAAGGAGCCCAGTCAGGACTGGGGGTTTCCTGGTGACGTTGGGCAAATGAGAGTGGAGCCTGAGCGCATCTGCCCCCCTCCTCTGCCCAGCTGGGGTTAATCTGACCCTCATGCACCACGCGGGGCGGGATGGGGCTGGAGCTGTAATTCCAGAGCTCACCCTGGCCCTGGGGCCACCTAACGAGCAAAATGCCGCAAGCCAGGCCCTGTCCCCCAGCCCGACGGAGAAGAGCTGAATCGTGAGCGGCCCGGGCCTGGGGGAGCCCCTGAGCCGGTGGGTTGGACCCTCTCCACTGACCCCCCCGAGCCATGGCTGCCCCACTTGTCTCCTCATTGCCTCCCACCCCGCCCCCTGCTCCAGCTGCTGAGCTCCTTGCCCTGACCACAGTGCCTGCAGTGCCCAGCAGGGCTGGCTGGTGGGGAAGTCCAGGCCATGGGGCACTGCGGACTCAGGGGCCCCAGAACGGAGCCCGACGCCAGGCCCTGCCCAGACACGGCGGGTGCTGCTGCTCTAGCTCGGACCCCTCAGCGGGGCTGCGGGAGCCCTGGGAAGAGTCTGGCTTGGCTCTGGCCGGGGAGCCTGGGTCCCAGGGGATGGCTGGGCTGTGTGGCTCCTGTGCGCAGGCTCCGCGGTCCCCGTGGGGATGGCAGTGCCGGGGCCTGTGCAGAACAGCGCCAGGAGGGCACTAGGACCTTGGCAGCGGCTGAGGGAGAGCCGCTCTGTCTCTTCAGCCGGTGCCTCGGCAGCCACTTGTGGAGACAAGAGGCTGGAGCCAGCGAAGCGCTCGCCTGCCACTGCTGGGGCATGAGCCAGAGGTTCACCGTCACGGCCCTGCCCCGGGAGGAGGGGGCCCCCTGCCAAGAGGCAGCTGCCGCTCTCCATGGAGATGCCGCCCCCCTGCAAGGGGCCCAGCCTGGCAGCCTCTCCCGAGAAGACAGCAAAGGTAAGTGATGCTCGGCGGGCACGGTGCGGGCACCCCGGGGCAGCACAGAGGGGCTGGCTGCTACAGTGACCTGCCAGGAGCCCTCCCAGTGGGGGGCAGGGACGGTGCTGGGCTGGGGTGGGCGGGGCTGGCTGCCCCACTGGGGCAGTGGGGCAGCGGGCTGCACCAGCAGCCATGTCTGAGAGGAGCCGGGTTCCTGAGGCTGTGACTGGCGCCTGACCGGGCTCTGGCCCTGGCAGCCTTTGACGTGGCCTGGCCAGTGGCTTGGAGCAAAAGTTGCTGCTGTGACTGGAAAGAGGGAACGTGCCTGTGGGTCCCGTGGGGGCTGGGCTCCGCTCTGGGGAAGGGCGCTAGGCAGGGAGATGGCTGGTTGCCCCGGGTAACCTTTGGCTCTCTCCAGAGGAGCCGGGCACTAGTTGCCTTCCATCCCTGCCCGCTGGGGACAGGGACCCGCCTGACTGGGCCTGGCTCCTCTCAGCTGAACCGGGAGCCGCCTCCCCAGGGGCTGGGATGGGCACAGGGTCCAAGGGATGTGCTGGGGGGGGGGGAAACCCCACCACGGGCAGCGCCCGCTGGCCCCAGCCAGGGCTCTTGAGAGCGAGAGACTCCGGGCAGCAGCCAAACACATGAACTTCTCCACACAGCCAAACCAGCGCCCCTCACTCCTGACCCGCAGCCCCCCACAGCCCTGCGGGTGCCCCTGAGTTCCGACCTGCAGCCCCCTTAGCCCAGCCCTGGGTTCCCCCCACCGCCCGGCTGGTGTCCTCCAGTCCCGACCTACAGCCCCCCTAGCCCAGCCTTGGGTTCCCCCTAGCCCCGACCTGCAGCCCCCCTAGCCCAGCCCTGGGCTCCCCCCACCGCCCTGCTGGTGTCCTCCAGTCCCGACCTGCAGCCCCCCTAGCCCAGCCCTGGGTTCCCCCCACCGCCCTGCTGGTGTCCTCCAGTCCCGACCTGCAGCCCCCCTAGCCCAGCCCTGGGTTCCCCCCACCGCCCTGCTGGTGTCCTCCAGTCCCGACCTGCAGCCCCCCTAGCCCAGCCCTGGGTTCCCCCCACCGCCCTGCTGGTGTCCTCCAGTCCCGACCTGCAGCCCCCCTAGCCCAGCCCTGGGCTCCCCCCACCGCCCTGCTGGTGCCCGCCCCAGTCCTGACCTGCAGCCCCCCTAGCCCAGCCCTGGGCTCCCCCCACCGCCCTGCTGGTGCCCCCCAGTCCAGCCCCCTGCTATTCACTTCTAGGACTTGGACTCCATGTCCTTCAGCTCACACACATCCCATAGTCAGCCATGGGCCAGCATGCTAACTGCGCCGCTTGAGCCTCCCGATAGTGGAGGGTGAGACCATTACGAAGTGTGGCCCTCAACCAGCCTGCGTCTGCCTGGGGAGGCGGTGGGTCAGATGTCCAGCCTGCCACCCCCTTCACTGGCTGCCATTTTGCCCGTCTTTGGGAGCAGACAACAGCCTGGGCAGCATTTGGCTTCTGTGCATGACTTTGACTTGAGCCTGGCAGTTAATGGTTGGTGGTTACAGCGTCTGTCAGGGTCTGTGTGGCGAGTCGGAGCCGTGGCATCCTGGGTGTGCGTGTGTGCATGGGACGTCCTGGCTGTGTGCGCACGTGTGTGTGTGTGTGCATGGGACGTCCTGGCTGCGTGCGTGCACGTGGGTGTGCATGTGCATGGGATGTCCTGGCTGTGTGTGCCCCCATGAGTGTGAGTGTGACGTCCTGGCTGTGTGCGTGCACATGTGAGCCCATCTGTGACATCCTGGGTCTACGTGCACGTGGGCATGTGCCCCCGTGAGTCCTGGCTCTGCGTGTAGCCCACAGAGGAAAGGCACTGGCTGCTGCTGCCAGCTGCGGGCGCTCGCAGAGGCCTGCTCTGGGGAGAGGACAGGGTTCTAGTCCTGGCCCCTGTCCCAGGGAGCTTTGCACAGTACATGTCTGGCCGGTGCAGTGCGTGGTGTGCCCCGCGGTAGAGGGTGATGCAGGTGGCAGTGAGGGGCAGGGACTTGCCCAGGCTCACCAGGGTGAGAAGCCGGCAGTGCTGGGATTGTCCCAGTCTGGCCGGAGTGGGGCCTACGCTGGGCGGGTCTCCGTGCCGGAAGGGCTGCCAGCTCCTGCACAGGGCTCAGCATTTGGCCCCTGGGAGCAGGGGGTGCTGCACTCCCCCTCTGGGCCTGCATGGCTCCGGGCCCTGGGCTGGAGCGAGGCAGTGTCCCAGAGCACAGGGCTCTTGGCTGCGCATCCGGCCCTGTCACTGGAGCCATATCGATCTCAGAAACCCAGGGGGCTGCGCCTCGCCCGCTGCGTCGGAGCTGTGAGTTGTGCCCTCTCCAAGGGCGCCTGGCGGGGACGTCTGCAGGGCGCCTGGTGAATCTGGCCCGCGCAGCAGGGCCAAGGGGCTCAGAGCAGAGACGCGCGGGTATTTTGGATCCGGGCTGGGTGGGTATGTGCTGGGGGTTGAGTGGTTCTGGGGCTGGGGCGGGTTGTCACATGCCTGGAGCTGTGGGTGTGCGGCTTGTGTTGTGTGGCCCGTGGACCTGTCCCCTGTGCTCTGGCCTGGCCACGGAGGCAGTGCCGGCCCGGCAGGGCGTGGGCAGGTTGCACTGGCCGAGAAGATGGGGCTGAGATGGAGGCGAGAGCCCTGGGGAGCGACCGAGAGGCTGGAAGGCACCAGCTCTGCTGGGGGACCTGCCCCCATGCCAAGGGGACTCACTGGGAGGGGGAAGGGACTGAAGCCCCTGGCCGGGCTGAGGTTAGCAATAAAGCCCTGCCTGGCACCCCAAAGGAGCCCAGTGGGCTGGGGCAGAGCAAAGGGGGTTGTGGGGGTCAGTGCTAGGGTTGGGAGTAGAAGGGAAGTCAATGCTGAGGTTTGGGGGTCACAGGGAGGTCAGTGTCAGGGTTTGGGGGCCATGGGTCAGGGCATGGGTTGGTGGTTTGGGGGCTGTGGGGGTCGGGTGGCTGTGCAGGGGTTGGGGTTCTGTGGGGATTGGGGGTCTGGGCAGGGGTTGGGGGCTGTGGGGGTTGGGTTGGAGGCTGTGGGGGTGGGGTTGGGGGTGTAGGGGGTTGGCGGTTGGGGGTCTGGGCAGGGGTTGGGGGCTGTGGGGGTTGGCGGTTGGGGGTCTGGGCAGGGGGCTGTGGGGGTCGGGTTGGGGGTCTGGGGTGGGGGTCAGGGGAGCTCGCTTGCTGGAGCTCGGTTCCCTGCGGGCTGGGGCAGCTCTGGGCTCGGAGCCTGTCGCTGGGTAAATGCTGGGCAGGGGGCTCCCTCTGCTGGCCGCTGCGGGAAGTGCCGGGACTGTCCCCGGAGCCGGGCGCTGGGGGGAGCTGTGCCCTAGACCCATAGGGTTAGACGAGACCCCAAGGTCTGACCCATCCCAGACAGACGGCTCCAGCCTCCTTTTGAAAACCTCCCATGAAGGAGCCTCCCCCTCCCCAGGCGTCTGTCCCATTGTCCGACTGTTCTTACAGCGGGGAAGTTTTTCCTGAGTGTCACGGACTCACAGATTGTGCCCACTCGTGGCCCCGTGCGGTCCGTGGGGGGTGCCCCTTTCAGTGAGACAGCCCTTCTCGGGGGTCCACTCTATCTCGGGGGTCCAGCCCCTCCACCTCCTGGACCCGCACCTCTCTGAGCCTTAGCACGTCAGTCTCTGCCGTGGGCCCCCTCAGGGAGTCCCCTCGCTCTGGACCCCCCGGGACGATGCAACCCTGTTCTCTAGCCCGGAGCGACTCTCAGCCAGCGTAACACAGGAGGGTTTATTGAGCATCTGAACCCAGCACAGGAAACTCTCAGGCCTGGCCTCCCTCAGCCCAGCACATCCCAGTCCCCCTGCATCCAGGGGGGCTCTGCCTGCTCCCCCTCTCCAGCCCAAAGCCCCCCTGCTTCCCAGCTGGGCATCTGATATCACCGGCCCCAAGCCCCGCCTCTGTCCATTGTCTTCTCTCCAGGTAAACAGGGTCATAAACTGGGTCGCCTGGGCCTCGTCTCCTCTCAGCCCTCCTCTGGCTGGAACCAGCTGGTCAGGTCACTGGGGTCCTCTCTTTACAGCCCATTGTCCCCCCCCCACTCGCCAGAACCGGCTGCGACTCCTGAGCTGGGTCTCCAGGTCGTCAGGTCACCCGTCGCTGGGGTCTCCATCCTCCAGGCCATCGGCTGGGGTCCCAAGTTCCCTCTCCGGTCCTCTGTAACAACAAACTCCCTCTGCATGCAAACCATTGGAAAAACAAGGAAAAAACAAGACAATCTCCCACTTCGTCACATCTCTCCCCCCTTCGAGGCTGAATGGAGCAGGGTCCCTTAGCCAGTGACCTGGGGAAGTTCAGGGCCCCCGCCCCGTGGTGCAGCATCGGCTATAACATTGGCCCTCCCCCTCACATGGACCACCTGAGATTTAATCTAAATCTGCTGTGCTGCAGTTTGATCCCATCGCCTCCTGTCCTGCCCTCGGTGGCCAGAGAGAACGGCTTTTCTCCAGCTTTTCTATGGCAGCCTTTCAGGTATCTGAGGACCGCTATCATGTCCCCCTTAATTTGTGCTTCTGTCCCCCCGACTAATGCTTGGCCCCCTCTGGCTGCTAGACCATGTTCCTGCTTTGACTTTGACAGGCGCCAGGTCTGGTCCCGCAGCCCCATCCTGGGGCGTGGTACCTGCCGCTGTGTTGTCTGTAATGCTAGGCCAGGCCCTGCACCCTGCAGCACAAGAGCCCTGCTGCCTCACACAGGGTGACCCGTGGGCGGGGGGTGTTCCTGTGGGGCTGCCCCACGGAGAGGCCAGCAGCTGCTACCCGCCCCCACCACACTCCGCTAGCTGCAGTGGACGAGGTCAGTGCTGGGGCAGTGATGGTTTAGGGTCCAGCCCTGCTGATGAGCTGTGCGCTGTAGAACCGCTGACCCCGAGTGCGCCGAGATTATGAGGTGTTAACCCCGGTACTTCCGGCCTCGCTCTGCCGCTGCGTCACTGAGGCCCACGGGCCGTGCTCAGGCCACCTTTCCCAGAGTGTCTTTGCAGCCACAAGGGCTAGAAACTTGCTGCTCATTACAACTGGAATCTGAGATTCTCCTGCTCACTTGACTCCAGGAGCGACCCCGATGTGATTGTTAGAGCTGTTGTCAGGGCTAAGGGAGGGGCCTGCAGCAGGTGTGGGGTGCCAAGCCTCGGCAGTGGTGTTACCAGCTGTGGTAATGGGAGCGGCTCCTTTAAGAGCAAATGGAGCAGGTGTCTGTGGCCAGAGAGGGGGGACCCACCCTGGCTGTTCCAGACAGCAGCCTGCTCCCCTGCTAGCTCAGCAGGGTTCACAGCGGTTCCCCGCTCGGGGGCCCCTTTGGGGTTGGTGGGTCCCAGTTCCAGCTTCCTACCCACTGCCCCCCACGCTCTGCACCAGACTGTGACCAGGCAGGGCCGCCCTCTCACCGGGCAGCACCTGGAACAACGGGTCAGCGGGACCAAAACTGCCGTGTGCCCTATGAACGTGAGTGAGCTGTAGCACAAGCTGTCGCACGCACACGTGCACACTCAATGCACAAACACACAGAGTGCACAACATAACGCACATGCACACCCACACTGCATACAGTGCACACGCTCACACAACACACTGTACACACAATGCAGCTGTGCACACACTCATTCAGCGCACACACCCACACACTCAGGGGGCTCGGAAATCACAGCCCAAGAGCATGCCTGGGACTGGTGATTTCTGGCCTCGGGCTGGCGGTGCTGGAGAGCGGCTTGAGGGTCCCTGGCCCGGCCCAGCCCAGAGGGGCCGGCTCCTGCCTGCTCCCCAACTGTGAGAGCTGGAGCCTCCTTCCCTGGCCACCAGGGGTCACCCTTGGCCACATGCAGCCTGCGACCCCGTCTGGCCAGGCTGGAGCTGGGCTGGGGGGAGCCACTCGCTGCCCTGCCCTGAGCCCCCTGCTCACCCCTCCTCAGGGCGGCTTTCCTCCTACAGGGCCTGGGGGTGGACTGGAGGGGCAGCGGCTGGGCCTAGCCATCCGTGTGGGGGCAACAGAGCCATGGGGGGAAGGGGCCAGGCCGGGGGAGTCTCTGGGATCCCTTAGGGGCGATGTGCAGGATCCCCTCCCCAGCCCCACATGGGGCAGGGAGCAAAGGGCTGCAATTACAAAGCAATTCCCCAGGCACCTGCTTCACTGCCCTCCCTGCCCCGCACCCCCGTCATGCCATTTCCTGCACCCCCAGCCCTCTCCCTGCACCCTGACCCCACCCCCTTCCTGCACCCCCAGCTCCCTCCCTGCACCCGCACCCCACCGCCTCCCTGCACCCCTAGCCCTCTCCCTGCATCCTGACCCCACCACCACCCTGCACCCCCAGCCCTCTCCCTGCATCCTGACCCCACCACCACCCTGCACTCCCAGCCCCTCTCCCTGCACCCTGACCCCAGCTCTCTCCCTGCACCCGCACCCCACCTCCTCCCTGCACCTGCACCCCCAGCCCTCTCCCTACACCCTGACCCCACCCCCTTCCTGCACCCCCAGCTCCCTCCCTGCACCCGCACCCCACCACCTCCCTGCACCCCCAGCCCTCTCCCTGCACCCTGCACCCTGACCCCACCCCCTCCCTGCACCCCCAGCTCCCTCCCTGCACCCACACCCCACCACCTCCCTGCACCCCCAGCCCTCTCCCTGCACCCTGACCCCAGCTCCCTCCCTGCACCCCCGGCTCCTTCCCTGCACCTGCACCCCCAGCCCTCTTTCTGCACCCTAACCCCACCCCCTCCCTGCACCCCCAGCTCCCTCCCTGCACCCACACCCCACCACCTCCCTGCACCCTCAGCCCTCTCCCTGGATCCCCAGTCCTCTCCCTGCACCCTGACCCCATCCTGCACCCCACCCCCTCCCTGCACCCCCAGCCCTCTCTATCCGGATCTTTCTGCACTTCTCCTTGCCCCTTGCCCTTAACTCTCTGTCCCCCCCGTGCACTCAGCACCCCCCTGTCCCTACCCCCCCCCCCCGGCAACTGCTCGTGTCCATGCCCCGTGAGCTGGGCACCACTGCCTGCAGCTGCTGTGGGTTTTCCCAACACAGATGAGCCCAGAACTGCCTCAGGCCAGGGGCTGCAGCACTCTGGGGTGGGAGTGAGTCCAGAAGGACCCCCCCCCCGAGGCTCCAACCTGCCATGGGGTTACCCTTGGGCACAGACACACCTGGCTCAGTGTGTCCCCTCCCCCCATCTCTTCTTGGGGCCTGGGTGGCATGGGGCAGGGCTGCAATGGGCGGGGGGACTGTGCCAGGGAATGTGGGGGCTGGGCAGGGCTGAGCTGGGGAAGGGGGGCTGTGATGGGGGGCTGGGCAGAGCTGTTCCAGGCAGGGGGGATGACCACGTGGGGGGCGCTGTGCAGATCGGGGGCAGGCGGTGGCCTGGGTCACAGCAGCCGTCCGGGCGGAGGGGAGGAGCTGGTTTGGCACATGCTGTGTGGGGCTCGGGCAAGGCCCCTCCTCGGGTGCTGAGGGGTTGGTTCAGTGCCCCACAGAGCAGTGTGTCGCCTGCTATTTGTCCTCCCTCCACACCCCGGCCTGCATGGGAGGTTTTGCCAGGCCCAGCCAGGACTGCAGGGATCCCGCTCTTGGTAGGCTCCTTAGTGGGGCCTGATTAACGCCTGCCCCCGTCCTGCTGCTCCCTGTCCCTGGCGCAGGGGCAGATCAGGGGCCCAATGGAGGGTCAGGGTTATCCCCTCCTCCCTTGGCGGCCGGGGGAGACTCTCAGATTCAAAGTGATTCTTAAAATAAAGCCTTGAACTAGTTGCTGGAGGCTGCCTGGCCCCAGCAAGGACCTGGTTGCTGTGGCAACCCCTGACTCCGCTTGGGGGGGGGGGGGTGAGCTCCGTGACTGGCATATTCCTGGCTTGGGATATGGTGCCAAGGGGCCCAGCTGGTGTGGGGGGCGGGGAGCAGGGCTGCGCCATGGGGCAGGTGTGGGTCCTGTGCACCATGGATCCAGAACGTCTCTCCAGGGGTGGGAGCCGGACTCTGCTGGGCAGGGAGGGGGCTGGGCACTGACTGGAGGGTGCCCAATCCGATGCCCGTCCTGTCCACCCCACCTGAGGGAGCCCTAGGCCCAGTCTCCTGCATGTGCCTTCCACCCCCCACGATTCCCACCCCACGCCAGCCTTGGGTTTGCTAGACTAACCGCAGCCAGCTCAGCTTGTTCCTGACCCAGCCCCACGGCATGGGCAGCCCCTGCTCCCCGCTGCGCTGCTATGGGGGGGCAGGCAGGGTGTGTGGGGAGGCTCGTGGGGGTTCAGGGCAGGTGGGCGAGGGTGGGTGGTAGCATGGGGGAGGCAAAGTCCCGGGCACAGGTGGTGGTGACACACAAACGTGGTGTACGGAAAAGATGGTCAAATACAGCCGTGGCACCATGGAAATCTCCATGGTACCAAACTGGATAAGGAGACTCTCTTGTTTCCATGGAAACCAGGCCCAGTGTCATTTCTCTCGCGCTGTTCCCTAATGTTATTGGGATCATTTGAGCTGTTTGCCAGCCCTGTGGTGGGGGAGGGGTCTGTGCTGTCCAGAGTGGGGTGGGGGCTGCTGGGCACAGAGCTGGGCCAGCTGGAGGGGATGCTGCATCGGCATCACCCGGGGGGCTGGGTGACAGGGCTCCGTTGCTCGGGGTTGGGGTTGCTGGTGGTTACCATGGAGACGTGCTGTGTGCCTGTCAGTGGAATCTGCCTACCCATCTTGGTGGTGCTTGGCTGGGGGGGAGCATGAGGCTGAGCCAGGGGAGGGCAGAGGGCTGGGATGCAGGCAGCCCCTCCACCACCTGAGCAGGTCCCCCCCATTAGCTGCCCCGTGCCTGTCCCCTGCTCAGAGAGGGGGGCCCTGCCGCACGTGCAGGGGAATCGGAGCTGGGCACGGCATGTGAGGCAGGGGGTCAGGTGAGCAGGGCACACGAGGAGCAAACCCCAAACCCAGGGACAGTCCTATCCCCGGCAGACAGAGTCCTCCTCCGGCAGAGCCCTGTGCCGTAACCAGGTCTGATACAAAGTGCCCTGTTGTGGTGTTAGGGGGCGCTGTGCTGCGGGCAGCGGGGCAGGGCTCAGCAGGGGGCGCTGTGCTGTGGGTGGCGGGGCAGGGTGCAGTAGCGGCGCTGTGCTGTGGGTGGCGGCAGTGGGGCAGGGCTCAGTAGGGGGCGCTGTGCTGCAGGCAGTGGGGCAGGGCTCAGCAAGGGGCGCTGTGCTGCAGGCGGTGGGGCAGAGCACAGCAGGGGGCGCTGTGCTGCAGGCGGTGGGGCAGGTCTCAGCATGGGGCGCTGTGCTGCGGGTGGCGGGGCAGGGTGCAGTAGGGGGCGCTGTGCTGCGGATGGCAGCAGTGGGGCAGAGCGCAGCAGGGGGCGCTGTGCTGCAGACAGTGGGGCAGGGCGCAGCACGGGGCGCTGTGCTGAGCTGCAGGGAAAGGGATCAGCCCTGGCATCTGGAAGGAAGGGGGCTGGGGGCGAGGGGACTGGCCTTCTCTGCCACTTTTCTTCAGACCCCTCCTGCTCTGTCTCCGCTGGCCCAGTCTGGATTTACTGGCGGCTGGCTGGCCTGGGCAGCGGTGAGGAAAACGGCAAAGGGGAGTATGCAGTGTCCTCAGAGCAGCGCTATACTGGGGGGAGGGGGCAGCTCCCCCCACAGCCAGCCTGTTGCCCTGCTCCCTGCAGCCCAGCTGCCCCTAACGCTGTCTGAGCAGCCCCTAGTGCTGCTGGGGAGGGCGGCTGCCAGTGAGCGCTGTTGGAGAGGGGGCTGGCGCTCAGGCACTGCTACTCAGGGGGGCTCCTGGCTGTAGGGAATGGAGCTGGCGGGCAGGGGCCGGTGGGGGGCTCTGCAGGGTGCCCCAGCTGCCCAAACCCCTGCACTTTCATAGAATCATAGAATATCAGGGTTGGAAGGGACCTCAGGAGGTCATCTAGTCCAACCCCCTGCTCAAAGCAGGACCAATCCCCAACTAAATCATCCCAGCCAGGGCTTTGTCAAGCCGGGCCTTAAAAACCTCCAAGGAAGGAGACTCCACCACCTTCCTAGGGAACCCATTCCAGTGCTTCACCACCCTCCTAGTGAAAAAGTGTTTCCTAATATTCAACCTAGACCTCCCCCACTGCAACTTGAGACCATTGCTCCTTGTTCTGTCATCTGCCACCACTGAGAACAGCCGAGCTCCATCCTCTTTGGAACCCCCCTTCAGGTAGCTGAAAGCAGCTATCAAATCCCCCCTCATTCTTCTCTTCTGGAGACTAAACAATCCCAGTTCCCTCAGCCTCTCCTCATAAGTCACGTGCTCCAGCCCCCTAATCATTTTTGTTGCCCTCCGCTGGACTCTTTCCAATTTTTCCACATCCTTCTTGTAGTGTGGGGCCCAAAACTGGACACAGTACTCCAGATGAGGCCTCACCAATGTCGAATAAAGGGGAACGATCACGTTCCTCAATCTGCTGGCAATGCCCCTACTTATACAGCCCAAAATGCCGTTAGCCTTCTTGGCAACAAGCGCACACTGTTGACTCATATCCAGCTTCTCGTCCACTGTGACCCCTAGGTCCTTTTCTGCAGAACTGCTACCTAGCCATTCGGTCCCTAGTCTGTAGCAGTGCATGGGATTCTTCCGTCCTAAGTGCAGGACTCTGCACTTGTCCTTGTTGAACCTCATCAGGTTTCTTTTGGCCCAATCCTCTAACTTGTCTAGGTCCCTCTGTATCCTATCCCTATCCTCCAGCGTATCTACCACGCCTCCCAGTTTAGTGTCATCTGCAAACTTGCTGAGAGTGCAGTCCACACCATCCTCCAGATCATTAATAAAGATATTAAACAAAACGTTAGCTGACCCCCATGCCTGGGCCAGGCCCCCAGCCCTGAGCAGTCAGCCGGGCAGTGCAAGGCTCGGCAGCCGGCTCCCACTGCCCAGGCTGCAGTGGCCCCATCCAGAGGCAGGTGCAGGCGGAGTGGGAGGAGAGAGATGCACATGCTAGATTCCCTCTAGTCTTGCCCCTCCCCCTTCCTCTGCCCAGGCTGGGGGGCGCCCTGTGAGCACAGCCCGTGGGGTGGGAGAGGTCTGCTGCTCAGTGGGGCTGCCCAGGCCCACGTCACTGCCGAGCTGCTGGCGAACATCTGGGCAGGAGACAGGCTAGGCTGTGTGGGCTGGCAGAGGGGCTCATGGCCCCCCCCCCCCGCATTGCTGTGCTGCCCCAGGGACCCTCAGCCCCCCATTGGCTCCATCCTCCTCAGGCCGCTCGCAGGCTGCTGCTCTGTCTGCCCAGCCGGGGGTAGATGAGGCTGCACTGTTGGATGTGCCCAGTCCAGGGAGCACCGGGCTCTGGACACAGCCCTGGCTCCCTGCCCCCCTTCTCTCCCATCCCTGGTGTCCTGGCTTTCAAGGGAAGGCATCTGAAGAACCAAACCGCAGAGCGATGCCTGGGCTAGGTAGGCTGGGCCCCACGCGGCAGGGGTGGGGGGACCCGGTGAGTGACAGAGTGCCCCCCAAACCCTCCATCCACATCACCGGGGCACTGCAAAGCCTCATCTCTGCCCCGGGCGAGCACTGGTGCTGCCACAAGTCTCCCTCGGTCACTGCCACAGGGCAGCCGCTGGCACCAGCCCCCGAGTTCAGCTTCCCGCGGCCTGGCCCCTCCACTGGCTCCGGGGCAGGTGATGCTGGCATTCAGGGGCAGCACTCAGAGCCTGCCCCGCAGCAGCTGGGGGGCAAGGGGCCTGACTGGCCTGTGGGGCCCTTGTGGGGAGGGGCCTGGCCTGGGAGGAGCGGGGGGCTGCCCTGGGGTTCCCTGCCGATGGGCCCGCTCTGACTGATTCTGCGACACTTGGGGAGAATCCGGGGAAAAGCCAGCGCCCTGCTTCGGCAGGGGGCTCCCAGGCAGGCTGGCGGGGGGGTGGGGGCACCCATAATCCCCCCAGACCTGCTGAGCTGCGACTCCTCCCTGCTCCCAGCTGTCCGGAGATTTCCCAGTGCCGCCCGCTCCCAGCTGCTGCTGTTCCCATTCCGAGCAGGTCCCTGCAGGGCAGACGCTCTCCACAAGTCACTGCCCGTGTGGTGCGGGCAAGCAAAGCAGGAGGGGGCAGGGCCCAGCCAGCCCCAGGGCGGGGCCGGGAGTCCCGGGCACCCCTGGGATGGGACCTGCCCCCAGCAGGGAGACTGGGGCCTCCTTTGAAGTGACAGGGACGGGGATTGTGTTGGGCAGGTGGCGCTTGTGGCAGAGGTGAGCTGGCTGCGGTGGGTGCCAGGAGAGCGGCTCTGGGAGGCAGTGCTGAGGCACGGGAAGGACCCCGAGAGCAGCCTAAGGGGCTCAGATTCCCGGAGCCCTGCTTGGACTCTGCCCCTGCCACCTGTCCATGATCCAGGGCACAGCGTCGGCCTAGGCCTGCTCTCACCACCCAAGGCCCAGCTGCTCTCTTCACTACTGACCTCCGGACCCTGCTAGCCCAGCCCTGCCCCCCAACTCTGCCGGTGCCCCTCACTCCCGACCCGCAGCCCCTGCTAGTCCAGCCCTGGGCTCTCCCCAGCTCTGGCGGTGCCCCTCACTCCCGACCCGCAGCCCCTGCTAGCCCAGCCCTGCCCCCCAGCTCTGCCGGTGCCCCTCACTCCCGACCCGCAGCCCCTGCTAGCCCAGCCCTGGGCTCTCCCCAGCTCTGGCGGTGCCCCTCACTCCCGACCCGCAGCCCCTGCTAGCCCAGCCCTGGGCTCTCCCCAGCTCTGGCGGTGCCCCTCACTCCCGACCCGCAGCCCCTGCTACCCCAGCCCTGGGCTCTCCCCAGCTCTGCCGGTGCCCCTCACTCCCGACCCGCAGCCCCTGCTAGCCCAGCCCTGGGCTCTCCCCAGCTCTGGCGGTGCCCCTCACTCCCGACCCGCAGCCCCTGCTAGCCCAGCCCTGCCCCCCCAGCTCTGCCGGTGCCCCTCACTCCCGACCCGCAGCCCCTGCTAGCCCAGCCCTGCCCCCCCAGCTCTGCCGGTGCCCCTCACTCCCGACCCGCAGCCCCTGCTAGCCCAGCCCTGGGCTCTCCCCAGCTCTGCCGGTGCCCCTCACTCCCGACCCGCAGCCCCTGCTAGCCCAGCCCTGGGCTCTCCCCAGCTCTGCCGGTGCCCCTCACTCCCGACCCGCAGCCACAACCTCCCCTGTGACCCCCAGAGCCCTTGTCTCTGCCCCCAACCCTCTGTGACCCAGGTACCTTTCATGCTGCCGCCAGCTCTCCTCTGGCCCCAGGGGCCCTCTGTGCTGCCCCCCAACCCCCTGTGCTGCCCAGAGCTCTCCATGCTGCCCCTGTGCCTGGGGAGCGCCTCTCACGCAGTTGAAGTTGGTTGCCAGGTGTCGGCCTTGGCTGATCGCAGACTGTCCCCACCTCTAACCTCCCTCTCCTGTGCTGGTGGCAATGACGCCCCGTCCCCCGGAAGGGCCGGTGGTGAACTCTGTGTGGGGCGGGGAAGGACCCGGCGCCAGGGTGATTCCTATCACCAGGAACAGGAAACAGCTAAGGATTAATGGCTGCATTACCGTCCCTCCCGGTACCGGCAGGCAGTGCTGATGGTGCAGGGTGGGGGCCCAGGGTTGGCCGTCTCTCCCAGCCCCAGCAGGGGTGCTCAGGGTTAATGTCTGTCTGCCTGCAGGCAGCAGAGCCGTGAAGTGGTGAGCTGCACCTCCAATGAGCTGTGAGGCGGGAGCCACTCGGCCCAGTCCCGGCGGGGTTGGTGGGGTCAGGGCCTCTGCGCCAGGGAGACCAGGTTATTAAATTGGAGATTTATTGCCTGTCTCCCCAGCGCACCTGGCGGAACAGCGCGGGCGACACTACTGGAGCAGGCAGCACCACGGCTGTAAATCCGCCCGCCGTCTCCCCTTATCATACGTCTGCAGCAGCGTCACCCCCAGTGCCAGCGGCCTGCTGGCCCCACCCCAGCCTCTGCCCTGCCCATGCCCTGTGCGCCATCAGGGGGCTGGGATGGGGCCTTGCCGGGCTTTCTGCATGGCAAATGGGGGGAGCCCCAGGCCCTGCTGCTTTTGTACCCGAGAGGCCTACCCCAGGTCTGGTGGGCACCATGGTGCTGCCAGCCAGAGCTCTCCTTTCTTGCCCAGCTCTGCCCTCCATGCTGCCAGTGCAGCTGCCTTTTCTGTGCAGGTTCTGACTGGGGAGACGAGAGCAAGGGTGACAAATCCGGACGCTATTTTTTGGGGGGGGTGCCCTGATATTGGGGGGAGGCCCGATAACATTGGGACCCCTGCTTCCCTAGTTCTCACTGGGGCTGGGAGGCTCTCGGTGCTGGCAGGGGCTGGGGAATCAGGAGGTTGCCAGGTCCAGGTCCGTGGCTCTGACAGATCCTGGTTCTTCCCTGTGCTACTGATCCACTGGTGCCAGCGCTGCTGCTGCTCATGGCACCGTGCTGTGGTGAGCGGTGAGGGCTGATGGGGGCGGCACTGCCAGCCTGACAGAGCAGGGCAGGGATAGCAGCACCCAGCTGCAGTGGCCAGCCGGGCCCTGTGAGTGTCCAGCTGTCACCCAGAGTAGTGCACGCCGCGTGCCATGCTGAGTGTTCCTGCATTGTTCTCCGGGGGGCACCCGATCGGAATCTGCCTGTAGCCCTGGGGGCCTGAGATGTGTGTGAACAGCATGTAACCCACAGGAAACCGCTGCGTCTCACACGCGCCAACAGTGACACACGCACACACACTGACACAGTGACACGCACACACTGACAGTGACACACACATGCGCACTGACACACATGCACACTGACAGTGACACGCACCTGACACATGCACACTGATAGTAACACACACACACACACACACACACACACACACACTGACACACACAGTGACACACATGCACACTGACAGTAGCACACACACACTGACACACACAGTGACACACGCACACACTGACGCACACTGACACACACCCAGACTGACAGTGACACACACTGACACGCACAGTGACACACACAGACTGACACGCACAGTGACGCACACAGACTGACAGTAACACACACACACTGACACACAGTGACACACACACAGACTGACACACACACAGACTGACAGTGACACACGCATACACTGACATGCACAGTGACACTGACAGTGACACACACAGACTGACACACGCACAGTGACACATGCCCAGTGACACACACGCAGTGACACACTTGGGGGCAGAGTTTGACTCTCACCTAGACTCAGAGCAAACCCTTCCTGACGGGCCAGATGCGGCTGCGTGCACCATAAAGCGCAGTGTCACCTGCAGCCAGAGCCCTGTTCCCCTCCCCCATTGTTTGCTGATCTTAAGGGTTGTATCTTGTGACATGAGCTGCAAACTCTGCAGGTAGGGCCTGGCTCTGGGCTGTGTGCAGCACCAGCGTGGCAGGAATAGCCATTACTGACCCTCACCCAACGGCCTCAGGTGCTGCCACAACACAAAGCCCCCTTAGTGACAACTGTTCCTTCTCCTGGTTCCCGAGCCCCTCACCCGGGTTTGAGATCCAGTAGGTGCAGAGCGAGTGGGGGCTGTGAAGTTGCTTGTTGTGCTGAGATGGTTTATAGGCAGTACATGGAGAAGCAATACAATTAGATATACAGACTGTACAATTGTTAACCTGTGGAACTCACTGCTACAAGATCTTCCTGAGGCCAAGAGCTCAGTAGGGATTTTTAAAGATGGAACATTTGTATAAACAGTGTGGACGGTAATATAAAATAGGATAGGAGTGTCCAGGCTCCCAGCCCTCCTGCTGCAGGGGGCGGTGAACCCCAGATGGCCCAGGCAGGGAGAGACGGCCCCAGGCAGCTCCCGGGACAGGCCCTCAGTGAGGTGGGCACTTGGGTTACATGCAGTGAGGCTCGTCTCTGCCTGGCCCCCTGGGCGGATGTGACGGCTGAACCAGAGACTCCTGGCCACAAGCTGCAGCTGGCACCTGGGGGTTCCTGGCCCAGGGGGATCCCAGGGGGCAGGTGTCTCGGAGAGGCAGAGAATTGCAGGAGGTTGCGCCTGTGTTCAGCTGAACCGCAGGTAGGGCTCGGGTCGGGCAAAGCACTGTGGCTTCTGGCCTGGCGATGGGGCCAGTCATGGGGGCTGCGGGGACGGTGCGCAGGTGCGGAGGAAGAGGTGCTTTGCTTGTTGTGATGGTTGAGGGGGCTGGTTGTTCCGTGGCTTGACTCCAGCAGCCTGCCTCTGCCAGGCCAAAGAGCTCCCATCCCTGCGTCTGCCAGAGCCCGGTTCTTTGGTGCAGACCCCTCGCCCCGTGGCACGGCCCCTCGGCCCAGACCCTCCCCCGTGGCATGGCCCCTCGGCGCAGACCCTCCCCCGTGGCACGGCCCCTCGGCCCAGACCCTCGCCCCGTGGCACGGCCCCTCGGCCCAGACCCTCCCCCGTGGCACGGCCCCTCGGCGCAGACCCTCCCCTGGGTATGGCTTTCCCTGCTTAGAATTGTACCCAGTAATGACGGCACAGCTCCAGCTCCCCCCACCCCAGCTGTTCCCTGATGCGCATTACAGGGCTTTGTGTGCCCCAAGCCCTGCCTCCTTCCCCCTCCCCCCACCCCACTGGCCCTCAGCCTGCCCGACTCCCTGTGGAGGAGTTCCCCTGAGATTCCCTCTCTGACCTTCACCCCCACCCTGCCCCCCCCGGATTATGGGACCCTTCCCCAGCCTGGGGGTGTGACTCCACTTTGCACATTCAAGGGTTTGAGTCATTTTAACCAAACCCAGCTCCCCTGCCGTGGCCCCTCCCCCTACACCATGGACTGCTCCCCACTCCCTGTGTCATAGACTCCCCCCTTCCTCCTGCGCCATGGACCCCCCCTCTCTGTGCTGTGACACCCCCATGCTGTGTGACATGCCCCCTATGCTGTGTGACGTGCCCCATGGGGCTCTCTCCATTGTGGGGCAGGGGGAGCAGGGCGGCTGGCAAGGCCCCAGCGAGCTGCTGCTAATCGGGATTAGGGATTAACAATCTCTCACGTGCTCACGCCCCCTCCCCCAGCTGGTGGAGCAGGAAAATCCTTTTCACTGCTGAGCTGCACGATCCGATCCGTGACCTCCTCATCCCTGGAAGCCAAACCGCTGTGGCTCGGGGCCGGACGCCTGGCAGGGCTCGCTGGGCTGCCTGCCCCGCTCCTGTGCCCAGCCTGTCTGTGTGTCTGTCTTCCCGGGGCCTGGAACCGCCCAAGGTGCTGGCTCTGGGGAAAGGGATTGAGTCTGGGGGTGCCCGTCCCAACTGCCCGCCACAGCCCTGCTCTCAGGCCGGGGCCTCACCCCGGGCGCCAGGCGCAGGCCTGGCCGACTCTGAGTGCAAAGCACTGGAGCTTCTCCTGCTCTCCCACTGCCAGTCGGAGCTCCCGCCCCTGGGGGGAGAGTGGGCTGGGGGTGAAGGCTTCTCTCGGCCGCCCGGCCAGAGGGGTGGGGCACAGGGGGGGCCAGGGCGTGAGGCCCCCGAGGCCCGTTTGTCAAATCCTGAGCCTCCAGTGACTAGGGCCCCGCAAAGCAGCTCTTCCCCCTCAGCTCGCTTGGAGGCTCTGCCCTTCCTCCCGGTGACCCCAGGCGCCTCCTCCGGGCTGGGCGTTGTGACATCCACCCCTGGGCTGGGCAGGGAGCTTCCCGGGGAGGGGAGCAGCAGAGTCCAGGAGGGCAGGGCACTGCGCCGGGGGTCGTTCAATGCTGTGACCATGGCATCCAGGCCCACGGCCACAGGTCACAAGCTTCAGGACTCCCTGGCCTGCCCACAGAGAACGCTGGGGTGAGTCACCCTGCCCCTCAGCCCTTGCCCCACACCCTGGCACCTCCATCTCCCCCCCCCCCCCCCGGGGCATTGGGGCCTCAGGATTTCCCTGGGGTTTATTCTCCGGGTAGGGGCCTCCTCCCCTTGCAGCTGCTGCCTTGGCGCTGAGCGGGGCTAGGGAGGTTCTGCCTGGCAGGAGGCTGAGTCTAGTGGCAGTGAGGTGGCAGCTCCTGGGGCCGAGCAAAGCAGGCTCCCAAGGGCCTCTCACCATTCAGGAGATGAAATGTGACTTCGCAAAGCAGCCGGCAAATTCCCCAGGAGGCGCCAGCTCCAGCGCTGCTCCTTCTGCCAGGAATATCCAGAGAAATGGGGGCGGATGGGGCCCTTCCGTGGGCTGGGCAGGGAGATGCTGAGCGCCTGAGATGAGCAGACACTGCACCCGGCCACGTGGCACCTGGGCTGTCAGCCTGGCCCGCGTAGGTCCAGACCAGCACGGAAAGCACCGGGGCAGCAGAGGGGTGAAGGGCTGCTGAGAGCAGGACAAGGGAACCTCAGTGGGTGGGGTGAGCCTGGAGCAGTGCTGGGAACGCGCCCAAAGCGCCTCCCAGACATGGAGCAGTTCAGGCCCATGGGAGGGGCCTGATCCCCCCGGCACAGGTGGGGAAACCAAGGCACGGAGCTGAAGCAGCTGGCCGAGGGCCCCTGAACCCCTGAGCCCAGGGGTGTGCTTGACCCACTCCTCCCTTAGCGACTCCTGAGCTGCCAGCGGGGAAGGGGGTGGGCCCTGGGCTGGAGTTAGCAGCTTGCAGAGCCCCAGCCCTGGCTCTGCTATGAGCACTCAAAGCTGGGGAGTCTTGTCCCCACTACGAAGGGGGCTGGGCACACAGGCTGCTGCAGCCTGCAAGCCATGGGCCCGGCTGAGACCCAGCGCTTCCGGGGCACCCAGCAGCAGCAGACTGGGGGGCATGCTGAGGCCGAGGGGGGCGGATCCTGCTGAGTGGGCTGGCCGGGGAGGTCAGGACCTGTGAGCCCTGCAAGGCGAGAGCCAGGAGCCAGCACAGCAGCTGGCCACACACCAGGAGAAAGTAAACAATTAATTACAGCCGCCTGCGGCCTGGCGCGATCTCAGCCAGCTCAGGAGACCCGGCAGCTGCCTGGATTCAGCGGGTCTGAGCCTCCTTCCCCCCCGCCCCAGAAACTCCCAGAGGCTGAGGGTGGAGCAAGGAGGAGCTCAATGGATCTGCACAGAGCAGGTGGCCCTGCTGGGAGGGGGCTCCCTGAACCAGTCCCCCCCACCTCCGGGGGCAGGTCAGGAAGCAAGGTCTGGCTGTGGGAGGCTTTCCCCAGGCCCGGGTTGAGCTGAGGAAGCACCCGTGGGCTGTCTCTATGGGATGCTCTGCAGCCAAGGGCAGGGGTTCCCACTGGGCTCCTTGCGGTGCAGCCAACTTCCTCTTGTGTCCTGTGCAGGGCCAAGGGTGACACTTCCGGGGCTGCTCGAGGTGAATCGCTGCCCCCTGCTCACAGCGTGAGGGAGTCTGGTCTGTGCCGGCCGGGGAACCTCCCCCTGGCTGCTGGCAGCACCAGCGCCCCACTCGCAAGCCCTGCTCCCTCCCTCTGCAGGCCAGCGAGTTACACACCCAGTCCATCTCCTGCTGCACCCCCCCATCCACTGCCTCTGTGGGGCAGGGCACCTCGGTCACTGGCCTCCCCTGGGCTCGGGGCTCCCTGGCGCAGGCACTAGGCCAGAGCAAAGCTGGAGTTGCAGATTCAGTCTCCATTTGAGGTCTTTGGGCTTTGTCAGTGGCCAAGGGCTCGAGCCTGCTTGAGCAACAGGGCTGGGCTGGCTCCATGGGCGTCGACTGTCACCCCTGCCCTCCCGCCTTGACGTGTAGCTTGCCCTCCAGAACTCTGCGATGGCTCCTGCACTGACCAGCCAGGCCTGGCTTCCTGCGAGCCCCACGGCAGCTCTGGGGAAAGATGGCAGGACCCAGGGGCACTGTCCCTGCCTGGGCAGGTTGCAGCAATGGGCATGGCACAGTCAGTCTATCTCCGTGGCCTCCCCAGGGCCCATCTGGGCCCCTCTCTGCAGCAACCAGGGAGCCCCAGCTGCTGCCTGCCAAGGGGCCATTGAAGGCACAGCCCCTCGGGCTCTCGGGAGAAGGCTGGGTGCCCGCTGCAGGAGGGCACTGCCCAGCCAGGGGTCTGGCGCTGGCCGTCGGAGATCGGCCTCTGGGCTGGGCTGGCTGGACGAGGCCGAGCTGGCATCTCTGCACCTGTTCTCTGGGCACTCCCACCTCGCCCCCTGGCTAGACCTCGCTGGCCCCCTGGCTGGCAGCAGCCCCCCAGCTGCCTGGCTGAGGCTGGGGCCAGAGCCGGGGGGCCAGCGGGGTCTCTCCCCTCCGCCCTGCTGCAGAGCCCGGCCAGAGCCTCCCCCGGCGCTGAGCCCCCAGGCCTGCCCCTCGCCCCGGTCCGCCTCGCTCCCTGGGGCGACCTGTGCTGGGGGGCTGCAGCCCCCCGGGACCTGGGGCTCCGCCGCTGCTGCATTCCGAGCACGGGGCCGGCCCGGGGGGAGCCGCGGTCCCCGGAACGCCCCGACCCCCCCGCTCGAGGCAGAGCGGCTGCCAAACTCCCCCCCCCGCCCCGCCCCGCCCGGCAGGAGCCGCCGAGCGCGCGCCGGAGCGAGCGAGCGAGTCTGTGCGCCGAGGCCCCCGCACTGCAGCCTCCTCCCACACCGGCGGAGGCGCGGAGCCGGCGGCTGGTGCAGCGCGCTCCGGCCCCCCAGCCCCGCCGAGCAGCAGGCACCGGGCAGCAGGCGCCATGCTCAACAGCCTGGCGGAGGGCGAGGACGGCGAGGGGGGGGCGGCCCAAGGTAGGGGCGGGAATTGGGGGGGGGGGTCGCGGTCGGGGCGCGGATCCCCGGGGCAGCCCCGCGCCTCGTGCCGGCATGTGGCTGCGCCCGGCCAGGGCGCTGGAATGCGGCCGGGCGGTGCGGGCGTCAAACGGCGCTTCGCAGCCGGCAGGTGCCCGGGACCCGCAGCCCAGCCCGCCCGCAAAACGGCAAAGCTTCGGCTGGGGGGGCGGGCTCCTGCCCCGGGGGCTGCCCTGGCCGATGCTCGCGGCTGCCGCCCTCGCGTGCCCGTGGCGGGGGCCCGGGCCGGCTGCGCTGGCGGGCGCGGGGGGGGGGGGGGTCGGGCTCTCTTGCCGCATGGTGCAGTTGGACGCTCCCGCCAGTTCATGCCGGGGGCTCTGCCAGGCAGCCTGTCCCCCAGCCCGGCGCCGGGCCCCGCGGGGGCTTCGCTGCCTCTGGTTTGTGGGTCCGAGTCCGCCTGGCAGCGCCCCGGCTCCCCCCGCAGCGGGGCCTGTCCAAGGTGCTGAAGTCCCGTTCCCGGTTCTCGTGCCGGGAACGCTCCGGTTCGGCGTGTGACTCGCCCCGGTCTGCAGCCGCAGAGCTCGAGCCGCGGGCGCCCGGCCCCCGCCAGCCCGCCCGGCCCCGTGCGCTGCAGACTCACTGCGGGGGGGCTGGTGCGCAGGGTGGGGGCCGCTGCAGCCCCGTGCGCAGCGCGATCCGGGCACCCCGCGGCCGGGGACCGGGCAGAATCGGTTCCCGTTCAGCGGCTGCAGCTAGGACGCGCCGCATTGGCCTTTCCGCTCCCTTGGGCTCCCCCGAGGGACCAGCTCCGCTGCCGGGACTCCCGGGCCCTGCAGGTTCGTGCGCAGCTTCGAGCCGCCAGCAGAGCTCGGGGCGAGCCCGCGTTGCGTTCCGCAGGTGTCTGTGTGTAAATGCCACAGCTGGGTAAAGCCAGCCCGGGGCCTGACCAGCCCACCCCGCCGGGCCGGCACCGGACCCCGCACAGCCCCGCCCGCCGGGCCGGCACCGGACCCCGCATCGCCCCGCACAGCCCCGCACGCAGCCCGCAGGGGCCGGCACCGGACCCCGCATCGCCCCGCACAGCCCCGCACGCAGCCCGCAGGGGCAGGCTCTGCAGAAATCTCTGGCTGCCTGCAGCGGAGTTGGGGGGGGGGGAGTTTTGGCGCGGGGGGGGTGGCCCTTCTCCGGGGGGAGCCCGGGGCGGGGGTGGTTCTCGGCTGCCCCAGAGCCCGCCCTGCCCGGGAGCCGTTCCGCTCTGCGCTTTCGTTGGGACCGAAGCTGTGCCGTGGGCACCTGGCCCTTATGCTCCGTGGGGCCGGCTCTGCCCCACCGGGCCCGGCCGCAGCTGCAAGCGCCAGGAGCGAACCCTGGACTGGGAGCGGAGGGTCACTGGAGCCGGGCTGCAGGATCCCGCCCGACAGGCGCCGGTCCCGGGGGCACAGCTCGCTGGAGAGCCCCAGTGTGGGGTGGGGACACCCGGTCCCGCTCCCTGGATCCGGCGTTTCTCTGGGGGGCTCCAGCTCCGGCCCCAAGGGGACCGGCTTTGACTCAGGGCCGGCGCCCCGCTCTGGAGCTCCGGTCCTGTCCCCCGGCCCCAGGGACCCTGAGGCCAGCGCTGGGGCCGGTCTGGCTCGCGGCTCCCTTCTGTGGCCTGTCCCCGGCCAGGTGGGGGCCGGGCCGGGCCGGGGCTCCCGAGCCGCAGCGAGGCGTCCCGAAGGCAGCGCGGCCCGGCCCGTTCGCTCCCCGCCCCACGGACGTGTCTAGGCCGCGCTCGCACCTGGCTAGAGGTGGCCTGGCCTGCCCGGGAGAGCCCCAGGTGAGCCCGGGCGGCCCCTCGGGGAGCTGGGGCGGGTCCACCAGTGGGCGCAGGTCGGGAATCGGTTTAACTGCAGCCGGCCAAGCGCCTGGGCTGCAATCCGGAGCTGGCTGCCCCGCCGGGTCAGGTAACGAGACTGGAACCCGAGACCCCGCTCCGCGCGGCGGCGGGGGGGGGGGGGGGGCGGCAGCTCTGCGGGAATGGAGGGGCCCAGCTGCCCCCCAGCACAGCCTGCGCTCCCCTTGGGACCCACCCGCATCCCCCCAGGCAGACACCCCCCTGTGTGCTTGGAGCCAGCCCAGGGGCCAGAGATTGTGCAGGGTGACAAAAGGCTGACAGAGGGGGGGCTCCAAGCAAGAGCCCCCCAAATGGCTGTAGGGTCTGTGTAAATAAAGGGAAATGGGAAGGGTTGGGGCCCCAGCTTTCTCCTGGGGGGCCTCTGCCCCGGCTGCTCTGCCTTGCTGGTTCCTGGCTGGGGCATGGGATGGCAAAGCCGCTCAGCTCCCACAGGGCCAGCGAGGGGCCAAGCAGGGTTGGGGGGCCAGTCCTGAGCAAACTTGATCCTTTCTGATGTGTCGGTGGGAGTGTGCAGAGGCCCAGCCAGGATCAGGCCCCGTTGGGGATCGCAGTCGATGATGGGCGTCCCGTGGGCCTGCTGCCTGCCTTGGCACAAAGTCCCTGTAACGGGGGCTGTCGGGAGGTGGGGGAGAGGGAGGGAGCTAGCCGGGGGGAGGGGTCTCGCTACACTGGGGCAGTGCAGTGCATGCGGATGGTGACTCCCCAAGTACCCAGTAGCCTAGAGAGCCCCTCAAGGAGCCAGGAGAGGCCAGGCAAGGCTGCTTGTAGGCCAGGGGCATTGGCTGGGCTTGGCTAGAACCCACCTGTGCCCTCAGCCTGCCTGGGCCAGGAGCAGCTGCCTGGTGGCTTGTGTCCCCTTGGAAAGGGGAATCAGCTCCTGCCTGTGGAGCTGGTGGGCTGTCCCACGTCTGCAGGCTCTCAGGTCTGGGAACAGTCCATTGCCTCACCAAACAGGCCCTGCTCCCTCCAGGGGAAAGGCCCTGGGCCCCATTCCTCTCCCCTAGCCAGCCAGTCCCCTGCCCTGGGCCTGGATGGGAGCCAGTGACTCCTACAGGGGAAAGCACCCGTGGCCAATTCATGTGCACTGCTTACGGTTCTTCCCTCCGTGAGCAGTCTGTGGGGCGGGGGAGAGTCTCCCCGTTCAGCCAGCCGACTCCTGGGCCTGCAGGGGCTGCTGGGGGCAGGGGCAGTTGGACGAGAGGCAGGTAAATACAGGGGATTAAATGGAGAAGCAGCAGGTTGTTGGCAAGCGATGGGGGGTGGAGAGGGTGCAGGGGTGTCTCTGCTCATGGCCAAGGGGGGAAATGCAGCTGGGAAGCTTGCTATGGTTTGTCTCCACTGGGGTGGGGTGGGGGAGGGGCTGTCCTGAGAACGGGCGGGGGGCACCTTGCTGATGTGTGTAGATGCATCCGAAGAAGTGAGGTTTTTACCCACGAAAGCTTATGCCCCAATAAATCTGTTAGTCTTTAAGGTGCCACCAGACTCCTTGTTCCCTTTCTATAAATAGCCCCATTCCAGCGTCCAGGCCAGGCCTGGGGAGCGGCTCACTGTTAACCAGACTCCAGGCCCTGTTGCAATACAGGGGCATGCAGGCTGGGCCTTGCATACCCCGGGCCTGCCCTCCTGTCCTGGCTGCGCCCTGTGGAACCCCCATGGGCCCTCCAGACAGCCGCCCCTCATTGCTTACGCCTGGTCTCAGCTTCTCGGAGCCGCTGGCTCTGCCTCTGATCTATGCAGTGTCCTGCAGCCCCTCCAGGCGCTTGTTGGGCACGAGCAAGGGGGGAGTGCCAGGGAAGGGCATGCGGACCCCACTGTGCATGCAGGCAGCTCCATCAGCCTGGCCCCCCACCCCTGGGGTTCAGGGATCTGCTCCGGTCAGTTAGCTCCTCAGGGGTCTGGCTCTGGGCTCCCCCCATGTAACGTGTTCAGTGGGCAGTGACGTTTCCAGCCCAATTTAAGACTGAACGAAAAGCTGTTAGGAGGGCAAATTACCATCCGCCTTGGCCCTGCCTCGACCCAGGTAGCGCCCACTGCTGGGGGGTGGCAGAGATAGTCACAGCGCCTCAGTGCTGCCCTGCCCAGGTCGGGGAACCCCACAGGAGCCCCTGCCAGGTGCGGGGTGTGTGTGTGTGTGTGTGCTGCAGCTCATGCGCCCTCCCCTGTAGTTGGGCATGCAGGGAGGTTGGGGCACGTGCTCTGTGCTCTGCCCTCCCCAGCCGGCGGCTCGCCCTGCGTTGATAGGGGATTAGCCGATACCCGCGCTGGGGCTGTTGTTTCTCTGCCAGTAATCCAGCCGCAAGCCCTGCCAAGCGCCACAGCAAATTAAACGGCCGATTCAGGTTGAGTGCTCCCAGGGGAGGGAGGGAAGCTTAGAGCAGGGAATGGAAGCCTGCGCTTGCTGCTCTGGCTCTTCGTCTCAGGGCCACCACCCCAGCAGGGACAGCCCAGCCCTGTGCCCCCCCAGCTGTGCTCACTGCTGCAGCTGCCACGGGGCTCCGACCCCGCTCTCCCCTGGGCAGCTCCCGTGACGCTCCCAGCACCACGGAGCCTTGAGGGGTTTGTGTCGGGAGCTTCCCAAGCTGCTGACCCCCTTTCTCCCCCTGGGTTTTGTGCCTCGGGCTTGGACTGGGCTGGTGGCACCTGCAGGCGGCTGAGCGTGGGGCTGCTGCCAGCTGGGTTCTGAGCCCGGCAGCCCTCGCCAGAGGGTCTCGGTCATGGCCCCAGTGCCCTGTGTCACTGCACCCATGGGGAGACGCTCGTGGCCCAGCCTGTCAAGTGGACAGGACCTCGCTGAGGTCAGGTCACTCCAGTGCGAGCTGGAGCAGGAGCAGGGGCAGAGACACCCAGCTGGGAGCCGAGGGCACGGGGCTGGGCTGATCCGAGCTGGGCTGCGGTGCCTGGTTTGCCTGCTGTGCCCGCACAGCCCACAAACGGTGTGACGAGCTGCCGGGAAGAGGCTGCACCAGCCCCTCTGCGGCAAAATGGTCTCCACCAGGAGCCGGGAGCTCATCCATCATCTGGGACCCTGGCAGCCTGCGGTGCTTAACTCCTTCCAGCCCGAGAGGGCTTGGCACTGCCTGGCTGGGGGGCAGCGTGTATGCATCTCTGGGCTGGGCTGAACGTGGCCTGTACCCCCGCAGCCTAACCCCCAGCCTGCAGCCCGTGCTCCTGATTACCCGCATGGGGAAGCCGCTTTCCCACCTGCCTTCCCCACTGCTGGCAGCATGATTGATGGTCACTGGCGCGAGCAGCCAGAGCCCAGGGGCTTCTCCGGGCCGCGGCCAAGGGCTTGTCAGAGGCCAGTGTGAGTGTGCTGGACGGTCTGGCATGCTGGTTCCAGATGGTGGCAGCCCAGTGCACAGAGACCCCCCAGCGCATCCCTTGGCAGGGCCTGGGGCGTGGACCGGCTCCTGAGCCGGGATGGCTGTGAGCTGCTGGGGCTGTGAGCTCTGGTGTCTCCAGCCCCGAGTAATGAATGGACGGACACAGGGGCTGGGGGAGGGCCCAGCAGGCCCTCCCATGGGACCCACATGGGGGCACCATGCTGTGCAAGGAGGGGGAGAGACTCAGACCCCTTGGCAGCCTGTGTTCCCCCCCACACACACACACAGGGTCCTGCTCCATTTACTGCTCTCTCTGTCTCCTACCCCATGCAGTTCCCCCGCCTTGCGCTCTCATTGTTCCCCAGCTGGCCCCGGGGGAGGGGGGGTCTCTGAGGGCCTGTGCAGCCCCCGCCAGGCTCTGCAGGGAGATCCAAGCTGGGGGGGGGGGGTGGCAGGCAGGGCCAGTGCATGAGGACACCTTGACTGGAGCACTCTGGGGGGCATTGCATTGGCACAGTCCCATGTGGGCCTCCTCTGGCTGAGACAGCTCCCATCCTGCGCTGCCGCCTCTCAGGTCTGTGATTCCCATTTATCCAGCTTGCCAGCGAGCGTGAGGGGTTGGCTGGGGAATGGAGCGGCAGGCAAGTTCCTAGGGAGCCCCCCCCAACCCAGCCACATCCCCGGGACAAACCGCAGGTGTCAGTAGGGCCCATCCTACCCAAACTAGCTATTCCCCGGGGACTCCTGCCTGGCCCAGGCCTGCCCTAAGACACTGCCCTGGGCAGCACCTGTGACCCACCCAGCTCCCTCCCTCCAAGTCTGCACAAGGCTTCTTGCCTTGTGGGTGCCACAGCCTCTCCCCTCCGGGCCTGGCCCTGCACCCAGCAGGGAGCACGCGGGGAGGGCCCTGCACAGAGCTGACCCTGAGCTCAGGCTGTGCCTGCGTCTCTCCCGCACGCCAGGCTATTCCCTGGGCTGCAGCTCGACACGTCGGGCCCATGACTGCGAGTGTCTGGGTCGGGGATTCCCAGCATCGTTCTCACGCAATGGCCAGAGGAGACAGTTCCCGCACTGACCCACGGTGCTGCCTGGCATTTCCCGGGCCAGAGATGTGTGGGGCGGAGGGGACAAGGCCTGCAGGATCCACCTGGGTCTGGATTAGCCCGAGCCATTCCCATGGGAGGGGCAGCCCTGAGCTCAGGGAGACCGCCCCCTGTCTCTCCTGGTGAGCCCTGCTGCCCCGAGGCTTTGGGGCTGGTTTTTACCACCCATGGTGGGGGGGTAGGATGTGGGGCTAGGTGCTGGTGCATGGGGTGGGGGGTAGGATGTAGGGCTGGCGGGGGGGTTAGGATGTGGGGCTGGCTGGGGGTAGGATGTGGGGCTAGGTGCTGGCGCGTGGGGTGAGGGGGTAGAATGTGGGGCTGGTGCACCGGGGGGAGGGTAGGATGTGGGGCTAGGTGCTGGCGGAGGTAGGTAGGATGTGGGACTGGTGCGTGGGGTGGGGGGGTAGGATGTGGGGCTAGGTGCTGGCGCGTGGGGTGGGGGGGTAGGATGTGGGGCTAGGTGCTGGAGGGGGGTAGGATGTGGGACTGGCACGTGGGGTGGGGTGGTAAGATGTGGGACTAGGTGCTGGCAGAGGGGGGGTAGGATGTGGAGCTGGTGGGGAGGGTTAGGATGTGGGGCTGGCTGGGGGTAGGATGTGGGGCTAGGTTCTGGCAGAGGGGTGGTAGGATGTGGGGCTAGGTGCTGGTGCATGGGGTGGGGGGGGTAGGATGTGGGGCTAGGTGCTAGTGCATGGGGTGGGGGGGTAAGATGTGGAGCTAGGTGCTGGCACGTGGGGTGGGGGGTAGGATGTGGGTCTGGTGCACTGGGGGGAGGGTAAGATGTGGGGCTAGGTGCTGGCAGAGGCGGGTAGGATGTGGGACTGGCACGTGGGGTGGGGTGGTAAGATGTGGGACTAGGTGCTGGCAGAGGGGGGGTAGGATGTGGAGCTGGTGGGGAGGGTTAGGATGTGGGGCTGGCTGGGGGTAGGATGTGGGGCTAGGTTCTGGCAGAGGGGTGGTAGGATGTGGGGCTAGGTGCTGGTGCATGGGGTGGGGGGGTAAGATGTGGAGCTAGGTGCTGGCACGTGGGGTGGGGGGTAGGATGTGGGGCTGGTGCACTGGGGGGAGGGTAAGATGTGGGGCTAGGTGCTGGCAGAGGGGGGTAGGATGTGGGACTGGCGCGTGGGGTGGGGGGGTAAGATGTGGGGCTAGGTGCCAGCCTGTGGGGTTTCAGTGACACACCAGAGCAGCAGGAGCTGACTGGCCCCGCAGGCCCTGTGTTGGACGATTGGGGTGACCTGTGGGTGGGTGCAGGGAGCTCCAGGGTGGAGGCTGCCTGGGGAGGTGCAGAGCCCCCCGAGGGGTGTCTGCAGCCCCCGAGACCCTTCCAGCGCGAGGCGCAAGCCAGGTGGCCACGGCCGGGCCAGCGCTATCGTTACATAAGAGCCAGGGGAGCCAGGGCTGCCGTGTCCACCGCTCACTCCTGCTCTCCCGTTGCCATGGAAACCAGCCCGGGGATGCTGCGGCCCGGACCCGTGTCTCCGCGTTGCGAGGTGCTGGGCGAAGGGAGCTGCTCTGCCCTGGCATCTGCTCTCAGCGCGAGCTCTGCCTCGCCGGAGCCCCCTGCTCCCTCGGCCTCGCCCCCTCTCTGGGGCTCTCTCCGCTGCCTCGTAACAGCAATAGGTTGGGGGAATGGGGTGGGATCCTGCAATCGCTGGCTCTGGGGCGCTGCAGGGCACCTGGAGACGTGTTCCCCAGGCACGGGGTGGAGGGCTGCGCCTGGCCTGCGCCCCATCCCCCTGCACAGAGCGGGGCTGCGGCTACCTGTCATCCCCCTGTGGTGGCACTGGGAATGGGGCAATGCAGCCTGGGGCACTCACATGGCATCTGTGATCTCCCCAGGCAGGTTGTCTCCTTCTCCGAGGCTCTGGGGAGAGATTAGTCATGTAACAGACACACAGCATCCATCTCCGCCCCGCCCCCCCCCCGCCCCAGGCCCAGCTCGCTGACGGAGACAAGGAGTTCTTGGGTTCCAACTCTGGCTCCGTATGGCCGGTGCAGAGCGGGGGTCTGGCGAGGGGAGCTCATTCCTAACTTGCCGGCCCTGCGGGTCCCACCAGGGGCTGGCTGCTCTCCCTGGCTCACTGGGGAGAGGGCTCTGAGTGACTGGCCCTGTTGGCATCGCAGGAACCGAGTTGTGGCGCTTGCTCTCCCTTCCCAGACCCGGTCCGTGCTGCTCCCCCGGGCTTGTGGGGATTCGCTGGACATTTTCACCTTCGTTTCTGCTTGTTTGTTTGGTTGTGATCGTGTGACTCCAGCCCCTGCACCATTCGCTAAAGGGAGAAAGCCGCAGGCGCTGCCTGCAGCGATGCTTTCTCCGGGGGAGTGGGGCCAGCGTCTCTAGCCATTTCTCCAGAGACTGCAGCATAGTGCCTAGAGCAGGGCATGGGTGCAGGGTACTGGTGCAAGGGGTGGGGGTGCCAGCATTGTTCTCTGGACAGAGCCAGAGCCGCTGTGTGGGGTTTCCACCTCTGGCGGCTGGAAGCCCACAGAGGAGCGGATCCCGTTGCTGACCCTGCACCTCTCATTCCCTGGCATTCAGGAGACACCAGGTAGGACCCTGACCTGCCTCTGCCCCCTGGGGCTCCTATGTGCATCTTGCTCTTCCTTCCTTCACCCACACTCCCCCCTTGCTCTGCCAGTGGTACCAGCCCCAGGCCCATTTCTTTCCTCCTGCTCCTGCCCCTGGGCCTCCTCCCACGGCTGCCCTCCCCAAAGCTCCCCTCTGTCTCCTCAGCCACACCTCCCCCAAAGCCAGGGTGCCCATGAGGAGGGAGTTTCTCTGACAGGGTAACAAGCCTTGTGGATGGGGCGGTGAGGGTGGGGGTGGGCAGCAGTAGATGTGATATATCTCGACTTTAGTAAGGCTTTTGTTACAGTCTCACGACCTCCGAAACAAACTAGGGAAATACAGCCTAGATGGAGCTACTGTAAGGTGGGTGCACAACTGGTTGGAAAAGCATACTCAGAGGGTAGTTATCAATGGTTCTCAGTCAAACTGGAAGGGCATATCGAGTGGTGTCCAACAGGGATCTGTCCTGGGTCCGGTTCTATTCAGTATCTTTATCAGTGATTTGAGTAATGGCATAGAGAGTTACACAAACTTACAAAGTTTGTGGGCGACACCAAGCTGGGAGGGGTCATGAACGCTTTGGAGGACAGGATTAGAATTCAAAATGATCTTGACAACTTGGAGAAATGGTCTGAAATAAATAGGGTGAAATTCAATAAGGACAAAAGCAAAGTACTCCACTTGGGAAGGAACAATCAATTGAACAAATACAGAATGGGAAAGTACTGCCTAGGAAGGAGTACTAGAGAAAAGGATCTCGGTGTTATAGTGGATCACAAACTAAATATGAGTCAACGATGTTATACTGTTGCAAAAAAAAAGTGAACATCATTCTGAGCTGTATTAGCAGGAGTGTTGTAAGCAAGACACGAGAAGTAATTCTTCCGCTCTACTCCGTGCTGATTAGGCCTCAACTGGAGTATTGTGTCCAGTTCTGGGCGACACATTTCTCCAATTTGTCCACATCTTACCTGAAAGTCCAGAGAAGAGCAACAGAAATGATTAAAGGTCTAGAAAACATGACCTATGGGGGAAGATTGAAAAACTTGGGTTTGTTTAGTCTGGAGAAGAGAAGACTGAGGGAGGGGGGATATGATAACCGTCTTCAAGTACCTCAAAGATTGTTATAAAGAGGAGGGTGATAAATTGTTCTCTTTATCCACTGAGGACAGGACAAGAAGCAATGGGCTTATATTGCGGCAAGGGCGGTTTAGGTTGGACATTAGGAAAAACTTCCTAACTGTCAGGGTGGTTAAGCGCTGGAACAAATTGCCCAGGGAGGTTGTGGAATCTCTGTCACTGGAGGTGTTTAAGAGCAGGTTAGACAAACCCCTGTCAGAGATGGTCTAGAATAGCTCAGTGTTTCTCAGCCTGGGGGGAGGGGTCACAGGACAAGTTTAGGGGGGTCACCAGGGCTGGCATTAGGGGGTGGCAAGCAGGGCAATTGCCCAGGGCCCCCACATCACAGCGGGGCCTCCAGCCGCAGCCCGAACCCTGCTGCCCAGGGCTGAAGCATGTCACTTAGCTTCACGGGGGCCCCTGTGGCATGGGGCTCTGGGCAGTTGCCCTGCTTGCTACCCCTAACACTGGCTCTGAGTATTATTCAGAATTTACTGAATGCTATTTAAGGAAGTGGGTCACAAAGGGGGTCACCAGAACAGAAGGGTTGAGAACCACTGGTCTAGCTAATACGTAGCCCTGCCTCGGTGCAGGGGATTGGGCTAGTGACCTCTCAGTCCCTTCTAGCTCTGTGTTTCTATATGAAATTAACCTTCTGCCCCAGAAAGGAGTCATTGTGACACAGCAGGGAGTGGGGTGGATTGACCTGGGGATGTGGGAGGGGAGTTTACTGGGGCTGTCTGCATAGGGGATGGGAGAGCAGGGGGTGACTTCACTTGAGGGACTATACCTGAGCCTGCAACCTGAGCCAGGAGGGGGGTTGGGGCCAGGTGACACCTTTGTCTGGGGAAACTGGACAAAGGCTGGGGGAGGAGCCGGGGGAAGGCTGGGTGAGACGGCTGGGGGGGGGGGGGGGGTTCAGTTTGGAGCTGGCTGGGGGGACGGAGGGAACCTCAAGGCTGGGGTCTAAGCTCCCCCCCCCCCCCCCAAGGGACCTGACTGAGGGGTCCTGGTTGTACCTACAAGCCCTGCTTGGGACTGTGTTCGTGTTGTCTAATAAGCCCTCCGTGTTACTGACTGGCTGAGAGTCCCGGTGAATCATGGCAGGATCTCTCCCTCACCCTCCTCTCCAGGCCTCCAGGTCCTGACTCAGCTGAAGCCCACTGGGCTCAGCCATGGGAATCCTGCCGCTCTCCCCTGGGCTTCTGCCTGTGAACAGCCGCCGTGCACAGTGCCTGGCAGCGTTGTCCGTGGGCAGATTCCTGTTTGCCTCTTTCGTGTCCCGGTCAGCCGCGCTCCCGGGCGGGGAGGCTGCCCACCCTGTCGGTGTCTGTCCTGCTTCGGTCTGAGCTGTTGGCTGCTCCTTAGAGCATCACTGCGGCTCGAAGGAGGAAATTGGCAATCATGTTTTCAGAGATTCCCCCATTAGTAACGGAGTGGGTGATTCCAGTGTGGCCGCTTGGGCTGTTTCTGAATGGAGATGTTGTGACGAAGTGGGAATGTTCTTAATGTTTTCTCCGAATACTGTGTGGGTGCCTCAGTTTCCCCCATGCATTTCTTAAGTATCTGAGTGGTGGGATGGGCGTGTGTGATTGTTGCAGGGCGGCAATGTGATGCTGTCTGCACAGAGAATGGCCGACACCTTGTCTCCTGGCAACTGATGGCCTGGGCCCCTCCTGGCAAGGTGACAACTGAAGGTGTTGGAGAACAAAGAGATCGGGTGGCCTCCTGGCCCGGGAAAGAGACAAAGAGACAAAGGGCGATGCTCTGGAACGGCTCCCTACGAAGCCAGTCAGGACTCTGGGGGAGCCTCCTCTCTGTGAGCAGACTGTCTCCAGGGCAAGACGCTTACACAGCTTCGACCTTCCTGGGTCTGATCTCAGAGCATTCGGCATCCCCTGCCCCTCCATGCGCTTCCCACAGCGAGTCCGTACAGGTGGGGTCCTGGGGAAGCCAAAGGGCCCTGCACCCCACCTCCGCAGTCAGATGTGACTCTCAGCCAGCCAGTAAAACAAAGTTTATTAGATGACAGGAACACAGTCCAAACCAGAGCTTGTAGGTACAGAAACTGGACCCCTTAGTCAGGTCCATCTTGGGGCCAGGGAGGCCAGACCCCGGGTCTGGGCCTCCCTCTCTTTCCCCAGCCAGCTCCCAACTGAAACCCCCTCCAGCCCCTACTTTCTGGCCTTTGTCTCTTTCCCGGGCCAGGAGGTCACCTGATCTCTTTGTCTTTGTTCACCTTTAGCTATCCCCTTGCAGGGGGGAAGGGCCCCAGCCATTTGTTGCCAGGAGACAGAGTGTCGGTGATTTATGCACACTGGCCTTTATTCCACTACCTAGAGACTTAAGAAATGCATAGGGGAAACTGAGGCACCCACACAGTATTCAGAGGAAACATTAAGAACAGTCCCACTTCATCACAGCCCCAAACTGAAAACCCCCTCCAGCCAACTCACTCCCCTCCCCTGGCTCCTCCTCTCCCTTTGTCCAGTTTCCCGGGCAAAGGTGTCACCTGGCCCCACCCCCCTCCTGGCTCAGGTTACAGGCTCAGGTACCGTCTCTCACCTAAAGTCATTCCCTGCTCTCCCATCCCCCATGCAGACAGTCCCAATAAAACTAGACGACATTCCCAGGTCAGTCCGCCCCGCTCACTACTGCCTCACATCTCTCCCCCCTTCGAGACTGAACTGAGCGGGGTCACTCTGCCCAGTGACCTGGGGAAGTTCAGGGCCCCCTCTCCGGGACAACGCGTCCGCTATCAGGTTGTCACTTCCCTTCACATGGACCACGTCCATATCATAATCCTGCAGGAGCAGGCTTCACCTCAGGAACTTGGCGTTGGCTCCTTTCATCTGGTGCAGCCAGGTCAGGGGAGAGTGGTCGGTGTACACGGTGAAGTGTCGCCCAAAGAGATATGGCTTTAGTTTCTTGAGGGCCCACACCATGGCCAGGCATTCCTTCTCGATGGCCGTGTAGTTCTGCTCCCAGGGTAGCAACTTCTTGCTCAGGTACACGATGGGGTGTCTCTCCCCCTTTTCATCCTCCTGCATTAACACCGCCCCCAGTCCCGTGTCTGAGGCATCGGTGAACACCATAAAGGGCTTGTCAAAGTCTGGGTTTGCCAGAACTGGGCCACTGACCAGAGCCTCCTTCAGCGCCTGGATTGCCTCCTGGCACTCCTCGGTCCAGACCACCTTGTCTGGCTTCCCTTTCTTGCATAGTCCAGTGATGGGGGCAGCTATGGCGCTAAAGTGGGGCACGAACCTTCGATAGTATCCCGCCATCCCAATAAAGGCCTGGACCTGCTTTTTGGTTTGTGGAGCGGGCCAGTCTCTGATCACCTCCACTTTGGCTGGTTCCGGCTTTAGGCAGCCGCTCCCCACCCGGTGACCTAGGTAAGATACTTCAGCCATCCCCACCTTGCACTTCTCACCTTTTATGGTTAGCCTAGCCTCCTGGAGTCGGTCCAGCACTCGTCTAACCTGGGACACGTGGTCCTCCCAGGTCTGGCTAAACACACAGATGTCGTCAATATACGCCACAGCAAAACTCTCCATCCCCCTCAGTAGCTGATCCACCAGGCGCTGGAAGGTGGCCGGCGCTCCCTTGAGGCCAAAAGGCAGGGTCAGGAACTCATAGAGCCCCAGAGGGGTGATAAAGGCCGATTTCAGCCTGGCATCCACATCCAGCGGCACTTGCCAGTAGCTTTTTGTAAGATCCATGGTGGTAAGGTACCGAGCGCCTCCCAGCTTGTCTAGGAGCTCGTCAGGCCTGGGCATGGGGTAGGCATCAGACATGGTGATGCCATTAAGCTTCCAATAGTCCACACAGAACCGGATAGACCCATCCTTTTTGGGGACCAGCACCACCGGCGAGGCCCAAGGGCTGGAAGATGGCTGGATCACCCCCAAAGCCAGCATGTCCCTGACCTCTCTTTCCAGGTCCAGAGCAGTTTTCCCTGTGACTCGGAAGGGGGAGCATTTTATAGGAGGATGCGATCCTGTCTGCACCCGGTGGACAGTCAGATTAGTGCGTCCAGGCTGGTTGGAAAACAGCTGTCGGTACAGATGCAGCACCCCTCTGATCTCAGCTTGCTGGGCCGGGGTCAGCTGATCCGAGAGGGGAATTGCTTCCAGGGGGGAACCAGCTCTTATCCCAGGGAATAGATCTACTAAAGGGTCATCTCCCTGCTCCTCCCAATGTCCACATACGGCCAACACCACATTCCCCCTGTCATAATATGTCTTCATCATATTCACATGGTACACCTGGCAGTGGTGCGCCCGGTTCGACAGCTCCACCACATAGTTTACCTCGTTTAGTTGCTTGACAACCTTGAAGGGACCTTCCCAGGCCACCTGTAGTTTGTTTTTCCTCATGGGGATGAGGACCATCACCTGATCCCCGGTGGCGAAGGCGCGGGCCCGTGCCGTGCGGTCATACCAGACCTTCTGCTTCCTCTGGGCTCGGGCCAGATTCTCCCTGGCCAGGCCCATGAGCTCGGCAAGTCGTTCCCGGAAGGTCAGGACATACTCCACCACCGACTCTCCATCGGGAGTGGCCTTCCCCTCCCATTCGTCTCTCATCAGGTCTAGGGGCCCCCTTACCCGCCTTCCATATAACAGTTCGAAAGGCAAAAACCCGGTAGACTCCTGGGGTACCTCCCTGTACGCGAACAGCAGGTGAGGTAAGTACTTGTCCCAATCCTGCGGGTGCTGGTTCATAAAGCTTTTCAGCATCATCTTTAGCGTCCCATTGAACCTCTCCACCAGCCCGTTGGATTGGGGGTGATACGGTGAGGCCCAGTTGTGCCGGACCCCGCATTTCTCCCACAAGCACTGGAGCAGGGCCGACATGAAGTTGGGTTGTCTTACTCAGAGGTCCCACTATGTCCATAGCCAACTTCTGGAAAGGTTCCTCTATGATGGGCAAAGGTCTCAAAGCCGCTTTCCCCTTGTCCTGGGCCTTCCCCACCCTCTAGCAGGGGTCACAGGATTGGCAGTACTGTCGGACATTAGTAAAGATCCCAGGCCAGTAAAAGTTCTGTAGCAGCCTCTGCCTGGTGCGCCGGATTCCCTGGTGCCCTGCAAGAGGGATGTCATGGGCCAGGTACAGCAGCTGGCGGCGATACTTCTGGGGTACCACCAGCTGCCTCCTGATCCCCCAGGACTCCACTTCCCCTGGGGGAGCCCATTCTCGGTACAGGAACCCCTTCTCCCACAGGAACCTCTCCAGGCAGCCTCTCCTTACCACACTGAGGTCGGCCAGGTCCCTTAGCTTCTGCAAGGAGGGATCTTTCTGCAACTCAGCCTGGAACTCAGCAGCTGGGGAAGGGATGGGGACCGGCTCCCTCTCGCCGGCTGGGTCTGAGGCCGCAGCCCCTCTGAGCCGTGTCCCTGGGCGCTCTCTCCCCTCCGGGGTAGGGTCCTGCGCCTCAGGCAAGGTATCCTCCCCGAGGTCAGGGCGCAGTGCCCCTCACCGGCTCTGGCTACAGGTCACGATCAGGGCACCCTGGGGGGAGGGATAGCTCAGTGGTTTGAGCATTGGCCTGCTAAACCCAGGGTTGTGAGTTCAATCTTTGAGGGGGCCACTTAGGGATCTGGGGCAAAATCAGTACTTGGTCCTGCTAGTGAAGGCAGGGGGCTGGACTCGATGACCTTTCAAGGTCCCTTCCAGTTCTAGGAGATAGGATGTCTCCATTAATTTATTTAGTCCTCCCGGTCCCCTCCCCCCTTCACACCTAGGTGGGCAAATGCTGGTGCACCCCCACTTCCTTGGGGCCCTCCTTGGCCCCCCATTTCAGGTGTACTCTCACCACAGGCACCTTGAATGGGGTCCCACCCACCCCCGTCAGGGTCAGGTAGGTGTTGGACATCACCCAATCTGGGGCCACCACCTTGGGCCGGGCCAGCGTCACCTCCGCGCCTGTATCACAGTATCCATTGACCTTCCTCCTTTTTTTTAATTAATTAATTAATTAATGGAGATATCCCATCTCCTAGAACTGGAAGGGACCTTGAAAGGTCATCGAGTCCAGCCCCCTGCCTTCACTAGCAGGACCAAGTACTGATTTTGCCCCAGATCCCTAAGTGGCCCCCTCAAGGATTGAACTCACAACCCTGGGTTTAGCAGGCCAATGCTCAAACCACTGAGCTATCTCTCTCCCATCCACCTCCAGGGGAACAAGGCACTCGATCTGCAGGGACAGCCCCGCGCCCACCCTGTAAACGGAGAACCTGGTGTCCGGAGCATCCAGCTCTGCAGAGGAGTTGGCCTGGGGCCCTCCTCTCTCCTGAGCAGTTGATAAGCTGTCAGCCCCCCTTGCCCGGGAAGCCGGCCCCTCATCCGGCTGGGTCCCTACCCAGTTAACCCTGTGTGGGTTCGGTCTGCTCAGTCTGTCCTTGAGCCTGGGGCACTGGGTCCGTATGTGGCCTCTCTGGGCACAGTGATAGCAGCCCATGTCCTGTTGGTCCCCTCGAGCCGGTTGGTTGGCCCTGACACCAGATGTTCCCCTTGGGAGGGGGTTCTCCATATTCCCTCTTTGGGAGGTCCCCGGGTGACTCTCTCTCTGCATCGTGGCCGGCCTGTTCCTTTGGGACTCCTCCCTGCCACCCCCTGACTGGCTCTTCACAAACTCATCGGCCAGCCGCCCTGTGTGTCGCGGGTTCTCTGGCTTTTTGTCCCTCAACCACAGCCTCAGGTCGGATGGGCACCACTCATACAGTTGCTCTAGTACGATCAATTTAACCAGGTCCTCCTTTGTCTGGGCCCCATCTGCTCACTTGTTGGCATATCCCTCCATGCGGATGGCTAGTTGCAGATATGAGACCTCAGGGGTTTTATCCTGACTCCGGAACCTTTCCCGGTACATCTCAGGAGTCAGCCCAAACTCACGTAGCAGGGCCTTTTTGAATAGTTCGTAGTCCCCTTTCTCCGCCTCTTCCAGTTGGCGGTACAATGCCACGGCTTTGGGGTCCAGTAAGGGGGTGAGAACCCGGAGTCTGTCCGCAGGATCAACCTGGTGCAGCTCGCAGGCCGTCTCAAAGGCATCCAGGAAGTCATCCATGTCCTCCCCCAACTTATGCTGGGCCAGGATGCACTTATCAAAGCTCCGTGCAGTCCTGGGTCCCCCCTCACTCACCGCAGCCGGGGGCTCGCTGCTCCTCAGCCTCGCCAGCTCCAGTTCATGCTGCCTCTGTTTCTCTTCATGCTGCCTCTGTTTCTCTTTCTCCTCCCGTTCATGCTGTCTCTGTTTTTCGCGATCTTCCAGCTCTCTCAGTTTTAGCTCCTTCTCTCATTCCAGCCGCTTCAGCTCCAGCGATGAGGAGCTTCGCTGGGAGGATCCCCTGCTCTCTGGGTGTGTGTGTGTGTGTGTCACGGTGCCCTTGGTATTTGCTGGGCTCCTCCCCACCCTTCCCCTAGGCATAGGAAGGTGGAGTCTCGGGGAGCCCTCAATAGTCATCTGTTCACTCCCCACTGGGACAGACACCGGTGCCTGCGCTGCATCTGCCAGGCTGCTTCCCTCAGAGACAGGGATCGGTTCATTCCAGCGATCTCCCTCCTCCAGCTGGGCAATGAGCTGTTCGTTGGTGAGCCTCCCACTGCGCAGCCCCCTCTGCCTGCACAGCTCCACCAGGTCGCTCTTAAGCCGCTTGGCATGGCCACTCACAGGCCTGGGTGCTCACCGCTCCCCACAGTTTCCAGGGAGACCCCTAGTGTGCCAGCCCTTCTTGAGGTCACCACCTCTTTGCCAGGGTTGAGCTGCAGACTCCTCCGCCACTGGGACTGCTCACTGCAATCCCCAGGGGGACCCTGTTACTGCAAAAGTCCTTCTCACTGGTCACACACTCCCAGGGGTTAATTGTCCCCCAAAACCGTCCCTCTCTGAGCCTTCAGAACGCCTGGTCCCTGTCAATCCCCCTTCGTTTTACTGCTCCCCAGTCACTTACTGCAGGAAGCACCGTCCACGGGGTGCAGCAGATCCCACCTCTGCCACCAGTTGTCATGGAGGGTGGGGAAAGTCAGGGTCCTGCACCCCCGGCTTCCTGCGATTCACCGTGACTCTCAGACAGCCAGTAAAATCGAAGGTTTATTAGACGACAGGAATACAGTTCCAAGCAAGGCTTGTAGATACAACCAGGATCCCTCAGCCAGGTCCCTCTGGGGGGCAAGGAGCTTAGACCCCAGACTTGGGGTTTCCTGCATCTTCCCAGCCAGCCCCAAACTGAAAACCCCCTCCCGCCAACTGTCTCCCCTCCCCCTGGCTCCTCCTCTCCCTTTGTCCAGTTTCCCGGGCAAAGTGTCACCTGGCTCCACCCCCCTCCTGGCTCAGGTTACAGGCTCAGGTATCGTCCCTCACCTAAAGTGACCCCCTGCTCTCCCATCCCCCATGCAGACAGTCCCAGTAAAACTAGATGACATTCCCAGGTCAGTCTGCCCCACTCCCTACTGCGTCACAGCCCTGCCCCAGTTGCCAGGCAGGGCTGCCCCGGTGCCCTCTTACTCACCGACCTGTGCACTGGAGCCAGGATTTTGCCTCTTTTCTCAGCACTCACTGCCCACAAAGCAAACCGGGAGAGGTGCCTTAAATACACTGGGGGCTGTACCCCAGGGGGCTGGAAATTCCCTTGCACGGGGGTGAGAATCCCAGTGCTGGCACCTGGGCATGGATCCCCTTGCACGGGGGCTGGGAATCCCAGTGCTAGCACCAGGGCGTGAATCCCCTTGCACGGGGGCTGGGGGCATGACTCCCTCTGCTGGGGCTCAGGGCACAGAGCCTGCTGCTCTGAGGCTAGTACCCACCAGGCCTCCCGCCCTGGCGGCTGCCCAGTGACTTTAAGCAGTGGTGCTGGGGGGCTCAGGCTCCCGCAGGAGCAGGAGGGCTGCAGCTCGGGGGTGCTGGCTATAAATCCCAGGGGACTCTGGTGGAGAAGGCCAGGCCGCCCAGGGACGCTGGCTGCTTTCCCTGGCTCTGTTCCCTGCAGTCGAGGCATGGCTGGGTGTCAGGAGTGGTGACTCTCCCCCCAGTCCCAGCAGTGCCCGTGCACCCCTCCCTGGGCGCTGATGGCCCGGGGCAGTGGGCTCTGAGCCAGCTCTGGAGGGTGCATTCGGAAGAGGATTCAGCCTCTCACTCACGTGCCCCCGAGAACCCCAGCGCTGCCCTTGGCATCAGGGCTGTGGGGCCCCGATGGCTGCTGGCAGGTGGGGCCATGCTGGGGGTGGCTGGGGCGACTGGAGCTCGGTGCGGCCGATGCTGACCGGGAGCAGCACCAGCAGGGTGGGTGAGCCGGCGAGCCGCACGGTGGGGGCTGCTGGCTGGGGGGAGGGGGTGGCTGGCCCAAGCCCTGATCTCTGTGTCTCTGCAGGCGATGGCAACCCCAAGGAGAGCAGCCCCTTCATCAACAGCACCGATCTGGAGAAGGGCAAGGAGTACGACGGGAAGAACATGGCCCTCTTCGAGGTAGGGCACTGAGCAGGAGGGGCTGCGGGGGGGGGGGGGGCAGCGTGGAGGGAGGGCGCGGCCAGCTCAGGACAGGTACCTCGCCCTCACCTGTCGCTGCCCCTAACAGGAAGAGATGGACACCAGTCCCATGGTCTCGTCCCTGCTGAGCGGCCTGGTGAACTACACCAACCTGCCGCAGGGCAGCCGGGAGCACGAGGAGGCGGAGAACAACGATGGAGCCAAAAAGAAACCTGTGCAGGTGAGGGGGTTCAGTACCGGGCTCCAGTGCTGGCCGGCGTGGGGGGGTCTGGGGGGGTTCTCTGGGGCTGCTGGAGTGGGGGGGCCTGGGGGGGTTCTCTGGGCTGCCGGCGTGGGGCAGTGTCAGGGTGGGGTTCTCTGGGGCTGCCGGAGTGGGGCAGTGCCAGGGTGGGGTTCTCTGGGGCTGCTGGCGTGGGGGGAAAGTGCCAGGGTGGGGTTCTCTGGGGCTGCCGGCGTGGGGCAGTGCCAGGGTGGGGTTCTGTAGGACTGCCGGCGTGGGGGAGCACTGGGGTGGGGTTCTCTGGGGCTGCCGGTGAGGGGCAGTGCCAGGGTGGGGTTCTCTGGGGCTGCCGGAGTGGGGCAGTGCCAGGGTGGGGTTCTCTGGGGCTGCCAGCAAGGGGCAGTGTCAGGGTGGGGTTCTCTGGGGCTGCCGGCGTGGGGCAGTGCCAGGGTGGGGTTCTCTGGGGCTGCTGGCGTGGGGGGAAAGTGCCAGGATGGGGTTCTCTGGGGCTGCCGGCGTGGGGCAGTGCCAGGGTGGGGTTCTGTGGGGCTGCCGGCGTGGGGGAGCACTGGGGTGGGGTTCTCTGGGGCTGCCGGCGAGGGGCAGTGCCAGGGTGGGGTTCCCTGGGGCTGCTGGCATGGGGCAGTGCCAGGGTGGGGTTCTCTGGGGCTGCTCTCAGGGGCCGTGGGTTCTCTCCCAAGGGACTTGCTCCTGCACGTCAGTGCCAAGCCATGGCACAGCCACACGGACGTGGCCAAGGGAGCGGGCGAGCGAGTGGGATTCGCCCTCTCCCTGCAGGACTCACAGGCTTGGTGCTGAGTCCCTGGGCGGGCAGTGCGGCTTCCCGCCAAGGGGCCAGTTGCCCAGCAGCTCCCGCTTGCCCGGATCTGGAGGCTCCTGGTTTCGATTTGCATTTTCTGGCCTGAGCGAGGTTCTCTGCGGCTGTGGGAGTTCAGGAATTCCCACGCTCTCACTTCCAGCTCCCAGGGCTCTCCGGGCAGGGTCCATCTCGCGTGCACTAGCAGGAGGGCCTGTCCTACCGCCTCCGCTGGGCCTTCCTCCGTGGAGTGGGACCCTCCCCCATCTCCCAGTCCTTGCTGCAGTCGCAGGTGAGTGGGACATGGCTCATGCTGCTGCTGCCAAGATCAGCAGGGCGCTGCCATGGGCCCAGGTGCACCTGACCCTTCTGAGGTGCCTGATGTCTGCATCGCTTCCTGCAGAGATCCCCAAGCACCAGGCCTTCCGAAGTGCCCCGGGCTGCCCCGGGCTGTCATGGGCACAGCCACCCCGGGCAGCTGCCATGGCCCCCTGCCTCCCCACCAGTGGCTTGGACCACCGGGCGAGCTGTGATTAAGCCAGGTATATTGCAAACCATGGAGCTCTGCGATGTAGCCAGGCCCTAAGTGGGCAGCCCTGAGCCACCAGCACCGTGGGCTCCAAAGTGTCATAGCCGGGAACAAGTTCCCTGTCCCTGTGATTTCCTGCCGGCTCCCTGTGTGAGCAGCTGCACGGCGAGGGGCAGCCTGGGCTGCAGCTGGCACTGTTTCAGCAGGGAAACGAACGGCTCTGATCCCCGAGACCGATCCCCGCTGGTGGGTTTGGGGGCGTCTCGGGAGCCCCGTGCAGAGGAGCAGGGAAGGAACGAAAGGCCCCCCCCAGTTGTGCAGAGAGAGGGGTGGCAGAGGCCTGTCTCCAGCAGGGTGGCTGTAGCGATCCTCTGCAGCAACCATGTTTGCATCCTCCTCGCCTTCTTTCACTCGCTCTCCCTGTCCTATTCCATGCACGCCCTGTGCCAGGAGGCAGACACTGCCTTGGCCGCTGCCCTGGAGCTCCCCTTGCCAGCTCTGTCTGAGCCCTCCCCTCTGAACCGTTCTCCACAGCTGCCATGGCGAGGCATGGAGCAAATGAGCCCCCCCCCCGTTTCTTTTGGTTCGTGACCCCCCCCCCCCCCCAGTTGTCTCTGCACCAGGACTCCAGAGACTTGACCCTCCCAGGCAAATCTTTCCAAGGCCCTGTGGCCTGTGGGGGAGCTGATGCTGCCTTCCTCGTGTCTAATGGCGCCGTGCTTTTCTCCGTAGGCTCCGCGGATGGGCACTTTCATGGGCGTTTACCTGCCCTGCCTGCAAAACATCTTTGGGGTGATCCTCTTCCTGCGCCTCACCTGGGTGGTGGGAATTGCTGGCATCATGGAGTCGTTCTGCATGGTCATCCTTTGCTGCTCCTGCGTGAGTGATGCTGTTATCCCTGCCCTGCCGTGCAGCTGTCACCCCAGGCCTGTAAGCTCTGCTGTGCTCCGGCAGCGGAGTGTCCCGTCCAGGTGGGGTTAGACCAGACGGGCAGAGCCCAGCACTGAATGGACAGGCCTAGGTCAAGGGTTGGAGTTCCTTGGGAGCGGCAGGGAGGAATAATTCACCTCCCCTGTTTGCATGAACATGGCTCAGCCTAGGAGTCAGGAAGAAGCCCCACTCCGGTGCTGCCGGAGGGAGACTGCAGCTAAAGAGAGAGCATCCTGGAGGACTGGAGCCAGCCAGCCACCTGTTACTAGGGAACAAGATGGGAGCACTGAATGCTGACACGGCTGATCGACCAAAACCCATCACCTCGCTGGGAAACCAGCCTTTACAAGCCAGAAGCTGGTCCCAGTTCTATCGATCCTGGAGACAGGCAGGAGTGTGCTGCCTGGGGGCCCCACTGAGGGGAGCGGCTACTTCTTGGGGACTTTATTTCCTGGGATCAGAATCGGATAGTCCAGCACCCCCTTCTTGTGGGCCGTCCCCCGCCCTGTGCAGAGCAGATACACAGCTCTTTTGTGTGCAGTTCAGGCAGTGTTACAGCTGGGTGGCAAGGGGCCCCCGCTTCCAAGATGGTGCCCCCCCCCCCCATGCAGCAGGGTCGCCAGAGACCAGGAAACCCTCATGTTAAAACCCTCTTTCTTGGTGCGGGCCACGCTGCAGGGCGACCTGCCCTCCCATTGGCCCTCTGCTATTTAGGAGCAGGAAAAGCCAGGTCACATGCTGAGGGCACGTCTACACTTCAAAAGCTGCATCGGCGCAGCTGCGCTGTGGTAGCGGTTAATGAGCCGATGGGAGAGAGCTGTCCCGGCGGCATAGTTAATCCACGTCCCCGAGAGGCGGTAGCTATGTCGGTGGACCCGGCGCTGTCTACACTGGGGGCTATGTCGGTGTAACTGCGTCACTCAGGGCTGTGGATTTTTCACACCCCGAGCAACATAGTTACACCAACATAAGTCTGACGCGCAGACCAGACCTTAGTGAGGAGAGCAGTCCTGGGCAGCCCTCCAATGCGCTGCAATCTGCGAGCCTCTCTTCTAACGGGTCCCAGCTCCGTCCTGGGGGGATCACCTCTGAAGCTTTAGCTCACCCAGGAGCACACGGGGCAGGAGCTGGCATGGGACCCACAGCCCAGGGGCGGAGCGCCTGGGGAATAACCCCGGGGCTGAATTCAGCTTCCAGGTCTGAAAACTCAGCTTGTCCCCTGCCCCACGACAAATGGTCAGACTGGCGTCACTCACACAGGCAAACGCCTGCCCGATTCCTGGCCCCCCTCACTAGTGACACTCCCCCAGGTCCGTAATTACTGCTCCCCTCCCGGGTGCTGCATTATTCCTGGCCCCCGGCCTGGTGCCCCCGGCCCATTGGGGCACAGGAGGCAGCCTGGCTCCGAGGTGCCTCTAACACTGTGGTTTTCCTCTCTGCAGACGATGCTGACGGCCATTTCCATGAGTGCCATCGCTACGAACGGCGTCGTGCCAGGTAGGGCAAGGGCTGGGCCTGGCTGCTCCTCTCCCCACTGCGCATCATTGCCCTGACTGCATCATCAGGTGCTGACTGCCTTTAGCAGCCTGGTCCCCCAGCCACCCCCCGCAGCCACCCCCCGCAGCTACGACCCTGCACTGCTGGGCAGGGCCGCAGCAGGCAGAGCGGCCATAGACCCTGAATCTCTGGTGGGAGAGACCAAAGTGCATCAGCCGCTGGCTTTTGGAAGGAATGTGCTGAATTCTGGGCTTGTGTCACGGAGTCCCCGGGCGATGCTCTGGAACTGCTCCCCACAAAGCCAGTCAGGACTTTGGGGAGCCTCCTCTCCCTCGGAGCAGACCGTCTTCAGGGCAAGAAGCTCACACGGCTTCACCTCCTGGGTCTCTCCTGGGAGCATTCAGCATATGCCCCTCCGTGCGCTTCCCACAGCGAGTCCGCCCAGGCGGGGTCCTGGGGAAGCCAGAGGGTTCTGCACCCCCCACTTCGCAGTCAGACGTGACTCTCAGCCAGCCAGTAAAACAGAGGTTTATTAGATGACAGGAACACGGTCTAAAACAGAGCTTGTGGGTACAGCGGCAAACGGGACCCCTCGGCCGGGTCCATTATGGGGTTCAGAGAGTCAGACACCCACGTCTGCCCTCACTCCTAGTCCCCAGGTAGCTCCAAACTCCAACCCCCCGTCCAGCCCCTTCTTCTCTGGGCTTTGTCTCTTTCCCAGGCCAGGAGGTCACCTGATCCCTTTGTCTCCAACACCTTCAGTTGGCACCTTTGCAGAGGAGGGGCCCAGGCCATCAGTAGGAGACAGAGTGTCGGGCATTTATGTACACTGGCCCTTTGCTCTGCAGCAACCATACACCCTTATCCCACCACCTAGATACTTAAGAACTGCATAGGGGAAACTGAGGAAAACATTAAGAACAGTCCCACTTCGTCACAGCTTGTCTAACCCCTGTGACAGAGGGTCCCCAGCCAGTGGCTAGCCCACCTATGGGGCTAGTTACCCCAAGCCAGTGGCTAGCCCACCTATAGGCATTTTAATCTACTACTGCCTCTGCGCCAAAGTGCGCTGTCATTTATCTCAAGTGGCAGTTTTAGCTCCCAAGAGACCAGGTTCTGCTTCTGCAGAGAGCCAAGCAGTGGTACAGCTACACAGGGCTGTGGTGTCTCTAACTACTAGCCAACAGGCTGCTCCCAGAGCCAGGAAGCCAGAGACCCAGCATTCTAGTGCCAGCTCCCAGCTAGCTGTGTATCCCGGTGTCACAGTGTGAGCTGTGTCTCCCCCAATGGGCTGCTGTGCGAACAGAGTAACGGCGTGCACATCCGAAGGGTGGGCTTTCAAACGTGCTGCCGACTGGTGGGATGAGAGGGGTGTGGGTGGGATGTATGGCATGTAATGGGAGGGCCAGGGAATCGCTCTGGGAATGATTTTATGCTGCAGCACATTGTATTGAGGGGTGAATTTGGATGTTGTTTATTGTTTGTGGTGTTTTTAGTGCTGCACTTGGGTTAATGGGAGCTGTCCCTTTAAGAAGAGGGTGGGGAACATTACAGGGTTTGTAAGCAGACTGAGGCAGTGGGGGAGCAAACCAGGGAGACCCTGGCTGGGTGAGCCCCCAAAAGGGCACTTGATCTTCCCAAACCCAAACTTTGCTTGTGGCCCGTTACTGCTCCAGGGAGTGGCTGTCTCAGGGAGTCGCTGTCACGCTTCAGAGCCTTCCCCAGGCAGGGCACCAGACTGAATCCAGCCCAGCTCAGCGGGGGTTAACAGCTGGTCCCCTCATGTGGCTGTTTAGTGGCCCTGTGTGTACTGGGTCTCAGTACCAGTTCCCACATCACAAGCTCGCCTGCCCGCTCTGCACTAATGGGCAGACTCAGCAGGGAGGCACAGAACCAGCTGGACCATGAAGACTGGGCTGTTCTTACAGTCCAGAGGCAGCCCCCATGTCACGGTGAGCCCCAGGCAGGGCATGGCCGGTGTGGGGGAAGCCAGCCCTCCGCTGCCCTGGAGATAAACTCAGGGTGTCGCTCCAGGGCTGCATGTACCCCCAGTTCTCCTGAAGCTGGAGTTTATGGTTACACGTAAAATAGCTTATGAAATGTCCCCTGGGGAGCTGCACGGCCTTGGGCAGCCACATTCACACTGGCTTGGCATGGATGTAAATGACCCACCATGAGCAGGGAAGAGAGGATCCAGCCACTGGGGCTGGGCACTTTGCTGCCAGGAACATAGCGACACAACAGAGGGTCCAGAGAACAGCAAGAAAATGGGAGGTGGCTGAGTGAGGAGAAAAGACTAATGAGCTGAATCTGCCATATGGTAACTGCCTGCAAAGACTGGTGGGGAGATTGTGGAGACCCCAGGGAGGGCGACTGGGGGTCGGGGCATGGGGCTGTGGGGGGGGGGCAGTGGGCTGAGACCCCAGGGAGGGTGGCTGGGGGTCGGGGCATGGGGTTGTGGGGGAGCAGTGGGCTGAGACCCCAGGGAGGGTGGTTGGGGTTGGGGCAGGGGGCTGTAGGGGAGCAGTGGGCTGAGACCCCAGGGAGGGTGGTTGGGGTCAGGGCATGGGGCTGTAGGGGAAGCAATGGGCTGAGACCCCAGGGAGGGTGGTTGGGGTCAGGGCATGGGGCTGTAGGGGAAGCAATGGGCTGAGACCCCAGGGAGGGTGGTTGGGGTCGGGGCAGGGGCTATAGGTCGGGGCATGGGGCTGTAGGGGAAGCAATGGGCTGAGACCCCAGGGAGGGTGGCCCTGGGTCGGGGCAGGGGCTGTGGGTCGGGGCATGGGGCTGTAGGGGAGCAGTGGGCTGAGACCCCAGGGAGGGTGGCTCTGGGTCGGGGCAGGGGCTATAGGTCGGGGCATGGGGCTGTAGGGGAAGCAATGGGCTGAGACCCCAGGGAGGGTGGTTGGGGTCGGGGCAGGGGGCTGTAGGGGAAGCAATGGGCTGAGACCCCAGGGAGGGTGGTTGGGGTCAGGGCATGGGGCTGTAGGGGAAGCAATGGGCTGAGACCCCAGGGAGGGTGGTTGGGGTCAGGGCATGGGGCTGTAGGGGAAGCAATGGGCTGAGACCCCAGGGAGGGTGGTTGGGGTCGGGGCAGGGGCTATAGGTCGGGGCATGGGGCTGTAGGGGAAGCAATGGGCTGAGACCCCAGGGAGGGTGGTTGGGGTCGGGGCAGGGGGCTGTAGGGGAGCAGTGGGCTGAGACCCCAGGGAGGATGGTTGGGGTCGGGGCAGGGGGCTGTAGGGGAGCAGTGGGCTGAGACCCCAGGGAGGGTGGTTGGGGTCGGGGCAGGGGGCTGTAGGGGAAGCAATGGGCTGAGACCCCAGGGAGGGTGGTTGGGGTCAGGGCATGGGGCTGTAGGGGAAGCAGTGGGCTGAGACCCCAGGGAGGGTGGTTGGGGTCAGGGCATGGGGCTGTAGGGGAAGCAATGGGCTGAGACCCCAGGGAGGGTGGTTGGGGTCGGGGCAGGGGCTATAGGTCGGGGCATGGGGCTGTAGGGGAAGCAATGGGCTGAGACCCCAGGGAGGGTGGTTGGGGTCGGGGCAGGGGGCTGTAGGGGAGCAGTGGGCTGAGACCCCAGGGAGGGTGGTTGGGGTCGGGGCAGGGGGCTGTAGGGGAGCAGTGGGCTAAGACCGGCACATGGTGTTCCTGGGGTGCTCTCTGCTCCCCAGCCACACGCGCACTGAGCGGGGCAGAGGAATTAGCTCTGGATGATGCTGGGAGCAGGTCTGTGCCCCTCCCCCCGTGAGAGGGTTGGGGTTACCCTGTGTCCCAGGACTGCACCCGGTGCCTGGAGCTGCTAGAGCAGCTGGGTCCTGTCCCCACGGGGCCGGGCTGGGTGGCTGGCTCTGGCTGAGTGAGGTCTGACAGCTGTGTCCAGCGGTGTCATTACTGGATTTCTCACCCGCTGCAGCAGGCCCTTCAGCCACGCTCCCCGGGACCCAGAGCCTGCCGCAGCTGGCAGAGCACGTCCATGGCCCGGCTGCTGCCTCCTGCGGCTGCTGGATTGCAGGCGATCTGCTGCCGTCAGCTCTGCATAGGTGGGACAGAGCCCAGCCTGGCAGCTGCCCCCACTGCAGCTCCCGCAGCTCGGCCACTGCCAGAGACCACTCAGCGTGAGCCAAGGTGCGAGGGTCTGGCAGGGTCTCCAGGGGCCTGCTTCCCTCCCCTTGCTGGGATGGGAGACAGCCCTAAACCGCCCCTCCCTCTCCACAGCTCAGGCCCTGTCCTCGCCCTGCCCCCTCGCCCTCTCCTGCCTGGCAAGAGCTGGACCCACAGTGGCTCCCCCGGCCTGAGGAAGGAGAGCTGGAGCTGGGACTCGGCGCTGCTCAGGTCGAAAGAGCCCTGGTGCCCTCGAGCTGCCCGGCAGGGGGCAAAGGGAGCTGTTCCTGAGACAGGATGCGCGTGCCAGGCTCCTGCAGTGGGGCCCAACCCCCTTTGTTCTTCTCTTTGCCAGCGGGTGGCTCCTACTACATGATCTCGCGCTCTCTGGGGCCCGAGTTCGGAGGGGCCGTGGGGCTGTGCTTCTACCTGGGCACCACCTTCGCGGGAGCCATGTACATCCTGGGCACCATCGAGATCCTTCTGGTGAGTGTGGCTGGGCCCCTCTGAGCGGGCGCTGGGGGAGGCTGTTCCTGCAGCCCCCTGGGTCTGTAACCCAGCAACCTTCTGGCCCAGCACTCCAGCCACGCGCAATGGGGGCAGGATGGTGCTTCTGTCCCCCCCCCAGCACCCGGCTTGGATGGGGACCCCACTGGGCAGAGCCCCGGAGGAGCAGAGGAGAGGCTGGGGGGGACAGGGGACAGGCAGATGGGGTGAGAGCTCCCCAAATCCCCAGAGCCAATATGTGTGGGGGCGTGGGCAGCACGGCTTGTCTCACAGACCCACACACTCTGGGGATGGGGTGGGGGTCGGAACCACAAAACACAACGTCATTTTTTAAAATCTCATGATTTTGGCTCTTGTGAGGTGCTGAGCCTGGCACACGGGGGCCCTGATCCTGGCCGGTCCGGAGGCATGGCTGTAATCACCCTGATCAATGGGGAGAATTGGGCCAGTGGAGCCGGGGGGTGGGAGCTGCGCTGGGCCCGGCGCTGATGCTGGCTGTGACTCTCTCCCAGGCCTATATTTTCCCCGCCATGGCCATTTTCGAGGGAGAGGATGCCAGCGAGGAGGCCGCGGCCATGCTCAACAACATGCGTGTCTACGGCACCTGCGTGCTCACCTGCATGGCCACGGTGGTGTTCGTCGGGGTCAAGTACGTCAACAAGTTTGCCTTGCTTTTCCTGGGCTGCGTCATCCTCTCCATCCTGGCCATCTACGCTGGGGTCATCAAGTCTGCCATCGACCCCCCCAGCTTCCCGTGAGTAGCAGCGCAGCACCCTCCCGCCTCCCCCGGGCTGCCGCAGGGCAGGAGATGGCTCTGGTACATTCTCTGCTTGTGTCCTCTCCCCCCAGGATCTGTTTGCTGGGTAACAGGACGCTGTCGCGCCATGGCTTCGACATCTGTGCCAAGCTGGTGCTGGAAGGGAACGAGACAGTGGGCTCCAAGCTGTGGGAGCTGTTCTGCACCTCCAAATTCCTCAACGCCACCTGTGACGAGTACTTCCTGAGGAACAACGTGACCGAGATCCAGGGCATCCCGGGCGCTGCCAGTGCGCTCATCAAAGGTATGAGCAGCCGCGCGGGGGAGGGAGAGTGGGCAGACCCAGGCTCGCACCAGGGCAGACCTGGGCTTAGCGCTGGTTCAGGCCCCCCTCCGGCTCCCGAGTGACCTATTGCTTGGTCGCCCCAGAGCCCGGCTCAGCCTCTGGGAAGGAAAAGCCCAGAAGTGGAGCAGCCGGGGGCTGTGGGTCAGGCCTGAGGGGCACCAGCAGAGCTGTGTATGGGTCGGGAGAGGTGCTGGAGATCATGAGAAGTTTGTGCATGTTAGAAACCAGCCCTGCCAGCAGCTGAAAGGTGAGGAAAGCTCATTTCCCACCTTCCAATTGCCTTGGAGCAGGGGGGCTGGGAGGGTGGCTCTGTGGGGCAGCAGGACCTGCCCCCCTAAGTACGGCACGCTGACATGCAGGGCTGCTCACCGCTGCGTCTCTTCCTGCTCATTTCAGTGGAGATGTTGTCACTGGTGAGGAAGAACCTTGTCTGGGCTGTAGCTGTCCTGGGAAGGTGCATCTCCCACAGCCATGGGGCGAACCAAGATTCAGTGCCTCTGGGGCTCGCCCTTCGAGCCAGACACAGTGCATCGGCTTCCCACAGCCTTTCCAGGGCTGGAGCTGAATGAATTGGCTCTTTGTTTCCTCTTGGCCCAGGGAAGACCTGATATTGATCTGAGGTTCAGAGAGAAGTAATCGCCCCCTTGGTGTTACTTATCTGCTGCTTTCATATGTAGATTAGCAGAAGCTGTTCTGTACCCAGGCCTCTGGAATGGGGCCAGAGACAGAGGAAGTTCGGGTGAAGTTTGTGGCAGGAGCTGTTTACAATCTGCTTTTCCGGGGTCACTGTTCGTGTGGTGCTGGCACTAGAGGCGGTTGTGGCGCTGCGGCCTGGTTCCAGACGCTCGCTGCTTTCAGGAGTTACATTGAGACTTACCCCATTTGGGCACCGGAGTCCGAGGGAAATCCCTGCAGCCCTGTCAGAATTGTAACAGGCTGGAGGATTTTATTCCCGCCCTCAGCCTGCACAGCAGCCTTCCTCCCGCACCCGGCAGCATGGCTGGGGCAAAGCAGCTGGACAATAATAACGCCAGGAGTCTTTGAACAATCACTTCTGAGCCTGCTCAGCGCGGATCTGCGACTTGTAGCAAAGCCTCTGGCAGATCTGTCCCTTGCAGCCGCCCGGCAATCTCCGCGGTGCCCGGGGAGGTGCCAAGGGGCAGGGTGCTGGGCTGGTGCTGTTGGCTGCGTTGAAAACACGGCGCTTGTGTTTTGCCCGGGATTTGGAGTCTGGTTTTGCTGGAAGGCAGCTGCAGCTTGGTTCTCAGGGGAGTGCTGCATTTTCCTTACAGCGCTGGGCTGAATGAACCAGCCTTCCCCTGCAGCCCCCCAGCTTCCAGTCACGCTGGGGAGGTGCCCCCAACCCCAGATTGCCCTTCAGGCTTCTCCCTCTGCCCCCGGGAGATGGACGGGGCCAGCGTGGGGCTCCCTTTGCAGGTCACCGGTTCGGGTACAGGCCTGATAGTCAGCGGGAGAGCCGCCCCTCTTACTGCAGACCCTTCTGGGCTCAGCTCTGGGGGGTTCCCTGGCCTGGTCACTGGGAGACCTGCCCAGCTGGATGTCAGTCCAGAAGCAGCCCTACACCAAGCTGTGCGCTCAGGCTCGGGAGCTGGTCACAAGCCCTGGTACTGCAGCTGTCGCTCTCCCATGCATGGCTTCTAACCTCGCTCTTCCCTGGGCCTCGGTGCACGTTTGACACAGATCCCAGCTCGCTCTGACTTCCTGTGGCTGGTTCATTACAGCGCAGTCACTGTGCTGCGGTTTGTGCTAGAGGGCGGCCAGGCTGCACTTCTTGGCTGTGTGTCCTGGGAAATATCATTCGAAGCGACTCTGCGCTGGGCTGGCGCGTGTGACTCTGCTGGGGGGGAGCGGCAGGGGTGCGTGGGCAGAGCGGAGCCAGGGGAGCTCGGGCACCAGGCTCTGCCAGTGCTCTTGTCTCTCTCCGAAGGCTCATGGGAGGCCAGGCGTGACTAACCTGCTTGGCTCTCTCAGGCGATTGCTGCCATGGCAGATAAGGGGCATTCAATGGACGTCGTTTACTAGATGTTCAGGATGCACTTGAGAAGTGTCCGCAGCTCAGATTACTGGGGTAGGGACAGCCCTTGCCTAGTGGGTAGGACAGAAGGGTCACGAGTGGGCAGCACGCCCAGATTCCTGCAGGGTGGGGTGTTCTCGGGGAGTGGGCAGCGGATGGCAAAGGCTGGCCAGTCCAGGGGAGTCTGGGAGCCCACAGCCAGTGGCCCAGCCTGCGACAGGCCAGAGATGGAGAGTTGGTGCCGGGGCCGCTGGCTGCAGGAGGGAGGAGGTGTGGCAGGGCTGGGGACTCTGCAGGGCAGGCATCAGAATGGGTCCCGGTCCTGAGGCAAGGTTCAGGGAGCTGGGCTGGCTCACCCGGAGGGCAGTCCTGGCTGGGGCTGACGCAGGATGACGGCTCAGTGGGGCTGGCAGTCTCTTCCCAGCAATGAAGGGTAGCGACCTGGAACAAGGAGCAGAGACAGCGGGTAAGGGAGGGCAAGCGACCAGGAGGAAGGGCTGAAAGAACCCCCAGTGGGGGCTAGGGCTGGATCAGCCTCTCCTCAAGCTCTGGATTTGGGATCCCTCCCTGGCCCCTCCGTAGGGAATCCAGCAGGGGGACACCCAGCCAGCCCCTGCAGCATCTTCCAAAGGGCCAGCGCGTGGGCTGTGCGGGGCCTTCTCCCCTGGCCGAGGTGGCTCAGGGCACCATGGTGCTGACCCACTACATGTGCTTCTAGAGTGGCAGCACGTAGTCCTGAGCTGGCATCTCCACAGGGGTGTGGAGCGTCTCCCTGTCTTCCAAGGCTCAGCCCCAGCCTCTTGGCTTTGGGATCCGCTGCCGTTGGCTGCTCTCCTGTGCAGGGATCCCCGGTGCCTGCATCAGGGCCTGGTCCCGTTCCCCCCATCAGCTGTGTGTGTGGTGACGGGCTGGAGCTGCTGATCTCGGCCAGTGGCCCTGTCCTGGGTCCCTTGTCAGAGCGATGAGACCCCGGCAGCAGCCAGGGAGGGGGTGTCGGGCTCCGGGTACCCTGAATCCCCAGGGCTGTGCTGAGCAGGCCTGCTAAGAGAGGAGTCCCAAGGGGGAGGTCTCCCCAGGGTGCCATCGGGGGTGCTCCCCCAGGCAGGAGGTGCTGGGTGCAGGGAGGATGGGTGAGTAACGTGTGGTGGAGGGGAGAATTTGAACTCCTCACACCACCCAGGGGGCTAGATTAACTGCCAGGGACGGGAGCTGGGTGCAGGGAGGATGGGTGTGTAACGTGTGGTGGAGGGGAGAATTTGAACTCCTCACACCACCCAGGGGGCTAGATTAACTGCCAGGGACGGGAGCTGGGTGCCACTGCAGACAGCAATGGAGACCTCTGCTCAATGCGCAGCTGCAGGCAGAAGAGCTGCACAAGGACCGGGGTGGAGAATAACGCGGGGAATGTTCCAGCACCTTTGCATCAATCGATGGTGCGGATCCTGTGGGCAGCGCTGGGCCCCCGTCGCACGCAGCTGGGGGGTCAGGGAAGGGTGACGAGAACGAGCAAGGCTGGGAAAACTGAGCTGTGGGGGAGCTGGCAGAGATTGGGATTGTAACCCTCGAGAGGGTTGGAGCAGAGGGGGGCAGGATACCAGTCTATCCAGTCCTGGATGGGGCAGAGCAATGAGAAAGGGGGCGTCCATTCTCCCTGTCCCACAGCACAGGCACCAGGGAACGGCCAGTGAAACTGACAGGTGGGAAATTCAAAACTAATGAAGGAAATTCTTATTCACACATTGTGTAATTAACCTGTGGAACTCGCTGCCACAGGATGTCACAGAGATCCCAAAGGGACTGGATGTGTATATGGAGATCATGAATGTCCAGAGTGATCACAGTTAATGCTGACAAAGCAGTTCACAGGTTAACTGACCTTTGACTTTGAGGGTGTGTCCACACGGCAGTGGGGAGCGAGTCTCCCAGCTGGGTAGACAGACTTGTGCTAGCAGGGCTTGCAGTAGTGTGCTAATAGTAGCCATGTGGCTGATGTGGCACCTGTGGCAGCTCTGGCTAAGCAGCTGGGCCCAAGCCCACCTACTCCCTGGATCCTAGCTCGGGTGAGCCTTCGCTGGGCCGTAACGTCTGCACCATTTGTAAAAACAACGCGGAGTCCTTGGGGCACCTTAGAGATTAACAAATTTATTTGGGCATAAGCTTTCATGGGCTAGAACCCAGATGCATGAAGTGAAACATACAGGAGCAGGTATAAATACATGAAAGGATGGGGGTTGCTTTACCAAGTGTGAGGTCAGGCTAACGAGATAAATCAATTAACAGCAGGATACCAAGGGAGGAAAAATAACTTTTGAAGTGGTAATGAGAGTGGCCCATTACAGACAGTTGACAAGAAGGTGTGAGTAACAGTAGGAGAAATTAGTATTGGGGAAATTAAGTTTAGGTTTTGTAATGACCCAACCACTCCCAGTCTTTATTCAGGCCTAATCTGATGGTGTCCAGTTTGCAAATTAATTCCAGTTCTGCAGCTTCACGTTGGAGTCTGTTTTTGAATTTTTGTTGTTGATGAATTGCCACTTTTAGGTCTGTTTTCGAGTGACCAGAGAAGTTGAAGTGCTCTCCTCCTGGTTTTTGAACGTTATGATTCCTGATGTCAGATTTGTGTCCATTTATTCTTTTGCGTAGAGACTGTCCGGTTTGGCCAATGTACATGGCAGAGGGGCATTGCTGGCACATGATGGCATATATCACATTGGTTGATATGCAGGTGAACAAGCCCCTGATGGCGTGGCTGATGTGGTTAGGCTCTATGATGGTGTCCCTTGAATAGATATGCGGACAGAGTTGGCAACGGGGTTTGTAGCAGGGTTTGGTTCCTGTGTTGGTGTTTTTGGTGTGTGATGTGTAGTTGCTGGTGAGTATTTGCTTCAGGTTGGGAGGCTGTCTGTAAGCGAGGACTGGCCTGTCTCCCAAGGTCTGTGAGAGCGAGGGATCGTCCTTCAGAATAGGTTGTAGATCCTTGATGATGTGCTGGAGAAGTTTCAGTTGGGGGCTGAAGGTGACGGCTAGTGGCGTTCTGTTACTTTCTTTGTTGGGCCTGTTCTGTAGTAGGTGTTTGTCTCTGTCTGAGGGATTGGAGAAATGCGGTTGTATCTTAGAGCTTGGCTGTAGACAATGGATCGTGTGATGTGGTCTGGATGAAAGCTGGAGGCATGTAGGTAAGTACAGTGGTCAGTGGGTTTCTGGTATAGGGTGGTGTTTATGTGACCATCGCTTATTAGCACTGTAGTGTCTAGGAAGTGGACCGATTGTGTGGACTGGTCTAGGCTGAGGTTGATCTGGCCCCAGGCTGGGAGCTCGCTCCAAGCTGCAGTGTAGGCACATCCTCAGGGGTCAGGCTGAGACCGTCATGGGGGACCGACTGCAGTGTTCTCAGACCCCCCTCTGACATGTCTGTCACGGACTCACAGATCGTGCCCACTCTTGGCCCCGTGCGGTCCGTGTCCTTTCAGTGCGACAGCCCTTCTCGGGGGTCCACTCTCTCTCCGGGTTAGGCCCCCCCCCCCACCTCCTGGAGCCGCACCTCTCGGAGCCTTAGCACGTCTGTCTCTCGCCGTGGGCCCCCTCAGGGAGTCCACTCGCTCTGGACCCCCGGGGCCTCCGCCCCCGAAGGTGTTGATGCAACCCTGTTCTCTAGACCGGAGTGACTCTCAGCCAGCATGAAACAGGAGGGTTTATTGAGAGGTGAACACAGCACAGGAAACTCTCTGACCCTCAGGCCTGGCCTCCCTCAGCCCAGCCCATCCAAGTCTCCCTTGCATCCAGGTGGGCTCTGCCTGCTCCCCCTCTCCAGCCCAGAGCCCCCCTGCTCCCAGCTGGGAATCTGATACCCCCGGCCCCCAGCCCCGCCTCTGTCCATTGTCTTCTCTCCAGGGAAACAGGGTCGTAAACCGGGTCACTGGGCCTCCTCTCCTCTCTTCTGTCCTCTGGCCTGAACCGGCTGGTTCGGTCACAGGTCCTCTCTTTACAGCCCGTGGTCCTCCCACTGGCCAGAACCGGCTGCTCAGGTCGTCATGTTACCAGTCGCTGGGGTATTCGTCCTCGAGGCCATCGGCTGGGGTCCCAAGTTCTCTCTCCGGTCCTCTGTAACCACAAACTCCCTCTCCCCTCACCTCGTTAAACCAGTAACCCCCAGGGAAACTGAGTTCCACTCCCTCTGCATGAAAATCCCCCACTTCGTCACAATGTCTGATGGCCATCAGGGCTGAGTCTGTGTGACTGCGTTCCTGAGTGCAGGGATGGAGGGGCGCTGAGCAGGGTGGGGTCTCCTGGGCTGTGTGATGGGCGTGTGGGGATGCCTCACTGCGTCTGCAGCAGGAGCTGGCATGGCAGAGCACCCTTGGAGCAGGGGCTTCTCCCGTGTGAACACCCAGCCCTCCCCCCCTCCCCGGCTCTCCTTGCAGAGAATCTCTGGAGCACGTACCTGACCAAGGGGGTGATTGTGGAGAAGCAGGGGGTGCCCTCGGTGGCCCTCGTGGACCCCGTTATCGACCTGGACCAGCCCTACGTCTTCAGCGACATGACCTCATACTTCACCCTGCTGGTGGGCATCTACTTCCCGTCCGTCACAGGTAGGAGCTGCAGCCGCTGGGTGCCGGGGGCGAGCGCCCGAATGCATGTGTGGGTGTGCACACCTCTGTGTGCGTGCATCTGTGAGTGCTGGGCCGGCACACGTGTGGGTGTGTGGGTGTGCCATGTGCACCTCTGGGTGCGTGCATCTGTCTGTGCCGGCACATGTGTGGGGTGTGTGGGTGTGCCGTGCCACACCTCTGTGGGCATGCGCCTGTCTGTGCCGGCACATGTTTGGGGTATGCATGTGCTCCCATGTATATGTGCGCACCTGCTGGCTGCACATGCGTGTGTGCGTGCAAGGGGCTCTGTCATGTCTGGCTGGCTGCACACCTCTCTGATTTCTGCTTCCCGTGCGGAGCGTGACTGCGTGGGGGGTGCAGGGGAGGGTCAAAGAGCTCCTCCTCCCCCAGCCCCACAGACAGGCTGGCAGCACGTCTCACCTCCGCGCCGACGTCACCACCACTCGGCTATTTCTGGCTCCCCTCCTGTGGGCGGAAATAACTGAGCAAAGCAGCCCCTGAGCCGCCCCCCAGGAGCAGCCTGGTCTGGGGCAAAGACAGTGCCAAGACTGCCCGCGGTACGAGGCCGTGTCTGGGAGCAGCATGGCCCTCACACGCTCCTGCTGCTCCACGCTCCGTGAGCTGGACCCCAGAGCCAGCGGAGTTTGGACCAGGAGGGTTGAACTGAACCCCCAGGCCCAGGCCCAGCTGTGTGACGTCAGGGGAATCCCGGGGCAGGAAAGCCCCCGGCTCGCTGCTCACTCACCAGCCTTTCATGATTTTTACATGGACTCGTGTCCGATGACTCATTCAGGCCGTGCTACAAGTGGCAGCTTTTCCTGAGGCATCTCTCTGTCCGGCTGCGCTGCAGGCACCCGGGATTTGCCTGTGGTCGGCTCCGCTCGGACTCCTAGCCCTGCCTGGCCCTCACTTCCCCGCAGCAGTGAGAATCCAGGCAGCCCTGGCTGATAGCCGGTGACGAGCCCTGCCCTCCTCCTCATTGCCCATGGCATGGCTGCCTCACAGCCCCCTGCCCACTTGCCTGCGCCCGGTGGGACAGCCCCTCGCTCGCCTCTAATTGGCCTTCGCAGATTGAGATAATCAAGGGTGGAGGAGAGAAACCACATGAGCACATCTGGAGCCTGATTCTGCGGGTGGAGAGTCGGGTGTGGAGAGGGGAGATCAGCAACCCCCGTGCAGCCGGGTCTGCTCTCCTCTGCCAGCCCCCCGTGGCAGGGCCTGCTCAGCTCCCCCAGGCCACGTGCCATGTGCTCTGGGCCTTACCTGCCGGCTGCTGCTCTCTGAGCCGGGCTGGAGCCCAGCGCCCTGGGGAAGGGGGCTGTGCTCGGTGGCCTTGCTCAGGGCTCTGCACTGCCATGCGCCCCTCCATGGCACGGTGCCCCATAGCATGTTCCCTTGTCTTCCCTAGGTATAATGGCCGGCTCCAACCGATCAGGAGACCTGCGTGATGCTCAGAAATCCATCCCCACAGGGACCATCCTGGCCATCGCCACAACATCTGCTGTCTGTATCCTTGGCAGAGGGTCCGGGGCAAGAACAGGGCGGCAGGGGCAGGGTCTTGTCTGTGACTGAACCAGCCCCTGTGCGGGTCGGAGCAGTGAGGGTGGGTGCTGGGTGCCGAGTGCTCTCGGGTCCCCATGGCCCCTGTGTGAGTCAGAGCAGTGAGGGCGGGTGTTGGGTGCTGAGTGCTCTCCTGTCCCCATGGCCCCTGTGTGGGTCAGAGCAGCGAGGGCGGGTGTGGGGTGCCGGGTGCTCTCCTGTCCCCATGGCCCCTGTGCGGGTCGGAGCAGTGAGGGTGGGTGCTGGGCGCCGGGTCCCCATGGCCCCTGTGCGGGTCAGAGCAGTGAGGGTGGGTGCTGGGCGCCGGGTCCCCATGGCCCCTGTGCGGGTCAGAGCAGTGAGGGCGGGTGTTGGGCGCCGGGTCCCCATGGCCCCTGTGCGGGTCAGAGCAGTGAGGGTGGGTGCTGGGCGCCGGGTGCTCTCGGGTCCCCATGGCCCCTGTGCGGGTCGGAGCAGTGAGGGTGGGTGCTGGGCGCCAGGTGCCCATGGCCCCTGTGCGGGTCGGAGCAGTGAGGGTGGGTGCTGGGCGCCGGGTGCTCTCGGGTCCCCATGGCCCCTGTGCGGGTCGGAGCAGTGAGGGTGGGTGCTGGGCGCCGGGTGCCCATGGCCCCTGTGCGGGTCGGAGCAGTGAGGGTGGGTGCTGGGCGCCAGGTGCCCATGGCCCCTGTGCGGGTCAGAGCAGTGAGGGTGGGTGCTGGGCGCCGGGTGCTCTCGGGTCCCCATGGCCCCTGTGCGGGTCGGAGCAGTGAGGGTGGGTGCTGGGCGCCGGGTCCCCATGGCCCCTGTGCGGGTCAGAGCAGTGAGGGCAGGTGCTGGGTGCCGGGTGCTCTCGGGTCCCCATGGCCCCTGTGCGGGTCGGAGCAGTGAGGGTGGGTGCTGGGCGCCGGGTGCCCATGGCCCCTGTGCGGGTCAGAGCAGTGAGGGCAGGTGCTGGGCGCCGGGTCCCCATGGCCCCTGTGCGGGTCGGAGCAGTGAAGGTGGGTGTTGGGTGCTGGGTGCCGGGTCCCCATGGCCCCTGTGCGGGTCAGAGCAGTGAGGGTGGGTGCTGGGCGCCAGGTGCTCTCGGGTTCCCACGGCCCCTGTGCGGGTCAGAGCAGTGAGGGCGGGTGCTGGGCGCCGGGTGCTCTCGGATCCCCATGGCCCCTGTGCGGGTCGGAGCAGTGAGGGCAGGTGCTGGGTGCCGGGTGCCCATGGCCCCTGTGCGGGTCAGAGCAGTGAGGGCGGGTGCTGGGTGCCGGGTGCCCATGGCCCCTGTGCGGGTCAGTGCAGTGAGGGCAGGTGTTGGGTGCTGAGTGCTCTCCTGTCCCCATGGCCCCTGTGCGGGTCGGAGCAGTGAGGGTGGGTGCTGGGCGCCAGGTGCCCATGGCCCCTGTGCGGATCAGAGCAGTGAGGGCGGGTGCTGGGTGCCGGGTGCCCATGGCCCCTGTGCGGGTCAGAGCAGTGAGGGCGGGTGCTGGGTGCTGGGTGCCCATGGCCCCTGTGCGGGTCAGTGCAGTGAGGGCAGGTGTTGGGTGCTGAGTGCTCTCCTGTCCCCATGGCCCCTGTGCGGGTCGGAGCAGTGAGGGTGGGTGCTGGGCGCCAGGTCCCCACGGCCCCTGTGCGGGTCAGTGCAGTGAGGGCGGGTGCTGGGCGCCGGGTGCTCTCGGGTCCCCACGGCCCCTGTGCGGGTTGGAGCAGTGAGGGCGGGTGCTGGGTGCCGGGTGCTCTCAGGTCCCCACGGCCCCTGTGCGGGTCAGTGCAGTGAGGGCGGGTGTTGGGTGCTGAGTGCTCTCCTGTCCCCATGGCCCCTGTGCGGGTCGGAGCAGTGAGGGCAGGTGCTGGGTGCCGGGTGCTCTCGGGTCCCCACGGCCCCTGTGCGGGTCGGAGCAGTGAGGGCAGGTGCTGGGTGCCGGGTGCTCTCGGGTCCCCACGGCCCCTGTGCGGGTCGGAGCAGTGAGGGCGGGTGCTGGGCGCCGGGTGCTCTCGGGTCCCCACGGCCCCTGTGTAGGTCGGAGTGGCCAGGGCGGGTGCTGAGTGCTCTCGTGTCCCGCAGGCCCCATCGGAGGGGGGTTTGTGCAGCAGGGGCTGTGTCCCCGGCGCTTTCCCCACGCTCCTGTTCTCTGCCGTGGAGACTGGCCATGCTCCCCTGGGCCCCCGGGAGCTCCACGGCCCTTGACAAGGCTCTGCCTCCATGGGGTGCCGGACCTGCCATCTGCTCCTCTCTTCTCAGCCCTGTGGGCCTGGGTCCCCTACTCCTTGTGGCTGCGCTTGGCGGGCCCCAGGCATGGGGGAGGGGGGAGCTACAGCTTGGTCTTTCCTTCACCACCCACAGATATCAGCTCCGTGATTCTCTTCGGCGCCTGTATCGAGGGGGTCGTCCTCCGTGACAAGTGAGTGCTGCTGCCCAACAGTGGGGTGTTGGGGGCGACAGGGCTGCACAGGGGGAATGGTGGGGGGTGGGGGCAGTTTGGATGGAGGGAGTGGGGGTGGAGGAGAACAGGTTGGGGGGTGGCTGGGGGCGGTGGTTGGATGGAGGGTGGCAGTTTGGATTGAAGGGGTGGGTGGGGGGTGGCTGGGTGGAGGGGGGTGGGTTTCGATGGAGGGGTGGGGGTGGAGAGGAACAGGCTGGGGGCTGGCTGGGGGCAGTGGTTGGATGGAGGGCGGTGGTTGGATGGAGGGTGGCTGGGTGTAGGGGGCAGTTTGGATTGAAGGGGTGGGTAAGGGGGGGTGGGGTGGGTGGAGGGGAGCAGATAGGTGGAGGGGTGGCTGGGGGGGTTGTTGGATCGAGGGTGGCTGGGGGGAGGGGGTGATCGAACCCCCTTGGGCAGTGGCCCCGATGCCCACAGAGGCTAAACCTGGAACTAGGAGTTGCGGGGGGCTCCCGTGTGTGTACCCCCCCACCCCTGGGTGATTCTGCCGTGTCTCTGCTCTGGTTTCTCCCGCTAATCCTGCTGCTGCAGGGGGCTGTTTGCCGGGAGCTGCCGTGCAGCCTGGATTTGCGTATCTAGGGCAGCGCTGCCTGTCGTGCTGCAGTGACGCTTCTGGGTCGCCAACACAGACATGATCCAAATGATGCACAGCCTGGCTTGGCTTCCCTCTGTCAGAGAAAGGGGAGCCCCTCCCTGCCCTATAGGGAGGTCTGGGCCCCAGGGGGAATGGCCTTGGGCCATGCCCTCCCAGCCCCTGCTGCAGCCTCAGTTTCCCCACCAGGAGATGGGGCTGGGAGGCCGAGCTCGCTGAGATCTGCAGCGCTGTGAGGCTTCTGGGGCTGGGGGCTGTTACTAAAGTGTCTGCTGCCCCTCTCCTCACCACGGCACCTTTGCTCTCTCTTCTCCAAGGCTCCCTGGGACCCGCCGGCCAAGGCTGCTGGGGTTAAAGCTCAGGGCTGGACAATGAACCCGTCCAAACATGACTGGTCAATTGACCAGTCCAGTATTGGTCAAATAATGTGAAAAATGGTGAAATATGGAAAAGCTCTAAGAACAGAGCAGTGACAAAGGGTTTCTGGTCTCCACTGGCTCAGCCTTAGGGCTTGTCTGCATGTGAAATGCTCTAGCCGCACAGCTGAGCCGCTGCAGCGCAGACGCTACCTCCACCGAGGGGAGGGGTCTCCCATGGCGCAGGGAATCCACCGCCCCGGGAGGCCGTAGCTAGGTCGATGGAGGAATTCTCCCAGCGACCTGGCGCTGTCTGCACCGGGGTTAGGTCACTTAACGACGCTGCTCAGGGGTGTGGGGTTTTCACACCCGGCGCCACGGAGCTGGGTCGATGGAATTTTCTGGTGTAGAGCAACCCCTAGATACTTTCGCCTTCAACAAAACCCAAGTTACTTAACTGAGTTATTTTAACTCAGAAAAATGCGAAACGCAATGAACTGAAGATCTAAAGCCAGAACTGATCCTTGGTGGCCCTGCACTGCCTTTCTGCGCTAGCTGAGCTTAGCCTTGAAATGTGAGTGTCAATAGCCAATGTCACTCCCGACTGAACTGTTACAAAAGAAAAATGAATTAACCAGAAACAAACCAAACACATAACGACTATCAAAGCCAAATCATCGTGCACGTGTGCTAGGCAAGCAGCTGCCGGGCAGCTCTTCGCACTGCTCAATGGCTGTGCAAAGTGGGCAGCTTCTCCCTTTGTGTTGGGGAGCAGGGTTAATGACTGGGACTCCCTGCTGTATGCTTGGCCAGTCACTGTAAGCTGTCAGTCTGCGGGGCAGGCATGGGCGTAGTTTGAGTTCTCTTTTGGGGGGGGCACACGTCGGGGGCGAGTTCCACGCCTGTCCGAGGCTTGAAGTTTGGGGGGGCAATCCCCCCAACTACGCCCATGGGGGCAGGGACCATATCTTTTAACTTGCTTTGTAAACCCCCCTGGGGGGAGGGCCTGATCCACAGACAAAGATGAACATTCCCACATGCAGTGTTTTTCCAGGAAGGCCCAGGCAATACAGCTGCTCAGCTCGCAGTGAGTGGGCTCCCCCTTCTCCCAACAGGTGGCGGGAGCCGGGAGCCGGGTGAGTGCTCAGGACACTGAAGTGGGCTAGCTAGGGATGGCACTGGGATGCAAGCCAAGAGGAAGGGCACTGCTGCAGCAGGGCATTCTTACTGGAGTACTTTATGATATTTGACCATGGTGATAACAGGCGGTCAGTTGACGTTACTTGACTGGTCAGGTGACTGACTCGCCAAGCCAATTACAGCTGGTCGCGCTGGACTGTCCCTGCTGCTTTCTGGGGGGCGACCCTAGGGCTGGAGGTCAGAGCACCTGCCCCAGTAACGCTTGGTGCCTTGCAGGTTTGGCGAGGCTGTCAATGGGAACCTGGTGGTTGGCACCCTCGCCTGGCCGTCTCCATGGGTGATTGTCATCGGATCCTTCTTCTCCACGTGTGGGGCAGGTCTGCAGAGCCTCACAGGAGCCCCCCGCCTCCTCCAGGCCATCTCCCGGGACGGGATCGTCCCCTTCCTGAGGGTAAGTGACCTGCTGCACTGCGGCTAACACCGGCTCTGTCCCACTCCCTAAGGAGCCCGGGATAGGGGCTGGCACATGCCCTCCTCGCCTGGGGCTGACCTGCTGCAGGCTGCCAGCAGTGACCACCTCCACTGCCATGCCCATCGCCAGAGGGCATCCTGCCCTGTCGCCAGGTCTCTCCTCATGGCCCTTTGTCCTCCAAGCAGAGGCTCCCTCTGCCTGGATGGAGACGGGGTGTCGGATGCCCAGGATCGGTGTTACGGCCCCAGCCGTGGAACAGTCTCTAGGACAGGCCCCGTCAGTGCCAGGCCCCCTAGCCCCCCGGGGTCTCCCTCGTCCTGCCCCGGGCAGGCTGTGCAGCCTCCCCACCTCCTTAGACAGGACCTCCAGGCTCCTGCCCTCCTGCTTGGCGCCGTGAGCTCCGCTCAGCCAGTCCCACTGAGCCAGCCCCTGGCAGAGACTCGTGCGCCCTGCCGGGGTGACCGCACCTCGCCCCGCCTTTCAGTGACACTCGCACCGCGCTGGCACAACAGGCGGGTTTGTTGTCCCCTGGACACGGCACAGGGAGGCCGTAGGGTGGCCCAGAGAGAGGGAGGCTGAAGCACAGACTGTTCTGGTGAGCCCCAAGCCCAGGCACGCTGGAGAGACCTCCGTGCTCAGGCTCTGGGTCTCTGTCGGAGCTGCTGGGTCACTTCCCAGGTGAGAGCCCCGACTCCTTCCGGCAGCCGACGCTGAGCCCCTCCTCGCTTCATCCCCGTCCCGTGTTCTCGAGCTGGGGTCTGCCCAGCTTCCCTGCTGAGAGGTGGGAACCCGTCTCCCTCTGGGCTGAGGGGCACTGTGAGCCCCCCCCCCCCCCCGGCCCCGGTGCTGCTGAGAGGTGGGGACCTGTCTCCCTCTGGGCCGAGGGCCACTGTGAGCCCCCCACCCCTCCCCCGGCCCTGCGGGATCCCGGTGCTGCTGAGAGGTGGGGACCCGTCTCCCTCTGGGCCGAGGGGCACTGTGAGCCCCCCCCCCCCCCCCCGGCCCCGGTGCTGCTGAGAGGTGGGGACCCGTCTCCCTCTGGGCCGAGGGGCACTGTGAGGCCCCCCCCCCCGGCCCTGGTGCTGCTGAGAGGTGGGAACCCGTCTCCCTCTGGGCCGAGGGGCACTGTGAGCCCCCCCCCCCCCGCGCCCCCGGTGCTGCTGAGAGGTGAGGACCCGTCTCCCTCTGGGCCGAGGGCCCTAGGTGGCCATGTCCTGGTGATTGGGTTTGCCATTCTCCATTAATATGGGATCAGCCTCATCCAGTCCTTTTTAATGACTCATTCAAGCTCAGACAGCTAGACATCATTCATACCTATGTCTCTTAGCCTGCCCTGAGAGCAACAGTCCTTCCCCCACCCCGGTAACAACACAGGGGAAACTGAGGCACACACAGGGTTCATAAAAATATGACAGAAAATTCCCACTTTGTCGTACTGGGGCCTTGTCGGAAGCTTGGGAGTGGAAACGTAGCTGCACAGGGAACCGGCAGGTTCTTGGCTCCCGCAGGAGCAAAGTCACCTTCACCTTGTCTGAATCCCTCTTGAGGGGCTGAGCTCAGATGTGCCTCCGCCGGCGTGGGCCGGGTCTCTGCAGGGCGGCTGGGCTGCTGACACGGTTTGTGACAAAGGAAGTGCTGCTCCGAGGCCGGATCCCTGAGCGAGCCCCCGGCTGGCTGAGCCCCCAGCTGGCTCTCTGGCGATCCAGTGTGCCCAGCCGAGCAGCAGCCAGCATGGTCTGGCAGCGTCTGCGCAGCACATCTGTGTCCCAGCTTGCACCGTGGCCCATTTGCACGAGACTTTAGTGCAGCAGGCCCGGTCTTGTGTGCAATAGCTGCCTGGCAGCTGGGGATTGGGCCCACTTGCAGGGCAGCTCCTGCCTCCCAGCTGCTGTGACCTGGGTGAGCTTGGAGGTCTGTCCAGGGACGCGGTGCTGGGATTCGGCCCTGGCTTGGATCTTGCTGGAACTGGCTTTGACGTAACAGCCTGGGAGGGAGATCAGTGATGGGGCCAGGGACGGCTTTATGACCCGCGGGGCCCGACTGGAATAGTTGGTGGCGGGGGGTCCGCTCCGGGTTTTCCGCGGCACTGAAGGACCCCCCGCTGCCGAAATGCCGCCGAAGACCCCCGGAGCGGGGCCCCCTTAGGCGCGGGTGCGGGGCCCAATTCCAGGGAATCGGGTGAATTGGCTTAAAGCCAGCCCTGGATGGGGCAACCCACCCCTGCTCGCAGAGATACCAGCTCCCCATCCACACGGCATGGCCGCTCCCGCACTGGGCTGGTGTGGGAGCCTCTGCCCATTGGCACCTGACATTTCCCTGGCCAGGCAGAACCAGAGCTACTGATCTCTGCGGCTGAGGAGACAGAGCCTGGCTCCCGCTTTGCTCCCTGTGCCTGCTCCTGGCCCGGGCCCTGGCAGCTGCCCGGGCTTTGGCCGGGAGTCCTGGGGCGGGAGGCCCGGCAGGTTGGGAGCCGCAGAGCTCTGGCAGGTTGGAGAGGCAGGAGAGGAGCGTGCTGGGGAAGATCAGCCTGTGCCCAGCGCGCTGTCGTTGTGCTGGTTAATATTTCATCTGCTCGCTGAAGATGTGTTCCCAGAACCTCATCTCTCCAAATCCAAACCGACAGCTCCCCCCAGGGAAGAAGAGGCTAATTTTAAACTCGCTCCCTCGCCCTGCCAGCCATATTCTGAGCATTCGCTTGAGGAACCCAGCCTCTCCTGCTAATGCAAGCAGACGTGTCCTCTAGCTCCCTGCTCACACGGCTCTGCCTCCCCGGGACCCCTCCTCTCAGACACGGCCCCCACTGCGGGACAGCGTGGGGCTGCACGGGGGATGCCCAGGGGGGCAGGGACAACCTGGTGCCTCCTTGGGGGGCCTTGCTCCTGCGGCTGGACAGGGAACTGCCCTGGGAGCGTCCCAGCCGTTTCCAGTGTGCTGGGTGGAGCTGTCTGCGTTCAGGTCCCTTCCACCCCTGCGCCCCGTTAACAGGGCACCAGCTTCCCTGGGAAGCGGAGAGCAGCATCGGCCATATGGCCTGGTCTGTCCCCAGCAGGAGCCCAGCAGTGCTGCCAGTCGACGGGCATCAGAACCGTGTGGTGCTGGGAAGTATGCCGTGCCAACCCCCGTCGCCCCATGGCACCCCAACCCCCAGGCTCTGCCCCATGGCACCCCGACCCCCGGCTCCGCCCCACCTCCCCATGGCACCCCGACCCCCACGCTCTGCCTCATCCCCCATTGCCCTATGGCACCCCGACCCCCAGGCTCAGCCTCAGCCCCTGTTGCCCCATAGTACCTCGACCCCTGGCTCTGCCTCAGCCCCCATCCTCCCCATGGCACCTCAACCCCCAGGTGCTGCCTGAGCCGCACAGCCAGTGGTGTAGCTAGGAGTGGAAATGGAGTGGAAATGTCGGGGGGGGCCCTATGTATGGGGGATGGGCAGTGACCAAAGCGCTGCCCCGCGCTCTGTTCAGTACGATCGGGTGTTCGAATGCAGGGGGCAGGGCGGGAAGCAGAGAAGGGCTCTGAGTGCTGGGGTGGCCAGTGGAGGGGGCGAGCCCCCAGCCCCCCAGGCAGGCACAGGTTAAGCTGGGGCAATGTGTGGGGGGGATGGGTGGCACCTGCACCGGGCCTGGCTGTTGCCAGAGTTGCCCAGGGCCGGGAGAAGTTTGCATGGCTGGGCCAACCAGGCTGTGCCATCCCCTGCGGGCTGTGGCCTCCCAGAGCCAGGCCCAGAGCCTCCTGCTTTCAGCCTGGAGGGCCTGCTCCACAGCCATAGGTCAGGCCTTGCCATGGCTACACCCACAAGACACCTGCATAGCTACTGCCCCAGGTCCCCACACGCAGCCAAGGCACCCACCGACCACTGGGCCCCCCAGTCCATGCCCTGTCTCCATCTCCGTCTCCTCTCGTGGCCCCTCGCTTGTCTGTCCCTGACCTGCGCTGTCACCTCCCACCCGTGCCAGTGCGTGCGGGCTCCTCGGCAGGGGCTCTGCCTCTGCCTCTGCCTCGCTCTATACTTGTCAGGCCCTGGCGCCCAGAGAGAGCCACGTCCCCGTGAACACGTGCGTCCTGCAGGGGTGGGCCTGTGCCAGCCCCCGCGTCTCGTGCCCGTCCCCGGAGCTGAGTGCGGCGTCCCTGCGGCAGCCCTGGGGCTGACTGCCCGGTGCCCAAGTAGGGCAGCCTGGCCCTGCCCCGGGGTAGCTGGGGCGTTCTGTCTCCTTGGCTGTGGGGCAGACGCCACCAGCAGGGGCCCCTCTGTGCCAGCTGCTAGGGGTGCCTGCCCCATGCCAGGGCCTCCCGGTGGGCGTTAGATGGGAAATGGGCAGGGTCATCCCCTCCCCTCCCAGGCACCCTAACGCTCGTCTCTTTCGCTCTCCACCCAGGTCTTCGGCCACGGCAAAGCCAACGGGGAGCCCACCTGGGCGCTGCTCCTCACTGCCTGCATCTGCGAGATCGGGATCCTCATCGCCTCCCTGGACGAGGTCGCCCCCATCCTCTCCATGTAGGCAGCGCGCTCTGGCTGCGCCCCCCGCCCCCCCGAGACTGGGCCAGCCAGGACACTCCCCCCACTCAGGGTGCGGCCCCCTGTCCTGCGGCCGGTGCCGTCGGGATTAGCTGTGTGATGCCTGTGCCTGTATGGCACTGCCTGGGCTTGCCCAGGCCCTGGCTGAAGGAGCGCTGCGCCTGGGGGTGCCAGGGAGATGTGCCTGCTCCGGCACTGGCGAGAGCGCCCCTCGCTGGCAGGAGAGGACAGTCCCACGTGGGATGCGGCCCCTGTCTCTTGGCCACCATTCTGCCAGCTGCCGTTTCCTCCAGAGAGCCTGGCAGCAGCTGGGATCCCCGAGGGCCCCCTGGGACAGCCAGTGCGCGGGCATGGTACCTCCCCGCACCCATCCCTGGGGTTCCCGGGGCCAGGCTGCCACTGGCTCTGGGGTGAAAGGCTCAGGCACTGTCTCTGTTTCTCGCCTGCAGGTTTTTCCTGATGTGCTACATGTTTGTCAACTTGGCGTGCGCGGTGCAGACGCTGCTGAGGACACCCAACTGGCGGCCCCGGTTCCGATATTACCACTGGTGGGTGTTGGCCTGCAGGAGGATCCTGTCCCGGGGCCCTGCCCTTCCTGACAGGCGCTGCTGCTGTCCAGGAATGGGCCCTGCTGCTTCATGCAGGGGAGCGGGAGCATGAGTTCAGGATGCTGCTCCCACTGGGCGATGTGGAACAGGCCTGGCCCACTCGGAGCCTCAGTTTCCCCATGTGTGCAGTGGGGAGGTTGGTTCCCAGGGGCTGGATCACCTGAACAGTAGGGAAGGGCAGGCGGCTCCTGCCCCCCTGGGTCCTGCGCTGATGGAGGCCGGAGGAGCAATGGTAGCTGAGGCCGGTCTCACCTGGGCCGGCTCTGGCTGCTCTGGGGCCTGGCTTGGGCAGGGCTAGCGGGACCTGCGCTTTGCCCAGGCAGCCAGACTCCCAGCCGGAGCAGCGTCCCTTCCCCTAAGGTCCCTCCTGGCAGGCCGGGGCTGGCGTCGGGGGCTGCCAGGGCCATGGAGTACCTCAGAGGCAGGTTGGGGCGCTGGTTGGGGAGGTGCCGGGGCAGGACTCTGCGTGCTGGAAGGCTGGTGTCGTGGGGCTGGGCTGAGAGCTCCCTTCGCTCCCCAGGACACTCTCCTTCCTGGGCATGAGCCTCTGCCTGGCCCTGATGTTCATCTGCTCCTGGTACTACGCTCTCGTGGCCATGCTAATCGCCGGCCTCATCTACAAGTACATCGAATACAGGGGGTGAGTGCGGCACCCCGGACTCGGGGCATGCGGGGCGGGGGAGCTGCTCCTGGGCTCAGGCATCCGCCACGACAGGGCTGAACGGAGCCCGCGGCAGGGCAGGGCAGGAGTTCCCCAGAGCCCTGCCGGCAGCGTGGTAAACCCAGCGCCCGCTAAGCTCCATCGTGCTGGGAAACAGCAGGCGCCTGGGCTGGAAAAGAGCCAAGCCCTGGGAGCCCTGAGCCCTGGTTGCTAGTCCCAGCTCTGCTACCGGGCGCTCAGGGAGGTCCCCAGACCCCTCCCCATAGGCCCACGGCAGGAGCTCTGACGCTGGCCCCAAGTGAAGTGGGAGATGGGGCGCAGCAGGGCAGGGCTTTGCCCAGATCACAAGCCGCCACAGGCTCTGTCAGGCTGTTGGATTGTCTGAGCTTCAGTCAATCAGCAGCCACCCAGCTCCCAGCGGGTCCCCCCTCCTAGGGAGCAGGCCTGAGCGCCCCCCCTGCTCTCTGCCTTTCCTGGTGCCCCTCTGGCTCCCCCCTCTAAGCCCAGCTGCCGTGGAGAGAGCTGGTGGCACCCTGGGACAGGAAACTAGCGCTCTAGTGCTTAGGGCCTTCCAGTGGCCCTTCGCAGCCTGCCCCAGGACCCCCCAGCTGCCCTCAGAGGGGAGCTGGCCCCCAGAGCGTGGGCTGGCCTCCACTCCTGCCCGGCGCTGAGTGCCCCTGTCCCTCCCCTGGCAGAGCGGAGAAGGAGTGGGGCGATGGCATCCGAGGGCTGTCGCTCAGCGCGGCACGCTACGCTTTGCTTCGGCTGGAGGAGGGACCCCCGCACACCAAGAACTGGAGGTGAGTGCGGGGCGGCCGAGGGGCTGGAGCTGCCTCTACCAGTAATGGGGCGAAGAGCAGGGAGTGGGCGGTGGGCAGGACGGGCACTTAGGAAGCTCCAGAGGAGAGCCCTGCCCAGGAGCTCACATCCTGGGGCCTGGGCGGGGTCGGTGCGGCTTGGGACTGGCGGCGGGAGGGGGAGGGGTGCATGGGGCAGAGGGTTTGAGCTCCGGGGTGCAGACGGATGGGGGCGCCCTGCCCCTAGGGGCCGTAAGGTTTGTGTGACCGGGGCGCATGGCAGGCACTGGATGGAGGCTCATTGATCCCCTGGGGCGGGTGTGGTACAGGGTGTGGGGGCTGAGCATGGCCAGTGTTTAACCCCAGGGTGTTCCCTTCCCAGGCCTCAGCTGCTGGTTCTGGTCCGAGTGGATCAGGAGCAGAACGTGGTGCACCCGCAGCTCCTGTCTCTCACCTCACAGCTCAAGGCCGGCAAGGGGCTGACGATCGTGGGCTCTGTGCTGGAAGGGACCTTCCTGGATAATCACCTGCAGGCCCAGCGGGCGGAGGAGGTGAGGGCAGCACCAGCAGTAAGACCCCCGCTGTGATGGGTTGGGTCACAGAAACCCCCTTGGGAGCTGCCACCTGATGTGCAAACCTACTCCTGCCCCTGCTTTCCTGCCCTGGCAGCTTGGGACTTCAGTGCCCTGCCTGGCTGTGCCAGATCCAGGTCTGAACCACATCCCCTAACAGCTGTAGGCTTGACTGAAAGCAGCTAACAGAAGTGTTCTTGTCTTTAACACTCAGATGCCCAACTCCCAATGGGGTCCAAACCGAAATAAATCCGTTTTACTCTGTATAAAGCTTATGCAGGGTAAACTCATAAATTGTTCGCCCTCTATAACACTGATAGAGAGATATGCACAGCTGTTTGCCTACCCAGGTATTAATACATGCTCTGGGTTAATTAATAAGTAAAAAGTGATTTTATTAAATACAGAAAGTAGGATTTAAGTGGTTCCAAGTAGTAACAGACAGAACAAAGTAAATCACCAAGCAAAATAAAATAAAACACGCAAATCTATGTCTAATCAAACTGAATACAGATAATCTCACTCTCAGAGATGCTTCAGTAAGTTTTTTCCTCAGACTGGACCAGGAGCGCCGCCAGCTTTTCTGCTGCCCTAGGCGGCGGAAGGTCCCGCCCTGAAATGCCACCTCCCACAGAGGCGGCGGAAGGTCCCGCCGCCGAAATACCGCCGCGGTCGCCGCCCCCCAAATTGTAGCGCCCTAGGCGACCGCCTAGGTCACCTAATCATAGAATCATAGAATATCAGGGTTGGAAGGGACCTCAGGAGGTCATCTAGTCCAACCCCCTGCTCAAAGCAGGACCAATTCCCAACTAAATCATCCCAGCCAGGGCTTTGTCAAGCCAGGCCTTAAAAACCTCCAAGGAAGGAGACTCCACCACCTCCCTAGGTAACGCATTCCAGTGCTTCACCACCCTCCTAGTGAAATAGTGTTTCCTAATATCCAACCTAGACCTCCCCCACTGCAACTTGAGACCATTGCTCCTTGTTCTGTCATCTGCCACCACTGAGAACAGCCGAGCTCCATCCTCTTTGGAACCCCCCCTCAGGTAGTTGAAAGCAGCTATCAAATCCCCCCTCATTCTTCTCTTCTGGAGACTAAACAATCCCAGTTCCCTCAGCCTCTCCTCATAAGTCATGTGCTCCAGACCCCTAATCATTTTTGTTGCCCTCTGCTGGACTCTTTCCAATTTTTCCACATCCTTCTTATAGTGTGGGGCCCAAAACTGGACACAGTACTCCAGATGAGGCCTCACCAATGTCGAATAAAGGGGAACGATCACATTCCTCGATCTGCTGGCAATGCCCCTACTTATACAGCCCAAAATGCCGTTAGCCTTCTTGGCAACAAGAGCACACTGTTGACTCATATCCAGCTTCTCGTCCACTGTGACCCCTAGGTCCTTTTCTGCAGAACTGCTACCTAGCCATTCGGTCCCTAGTCTGTAGCAGTGCATGGGATTCTTCCGTCCTAAGTGCAGGACTCTGCACTTGTCCTTGTTGAACCTCATCAGGGTTTTTTTGGCCCAATCCTCTAATTTGTCTAGGTCCCTCTGTATCCGATCCCTACCCTCCAGTGTATCTACCACGCCTCCCAGTTTAGTGTCATCTGCAAACTTGCTGAGTGTGCAGTCCACACCATCCTCCAGATCATTAATAAAGATATTAAACAAAACCGGCCCCAGGACTGACCCTTGGGGCACTCCGCTTGAAACCGGCTGCCAACTAGACATGGAGCCATTGATCACTACCCGTTGAGCCCAACGATCTAGCCAGCTTTCTATCCACCTTACAGTCCATTCATCCAGCCCATACTTCTTTAACTTGGCGGCAAGAATACTGTGGGAGACCGTATCAAAAGCTTTGCTAAAGTCAAGGAATAACACATCCACTGCTTTCCCCTCATCCACAGAGCCAGTTATCTCCTCATAGAAGGCAATTAGGTTAGTCAGGCACGACTTCCCCTTGGTGAATCCATGCTGACTGTTCCTGATCACTTTCCTCTCCTCTAAGTGTTTCATAATTGATTCCTTGAGGACCTGCTCCATGATTTTTCCAGGGACTGAGGTGAGGCTGACTGGCCTGTAGTTCCCCGGATCCTCCTTCTTCCCTTTTTTAAAGATGGGCACTACATTAGCCTTTTTCCAGTCATCCGGGACCTCCCCCGATCGCCATGAGTTTTCAAAAATAATGGCTAATGGCTCTGCAATCTCATCCGCCAACTCCTTTAGCACCCTCGGATGCAGCGCATCCGGCCCCATGGACTTGTGCACGTCCAGTTTTTCTAAATAGTCCCGAATGGGTTGCACCGGCCCTGGACTGGACACCTTCCAGGCCTGGGCACAATTCTTTCCCCTCATACAGCTCTTGTTCCAGCTCAGGTGGTAGCTAGGGGATTCTTCATGATGGCCCCTCCTCTTTGTTCTGTTCCACCCCTTTATATATCTTTTGCACAAGGCAGGAATCCTTTGTTCCTCTCTGGGTTCCCACCCCTCCTTCTCAATGGAAAGACACCAGGTTAAAGATGGATTCCAGTTCAGGTGACATGATCACATGTCACTGTAAGACCCCAAGCCTTCATTCCTCCAGCCTGACTCACAGGAAGGCCGGCCTGCAAACAGAGCATCCAGTCAATTGTCCTGGTTAATGGGAGTCATCAAGATTCCAAACCACCATTAATGGCCCACACTTTGCATAATTACAATAGGACCTCAGAGTTATACTTCATATTTCTAGCTTCAGATTCAAGAATGATACATTCATACAAATAGGATGATCACACTCAGTAGATGATAAGCTTTGTAATGATACCTTACAAGAGACCTTTTGCATGAAGCATATTCCAGTTACATTATATTCACTCGTTAGCATATTTATATAAAATCATATAGACCGCACAACGTCACACCCGCCCCCGGTGCCGCTTCCCTTCCTCAGTCACCGGCGCCCCCATCTCCGGGCTACTCCCGCCCAAGGGCCTGCAGCCCACACAGGAGCTCCGTGCCATGGTGCGCTGGCCTGGGAGCAGAGCCTCCTCTTGGGACACTTCCTGGCTGCACATTCCCTCCCAGGGCCTCGCAAAGCCCCCAGATCCCCCTCCCCACACCCGCAGCAGCCTGGCCTGCCCCCGCCCCCCGCTTGGCACTACTGTCGGGTTTGCCAGCTGCCATGGGTCGCAGCTGGCTCACAGCAGCTGGCACCGGACGGCCCCAGCGGAGCACAGCCCTGGGACTCCGGCGTCCGCACTGAGCCAGGTCTCACTGACCCCAGCCTGCTTGTAATCAAACAATTTCTCCTCTTGGTGACATGTTATAATTTTTGTGAGTAAATAATTCTAAGGGCTGCGCTCCCTGCCCGTCGGGCCTGCAACAGGGACGCCACTCAGCGCTGCACAGAGAGTGAGGGTGGCACGCGCTAACTCAGCACGCTGCCTGGCAGTGCCAAGGCTGCGACCCCATGCTCCTGGCTGACGGGGGATTTGTGAACTTCTGGCATGTGCCCTCTACCCAGCACGCTGCCCTCCCTCAATAAGCCCAGGAGGCTGTGGGTCGGGACGGAAGGACAGCGGCAGGGCTGTGGGTCGGAAGGGGCGGGCTGGACTGGTGTAGCAGGGCTGTGGGTTGGGGGGGCAGCGGCAGGGCTGTGGGTCAGGATGAGGGGGAAGGGCTGGCGTAGCAGGGCTGTGGGTCGGGGGGGGGGGCAGCGGACATGTGCATCACCAGAATGCCGGGGATGTGCATGGGGGGAGCTGGGGCATAGAGTGGGGGAAGGGGATGTGAACGGGGGGGGGGAGCCGGGATGTAGAGTGTGGGGAGGGGATGTGCACGGGGGGAGCTGGGGCGTAGCGTGTGGGGAGGGGATGTGCATGGGGGGGAGAGCCGGGGTGTAGAGATGGGGGAGGAGATGTGAACTGGGGGAGGGGGGCGGGGCAAGCCGTGGGGCTCAGCAAAGGGGGAGGGGATGTGTCCAGTGGCAGCATGAAATGTCTGCTCCGTGCCCTGCTCGCTGGGTTGCCGGGGGAGCGCACGGCTGGGCTTCCCCCTAATAAGATTAGGAGCTTGTAATCAAACAATTTCTCCTCTTGGTGACATGTTATAATTTTTGTGAGTAAATAATTCTAAGGGCTGCGCTCCCTGCCCGTCGGGCCTGCAACAGGGACGCCCCTCAGCGCTGCACAGAGAGTGAGGGTGGCACGCGCTAACTCAGCATGCTGCCTGGCAGTGCCAAGGCTGCGCCCCCATGCTCCTGGCTGACGGGGGATTTGTGAACTTCTGGCATGTGCCCTCTACCCAGCACGCTGCCCTCCCTCTGCCCACACCTCTGCCTGCTTCGCCTGCTGCCCAGGCCCATGGCTCCAGGGGACCCGGGGAGGGGACCCTGCTCATGGAGGGTTCTGGGTGCAGCTGGCATCTGCGGTGTCCCCGCTGCTCCTGGGACGGCCCCGGGACGCTGTGCTGTTCTGCTGTCGCTAATTCCCCTCCCTGTCTCTCCCCGGGGCAGTCCCTGCGCCGCCTGATGGAAGCGGAGAAGGTGAAAGGCTTTTGCCAGGTCGTGATCTCGTCCAACCTGCGGGATGGCGTATCCCACCTCATCCAGTCCAGCGGGCTTGGTGGCCTGCAGCACAACACGGTGCTGGTGGGGTGGCCACGCAACTGGCGGCAGAAGGAAGATCACCAGACCTGGAGGAACTTCATTGGTATGAGCCAGCCTGGGGGCCCGTGACTCTGAGCAGGGTTCACGGCCACCGCCCGGTCCGGCACGTGCGGATCTGGAGCTTGGGGGAGCAGGAGGGGAGGGGACAAACCAGCAGTGCCTGGTGCTGTGTAAACCCTCAATTAGCCCAGGAGGCTGTGGGGAGGGAGAGAGGGGGGGCAGCGGCAGGGCTGTGAGTCGGGACGGAAGGGCAGCGGCAGGGCTGTGGGTCGGAAGGGGCGGGCAGGACTGGCGTAGCAGGGCTGTGGGTTGGGGGAGGCAGTGGCGGGGCTGTGGGTCAGGATGGGGGGGAAGGGCTGGCGTAGCAGGGCTGTGGGTTGGGATGGGGGGGGGGACAGCGGCAGGGCTGGCGTAGCAGAGCTGTGGGTCGGTGGGGCAGTGGCAGGGCTGTGGGTCGGGAGGGCGGGGCAGGGCTGGTCTAGCAGGGTTGTGGGTCGGGAGAGAGGGGCAGAGGCAGGGCTGGCGTAGCAGGGCTGTGGGTCGGGGGGGACAGCGGCAGGGCTGTGGGTCGGGATGCGGGGGACAATGGCAGGACTGTGGGTCGGGATGGGGGGGACAGTGGCAGGACTGTGGGTCAGGAGGGAGGGGCAGAGGCAGGGCTGTGGGTTGGGACCGGGGCAGGGCTGGCCTAGCAGGGCTGTGGGTCGGGAGGGCGGGGGACAGCGGCAGGGCTGGCGTAGCAGGGCTGTGGGTCGGGGGGGGCAGCAGCAGGGCTGTGGGTCGGGATTGGGGGGGACCGCGGCAGGGCTGGCGTAGCAGGGTTGTGGGTCGGGAGGGAAGGGCAGAGGCAGGGCTGTGGGTCGGGATGGGGGGGGGGACCGCGGCAGGGCTGGCATAGCAGGGCTGTGGGCCGGGGGGGGAGGGGGCAGGGCTGGCCTAGCAGGGCTGTGGGTCGGGGGGGGCAGCAGCAGGGCTGTGGGTCGTGATGGGGGGGGACAGCGGCAGGGCTGTGGGTTGGGATGGGGGCAGGGCTGGCGTAGAAGGGCTGTGGGTCGGGGGGGGGCAGCGGCAGGGCTGTGGGTCGGGATGGGAGGGGACATCGGCAGGGCTGGCCTAGCAGGGCTGTGGGTCGGGATGGGGGGGACCGCGGCAGGGCTGGCGTAGCAGGGCTGTGGGTTGGGAGGGAGGGGCAGAGGCAGGGCTGTGGGTTGGGATGGGGGCAGGGCTGGCATAGCAGGGCTGTGGGTCGGGGTGGGGCAGCAGCAGGGCTGTGGGTCGGGATGGGGGGGGACCGCGGCAGGGCTGGCGTAGCAGGGCTGTGGGTTGGGATGGGGGCAGGGCTGGCGTAGCAGGGCTGTGGGTCGGGAGGGAGGGGCAGAGGCAGGGCTGTGGGTCGGGATGGGGGGGACAGCGGCAGGGCTGTGGGTTGAGATGGGGGCAGGGCTGGCGTAGCAGGGCTGTGGGCTGGGGGGGGGGGGGCAGCGGCAGGGCTGTGGGCCGGGATGGTGGGGACAGCGGCAGGGCTGTGGGTTGGGATGGGGGCAGGGCTGGCGTAGCAGGGCTGTGGGTCGGGGGGGCAGCGGCAGGGCTGTGGGTTGGGATGGGGGCAGGGCTGGCATAGCAGGGCTGTGGGTCGGGGGGGGCAGCAGCAGGGCTGTGGGTCGGGCTGAGGGGGGACAGCGGCAGGGCTGTGGGTTGGGATGGAGGCAGGGCTGGCATAGCAGGGCTGTGGGTCGGGGGGGGCAGCAGCAGGGCTGTGGGTCGGGCTGAGGGGGGACAGCGGCAGGGCTGTGGGTTGGGATGGGGGCAGGGCTGGCGTAGCAGGGCTGTGGGTTGGGGGGGGGCAGCAGCAGGGCTGTGGGTCGGGATGGGGGGGACCGCGGCAGGGCTGGCGTAGCAGGGCTGTGGGTCGGGGGAGGGCAGCAGCAGGGCTTTGGGCCGGGAGGGCGAGGTTCTGGTTCTGGTGCCGCTGCGTGGGCCAAAGCAGGAAGTGGGACACTGTTGAGAGCCAGCCCAGTCCTTGCTGTAACTGCAGAGGGTTACTGTGGGGCCCCTCTTCATTTCACGCTAATAGCAGAGGGGTCAGTCTCGTTCCTGGGATCACTCCCGTGGCCGCCAGCTGTGCTCCTGTGCGAACGCACTGGCTCGTTCCTCTCCTTGGGGACCCCGAGCCGCTCAGCCATCTAGGCCCTGCTTCGCATTGGGCCACTGCCATGCTGGGCTCTGCCCCGGCTCCCTCGACGTCCCATGACAGCCACATCCCACTGGGACCAGGAAGCTATTGACCAAGAGGGGAGTGCGGGAGGCAGAACCTTCATGGGGGTCATAGCTGGCCTGTGGAACTCACTGCCACAGGAGAGAAGAGACTCCAGCCCTACTGCCTCCAGCGCTCAATGCAGAGCTCCACTCTGAGACACCGCTCCCCTCAGTAAGGTCTGTGTGCACACACAGCCGCACACACCTGCGCACACCCACAGACCCCCAAATGAGCAAAAGCAAAGCCACCCAGAAGCTCCCCCCGCGGTGTTGCCTGCAGGCTGGGAGGAAGCGGTGGATTGTGCATGCGTGTGCATGCCAGGCGTGATCACCCCGCCATGGGTCCACCTGCTCCTCGTACTGGGCGCGTGGGGGCAAGGCAGCAGCTGGATGCATGCATGTGCATGCCAGGCGTGATCACCCCGCCATGGGTCCACCTGCTCCTCGTACCGGGCGCGTGGGAGCAAGGCAGCAGCTGGATGCAGCCCCCAGCTGGCGCTGAGCTGCCCCAGCCTGGCCCAGGGCACTGGCGGCCTCTCCCCGTTGGCAGCAGGCCCCCCCGGGAAATGCTGGGCACTGTGCAGAGGGACGGCGGATGAAGCCCAGAAGCCCCTGCCGTGCTCCCTGGGGATGCAGTGCTCTGGGATGCGCCTGGCGCTCCTGGTGGGGGCCAGGAGGACGTCGCACTGGTGGGTCAGCAGCCCCTCACGCTGCTGGGAGGGGGCTGGTCTCTGCACTGCCCCTGCCCTGACCCACTGCCCTTCCCCACAGAGCTGGTGCGGGAGACCACGGCCGGCCACCTGGCCCTGCTGGTCACCAAGAATGTTGCCATGTTCCCGGGAAACCAAGAGCGGTTCTCCGAGGGCCACATTGACGTCTGGTGGATCGTCCACGACGGGGGGATGCTGATGCTGCTGCCCTTCCTGCTGCGGCACCATAAGGTACTGTGGAAGGGGGGGTTGGGCTGGGACCGGAGGGGGGAGGAGGGCTGGGATCGGGGGAGTGTCCCCCTTTTTACATGCCAGCCGGGCTGGGCTCAGGGGGAGGATTTTCCCTCCTTTGACATGACAGCCAGGCTTTGATTGGGGGGGCTGAGATCAGGGTGGGGAGCCGGGCTGGGATCGGGGAGGGGGGTGTTTCCCCTTTGGCATGTCAGCCAGACTGGGATTGGGTGAGCCGGGCTGGGATCGGGGGGGTGTTCCCCCCTTTGGCATGTCAGCCAGGCTGGGATTGGGCGGGCTGGGCTGGGGTTGGGGGGCTGGGTGCCCCATCATGATTCACAGGATCTGTGCTACTCTGCGGCCTGTCGACCATCTCCTGGCAGCACCCAACGGGGTCACACTGTTCCACAAGGGTCGGCCATGTGGCTTCAACGCCTCTGGCTCCAGCCCTCCGGTTTGACGCCGTGAGGTCTGCCAGGGAGCCCCATTGTGCAGAGCCCTGGTCAGAGACTTTCACCCCCTCGGGGATCCAGGACTCAGCCCGAGGCAGCTGGGTTATTATCCCTGGCCACGGTGCTGGGAAGTCCCGTGTGCGGCACAGAGAAGCAAAGGGCCAATGAAAGCTGTGACCTCCCCCACCCGGTCTCTGTCAGGCCCAGGTGGGAGCTGCGGGGTCTTTGCGAGCCCCGTTCCAGCACAGCCTCCAGTGTCCTGCTGCAGCCCATGCTGAGCGCTACCTCTGACCCACGGGTGCTCAGTCCTTGGCGGTGCCCGTGTCTTTCTGCTTCCCCCGGCCTGGCACAGTGCGGATGCTCCTTTGGTGGCACAGGATCAGCGAGAACATTTGCAGTCCCATTAACAGAACCCTGGCAGGGCAGACGTAGCCCTTTCCAGCAGCTGCAGCCACGCCAGAGGCGAGGGCTCAGGTAAAGCCCCGTCCCCATAGACACAGCTGGAGCTAGGAGCCCACCCAGTGGCCAGGCCTGCTCTCAATTGTGGCCCGTTCCGGTCCCTGGGGAGGGGTGTCTTGGTCAGGTATCAGTGGGGTGTGTCTCCCCCTTGGCATTGGCTTGCAGCTGCACCGCGCGCAGCCCTGTGTCACCGGACCCCAGGAAGGGTTTGTCTGGTACTGAGTTCACACAAACTGGGTCCTGGCTTAGGGCCCCTTCCCGTGCAGAGAGCCCATGCTGTCCGGCTGACCCTTTCTGGACGCTGCGGCGCTGGGAGCGGTGAGCAGCTGGGGGTATAACTTTCCGGTAGTACCACTTGGCCAGTTCTGGCCATATACAGCCGCTCCCCACCCTGTGACCCAGGTACAACACCTTGGCCACCCCCTCTTTACACTCTCCGACCTTTATAGTTGTCACGGACTCACAGATCGTGCCCACTCGTGGCCCTGTGCGGTCCGTGGGGGGTGCCCCTTTCAGTGCGACAGCCCTTCTCGGGGGTCCACTCTATCTCAGGGTCAGGCCCCTCCACCTCCTGGAGCCGCACCTCTCTGAGCCTTAGCACGTCTGTCTCTGCTGTGGGCCCCCTCAGGAAGTCCCCTCGCTCTGGACCTCCGGGGCCCCCACCCCCCAAAGGGGTTGATGCAACCCTGTTCTCTAGCCTGGCGCAACTCTCAGCCAGCGTAACACAGGAGGGTTTATTGAGTGTCTGAACCCAGCACAGGAAACTCTCTGACCCTGAGGCCTGGCCTCCCTCAGCACAGCACATTCCCCGTCTTCCCTGCATCCCGGTCGGCCCCCTGCCTGCTTCCTCTCTCCAGCCCCGAGCCCCCCTGCTTCCCAGCTGGGCATCTGAGATCACCGGCCCCATGCCCCACCTCTGTCCATTGTCTTCTTTCCAGGTAAACAGGGTCACCTGGGCCTCCTCTCCTCTCCGCCCTCCCTCCTCTGGCTGGAACCGGCTGGTTAGGTCATGGGGTCCTCTCGTCACAGCCCATTGCCCTCCCACTGGCCAGAACCGTCTGTGACTCCTGAGCTGGGTCTCTGGGTCGTCAGGTCACCAGTCGCTGGGGTGTCCCTCCTCCAGGCCATCGGCTGGGGTCCCAAGTTCCCTCTCCCCTCCGCTGTAACCACAAACTCCCTCTCCCCTCACCTCGTTAAAGCAGTAACACCCAGGGACACTGAGTCCCACTCCCTCTGCATGCGAACCACTGGAAAACCACGAAAAGATAAGAAAATCCCCCACTTCGTCACAATAGTCAGTCCTGAATCCTCCAGGCGGCCCAGCACCCTCGTCGCTGGGACACAGGTTCCTCCCAGGTCTAGCTAAAGACACATATTATCCATGTACACCAGGGCAAAATCCTCCCCACCAATAACTGCCCCCCCCCCCCCGGTGCTGACAGCTGGCAGGCGCCCCCTTGAGGCCGAAGGGTAGGACCAGGAGCTCAAAGAGCCCTATAGGGGTAGTGAAGGCAGATTTCAGCCTAGCATCTGGGTGCAAAGGCACCTGCCAGTCGCCTGGTGAGATCCATAGTAGTGAGGTAATGCCCCCCCCGCCCCCGCCCCCAACTTGGCTAGAATCTCGTCTGGCCTAGGCATTGTTCACCTCGTTCAGCTGGGTGATGACCTTAAAGGTCCCGTCCCAGGCAGCTCGGAGCTTGTTCCCCCACGCGGGGATAAGCTCCATGAGCTGGTTCCCTGTGATGCCATAGGAGCAGGCATGCGCTGTGCAGTCATACCAGCCCTCCGGCTTCCCTTGGGCCCTGGCTAGGTTCTCCCTGGCAAAACTTTCCCGAAAGGACAGCACGTACTCCACCACTGAGTCTCCACGGAGGGAGCCTTTCCCCTCCCACTCAGCCCAGCAAGTCCGGGGGTCCCTCACTCTTCCCCCATACAGCAGTTAAAGGGGCGAACCCTGTAGATTCCTGGGGCACGTCCCTATAAGTGAACAGCAGGGAGGGAGAGCATTTGTCCCAGTCCTGCAGATGCTGTTCCATAAACGTCCTCAGCATCATGATCAGGGTCCCATTACACCTTCCCACCAGCTGTTGGACTGAGGGGGATGTGCCGAGGCCCAGGTGATGCAGGCCCCACATTTCCCCCACAAGCCCTGGAGCAGGGCTGACATGAAATTAGACCCTTTTTCTGTCAGGCCTTGCTGGGAACCCCACTTGGCTGAAAATGGTCAGCAGCGGCATAGCTGGAGGACAGCCACCAGCGCCGTGGGGTAGCGAAATCCACCACTACCAAACTACCCGTCTTCCGACTGGGTTGCCCAGCTAAGGGGCCCCACAATGTTCACAGCCACCCTCTGAAGAGGTCCTGCTCGGAGCGTCTCAGGGCTGGTAGAGTTGCCAATTTTGGTTGGATGTATTCCTGGAGGTTTCATCACAGGACATAATCTTTAATTCCTGGAGACTCCCGGTCAATCCTGGAGGGTTGGCAACCCTAGGACTGCTTTACCCTTCGCCTGGACAGGGATCACAGGCGGGCAGTAAAAGCTCCAGCCAGTCCACGTTCTGCGGCAGTCTAGCCGGGGGCACTGGCTCCCCTGATCCCCTGAGCGAAGGATGGTATGAGCCTGCGGCAGCACCACTGCGGAGCCATCAGCTGCCTCCTGATGCCCCCAGGGTCAGCGTTCCCTGGGGACCCCGTTCCTGGCACAGGAATCCCTCTCACACGGGAATCTTCCCCTGCCGTCCTCAAGAGGGTGACAGCGCCATGGCCAGCCAGGGCCCTCCTGTTCTGAAATTCAGCTGCTGGGTAAGGAGTGTGACCTGTCCATCCTCACTGGCTGGGATCTGAGGCCCAGTACTGCTTGGCTGTGACTCAGTTTCCCCACCTGTCGACAGAGTCTCAGCCCTGCCCCAACAAGCACATTCCCCCAAGCCACAGGCAGCAGCTTGCTAGCCCCATCATTTGAGGTCAGGACTTGGGCGGGGGGGCAGGAGGACTCTGGCTCTGGGAAGGACCAGGACACTTGAGCAGCGTCTGGCCAGTCGGGAAGCTTTTCCCATCAGCAGCACTGCAGGGAGCTGATCCTGCCCCCCCATCCCCTTTGTGCCCCTCCTGGGCCTCCCCAGCTCAGGTAGATCCTTGCTCCAGGCCCGTGACCCACGGTCCCGACACTGCCCTCGTGATTACATATTCACTGGGCACAAACTGAGCCAGTTCTAGCACATCGGGCCATGCAAGAGTCACCGCAGACCCTTGTTCCAGTGTCCCTGGACCCATTTCCCAGCCTGCTGTACAGGGATAATAAAGCTTTTGCTCAGCGCACACCCTGTGAATGGGCTGCCCCAGCACAAGAGGGTTGAGAGCAGACGCTGCCCATCGCACCCGCACAGAGACACAGGCATTCCCCTGGGCTGGGCCATCACCAAGGTAACTCTTTGGTGGTCCCATTTAAAGTCCATGCATCTGAAGAAGTGAGGTTTTTTACCCACGAAAGCTTATGCCCAAATAAATGTGGTAGTCTCTAAGGTGCCCCAAGGACTCCTCGTTGTTTTTGCTGATCCAGACTAACACAGCGACCCCTTTGTAGTGACATCTGCACCATCACGGAGAGAGTCTCCCAGCACTGCGGTAACTTCCACATTCCCCCCCGGGCCTGGTGCACACCCCAAAATCTTTTCCGAGAAGCCGCCGGCATCAGGCTGAACTTGCGCAGTGGAGTCTCTTTGACCTGTTCCTAGTGCCCGGGGTCAATTCTGTGCGGCTCTATCGCTTGGGAGGCAGTGCCGGGGTGAGAGTAGCGCTGGGCCGCCCAGCCTGATGCAAACAGCAAGCCTTGTGCCAGGCCCTGTGGTAGGGATCAACGTCTCCCCCCCCACATTGGTATCTAGGCTCCCTGCAGAACTGGCGTCCCATGGTCCCTCCCCATGTACTACCGGTGGAGGACCTCACGCTCCGCCTCGGCTCCAGACCCAGGCCATGCTGTTGCTGCTGCTTTCCCTGCTCCCTCTTGTTTGCGCTGGTTCTCACAGTCGGCCAGTTTCTGTTGCGCCAGCTGAAGGACCTTCACGCTCAGTGCCAGAGCTGGGGAACTGGGCTGTGGGGATGCCCCGTGACTGCTGCTACTGCCACTCTTGTCTTTGGCATCTCTAAGACCCCGGCCTGGGGTGGGCCCCAGTTCCTGGCCTGGTCAGCGTTCCCCAGCCCTGCAGTCAGCTGTGCCTCCTTTAACACTCGCTCTCCCTACTCTGCTCTGCTGGGTGGGGGGGTGGGGGGGGCTACACCATTGTCTGGCTAGTTCCTTTGGCTAATCTTTTTATTGCTGCAAGTCCTGGCTGGTGCTTTCAGTATCCCATTGTCTCTGCAGGGTTCCCATTGGGATGGGTGGGTTCCAGGCAGTCCTTAATGACCCATTCATACCTCCCCGCCCCCCCCCCCCAGACAATTACAAGACCCTGTGCAGCCCCAGAAGCCGCACTGTAACCCTTCTGTACCCGCTGGGGAGCAGCGGCAAGGTGATCCGTACACGTGGCCCATCGACAGTTCATATCGATATTACAGACGATTCCCACATTTGTCACACACTCCCTTTGGTGGGCCGGCCAGGCTGGGATTGGGGGCCGGTTCCCCCCTTTGGTGGGAGTCACGGACTCACAGATCGTGCCCACTCCTGGCCCCGTGCGGTCCGTGGGGAGGGGGCCCTTTCAGTGAGACAGCCCTTCTCAGGGGTCCACTCTCTCTCGGGGTTAGGCCCCTCCACCTCTCTGAGCCTTAGCACGTCTGTCTCTGCCGTGGGCCCCCTCAGGGAGTCCCCTCGCTCTGGACCCCCCGGGGTCTCCACCCCCCGAAGGGGACGATGCAACCCTGTTCTCTAGCCCGGAGTGACTCTCAGCCAGCGTAACACAGGAGGGTTTATTGAGCGTCTGAACCCAGCACAGGAAACTCTCCTGGCCTCAGACCTGGCCTCCCTCAGCACAGCACTTCCCAGTCTCCCCTGCATCCAGGTGGGCTCTGCCTGCTCCCCCTCTCCAGCCCAGAGCCCCCCCCTGCTTCCCAGCTGGGCTTCTGAGATCACCGGCCCCAGGCCCCGCCTCTGTCCATTGTCTTCTCTCCAGGTAAACAGGGTCGTACACCGGGTCGCCTGGGCCTCCTCTCTTCTCAGCCCTCCTCTGGCCCCCTCTGGCTGGAACTGGCTGGTCAGGTCACCGGGGTCCTCTCTTTACAGCCCATTGTCCCCCCACTGGCCAGAACCGGCTGCGACTCCTGAGCTGGGCCTCCGGGTCACCAGGTCGCCAGTCACCCATCGCTGGGGTATCCATTCTCCCCACCAGTGGCTGGGGTCCCAAGTTCCCTTGCTGATCCTGTGTACCAACAAACTCCCTCTCCCATCACCTCGTTAAACCCGTAACACCCAGGGAAACTGAGTCCCACCCCCTCTGTGTGCCAACCATAGGAAAACCAAGTGAATCCCCCATAGGAAACAAGGAAAACAAGAAACTGCCCCATGTCGTCACAGTGGGCCAGCCAGGCTTGGATTGGGGACCGGTTCCCCCTGTGGTGAGCCGACCGGGCTGAGATCGAGGGCCGGTTCCCCCTGTTTGCTGGACCGGCCAGGCTGGAATTAGAAGGGTTCCATGCAGGGCAAGCTGCCAGCGCTCCGTCTCCCCTGGCAGGTTTGGCGTAAATGTAAGATGCGCATCTTCACGGTGGCGCAGATGGACGATAACAGCATCCAGATGAAGAAGGACCTGACGACATTCCTGTACCACCTGCGCATCACGGCCGAGGTGGAGGTGGTGGAGATGGTGAGAGCCCTCGCACGGCCCAGCCCCTCCCTAGCCCGGCTCCCTGGCCTTGTGGCTGGCTGCTGGCTTGGGCCTTGTGCGTAGTCACTGCCCTGAGAGGTGGGTGCAGAGCTGCCCAGGCCCAGCACTGGGGTCCCCAAGGGGCTGCAGGGGAAGGGCCAGCCAGGTGTTTCCTGGGTAACGGGGGGCACTTGCCCATGTGGGACCCAGGGCTGCCGAGCTCCCTCCCTGGGTGATGGTGCGTCCTGTCCCTGCAGCATGAGAGCGACATCTCGGCCTACACCTACGAGAAGACCCTGGTGATGGAGCAGCGCTCGGAGATCCTCAAGCAGATGCACCTCACCAAGACCGAGCGGGAGCGAGAGGTAACTGGGCTCCCTGGGCGTTGCCTCTGCCCTGGGCTGGTTCCCCCCCAGAACGCTGGGGCCTGTGCCCCGGGGGCAGCAGCTTTGCCGAGCCAGCTGGGCCCTTTGAGCCATGGGGGGCTGCTAGTAACCGTGGTGCAGGCTCCGCAGCTGGGGCTGGGCCTGAGACCCCTGAGCAGTGACCCCCGCGGCCAGCCCTGAGCTCCCTGCAGCAGTGACACCCCCCCAGCCAGCCCTGAGCTCCCCCCAGCAGTGACCCCCCCCGGCCAGCCCTGAGCTTCCCCCAGCAGTGACCCCCCCGGCCAGCCCTGAGCTCCCCCCAGCCAGCCCTGAGCTCCCCAGCAGTGACCCCCGCAGCCAGCCCTGAGCTCCCCCCAGCAGTGACCCCCGCAGCCAGCCCTGAGCTCCCTGCAGCAGTGACACCCCCCCAGCCAGCCCTGAGCTCCCCCCAGCAGTGACCCCCCCTGGCCAGCCCTGAGCTCCCCCCAGCCAGCCCTGAGCTCCCCAGCAGTGACCCCCGCGGCCAGCCCTGAGCTCCCTGCAGCAGTGACACCCCCCCAGCCAGCCCTGAGCTCCCCCCAGCAGTGACCCCCCCTGGCCAGCCCTGAGCTCCCCCCGGCCAGTCCTGAGCTCCCCAGCAGTGATCCCCGCGGCCAGCCCTGAGCTCCCCGCAGCAGTGACACCCCCCCTGGCCAGCCCTGAGCTCTCCCCAGCCAGCCCTGAGCTCCCCCCAGCAGTGGCTCCCCCCAGCAGTGACCCCCCCTGGCCAGCCCTGAGCTCCCCCCAGCCAGCCCTGAGCTCCCCAGCAGTGACCCCCGCGGCCAGCCCTGAGCTCCCTGCAGCAGTGACACCACCCCAGCCAGCCCTGAGCTCCCCAGCAGTGACCCCCGCGGCCAGCCCTGAGCTCCCTGCAGCAGTGACACCCCCCCAGCCAGCCCTGAGCTCCCCCCAGCAGTGGCTCCCCCCAGCAGTGACCCCCCCTGGCCAGCCCTGAGCTCCCCCCAGCCAGCCCTGAGCTCCCCAGCAGTGACCCCCGCGGCCAGCCCTGAGCTCCCTGCAGCAGTGACACCACCCCAGCCAGCCCTGAGCTCCCCCCAGTAGTGAACCCCCCTGGCCAGCCCTGAGCTCCCCCCGGCCAGTCCTGAGCTCCCCAGCAGTGATCCCCGCGGCCAGCCCTGAGCTCCCCGCAGCAGTGACACCCCCCCAGCCAGCCCTGAGCTCCCCCCAGCAGTGACCCCCCCTGGCCAGCCCTGAGCTCCCCCCAGCCAGTCCTGAGCTCCCAGCAGCAGTGACACCCCCCCCCGCCCCGGCCAGCCCTGAGCTCCCCCCAGCAGTGACCCCCCCCAGCCAGCCCTGAGCTCCCCAGCAGTGACCCCCTGCCCCACCAAACCAGACCTGAACTCTTTTCCCTCCGGCCAGCCTTGAGTTGCCCTCGGCTGTGCCTCCCCCCCCCCCCCCCAGTGCTCCCCATCACCGGGTGGGGCAGGGACAGAGTAGCTCGAGTGGGCTCTGTGCTGAGTCTGCTCCCCACCGAGATCCCAGCTGGATCCCCCTGCAGGGACCCCTGGTCTCTGGCCCGTGGCAAGCTGGGTTTGCTCAGTGACCTCCCATCTCCATCCCTCCCCACGCAGATCCAGAGCATCACGGACGAGTCCCGCGGCTCCATCCGGCGCAAGAACCCTGCCAACCCCCGGCTGCGGCTGAGCGTCCCGGAGGAGCAGGTGGGCGACAGCGAGGAGAAGCCGGAGGAGGAGGTAAGGCTGCATGTTGGGGGGCCGAGCCCCACAGGATGGGGAGCTGGGGGTCTGACGCTGCAGAACTGGGGGGTTATGGGGAGCGAGCACCTGAAAGGGGGCCAAGTGCTGGGGGGCCAGGGGGCACTATGGAGGCAGTGAACTGCGTGGTGGGGCTGAGTACTGCGGGGTCTGGGCTGGCAGGGCCAAGTGACATGGGCCTGGGGCCCAGGGGTATGGCAGGATGGGGGGCTGGGAAGACCCCTCCCCACTTCTGACGGTGCTGCCCGTGGGAGCCAGCTGGGGTCACTCAATCAGGGTGAACTGCAAACAAAACAGGGCAGACAAACCCCCAAAGCTGGTGGTTATTCCAATACTTAGATTTACCAAGCCAGCACAAAACAGCTTCTATAGTACCTCACTGGTCACTTAGAAGTCCAAACAATGCAGTTCCCTTAAAGTACCCAGCCTCAGGCCTCCATCCTGACACACCTGTCAGATATGATGATGATTACTGAGAATCTTATCTCATCATATAAAAGAAAAGGATCCCAAAGGATCAGCCACATACCCAGGTTCAATTATAACTTAGATCTTACCCAAAATACACGCTTATAGCCAATTCTTATAAACTAATCTAAAATTTCTTAAAAAAGAAAAAAGAGAGAGAGTTGGTTTAAAGATCAATATACAGACAGACTTGAATTTAATTCTTGAGGTTCAGATACATAGCAGAGGTGATTTTGTAGTTGCCAAAAGTCCTTTTAGATATAGTCCATAGGTTATAGTCCAAAGTCCATATTCAGGGTGGCTCCAGTCAATGACTGGGGATCTCAATCCTTGTGGCTTAAAGTTTCCCCCTCTTGAAACCCAAAGCAGATCTGAGATGAAGTAGGATCATGTCCCAGGGTTCTTATACATTTCCAGCAGCCTTTCTGCCTGAGAAAACAATAGGCTTAACTCTCCTTCTCCCAAACATTCCGGCAATTAGCACAGGGTAATTTATCCATTAAACAGTTCAGATACAGGTTACCACAACCTTCAAAGAGACATATAGACAATAATACTATTTCACTCAAGTATCATCCTAAATGTTAATATTCCTTTTTTGATCTTTGAATTAAAGCTATAGCAATAGACAAGACTTGTTTGCTTACATCACAAGACCTGAGCAAACATCTACCCTTGAGATATCTAACAATGCAGACTTGCATTTCAAAGCTCTATTCATTTACATATCTTCCTAACCAGTCCTTAAGGTTCACCCATGAGTCAGGTCAGTCTGTGAGTTAATTAACTCTTTCTGGCCCTGTCACCTTTCAATGAGAGATTATATTATACTAATAACATCACACCGCTCTCACCCACTCCCTCTGTGCAGGTGCAGCTCATCCACGATAAGAACGCCACGGCCTTCGCCAGCAGCCCCCAGTCACCCGGTGACGAGGCGGAGACGGCCCCTGAGAAGGTGCATCTCACCTGGACCAAGGAAAAGTCTGTTGCGGAGAAGAACAAGAGCAAGAGCCCCATCAGCCCCGAAAGCATCAAGGACTTCTTCAACATGAAGCCGTAAGTTGCCCCCGGGGTGGCCCCCAGGCTCCTGCACTGCACCCCCCGTCAGACACTGGTCCCCAGCTGAGCCAGGCAGCCTGCCCAGCGGGCCTGTCCCAGGCAGCGTTGGCATGGGCCTGCCTGTGTCCGCACTAGAGCCGAGCCTGAGAGCTGGCGGACGGAGGCCGGGGAGCTCAAGGCCAGGGCCGGCTCCAGCTTTTTTACAGCCCCAAGCGGTGAAGCCAAAAAAAAAAAAAAGAAAGAAAGAAAAAGCCACGATCGGCGGCACTTCGGCGGTGGGTCCTTCACTCCGAGAGGGACTGAGGGACCCGCTGCCGAATTGCCGCCGAAGACCCGGATGTGCCGCCCCTTTCCATTGGCGCCCCAAGCACCTGCTTCCTGAGCTGGTGCCTGGAGCCGGCCCTGCTCCTGGCAGATCTGGGCTGCGCAGGGCGGGTGTGGAGCTGGTGGAGACCAGCACGGCGCTGTGCCCAGGGCTGCTGGGAAGGGGGAGGCTGGCAGACATGGGAGCTGAGCAGTGAACAGGAGCATGTGCTCCAGGAGGTGGAGGCCGGGGCGAGGCAACGCGGTGCTGACGAGCTCTCTCTCTCTTTCCCCTGTGCTGCCGCAGGGAGTGGGAGAACCTGTAAGTCTGAGTTGTGTGTGTGTGTGTTCCATGTCCCAGCACGAAGGGGAGCAGGTGGGGGCTGCGGGATCCTGCCACTCCAGTGCGGGGTCTGCGCCCTACATTGCCCCCTGACGGGGGTCCTCGCCTGCCCCACACACCACCCCCTGCCCGGGGTCCTCGCCTGCCCCACACATCGCCCCCTGCCGGGGGTCCTCGCCTGCCCCACACATCGCCCCCTGCCTGGGGTCCTCGCCTGCCCCACACATCGCCCCCTGCCGGGGGTCCTCGCCTGCCCCACACATCGCCCCCTGCCGGGGGTCCTCGCCTGCCCCACACACCGCCCCCTGCCCGGGGTCCTCGCCTGCCCCACACATCGCCCCCTGCCGGGGGTCCTCGCCTGCCCCACACATCGCCCCCTGCCGGGGGTCCTCGCCTGCCCCACACATCGCCCCCTGCCGGGGGTCCTCGCCTGCCCCACACATCGCCCCCTGCCGGGGGTCCTCGCCTGCCCCACACACCGCCCCCTGCCCGGGGTCCTCGCCTGCCCCACACATCGCCCCCTGCCGGGGGTCCTCGCCTGCCCCACACATCGCCCCCTGCCGGGGGTCCTCGCCTGCCCCACACATCGCCCCCTGCCCGGGGTCCTCGCCTGCCCCACACATCGCCCCCTGCCGGGGGTCCTCGCCTGCCCCACACATCGCCCCCTGCCGGGGGTCCTCGCCTGCCCCACACATCGCCCCCTGCCCGGGGTCCTCGCCTGCCCCACACATCGCCCCCTGCCCGGGGTCCTCGCCTGCCCCACACATCGCCCCCTGCCCGGGGTCCTCGCCTGCCCCACACATCGCCCCCTGCCCGGGGTCCTCGCCTGCCCCACACATCGCCCCCTGCCGGGGGTCCTCGCCTGCCCCACACAGCATTTTCTGCCAACAGGGGGAAGAGACTGAACCTGTCTGGCTGAGCCTGGTCAGAGCCCCAGGACTGGCCAGCGCCCCAAGCTTGCCCCATTGGCGGGGGCAGCCAGGGGCCAGCGCTGCCTCAGGCACCTCTTGAGACGTGCAGGAGTTGCTTGTTCTTGGAAGGCCCCTCCCCCATCTGACAGCTGTGTGGGTGGGGCTTTCTGTGCCCCTCCCCCATCTGACACAGCTATGTGGGCGGGGCTTTCTGTGCCCCTCCCCATCTGACAGCTGTGTGGGTGGGGCTTTCTGTGCCCCTCCCCCATCTGACACAGCTGTGTGGGTGGAGCTTTCTGTGCCCCCCCACACCACCACCAGCTCTAAGGGCCTGGGCCCTGCCCCGCCCCCTAAGCCTGCCCGCCCGTTTCTCCTCCAGGAACCAGTCCAATGTGCGGCGGATGCACACAGCCGTCAAGCTTAACGAGGTCATCGTCAAGAAGTCACAGAACGCCAAGCTGGTCTTACTGAACATGCCAGGTCCACCCCGCAACCGGAAGGGGGATGAGAACTGTATCCTTTGCTGGCCGCTGTCAGCCGCAAACCCAGCCACGTGCCCTGTAGGCCCCCTGCCAGGGGTCCCCATCTTCCTGCCGTGGGTGTTGCTGGCTCTGGGCTGTGGGGCCCTAAGGCACTGGCTGAGTGCGGCTGAAGGGGGAGCCCAGGTGTGGGCGGGCAGGGGGTGCTAGGGATGAGGGGCTGCCCCAGTGGCACCTCCCTGCCCTGCCCGATGCCTCCTCCCACCCGCCAGCAGCTGGGGTAGCGCCATCAAAACATGGCAGTGGTGCCCACTCCCACCACCTGGCAGCTTCTCCCACCCTCCCCCACTCCAGCCTCGCTAGGCTGGTGAGACAGGCTGGGCCAACAGGGCTGTGGCTGGGCCCAGGTGGCCCCTGCCCGCCGCCTGCATGGGAAACACCCACCCCTGGGCATTTCAGGACCAGTGCCCGGCTCAGCCGTTAGCACCACACCCCCTGCTGGGAGGCAGGGTCATCGGCACAGGAAGAGCAGTGCCATGTGCCCGCCAGGAACAGACCATACACAGACAGCCGTGGGTGCGCGCACAGCGACACAGACACACACACACACAGCCGTGGGTGCTCGCAGAAACTCCACAGAAAACAAGAAAACCCCCCACTTCGTCACATCTCTCCCTGCTTCGAGGCTGAACGGAGCAGGGTCACTTAGCCAGTGACCTGGGGAAGTTCAGGGTCCCCGCCCCGCGATAAAGCATCTGCTATAACATTGGCACTCCCCCTCACATGGGCCACCTCCATGTCATAACCCTGGAGGAGCAGGGCCCACCTCAGGAGCTTGGCATTAGCCCCTTTCATTCGGTGCAGCCACATTGGGGCGAATGGTCGGTGTACACGGTGAGGCGCCGCCCAAATAGATACGGCTGCAGTTTGTTAAGGGCCCACACCATGGCCAGGCATTCCTTCTCTATGGCCGCATAGTGCTGCTCCCGGGGCAGCAGCTTCTTGCTCAGGTACACAATGGGGTGTCTCTCCCCCTTGGTATCAGTTTGCATCAGTACCGCCCCCAGCCCTGTGTCCGAGGCGTCAGTGAACACCAGGAAGGGTTTGTTAAAATCCGGGTTTCCCAGCACCGGGCCCTGGATAAGTGCCCCCTTCAGCACACAGAGAGCCCTCTGGCACTGCTCAGTCCAGACCACCTTGTCCGGCTTTCCCTTTCGACACAGCTCCGTGAGGGGAGCTGCCAGGGAGCTAAAGTGGGGCACAAACCTCCGGTAGTACCCCGCCATCCCAATGAAAGCCTGGACCGGCTTCTTAGTCTGGGGGGCGGGCCAGGCCTTGATTGCCTCCACTTTGGCCGGCTCCGGCTTCAGGTGGCCACCCCCAACCTTGTGGCCCAGGTATAAAACCTCTGCCATCCCCACCTTGCACTTTTCAGCTTTTATGGTCAGTCCTGCATCCTGGAGGTGACCCAGCACCCTCTTTACCTGGCTAAAGACACAGATATCATCAATATATGCTAGAGCAAAGCCCTCCATCCCCCTTAGTAACTGATCCACCAGGCGCTGGAAGGTGGCAGGTGCCCCCTTCAGGCCGAAAGGCAGGACCAGGAACTCGAAGAGCCCTATTGGGGTGGTGAAGGTGGACTTCGCCCTGGCCTCCGGGTCCAAAGGCACCTGCCAGTAGCCTTTGGTAAGATCCATGGTAGTGAGGTGCCGGGCACCCCCCAACTTGTCTAGGATCTCATCGGTCCTAGGCATGGGGTAGGCATCGGACACGGTAATGGCATTGAGCTTCCGATAGTCCACACAGAACCGGATCGACCCGTCCTTCTTGGGGACCAGCACCACGGGCGAGGCCCAGGGGCTGGCGGACGGCTGGATCACCCCTAAAGCCAGCATGTCCCCGACCTCTCTCTCCAGGTCCTGGGCTGTTTTCCCAGTGACCCTGAATGGGGAACACCTGATGGGAGGGTTGGTTCCCGTCTGCACCCGGTGGACAGCCAGGTTAGTGAGCCCAGGCCGGCTGGAGAACAGCTGCCCGTATGAATGCAGCACCTCTCTGATCTCTGCCTGCTGGGCAGGGGTTAGCTGGTCTGAGAGGGGAATTGATTCTAGCGAGGGGTAAGCCCCAGCCTCAGGGAGGAGTCCCACCAGGGGGTCCTCTCCTTTCTCCTCCCACTGCCCCCACACAGCCAGCACCAACTTCTCCCTGTCCCAGTACGGCTTCATCATGTTGACGTGATACACCCGGTGGCTGTGAGCCCGGTTGGACAGTTCCACCACATAGTTCACCTCGTTTACCTGTCTGATGACCGTGAAGGGGCCGTCCCAGGCCGCTTGCAGCTTGTTCTTCCTCACGGGGATGAGGAGCATCACCTGATCCCCGGTAGCATATGAGCGGCCACGGGCTGAGCGGTCGTATCAGACCTTCTGCTTCCTTTGGGCCCTTGCTAGGTTCCCCCTAGCCAAGCCCATGAGCTCCACGAGCTTTTCCCGGAAAGTCAGTACATACTCCACCACTGATTCTCCATTGGGAGAGGTCTTCCCCTCCCTCTCGGCCCTCATCAAGTCCAGGGGACCCCTCACCCTCCTTCCGTACAGCAACTCGAACGGGGAGAACCCTGTGGATTCCTGGGGCACTTCCCTATATGCGAACAGCAGGTGGGGTAAATACTTGTCCCAGTCCTGCGGGTGCTGGTCCATAAAGGTTTTCAGCATCCTCTTTAGGGTCCCATTGAACCTCTCCACCAGCCTGTTGGACTGAGGGTGGTAGGCTGAGGCCCAGGTGTGTCGGACCCCACACTTCTCCCACAAGCACTGGAGCAGGGTTGACATGAAGTTAGACCCCTGGTCTGTAAGGACCTCCTTGGGGAACCCCACTCTGCTGAAGATGGTCAGCAGCGCGTCTGCCACGGTGTCTGCCTCAATAGAGGACAAGGCCACCGCCTCGGGGTAGCGCGTAGCAAAATCTACCACCACCAGGATGTATTTCTTCCCTGACCGGGTCACCCTGCTGAAGGGCCCCACTATGTCCACGGCCACCTTCTGGAAAGGCTCCTCTATGATAGGCAAAGGTCTCAGCAGGGCTTTACACTTATCCCTTCCCACCCTCTGGCAGGAGTCACAGGTCCTGCAATACTGTTGGACCGCGTCAAAGACCCCGGGCCAGTAAAAGTTCTGCAGCAGCCTCTGCCTGGGGCGCCGGATGCCCTGATGCCCCGAAAGGGGGATATCGTGGGCCAAGAACAACAGTTTGTGGCGGTACCTCTGGGGAACCACCAGCTGCCTCCCGACTTTCCAAGATTCAGTTCGCCCTGAACCAGTCCATTCCCGGTACAGGAATCCCCTCTCCCACAGGAATCGCTCCCGGCAGTCCTCCCCCTGGGATCCTGCACTGTCGTGGCTAGCCAGGGCCCTCAGTTTCTCCAAGGAGGGATCCACCTGCAGCTCCGTTTGGAATTCAGCTGCTGGGTCTGAGGATACAGCCCTAGCTGGTGGCGCCTCAGTTTCCCCACCCTGGGACGGAGGCTCCAGCCCAGCCCTGTCGAGCCCTACCCTCGGCGCTTCAGCCCCCCCCTCGGGAGGTCCCGCGCCCCTCGCTGGCTCTGGCTCCGGCTCCGGGTAAGGACCAGGGCGCTATGAGTGCCATCCGGCCAGTTCTCCAAGTCATTACCCATTAGCACCTCGGTAGGCAGGTGGTCGTGCACCCCGACCTCTTTGGGTCCCTCCTTAGCCCCCCATTTCAGGTGTATCCTTGCTACAGGCACCTTGACGGGGGGCCCAAACACTCCCCTCAGGGTCAGGTAGGCATCGGGCACTAGCTGGTCTGGGTCCACCACCTTGGACCGCTCCAGCGTCACCTCTGCACCCGTGTCCCAGAACCCCTGGACGCGTCTTCCCACCACCTCAATGGGGATGATGTGGCGATTGGCCCCCGGGGCCTGTCCCACGCTCACCCGGCGGATTGGGTACGGGTGCTCTGGACCTGGGGCCCCGCCTTCCCCTCCTGGCCTGGCGGTCCCCTCCCCCTGGCACAGCCCTCTCGACTGCAGCCCCTGGGCCCGGCGGTGCCCCCTCTCGGTGGGCTTCCACCCAGTTAACACCCCGCAGGTTCTGCTTGGCTGCCATTTCCTTCATCTTCAGGCACTGTGCCATCTTGTGCCCCTTTTGGCCACAGTAATTACATCTCAGGTCCCTCAAGTCCCACGAGGGGGGTCGCCCCGCCCCGGCATTCCCGGGCACCCCTGAGTTGGGCTTCCTGGAGTCCCACCTTTGAGAGGTCTCTGGATGACTCCCCTTATGAGTCCCTGATGTGGGTCTCCCCCCTGCCCCCGATCTACTGTCCACGAACTCATCTGCCAGCGCCCCTGCACGGCGCAGATCTTTGGGCTTCCGGTCCACTAGCCACATCTTAAGGTCCGGAGGGCAGATGTCTTACAGCTGCTCCAACCCCACCAGGTTATACACGTCCTCTGCAGTAGTGGCCCCTGCGCCCTTCCCCCACTTGCGGAGATATTCCCCCAGCAGGTTGGTGACCTCCTTGTAAGAGACACCTGAGGCCTTGCGCACACCCCGGAACCGTTTCCTGTATGCCTTGGGGGTCAGTTCAAACTTCAGCAGCAAAGCCTGTTTGAACAGGTCGTAGTCCCCCGTCTCAACACCATCCATTTGGCTGAACGCCTGTATGGCTTTGGGACCCAGCAGGGGGGTCAGACAGTGAAGCCTGTCTGCGGGGTCAATCTGGTTCAGTTCACAAGCCTTCTCAAAGGCTGTGAGGTAGGCATCAATATCCCCCCCTCCTCGAACTAGGGCAGCAGTTTGATGTCTAGATTCCCCACACCACTGGCATCTCGGGGCCCTTCCTCACTTACCCCCCGGCAGGCCCTCTTGACCCGTCTCTCCTCCAACTCCAACTCGTGCTTCCGCTGTTCTACACGGTCCGCTCGTTCTCTCTCTCTGTCCACCAGCCTCCGCTCCTCTAGCTCCAGCTCCTTTACTTTCAGCTGCAGCTCCAATCTCCGCAGCTCCTCTAGGGAGGAACCTGACTGGGGTCTCCCTGTACTGACCGGGGAGTCAGGTCTGACCCACTCCCGGTCGCTATACAGACTGCCCCCACGGCTACTCCCCGGCTCTCTGGGCACCCCGGGAGCCCCCCTGGGGTCTGGAGCCTGCGCCTCAGACGGGTCATTCTCTACAAGCTGAGCAATCAGCCGCTCCTTAGTGAGCCTCCCCACGCTCAGCCCCCTCTCCCTGCACAGACGTGCCAGGTCGCTCTTACGGAGCTGGTTCTAGGCCATTTCCAGGCTGCTTCCGTTCAATACCCTCGTTCTATCGCTGGCCACCACTCACTGCAAAGAGCCGGCGCTCGCAGCCCACGTCTACAGGGTGCATCCACGAAACATCCCACTTCTAACACCACGTTGTCACGGACTCACAGATCGTGCCCACTCTTGGCCCCGTGCGGTCCGTGGGGGGGTGCCCCTGTCAGTGCGACAGCCCTTCTCGGGGGTCCACTCTCTCTCGGGGTCAGGCCCCTCCACCTCCTGGAGCCGCACCTCACTGAGCCTTAGCATGTCTGTCTTTTCCCTTGGGCCCCCTCAGGGAGTCCAATCGCTCTGGACCCCCGGGGCCTCCACCCCCGAAGGGGTTGACGCAACCCTGTTCTCTAGACCGGAGTGACACTCAGCCAGCATAAAACAGGAGGGTTTATTGAGAGTTGAACACAGCACAGGAAACTCTCTGACCCTCAGGCCTGGCCTCCCTCAACCCAGCACATCCCAGTCTCTCTGCATCCAGGTGGGCTCTGCCTGCTCCCTCTCTCCAGCCCCGAGCCCCCCTGCTTCCCAGCTGGGCATCTGAGATCACCGGCCTCAAGCCCGGCCTCTGTCCATTGTCTTCTCTCCAGGTAACAGGGTCGTAAACCGGGGCCTCGTCTCCTCGCTTCTGTCCTCTGGCTGGAACCAGCTGGTCAGGTCACTGGCTCCTCACTCTGCAGCCCATTGTCCTCCCACTGGCCAGAACTGGCTGCGTCTCCTGCGTCGCCAGGTCACCGGTCGCTGGGGTATCCATCCTCCCGGCCATCGGCCGGATCCCCAAGTCCTCTCTCCGGTCCTCTGCAAAACACACTCCCTCTCCCCTCACCTCGTTAAACCAGTAACACCCAGGGAAACTGAGTCCCACCCCCTCTGCATGCAAACCATTGAAACTCCACAGAAAACAAGAAAACCCCCCACTTTGTCACACAGACACACACAGACAGCCGTGGGTGCGCACACAGTGACACAGACAGCTGTGGTGCGCGCACAGCGACACACACACACACACACAGCCGTGGGTGCGCACACAGTGACACAGACACACACAGACGGCTGTGGTGCGCGCACAGCGACACAAGCACACACACACAGCCGTGGGTGCACACACAGCGACACAGACACACACAGACGGCTGTGGTGCGCGCACAGCGACACAGACACATATAGACGGCTGTGGTGCGCGCACAGTGACAGAAACACACACACACACAGCCGTGGGTGCACGCACAGCGACACAGACACACACAGACGGCTGTGGTGCGCGCACAGTGACACAAACACACACACACAGCCGTGGGTGCGCACACAGTGACACAGACACACACAGACGGCTGTGGTGCGCGCACAGTGACAGAAACACACACACACACAGCCGTGGGTGCACGCACAGCGACACAGACACACACAGACGGCTGTGGTGCGCGCACAGTGACAGAAACACACACACACACAGCCGTGGGTGCGCACACAGCGACACAGACACACAGCCGTGGGTGCGCGCACAGCGACACAGACACACACACACACAGCTGTGGGTGTGCGTGCACCCCCCCACACACCCATCAGTTTCGGTCAGCACCAGCTCCAGTGGCACCTGGCTGTCCCGGTCCCTGGCCCTGCGCTGTGGGGGCCCGGGCACTGGCAGGTGTGGCATAGCTGATTGGTGGAGGCCTGTGACAGCTGAGCTAACTCAGCCAATCAGTGGTCCAGGTGCTCTGGGTAGGGCAGGTGCCTCTGCTGGCCTGAGGGGGGGCGGGGTTGCGCATGCAGAGCCCCCACCACCGGGAGCGACTCCAGGCACCAGCGCTCCAAACGTGTGTCTGGGGCGGCAAGCCGCAGGGGGGGGCCTGCCTGTCACCGTGAGGGCGGCAGTCAGGCAGCCTTCGGCGGTATGCCTGCGGGAGGTCCGCCGGTCCCGCGGCTTCGGCGGCAATTCGGCAGCGGGTACGCCAAAGGTGCGGGACCGGCGGACCTCCCGCAGGCATGCTGCTGAATCCGCGGGACTGGAGACCTCCCCCAGGCATGCCGCCGAAGGCAGCCTGTCTGCCGTGCTTGGGGCGGCAAAATACATAGAGCCGCCCCTGCCCACCACCCAGTGCTTGAAGCTCAGCCTGAGGTGCCTCCTGTGCCAGGGTCTGGGCATGCCCTGAGGGGCGGGGCAGCCAGCCCAGGTCATTAGCCCAGTGCTTCCCTGAGCCCAGGTCCTGCCCCTTCAGCTGCTGCAGCCGCCAGGTGGCTAGGCCAAGCCAGCCGGGCAGGCCCTGTGTCTGCCCCATCCCCTCGGTCTCCGGTGGGCCCAGCCATGGTGCTAGGGTGACCAGACAGACAGTGTGAACAATCGGGACGGGGGGGTGGGGGGTAATAGGCATCCATTTAAAAAAACCCCAAATATCGGGACTGTCCCTATAAAATCGGGCCATCTGGTCCCCTAGATGGTGCCTGCTGAGCCGTGCCCGGAGCTGGGTCTGGTTTCCGCCTTGACAGCCACGTCCCTGCAGACATGGAGTTCCTGGAGGTGCTGACGGAGCACCTGGACCGGGTCATGCTGGTGCGCGGCGGGGGCCGGGAAGTCATCACCATCTACTCCTGAAACGCCAACTGCTGAGCTGAAGAAGTTTTTTTGCACCCTGAGAGACCCCCACCGACCTCTTTGCACCTGGCTCCGGGGGGGGCAGGAGGGTGGTTCTGCTTGTGCTTGGTGCTCAGAAACTTCACCACGCCCCCCCCACTCGCTCCATTCGAACTGCAGCCCCGGATACTCCAGGAGCAACCAGCACCAGCGCCGCTGTTCCTCATCGCGCCAGCACAGCCCTGCGGTGGGTGTTTATATATAAATAGAGACAGTAGCTCTGAGCCTGAGCCCCAGGGCCTGGAGCGTTACCACCACCGCTGGCCTCCGTGTGGGGCAGGAAGGGGGGCTGGCCAGGCTCTCAGTCAGTGCTTCCGCGGAGCCCCCGGATGGCTGGCGTGGGTGCCTTGGCCCCTTAGGACTAGGCTCCCTCCCCTCGCTCTGCTATAGTTGGACACATGGAGGTTTGTGGGACACGTTTGCTGCCCTCTCCCGCCTGCTGACGTGTCCTTTGGAACCCGTTCGCCTGGGCAAGGCCACCCACATGCTCGCCTCGCCCCACCGCTCCCAGGCGCCTGCAGTGCCAGCCACAGGCCTCTCGCCAAGGTGGGCTCAGCAAAGCGCAGCCCCTCCTGCTGCCCATCCCTGGAAACCACAGCCACACTCTGCGGCCCCCCTAGTGCTGGTTTGGACAGGTGAGTGCTGCAGGGCTGGGCAGGGAGGAGGCAGGTCCTGCAGCGCGTCGGAGCGAAGGACAGCGCCACGCTGCCGTTGTCGTGAGGTGCCCTGGATCCACCGGCTGCGTGAGAGGGGCCTGGCCTGGCCAGGGGCTGCATCCCGACAGGGGGCAGGGGGAGTGTCACTGGGGACATGGACAAAGTTTTTCTCCTCCCCCCACCCCCCGCTCAGCACAGGCCCACGTGGCTGCACCACCCTGACTCACCTGCTCCAGGGTGTGGGGCCTGAGCTGGGCTGGGGCAGCGCGCTCACTGCATGCTGTTCGCACGCGTTGCACAGCCCTGGGAACGCAGGGGCGCACGTCTGGCTAGTGCCATGCACAGCCACGCCGCACAGCAGCTCCAGGCGGGAGGCCTGTGTCCCTCCCCCCACACCATGCATGGGACCGGGCGTGAGCCCAGCGCCCACGGCATGGGCATGAACAGCCTCCCTGTGACCCTCCTGCAGCCTTGTGCCCCCTGCGTCCCCTCCCCCATGGCAACCTCCTCCAAGCCATGTTGCTGCTTTAGGGGCTGCTGGGTAAAGACCATAGGTATTCAAAGTTTATAAATATGCAAATCAGCTCAATCTCACCCCCCCACCCCAGCCCACCCCTGTACCAGCAGCAGGTCACTGACAGTCCCCGTCTGGGATGCAGCCTCCCCAGGTCACATGGGCCCATGAGCAGCTCTGCCCATGGCTGTGGGCTTGTTTAGACATGTCAAACCTTGGTCCCAGTCCCTCCTCCCCCCTCAGCATCTCTCACTTTACTGAGAAACTGAGGTGCTTTTAACCAATGTGAATAGTTCTAGGAACCACAGCGGACGTGGAGGCCGGGAGGGCAGAGGGCTCGCCCAGCCTGGGCGCCTGCCCTGCTGTATATAATGTACATAATACTGTATGTGTATTTTTAAAGTGATCATATTTATGTTCCTAGCCCCAGATGAAGTCTATATCTAGAGATCTATATCTATGCTGAGAGATGCAAGGAGTCGCTAGCGCCAGTGAATTCTGGCTCCGGCTTTTAGGCTCAGTCTGGGGCCCAGGCCCATGAGCTCCAAGAGGTTTTGCTGAGGCTGCTCCCCCGGAGAGGGCGGCTTTTCCTCGTCGTTCACATGCGGGGGGGTGAAGGCTGCAGCATCTCTGGCCTATAGCGCATCCCATGGGGAAGGCCAGCTCAGGGGGTCATTCTCTTTGAATTTTGCTGCTTAGTCTTTTCAGGGAAAAGAAGTTACAGAATTTTCTGAACTTGTTTCACAGCAGATTTGAGCTTCCAATCTGAGTGCAGCCTGCTCCGGCGGGCCTTCTCCGTGCTGCGCCGGCCTCTCCCCCAGCCGAGAGGGAGCAGCTTTACTGCTCAGACGTGTGGCCCAGAGCTGAGCCCCAGACCCACCTCTTAGTCTCCATTGCAGCCCTGGGAATGGGCCCGTGCCGATTGCCACGGGGGCAGCCCTGTGCCTTCTGCAGGTGGAAGATGGTTCAGAGGCCCATGGCTTGATGCCAGTAAAGGGCTAACGTCTTGTACAATGACTCCCCTTGGAGAAGGCAGCTGGGCCCCTTCTCACAGACAGCGCTGGCTCCCCGTAGGCCCCCTTCCTTTCCTATCCTGCTGCCCTTGCTCAATGCGCTCTAGGGAAGAGCATCCAGTGCCCAGCGCTCCCTGGCAATAGGCTCAAGCCTCTGGGCGTGAATGCCCCCGGCAGCTGCTCCCACAGAGGTGCCAGCCCTCAACTTCCTTCCCACTGAAGCTGCGACAGAGGGAACAAGGTCTTCTGTGGGCACCTGCCCTAAATCCTCCTCCAGTGGGCCCTTGGCATCACGCCCCAGCACTGGCCCCATGGGGAATGAGGGGAGGGGCACTGGAGCAGGAAGTGATTTGGGCTGAAGCTCCCTGCTCACAATCCAGCATCTGCTCGCCTAGGCCAGGTTTGGTGTTGGACTAGCCCTCACATCTGCATTTGTTGCTATGCCCCTTGAGCACCGGCTCCCCCCCCCCCCCCGCCCCCCAGCAGCAGTTCCGGCTCATCCCCAGTGGCAGCCACACTGCTTGGGAAAATGCAGCTCTGCGTAAGGCAGCATTATTCTGTGCAGCAGCCCCAGCTTCAACCCCTGGCAGAGGATGTGTGCCTGCTGCTGTGCCCACGCGCTGTTAATGGGGAATCGAGGCCAAGGTGAAGCCGAACTATTCCCAGAGCACGAGCACTGGGCCCAGCTCCTGGCTGGAAGGGGGTGATGCAGGAGCCCGGCCCAACCCTGGACAATTACTGACCAGCAGCTCTGCTGAGTGCTTCAGCCCCAAGGACGCTGCATTTAAATGAACAGGCAGGTGTCTGCTTGGAGGAGGGTTTCCTTAAGCTTGGGTCAGGGGCTCATGGCTGCTTCTCACCGCAAGAGCTTGGGCTAGTTAGTGGCTGCTGTGAGAAAACCCCATAAGCCAGGCCCACGGCTTGGTTCTCAAAGCATTCAGTAGCAGCAAGGTTCCCAAGAGCACAGCCTGAGCCCAGGGCTGGAAGTCATAGATGTTACTTGCAAAACTCTCCTTTGGCTTTTGCTGCTGCCTGCAGGCCCCCAAGCTGCCCCCCAGCCCGCCTTCCTCTCCTTTCCATCCCCAGTGCTGTCCCCCCTCCCTCAGCGCAGATGATCTTCAGTCCTGGCTCTTTCCCTTTAATCAGGACTGAACAGTTCTTGTCTCATGATTCCTCTAGCACTAACCGCCGGCAGCACTGAGCTCACCCGTGGGCATGTCACACCCTGCCCCCATCCCTGCATTGCCTTGTGGCATTGGAAACCCTAGTGCAGACAGGCTGCCGGCACCCTTTTAAGCAAAGCATCCATTAGACCCACTCAGAGCAGGGCTACATCCACTGCTCATAACAGCAATGGCAGCCAGGGCCCTCTCCCTCCCTCACCCTGGAAAGCCGTCACCCCACCAGTGCTGGGGGGTAGCACACAGTCCCCTTGGCAAGTGACCCCCTTGAGACAGTGAACGGCGAAGGAGCCCCCATCCCCGGCCCTGGCGCAGCAAGACCAGTGCTACAGCTCTGAACACACATGTGCATTGTTGCCTCTCAAAAGCACTGCCTGGCCAAACTCCTCGGGGGCAAGCAGAGGGTGCTGGTTTCCTCAGCACGTCCCCCATGCCCGGGGCTGGAGAGAGCACTGCATGTTAGTTTACAAACCCAGCTCTGCCCCTGCACGTTTGGCCTCTGTGAGTGTGCAGCTCCCTCTGGAGCACCCTTCCACTGTTCTGTCTTGGTAAAGATACAGTGTCCTGTGGTAGAAACCTGAGTCTCTTTCTGGCACATGTGGAGACAGTTCAGGGTTTTCAGAGCGGGCAGGAAGGTCTTGACCCATGAGGCTTGTTTTACAGAGAGCCCTTGTATGCAGCTGCAAGGATGAGTACAGCCCCTCCCCCTCCAGCAGAGCAGGCACTCTGGGTGCAAGGCTCGGCCCCCTGCTCAGGGAACCACTCTAATTACTCTAGCCAGAGCAGAGGAAAGCTCTTTAGTTCCTCACAAGTTAAAACGGGGGCAACCTCCACTCCCCAGCCCGCTACCTGGCCTCCCAGTGCAAGCCGGTGGGTGAGGCCCAGTCCAAGCATTCCCTGGTCCAGGTTACAAACCCTTTGAGAGCATGTTTACAGATGTAGGCAGAGGCTGCACTGGGCAATGGTGTTCATCCTTCCTGCGGTTCAGGTGACTATGGATACTGCTTAGGGTACAATAGTTGCACTATAAGAGTCAAGGCTCTCCACTGCATAGCAGGATTGACACGTGGAAGGATCCAGAGGTTTGAGGTTTTGTTGGTTGCAAAACACTTTTCTGTGCTACATGTGCAATATATTTGTTATGAATGTTACCACAACAAAGTCAATTCATTAAATAAACTTTATAGTCACTGTACCTAGATGTTTTACATCCATTCCAATGACTTTTATTCCAAGTGCAATATTTCAATAGACATGTAGTGACCTAGTATGCTTTGTGTTTTAAAGAATCTGTGTGCAGAGCAATGCAAAGAAGTTTAAACTCTGTAAATAAAATAGGTTGCAAACCAAAAGAAAAGAGTAATAGGCTTGCATTTAATTTCTGTGCCAGTGTTTCAGTATTCTGTATTGGGCCGCCTCAATATCGCCCCCCTGTGTTCTCTGTGGATATTAACAGAGGAGTGGCTCCTCACTTGTTGAATGCTCCCATTAATGCTTTACAGCTTTTATTGTATTAATTTTTTAGACTCCTGTCTGCACAAAATGCAATAAAATGATTTTATTACACCCTTCACCACTTGTAGTGGGGAATTTCCACTTGTTTGTGGGTGCTGCAGCACATGACCAACACTTCACTAGCTTTCCATTTGGCAGCTGCATGCCTGGTAGCAGGAACCAGAGGGGCTCGCAGGAACAGCAGCCTGGAGAGAGAACTTTTGGACATTTGAAATGAGACTCACTGGTATCACTAGCCTCCCATCTTCCAATGCCCTCTGTTCAGGTCCCAAGCAGTGCACTGGGGGCCTCCAGACTGCTGACACACCCATTCATACTCTGCTGAGAAGTGGGCACAGACCAATGGTTTCTACAGATTGGCAATGTGAATTCAGGAGTTCACAAGGATGGTGTGAGGATAAATGCTTGAAAAGCACTTTGAAGTCCTAAGTAGGAGAATTGAGACAAGCCCATAACCTCCCATGCCCCATGCAATAGGATTACAGAGTCAGGTGCAAGAAAGGGCTTTCACACTTTCTCACTGGCATCTGGCACTGGCCAGTGTCTGCAGGCTTGTCGATGCAGAGGAAAAAGCCCAGAAAGCTCCCTGTGTGGATATTGTTATTCCATGCTAATAGTGCATCAAGCTACATTACAGAAAGGCACTCAGTGCAGAATAAGATCATCCACCTGAGAACAAGTGAGGAATAGCTATTGGTTTTCAGTCTACACCCTCACTAGCTTCCCTGTGAATTCCCCATGTAGACAAGCCATAAAGCAGGTTAACTGAGGAAACAGACCACTGGCAACTCCTAGGGAAGATCTATTTCAATTTAATGCTCAAGCTGGTTAGTGTCAAACACGCAACATCATATTTTTTCCTGCCAATTTTATTAAAAAGTAATGTCCTCTTGTTAACAGCACAGAAAGAAAAACGCTCCAGAACACAAACCATTCAGGACAGAGAGAGTTGCTGCTCCAGGAACTTTGTTTTCTAAACAGTTTCTTCCTGCCCTCCCCCAGGAAGCCCCAGAGGCTTTAAAGAGGCTATGCATTCCCTTTTGCACTAGATATGATCTAGCCAGAGAAGCCACATGCCCTAACAACACGCATCACTGGTTAAAAACTGGATCAGGAATCTCCGCCTGATTTTCCACAAAAGCATCCAGTGCTGCTACTAAAATGTTTGGAAACTTATAAAAAACATAGGAGCCCTCTCAGCACTGCCTCCCCGACCTGCGACAGAACCCAACCTAACCAGCAATAAAATGGAGTCTGCAAAGCTCCAGCAGGGCGTAGAGACCCCACCCCCCACCAGGGAGTCTGCTGTACCCAATTCTGGGAGGGGGAGCTGCACACAGACTAGGGCTTCTGTGGTTGGGCTGTTGATAAAGTTACAGTAGTCAACTGCCCCACACCAAACAAAAACTTGTGTCACATGTAATAAACTGCTTGTAAACTTGGCTGCTGAGTCCAGGAGAATTGACAGAGTCTTTTAGTTCCCTATCCTGGCCTGAGTAGGAAGTTTTGGTGTTTGGATTTGCCACTGTACCCAGAACAAAAGCTGGAAAGCTCCTCACTCCTGGGTATGGCAAGCAGATCCTTGCTGGCCTCACTAAGCCAGGAAGCCTTAGTCCCTGCTGTGGGAGTTCCACACTGCACTCACTGCCCAGCTTTACCTGGGGGATCAAGTCTTGCTCATGCTCCCTGAGTTTAGCTGCTGCAGCACCACCAGGGAGCTCTCCCCATATCTGGCTCATATGGTTTGTTTTTTTTAAACCACACACAAATACCGCCCACCCAAACCTCTGAGGAAGGTCTAACCACTAGCCACCCAATCCAGAACCATCCTAGAGTTCACACCCCTGCAAGAGATGCTTGTAAGGGGGAGGGGAATCAGTCTCAGACAAACCCAGTTCAAGAAGCCACTTTGTTCTGATAAGCTCCTTGTGAAATTCTCTCCAGACTTGACTACAGACTGCAGGCATGGTGTAACATGCTGTGCAAACATTACTTGTAGTGGCAACCACCAAGAGCGGGAAACGCAGGTGGGCTGGAATAGCAGCAACTTCCATCGAGGCCAAAATTCAACTACCCACAGAAGCTTCTGAACTCCTTTGTCGCTGACAGAGCAGAGCTCGTCTCCAAAGCCAGCTAACCCAAACCAAGGGGAAGAGGGGCACTAGCAACACACTCAACAGCAATCCTACTGGAGTGAGTGCTCTAGCCACTGCAGAGGCAGAAGTGGCCTAGGGACAGCAAAGGACCCAGAGAGGGAGAGGACATGCATCTTCAAGGGCATTTGCCCTGGGTCTAGGACAAAAGACTCAAAACAGCTACGAGTATGGTAATGGCGAAGGGAAGGGAAATTGGCTCTGCAGCTAGATGTTAATAGTGTCGCTGGTAGGAGCCCATGGGTTGCGGGGCTGGGGGTCCTGCTCGCCCCTGGGCCACTGTCTGGCTCACCAGATGGGAGAGCGCAGGGCCACTCTGGATTAGGGTGTCCAAGGCTTTCTGCACACTGGGGTTATCAAAGTTGATACCTGAAGAGGATACGGGCCTTTGAACAGCTATGTTGCTAGGGGTAGGCAGACGATTTTGGTGCTGACCATAATGTACCTGGGCTGGCTGAGATGCTCCAGGTCTTGGGCCGGTGTTCCTTGTGGAGCCTGGGAGGGCAGGAAGCTGTGGACCAGGGACCTGTGTTCTCTGCTGAGACTGGTTTAAGCTTGCAGCACTGAGCTGCACTGCCCGAGCTTGATTGCTGGCTACATTCGCATAGTTTTGGTTCTGAGTGCCACCTGAAGCGGCTGTGGAAGCTGCAGAGCTGCTGTTTGCTACAGCAGCTGCTGCCGCTGCAGCCGCAGCCCCACTGTTGAAGAGGCTGAGGATTTTTGCCTGCAGCTCCTGTTGGGGATTAGTGGAAGACACTGGAGCAGAGGTGGCAGAGACCAGGGGCTGAGTGCTCTGATGAGTTTGAGAGCTTGGAAGGCTGGCCTGGCTGGTCATAGACGATCCCGAAGGCGCCCCGAGAGACTGTCTTGACAATGGAGCTGGAAAGAGAAAAGAAAATGGTGAATTCTCTGCAGGCCCATCTGAACAGGCTGTGATGAAGTGGGACTGTTCTTAATGTTTCCCCTAATACTGGGTGGGTGCCTCAGTTTCCCCTATGCATTCCCCTGTGCATTTCTTAAGCCTCTAGGTGATGGGATAAAGGCCAGTGTGCATAAATCACTGACCCTCCAGTGTGCATAAATCAACGACCCTCTGTCTCAGAGGGTCGGTGATTTATGCACACTGGCCTTTATTCCACCACCTAGAGGCTTAAGAAATGCACAGGGGAATGCATAGGGGAAACCGAGGCACCCACACAGTATTAGGGGAAACATTAAGAACAGTCCCACTTCGTCACACAGGCATCCTAAAGGAGCCCCGAGGGGTATAGTTACCGAGCCACGCAAGTCAACTACTGCCCTTTCCTCTAAACGGGTGGGACTGAACTACTCTGGGTGAGTGGGATGGAAGCAGAACACAGGCCATGTCACTTACAGAACCATCTCCATTCACATGACAAGTCTATTCAGCTGGTGTATCCCTGCAATCTCACAGAGAGAATCTAACACCCCAGGGAGAGCCCTGAATGATCAGGACAGCCTCAATACTCTAAGGCAGTAGTTCCCAAACTTTAACAACCTGTGAACCCCTTTCAATAAAATGTCAAGTCTCGCGAACCCCCTCCTAAAAATGAATATTTCCAGGTATTTTCTCCTTTACCTGAGTATAAATTATAAAAGCAGTGATCTTGGAAATATAAAATTTGTTTTTATGACATGCTTATTACACACTATTATTAATTATTATTTATCATTACAGTATTTTTATTACATTATGAAAATGGCAACATTCTTCCAAGATCTCACTTTCGTAGCTTGTATCACTTTGAATAAGCCTGTTATAAAACAAGGCTCCTATGTTTCATCAAGGAGTATCAGATGTGAAACAGCATGAAGATATTTAAGAAGCCGACTCAAGGAGTTCCTCCTACACGAGCATTCGGGGCTTGAGCAGTCCAGGCAAACAACGCACATTACAACAAAGCTTAAACTTGTTCTTCATAATAATTTAAAAAACACCACTAGCTGCCTATTAAATTTTTAAAACAGCAAAAAATATCCACCTCCCTTTCCATTTCTTACAAGGAGTCTTGAAGTTTAAATCTCAGTGTAATAGATAGGCTTGCTTTGATCTGCTTAGCTCTTGGAAGTCCAGGGGCTCCGGGCTGCTGGTCCCTTGCTGCCCGGGGTTCCTAGGGACAGCTCTGTCCACCATTAGGGAATTTTTCCCTGAGAACCCCCTGTAACATTTCATGAACCCAACCCCCGTTTGGGAACCACTGCTCTAAGGCTATGTCTATGCCGAGAGCATTCTACTGCTAAGGGAGAGCTGGCATGTCATACTGGCAACGCACTCCTCATGTGGGCGCAGCTGTACCATCAAAGCTGTGCTTTCTGCCACTGTCGTAAAGCCACCTCCCACAAGCAAAACAAGTTACACAGGGAACAGCGCAGTTTTGCCAGTGTAACTGTGCCCACATTAGAGGTTTCTGCTGGCGTAGCTGTCCTTCAGAAATCACACCTTCACCCCCCGCCCAACCAACAGTTGAACCAGCAAAGTCTGGTAGCGTAGACATGGACTAACAGACATCTCTGCCTCAAAGGCCTGTTAAGGTACATAGCATTGGAGTGAACCTGACAGATAACTTACCCTGCAGAGAGTCAGTACTTCCTCTAAGTAGTCGTTCCTTCCGGTCTCTCAGGTAATTGATGATTTTATCGGTCTCTTCAGCAGTTAGATAGCGGTTGTCTGCCAGCAGGTTCAAGAGAGTCTGGATTCCTGGCGGATGGCCCCCTCTGACACCTTCCTCTATGGGTGGTGGGCGTTCGCGTTCCTGCAGAATTGCTTCATCTGCCATCTTGGCAGCCTGTCTGGCTATTTCTTCACGCTCCTTCTCTCGGGTCTCTGTCTTGTAGCGTTCATAATTCCTTGCCACAAGCACCATGGCATCAGCTTGGGGCATGTTGCGATGTTCTGCACAAAGAGAGGCTTTAACTATTTGGACCCCACTGATAGTAAGTGCAAATATTAGGTGCTCCTTCTGCTGACCTGGATCAGCAGATCAGAGTGAACAGGCAGGAGCAACTCTTAGTATCCAAGCTTGGGCTTGGAACATTTTCCAGCACCACTAACTACAGAAGTGGTTCTCAACCAGGGTAATACCTTTCATATTAGCCTGTTTAGGTGTTTGATACACAAGATGATCTTCCTCAAAACTCCCCTATTGGTAGGAAGAAAGCAGCTCTCTTTCTTACATTGCATACAAATACACCTAACCACTACCAGGGGACGGTCTCTGCTACTTCGCCCCTAGCTCGCCTGAATAGCCCCAGTACCTGCCTCTCTTCTGCTGCTGCTCAGAGCTTTCCCAAACAGCAGAATATCACTCACCTGATTCTTCTCAACTTCCTTGCTGCCACAGATTCTAATAGAAACAGTGGGAAAAGCCACACTTGTGAATTTCACTCTGCTGATTCCAGGCAAAGCTCTGATCAGCAGCAGTACTGGAGCAATAAGCAGCAAAAAAAAAAAAAAAAAAAAAAAAAAGTCTTTTGAGCCACATGATACATCATAAAACAACAGAGCACAAGCCCGACTGTTTCCTTTGGGGGCACCTTTAAGGAGGTTGTGGCCATTCATTCTGTCTCACAAGAAGAAAGGTGAATGGACCAGGGCATAGATCTAAGAATTGGCGCACACTCTGAATAATACTTGCAGAGAAGGACTTCAGCATCTAAAGAAAAGCTGCCCAGAGCTTCACACCAGAAATACTGGGATTTGCAGACAGAGCACGGAGCCATGCTGCTCTTTTCCCTCACAGTGGGAAATCTGGGTTCACTTCAACATTGTTTCATACAGGCATTCGGTCATTAATAGCTATTTATGTCACAGCAAGGAAGTGTTCTGTCTTGTGTGGTTTTCTGCTTGAGAGAAGAATCTGAGGCAGCACTGGAAGTGCTTCTAGCACTTCAGAGTGATCTGAACCAGCAGACCATTGTGGCCTCTGTACCTTGTGGTGTGCCAAACATGATGTTAACGGTGCAGGAGCGGTGAACTTGGTGCTGCTGGGTGATGACAATGGCAAAAGGAGACCCTCCTCTGCCCACGTCCTCCAGGGCCTGAGTCAGTGACATTTCTGTGTTGAGGAAGATCAGATCCACCACCATGCCCAGATCCCGCACCTTCCGCCCCACTGACTCGGCATACTCCCTACACAAAACAAAGGCAGTGCACGTTATAATATGCCAGCAATGTACAGAAACCCTCGTGTGTTCACTTCCATCACCTCCAGGCTCATTTTTTGCATCAGTTTAACTCTGTTCAAAACTGAATTTAAGTTAAACTGATGATGCAACTTCTGTATGTGCACAAGGCCTAGAGAGCAGAGGGCCCAGCAGCCTCCAGAAGAGCAGATACCGGGTCCAGATACATTCAGTGTCTTTGGACAACAGGAATTGGAAGCCTGTTGACGTCTGCATGCACCAAAAAACATATTAAGCGCAACCAAAAATAGGGAGTATGGGTCAATTACTGATCAGAGAGGAATTGGAATCTGCCTGTCTGGATTGTTCAAAAGAGGGCTGGTTTTGTAGATCTTCCCTTAGTCACTTCTTTTGAGCTAAAAGCATGACTACACAACTAATTTAGCATGAACCATTGATCAACAAGCTATAGAAAAGAACACAAATGCTTCAGAACCCAAGATTTACAATCCCGTCTCAGCCCTTCAGATTCATACATTTTAAGGCCAGGAGGGACCATTAGAACATCTTAGTCTGACATCCTGTACATCACAGGCTAGAGAATTTCACTCAGTTCCCCCTGTTCTGAGCCCAATAACTTGTATACAACTAAAGCATCTTCAAGAAAGGCATCCAGTCTTGAAAACATCAAGAGATGGAGAATCCACCATTTCCCTTGGGAGTTTGTTCCCACGGTTAATCACCCGTTAACAATTTGCGCCTTATTTCCAATTTGAATTAGTCTGGCTTCAACTTCCAGCCACTGGCTTTTGTTCTGCCCTTTAGTACTCAGTAATCAAGATACCTCTCACACTTCTTTTTGATAAGCTACACAGATCCAGCTCTTCATTGTAAGGCATTATCTCTAGCCCTCGAATCATTTCTGTCACTCTCTTCTGCTCCCTCTCTAATTTTTCAACATCTTTCTGACGATATGGACACCAGAGCTGGACGCAGTAGCCAGCATCAGTCCCCACCAATGCTGTACACAGAGGTCCCATCCCCTCCCAGTTCACTACTCCCGTTTATACAACCAAAGGTTGGCACTAGCTCTGAGACACACCGGGAGCACATGCTGGGTTGTTTGTCCATTAGCCCACCTAGAGTCGGGATGCAGTCTGTAGGTATGGCCTGTATTCTTTGTTCCTGTGTGTATGCCTCACATTTGGCTGTATTAAAACACATTTTTAAAACAAGCCCCCGGCTTACCAAGTGATGCAGTCTGCTCTGCCATCATTACTTACCATTCTGCCAATCTTTCCATAATCTGCAGAAATTTTATATTTACTTCCAGATCATTAACGAAAATGTCAGCTAGCATCAGGCCTACTACGGCTGCCTTCAGACCCCCACTAGAAACAGCCCCATTTGATTATGGTTACCCACTGACAAATACTTTTGGGGATCTGTCAGCCAGTTTTAAATCCATTTAATGTGTGCCCTTATTGCTACTGCATAGTGCTAATTTTTAATCAATAATTAATAATTCAATTAATAATGAAGAGAAGAGTAACCACAGGCCATTTCAGGTAGCCCTGTATCAATGAAGTACCAGGCTGTTACAGGAAGTGTGTGTGGGAAACCCAGAGTAATAGATTTTCAAGGCCAAAATACTTAGTTTTTCCCACCCCAACAAAAATAGAATATCTGCTGTCAAAAGAATTAAAGAAACTGATTGCAACACTCTTAAATGCTCAAAAGCTACTCTCCCGAATAGCAGCTACAATGGAAACTGCCCTGAAAATCCAGGGTAATTTTCATTCCAAAGCAAATAGCGTCCCTCTATTCAGAGGCTCACAACTGGTCATAGCAACTAGCTTCTTACTTTGTCTGCTTATTAACCACTATCACAGAACAGTCCACAGGCCTCTCTGAATCAAAGCGCCTCTTGATTTCCTCAAAGTACTGCCGGTATAGCTCCTCCCTGTGTCGCTCCTCGCGTTTCAGACGCTCTGAAAGAAAGCCAGCCATGGAAATGGAGGAAGTGAATAATGTCAATCTAGCCACTCAGAGTTAAATAAATAAATATATGGAGATATACCTATCTTATAGAACTGGAAGGGACCCTGAAAGGTCATCAAGTCCAGCCCCCTGCCTTCACTAGCAGGACCAAGTACTGATTTTGCCCAGGATCCCTAAGTGGCCCCCTGAAGGATTGAACTCACAACCCTGGGTTTAGCTGGCCAATGCTCAAACCACTGAGCTATCCCTGCCAGCCTGCCCAACCCCCACAGCAATCCACCATTTCAGAGGTAGATCTGCTGCACTACTCATTTCAGGGCTGGATGCAACCTTCCACCATCTTCAGGTGGTAGAATATGAAAACCTGCCTATAACAACACTATACTTGTTAAAAAAAATTGTATTGGAGGGGTGGGGCAGGGAGGAGACGAAAACTGACCTTCTGCACTCAAAGGGGCTCTGTCAAAGTGGTCTCTGTAACGATCATAATAAGGGTCATCCTTCCTCCGGTAATAGTCTTCCAGGCGAAGGAAACGGTCGTAAGCATCATCTCTTCTGCAAAGCAAACGATTCACAGCCTGTTGTATGTTCAGAAGTGAAAATTCCAGGCACCAACATCATCCCCTCATGCAACCCCAACTTTTCCCAACGTAATGCACGCGAACACTCTTCCAGGTTAATCATTAAAATACGTACCTGGCTATCCTCCAGATGGCCAAACTACCACAATCTGTATGAGGACCAACAGGCCCCAATTTAGTACCATCACCGCAAGAGAGGCAGCAAATCACTAGAGCTCCAATCCAGTAGTATAGATACCTGTACACAGGTTCCCGTGGCTCCCTCACATCCCGATATCGATCATACACAGGATCCCGTGGGTCACGCAGGTCTCGAATGTCCCGGGGCTCTCGCAGGTCTCTAGGATCTCTGATGTCCCGGGGCTCTCGCAGATCTCTAGGATCTCTGATGTCCCGGGGCTCTCGCAGATCTCTAGGGTCCCGGTGGTCTCTAGCATCTCTGGGATCACGTACATCTCTACCTCGAATATCTCGAGCGTCTCTGGAATCTCTGCCATTTCTACCATCCCTTGGCTCTCTTCGTGGGCTCCCCCGAATAGGGGAGCGATCACGTCTCGCATCTCGGCCATCCCCATACGCATATGGCTCTCTGAGGAAAGTACCAGGGAAATGCCATTAGACAAAAAGCACGAGCACTGTCAGCCCTAGACCTCTTACCTGGGGTGGCCACAGAAACCTTTCGCTCAGCAGCGGAATCCTCCCCTCCTATTCCCCATCAAAACAAAGGCAGCGAGACAGGTCCAAAGGGTTGTGTCAAGGCATTTTGAAAAGGTTTCTTATTCAAATGCCTTGCACAGCCCAGCAAGCTCCAGAAAACACTCTATCTGGACCACCACTAGAAGTGCAGGATGTTTGTGCAAGACAAAGGCAGGCAGCTAAGAAACCATCACTCAAAGATGTCAGGCATCACAGCCAGTGAGGAATTTTCAAGCAAAACATTTGTTTTTCAGACAACTGGTACACAGAACCCCAGGTGTCATGTCCTCCCATCCACTAGGACACTGTAGTTAAATGTCAAAGGGACCGTTTTAATTCATTGAATTGAAAAAGGAGAGCAGAATCCCTGAAACAATTACATCAATATTGTCACGTTTATGAAAATGTGTGTTGTGATCATGAAGACCATATGGCTGGATTCTGTACAGTGATGAGATGTTTCCTGAAGGAAATCAGTGTGACTGCATGATGCCCCATGTTAGGACAGTACTAACCGAGCCAGGCCTGTATCACCAGCAGGATCATGATTCCCAATGGTACCTGAATGTCTCCTCTCACTCAGGCTTTTAATTGTAGTACAGCAGCATGCCATCTTCAGTCAGAAGTACACAGAAAGAGAGGTGAAAGACTGCATGCTTCTTTTTTCCAAAATAGAATTTGTTTTCCAAATAATGCTCTGTTTTCCAGATCTAGCATAGCCTTCAATCCACTCTAAGCCATAAACATATAGTACGCCTTAGGAATGGAAGTGCTGAGCTTCAAGCAGAGCAGTATGTACTCTCACATGGCTAACATCTGCAGGACACTTACAACTGTGAGAAGAGAAACACTTGAAAGGAAGTATTTTATTGAGATTTTTAACCAACACTTCCAATTGCTAAATTCCCCTTGGCTAACTAGCCTAGCTCCTGAAGGAAGTACGGAACATGCTATTCATTACTATTGTTTCTTTCACAGCAAGACGAAGGCAAGTCCCTCCCGTAAGTTCTACATTGCTGACAATTTCATTTCGGAATCAGTTGGAGAGTGAGTATCATGATTAGCCAGCTAGAGGTTCAGGCTTCAATACCAAGTTGATAGATACCTACCAAACCCAGCTGATGATTACTTTCCTATGCCCCTCTTCTCTGAGCAGTGAGAAAGTTATGTGGATTCCATGTAATAACTTTGACCATTTGCATCCAAGGGATACACAGTATTCCCTGTGGTCTTTCTTTATAAGCCAGATACAGTGTGTATCCTGTAACATGAACTATTGTTTTACCCACAGGCAATATATACAGTGTTTTCCAGTGATCAGAATGTATCTGCACCAGGGATGCAGTCTCCCTGTGATATACGAGAAGATCCACCATATTTGAACATGATCTATAGTGTAACCATCCTCAATATCAGGGAAACAGTTTCCCCTCCTGCTTTACACTTTATACAGACAGGATATAAAGCATATCCTCACCAACAATGTGTAGTGTAATCACACACTAGATTAGGGATACACACAGTATTCCCCACTCATTCTGCAGTATAACTAGAGGAAATACATCCTGTATTCTCATCTGTAATCTGCAGTGAAACCAGAGCAGATACCACTGCATCCACCTGGAATTTACAGTACAGTCAGACACAGGGATAAAGAGTATCCCATATCCTGCTGTAAGCCATAGGGTAGAATACAATACAACAACCCAAGACTGCAATGTAATTGCATATGGTATTAATTCCCACTCTGTTTACCTAAACAGGTATACAGGCCACATCCATCCATTATCTGGAGTGAGACATCGTGAACAAGGATGCACAACAGCTGTTTGCCCTCGGTGATGCAAACACTCACACATAGCATCAGCTGCTGCTTGCTCAAACACTCCTGCTCACCTGATGCCCAAGGCATTGGCCTCTGCAAATCTGCTTGCACTCCTGTGGCATCAGCCTCCGCTCGCGCTCCTGCGGCGTTGCTTGATGCCCATAGCATCAGCCTCCGCAAATCTGCTGGCGCTACTGTGCCGTCGTCCGAACCCCAATGCCCAGCGGCATCGGCCTTGTGCTTGCACGCGCTCCTGAACCATTGCCCGAACCCCAATGCCCAGTGGCATCGGCCTTGTGCTTGCACGCGCTCCTGAACCATTGCCCGAACCCCAATGCCCAGTGGCATCGGCCTGTGTTCGTGTATGCTCCTGCGCCATCGCTTGAACCCCAATGCCCAACGGCATTGGCTTGTGCTCGCACACGCTGCTGTGGCATCACCCGTACCCTGATGCCCAGTGATTTCGGCCTCTGCTCTCACATGTTCCTGTAGCATTGCCCAATGCCCAGAGGCAGCGGCCTGCACTTGCATGCTCCTGCAATGTTGCCCGACGCCAAGTGGCAGCGGGCTCTATAAATCCACTTGTGCTCTGTAGTATAAATGCAGCAAATTTACAGTATATGTCTGCATTCTGTATCCCCAGACATTCAGGATTTACACGGGAAACCCCATACACTTCTTACTCCTTCTATGAGGTCCAGGAAGGAACGTATTCGCCCAAGATCTCTAGTGTAACTGAAGATTGTGATTGAGTGTGGTCAACACTAACAGGGACACACAGTATCTGCCGGGACACCCCTGTAACTGGACATAGCCATAAACAGTAGCCAGCTGTGGCCCACTGTATCTATGTACAGGAACATGGAATATCTACTGACACAGACACGATACAATTTGCAGTGTAGCTGTGAAACATGGATGCTTGAGACTGGTTACATGTAGTGTTCATACAGTTTCTCCCTATGTGTACACAGCTCTGTAGTATAGCCAGAGAAGAGCATACTGCGTCAGAATGTTACTGCAGTGTTCACCCACAATCCATAGTAAAACATGGATATTATTCAGGAGTCTCCTCCTGCAATGTAGTTAATTCATGTGTCTCTTCTCAATCTGCTGTGTGACTGCACAAGAAGAGTGACACACAGGGACTGTACACATTGGGCCTATTTATTGGGGGAGGGATGCGTGGGAAAAGTAGGCAGATGCCCAGTATCCCCAATGTAACTGTACAGAGAAGGATGACGGTATGATACAAGTGCACATGCAGAAAGGGAAGTTCTCTCCCTGTAGTGTGCGTTGTCTGCATAATCATTTTCCAGGCTCATGTCAGCACTGGAAGCCTTCGACATCAGAAGATGTAAAGTGCTGATATTCTCTGTCGCATAGCATGGCGAATGCTATATACCCATTGTATTCTCTATAGACGCCTTGTTTCCCTGACACTTAAGAGTCAGGAACAAACAGCAGTCGTTCCCCAACAAATTTCACACAACCTATGCTGCAAAATGCAGCATCCAGTTGTAGTCACAGCAGCAAACACAAGGTTTCCCTTGTGCCTCCTGAGCTGTTAGAACCAGCGAGGCCCTTCGCACATGGAAGGGATGGACACATTCTAACTGTTCACTTGAGTGTCTCCATTCTGTTGGGGAGGTGGTGGTGAGGGAAGAAAACTAGACATTTAGCAGAGGAAGGAGGGCTCATACCCTAAAGCCTAACCTTCCTAGTATAACTCACTGCTTCCAGGTACTTTACCTTCGTGATGGGCTGGACCTTGATGAAGCCTTATTCATATTTCTTCTTTCCGCTGCTTTATTAATATCTGAAAAGAATAATCAACCCATCTGTTCAATGCTATGGAACAAAAGAGAGATCGTCAGCACATTTTAAATTAAAGCAATAAAAGTTCAAAGACAGCCATATGGTGCAAGGAAATCCATTCAGCCAAGAGGCATTGTCACTTTAATTATTTTTATTAAAATTAAGATAGTACAATGCAACGGGTTGGTCATGGATTACTGTGATTTCCAGCTAAAAGAAGTGGACAGTTTGTATGAAATTCTATCCCTTTATCATGTTTAGACCCATGTCCAGACTCCTTGTCCCATAAGAGAACACCACCTCTTTCTCCTGTAGTCTGTGGACCAACAGCATGCAGCTCCATGGATTCCAGGAGAAAAAGTAAAGAGTCAGACAATCCTTCGTGAATGGAAAGCTGTTGGCTAGTACACTTCATCTCAAAATTCAAAGCCAGTCCTGTTCGATGGAGGATGCTGTCATCCTTCTGGAAAAGAACCCAAGGGCTCTCAAAAACAAGTTCAATTGACTTCCAAGGGACTGTTGTGACATCAAATTGCACAATCTCCACCTCTCAGGCAGAAGGATCCAAGGGACTTGAAGTAAAAACTACCCCATGAAGTGAACTTCATGCAGTCATAACACCATCAAGTCAATGTGATGCAAATAAATGCAACAGATCAGACATTTGAAAATTGTTAATGTCTGAGTAACTGCACAGAAAATGTTCCTTGAAGTGTTCAGAGTGGAACACACAAGAGAACTAGGGAGCCACAAGGCTGTAACCAATTCAAGAACACAAGTTCAGCCAAAACGGCTGATAATATTAGTCTGGAGAGAAATGATGAAAACATCCATGGTAGCAGAGAGATGATGAGGTTATTATCTGAATGTGGACAAGAACAAAACCACTCCAGAGTAATGGTTGGTTTAGGACGTTTTGTTCTCAGTCATGAGAACCTTTAAAAAAAGAAAATCACCTAAATGCTACATGTACCACTTGTTTGAGGATTTAACAGTGTAAATAACAGTAATGAGTAGGTATTTAAATAATGTATAGCTTTCAATTTTCCTGCATTTGGGAAAAAAACAAAAACAAGGCATGTAGAGTTCTGTAAGCAGAAACATGGTGGCTTTACTATCTACCTTCATTTCCCAAGCTTTTCATGCTGAATTTTAGTTAAAATTAAAACAAAGATGCTAGTTTCAATCTTCATTCTTACTCTAAACAAGAAAGGATGTGTTCTCTCTTTTGACTGTGAATGAAAAGGCAAATACCATTTGTGCATTAAGTAGTGGTAACCCAAGAAACAAGTGGCATAAAAATTCACAGGATATTATTTGAGACAGATACATTAGTTTAAGAAATGGATGGGTGTTTTGTCTATTTAACGTGGCAACTTTCTACCGTATTTACCTTTAGGTATGCTGGACATTTATTCTCTGAACAGATCTATTTATCAGGGAGACAATTAAAGGAGTTTCAGTGTATTTGTAAAAGTATTTTAGTGCAATGCAAAAATGGGGTTAAATTATTTGGTTTCTTTTAAGAGGTCCCTATGTGTTCATGACATTTGACTTTAGCACACAGAAAATGTACAACTAACGCAGTCCTGTTTTCACTGCATTTTGACTTTTCACTGCAGGATATTCTTTTACCAAATGTAACCCTTTAAGTGCAACACTATCTGCTTCCTTAGTTTAAGATTTTAGGTCTTCAAACTGGACATACATTTAAAGGATTCTTCTCTTCTGAAAAATGGACAGTTTTCAAGAAAACTTTATTTGGTGCCATCAGCATTTACAGATTAAATATTTAACATTTACAAAACACCTTTTGAAAAAAATTAAAATCTTGTGTTTTGGAAGATTTTCATAGATTTTAAGGCCAGAAGGAACCGTTGTGATCATCTAGTCTGACCTTATGCACAACACAGGCCATAGGATGTTCTTGACTTAATTTCTGCTTTCAAATACAATAGCTGTGGTTGCACTACAGCATAGCAGGTTTTTCTAAAATGTATCTTGATTTAAAAATGTACAGTGACGAAGAATCCACCACAACCTTTGGTAAGTTGTCACAATGGTTAATTACTCTCACTGTTAAAAATTTGCACCTTATTTCTAGTCTGAATTTGTCTAGTTTCATCTTCCAGCCAATGATCTTGTTATACCTTTGTCTGCCAGACTGAAGAGCCCTCTATCAAATTTCTGTTCCCCATGTGGGTGTATTTACAGAGTGCGATGATCACCCCTTGACCTTCTCTTTAAGCTAATTAGACTGAGTTCCTTGGGCCTTACCAAAAGGCATGTTTTCCAAGCCTTTCATCATTCTCCTGGCTCTTCTCTAAACCTTCTCCATCATCTGAATTGTGGACACCAGAACTGTACACAGTATTCCAGTACTGGTCACACCAGTGCTGAATATAGAGATAATATTAACTTCCTAACTCCTACACAATATTTCCCTCAACACTGCATTAGCCCTTTTAGCCACAGCATCACACTGGGAGCTCATGTTCATCTGATTATCCATTGCCCCCCCAAGTCTTTTACAGAGTCATTGCTTCCCAGGATAGAGACCCCCATCCTTGTAAGTACAGCCTTAATTTTTGTTCCTCTAAGACCTTACATTTGGCTGTATTGAAACACATTGTTTGCTTGTGCCCAGTTTACTAAGCAATCCAGATCACTCCATATCAGTGACCTATCCTCAATTATTCCACTCCCCACATTTTTGCAGATGAGACACTATCAATAATGATTTTATATTTTATTCCAGATCACTGATATAAATATTAAATAGCATAGGGCCTAGAACCTATACCTGTGGGACACCACTATAAAAACACATCCACTCAACCATCATGCCCCATTTACAATTATGTTTTGAGGCCTAACTATCGGTTACCCAGTTTTTAATTCATTTAATGTGTACCATGTTGAATTAATATTGTTCTAGTTTCTTACTAGAATTGCTGTGCGGAACCAAGTCAAACGTCTTTCAGAAGTTTATTACATAAATACTACTGCATTTATCAACCAAACTTGTAAACTAAACAAAAAATATCAAACTAGTTTGACAAGATCTATCTTCCATAAATTCATGCTGACTGGCATTAATTGGATTGCCCTCCTTTAATTTGGTATATTCAAATGTTGTATCAACTGTTCCATTATTTTGCCTGGATCAGTCTCAGCTGACAAGTTTATAATTAGTCTGGTCATCCCAATTACCCTTTTTAAATATTGGCACAGCATTATCTTTCTTCCAGTCTTCTGGAACCTCTCTAGTTTTCCAAGACATCAAAAAAAAAATAAAAAAAAAATCAACATTAATGGTCCAAAGAGCTCCTCAGCCATGCAAGTTATCCATATCCCCTGATTCAAAAGCATCTAACCTTAAGGAGGATGTTAAACAGCAGCTACTAGCTACAATGGAAAGTATTTCTTTATTACCATATGATATGATTACATCTGGCTTTTCCCCCCCAAATACAGAACAGAAATATTTATTGAACATTGAACTGTCTTTTTTGCATAACTGACAATTCTACCATTTCCATTTAGAAATGGACCAATACCACTGTCAGGGTTCCTTTCATTCCTAATATACTTCAACTCCTCCTTACTGTCCTTAACTCTGCAGGCCATAGATTTCTCCTTGTATTCTCTTGCTTCCTTCATCAATTTTAATTCACATTTTTCTGTTTAAATTCTCTCTCCAGTTGACTTGATTAAATTGTTTTCTGCTTTGTGAAACTGGTCTTTGTAAAGTACCAAAATGCTTCATATTTATATTAATTTATTCTGTTTGCACATAAATATAATCAAGTCATGATCACTTTCACCTAAGCAACCACACTAACTTTTAGTTATGTGATCAATTCCCTTTATCTATCAAGATGAGGTCTAACATACAATAACAAAGGATTTAAAAAATGAAGTTCAGTAAGGGCCGGTGAACACTCTAGATTTTTTGGTTTAGCACCAACTACTTGTTATGATGTGCTTTACATATGCTTATAGTGCTATTTAAATACTAAAATATAAAAATAAATTTGGAGAAAGATCAAAATATCAAGAGGGAGCAGAGTAATTGCTGTACACACACACAAGACTAGAACAAAACTCAAAAAATATACAGTGCCTAATACAAATTTAGATTAATATTCAAGGCAGGTTTCACACAATGGTCTTTCCATAGATCTTTAAAAGAAAAAGCCTTCTTTCTACCCAAATGCATGCTGGCATCAGTACGAGTAGCATGGAGCAGTTTTCCTTACCTAATCTATACCCTTTAAAAAGGCGACCCTTCTCACCGTCCAGAGCGGCCTGGACGTCTTCTAGACGTTCATACTGCACGAACCCATAGCCATGGAACATGCTGAGGGCTGGAAAAATTAATAGCAGGGCAAGACCAGTTACAACTAAGGGACAGTACTACCACATGCAGGCCATTATATAAACCCCACAGGGCTGAACAAGCAAAGGGACTTTACCCAAGAACATCTATCCAAGCTTAATAGGAACACTCAAATAAGTTAACCAGGACCAAAACGAAGGAGAATTTACAAAAAATGGAAAATAATGTTGCTAAGGCGATTATGAAATGCTATATAACAGCCCAACTTCTTCTGACAAGACAGTGATCAAAAGGCACTAAAGTGACCAAGATCCAATTAAGAGAATACGAGAGCCCTAGAAAGTATAGACTTGGTTTGGTATAGTCCCATACTGCAAACCCAAAAGAATAAAAGAGAAACTGCCATAGCTCTAACATGCCTTAGGCTTCAGTTGTACTAAAGGAAGTTAGTTTTCAGGGAAAATGCAGATAAAGAAATGTCACTAAAGGTCACTTTTTTCACTGTCACCCTTCTCATTATCATCAGATGTGGCATGAAAATTAAGTTTCTGACTATGATTTCCCAGCCATAACAAAATAAAATACTAACCCCTGATTTTGCCATATTTTGAAAATATCTCTTCCATTTCTTCACGGGTCATGTGGTCTGTGGGCAAATTGCCGACAAAAAGTCTTCTCTCTAAATCCTGTGGATTGGTGCTGTTAGTGAAGTCGCTCTGTTTGATGCTATTGCTCGTGCGTCCTCGAGCCATTTTGTTTTCTTTCCAAATGCAACTCTTCGCAAAAAAGAAAAATGGCCATGCATATCATTTCACATCCACGACAATTACAATTACATTGGAACAAGGTTAAAGTTAACATGTTTGCAGACTAGAGGCCAATAGGGTCTGCCTTAAGCAAGCTGCATTCAAGAGAAATCCTTACACAGACGATTTGGAAGTTTGGCAGAAAACTGTATCTTACGTCGTGTTGGGTTTGATCTTCCTGTCCTGCTAAAAGGAAATTACTGGCCTAAACTCTTAATTTTAAATCCATGATTGATCCCTCTAAGGATATTTTTTCATTAGTTCAATTCCAAACTAAGGAATATTTAAAGAAAACAGTAATTTTGTATAGGAACATCCTAATCAGTAAATCTAATTAGTGAATAACTATCTTAGGCTTCTCTACAGGGCCCACCACTGCAGCATCTAAGAATTCAGTACATTGGTAAAAAATACTAATTAAATAGACAAAACAAACAGGAAACAGACATCTTGACAGTAGCAGTGTAAAATGAGACAAATATAACAGCACTGGCATGAATGAAAGAAGATTTTCAAAAATCTACAGTGAATTAATTAAAAAAATATTTTGAATTGACAGTAATTGAATCACTTAACCAAAATACATAAAGTAGAACGATCTAATAAGTGAAAATCTGATCTCCCATTCATACCAACACTGAGGTTCATTTCCTGTGTCCCAATCTGCTTCCCCAGCAAGAAATCATCTACTACTGAAGCCGGGACTAAAAATTCCCTAGTGTACAAAGACTCCCCACTTATTCATCTCCACCAGTAATATCTACAGTAGAATTTTATAAACATTCTTTACTGTAGACAAATCTAGAGATACCAGCAACATCTCCTTGGGACTGTGATACATTGGCCTAATTTTGGTTTTGGGGTTTCGTGTGGGTCAGAGTGGATTAATTTAAATCAAGTGGAAAGCTCAATTTTAATGAACTTTTCCATTTGTACTTGAGTTATTTTCTAAAGAAAAGTGCACTTGCATTGGTTGGTATAATCATTAAAACATGTTGATTTACAACTAAAAGAACCTTTACATTAGATTCTATATACCTTCCTACTACCTAGGTGGGTATACTATATCAATAGACATTTAAGCAATTATTAAGCTTATTATTTTCTTAATCTTAATTGTACATTTTTAGTATGTTAGAAAATGGTGATATATTGTTTATTTACTAGATAATTAACTTTTTGCACATAATTTATGTCCGGGTGTATTAGAATAACTGGAATTTAATTAAACGCACAAAACAGCATATAAAATGTATGTTAGTAAACAAAACAAGCCCTTAATACAGTATAACCTATTGTGCCATATTTATATATATGGCACAAAAGTTAAGTTTTTCCCCGATTCTCTCTTTATACAAAAAAAGCAGCTTTTAACTCCAAGTTTTTGATAGCTGCTCATAGATTCCACATATTTATTTTTTATTTAAATGTTTTAAGAGAGTATAAGTAGTTTAGGCCCTAACATACTGTATTATTTCAGATTTCATTTGAAACAAGTTTATTTTTTAAAGGAAAAAATTATCAAACTTAAAAATCCAATTTAAATAAAATCAGATTTTTTTTTATTTTTAAATAAAATTGTTGAATTTTATCCAGCCTGGTGGGGGTGCTGGGTGGTGTTGGAGGCCTGTGATATACAGAAGGTCAGACTACATGATCTGGTGGTCCCTTCTGGCATTAAACTCTCACTCTAAGAGATACTGAAACAATCACAGCTAACGTATAGGCAGGGTTTAAAGCTTTAGGTTTAAAAAAAAAAAAAAAAAATCAGTAAAACCCTAACGCAAAAAATTCAGAATAGGCTTAAAGACACTAAACGTTAGTCCCTGCAAATAGGAAGTTGTTTAATAGAGGGATTTTAATCATCTCCCACACGGAGAGTTCCCCCCCCGGGAGTGAAGAGTGGGGGTTTTGCTGGGGTGGGAGTTTATTTTGGGGGTGGGAGGGGTGAAAATTAAGAAATTACTTGGGAAAGTAATTTTGAACACACCAATAAAATCCTTTTATACTTAGTTATGAGTCATAGTTTGACTAGTCCCACAACCACAAATCCTAATTATAATCAGTGTAGTTTTCTTTTAAGACTAGCCTCTGGATAAGCAAGTTAGACTCCTTAAAAGATAAAATGGGTTTGCACTGTTTTTTTTAGTGCCACATAATTGTGCCAGAAAAGAAAATGTGGCATTCTCTGTCACAGAACCACTCCAGAATTTGTAATATCAAGGGACCTTTTCTGAAGGTCATTCGCATCTGTTCATAGTAAGTTTGAAAGGCTAGTAACAATATTTGTTTCACTTACACATTTAAAAGTGAACTGCAAAGGGAAAAGATGTGCTTGTGTCAATTTTTGCTTCTTTATAATGTATAAAGAATGCCTGAAAGGCTTGTTTATTTACCTTCAATATCAGAAATACCACATCTTGTGCACCCTGTCTTTACAGGAAGACTAGCTGAGTGTTGACACTCATCAGTTGAAGAGGTAGGTGGTGTGAATATTTAATGAGTTTTTCCTGAAACTGTTTTAAGGAATTTTAAACAAACAGGTGTAAAACAAGAGTTTTAAATAGTCAAAGTAAAAATCATTTCCCCCTACTCAACTGTCCAAGTTTCAGTCTCTTGAGATGTCATAACCCTACTAATCTCCAGGTGTCCATAGTCCTACAGCAAAAGCGGGCTGGAAAAGATCTTGATTTCTAATATAAAAATCACGTAGAAAATCTTTAGGATGAAAAAGCCTGTTCTTTCAACATCATAAAGCAGCAAAAAAAGGACACACTTTTCCTTTTTCAGGTAACCTTTGAAATCTGCATGTCCCATATGTTAAACTCTACTTTAAAAAGTAGTTAGTATAGGGTTTGAATGAGAGACTATTTAGTGTTCCCAGCTGCTATCTTCTCTTCTTAGTTGAAGACATGGGTAAGGTCAGTTTCTTAATACTGAGACCATCAGAGTCATGTCCCAGCTGCAGGGATACTGCTTCAGGAAAATGAATGATTTCCCCATTCAGCTTCCTTCTAAGAATCCAACTAAGGGAGGCTAAGGAAGGAGTCCCAGTGTTGATAGGGGGCACAAGCACAGGTCACTTGAAAAGAAAGCTTAAAAAAAATAAATCTCAGAGTGGCAATGCACTGAACCCAACCCTCTGCTAGAGAGAGTGGAAACTTGTCTATGATGTACTGGCAGAAAGTAAATAGCAGGAATTTGATTCTACCCTAGGAAAAGCAGCTCTTCCTCCAGACAGGTGGCTTTGGGTCAGACAAGCCAAAGGAGAAGGAAAAGAGCGGGTGGGAAGAACGCTGAATGGGAGAATTTCACTCTCCTAGAGCACTGTACTCAGCTGTTTCTGTTCTACTGGTGGGATGAGCAAACACACCCTACCTTCCCAACTCCCCCCCCCCCTCTTTCTTTTGCCCCTGCCTTTAGACAGAAAGCAGTAAAATGTTAGAAATGGCAAATCTCTCTAATCTGTGTACAAAACTAAGGGTTTCGCATTTCACAAGCACCTTCACACTTTTTGGCCTAGTGACAGAGGAGAAAGTTGGATATGATACCATATTCTATATCACTGAAATAACATATGTAAGTTTGTAAAAGCACGGCTACAAAAAATTACTAGACACCAACTGGCTACAGGACCATAACTTTCATGGCTATCTCTAGCTAATAGTGATTGTGGCCTCAGGGCAGGCTAATGCCATGGCAAGAAGTCTAGCTCATCCTTCATCATCTTTTTAACTGTCACGAATGTGGGGAAAGAGTTCTGTATTTGCTAATGAAGTGCCACCCCCAGACCTTGCTAGGGGCTCCACGTTTTGTATGAGGCTTATGCTAGTAGGGATCTTAAATCTGAAGTTCCATCCAATTAACCATTGGGAGGGATCTCCTATCCAAAGCCTCCTGGCTGCTGCAGGGATTGGGGAGAAGGTCTACACTAGCATTTTTGTCAGTAAAACTTATGCCCCTCAGGGATGTAAAAACAACAGACCCCTGCCCAATGTAAGTTGCACCGACAGAAGTGCTGGTGTAAACAGCACTATGTTGGCGGGAGACACTCTCCCGTCCGCATAGAGAGGCTACACAGGAGCCCGTACAGCGGCGCAGCTGCAGCAATACAGTTGTGCCACTGTAAGGTCTCTAGGGTAGACACAGCCACAGTCTATCCCTTCCTACACCCTTTTTGGTGCCCTCCTCACCTGTGAATAATGCCAGTGTCTTTGGCTGTGCTCCTGCTCATGGCTTTTCCAAGCAGCACAGTGTAAGACACAAACTTGACATTTTCACTTGACATTTCAGTGAATCTGACCAAAAGTGTATTAAATTCATGCTGCTTTGCAAAGCTCTGAGAAGCAGAGGTAATGGAGCTACCTTTTGCATGCTAAGGCCACATCTTGATGGGAAAAAAGGTGTTTTTCCAATTGCGTTAAACTAACAACCCTAAGCAACTGAAAACCACACCTCCAGGAAGAATTCACGATACTAATCACATTCAGTCTGCATATGGAAGTCTTTCCCCCTCCCAAGGTAAAAGAACTAGAAACCTTTTTTAAAGTCAAAAAAAATTCCACAGCAATTAATTGGACACTTTTTATTTGTTAGAAAAAGTTTCCCTATTTGCTACTAAACCTGCCCCTGTCCACGAGGGGATTCAGGAGCAAATACATTTGATTACAAGATTCAGCATATTGATCCTGAAACATTACCCAAATGTTTAGCAAAGTTCAAAGACCATGATAAATCGGTGTGTGTAAAAAGCTTGACCACAACTGAACAGTTTTACATCAGCTGGGGGGAGGAGGGGAAATTAGCAGTGCAGGAAGTCAAGAAAAATTAACACTTTTCCCCCAAAGTTTATTTTTAAATACAGACTTTTATTCAAATATTCACACGTGCTTATAAAGAAGTCTCATTCGCTAGCATCTTCCAGGGCAGCATGCGAGAGGTGCAAGGGCTCTGCTCTCCTCTCCTCGCGAACACCAGGCCAGGACTCCTCGCCCGCGCTTCGAGCTCGCTCGCTCGCTCCCCTCGAGCGCACGAGTCTCCATTGGGCGAAGTTCGGAAACTGCTTCTCGCCGAGCTCGAGCCGCCTCCGCCCCGGCACGTGCGCCCCCGCCACGCGGCTCCCTGACCAGAGCCCGGCGCCGCGGGGATGGGCGCGGCCGGCGTTGGTTCCTTCGCGCTCACAGGCCCCGCGACGCGGCGCGGCCTTCGCGGCCCGGAGACCTCCGGCAACTCGCCGCTGGCCGCCAGGCCCAGCCCGGCTTGGGCCGCTCACGAGCGGCGGACGGACACGGCGGCAGCCTGGCGAGCCACCCCCCAGCCCGAGTGGCGCCGCCCCGGCACGCTGTGAGAGGCGGCAGCCCAAGGAGGCGGCCGGGCCTTCGCCAGGCCCGGAGGGAGCGGAGGCCCCGGGGCCGGCCCGGCCCCTCTCCCCACCCCCTGCACTTACCGCTGCTCCGGAACCCGCTCTCCGCCTCAGGCCGCCGCTCAGCTCCGCCGCGAGGACAAAGGCGCCAACCGACCCGCCCAACCGCCACTGGACCGCACGGCGAGGCGCTGCGCTGCCGTGCCGGAAGGGGGGGCGTGGCGCTGCGATAGCTCCGCGATTTACGGCAGGCCCCAGAGACAGTCACGTGCCGCTTCCGCCATGACAGCAGAGGCAACGTCGTGGGGGCAGCAATGAAATGGCAACCCGCTCAGGATCCCAGCATGCAACGCGGCAACCCCTGGCCTTCGGGCGAGCCCCGGTGCATGCTGGGGGGACTTGTAGTCACCACGATGTGCTCTCTGCTCCCAGCCCCCCCCCCCCCCAGTCTGCCCCTCCCCCACCAAGGGCCATGCCCCCAACACCCCCTTCCTTCCCCCCTGGCCCTGCCCTCCCCCCACCAGGTCACCTCCAATCAGTCCCCTGGCCCAGCTCCCCTCCCCTCCCCCAGGTCACCTCCCAACCACCTCCTCCAATTCCTCCCCTGGCCTATCCTCCCTTCCACAGCCTACCCCCAGCTCAGTGGTTTGAGTATTGGTGTGCTAAACCCAGGGTTGTGAGTTCAATCCTTGAGAGGGCCACTTAGGGATCTGGGGCAAAATCAGTACTTGGTCCTGCTAGTGAAGGCAGGGGGCTGGACTTGGTGACCTTTTGGGGTCCCTTCCAGTTCTATGAGATAGGTATATATTATTGTTTATTTAACTTCTATCCTCCTTAGGCCCGCCCCAAACAGCCCTCCAGCCTCCTCTCCAACTGCAGGCTCTTGCCCCTTCTCCTGAGGCATGTGGTGCTGCACTGGGCTGGGCCCTTGTTGAGCCAGCCTGGCACTGCCCATGTCACATTTAGCAGTTGCCTCCGGCTTGCTGCCCGTGCACTTGGAACGAAGGCTGGCCTGCTACACTACAGTTCTCGAGGGAAATCTGCCACCATCGCTACCAGTAGTGGTACCCCACCTGTGTTACCTGTGGGGGCTCACTAGCAGACAGGGCACATGTGGTTTTATCACCACATAACCTACACTTTTCTCTGAACAGGGCTAGACAAAGCGGCAGAAAGACACCGGCCTGTCTACACTGGAACTCCCACAGCCACTGCAATAACAGGGATGTAGACAGGGCCATGCAGGGGATCACAGCTGGTGGAGCTGGAACAGCCTCTTTAGTTCCCACCTTACCCTGGGATCTAAGGTCTGACCATGCCCAACCCGTTCTCCAGAGCTTGGCCATGCCAACTTGAGGGCTTCCACAACCCAATGCATCTCTCTGTCAGGATGGTTCGAGCCAGGAGCACCACATGGTGACGCAGTTATACTGACTTAACCCCTGGTGTAGACAGTGCTACGTCGCCGGCCCGGGAGAGCTTCTCCTGTCAACATAGCTACCTCTTCTTGGAGAGATGGGTTAACTATGCTGACAGGAGAGCTTTCTCCCATCAGCGTACAGCATCTTCATTAAAACACAGACCTGCCCTAAGCGCTGCGTGCTAAGGAGTGCAGTGAACTGAGGTGAAGCTAGCGAACTCGGGGTGCTGCTTCCACAGAGGCAGTAAATCTGTGCGCACTGTGGGTGTCCACAGGTTGAGGGACTGGGCACTCATGTGGAACACACTGGGGTGTCCAGACAGGTTGGAGGGTCCTTTGCCCTGGAGCCAGAGCAGAACTCTGTGGGGATACTTAGCCCCCAGATTTAGCCACAAGTTCTCTCTGGTCCAAGGCCTCACTCTGGGAACCTACGGGTTTGGGTCTGCAAATTGCTAGCCTGCAGAGGGCAAGAGCGGGCTTGCCGAGCCCGGAGTGGGGCAGTTGTGTTGGCAGCAGCTGGTAGTTTTGAATGAGTTTCCCCACGTGGGCACAAACAAGGCTCCCTCACACTGTGAGCAGGGTGTAGTTATTCACCCTGTGCCCCTTGGGTAATCCCCAAAACGGGGCAGAAGGGCTCCCTGCTCTTAATTTCATCCCATTACTCCTCAGTGATACCCTATGCACCTTAAACGTCAAGTTCACACTCTGCAGGTATTTCCAGACTGCAGTCAAGCTTGCTATGTTGTTTGCAGTGTTGTGGAAGCCAAGTTGGTCCCAGGATATTAGAGAGACTAGGTGAGTGAGGTCATATCTTTTACTGATCTAACTTCTGTTGGACCAAAACACCCTATCGCCTGTGAGCGAACACTTTTCACAACGTGATCACTCCATATCTGACCTCTCAGTCCTCGTCCTCAAAGGAAACCTGCACAACACCTTGAAAAGACGTGTCTGGGAGCTTAAATTTGCTCAAGCTTTGCTTGACACTCAAAATCATGGTCTCAAGAAAGACACTGGATTTATGGCTTATTACAACAATCTGTAACTCACTAACCCCGTTTTTTGTCCTATGACTGCAGGGGTGTTGACAGGCCACTTCACCTTGCATGGTCCCTTACACTAGAATATGTGTTAACTACTTCTGCTAAACAATCTGTTCCACCTTGTATTTAGCTGTGACACCTTGGGCAAGTCTATACTAAAAAATTAAGTCGACCTAGATTATGTCGATTTACAGCCACCGCAGTCATTAAACTGCTTTTGCACGTCCACACTACACTCCTTGTGTTGATGGTGCACGTCCTCACCAGGAGCACTTGCACCGCTTTAACTGCCAGTGTGGGGCATTGTGGGCCGGCTTCTGAAAGGCAGCAACAGTCGATGTCAGCAACGCAGTGTCCACTGACACTGCATCGATCTATGTGCTACGCCTATGGCGGAGGTGGAGTGGGCAAGTGAGGGGTATATAGTACAAGTCATGGACAGGTCACGGGCCGTGAATTTTTGTTTACTGCCCATGACCTTTTATTTAAAATATCTGTGACTAAAATGTAGTCTTAACAATAAGCCACACCATTGCATTAGCCAGGGAGCCTCGCTGAATGTGGATTTGTTTCCAGGGAAGTGAGAACCCAGTGGCCCATTCCCATTGGAATGGGGGCAAATGAGATTTTCTCCTGGTTTTGCTGACAGAGCCACACTGAAGTTTTCACAGCAAATACTTACAAAGCAAGCGTGTTTGTGAGACAGACATGGAGCAGCTGAAACGTCTAGTGGCCTCTAGATGGTGCCACAAGACCCTAAATCTTCAGAGCTGGAACCAGCATGGGCAGCCGAGTACTTGCCTAGCCTCGTTAACTGGGAATCAGGGCCCCCTGCTGCGGGCCCTTCCCGCTGCTCTGGGGTAGGAGCAGCCTAGTGCGGACACACACAGGGGTGTGCTGAGGCAAGAGGGGGAGGTGGGAGAGTTAATGGCTAAGATTGTCCACAGGGCTAACCTCCTCCTAGTGCTACGCCAGCCCTACAACAATCCAAAATGTGCAGATGCGGCTAAAAGCCACCCTTACCCCCAAACTGCCCAGAGTCAGGACCTCAGTCTGCATTTGGCAGCAGCCGCACTCCCAAGGGTTCGAGCATCATGAGCCAGGCTCCAAACAGTCATGAGACTAGCTTCAAACTAAAATTTGCTGGGTCCTTTTTCTTTGGTGCCTGGTGCAAGAGCCTTTCAGGGGCCTATTGTCAAGCTTTACTAAGTGAACAGGATGGTCAGGATAAGTTCCTTAATTGTAAATGGAAGCAGAGATTCTGCCACCATCACCTGACTCCAGGAGCTGGGGCTTTTAGGAAAAGACCAGCTCTCATGAGAGTCTTGATAATGTTGTGTGAGCTAGTTAGAGATATGTGAGCCTCCTTTATGGAAGCTGTGTGAGACAGTCGGTAACCCTATGTAAGGGGACTTTTGGCCCCTTACTAAAACTCAGTGGATTTTTTTTTGGTTGGCTCGCCCAAGGAGCAGGCCAGTGCTGGGAGCAGAGCCACAGAAGCAGCCCAGCGAGCAGACCTGCCCTGGGAGCAGAGCTGTAGCAACCAGAGCCAGAGAGGCCAGAGAAGCAGCCCAGGGAGCTGGAGGCAGAGCAGCAGTAGCAGTGCTATTCGGTACCAAGCAAATTACTCGAAACAATAGTTAAGAATAAAATTGTCAGACATATAGAACAACATAAACTGTTGAGCAATAGTCAACATGGTTTCTGTAAAGGGAAATCGTGTCTTACTAATCTATTAGAGTTCTTTGAAGGGGTCAACAAACATGTGGACAAGGGGGATCCGGTGGACATAGTGTACTTAGATTTCCAGAAAGCCTTTGACAAGGTCCCTCACCAAAGGCTCTTACGTAAATTAAGTTCTCATGGGATAAAAGGGAAGGTCCTTTCATGGATTGAGAACTGGTTAAAAGACCGGGAACAAAGGATAGGAATTAATGGTAAATTCTCAGAATGGAGAGGGGTAACTAGTGGTGTTCCCCAAGGGTCAGTCCTCGGACCAATGCTATTCAACTTATTCATAAATGATCTGAAGAAAGGGGTAAACAGTGAGGTGGCAAAGTTTGCAGATGATACTAAACTGCTCAAGATAGTTAAGACTAAAGCAGATTGTGACGAACTTCAAAAAGATCTCACAAAACTAAGTGATTGGGCAACAAAATGGCAAATGAAATTTAATGTGGATAAATGTAAAGTAATGCACATTGGAAAAAAAAACCCCAACTATACATACAATATGATGGGGGCTAATTTAGCTACAACAAGTCAGGAAAAAGATCTTGGAGTCATCGTGGATAGTTCTCTGAAGATGTCCATGCAGTGTGCAGAGGCAGTCAAAAAAGCAAACAGGATGTTAGGAATCATTAAAAAGGGGATAGAGAATAAGACTGAGAATATATTATTGCCCTTATATAAATTGATGGTACGCCCACATCTTGAATACTGCATACAGATGTGGTCTCATCTCAAAAAAGATATACTGGCACTAGAAAAGATTCAGAAAAGGGCAACTAAAATGATTAGGGGTTTGGAATGGGTCCCATATGAGGAGAGATTAAAGAGGCTAGGACTCTTCAGCTTGGAAAAGAGGAGACTAAGGGGGGATATGATAGAGGTATATAAAATCATGAGTGATGTGGAGAAAGTGGATAAGGAAAAGTTATTTACTTATTCCCATAATACAAGAACTAGGGGTCACCAAATGAAATTAATAGGCAGCAGGTTTAAAACAAATACAAGGAAGTTCTTCTTCACACAGCGCACAGTCAACCTGTGGAACTCCTTACCTGAGGAGGTTGTGAAGGCTAGGACTATAACAGCGTTTAAAAGAGAACTGGATAAATTCATGGTGGTTAAGTCCATTAATGGCTATTAGCCAGGATGGGTAAGGAATAGTGTCCCTAGCCTCTGTTTGTCAGAGGATGGAGATGGATGGCAGGAGCGAGATCACTTGATCATTGCCTGTTAGGTTCACTCCCTCTGGGGCACCTGGCATTGGCCACTGTCAGTAGACAGGATACTGGGCTAGATGGACCTTTGGTCTTACCCAGTACGGCTGTTCTTATGTTCTTAGTACTTATGCTATGGCAGAGTGGAGCTGGAGCCCCCAGAGCTGGGTATGGTGAGCAGCTGGGGAGAGAGAGGGGGACCCTGGGCAGTGGGCGCAGTGCAGGGAGACACCCCCAGCCAAGAGGCCTTGCAGGCCAGACTTGGAGGGGGATCGTAACCCCAACTGGGAGGGGGGGGGGCTGACACTGTGAAGAAGGGTCCTGCCACCTAAAGCCTGAGGGCGTGTGGCCACGCCAGAGCAAGTGTCTGACCCGCAGCATCCCTGCAGCACAGCCAGGGCCTGGGACATGTGAGGAACAGACTGAACTTCCCTTGTCCTCCAGAGTCTGCTGTTTGTGGTGTCCCCATACCACAGAGCGGCGTGATGGGTTTTCCTTTAACTTTTCCCATTTTTTTCCTTATTTTTTTTTTAATTGGTTGCTGTTTAATAAATTGTATTTGCTTTGAACTGTATGTAATGATCAGTGGGTCAGGGAAGCATCCAGTGTGGAGAGAGCAACCCAGAGTGGGGACACCCTAGTCCCTGCCCTAAGTGACCACGACAAGGTTGGGGGTCGAGCCCGCCAGGAATCCTGGGCCCAGCCATGTCGGGGTTACGAGGAGGGAGGAAGGGGAGCACTCGAGGGCAGACCGGCCTGCGGGCAAAGGGAGTGGGTGCGAGGACTCAGATCCGTTCGCTAGCCCATTTCACTGGGGTAGTGCATACGCCAGGAAAGTTCCCCACAATAGCGGGACCATTCCCCTGCTTACACCTACACCAGCCCATGCATTGGTGGAGGTGATGTCAGCTAAGCACATGGCTAAGGAGCCACGGCAGCTTTGTCACATGGGTAAATTAATAAACACTGTAGCAGGTTATGAACCTTTCCATCATCCCGTGCGCCCAGACCTGACACCTTCCCCTCACACCACTGCCAGGCAAAGCCAGTCAGCCCCAGCCCAGGTGTTCCCAGGAACAAGAGAGGAGACAATGACTTAAAATAAGCAGAGCTTTGCCCTAGTTCGAGAACTTCTCTGCTGTTTTGGCTCAAAGGGGCCTGGCCTAGAAGTTCCTGCTGTCAGCTCCAGGAGGGCCCTGATCCAGGGCCTGAGTTCATTGGAATAAGGTTTAAGTGCTAAAGATATTTACTGCCTTGATGGTAATTGGTGTCTGGGATTCAGAGGCTGGGAGGAGTGTGTGCTGGGAAATTACAGGCACTGAAGGATGAGAGCCCTCCACAGACCCCTGGTGTGAGGGGTCTCAGCTCCCTGAGCTACTCAGAGCAGTCACTTAACATGAGGCCCACCAGATTTCCTCCCCAGCAGTGAGCATGGGGCTTCCAGGGGGGATTTCCAAGGCCAGGGCACTGAGCCCAGAAATCCCCTTCCTCCCGACTGCCGTTTGCATGATGGCTCTCAGGAGATCTCCCCTGGGGCAGTTTATATTTGGTGAGCAAGAGTCACTTTTGGGAAATGACGGCGGAGGGTGGGGCGGGTGTCCGGTCATGTGGCTCCCAGCCACCGCCCACAACAGCCAGAACGATTCGACTTCCTCTCCCTGGCCAGCTCTGCAAAGGAGAACCCTAGAGGAGCAGCGGCTGGGTGGGGTGGTGGGGGGCACTGGCTTTATGCCTCCGTGGAGCGCAGTGAGCCATGCTGAATGCACTCAGAGCAGCATGAGGCCTAGGCACCACTCAGGTCACCTGTGAGCCCTGGGACTGGTCCTCAACACAGCGCACGCTGCACCGGCGCAGTCGCAGGCACACGGGAGGGGGGCACACGGGAGGGGAGGGGCACACTGCACCGGCACAGCCGTGGGCACACGGGAGGGGAGGGGCACGCTGCACCGGCGCAGTCGCAGGCACACAGGAGGGGGGCACACGGGAGGGGAGGGGCACACTGCACCGGCACAGCCATGGGCACACGGGAGGTGAGGGGCACGCTGCACCGGCGCAGCTGCGGGCACACAGGAGGGGAGGGGCACACTGCACCGGCACAGCCATGGGCACACGGGAGGGGGGGCACACGGGAGGGGAGGGGCACACTGCACCGGCACAGCCGTGGGTACACGGGAGGGGGGGCACACGGGAGGGGAGGGGCACACTGCACCGGCACAGCCATGGGCACACAGGGGGGGGGGCACACTGCACCGGCGCAGCTGCGGGCACTCGAGAGGGGGGCACATGGGAGGGGGGCACACTGCACCGGAGCAGCCGTGGGCACACGGGGGGGGGCACACTGCACTGGCGCAGCCGCGGGTCAGACAGCTCCCTGTAACCTTGGTCTGTGTTCATGTGTCCTGAGTATTCTTACATGGGCATTGAGGCATAAACCTTTGCACGAGCTTCTCCTTTACCAGGGTTTCCTCTCTACAATGAATGTGCAGTGGGAAATGCACAAAGCAACAGGAACTCCCTGGGACATTCTCCTCTGCAGAAAGCAGAAGAGTCTGGAACCCACAGGGCCCTTGCCACATCCCCTGGGAATTTCTCCAAGCAGGGAGGCAGTACAGGAGTCTCCCACACTCACCATGAGCTGCTGGAGTCTCTGTCCTCCCCTCTTTCTGTGTTCATGGCCCTTGAAAGCAGATACTGCCCCCTTCGGGGAGGGGGGGTCCTCTGAGGAGACACTATCCCCTTGTTGGGGGGGGCCCTGTGGGTGGATATTGTGCCCTCATGGGGGTCTCCATTTTATCTTCACAGCTTAATCCCAGATGGGAATTACTGAAACCCACAGCAAGAAACTGAACTGAAACCTCGAGCTTCTGCTTCCAGGCCAAGTTAGCAGGAAAAGCACAAACACCCCCTCCTGCATGTGGGCCCCAGGATCCCAGCCTGCAGGCAGGTGCTGGATTTCCCAGAATTGCTCAGGCATAGATACAGACTCCTTCTGGCCCAGAGAGGGGGGGCAGGACCTGCAGGTGACTGACACAGCTGATAGGAACCTGGAGGGAGTCACAAATCCCTGTGACTGGAGATGAATGATCCTAAGGACCCTGGAGAGCCTAGAGCGGGGGTAGGCAACCTATGGCACGCGGGCCGAAGGCGGCATGCAAGCTGATTTTCAGTGGCACTCACACTGCCCAGGTCCTGGCCACTGGTCCGGGCGGCTCTGCATTTTAATTTAATTTTAAATGAAGCTTCTTAAACATTTTAAAAACCTTATTTACTTTACATACAACAATAGTTTAGTTATATATTATAGACTTCTAGAAAGAGACCTTCTAAGAACGTTAAAATGTATTACCGGCACGCGAAACCTTAAATTAGAGTGAATAAATGAAGACTCGGCACACCACTTCTGAAAGGTTGCCGACCCCTGGCCTAGAGAGACAGTCCAGGGAACCCAACTAATCCAACCCCAGCCATGCACTGGGGAGCAGGACGGGGACAGGCACAGTCTGCAGGGTGGGTCTGGCAGCCAAGCAGGCCAGCGCCAGTATGGGCTGAATGCAAGGAGCATCAGTCCTGGAGCGGAGAGACAAGGGCCTGCCCATGGCAGCTCTAGGGCAGTCACCCTGCAATACTGGATGGAGCCCTCCACTGGGACTGGCTAAGGGGGCTTTATCCTGCTAAGGCCCAGGCTGTGGGCAGCCTTGCCTAATGGTCAGGATGGGAAGCAGCCTGAGTCGGGAGCCAAGTTACCAAGTCCCGGGAGCAAGCCGGAGTCGGGGGCCAGAAGCCAAATACCAATTCTAGGGAGTGTGCCAGAGCCAAAACCCTGGAGACAAGAACTGGGCCAAGGAGCAGGAGACCAGGACCACAGAGGTAGGAGCATCAGGCAGCTGAGAGCAGGAAATGGGCCTAGAAGCCCAGCTGCAGGCATGGTACCGGCTCAGAGAGCCAGGGCGGCTGGAGTCAGCCGCCCATCAGGAGACCAAGTTCATGAGCTGACTCAGCTGGAGGCAATGAATTGGTCTGGGTTCAGCCGTGGGTCCCTCACAATCCCAAGCAACCCTGAGCAGCAGCCTTAGGGCCGACTGGTAGTGGCGCCCTACGGCTGGTTTGCCAGCTGGAGTTGCTGGTGTGCAGCTGTGCTCCGGCTACACCCCTAACACGCCAGGGGCCAGAGCTAGCTGTGGTGGGACTGTACAGTGGGGTTCCCCTACACTGGGGAATCCCAAGACACCTGGTTTCCCACCCACCTTGTGCTGCTGGAGAGGGGTACAGCAAACAGGCCGAGCTGGGAGCCAGACTATCCAACCCGAGGTGCCTTCTCACTGAGAGCCAGGGCACGGGGAGAAAAGCCACAGACCTGAGGAGGGCTGGAGGGCTGGCTTCTGTGGAGAGAAGCTGACTCTGTGGGGCCCAGCTGCGGGGCATGGCCATTTACAGATCTCGGGGGGTCTGTGAGGGGCTTGACGGCACAGAGAGGCCCAAGAGGAACTGAACAGGCTTCCTGGAACAGAGTCTAACACCAGAAGGGGCCACCAGACATCCAGTCTGACCTCCTATCGCAGGCCACCAACACCACCCAGCACCCGCACACTGACCCAGCAACCGGAATTATCCCGAAGGATCCCAGCCCCTGGGAGACTAGACTGTTCTGTGCACGGGCGGAGAATAGGTGGGAGTGAGGGGCCCCATGTCGGAGGTCCCTGCTGTGGGAAGGAATTCAGTGAGCTAAACCCAGCTAATCCTGGCAAGTGACCCCACCCCCACCCCCGCAGAGAAAGGTGAACAAGGCCCAGAATCCCTGCCAGTCTGACCTGGGGGGAAATTCCTTCCCCACCCCACATGGTGATAAGGGAGACCCTGAGCAGGTGAGCAAGACCCAGCCAGCCACGCAACTGAGAGAGACTGTTCGGTGCCACCTCCAAGCCTCGGCCCTCCCTGCCCTATGTCCCAGCTCCAGCTGGGGCCAACTTGGATGCTTCAGAGGAAGGAAATTAAAAAATAACCTCCTAGAACAACAGGGATGGGAGCTCCCTGCCGGTGGCTGGCTGACACCCTGAAGCATGAGCTTTAGGAACATCAGACATAAACCCAAAGTGAGGCCAGAGCTGCCGAGCCCTGCCCCCCATCGCAAGCAGCCACCTTGTACAATTGTGCTGAACGGCCAGACTGGGTCAGACCAAAGGTCCATCTAGCCCAGTGTCCTGTCTACTGACAGTGGCTGGTGCCAGGTGCCCCAGAGGGAAGGAACAGAACAGGGAATCACCAAGTGATCCATCCCCTGTCGCCCATTCCCAGCTTCTGGCAAACAGAGGCTGGGGCACCATACATTGGTCCTGCTCTCTCGTAAAACTGTTTGCCTCCAGAACTCCTACTGGGAGGCTGGTCCAGAAACTCAGCTTCTGATGGTCAGTAACCTTCTAATTTCCAGCTGGAATTTGTTCCTGGCTGGTTTCTAGCTGTTCAGTCTTGTACCAGCATTGTTCTTTAGTCTCAATAGCTCTTCACCCTCGCTGGGGTTCACCCCCAGTGTGTTTCCAGGGCACACTCATAGCCTCGCTCAGCCTGCTTATTGCTAGACTAACCAAGCCAGGCTCTTCCAGGCTCCTCTCATAAAATCGGCCCTCCCGTCTCCTGGGCACCTAGTCGCTCTTCTCTGGCTCTGCTCCTGCTCCAGTGTAAATTCATCTTTCTTGACCACGGGTGCCTAGCCCTGCACACAGGATTCCACCTGTGGGCTCACCAGGCCCCGTGGAATGGCCTTAATGCTCCTCTCTCACGCCTGGAGCTGCTTCGCCTGGTACATCCTAGCCTCGCACTGGCCTTTTTCACGGCCACATTACGTTGGTGATTCATAGTCATCCTGGCAGCTTGACTCTTAGCATGGGCAGAAGGGGCAGCCCTGCGCTCGCCCCACTCGCCCCCCGCACACTCTCTGGGTGGACCAGAGGGCCTGCACCCTCTCTCCTCAGGGGCAGGTCACCAAGGGACCCCAGTGCACTGACCTCTGCTGCTCCCCATCAGTGATGGCGTGCCCCAGCCCCTAGCGGCCCCCGGCACTGATAGACCCCGCTGCTGTCCCCAGGGCCTTGTGGGGGCGATGGCCCAGTCTGCCCTGGGGCAGGGAGCTGCCTGCAGACTGCGCTGGGAAGTTTCTCGAGTGCCCTGTGGCCAGGCTGACACCGAGCCAAGAGCTGCCTGGGGACACGGGTGCTGGTGGGGGGGGGGAGGGAGTCACATCCCCTGGCTTGACATGGTTTCCATCACACCCGGGGTTTGCAGTTCGGCCTAATGGCTCTCAGCACCCCACTGTACACATGGGGACGCGGGCTCGGCCAGGGCCTGGCTGCTCCAGGCTGGCTGCCTTGCACACGCAGCCCTGCCAGGGGCCCTGGCCACGGCTGCCTGGGGAAGTCCTGGCCCAGGCAAGCCCGGGGGTGGATGCCGAGGAGGAGTTTTGCTCGGGGAGTGGCCGCCCAGCCCCTTTCCTGGGCGGGTCTCGAGCTGAGAAGTTTATAGCGGCTCGCCGCGCCTCCCTGCCAGCTGCTCGCCGACGGTCCAGCGGCATCATGCTGCCCGGCTCCCTGCTCTGTCTGCTCGGGGGCTGCCTGCTCAGGGTAAGTTTCGGTTTCTGTTCCTGGGAAGCCGGCGATGGCGCAGCCGCCTGCGGCACGCAGAGCCCGGCTCCCCCGGGGCGCTCTGGGGGCTTGGCAGGGCTACGAGCCGACTGCCCTGGCCAGGCAGCGAGGGGCGAGAGGGCTGGCACCGCGTCCCCTCCCTTGGGCCCTCGCTGGCAGAGCGAATCCCGAGCCTGGTGCCAGTCGAGGTCCGATGGGAGGAGGGTGTTCTCCGGCCTGGAGGGGGCCAGGGAGCTCCAGCGACAGACTGGGGCGTGGCGGCGAGACGCGGGGTTCCCTCTGGCTGCCTGGAATCAGCTCCCTCGACGTGAGCGATGGCGCCGGGCGTGCACAGGGCGGGATCCTGCCCTACATCCCTGGCCCTGGAGCTGCCAGGATATACCCAGCTGTGCGGGGTGGGCCCAGGGGTGTTTACAGGCTCTGCTCCTGGGGTGGGGGAGAGAGCCCCGAGGGGAGGGAGGGGAGCACGTATCCCCCATCCCTGGCCTCTCCCCTGTCCTGGGCTCGGGGAGCTGCCTGGGGGGACCTGGGCTCACAGAATCTGTGAGAGCCAAGGCTCCTGCTCTGGCCTGGCAGTTTGCTGGTTCCTCATTTTTGTGGCTGGGAATTTCCCTTCATCTGCTTTGATTTCCCTGCCCCCCAGACTCTCCCCCCTGCTGGCTGGCACTCCAGGGGCTCCAGGTTTTGACTGGGATGTAGTGGGGACTGGGGAGGGAGGGCAGGGTCTGGCGTCCCTACTCCCGGTCCAGAGGGCCCAGCTGGAGCTGGGGCCAGGCTGCTGTCCTGCTCCCCTCTAGCCAGGCTGCTGGCTTCACTTTCACTTTCTTTCTGAAATAGGGGGTTGGAGCAACCACCAGAGACAGAGCTGAGCCCACAGCCAGCCACTGCCCTTGTGCTGCTCCGGGCCCCCGGCTCCGGTCAGGGCGCGTAACTATGGCACAGGGACATCAGGGGCAGGGCTGGTTTGAGGGGGCAGGAGAGGCAGCTTTGGGTAACAAAGAAGGTGCTGGGGGAGGATGCAAGCTGTGACAGTGCCCAGGAATGCAACAGGCACCAGCCCCGGGCCTGCAAGGGAGCAAAAGCAAACACCGGCCTGAGGCAGTGGGGCATGCCCCAAGGACGCCGGGGTGCTCCCGAACCTGCTGAACACACAACACTGGAGCTGGGGCTGCCCGGTTCCAAGCAGAGGCTCCGGGGTTCCACTCTCCAAATGTGGGGAGGGGCTGGGCCAGGCCTGCAGCATGGGCCTGAACTAGGCATTGGGGGGTGGGGGAGACGCAGGGGCTAGGGTTGCCAATTTTGGTTGGATGTATTCCTGGAGGTTTTCAGCACAGGACATAATCTTTGATTAACAATTAATTTGTAATTCCTGGAGATGCCAGGGCAATCCTGGAGAGCTGGCAAACCAGGGTCCCGGCCCAGGCTGGGGGTTTGGGCCCCGTTCAGTTCCCCTTCCCAACATGGAGGCTGCTAGCGACACAGGATGTCAGAGTCTTTCTTCTTGGTTCCCCCTTTCAGACCAAATCCTGTTTCTCAGAGAGCTCCCCGGGGCAGCCCGGGCTCTGCCAGCATGCGCCCTTTGGCCACTCCTGGGCACCAGCTCCGCTGCACCCTGTGAGCCAGTGCAGGGCTGGGGCTTGCTGTGTCACAGGTGGGAGAAGAGGCTCCCCTGGGGCAGACTCTGGCGAGTCCCCAGGAGCACCAGGGCTGCCCCAGATCCAAGCCCCAGTGCCTACAGGCTCCTCCCTTCAGCCCCCCTTCACCTGGGAGGATGGCCCCACGGCTGTGGGAGGAAGGGGCAGTCGGGTCTGCTCTGTGCCCTGCCCCCGCCACAGGGGTTGAAGCTGGCAGCCCGTGGGCAGGGGCAGGCAGGATAGGAGTTCCTGTCAGTTGGCACAGGCTGGAGCTGCCTGGCCAGGGCTCTGTCTGCAGGCCTGGCTGCACCCGGGTGGCACCGCGCTCACTAGCTGTGAGGTGAAGCAGGAGAGAGAGCTGTGCCCCGGATACCACACCGGAACTGGTGGGATCCCACTTCAAGGGAGGCCTGGCACCGCGGAGGCGGCTGAACCCAGCTGTGCAACGGTCTGTGGTTAAAGTGGGTGTTGGTGAGAGTGCAGGGAGCAGTGTTTGCGCAGTGCCTGGGATGCAGAGGCCAAGCGAGCTGCATGCAGGAGCGAGGGGGACGAGGAAGAACGGGGGATGGGGGGAGTCATGGAGCACGGACCCGTCTGGCTGAGCTCGCTGCTCTCTTCTATTCCAGCACTGGGCGTCTGGCAGCGACTTGAACTGCACCCCACAGGAGTATCAGCACGATGGCAGGTGCTGCAACCGCTGTGCGCCAGGTATGGAGCAGTGTCCCGTCTCCGGGCAGCCATGGCTGGGGCATGGACATGACTGTCTGCCTCGCTCCCCTGGTGGAGCCGGGCTTTCAGTCTTACCTCTTCCCTACAGCACCTCCTGCTGGGAGAGGCTGGGTCTGGCAGTGCTGGGTACCTCTTGCAGGTTCTATTGCTTGTTCTTCGCTGACAGACTCCCTCCCGTCTCGCAGCAAACCCTGCTGTGCTCTGCATTGCAGGACTCAAGGTGCGGTCTGACTGCACTGCCTCGCGGAACACTGAGTGCGAGCAGTGCGAGGCGAGACACTTCCAGTCCAGCTGGACCAAGGAGAGACACTGCACCCCCCACAGATCTTGCGATCACAGTAGGTGCCTTTGGGGGCGTTCATTCTTGGGAGGGGGGGTGAAACCAGGCCTCCTGGCTAATGCTCAGGGGCTCCCGGGGTCCTTGCAGCCTGGCACCCACCCCCTGCTCACCTGCCATCCTAGGCTCATCACCTGCTTGGCAGGAGGTGCTGCCGGCACCGACTCCCTGGAGTGCTGATCCCTTGTCTACGTTTGTCTCATCCCCTTTGCCCAGACGCTGGACTTGACACGAGGAGCCCCGGGGATACCAAGCACAATGCCGAGTGCCAGTGCCAGCAGGGCATGTACTGCTCCAGCCCCGACTGCCAGACCTGCTTGAATATCACGGCCTGCAGGCCCGGCGAAGGAGTTGCTCGGAAAGGTGAGGTGATGCTCCGAGCCAGCCAGAGAGCTCCCCTGCTGGGGACCAGGGCTGGAGCTGATTCACCTCAGCCCAGCCCAGCCCAGGATCACCCCTCCCCCCCAGATCAGAGTCCCACCAAGGCTTCCCCATCAAGGGGTGCCAGGGCCTTGCCCTAGTGAGGGGCACCCAGTGCTTCCTGGGGAGACGCGCACAGGCTGCAATCACTCAGCTGCTCCATCCCCTGCTGCAGCCTAGCACCTGCAAACCACCTTGCCTTCCCCTGGCATGACACTGACCTGCCCATTGCCCGCTCTGCTCCATTCCAGCCGACAACTTTTCAGACACAGTCTGTGTGCCGTGTGAACATGGCAGCTTCTCCAACATCTCCTCCACCTCCGAGCCGTGCCACCTCTGGACAAGGTACAGACCCGACACCCCTGATTCAAAGGCAGCTGAGGCTGCGCCCACACCAGCTTTCTCTCTGCCACACAGCCCGCGCTGCTCACGCCAACTCAGCTCCTGCTGCAGGGGGCGTGGGCAGGGTGGGGTGGGGGTGCAGCAGCAGGTGACATGAGCCCTGGTAGGGCCTGGGTGGGGTGGCACGGGCTGTGAGTGCAGGGCGGGAGAGCGGGCGCAGGGGCAAGCAGAGCACCCCAGCCATCTTGTCATCTCGGCTGCCATACCCAGCAGCTGCCTTCCTCCCCTTTACTGCTCTCGCCACCACTGGAGCTGGGCAGTGTGCAGCACACGGGTGAGTGGAGCTGGGCTGCAGGGCCCGTCCCTTGGCCATGCGCCCTGGAGAGCTCCCCTTCCAGCCCGGCGCCACTCCAGCTGCACAGCAGAGACGCAAGGGCCAGAAGAACCCTAATCCGCGCATAGCACCCCCCATAACCACTGGGGGGGGGAGCAGAGCTGACCCCTGCATGGCACACCCCATAACCACTGGGGGGGGGATCTTTGGGAACCTGACAGCTGGTCTTGCGTTGAAGAGTCCACGGGCTGCGTGTCCCCCTGTCTTTCAGGAAGCTGCTCCCGGGGTAATGACACTTTCTGCTTGAAATTTGCACCTTGATTGCTGGCTGCGTTTGTCAAGTTGCAGCTCCCCCCCTCCCTCCCTCCCCCCCCCGGCTGGATCTCATTTGGCCTCGGTCTGCTAGCAGACATCACCCCACGTAGGGCCTGAGACTGCGACCAAGTCACCTCTCAGCCATCTCTTGGCCCTACTAACCCCATCATGTTGTGGCAGGCTCTCCTGGAGGCAGCACCGAGTCCGTCTCCGAGCTCTTTGCCGAGCCCTTCCCAATTGCTCAACCTCCTCGTTGAAGTGAGCCCCCCAGAGCCGGGCGCACTGCTGGAGAGGTGGGGTTACCTGTGCGCTCACGTCACCTGGCCAGCCCCATTGGAGCAGCCTAAGAGCCCGCGGGCCGTACCAGTAGCACCTTGCTGAGGTGCTCTGGGGGTTCCCAGGCGGCCTGTTGTGCACGTCATGCTCCATGTCCCTGTGGCCCAGGGACCAAAGGAGAGCACCTGGGGCCAGGCATAGGGGCAGCCGCTGCAGCTCACAGGTATTTCCCGTCTCAGCAGCAGGCCAGTGGGCAAACACCCACAGCTGGTGGGTGGCTGTGGGGAGATGCCTGAGGGAGGGCATCACACTCCCTTCCCTGCTACTCAGGTGAGGTGGAGGGCAGGGCCCAATCCCGTGGTTGGGGGCACAGGCTCCCAGCCGGGCCCCTCCCTCCCTGCAGGTAGCTCCCCACATCCGCCTCCTCAGCTCTGGCCTGGCTACCAGGTGTGAATGCAGTTGCAGCCAGGGACTCACTCTGGATTTACACCGCTGGGAAGGGGCAAGGGGTCCAGCCCATAGAGGTCCCTGGGGTCTGGTCCGTGCTGTTCACCCCACGCACTGCAGCGCATTGCCAGCACACAGCTCCGGGCCCTTTTCACAGCAGCAGCTCTCCTCCCTGTGTGACATGCTTCCCCAGTGCCCGCATGCAGGGTGCTTTGCTGCCCTCCTGGCTCCGGATATGACCCCAGCTCTGCCCCTCTCTGCAGCTGCGAGACACTGGGGCTGGTGCGGAAGGTGCCTGGGACAAACCGCTTGGATGTGGCTTGTGGTAAGTGCCAAGCAGCCTGTGACGCTGTCAGCGTGCACAAACTGGGCAGATCCCAGGTGGCTGAGTTCTTGGATGGGGAACCCCAGGGTGCCCGAGTCCAGCCAGCATTCTGGTGAGGGAAACCTTGTGCCAGTCTGCCCTAGTGCTTACCCTGGGTAAGGCGTGCGGCGCTGCTGCCCCTGCTGCCTGTGGGTGACACAGAACCGAGGGCCTGGCCACGTGTGGCGGCTAACGCTCCGCAGCACGTTCTGCCAGAGCGAGCGTGTCGCGCCGGATGGGCGAGTCCATTCTGCCCCCTTCCAGTCCCCATCTCAGTACTGTGCAGCTGAACAAAGCTGCCAGGTCCTCCCCAGAGTTGGCTGCGTTTCACTGGTGGACGCGTTGATCCCTGCAGACACAATACAGTTTGCAAGGAGCTTCAGGCTCCCTTTGGATGAAGATATGGGGTCCTTGCCACTCCTGGTGGTGGTGGTGGGTCTCCCCAGCACTGGGTGCTGTAGGTGGGGTGTGGTTGAGAGGGGCTCAGTGTGGGGGGGAGGGCGTTACGCTGGGAGCACAGGGCTGAGCAGCCATCTCCCTTTTCTTGCCAGAGCGTGGCCGCGGACGCTTCCCAGTGCTGATCTCTTTTATGGCCATTATTGGAGCCTCTCTCGTGGGGCTCATTCTCTTCTGCCTGTATCAGAAAGGTGAGCACGGGGGGTGCTGGCTGGATGGAGGGAGGGTTGAGCGGGCGTCTCCCTCCACTCCTGGGCTGGGCCAGGGCCTGGGCACAGCAGGGTGCTCGTCCTCCACCGCTCACGGCCGAGCCCACCACTTGCCCAGGCTCAAGGCATCACAGTTCAGCTTGTTCTGGGGGAAAACCTCACGGTTCTGGGGCCCACGTGTGCTAAAGCCAGACTGCCATGGCAGTGCCAGCCTGGCCCGGCTCCCCCTGGCAGGGCACCCGGCTGCTTCACCCACCCGTCAGCATTGGCTGGGCGCTCGGGGAGGCTGAGTCAAGGCTCCCACCATGGCTCTGGCCTGTAGCACCCTGGGCAGCAGGGGCACAATGGCAGAGCCCAGATCAATGTGAACACGTGTTCACGCCATGCTGGGCCTGGCTGGGGCTCTTTCTCCCCCCCCCCCCCCCGGCCTGCTCGCCATGGGGTGTATGGGCTGGGCCTGGCCGGAGTCTCACTCTCCCCATTCCCTGTCTAGGTCTCCAGCAGCACAGACTGAAGCAGGTACGTCACCCTGCGCCACCCACACTCCCCGGGGCAGGAAAGCAGCTGCCATGCGCCCGAGCAGTCAGGGACCTGGCCCCAAGCAGAGGGTTCCCCCTCCCGGCCCACAGGGACAGGCTGCACCCGGCGCACCGGGCCCTGGGTCACTTCTGCTGCCCTCTGGGGTGGGAGGGGCAGGGACGGGCCAGAGGGGAGGACAGAGCAAGTGGAGAGCAAGATGCCCTGGGGTGGGAGCCAGCCTGGGCCCTGTCCCCATGGGGCAAAAGGGGTGTTGTCCCAAACCCTGCCCCGAGGGGACACCGCCCTGTGGTGGGGTGAGGGCAGTGGGGCCTTCCCGGGGGCTGGGGCAGCGTGCGAGCGTCTCCCCTGGAGATGGGGGGGGGGTGGTGGTGGTTGTGCCGGTAGAGGGCAGGCCCTGGTTATCCCGCAGCAGCCCAGCAGGGGGCAGCAGGAGCCCAGGAGAGGCGTGGGTCTCCACCAGCCCCACACTGTGCCAGCTCGAGGGGCTGCAGCAGGACCCTCCCCCCCACCTCACCTTCCCCACGCCTGGCAGGGCCCGGAGCAGCTGGATCCCGTGGAGACTGTGGTGCTGCCAGCCGTGGAGGTGTGCGTGGAGCATGACGAGCGCCAAGACTTCCCTGTCCAGGAGACCCTGCTGGGGCGCCAGCCCGTAGCACAGGAGGATGGCAAGGAGAGCCGCATCTCGGAGCAGGAGAGGCTGTGAGGCCCTGTCGTGGGGAGCATCTGCCTCGCCCAGCACACACAGCCAGGGCTGGCCTCCTCCGCCTGGCACACAGCAGGGCCCAGCCCAGGGGGCTGTGCCATGGGGTAACCCAGTGCCCTCCTCCCCTCCCTGGCTCAGCCCCGGGCAGGGGGCAGTGAGAGGGGGCCCAGCACAGCCAGGAGCAGAGCATTCAGGGGCGTGTACAGAGAGCGGGGTGGAGCAGTGGCTCTCACCCTTTCCCGACTCCTGTACCCTTCAGGGGACTGATTTGTCTTGTGTACCCCTGAGTTTCACCTCACATAAAAATGACTTGCTTGCAAAATCAGACATAGAAACCCAAAAGCGTCACAGCGCACTAGTACTGCACAACAGCTGACTTTCTCATTGTGACCATATCGTTCTAAAATAAAGCGATTGGGATATGAATATTGTACTTACATTTCAGTGTATATAGATAGAGCTGTAATAACAAGTCATTGTTGCTGTGACATTTTAGTTTGTTCTGACTTCGCTAGTGCTGTTTATGTAGCCTGTTGTAAAACTAGGCAAATATCTCGATGAGTTGACGTACCCCCGGAAGTCTTTGTGTACGTAACCCCATGGGTACGTGTCCCCTGGTTGAGAACCACTGGTGTAGGGGGTGCTGCTGCGGGCAGTGGCGGGGCAGCACCCCATGGACAGAGCTGGCCCAGCACGGGGCACTGCTCACAACTGTTGATTCCTCCATTCCCATGTGAATACAGCGTTTGCACTCCTATTCTGTGCTTACAGCCTTGCTGCGTACGAGGGGCTTTAACTGAGCTGAATGAGGGGCAAGGGCCCGGCCTGCACCAAGGGGGGGTGAGACAGGAGCTTGGCAGGGATGGCGGAGAGGGGGCTCAGCATGCAGAGAGGATGAGTAGGGGGCTCACCCTACCCCTCTCAGTGCATCCCCCCATGCCTGACACCTGCCTCTGTTCCAGCAGCACTCGCTTTAGTTAAAGCCAGTCTCATGGCCCCACACACGCACCCCCCCCCACCTGTGTGCACACACTCCCCCCCCCCGTGCACATACACCTGTTGGTATACACGTGCTCACTCACCCCTATGCACGTGCACAATATACTGCCATGCACGTAAACACATGCAGACATGCATGCGGATACTGGCTGGCATGCATGCACGCCAGGTGCTTGGCTCTCCACTGCCGCCCCCCAGCTGGGCCGAGCCCCCCTTCCCCACCCCCCGTGGAGCCAACCTTCAGAAGGAGCCGGTATATTTACGGCCGACAGGTTGACATTTCTGTGGTTATTGCTCCTCTCCTTCTCCTTACTCTGCTGTTGCAGTTACAATGGGAACAATTATGCTCAATTATTCTCCACCACACCGTTGACAAAAAGCTGGTATTTAAACGATAATTATCCTCACAGTGTGTGAGCACCGCGGCCCACTGCCAGTGTTAGGGTCTCCTTCAGTCTCTCCTTGGGAGTCTGCTCAGCCCATTAGCAGACCTGCTGCCCAGCTCACGGAGCTGGGGCCAGGAGCAGACTCAGAGCTCCACATTCCCCATGCCAGACATGAACGTGCCCTGCTATTCTCTGGATCCAGGCAGGATAGATTGGGGGCCTGCACCCCTCCCCTGAGGAGACCCCCTGTCATGGAGTCCCCAGGCGATGCTCTGGAACTGCTCCCCACAAAGCCAGTCAGGACTTTGGGGAGCCTCCTCTCCCTTGGAGCAGACCGTCTTCAGGGCAAGAAGCTCACACGGCTTCACCTCCTGGGCCTCTCCTGGGAGCATTCAGCATATGCCCCTCCCTGCGCTTCCCACAGCGAGTCCGCCCCGGCAGGGTCCTGGGGAAGCCAAAGGGTTCTGCACCCCCCACTTCGCAGTCAGACGTGACTCTCAGCCAGCCAGTAAAACAGAGGTTTATTAGATGACAGGAACACGGTCTAAAACAGAGCTTGTAGGTACAGCGGTGAACGGGACCCCTTGGCCGGGTCCATTATGGGGTTCAGAGAGCCAGACACCCACGTCTGCCCTCACTCCTAGTCCCCAGGTAGCTCCAACTCTGAAACCCCCTCCAGCCCCTCCTTCTCCCGGCTTTGTCTCTTTCCTGGGCCAGGAGGTCACCTGATCTCTTTGTTCACCTTTAGCTATTTCCTTGCAGGGGGGGGAAGGGGCCCTGGCCATTTGTTGCCAGGGAGACAGTGTCAGTGATTTATGCACACTGGCCTTTCCCCACCACCTAGAGACTTAAGAAATGCATAGGGGAAACTGAGGCACCCACACAGTATTCAGAGGAAACATTAAGAATAGTCCCACTTCGTCACACCGCCCCCCAGCTGAACAGATCGACCCTCACGGCGTTCAGCCCCTGCTCCATGCCCCTGGGGCCCCTGGCCATTTTGAGGCCACTCCTGGAGTTGCTCAGCAGGAGACAGGACTTGCAGGGTCTGGCCTGCCGAGCACTGGAGCAAAGTCCAGTGTGGCCCTGCCAGGAGCAGCGGCTGCCCCAGGAGTGACAGTTGCCCAACGGGCAGCAGAATATGTCAGGAGGAGGCACTGTAGGTGAGAGGGGCCTGAGCAGCCTGGGCTGGGGGCTGGCAGGAGCCTGCGTCCGAGCCCAGCTCTGGGAACTAGACCCAGTGCAGGAAGGAAGCTTTCCAGCAGTGTGCCATGCTCCCCCGGCTCTCCCACCCACGCCCCCATTCCCCAGAGCCATACGGGGCATTACTGGCTGCCCCCGCAGCTCCAGCTGCTGGGGAGCTGCCCCCAGACTGTCCCTGCATGGCGAGGCGGGGCCCAGGGTGTGGGGCTGGATCGGGGAGGTGATGTGCTCCCCAGGGCCAGCTTTATGACCTGCGGGGCCCGATTCCAATACCCGGCGGCAGTCTGGGGCTTCAGCGGCACTTCGCAGTGGGGGGGTCCGGTTCGGGTCTTCCGCGGCACCGAAAGACCCCCCCGCCACCAAAATGCCGACAAAGACCCCCCAGAGCGGGGCCCGATTCCGGGGAATTGGGTGAATCGGCTTAAAGCCGGCCCTGGTGCTCCCCATCATTTGCAGGATGTGTTTAGAAAATCCGAGTCTGGAGGTGACGCAGGCCGGCCCTGCGGGGGAGATGGGGTGCCAGGGCCCTGCTGGTGGCTGTGCCTTTGGTGGGGGGGCGGGGGGGGGGGAGAGAGAAATTGCCCCAGCTGGACGTTGCCAGAAGAGACCTGTGGCTCCTGCCAAGCGCAGGCTGCAAGGAGCCGCCTGTGCAGCTGGGCCGGTACCGTGCTTACAGCTGCCTGCCTGCGGGGAGAGCATGGCCCGACTGAGGGCGCTGCAGGCGGAGCCCGAGGCGCCTGGTGCTTAGCCGAGGCCCTGCGCCAGAAGGCTTCTAATGGAGTCCCGTCTCCCCGCCTCCCTGGCTGGAGGCCCAAGTTAGCGGGGAAGTGGCCGGAGCACGTAACCTGGCCGTGCCCGAGCGTGCACAATACGAGAGGCCATAAATCACAGCGCCAGAAGCAGCTGGAACATAGAGCGACTTGGACGGTAAAGGCAGCGGCACGTTATTTAATGCCCCTCTTAAAACCTAATGTGAGGTGTAATAAGGGAGATAAAAGCCTGTTGGCAGCTTTCCTGGTTTAAAGGGGTAACCCATAGACTGCTCTCCACACGCCTCCCCCAGGCCAGCAGCCCAGTGCCGGGGGGAAGGGAGGAGGGACACAGGGCTGCCCTCAGGGGCACGCTGCCCATCTGGGTTCTCACCTGGGGCAAGGCAGCAGGCAGGTCCCAGCAGCACAGCTACGTCTCGCCGGGGCAGCAGGCAGGATCCAGCCAGGGGGTTGGGCAGCAGGCACAAACATGGCCTGGACTCAGGGAGGAAAATGACAAATTCAATACTGCCCCAAGAACAGGCCTTCGCCCCTCTGTCTCTGTCCCCTGCGGAGCCCCCCCTTCTAACACAGCCAGCCACACCCCTCACCCTGGACGCTCGCATGCTGACCAGCCGTCAGGACACCTGGGTGCTGGTCCCCCCCTGCTTCCAGGCCCGTGACCTCGGGCGAGTCTCTGCCCCTCAGAGGTCAGTGTCTTGGCCTGTGATGGGGAAGGACGTTCTCCAGCTGGGAGCTTGCCCCAGGCTGGGATGGCGAATTAGTAGCAATGCACATTAGTAGCAGCACCCAGTCCGGGTGCCACAGGCGAACTCCCTGCCTGGCCCCTGGCCCTGGAATTGACACCTGGGCCCCCCTTGTCTACTGCAGCCAGCTGGGCGTCTGCGCTCCCGGCTCTGCCAGCACCTCGGCGCGCTAAGGGGAGCCTCACCCGGACCCTGCTGGCACAAGCCTGTGGGTGTGACGGGTCATGTGGCCTCGAGGAGGGCGTGGCTAGAGGAGGGCAGCCAATCCGGCGCTCTGGCGTTACTCAAAAGGACAGGCAGCAGGCGTTCTCTTTCCATCCCGGCTGGGGCGCTGGCAGACTGGGGTAGAGACCCTGCGGCTGGGGGGCTGGCATGGTGGGGTGGAGGGCACTGGCACACTGGGGCTGCGGGGCAGTGCAGCTGGCGTGACAGGCCCTGCTTTCCACCTGTGGTTCGTGTCCTCTCTACTCCGTCCAGCCCAGTGAATTTCACACGGGTGCCAGGCTGGCTCACAGCAGGTTGGTACAGCATTGAGCAGCTGTTGGGACTGGGCTGGGGTCAGACTGGTGACCCTGGGGTGAAAGGTCAGCCCCTGTTCTCACCACCTAGGGGACTATCTGTTAACGGTGGCACCTGGCCTGCCCCGGGGAACTCTCAGGTTGGACTGCCCTGGCTGGCAGCTCTCGCAAGGGTTGGCGTTTTTCTGAAAGCTCCAGCTTCCGGAGTCAGGTGATCACGGAGAGCCTGAGCTTCTGTGTCAAGAAACAGTAAGCTCCTGCCCCCTCGTCTGTGGAGAGAAGCCAGAGTCCAGGCCCCCAGTGACCCCGAAGGCTCTGCCACCCATACCCCTGACAGATACAGGCACATTTCCTTCACTATCAGTATTCTCCACACAGGAAACAGGTAAGGTATAGGGACATTCATTTTCCACTATCCCTGCCTTCCCAAACTGCTGACTAGACAAAGCCATTAGCTCACAAGGCCAGGGGCTGGGAGGGACCAGGGCTGTTGCCCATGCCAGCCATGCAGGAGATCACCCAAGAGACAGCACCAGTGACGGGGGGAGCTGTGTCTGTGGTCAGGCTCCTCTCCTACTGCTGGGAGAAGGAGGGTGGCAGCCTCCTAGTGTAGCTGAAGGAGCCAGGCAGGGAGAAAGGGAATGAGAAAATGCAGCGTCCCTGTTTACCCCACTGAGCTGGTCGGCAGGGCCCTGCCCCCCCCTGCTGTCTGAGCAGCTTGTGCCCACCTTGCCCCATCTCTCCTCAGGCACGGTGTGTTTAATACCCGCTCCCGCGTGTCAGACATGTGCCATCTCATTAGCGCGTCTGTCCCCTGAAGTGAGAAGGGAGCGCGCAGGAGACCTAATTGAATGTAACTAATTATTCACTCTGCAGCCGTTCAGTTTAAATGGGATTGTGAGGGACAGAATTACTCATTCTGAAAAGGGGAAAGAAAGAGAGAAAACAAATAGAGGGGATTGTGGAGCCGCAGCTCCCGCTCTCCCCAGAATACCAATTACCGGATAAAGTGATTGTATAAATCTTTACTGAGCGAACGAACTGTACCAGTCACTTACTTCTGTCCTGCTGTTATTAGGAAGCAATGAAAAATGATTCCTCGTTCCTGTGTAGTTAAAGGCTCCCAGGCCCTGTCACTCAGCTCCTGCTCTGGGCAGCGCTGCTGGGAGCCCAGAACGAGGGTGGGCAATGGAGGGTGGGCAGGGCAGACCCTGACTAGTCAGTGAAAAGCAATGGCACCAAAAGGGCTGAGAACTGTAACGGCCCCGCCCAGCAGCAGCCCCAGAAACGGGGAGCAGCCCCAGAAACGGGGAGCCCCGGTGGCACACCGCAGGAAGCCATCGGGGCTTCTCCCCAGAGCTCAAAGTGACATTCCGGGAGGCGCAGTCGCTGGCCCCTGATCGGAGCAACTCAGTGCAGCCTGCAGGGACGTAGCCCCAGGAACCGGCATGGGGCCGGAGGGGATCAGCTCCCCACCAGGCACCACGCAGCACTCAGGCTGACAGCACACGCCACATGCAGCTCTCTGCCAACCCCTGGGGCCAAGCCAAGGTTTTACCTACTCCCCTGGACGAGCATGCCCACCCTCCCTGGGAGACCTGGGCCTCTATGGCAGCCACGCTCCACAGCAAGCACAGACCCGCTGGCCCACGGAGATCGCTCAGCAGCCAGCCCATGCGCGAGGAACACATGGCCAGGAGAGCCAGAGCCAGCGGGAGCCTCCACATACCCACGCCCACACCAGGAGAGATGCACCAGGGAACAACGCCCAGCGCTGGCTGCCTGGGGGGAGCGTTCTCCTCCTGTATCACCTCCCGCCCAGTGGTCCATGGGTCCAGGGTCCCCCTGCCCAGGCAGGTCTCAGGTCTCCAGCCGTCACTTGTCTCTGGGCAGGGACCCATGTCCCACTCCCTCCTGCCCAGCCCCCTGCCCTACACTGCGCTCTCCCAAGCACGCCAGTCTCCCTGCGCTACGCTGTCCCTCCTACGGCTCCCCCAGAGTGCACCAGCAGCGCCAAGGGCCCACCCAGTTCTGCACATGGAGTCTTAGGAGAAAGGCCGAGCAAGCCCAACAGTCACCACCGCAGTCCCATGCCCACCGAAGAGGCACCAGAAATCCCAGCAGTGCCATGGCTCCGAGCAAGGAGTAAGGGCTGGGCCCTGGAGGACCAAAGCTCCTGGCTGTTTGCCCAATCCCAAGGAAGACACTGAGTCTATTTAAACTCATCCTTGTATCTGTTTGGGTTTGAACCAGTCTCTGCAAACAGCCCGGGGTGGGGCCTCTCTGACTTAACACCTCCCCTTAGAGGAGGGGCAGGGAGGATGCACTGACTCAAGCTGAGAGCTTGCAGGAGCCAGACAGGGTTTTCCAGCCGCAGGGCAAGGACCTTCCAGGCCTGTTGAGAGACGTTTGGGCCCCAGTACATCATGTTCATCCAGCTCCCATGCCTGCTATGCTGAAGTCTGCAGCACAGGCATGCTGGCTCCCGCCATGCCCCATGGCACCTCACGGGGGAACAGCAGCTGCCCTGCAGAGACCTGGGTGCTGTGCTGCTGGAGGCCACTGGGCCATGCACAGCCTTTACAACCTGCCCACTGCCCTCCTCCCCCCCCCCCCCCCCGGCACCATCAAGGGCCTCCTACCACGGCCCCACAGCCTGCCCAGTCCTGGAAAGGGGGCAGGCGCAGTGAGCCCCAGGTGCGCCGCTTCAGCTGTCTGCCTGCAGGCACTCCTGGGGCATGGCTACCCTGCAGTAGGGAGCGACCCCCTGGCCTGGGGGGCTGTGAGCTAGTGCGCTAAAAATAGCATGTGGACATTGCATCTGGGGCTGGGCTAGGGCTCTCCAGCCTAGGCTCACGCCCCGCCCTAGCTGCTGTGTAGACACTCCCTGCCAGCCCCCGTTCCAGCAGCACTCGCTTTAGTTAAATCCGCAGCCTCAGGGCGAGTTAATGTTGAGAAATCTCTCCCAAGCATTTATCAAACAGGGAAAACAAGGTGTCTCCCAGAGCCCCTACCTAAAGGCAGCTTCATTCGCGGGAGCCAGTCGCACCTCTCTCTCCATGGCATCTGCGCGCAGGGCTGGGGAGACACTAATTAGCAACACTCTCCATCCCTTTTCCCCAACACTGCAGGTCTCCCAACTCCCCTCGCACAGCTGCCGCCAGCTGCTAACGGTTCCAGCACCACTCTGGCCATCAGACGGGCACCCAGCCCAGCTGAGCCTGGCGGGGAGAAGGAGCTTACGCCGCCTCGTTGGTTATGGATTTATAATGCTGCCGAGGAGCCCTGTCCTACATGCCAAGGAGAGGAGGTCCTGTCCTGCACCCCAGGGCAGCTTGCGCTCCCTTCTGGGGAGAGAGGGCCCTGTCCTGCATTCTGAGGGGCTTGTCCTACACCTCAGGGACTCTTGTAATTACTGAGCAATTAGCTGAGCCGCAAGGGGGGGGGCGCTCTCCTCACACCCCCTCCCACAAAGCAACTGCTCCCCCAGCCCCAAGACAGGCCTCAGTGTGTCCCAAGGGCCAGCGGAGCTGGGCTCAGCACAGCCCAACACTCGGGGTGGAGGGCCCCCTCCCAGAGAACACCCTGCTGGGGTCCCCTGCTAATGACCCCAGCAGCCACATGGCCCATGGAGGGTCAGCTCCAAGATCCGGCCCCCAGGGCTTTAAAGGTCAGAGCCCCCCCCCGGACTGTGCTTGGATGCTGGGAGCCCCAGTGCAGCCCCTGGACCTTGGTGGGAGGCACAGCTGGCACCAGCCCCCCGAGCCGGCCCATGGTGCAGTTCCCCTGTGGGGCGAGCCAGGAATACCCCCTTGAGGGGACTGCAGCAGGGAGGTCTGGGGCAGAGAGCCGGTCCCGGCGCAGCCAGGGACACGCACTTGACTACAACCGCTCCCTAGTCACCCGGCAGCATTTTCACCTGTTACTGAGGGTGGCTCTCAGCCCACCTGCCATCCCCCCAGTCATCCGTCGATCCACAGACACACAGACACTCCCTGCAGCCCTCACACAGGGGGCAGAAGAACAATCGCCTTGACCCCCCCCAAGCCCCGTGGGAGAAGGAAGGGAGCTCCACCCCGAGTGAGGTGCATTAGGGGACACATGCATGTGCGCACGGCGGGGGAGCGCAGGACCTGGCTACGGGTGCAAGCCACGGGGTGTGTGTGTGTGTGAGCATTGAGTGTGCGATGGCCAAGTGGGGGGCACACAGGGGGAAGTGGGGATGGTGTACATGTGGTGGAGATGGGGAGCAACCAGGGCTTTACTCAAAGGGTTTCCCATTGCTTCTGAAGGCGGACGGGCGCCCTCTCCCCCCAAGGAACGGCGCTGGAAACCCCTCCCGCCCCGAGGAACGGCCCCAGGGCTGTAGGGGATTCCCTATCACTTGGGGTCTTTCCGTCCAGACTGGCTCTTTGTCAGTTCCAGGGTAGCTCAGTCAGATGGGACGGGCGGAGCTGGGAAGGCTGGAGGATGCAGGGGGTTCCCTGGCCTGTTGTGCAGCTCCAACTAGATGATCAGAATGTGCCCTACAAACGTTTTTTTTTCTCCTGCTGATAATAGCCCCCCTTAATTGATTAGTCTTGTTAGAGTTGGTACCGCAACCCCCATTTTTCATGTTCTCTGTGCATATAGATCTTCCTACTGTATTTTTCACTGCATGCATCCAATGAAGTGGGTTTTAGCCCACAAAAACTTATGTCCAAATACATTTGTTAGTGTCTGTGGCGGGGTGACCACTCACCAGTGCGGTGCCTCCTGCTGGTTGTCCAGGGAATTCGCTCTTTTCAGCCCAGAGCGCCCTCTGCCGGCTCGCCTGCTGCTGGCCCCATGTCCCTCCCGGACCCCGGTGCCCTTCTAGATGAGGGTTCTGCCCCCTGGCAGTACCCCCTTAGTCTGGGTCTCCCCTCCCCAGGGAACCCCCACCCCATCCGTCCCTTGCCTCAGTGGCAACAGTCAGTCATCGTCTAGCCCCCGCTCCCTGGGGCAGACGGCAGTCTGTACCACTCATCATCGGCAAGGGGGGGGTCAGACCAGGTGCCTCTGCCTAGGTCTGGGCTGCCCCTCTGCAGCCCTAGGACCCTTTCGTGGGCCCTCACCTCGGCCTGCAGCCTGGGGCTTAGCTAGGCGGGAGCTCCCCAGCTCCCTCTGCCCTTCCCAGCACTGCTCCACCCTAGGTCCCCTCCTCAGCTTCCCAGGCAGCCAGGTCCTGCTCTCTCTCCATGTAGCTAGAGAGAGGGTGTCTTGGCTTCTGGCCCCAGCCCTCTTATAAAGGCCAGCTGGGCCCTCATTAAGCCAGCCACAGCTGTGGCTGCTTTCCAATCAGCCCAGCCTTTCCCCTGCCCCAGCCCTTTCCCAGGGCTGTTTTAAGCCCTTCAGGGCAAGAGCGGGGTGACCACCCTGCTACAGTCTCTAAGGTGCCACAAGGACTCCTCATTCTTTTTGCTGCTACAGACTAACACAGCTACCACCCCCCTTAATGCCGGGGACTCTCTGACCATTCTCACGGGGCCCTGGGCCCAGATTCAGAGGTGACGGCTGGCATCCAGGTGCCGAGCTCATGTCTCAAATCAGGCACCAAAACTGATGGCCCCTTTGGCAAGCTCTAGCCTTGGTCTCCCATTTCTTACAGAGTGTCACCCAATTCTATGGCTCCCGGCTGTGGGCTGGCCGAGGCTGCTGTCTGAGCCCTCCCCACGTGGGATCAGCATCTCTCCCTCTGCCTTCCCTTCCCCGCCCCAGGAGTAACTGACTGGATGGACGGGGGTGCACACAGGCGCTTGGGTTTGTGCACGCATACGGGGTGCATGTCTGAGAACTGCTGAGGGAAGCCAAGCGGAGGAGAGAAGTTTGGGGGTTTGTTCTCAATGTGGCGAGGTTTATTTTAAGCAAATAAAATGCAGGGTGGTTAATGCTGCTGTTTTGTGAAACTTCAATCTCGCCCCTACCCAGCTTTGTCTCTGGACAATGATTTCATTGTTGCCAGCAGTGAGAGCCCCTCTTCCCGTGCACTGGAGATGTGTGTGAGTGGGAGATAACATCGTCAGACCCAATGCAGCACCATGCAGCTTCATTCTTTGCTTATTGGCTTTCTTCTGTTTATCTAGAAATAATTGCAGGGACACAATAGACTTTTAAGGCTGCTGAAGAGTTTCTCTCTCTACAGTAACTGTATTGCCTCTGTGCTGCCACCTTATCTGCTTGTAGAAGGATGAGGGTGGGGAAAATATTTACTGCTGGGAATATTTGTCATCTGCAAATTACCTCTGCCTCTAATCCACAGCAGGGCTGGAAAGTGACAAACCTGACCAAGATTTCCGAGACATCATGGCGGCTGGGATTCCACACCCTGCCCCCGAACGGGACCAGCCTGGGGAGGCGAAGGGGGTGTTGGCGAACCCAGCCTCTCCCAATGCCGAGGAGGAACATTCCTTCAGGCAGAGTCTCAGCGCACGGTGACCAGGAAGCAGTGGCTGTTGGCGCACGGGGTGACGCAGCAGGAGACGTCCCAGTGCGGGTGTGCCTGGGAAAGCACCAAGGTGCAATTGCCTGGAATTTAAAGCGGAGAGGAAAATTCTCAAGAGTCAGGGCCACATTCACTGCCTGAGGCACCTTCCAGCCAAACTTGAAGGAACGGTGGGTCTCTCCGGCAGGGCAGTGCCCAGGGAGAGGGGGAAGGTTAACTCCACACACAGCCCCGCCAACCCGAATCATAGCCGCAAGGAGAGGAAGGAGGGGCTGGCACTTGGGGCGCTGGCCTGGGATCAGGCCAGCTGGGGTCAGTCCCAACCCTGGCAGACTCTCTGCCGGCCCTTGGTAAGTCTCAGAGGCTGGGCTCCGCAAGTCATCTGCACCACACGGATAAGAACCCTGCCTTCCCCTCCCTTGTCTCTTTGAGGAAGGGCCCATCTCCCACCCCAGATCTCAGCCGAGCTTGGCACAATGAGACCTCCCTACCTTAGTCAGGGTCTGTGCAGGGCTCTTCCCTGTTGACCCAGGGTGGAGGGTCCCGATCACCTGCTGTCACCCAGCCCTGGGCGAGCTCCCTCCGGCTGGGGCGCTAGGCTCCCAACATGTTGGACCCGCTGGCTTCCCTGGCTCTCAACGGGCTGCAGCACTGTCTCCCCGGCAAGCTGCCTGGGCACAAGATCTGTCTGTCCCCCCTTCACCAGGCCTCCAGGACCAGTGCTGACCCCCAGACTCCCCACTAGCTCATGCCCATCCTTTGCCAGAGCTCAGACCGCGAGGGCCTGTGACGAAGTGGGACTGTTCTTAATGTTTCCTCTGAATACTGTGTGGGTGCCTCAGTTTCCCCTATGCATTTCTTAAGTCTCTAGGTGGTGGGGAAAGGCCAGTGTGCATAAATCACTGACACTCTGTCTCCCTGGCAACAAATGGTCAGGGCCCCTTCCCCCCCTGCAAGGAAATAGCTAAAGGTGAACAAAGAGATCAGGTGACCTCCTGGCCCAGGAAAGAGACAAAGCCGAGAGAAGGAGGGGCTGGAGGGGGGTTCAGAGTTGGAACTACCTGGGGACTAGGAGTGAGGGCAGACGTGGGTGTCTGGCTCTCTGAACCCCATAATGGACCCGGCCGAGGGGTCCCGTTCGCCGCTGTACCTACAAGCTCTGTTTTAGACCGTGTTCCTGTCATCTAATAAACCTCTGTTTTACTGGCTGGCTAAGAGTCACGTCTGACTGCGAAGTAGGGGGTGCAGAACCCTTTGGCTTCCCCAGGACCCCGCCTGGGCGGACTCGCTGTGGGAAGCGCACAGAGGGGCATATGCTGAATGCTCCCAGGAGAGACCCAGGAGGTGAAGCCGTGTGAGCTTCTTGCCCTGAAGACGGTCTGCTCCAAGGGAGAGGAGGCTCCCCAAAGTCCTGACTGGCTTTGTGGGGAGCAGTTCCAGAGCATCGCCCGGGGACTCCGTGACAGGGCCACTCTGGGTCTGCACGTCTCCCCTTCAGCCAGGGCACGTGAGAGTGAAGCAGAGACACCCAGACAGACGTGGCACAAGCTCTACTGTGACAGCACAGGACACAGAGCCAGACAGACCCATAAACCTGCCTCAGCTTCCTCACCCCTCTGGGTGCGGGGCAGAGCTCTCCGGGGTCCTTCTCCTGCAGCTCACGGCTTCTCCTCGAACCAGGAAGTCTCACTTTCCTGCTCTCCTCCAAGGCAGCTTCCTTGGACCTCAGCTGGTCCCCCAGTTAAGGAGGCCACCCTGCCTCTCTCCCCTGCTCCGTGAGCCCCGCACCATCTTAAATCCAGCCACTAGCAGCTTGAGCCCAACCCCAGCCCTGCAGACAAACTGGTCAGGCTGGGTTCCCTCTTTCGCATACCCATTGCTTGGTGCCCAGGGCACAGGCATTAAGGTTAAGGACTCGCCTTGTTCTGGGCTGAGGAACATGTGATACAGCACATGGCTGACAACACATCTAATGAGACAGCAATTTCCTATCATCAGCCAGAATTCGTAAGTTCTACACAGGCTCCCCAAGCTGCCCCCGCAGCCCAAGCCAGAACCACGACCAGCTAGCACAAGTTAGAACGGAGTCTCCCCTTGCCCAGATAGACACAAAGCCCCATGCCCACCCCCCACTCCCTTAGCTAACCAAGCAGCAAGGTACGTGTGCACCCAACATCACAGTACACACAAACACCCAGGGCGTTCGCCAGCTCCAGGAACTCTCCAGCCTCAGGCTGCACCCCGATCCACACACCCAGTCTCAACCCGAAACACCCTTTGCCCATCCCCTGCCGAAACACCTCCCTACACCCTGCCAGAGGAAAAACCCTCAAACCACCATCCGCTGCCTCGCCATTTGTTCATCTCAGCAGTGCAGCCCCCCAGAACGGCAGCGGTGCTGTCCCGCTGCAGCTGTGCCAGCGCCTGCGTTCTGTGACCTCCCACAATGCGCAGGAAGAGCGCGGTGGGTGCAGCCCTGCTCAGACAGGCAGCAAGCTGGCGGCCATCAGACCCCATTCGTCATTAAGATTCCTTGTCTACATCAGCCGGAGCTTTTTGTGAAGCACTTATCACTGCAGTGTCTGAGAGCTGCTCTAATTGATGTGACACCAATTATTCAAGTATCACTAAATACAAAGCTAATGGCTCTATGTATCCAAACCTCCTAGGCCCAGATCATGAAATTATAACTCTGCCATGAACAGAGCCAATGTTAGCGCACTGGCCAATCAGCCATACAGCTGAATTCATTCTGAGCCACAGAGAGCCTGCGTCTCCCCACGAGCACCCTGCAGCCGCAGACTCAGCCGTCTTACGTCGGCAGCACCGTAAGAAAGCAGAGGGCTAGCCAGGGTGTGACAATGCGGTTCTGGCGGAACCCAACTGAGAGTGCCAACTCAGGACAAATTGCTCAAACAGGGCAGTTACAGCCCAAGGCTGGGGTTTTTCCACCTCAGGCAAACCAAACCAGCCAGACTAAGAGGACTTCGGTCTCACCCCACTGGCTAACCGCAAGTCTCACAAGCAATCTCCTTAGACACTCCAGTTTCCCAGTATCACCACCAGTGCCACTCGTTATGGGGACAAATGGTTATGAAAACGAAGACCCCAGTAAAAGAAAAAGGTTCTCCTGATCCCAAAGGACCAAGCCCCAGACCCAGGTCAATATACAAATCAGATCTTACCCACAAATCACGAAGAAGTTGCATCCGAAGAAGTGGGTTGTAGCCCACGAAAGCTTATGCTCTAATAAATTTGTTAGTCTCTAAGGTGCCACAAGTACTCCTGTTATTTTTGCGGATACAGACTAACACGGCTGCTACTCTGAAACAAGTACTCCTGTTCTTTTTGATTAGACAGAGTTACTACACCCTTTACCAACCACACATTAGCAATAGGCAAAATATAAGCACCAGAATTGTCTGGTCTCTGGGATTTTGCTAAGACACTAACTGGATGCAAGTTAGTTACAGTGCCATTCTCCCCAGCAGATACAGACTTAGGACCATTCCCTTCCTGGGCTTTAGTTGAATTCAGAACCAACTCTGAGACAACTGCACTATTCTCAACCATCACAGGCTGAAAGGCACCTTCTGTCTGCTCCACAGACAAAGAAGAGCTGGAGACACCTTTTTTACCAGACACACAGCTCGGGATTTCATTTCCCTTGTCCCAGCACACAGGGCTGTTCGCAGACAACTGCTTGGAGACTGAGGTAGCTTCCTCCATAGGCAAGTCAATACCCCTGACAGATACAGGCACATTTCCTTCACTATCAGTATTCTCCACACAGGAAACAGGTAAGGTATAGGGACATTCATTTTCCACTATCCCTGCCTTCCCAAACTGCTGACTAGACAAAGCCATTAGCTCACAAGGCTGCCTTGGCTCCTCCAAACTTTTCCTGCCTTCCTCTCCTTTGTCCCAGCACACAGGGCTGATTACAGACAAAGACTGGGAGAGTGGGGCAGCTTCCTTACCAGGCACCTTGCCATTCCCAACAGATAAACTGCTCTTCTTACTACACTGAGCCACTGCCAGCAAATCACAGTTACCCTTTTCAGGTTCACTTTTACAAGCTATACTAGCCACCAATGCATCACCCATCAAAAATCCACCCTTTCCTTCCTCAGTTAGGTCTTCCACCTGACCATCCACTTTAATCTGCTCCAGAGAAACATTTTCCTGCCCAATAAGATTTTGCTGCTCTTGATTTAACTCCAGATTCACTTCTGAGACACTAGACCGACATTCAGAAACTTCATTTACAGACAAATAGCTCTTCTCAGACAAACCTTTGGAGCAACCCTCCCCAGGCAAATCATTGCCCACAATAGACAGAGGTTTAAGATCATTCCTGTCCTGTGACTGACTACCTGGACTGAACAAAGCTTTAACATTTTCCCCAATCAAAAGATCCTTAGGCAATAACTTCCTTACACCAGCTATAACTTCATGCTTAGTCCCATTCCATTCAAGGTGGATTCTGGCTAAAGGCACACGTACAGTAAACTCATAGAGGACTATAACATTCACACTCTGATTTGGTAAATAATCTTCCTCTTTGACAAGATCTGCTTTAACAAGAGTGATGTTAGAAGCCATCATTTGCCCTAAACAGCTTTTACCATTGACTTGTACATTCTCTGTGAATGTTTCACTACCGCTCCCATACAGAGCATGGGCACAAGTTGTGGAGCCACTGTCTACTGAACACACAGTAAAAGCATTTACATAAAAGGTGGCAGTATTGGGGAACATTTGGTTACACCCAGACAACTGCTCCGAGTTATACAACATACCAACGTTGTTATAAACTGGACTTTCAAGAGGATACAATTTCTGCTTTTCTTCCCTTGCTTTTTGGACTTGGAGCTGAAGTCTTTGCACTTTTGCCTCAGCTTCTAGTTCCTGCAATCGAATTTCTGCCAGTCTTTGTTCATGCTCAAGTTGCAGTTTACTTGCTGCCTTTTGCATTCCAATTGCTTCTGCAGCTTCTGTGGCATCTCCTGCCTTCTGATTACTGGCCATTAACAGATGTCTCAGTTCTTGATTTGTAGCTTTCTTTCTAAAGCTTATCCCCTCTTCTGAACACAAATCTTTCAGGGCTTTTTTGTCAAGGCCTCATATGCTCTTTGCTCAGCCATTGCAACTGTTCTTTAACCAACCAAACTCTCAATCCCAAAATTCAAATTTGGATAGCGTGGGGTTCTGACCCAAAGCTTAATTGACCTGGTTCTGTGGATCCAAGCACGACTACGCCACTGTGACAATGCGGTTCTGGCGGGACCCAACTGAGAGTGCCAACTCAGGACAAATTGCTCAAACAGGGCAGTTACAGCCCAAGGCTGGGGTTTTTCCACCTCTAAGGCAAACCAAACCAGCCAGACTAAGAGGACTTCGGTCTCACCCCACTGGCTAACCGCAAGTCTCACAAGCAATCTCCTTAGACACTCCAGTTTCCCAGTATCACCACCAGTGCCACTCATTATGGGGACAAATGGTTATGAAAACCAAGACCCCAGTAAAAGAAAAAGGTTCTCCTGATCCCAAAGGACCAAGCCCCAGACCCAGGTCAATATACAAATCAGATCTTACCCACAAATCACGCTGTTGCCAATCCTTTAGAATCTAAAATCTAAAGGTTTATTCATAAAAGGAAGAAGATCTAGATGAGAGCTAGAATTGGTTAAATGGAATCAATTACATACAGTAATGGCAAAGCTCTTGGTTCAGGCTTGCAGCAGCGATAGAATAAACTGCAGGTTCAAATCAAGTCTCTGGAATACATCCCCCGCTGGGATGGGTCCTCAGTCCTTTGTTCAAAGCTTCAGCTTGCAGCAAAGTTCCTCCAGAGGTATGAAGCAGGACTGAAGACAAGATGGAGATGAGGCATCAGCCTTATATAGTCTTTTCCAGGTGTAAGAACACCTCTTTGTTCTTACTGTGGAAAATTACAGCAAAATGGAGTCTGGAGTCACATGGGCAAGTTCCTGCATCCTTTGCTGAGTCTCAAGGCATATTTGCCTTCTCTCAATGGGTCCATTGTATAGCTGATGGTCCTTAATGGGCCATCAAGCAGGCTAGGCAGAGCTAACACCAGTTTGTCTGGGATGTCACCCAGCAGCATAGCATAAGTTTGAAATACAGACAGTATAGAGCCAATATTCATAACTTCAACTACAAAATTGATACACACATATAGACAGCCTAATCATAACCAGTAAACCATAACCTTGTCTTAGACACCCCATTTACCCCCTTTATACAAGATTTGGGTGCCACTACAGGACCTTGGTTGCAACAATGATCTATATGGTCCCAGATTATATCAATAACGTCACACAGGGCAAAGTCACGGATGCTGACCACTATGATTAGGGTGTTCGCAGCCATAGACTGGCTGCTCCTGACGGCCGCTAGGAGACGGCTTTGATCCGAGAATGGACCTTCTGCAGCAGAGGCCTGGCCCTGCTGCTCTCAGTGACATGCATCAGAGCTGGCAGCCTCTGCCTTGGGGCAGAGTTAAGGATGGGGCAAGGGAAGGTGGCTGGCATCACTGCAGGGGCAGAGTTAAGGTTGCTCAGATTGCACAGCTAGCAAAGCTTTTGGTCTGGGGATTGACTGAATGCTGGGAAAAGCAGCTCACTGGATGTGAGACTGGACTGTTAAATTAAACGATGCCAGGAGCCCGGTGCCTAGAGCCTGGCACGGGCAGCACTTTGTGTTTTTATAAACTGTAAAATAAACATCAGCTGCTAAGAACGGGCACTGACGCTCCCTGGGGTGGTGCAGGGGCCTTTAGGCTGGCAGAGCAGGGCAGGGGCTACTCTTCAGAAACAACTTCTGTCCTCTACCTCTCTCAGTGCTTGGTCTGAAACGGCCAGACTCGGCGGCTGGGAGGGACCTCCTGGGGCTGGGCCTGTACTTGTGTCCCAAGGGCATTTCCAGGGAGGGACAGTCACCAGCAGGCTCAGGGCTGGCGCCCAGCAGCCGGAACTTCGTAAAAGTTGAAGGAAATCAAACAAAAAAAGCTTTTGGCCCTGAAATCCCCAGGGCAGAAGTCTGGCAAAGAGCCTAGTGCAGCCCCCTCCGCCAGAGCTCGGTCGCAGCACCTCGCACCAGCACCCCCAGCAGCACAGACGAGCCAGGGGGCAGGTCAAACCACAGCAGGAGCAGGGCCTGGAGAAGCAGCCTGGGTAAACTGGAGTAAGCCTCCATCCCCACCACCAGGGGACAAGCTGCCCCACGTCAGGAAAGGAAACAAAGCCCCACATCTAACAATGGGCAGAAATTGTAGGCCTGCCCTTTGCTGTGCTGGGCAAACAGTCTCCCCACGGGCTGGCTCCCTGCACATATCCGAGCCCCCAGGTCTCGCTTTGGCAGGGCCCAGCAGGGCGAGGTTAGGGCTGCTGCGTCCCCCAAGGCTGTGAAGAGGGGAGTCCAGACTTGCAATCTCAGTGGGAAAAGCCTGCTCAGGCCGCGTCTTCGTCCACCAGGAAGCAGCAGCGATGCAACAAACACAAGAGTCTTGTTCAGCTTTGCAACTCCCACCTGCCAAAGCCCCATGAGCACCGGAGGGCGGAGATGCTACAGGTGCTGCCGAGGGAGACGATCTGCATTCCTATGGGACAGCTGCCCTCTCCGCAGTCCGGCAGGGGGCCCAGCTGGTGGGGGACAGGCCTAGAGGCTACCACCTGGTCAGCACAGGTATCAGTGACCCATGGGGCTGGCAGGGGAGGCCAGTCACTGACCCAGGCAGAGTGGCAGGCAGGGCTGCACAGTGCAGCACACCGCTCGCCCTGTCTCTGCGCCCCAGGCTGCGCGCCAGGCCCCGAAGCTGAGAATCTGCCGAGAGCTCCGCCAACCTACCGCTCACCTGCCTGCCAATGCGCAGCCTGGCCTGGAGCTTTGGCTGTGGGTACAGGTTATACGCTGCCGAATGCTCAGGCAGAACCTGCCCTGCCTTCCTCAGCAGCTGCTGATGGATCCGGCAGGAGCCCGTCGCTGTCTGCCATGCCTGCAGCTTGGCGTTCACTTGCCTTTTGCTTCCGTCCTGGGGAAGGGCCGTGCCGCTGCCCTGCGCTCACTCCCAGCACCAGGACGCAGCAATCAGAAATGGTTTTCTTGCTTACATTTGCTCTACTGGTAACACTAAGCCCAGGGATCTTGGTCCAGTGCAGAATCGGTTAAATCTTGGGTGTGTTCTGTGCTGGGGCCCGGCTGCACCCCACTCTGGCACGGGTAGAGGAAGGTTTGCTCCATCTCTGGCTACATGGGCTTGAATCTCCCAAAGCAACAGAGAGTGAGAAGCAGAAACCCCAGTTCCCATCTCCCCGTCCTGCCCTGTGGCAGATGGAGCCGCAGCAGCTGTGCGCTCTCAGCTCCTGCAAGCGACTCCCCGTTTGCAGGGTGGGGTGCTTTGTAATCCCTACGTTCTCCAAGCCCAAGGGAAGAGCTAGGGGGTCAGGAATGGGTGGTCTAGAGACACCCCGTGGCACGCTGCCTCTGGGAACTGCTCAGACCTGCTGCCGGGCACTGGGCTGGTCAGTATATCACTGGTGGCAATGAAGTGAGCTGCAGGAACAAGGGCCTGGGTGCTGGAGCTGTCACTGACGCATGGTCCTGCACCAAATACAGCTGGCAGCACAGAGCCCAGCCAGGCAGCTGCTGGTGGGGCGGGTGGGCCAGGCGGATGTTGGAGTCTCCATGCCGCACGCATTCACCCCTCTACCTCCCCAAGCGCATGCACATTTCTGCACATACGCACACTGCCCTGAGCACGCTCAAACCCTGCAACACAGCTCCACTCCGAGCAAGCAAAGCATGCAAGCCCCTGCCCATGGAAACCCCAGGCCAAGTGGGAGGGGCCCAACAACCTCTGTGAGATGTCAGCTCCCAGCCCTAGCATTGCTCTACACTTGCTTTCCCTGTTTCATCCCCTGGCTGGAGTTTTGCATGGCTGGGCAGGGGGGCACCACACGAGGGGAAGGGCCTGCTGGCCATAGGCAGCCCTGGCAGAGTGGTTGCAGCTCCTGGACCCTGGCGCTGGCTGGGCCCTGGGGCTGTGGGGCCTGGCACACAGCGAAGGATTCCCCAGCATCCCACCTGCGCAGAGCTGAGAGCCCTCTGCTGGGCCATGCTGGGCCCGTTAGCAACCTGCCCAGCCCCTTGGGCTGGAGTCTGGCTCTCACACAGCAGCTGCGCTGATGGGAGGGGGGAGGCGAGGCACAGGCTGGGGGTCTCTGCCTTGGATTGGGGGGAGGCTGATACTGGAATTGCACGAGGCCCAGAGCCAACAGTGCCCTGAGCGGGGACCCCCTCCTGTGCACTCCCTGTTCCCGGCTGGGAAGACCCGGGCCGCCCACAGCCCCAGGGGCCCTGCTGAGAAATGCACGCCCGGGCACTGCTGGCACCCTGCAGGGAGGACAGAGCCAAGTGTCCTGTCCTGCCGGGAGACGAAGGAGCCTCCAAGAGCTGCCATCTCCCCGTCTCCTCGAGGAGCGGGGGTGACTGATCACATAGCAGGGCATGCCAGGCGGTTCCCACGGCTCTAATAAACACCAAGCAAGGAGGGGGTGGCTGAGGAATTGGTTCTGGTGAAGGGTGCCAGATTGACAGCTCTGGGGAGACAGGACTGTCAGCTCCCCCGCCCTGCCTCGTGAGCTCCCCGGCTCAGCCTCCAGGCCTGTTCCGCTCCCCGGCAGGCAGCCAGCTAGAGCAAACGGGGGGGAGGGGGTGTGTGTGGAATGTGGCCCCCCGAGCCAGGGAATCAGAAAGAGAACAGCTCACTCAGCACATCTGCCCACAGCAGTGTTACATCGGCCTCCGAGACAGCTGGTGCCTGTCGGAGAGCAGAGACCGCATTGGATGGGCCTCAGGGCTGACCCAGCCTGGTGATGCCCGGGGCTCATCCATGATGTTGGCAGCAGAGTCTCCCAGCCCCTTTGGGCCCGGCAGCACTCAAACAAATCAGCAGAAGGGGAGAAGCAAGGGGTCCTTTCCCCAGCTGGCGCCCTGTGCCATCCAGTGCCCCTGGCTCCAAGCCAGGCCAGGCAGCAGAGCAGCGCTGCCCACACAGAGACGCTTCAGGCCGAATGCCAGGGAGCAGCCTTTGTGTTTTCATCTCATGCAGATTTGGTGAAGGCTAGAAGGGCAAAAGGAGTGAGGCCTCGTCACGGCCTGGACACACACACCTGTCCTCAGTAGCACCGAGCTATGCACATCACCTCCACCTGTCTCCATGTTCCCGCCACCTCCAGGCTCCCGCATCCCATGGGCTTGGCCAGGAGCCCTGGGCCATCTGGCAGCCTGTGGCCCTTAGCACTGGCCCAGAATGGCAGCCAGACGCCCAACGGCCCTCGTGCCCCCTGAGCAGAAACCACCGGTGCCAAGGAGCCAGCAGCTCTCCCCAGCTACACCACGACCGCCGAGGTGCCAGGGAAGCTGCAGCCGAGCGAGCGAAAGGGCCGGTGGTGCGTGAGGCCATCGCTCAGCAGCTTTCCTGCACAGAGGGGCCCCCGCGCCCGCTGCCCGCCGGGTCGCAAGGCTGCGTCAATTCGTTCAAGGCTAAACGGGAAGGAGTGTTTCAAGGGCAGTTGCCTGGCGAGGCTGGTCTGGATCCCGCGGCTGGGAGGCGCAGAGCCCGCCTCGGCTTTTTCGTCGCCACGGTTCCCATTAAAGCAGGGAACAGCAAGGTCAGGAGGCTGAGGCGGCCGCCAAGGTTCAAAGGCAAGAATCAAACAGCCGCCATCAGCACGAAAAGTTTCACTGCAGAAGCCGCTTCCCAAGCTGGAAAAGCAAATAGCTCTGTGCTTCCTTTGTCGGTGGCCAGGACTGGAGGAGACGCCAGGACCCCGGGCAGCACCAGGTACCACCGGCTGTTCATAGAAACCAGTTCGTTCCACTAAGGCGGCACCACAGAGGGGGCTGCAGAGCCCGCGCCTGCCCCACTGTGCTAGATGCAGCTACTCCAGGGCAGTGCCCATGCAGCAAGCAGGGACTCCAGGCAATGGCACGCAGGGACCGAGGTCTGGCACTCGCTGCACATGCCCTGTGGACCAGAGTGGCTGGGTGAGCTCCAAGCTGTGCTTTCCTAACAGCTGGTCATCTCCCTGCTCGTGGGCTCGCGCCGGATCCGGTGCTGCCAGCCGAGCTGCAGGCCCCGCTGGCAGTGTGGGCACCACGGGGCTTCCTGTAGAAATTGCTCTCGCTGGACAGGGCTGTCCTGCTGCAGGGCACAAGGGACTCACTCCCTTCAAAGCCACTGTCCCCTGCAGGAACTTGGCACCCGTGCCCCCTCCTGTTGGGGCCGAGGGGAAGTCGCTGCACTTCCCTGGCCGTGCATTGGTTTTAGACGGGTACGGCTCCCAGCGAGGTCACGTTGTCTGCAGGGAGTCTCAGAAAGAGGAGAAACCTCCTTCCTCAGATGCCCCCTGCCCGCCCAACCACATGCAGGGAGGGGCCTGGGCCGAGCAAGGGGGGGGAGGAGACGAATGCACCCCCTCGTGTGCAGGGAGGGGCCTGGGCCGAGCAGGAGTGGGGGGTTTGAAGTCCATGGGCCCAATGGGCATCTCATCAACCTGACTTCCTGCAAGCACAGATGTGGGGCTAGAACCATGTGTGCAGTGGGGGTGCGGAGAGCCACTGACCCAGACTGTAACCCTGGATGTGATGAAAACTATGTCAAGCCAGGGGTGCGGCTGCCCCCCAGCTCATGCACCTGTGGCAGATGGAGGGCTTGACCGAGGTGGGGGACAGGGTTGGTTCGGATCTGGGGGTGAGGGCGGGGCTCAGCCAGTGCTTTGCCCCCCTTCCCTTCACCCCAGCCCTCAGACACAGCCGCACCCTCCCAGCCTGTGCCAACACCCAGCCTTGTTGCAATAAATTAGACAGACATCTCACGGAAAGGCAGGGCCGCGCTTGGGGGCGAGCGTGCCCACGGGGCTCTGCCCTGGAGCTGGCAGGCTGCACACGCAGCGGGAAGCAGCTCAGGGGCGGGATGGCTGTGGGGCAGCTGCGTGGTGCACAGAGCCCTGAGGCTGACCCACGGGCCCAGCCGGACCCCGACTCCCCAGCTCACGTGGCCCTGGCATAGAACAGCAACCCGTGCTCGCAAACACCAGGCCCTAAACGCCCTCGGCTCCCACAGATGCCAGAGGGGGCTGCGGTGCTCAGCACCCCCAGAATCAGGCCCTGGGCCACAGGCACAAGCCCAGACAGTCCCCTGCAGAGAGAGCAGCAGGGGGAGCTGCCGCCAGTAATGCTGCCCCGCATCCTACAGCGCCTCCTGCTGGCAGGGGACTGGAGAACATGGGCTGGTGCTGGCTGCCGCTCGGGGGTGGGCAAGGGAAGAACGGGTGAGATTGTGGCAAAGGCGGAGAGGGACGCGCCGCCTCCCTGTCGGTGTCAGCGCAGCACCCCTCCACCACCAGCCCGGCCGGACTTACACCCCATCCATCCCTCGTTGTTTAAAGACTCTCATCCGCACCTGCTCTGGGAACCTCAGAAAGAGCTTCACGGGGAAGAAGGAAATATATGATCCAGCTCTGAAGCCCCAGTCACATCAGGGGCTGATCCGTCTTCCCGGGGCTGAGGATGAAATTAAATTATTGTAAAATAAATCTGTAAAAACGATGAAAAGACCATCAGCTGACGGCGGGGGAGGGGCACAGGAATGCACCGGCCGCGTGACAGATGGGGCTCCCCAGGTGATAAAGTGCCAGGGGCCGGGCAGTGTGGGCTTTTTCCACTGTAATCTCACTAAAGAGATGTTGTTTACAGGGAAAGGGTTCTTGGGGAAGGAAATTGCATTTCAAGGTTAAAGGAAAAAAATGGACTGAGTCTTCCAGGGACCGGATTTATGTACTAAACGGTCCCACCTAGAGCAGAGCATGTGACTCCCTGGGGTGGGGACCAGGAGACAGACAGGAGGGGGAGGGGCACAGGAGGGGGGAGGTGCCACCGTGTCACGTGTGCCCACACCGGAGGGCTCGGCAGCTCCTCGGTTGGCACTGACTGCGGCTGTCCCGTTGCAGACCATCACGGGGAGCAGGGCCTCCGGCTGCAGTTCCCGGCCCTGCTGGGCACGGGCGGAGGTGGGGCCGAGGACAGGGCTGTGCAGTGAGGGTGGCGCCTGGCTGGCCAACATTCCCAATAGTGCACACGCCGGGGGCCCAAAGCAGCTGTACACGGCACGAGTACACGCCGTGACTGGCATCTCACCATTGCTGCCCCCTGCTGGGTGGTTGCTGTGCCACAGAGCATCTTGTAGCAGCACTTTGAACATGTCCCAGTGTGGCGGCCGGGGTATGTCTACACTGCCACGCGGGCTCACGGGGCTCGGGCTGAGGGGCTGTTTCATGCTGTGTAGACATTTGGGCTTGGGCTGGGGCCTGGGCTCTAGGATCCGGAGGGTCCCAGAGCTTGGGCTGCAGCGCGGGACAGAATGTCTACACCACAACTAACCAGCCCCTTAGTCCACGACCCACGAGCCGTCTCCTGGCACAGGCCAGCCACGGGTGTCTGATTGCTGGGTAGGCAGAGCCTTGCGCCCTAGCACAGGGTCACTAGGAGCAAAGCTGCTGCCCAGCCTCATGTCAGGAGCCCGAGTATCCCAGCTAATGCCAGGGAGAGGAGCCTGGGCAGCGTGTGGACCACAAAGTGGGGTGCATTGATCCAGCCCTGTAATCTGATTAGTACAGAGGACTGCTAAGTTCTGCAGGCCTGTATCCATCGCCGTGCGAATCAGGAGCTTGCCCATCTCCAGTAGCAAGGAGTGGGGTGATGGAGCGGCCATCGCAGAAGTGTCCATTGGCAGCCACTGCCCAGCAACCTGCCATTGCCACCTGGCGGTGGCCGGAGGCCGTGCACTCAGCGTGCCGGGTGGCACTGGGTTCAGGGGTTTGCAGCCAGTGCCGATTCAAGCCTTGCTCTTCTCTGAGCTGGCACGAGCCACACGCACTCGGCTTCCCAAGGAATTAGGACCCTGCAGCCCAAACGGGCATTGTGGTGCTCAGTCCTCTCCAGATTCCCCATCTCCAGCGCAGCCTCCAGCGCCATCTTCTCCAGGAGCCCCTCGCCGCTTCACCGCTCACTTCCTGGAAGGGGGGTTCTCAGGGGCAAACGGAAGCTGGAGTTTGCGGGTTTGATCTCGGCCTCCAGACACATGGGACACGACACCCCACTGGAGACTGGGGACCTGAGCCGTACTGGAGCTGCAGAGCCCTGCACCAGGGCCCTAGGCCCTTTCGGTTATGGCAGCAACAGAAGTGACTTTGCTGCCACCTCCCGCTGCCTCTCAGGGTGGCCCCAGGCAGTGGGGTGAGGGGAGGAGGAACCGGCCAGTGCTGGAGACGCCTCAGCGGCACCGCACGCCACGAGAGGTGGCTCCGGCCCAGTGCGAGGGATACAGCCAGGGTCAAAGGGAGGAGCTGGTGGCAGGTGGGTGGGCTGGCAGGAGAGATGTACAGGTGGGCGTGCCCATGCCAGAGAGTTTGGACCCTGGCTCATGGCCCCATGGCTTCTGAGCACAGCCCCCTGGTGCACAAGGGGCGCTCCAGACGCTGTGAAATGCCACTCCCATGGGTCATTCTCGTGAGCCCACCTCCCCGTGCTCATTACCGCGGGTGGTGGCTGGTGCCCGGTGCCCCTCGGGGTGTTAGGCTGCCAGCATTTCTGGAACCCTTTGGGGGTCACACAAGGGAATGTGGGTGTAAATTAGTCTCATAAGAGCCCCCATGGCTACAGGGACACACTGGCAAACAGCCCCTTCAGCTGCTAGATGGACAGGTCTCACCAGATCTCCAGGCATGAATCAACCATAGAGCCACCGCACCAGGAAATACCCACCCGCCCGCCCATGCTGCCGCCATCCCCCAGCACGGTCCTTGCCTGCAGCCCCAGGGGCGTCACCTACCCACACCCTGGTGCCCCAGCTCTCAGGCCAAGAAAAACCCGTATGGAGCAGGAGCTGCTAAGCACACACTGCCCTTGCCCAGGCCCAGGCCCAGCCCCAGCCCCAGCCAGATTTCTTACGCAGAGATCAGCCCCAGCACCCCAAAGCCATTCTGAGGCCCATACCGCTGCCCAGTGCCCTGGCTTTCAAGGCCCCAGTAGCAACAAGCCCTTAATAAACCTCCATGATCAGGCCCCATCTAATGCACCTGCAAGGCCCAGCCCATCAGGCGAGCCCAGCACCCACAGCTGTGGCCCATGCGTACATCAGCAACGCACATGTGCCTCCCAGAGGAGCCAGTTTTCCTCTCTCAATGCCGTATCAATGACTGCAGCTTGTCTGACGTGGCCTAGAGCTGCACCCCCAAAGCATGGACTGGCAAGGACTGTAGCCTATCGAGCTCAATCAAAGTCTTTAAAGCTGCATTAAGTTAGGCTTACCATATTTCCACAATCAAAAAAGAGGACGGGGGGGAAGCCCTGCCCTAGCCCCACCCCCATCCACTCCCTCCCACTTCCCACCCCCTGACTGCCCCCCTCAGAACCCCAACCCCCCCTGCTTCTTGTCCCCTGACTGCCCCCTGCTGAGAACCCCCCCTAGGACCCTACCTGTCCCCTGACTGCCCCGACCCTTATCCAGTCGCATGGGTGGCAGGGTTATAGAAATTTTGGTGGTGCCCACCCCCCTCACCTGCCTAAGGCTCTGGGAGGGGGGGGGGGGTGGGGGGAGGAGGTCTGGGGTGCAGGTCCTGGGCTGGGGATTAGGGTGCAGGAGGGGTGCAGGTTCTGGGATAGAGTTTGGGTGCTGGGTGCAGGCTCCGGACTGGGGCAGGGGGTGGGTGTGCAGGAGGGGGTGAGGGGTGCAGGCTCTGGGATGGAGTTTGGGGGTGGGAGGCGGTGCAAAGGGAGGGGGTGCAGGCTTTGGGAGGGAGTTTGAGGGCAGGAGGGGGTGTGTGGAAAGGGGGGAGGGGGGTTGGGAGGGAGTTTGGGGATAGGAGGGGATGCAGGGGTGAGGGGTTCATGATGCAGGAGGAGGCTCAGGGTTGGGGCAGAGGATTAGGGTGTGGGGGGATGAGGGCTGGGGCTGAGGGGTTTGGGGCGCTGGAGAGGCTCAGGGCTAGGGTGGAAGGGCAGGGTAAGGGCAGCCTGTCTTCCCATTAGTGGATGGGGCACTAGGACCCGGGGGCAGCAGACAGCAGTTGCTGCTGGCTCTGGCAGTACAAGCAGACAAGGGAGAGGCAGGCAGGGAAGGGGGGGACTCACGGGGGGGGGACGCGCAGAGCAGGGGTGGTAGGTGGAGGCCGGGGACCCATCCAACACTCCCCCGCTCCCTGACTGCCCCCCCCCGGACTCCCCTTACCATTCTGGCTCCACGTGTAGGCAAAACACGCTGCCCGGTGGGTCGGTTTGTGTGTTACAGAGGGCTGCAGACAGAGGGAGGGGGGAGCAGGGGAGGGCTCTGGCTGCTGGAGGCCAATGGGAGCGGCTCAATCGGCCCAGCCGCCCAATCAGCAGCCGCACTCTGCATGGGAGGGAGGGAGGGAGGCGAGGGAGAAAACCCCCCGGACATTTTAACCTTGTTACCAATTCCTCCCGGACGGCTATTTAGAGACGCAAAAGCCGGACATGTCCGGGGAAATACGGACGGATGGTAACCCTAATTAAGTGTGAGTGTCCTCACCATACATCCCAGGGGTCCTGGAAAACCCCGTGTAGCCTGATTCTGGGACAAGGAACCGTATTTCCTCTGATCAAATTAATTGGTGAGCTTCTAACCCGTTAGCTACACAAGAATATTAATCTCCTACACCCAGGCACAGGATCTTGCTGTAAATGCTACAGGGCAGCCAGGTTAGTGGACCCACGAGTGCTCCATGCCACGGGATGCAAGGTTCCTCGTCTCCCCTGAGCCATGGGCAGCACAAACCCCAGTTGAAGCATGGAAGAAGGATGTCCCGCTAAGTGTACCCAATCTGGCCTGGGGCTCTGCCTGTGCAAACGCAGGTGTGACGCACGACAGAGAGGGGCCTCAGCCATCGCTCGCCAAGCTGAAGCCAAAGGTCCCCACCACTTGGGGGGCAGTTCCAGGTTTCATAGATTTTTAAGGCCCTAAGGGGTCCAGTCTAACCTCCTGCAAAACCCCAGCCAGAGAACGTCACCCAGGGACTCCTGCAGCCACCCCAGAGCTTCCGTTCTGGGGCATCCAGTCCAGTTTAAAGACTCCAAACAACAGCGAATCCACCGTGGCTAGAGCCCTGCGTGGCCGCGGATATTCGTGGAGATAAATCAGTATCTGTGGAGCCGCAGGGCTCTCCTGGGAACCGCAGCGACAAAAGGAGCAGAACGTGGGGCTGCCGCTCCCAGGAGCCAGCGCCCTGCACCAGCAGCTCCACTGGTGCAGCTGTACCACCCGCAGCCCCACCCCAGCCCTGCCACGCAGCTCTCTGCATCTCCCAACTGGGGGCGTGCACGCGGCTAACACAAGAGCGTGACCAGGGACAGCTGCTGGTGAGCCTGGTGTCCACCCCAGTGGGCGGGGCTGGGAGTGGTACAGCCGCGCTGGTGGAGCTCCGGGTGCAGGGCGCTGGCTCCTGGGAGCGGCAGCCCCATGTTCTGCTCCTTTCGCCGCTGCGGTTCCTATCCGCGCAGGACTGAGCCATGGCCCTAGCTCAGCTGTGCCAATCTCTGGTAAAAGATGCACCTTAGCTGCAGTCTGACTGTGCCTGGCTTCTGCTTCCAGCCACTGGATCTCGTTCTGCCTTTGTCTGCTCAACTCACGAGCCGCCTGCCCAGCTCTCCGCACGTAGCTACGTACACGCAACCCGTCTGCCAGCTGTTGTCTGCAGCTCCTTCTCCAGACTCAAACACCCCCCACCTGGAAACCTGGGAAAGGACATCCCACCTCGGGCACCTGACAGGCCGGGCTTGCCAGCACCGGGCCTGGGGCTTTAAACCAGAGAGAGTTTTATTGGGGGGAACAGCCATTGCTAGACTGACAGTGTCGGTAAGACTCTGCCTCCCCGGTACTTGGACAGTCCCACGCCTTTCTCCCCACTCAGGGCTGCTAGACTCGGCTGCAGACAGGTCAGGGCCCTGCCAGCTGCAGTGAGTGTCTTGTCGATAGGGAAACCTGCCGCACATTGCACCCGCCTTCTCCGCTCTGTGCTGCCCATTGGTCTGCATCAGCTGCCACTCAGCTCTCTGCAGAGGGATCCGTAGCACCTGGGACATCAATGGAGCAGCCACGCCTAGCAGCATCCAAGAGCCCTTTGCTCCTGTGCCAGGCGCCGTCGCCCAACCCTGCCTCCCTGCACGGGCAGTCAGGGTGAGCCCAGGTGCATTCAGTGTCCAGCTCTTCTCCCTCCATTCCCCAACAGGGCCATCAGCATTGAATCACCCCAAACTTCCCTGCACTTTACCCCATTGCCCCCAGCAGTCCCTGAGCTGCCCGCGAGGCCAGTTCCCTTGGTTCACCACAGACGGCGGCTTAGCGCCTTCCCCACCAAAGCCTCCGGTCACCCAGCCTCCCACGGCTCCGCTCACCCCGGGGCACCGTAGCGAGCTCCCGCAGGGCTCCAGGACTGAGCCCTCTCAGCCAGCCTTGGGCAGGTGGCGCTCTGGGAGGCAGGTTTTCCAGCCCACGACTCGCCTGTGGCTCTTCTCTGACCTTCCCCATCTTTCAACAGCTTTTTGGAAGGGTGGCCCCAGACCTGAGGTCAGCGTCTCGTGCTGGGCTCGCTGCACCGCGTACAGCGGCCATGGTCCCACTCCTGTGGGTATCCCCCGCCCAGGCGCCCCATGTCAGGCCCTGCTAGCGGTAGCACTGTGCCGGGCATTTGTGCTCAGCGACCCGGCGCCCTGGGGGCTGCAGTGCAATGTACTGGCCTCAGATTAAGGTTTGGGTCAGGCCCACCATGTGCTGCACTTAGAGGCTTTACCTGCACAGCCAGTCACTGCCCCGGGCCCTGCCTTTGGGCCAGGCAGCGTGAGGGAGCTCCCCTGGGCAGATGGGGAACCAAGGCAGAGCGGTGAGAGATTTGCCCACAGACACAGAGGAAATAAGTTTCAGAGCCAAGAGTAGATCCCAGGAGTCCTGGCTCCCAGCCCTATGCTCTGTTTCAGGGGAGCTCGGGGTCATTGCACAGCACAGCACAGCTCAGAGAGGGCTGGGGTGCTGCCATGGTGCCAGTGCATCAGCTGCTGCCTGCAGGGAAGGACCTGGGTGACGCAGCCTGGAACAGGTGCAGCCGCCAGCATCTTGCTATCAACTCCTCAACCTCCCGCTGGGCATTAGCAGCTTGACTGGCTCTGCAGAGAGCTGCCTTTCCAGACAGCAGGCCCACTAGCTCCATTACCGTCAGGGCAGCAGCCATGAGCCTGCAGGGGTTCCCCGCCCCCCAAACAAACAGGACAGGGCAGGGTGCAAAATCTGAGAGTCATAGATTCCAAGGCCAGAAGGGACCATTATGGTGTAGTCTGACCTCCTGGATAACGCAGGCCAGGGAACTGCCCTGAAGTAATTGCTAAAGCAGATGTATGAGAAAAAAATCCAGTCTGGACTGAAAATGGTCAGTGATGGAGAATCCACCAGGACACTTGGTAACTTGTTCCAATGGTAAATTACTCTCTCCACTCTGAATGTGTCTAGCTTCAACTGCCAGCCATTGGATCGTGTTAGACCTTCCTCTGCTAGATTGACGAACCCATTATTAAATATTTGCTCCCCATGTTGGTACTTATAGACTGTGATCAAGTCACTCCCTAACCTTCTCTTTCTTTATTGTGCCATGGCCAGACGTAACCAGTGGTGAGTATATGTTTTCTCCCAGGTTTCTGATATAAAATGTTAACGAACGTAGGGCCAAGGAAAGACTCCTGTGGGGCCCACTGGAAAGACGCCTGCTCCAGGGCCAGTCTCCGTTTAGTTACATTTTGAGACCGATGAGTTAGCCAGTTTTTACTGTGTTGTAACTTTTGGGGCAGCCCCTCTGCTTGGGCAATGCCCCGCAGCGCCTGCGCGGGTGGGTGGAAGGCAGGGGGGCAGGGACCCGTGTGCGCGTCCCCGCCGCACGGGGGGGTTCAGCCTGCTGGCTTCTCACTGCACCGCATGCTCTGTCTGGGCGGAGCGGAGCACTGCTGTCCCCGATGCACTGAGGTGGAAATAAAGAGTTAGTGAGGGAGCAGACATTCAATAACTCATGGTTACTGAACTGCGACAGGAACAACGGAAAAGAATAATACCAGAAAATGGGGCGACGCCTGAGATCGTTAGGCCAACGGTTCAAGCATGGAGCGAGCGCACCGGGGGAGCGGGTCAGCGAGCGTTTCACGGCTAGCTGGACAGGTCAATACCAACCCTGACGGAGCTCCCCCCCGCCCCTCCCCTTCATTAGCCTCTGGTGCTTCCGGGGGCCCTCGGTCTCTGCGGGCGGCTGGCAGCTCCCGCTGCTGCTTCTGGGGCAAGGAGCCGTTCCGGGGGCGGCTTGCCAGGCTCCAGCACCTCAGGCCGGGCCTGCACCATGCACACTATTCGCTCCTGTGCCCCCAGTGGCCCCCCAAGAGGCCACGTCTGACCGCCCCCGGCACAGCAGCACAGCCTGCCCGGGCACCGGGGCGCTGCCGCGCTCTCCTCGTGGCCCCTTGGCGCCCTGTGCCTCACACGTCGTTAGCACTTTACCACGCTGCCTTTGCTGTGTGGCTGAAGCCTGATGGACAGCTGCTCCCGCCAGCGCAGCGCCGGGCCATGTTCCCCTGGCATGTCCCCTGCGGCGGTGTGCGCGGGATGGCTCCAGGCACCCTGCCGCAGGGGTTTTAACCAGCCCTTCAGCCCCGCGGGACTCGGAACTTCTCTTGTGTTAATAGGAAGTTTCAGGATTTTATCTGGGTGTATTCAGGCTAAACCCCTCCCCCCGTGCTACCAACAGCCAGAGCCCCTTCCCCACTGCATGTTTGCTACTGCTTGAAACCTCCCCACCCTGTGACCTGGAGTTAACCCCTTGGGCTCCCAGCCCTGGAACTGCACTCCTGGCAGCTGTAAGGAAAGCTGGAGGGACTTGTGGCCACCAAGCAGGGCCAGCAGCCAGAGCGAGGGGAAGGGGTGCTCAAGCAGTGCTCCCACCTCAGGAGGCAGGGCCAGGTGGAAAACTGGACCTTGGGGATTAGATCCTGGGTGAGAGCTGGGGCCTCGCAGCCTGGCAGATCAGCACATGGGGCCTCCCCCCCAAGCTACACTTGGGTGCAGCTGGGACAGCAGCAGAAAGCCGCTGCCTGTCGCTCCCCTGGGCTGGCCATAGTGCCCCCCCCCACCCCTGCAGGGTTTGCCCCGGCCCTGCAGGGCGAGCCATCTCCCAGACACTGACCAGCAAACAGACAGGAGGGGCCTGGCCAGCGTAGCCTGCTGGGACCGGGGCTAGGTCTCGAATGGCTCAGAGCAGGGGGGAGACCAGGGCACAGTCTCCAACCTCGACAGGGGCATCAGCACAAGGAGAAAAGCTGCCGTCTTACCTTGCGTTGTGAGCACGGGCAACACCACCAACGGGGGCTGCAGGTCCAGGGAGCCCTGCCCTGCCCAGCACAGGTTCCCCCCCACGACAATGCAGAGTGCCCAGGTCCCCCCCAGCCCTGCAGAATGCAGGGTCTCCCCTCCACCCCCTGCTCTCCCTGTCTCACTGTTAATCCTGCTCTAACCATCCCCAGCGTCACGTAGGTACTGACTCTGCCTGCCGACAGACGTGCACGGAGCAGTGCCCTGCCCCCAGCCTGCAGGCCGGCGCCCCGGTGGTACGTGGGGGGCGCGGGAGGAAAGGGCCGTCTCCCAGGGTGATGAAAGCGCTGAGCTCTGCCCTTTCTGGCAGCTGGGCTGGGGGCGGGGTTTGTTACCCTTCTCCGCCGGTGCCGCGGCTCGTAGCACCGTGCAGTGCCCAGGGGAGCTGGCTCCTAGGGAACTGGAGTGAGAACAAAGCCAGGGGCCAGAGGAGGGCACCCAGGAGCGAGGATCTCATTTGTGCCCAGGTCAGTGCAGCTGGTAGGCGACAGGTTTGCAGATCCCCATTGCTGTGCCGAGAAGTGGCTATCTGCCTCCGCAGTCATCCCCCCCCACCCGCCCCGAGGCCAGGCTCCCGCCCGCTGTATGGACCAAAGGAACTTGTGAATGCAGGGGGCCAGCGCTGGAGTGGCCCGGCCAGCGGGACGTAGCTGTCCCACTCCCCAGCAATCCCTGGCATGTCCCGGAGCTCTCTGGGCGATCAGCCTCACCCAGCCTGGCTCTGGGAGGGTATGCTCATGGCCACGTTCCCCTCGCCTGCCTCATACCAGCCCCGGCACCAGGCTCTCCTGGGTGTCTATTCTACAGGCATGGCCAGACCAACACAGCCCCAAGTCCAGCCGTCTCCCACCACGCGCAGGGCCACCAGCAAAGACAGCCTGGCCCTGGGTTTCTGGCAACACGCCAGGGAGCGATGGAGTTGCTGCATGAGCCGGAGGGACCCCAGCAAGTGCCCATCCCCTGCGCTCTGCCCAGTGCGGCACGAGGGAGACGCAAGCAGAGGGTGGCCCCAAGCCCTGGCACCAGGCTGGGCACATGCGAAAAGCCGTAGGGTCCCACTGGCCTGGATCCAGCTCTAGTCCTGTCACTCCAGCCCAAGAGGGGGTGAAGGTGGGGGCTGGGTCCAAGGCTGCTGCCCTCCCTGCTCAGTGCCTTTGTGTGTAGCCCTAGGTTCGGGGAGGGCCTAGGGAGGCTCTGGGCTCCCCAGTGTCCTTCCCTGGGATTCCCATTCCCAGGCCCAGCAAAGGAGCGAAGAGAAACCCAAGGGAGCGGCCAGTCCCGGTGTCGGCAGAACACCAGAGAAGGGTTAACACATCCGGCCGGGAGCGCCTCCTGCGGAAACCCACCATCCTGACTGCATCGGCGAGCCACGGTGGCGGCATCGCAGGGAACAAAGGGGCAATCAGCAGCGAGTGGAACGGAGCTGGGCCTGAAGAGGGGCTGATTGAGGAAGAGGAATCAGAGCGAAGTCTCTTGTGGCAAGTGCCAGACTCAAGGGGCTGCGCATCCTGATTGTGCGAGAGGAGCAGGTGTAGGAGCTGCCAGGCTGCCTCACCTGGGAGGGCGGGATAGTCACACACCCAACTCCCCCGGGAGCACACGGGCCAGAAGGACAGAGACAGGGCAGGAGATGAGGGAGCTGGGGGGCAGCCAGGGGGCACAGCCATGGAGAAGGAAGCAAATCAGAGCACCCTCCTCCACTGCCTGCGGGGGGTGTGAGCTCTCGCTCACGTCCGGGGACCTGCTCAGCCCCCTTGGGGCTCCCTCGTGCACTGGCGGCCGCACTCTCCGCTGGGAGAGGGAGCTGCAGGGGAAGGCGGCAGCCGCTGGGTTCCCCAGGGCCGAAGGCAGAGGCAGGTGTGAAGCTAGCAGTGGGGGCACTGCCCTCGCCCCGGGGCAGCCCGGCCTTGTCTCCAAGCCCAGTGGGGAGAGCAGAGCCAAGGAGCATCAGTTGCAGACACCAAGGCGTCCCGCCTAGGCCCAAGGTTCATTAGAGCTCCCCCCGCTCCCAGATGCTGGAAGCCAGCGGACGGCGACAGAAGGTCCATACCCCCGCGGCGCTCAGGCCTCAGGTTCCTGCCCCAGGCACATGGCAAGCTGGGAACTGGGCGCCCGGCTCGAGCAGCCTCATGCTCCAGCCAGACTCCCCAGTGCAGGCGGCAGAGTGCTGGCCCCATGCGCACATGGCCGTGGCTTCACACAGACCCCAGCGCCCACCTGGCGAGCACGGGTACCGGCAAGTCGCCTCCATTGGCTGCCCCAGCTCCCCAGCAGCTGTCCTCGATGACTGGCACTCGGTCCCTCCAATCTGGCAGCTCCGTCCCACTCCGCCATGGCAGATGGTGAGATCTGCTGATGCCGAGACGTTCCTCGCCATCTGTTAGATTTAATTGACTTCCTGCAGAAGTTTGTTTTTTTAAATTAAGCCAGTTGTGAGGATAAAATTGTTAATTAAAAGGCCTTTTGATTAGATAGACAAATATTTACCAATTACAACTGACCCCAGCCATCCTTTTTTGTCTGCAAACTCAACAATCAGCAGTTATCCCAACAATTACATTTGCTCTGATGATTTTTTCCTTCATATTCTTTCCCCTGTGAGCAGCTCTGGGCGAACCAAGCAGGAGGGGAGCTCGGCGCTGCTGAGCGGGTGGGCAGTCAGGCAGAGAGGGGCATACAGCCTCCACGCATCGACACAGCCTGCACACTGCCCCAGCGCTCCCGCCCCAGGTGACGCACTCCAGGCCTTTAGTGCTCCAGGCGCTGAAACAACGTTTCACCCACTCAGCATATTTGTGCCATCATTAGTGTGCCTGTGATGTATAGATGTGTGTGTTCAGAATGCGCCCGCCCAGCTGTGCTTGTGAATTGTATCACTACCTCTCTTGCCAAGGGGATTCTGGGTGATCCGGTCAATTTCAGCCACAGCATCTCTCACTGGGGGGCCTTATTTGTGTCTGGTCCCAGGATGAGTAAGTCTGGCTCACGCTGTTTCCAGGGGCGTGCAATGGAGCCGTGGCACCAGGGTGACGTGCAGGCTCCACTAACATGGTGGCAACAGCACGCCCTGAAGCTGAGCTATTCAGTGTATGGGGTGGCTTTTCCAAGGGCAGGTGCTTAGCACGTCCTGGCAGCCAGCCAGCCAGCCCTCCCCCCCAAGGACTCCCAAGCTGGGCACCTGAAGGCACTAGCTACTGCTGAAGATTTTTGCCCAAAACACCGACTGGGCCATCAAGATGTATCACCTCCAAGTTCAGGTTTCAGGGCCCAAATTGGCCAGTGCAGAGGTCAGGAAAGAACAAATTCCCCACCCCCTCCATGTGCAGCTTTGCTCAGTTGGCCACATGCAAATAAATACACTTAGTTTAATGATGTGGGATGCTTCAGTACTGGACAGGGCCTGAGGCAGGATGCTGATTAGCAGCCCAAAAGGGACTGAGGCTGAAGCCTCATTAAAGTTCCCGATCACAGGGCTAAATTAAATCCAACTCAGTTTGTCAAAAGGGTCCTTGGCGCATTAGAAAAGGAGGAGGAGACTTCTCGTTCAAGGTGCATAGACAGTGTCAATCAGCTGGACAAGTAAACCCTTCCCGCTAGCCAGTCCACTGACAAATCCCTAGGCCCTTTGGCAGAGGGCAGCAAAGGCCTTTCCAGTCACTGCCCAGACCTTGCGTGGAACAGGTCCCCAGTTTGCAGGCGGAGAAGTGAGGCACAGAGAGAAGGGACAGGCCCATGGCAGTGCAGCCAGCAGCAGAACCCAGGAGGCCCGTGGCCAGTCCTTGCTCACTCGCTGCTGGCTGGCTTTGCACGTGACTTTTCTCCAGGAGCAGGCAGGCATGCGCAGAAGGGTTATGCAGAGAGCTCCCAAAGGGGCCCATTTCAGCCACTCCTCTTTGGGTAGCCAGCTGTTGACTTATGGTCCCTGTAGCTAAGTGGCCACTCACTGGTGCAGCGCCTCCTGCTGGCCACCCAGGGAATTAGCTCTTTCCAGCCCAGAGCGCCCCCTGCGGGACGGTGTCTCACCTGCCACTGGCCCCATGTCCTTCCCAGACCCCAGTGCCCTTTGCCCAGGGGTTCTGCCCACTGCAGTACCCCTCACTCTGGGTCTCCCCTCCCAGGGGAACCCCCAGCCCCCTATCCCCACCTTGCCTCAGTGGCTACTGCCAGTCATCATCTAGCCCCCGCTCCCTGGGGCAGACGGCAGTCTGTACCACTCCTCATCGGCAAAGGGGGGTTGGACCAGCTGCCTATCTCTGGGCGGCCCCTTTACAGCCCCAGTACCCTTTTGGGCCCTTAACTTGGCCTGCAACCTGGGGCTTAGCTAGGCTGGAGCTCCCCAGCTCCCTCTGCCCTTCCCCAGCACTGCTCCATCCTAGGTACCCTCCTCAGCTTCCCAGGCAGCTAGGTCCTGCGTGCGCTCTCTCTCTCATAAGCTAGAGAGAGTGTCTCCTCTTCCTCTCTGGCCCTCAGCCCTCTTATAGGGCCAGCTGTGGCCTGATTGGGGCGTGGCCCCACCTGTGGCTGCTTTCCCCAATCAGCCCATCTTTTTCCCCTCACAGCCCTCTTCCAGGGCAGTTTTAAGCCCTTCAGGGCAGGAGCGGGGTGACCACCCCACTACAGTCCCCAATATAGCTGGTGCCTGCTGCTCCCTGCTCTCCGAAGCCGGCCGGCTCCCTCTGCACCAGTGTGGTTTGCATTTGAGTTTTTTTATTTATTTTTGTTGACAATTCTATCCTGTGCTGTCATGTCACATCTGCAGACGGATGTCAGGCCAGGAGACGCCGGGGCTATGGCAGCACGCTGGGGCGGCTGCAGAAACGCACTCACTGGGAGCAGCCTGTCGATTTTAATGTGGTAAGAAATTGATGGATGATTCTGAGTGAATGTTCAGTTTAAATTACCCATGTTCGGCTCCAGTCCGTGGCTAATTCATTAGACACACGTTTCTACACAAAAATAAAAAGCTTCTGCATTCATTGTGCACAGAACAGGCTGAAAGAAAAGGGCTGAAAAAGCTGCAAACTCCTGCCTGACAGCTCTGCTCACACAGACGGGCTCTGAACGGCTCCGACTCCAGCCGGGCTGGGCGGGCCAGTCCCCAGTGCATGGAGATGCAGGCTGGTCTCCATAGCCCTGCAGGGCCTGATCCCACACCAGCAGTGGCCTAGCGCAGCCTTTCCGGCTCTTATCGTAGGAGTCTCTGGGGAAAGCTGTGGCCATTAATTGGTCTCATGGGCCATTCTGGTGCCCATCAGAAAGCAGCCAGTGCCTGGCAGCTGGGCCAAGGGGTGGCTGGGGAGAGCTGGCACCTACAACCCTCCAATGCTCTGCAAATCTCTGTGGTGTCTGGACCCGCTGGCCTGCCCTGTCAGCTCTGCAGGGCAGGCCTGTGTAGCGCAGCCCCCCGCACGCTTGGAGCTGAATGCAGTGCGGAGCAGGAGCTGGGCGGGGGTCAGGGAGGGAGGGGCAGCCACACGCTGCGGAGGGCGATGGACGTGTGGGTGACGTGGCTCAGACGGCTGCTGTGATTGTCTCGCCGACGCACAGAGCCAGAGCCAGGAGGCCTGCGGGTGCTGCTGTGGCATTGGCGCTGATGGGGCTAGCCGTGGGGCGGGGTGGGCTGGTAGCCACGCGCAGAGCTGGCAGCATGAGGATGTGGACGGATGATGGAGTGGGGGCGAGGAGAGAGGGGCACGTGATGGGGTGCGGAAGGAGGAGGTCCGATCATGGGGTAAGGAGAGAGAAAGGCCAGGCGGCAGCGGTAAGGGGGCTGTTCAGGGCTCTGAGGGGAGCCAGGGCACAGGCTGGGGCCAGGTCGGCTTTCTGGGGCTGAGGGATCCTGTAGCACTGGCAGGCTGGGGTGTGGAGAGGAGCCAGAGGAAAGGGGGTCGTGGGCGAAGGGGACTGCGGTGTGAGAGCAAGGGCCAGGGGCCACGAGAGGGGCTGGGCGCAGGAGGCAGGATGGAGTCCTCAGGCTGTGACCAGTTAATGGCACAGCCGTGGAGCGGCCGGCCGGCCCCCCATTCTCCTGGCTCGAACGCTGTCTGACGCCTACTAATAGAGCAGGAGAGATCGAGGCGATTCCAATAACGCTGGCGCTAAACAGAGAATTCCACACTTGGGACAAAATAGGGTTTGAAGTGACTCCAAAGAGCCGGACTCCCTGGTCTCTCCACACCCTGCTCAGGGAGTGAGGAGGCATTTTATTGACAACAAATCCCCAGGGAGGGCCGGGCCTGCCTCCCCCGTGCCTGAGCCAGCCTAGCTCCAAACGGCTCGCAGCGTGGGTCGGGCCCATGCCCGGATTGCCACGACGACCCCACTTTCTGCTCCTAGAGAGAGCTACATATTGACCAAAGAACAGGCGCTTGGAGAGGTACCAGGTGCCCTGATCACCCGCCGCTCTGTGTGCACACACCGGATGGGCGGCTGGCGCGGAGCCGGGCTGTGCAGAGGCTGCCCGAATGGGCAAGCACGGGGGTAGGGTCAGGCTGAATTACAGCCTCCCCACTGCCTGGGAGAGTATAAATCGCAAACGATCTCAGTCGTCAGCTCTCAGCCCACGACCAGGAGCCATGCTGGGGGTGGCGGGGGCGACCTGCTCTTCAAAACCTCCTGTGATAATAGACCCATCCAGTCTGTGCTCCATTACGCTGCTGGCCTGTTGCTCCAGCCAGCGGATGGGCACTGTCACAAACAAGGCGAACGGGCCTCCAGCTAGCCAAGCATCCTGCCGACGGTGCCCGCAATGACTGCTGCAGAGGTGGGGTCAAGAGCGCACAGTGGAGAGTGCTGGAAACGGACAGAGCGTCCTCCTACCGTGTCGTCAGCATGGGAGTGGAGCCAGCCCTGGGACCCCCCCGAGCCCCACGCTGCTCCCTCTCAGCCTCACAGACTCCTTGTCAGTGGCTTCCAATTGCACCAATCCCTGGTGTTCACTGACCCACGGACTGTTGCTCCTTGGAGAGCCTGAGGAGAGAGGAGACCCTCTCCAAGGCACCATTTCCCTGCACCAGCCTCGAGGGTGTCACTCGGGTCCCGGGACTGAGTAAGGCTGAGTGTTCCTGAAGGTGAGGGAGGGGACACGGGGCTCGTCCCCTGCCAGCAGCTAATGTAGATGGGGAATGGGAGACCGGCTGCCCAAAGCCTCCAGGAGTGGAACACGGGGCTCTCCCCACAACAGCAGCTAGCGTGGAACCGGGGAGTGGGAGATGGGGCTCGCCCCCCAACCTGACAGCAGCTAGCGTGGAACTGGGGAGTGGGAGATGGGGCTGCCCCGAAGCCTCCAGGAGCCCCTGGGAAGCTCAGAGCCAGACTCCGAGGCTTGAGCCCATCTCTGTCTGAGCCTGAGATCAGAGCAGCCTGGGCCCTGCTTGGAGTCTCAGCGCTCTCAAATCTCCCAGGAATTGTTCCTCACTGACCGTGTGCCAGCCCCCCGCGTGGGGCCCCACAGCCATGGCCCCAGTGGCCACTGCTGCAGCCCCTCCGCTGTCTGCTCCCCAGCGACAGAGCAGCAGGACATTCAGCACTCAGGCTTGGAGCCCTGTTACCCCGCCCAGTGCTAAATGTAAGCGGGGGAACGGTCCCGCTATTGTGGGGAACTTTTCTGGCTTCTGCACTACCCCGGTGAAGTGGGCTAGCGAAAGGATCTGAGTCCTCGCTCCCACTTCCTTTACCCAGAGGCCTCCCTGCCCTTGAGGACTCCCCTTCCACTCTCCTGTCTGGCAGAGTCCTCGTAAACCCCGACAAGGCTGGGCCCAGGATTCCTGGGGGGCTCGACCCCCAACCCTGCTGTGGTCACCCAGGACAGGGGCTAGGGTGTCCCCACTCCGGGGTACTCTGCACTGGGCACCTCCCTGACCCACTGATCATTTTATACAATGTAAAGCAAATACAAGTTGTTTAATTAACAATTAATTTAAAAAAAAAGAATGAGGAAAAATGGGAAAGGTTAAAGGAAACACATCACCCTGCTCTGTGGCCGGGAACATCACAAGCAGTGTCTCTGGCACGTCCGGGCAGGTCACAGTCTGTTCCTTGTAGGTCCCGGGCTCCTTCTCAGGCCCTGGCTGTGCTGCAGGGACGCTGTGGGTTGGACACTTGCTCTGGCGGTGGCCACACGCTCTCAGGCTCTAGGGGGCAGGACCCTTCTTCCCAGCGTCGCCCCCGCCCGGTCGGGGTTATGATCCCCCTCCAAGTCTGCAAGGCCTCTTGGCTGAGGTGTCTCCCTGTGCTGGGCCTGCTGCCCAGGGTCCCCCTCCTCTCCCCAGCTGCTCACCGCACCCAGCTCCGGACTGCTCCAGCCCCTGCTCCAGCTCCCAGCTCCAGCTCCACTCGGCCTCAGCGCTGCTGCTGCTGCTGCTCTGCCTTCAGCTCCCTGGGCTGCTTCTCTGGCTCTGGTTGCTACAGCTCTGCCCCCAGGACAGGTCTGCTCTGCAGGCTGCTTCTGTGACTCTGCTCCCAGCTCTGACCTGCTTCCCGGCTGCTTGTCTGGCCCCTCTGGCTCTGTGGCTGCAGCTCTCCTCCCAGCTCCGGACTGCTCCAGCCCCAGCTCCAGCTCCAGCTCCACTCGGCCTCAGCACGGCTGCTGCTGCTCTGCCTTCAGCTCCCTGGGCTGCTTGTCTGGCTCTGTGGCTGCAGCTCTGCTCCCAGGACAGGTCGGCTCTGGGGGCTGCTTCTGTGACTCTGCTCCCAGCTCTGACCTGCTTCCCGGCTGCTTGTCTGGCCCCTCTGGCTCTGTGGCTGCAGCTCTCCTCCCAGGGCAGCTCTGCTCTCTCTGGTCTGGGCTCTGGCTTTGGGGCTGCAGCTCTGCTCCCAGCAGCTCAGCTCGGGCCCCTGCGCTCTCCTTAGCTCGGCCCCCTCTGTCTGACCCAGGCAATTCCAGCTCACACGGAGGACGGGACCCCCTGGCCTCCTGACTCCCTGATTAGCCTGCCCGCCCTGTCTATCAGGCTGATCTGGAGCATTGGCCTCTCCCCATTGTTCCTGGGGACTGTCAGTCTCAGGGTCCTGATTTCCCATCGACCCTTCCCCTTTTAGTACTGGGAGCAAGCCAATCAAAACACCCCCACTGAATGTTAGTAAGGGGGCAACAGTCCCCTTACACAAAGGAGAGAAAGCCACAGAAATACCCATCCTGAATGACCTGGATCCCCAGCGAGCCGCATTGCTGCTGGGGCAGTTCCTGGGATCACTCGAGGGGTGTGTCCACACTACCACATACATGGGTATCAATTACATTCTTACGGGTGTCGGGTGTGAATAAGCCATCTCGAGTGATGTACGTTACACTGACCTACGTGCTGGTGTGCGCAGCGCTATGTCTATGGGAGAGCTTCTCCCACCAACACAGCTGCCGCCCTGCGGAGGTGGTTACTTTTCTTATGCTGATGGTGAGCTCTCTCCTGTCGGCTTAGAGCATCTTCACCAGACGTGCTGACTAGCGTAGGAGTTAGCAAACTAACCAAACCTCCCAGCGCCCCTCTTCCCACTGTGACTAACACCCAGGGCTGCCGCAGCCGGTGCAGGCTCTTTCTTTCATGCCTATGGAAGCAGAGTCTGAATGCGCTCTCCCCTGACATCTAGTGATGAGCTGGGGAAGAGGATTTCAGGAGCTGAGCTCCTTTGCTTTCCCAAATGGTCACTTGTGGCTGGGGCTGGATCCCCCCCAGGCTCCTTGTTATTGGGGTAGGAGGAATAAAGGGTTGTTGTCCTTGTTGTATGAACCGAGGGCAGCAGAACTGTGCCTGGCATACCCCGATGGAGGGACTCACCCTCCACTACACGGCACTCGCTAGGTAGGGGCCCTGGGTCCCAACACCCAATGAGTCGAAAGAGGGTGGGGACAGGTACTTGTACCTGGTGGCGTGGGTTTATGTTCTAGACACTAGTTGACCCTTCTTCTCTCCATGGTGTAATAAAAGAGCTAATTTAGATTTAATTGAGAGTCTTGTTACACGCTGCAGAGCTGAAATCACTGATACCTAGGGCTCAGTATTAGACCTGCTTGGGGACAGTGTTTCTATTGCAAGAGACTGCCCGGTGTGCACCAGCAGTGAGGCTGAATTCACTGAGAGCTGTGTTCAGTGGTGGGCCCTGAAGACATCTTGGTGGGGGGCTGGCGGAGAGGTGTGGTGGGTGGCCAGCAGGGCGGCTCGCAGAGAGGGCCAGAGCAGAGCCCTGCAGAGAGGTGTGGCAGTCGGCCGGCGGGGCGGCGAGTGAGTTCCTGAGCAGTGGAGTGTGTAAGGTGCCTCCTTATCCCTTCACCCAGGGGGGAGGTGAACTCTGCAGATGAACCGCTGAACTCTGGGGCTGCACTGGCCAAGGACAGCAACTGTGAGTGGGATGCAGAGAAGGGACGGGCACGTGAAAGGGACTTTGGGGTTGCTGGACTTAAGAACCTGAGGGGAAAAGGACACTGCCCAACTTACTTGGGGGTGGGTCTTTTGCTCATGGTTTATGTTTATAAACCCTGTTTGTTGTGTTTCCCCAAATTAATGCCAAGTTACTTCCCTCCTTTTATTAAAAGTTTGTTGCTACACTCAGACTCTGTGCTTGCGAGAGGGGAAGTACTGCCTCTTAGAGGCACCCAGGGGTGGTGTGCAATTGTCCCAGGTCACTGGGCGGGGGCTCGAGCCGGTTTTGTGTTGTATTGGTGAAAAGGAACCGCTAGATACTGAACCCGGCCCTTCTTGCTTCTGGATCTTTACACCTAGATGGCAAGCTAGAGCTCGGGGAAAGACGGGAGGGAAGACCAGGCATTTCAGGGCTGTTCCTGACTACAAATGGCCTTTGCTTCGTCTCTCAGTTTAAGGGCTTCCCAAAGGCTGTCTCCTGTTGACAGCTTTGGGAATTCTGCACTCTCAGTGCCTTGGGGGTGTTTTGTTCCCCAACAGTCGCCCACCCTGCTGTGGATTTTTATTTAACCCTCTTAGATGTTCTAATACTCTTAGAGATCCATCAGAAACCTTCCACTCCAGAGGGATATATATTATCTACATTTGATAAGACAACTTAATTTCTCTCCATGTCTGTTACTGGTGATAAAACCGGGAGACTTTTATGACCCGGAGTCCTCTGTAAGATTGTCAGGAACTTATTATACAAGGTATAACTGGATTTCTCTCCGCAGATGGCTCATAGCCATGAGCTGTAACGTAATTCTGCAGCACATTTGGTGGAATAAATGCAAAGAGCTTGTTACAGTGAGTTAGATAAGAGAGAAGGGAACACGACTCTTGCAGACTAATTCGGAATCTGATCTGCCTTTTCCTTGCTGTGAAGGACAACTTGGGAAAGTGCATTTTCATATTTCGGAAGGAGGAAGGGACAAGGCCTATCAGTAGCCATGTGGGAAGCTGGCCAGATCCCCAGGAGGGACCATGCTAAGGAGCTGGGCATGAGGGGCAGGCGAGTGTGGCGCTGCCATGGTTTGGCCCCGGCCCCGGCCACCATAAGTTCCCAGTGGAAGGCAGAGGAAGATTGGAGAGCAGAGTGCATAGAGAGGAAAAAGAGACGCGTGGTCTGGCCCCAGCCCGAGGCTGTGGGACAAACGTGACACGTTAACAGCAAACCCAGCACACCAGGCTCCAGGTCCGGGCACACTGCACACACCTTATACCTGGGGCCCGTGCCACATTCCTCACGCTCTCCCAGAGCCTTTAGCCAAAGAGCAAAGGGTGTCAGACAAAGGGGCCAATGGTTCCGGGCTGGCACCTGCCTTAGACCCACCCAGCACATCTGATGGGACAGCAGGAAATGCCTTTTCCTGGAGGTCGCAGGCACCAGCTCCACACCTCATCCCTCTCCCATGGGGCTGTCACTGGAAGCTGTGGGGCTTGGCGCCTGGCTGCTCTGCGTGGGGCTGGAGCCTAGCAGTGTATCCCCTGGGATCATACGGGGCAGGGGCACCATGGCATCCCTGCGGGAGTGCGAGTTCCACCACTGTGCTCTGTGCCCAGCCAGTGCCGTCAGCAGGCGCTGGCTGCGCCCCAAGCTTTGGGTGGCCTGTGATTGACACGGGGGTCATGAAGGGGGAAGGGCAGGAAGTGAGTGTAGCTGTGAGAGGGGTCACATGCGGGCCCCCATAATGAGAATTTGGACCCCCTCAACCTACACGTGGCCACTTGTGGGGCTGTGGGCTCCCAAGGGCCAGATCCTACTGTCTGCACGTTGCAGCACAAACACGAGCTGCTCAGCACAGAACAGCCTGCTCGGCATCCTTACACGTAGCATGGAACTGCCAGAGGCCAGTGACGCCAGCCCGTAGCCTGTGCGGGGCCTCCGCGGGCAGAGCAGGAGAACGCGCTGATCCTCTGCCCCGCTCAGGGTTCTGGGCTGTGGCCAGGCCAGACCTTCCCAGCACTGCACTGGCACCAGCTCAGCGCCGCGGCTCCCCTGCTCAGCGCAGGCCTAGACACCACCGGGCTCTGAATGCCGGCAGTCACTAGCACCCCCCGCAGGCACTGCACTGCCTGAAGCCCAGGGCAGATAAGGGCAGGTGGGAGTGTCCAGGTGCCGAGTGTGGAGCCCTCTCCGTCCACTACAGCACTCCTGCGTCACCCAGCCCAACAGGCCACACACTGCCAGGAGCTGCAGTGTTAGTGTCACCGGAGAGGCTGCATCAACACCAGGCCTCTCCCGGGGGGCCCCAGGGCTGCTCGAAGGGAGACAGAGGTGGGGACAGCCCAGGCCCTGTTACACATCGTCCGTATGGCGAGAGCAGAAACTGCAGCCGGGGTGTTCCCTGACCGGACGCTGCACAGGGAGAAAGGCAGCTGACAGAAGTGACTCACGTTCACGCGCTTTGCTTTTCGCAGCCGAATGGGAGCGTGGCCGCGGGCCTGCCTGCACCGGAGATGAGGGATGGCAGGTCACTTTCTGAGCCCATTACGGCACGTGCCATGCTCTCACCCTTTACGGTTATCACAGAGTCCGTGCACAGCTGTGCCCAGATAAAAGGCTGGTGATTTTTTATTTACTTCTTTTTGATGTCAGCGTCCTGTGGGCGGTGAGCCACGCGGCACGCTCATTTATCTCCATTTGCTCCCGCCTGCTGCCTGCCCCTAATTTCCAGCCAGAGCCAGGGAGGTGAAACCTTATCTCGACGGTGTGCCGGCACTCGCAAAACACTTGTGGCCTCGCCTTGTAGAAGTCCTGACAGGGCTATTTAGTGTCAGGGCAGCTGGCTCCGCAGCCTGGCAATGCAATCAGCCGTGCTGCAGCCAGCCAGCCAGAAGCCTTCCCCTTCACAAAACTTCTCCTTCTCTGCCGGGCACCGCTCCAGTGAGGCTGCGGAGAGACCCGCACTCAACAGCCTTGACTTCACATGCTCCTGGCTGAGGGACGTTTCCCAGCGCCACGCACTGGCTCCCCAGGACCAGCGGGGCACCCGGGCAGAGCCCTGGACAGAGTTACAAACTGTTTGCAAAGGAAACATTAAAAAACATCCCCAGCCTTTTCTGCCACTTCTCCACCAGCCTCCCTGGGACTCTCTAAATACTGACCCCACCGGCCAAACGTCACATGACACACACGTGCCCCCTCCACAGAGCCACTCGCCCCCCCCACTCCCCTCCACAGAGCCACTCGCCGCCTCCACGCCCCTCCACAGAGCCACGTGCCCCCTCCACAGAGCCACTCACCCCCTCCACGCCCCTCCACAGAGCCACTCGCCCCCTCCACAGAGCCACTCACCCCCTCCACGCCCCTCCACAGAGCCACTCACCCCCTCCACGCCCCTCCACAGAGCCACTCGCCCCCTCCACAGAGCCACGCGCCCCCTCCATGCCCCTCCACAGAGCCACGCGCCCCCTCCACAGAGCCACTCGCCCCCTCCACAGAGCCACGCGCCCCCTCCACAGAGCCACGCGCCCCCTCCATGCCCCTCCAGAGAGCCACTCGCCCCCTCCAGAGAGCCACTCGCCCCCTCCACAGAGCCACTCGCCCCCCCACGCCCCTTCACAGAGCCACTCGCCCCCCACGCCCCTCCACAGAGCCACGCGCCCCCTCCATGCCCCTCCACAGAGCCACGCACCCCCTCCACAGAGCCACGCGCCCCCTCCACAGAGCCACTCGCCCCCTCCATGCCCCTCCACAGAGCCACTCGCCCCCCCCACGCCCCTCGCCCCCCCACGCCCCTCCACAGAGCCACTCGCCCCCCCCACGCCCCTCGCCCCCCCACGCCCCTCCACAGAGCCACTTGCCCCCTCCATGCCCCTAGACAGAGCCACTCGCCCCCTCCATGCCCCTCCACAGAGCCACTCACCCCCTCCACGCCCCTCCAGAGCCACGCGCCCCCTCCACAGAGCCACTCGCCCCCTCCATGCCCCTCCACAGAGCCACTCGCCCCCTCCACAGAGCCACTCGCCACCTCCACGCCCCCTCCACAGAGCCACTCGCCACCTCCACGCCCCCTCCACAGAGCCACTCGCCACCTCCACGCCCCCTCCACAGAGCCACGCGCCCCCTCCACAGAGCCACTCGCCCCCTCCACGCCCCCTCCATAGAGCCACGCGCCCCCTCCACAGAGCCACGCGCCCCCTCCACAGAGCCACTCACCCCTCCACGCCCCTCCACAGAGCCACGCGCCCCCTCCACAGAGCCACGCGCCCCCTCCACAGAGCCACGCGCCCCCTCCACAGAGCCACGCGCCCCCTCCACACCCCTCCACAGAGCCACGCGCCCCCTCCACAGAGCCACTCGCCCCCTCCACAGAGCCACGCGCCCCCTCCATGCCCCTCCACAGAGCCACTCGCCCCCTCCACAGAGCCACTCGCCACCTCCACGCCCCCTCCACAGAGCCACTCGCCACCTCCACGCCCCCTCCACAGAGCCACTCGCCACCTCCACGCCCCCTCCACAGAGCCACTCGCCACCTCCACGCCCCCTCCACAGAGCCACGCGCCCCCTCCACAGAGCCACGCGCCCCCTCCACAGAGCCACTCGCCCCCTCCACGCCCCCTCCATAGAGCCACGCGCCCCCTCCACAGAGCCACGCGCCCCCTCCACAGAGCCACTCACCCCTCCACGCCCCTCCACAGAGCCACGCGCCCCCTCCACAGAGCCACGCGCCCCCTCCACAGAGCCACGCGCCCCCTCCACACCCCTCCACAGAGCCACGCGCCCCCTCCACAGAGCCACTCGCCCCCTCCACAGAGCCACGCGCCCCCTCCATGCCCCTCCACAGAGCCACGCGCCCCCTCCACAGAGCCACGCGCCCCCTCCACAGAGCCACGCGCCCCCTCCATGCCCCTCCACAGAGCCACTCGCCCCCTCCAGAGAGCCACTCGCCCCCTCCACGCCCCCTCCACAGAGCCACTCGCCCCCCCACGCCCCTTCACAGAGCCACTCGCCCCCCACGCCCCTCCACAGAGCCACGCGCCCCCTCCACAGAGCCACACGCCCCCTCCATGCCCCTCCACAGAGCCACGCACCCCCTCCACAGAGCCACGCGCCCCCTCCACAGAGCCACTCGCCCCCTCCATGCCCCTCCACAGAGCCACTCGCCCCCCCCACGCCCCTCGCCCCCCCACGCCCCTCCACAGAGCCACTCGCCCCCCCCACGCCCCTCGCCCCCCCACGCCCCTACACAGAGCCACTTGCCCCCTCCATGCCCCTAGACAGAGCCACTCGCCCCCTCCATGCCCCTCCACAGAGCCACTCACCCCCTCCACGCCCCTCCAGAGCCACGCGCCCCCTCCACAGAGCCACTCGCCCCCTCCATGCCCCTCCACAGAGCCACTCGCCCCCTCCACAGAGCCACTCGCCACCTCCACGCCCCCTCCACAGAGCCACTCGCCACCTCCACGCCCCCTCCACAGAGCCACTCGCCACCTCCACGCCCCCTCCACAGAGCCACGCGCCCCCTCCACAGAGCCACGCGCCCCCTCCACGCCCCCTCCATAGAGCCACGCGCCCCCTCCACAGAGCCACGCGCCCCCTCCACAGAGCCACTCACCCCTCCACGCCCCTCCACAGAGCCACGCGCCCCCTCCACAGAGCCACGCGCCCCCTCCACAGAGCCACGCGCCCCCTCCACGCCCCTCCACAGAGCCAGTCGCCCCCTCCACAGAGTCACTCGCCCCCTCCATGCCCCTCCACAGAGCCACTCGCCCCCCCACAGAGCCACTCGCCCCCTCCACTCTCCTCCACAGAGCCACGCGCCCCCTCCACGCCCCTCCACAGAGCCACTCGCCCCCTCCACAGAGCCACTCGCCCCCTCCATGCCCCTCCACAGAGCCACTCGCCCCCTCCACAGAGCCACTCACACCCTCCATGCCCCCTCCACAGAGCCACGCGCCCCCCCCACACCCCTCCACAGAGCCACTCGCCCCCTCCATGCCCCTCCACAGAGCCACTCACACCCTCCATGCCCCTCCACAGAGCCACGCGCCCCTCCACAGAGCCACGCGCCCCCCCATGCCCCTCCACAGAGCCACGCGCCCCCCCCCACGCACAGCGTAAGGACAGAGCTAATTCCCCTCCTTCAGCCTAACCAAGCCAAGAGCCCTGGTTAGATCAGCCAGCTAGTGCCAGGCTCCCGTGCTGCTTCTGGGCCTCACTACCGCTCCCGCGCTGGCTCTACGTGGCTGCCCTCACCAGCCCCTGGGCCTCCCTCCCTCTTGCACTGTGGGAACAAAGATACAGCTTGGACACGCTGCAGCATTTGCTTGTTGCTTTGGCATTATTCCGTAAGTGCAAGGCACTAAGCTGCTGAACGCAGCCACCTCTCCCAGCGCACGGCGGCTCTGCATGGCAGCACACAGTGGGACTGCGAGTGGCTCTGTGGAGGGGCGTGGAGGGGGCGAGTGGCTCTGTGGAGGGGCGTGGAGGGGGCGCGTGGCTCTGTGGAGGGGCGAGTGGCTCTATGGAGGGTTGTGGAGGGGGCGAGTGGCTCTGTGGGGGGGCAAGTGGCTCTGTGGAGGGGCGTGGAGGGGGCGCGTGGCTCTGTGGAGGGGAGTGGAGGGGGGCGAGTGGCTGTGTGGGGGGGCGAGTGGCTCTGTGGAGGGGCGTGGAGGGGGCGAGTGGCTCTATGGAGGGGTGTGGAGGGGGCACGTGGCTCTGTGGAGGGGGGCGAGTGGCTCTGTGGAGGGGCGTGGAGGGGGCGCGTGGCTCTGTGGAGGGGTGAGTGGCTCTATGGAGGGTTGTGGAGGGGGCGAGTGGCTCTGTGGGGGGGCAAGTGGCTCTGTGGAGGGGCGTGGAGGGGGCGCGTGGCTCTGTGGAGGGGAGTGGAGGGGGGCGAGTGGCTGTGGGGGGGGGCGAGTGGCTCTGTGGAGGGGCGTGGAGGGGGCGAGTGGCTCTATGGAGGGGTGTGGAGGGGGCACGTGGCTCTGTGGGGCGGCGAGTGGCTCTGTGGTGGGGCGAGTGGCTCTGTGGAGGGGCGTGGAGGGGGCGCGTGGCTCTGTGGAGGGGAGTGGAGGGGGGCGAGTGGCTGTGTGGGGGGGCGAGTGGCTCTGTGGAGGGGCGTGGAGGGGGCGAGTGGCTCTGTGGGGGTGTGTGGAGGGGGCACGTGGCTCTGTGGGGCGGCGAGTGGCTCTGTGGTGGGGCGAGTGGCTCTGTGGAGGGGCATGGAGGGGGCACGTGGCTCTGTGGGGGGGCGCGTGGCTCTGTGGGGGGGCGTGGAGGGGGCGTGTGACTCGGGGGGGGCGAGTGGCTCTGTGGAGGGGCGTGGAGGGGGCGAGTGGCTCTGTGGAGGGGAGTGGAGGGGGGTGAGTGGCTCTGTGGGGGGGCGAGTGGCTCTGTGGAGGGGCGTGGAGGGGGCGAGTGGCTCTGTGGGGGGGCGAGTGGCTCTATGGATGGGTGTGGAGGGGGCACGTGGCTCTGTGGGGGGGCAAGTGGCTCTGTGGAGGGGCATGGAGGGGGCATGTGGCTCTGTGGGGGGGCACGTGGCTTTGTGGGGGGGCGCGTGGCTCTGTGGAGGGGCGTGGAGGGGGCGTGTGACTCTGTGGGGGGGCGAGTGGCTCTGTGGAGGGGCGTGGAGGGGGCACGTGGCTCTGTGGAGGGGGCACGTGGCTCTGTGGGGGTGTGTGGAGGGGGCACGTGGCTCTGTGGAGGGGGCGAGAAGCTCTGTGGAGGGGGCGAGTGGCTCTGTGGAGGGGCGTGGAGGGGGCGAGAAGCTCTGTGGGGGGGCGAGTGGCTCTGTGGAGGGGGCGTGTGGCTCTGTGGGGGGGTGTGCAGGGGGTGCGTGGCTCTGTGGGGGGGCGAGTGGCTCTGTGGAGGGGGCGAGTGGCTCTGTGGAGGGGGCGATGGACAAGTGCGGAGATCACTGTGTGTTGGAGAATTCAGTGGGCAGGTCCCAGCGAAGCTTGGTACTGGCGGAACTGGCAGTGCCCGTGGCTTTGTGCTCCAAGCTCCATCTGGAACAGTGACCCAGCCGGTCCTGAGCATTTGACAGGACCCGTGTCTCCCCAGTGTACCTGCACTCCTGCAGACGGCGTCATCGCACACAGCCCCGCGGTCCTGGTCCAGCCAGGAGCCACCTGGGGGGCAGAAGAGAGTCTCCCTTTGCCTTCCTGAGGCAACTTCCTCCTGCTCTTTTCAGTCCTCGGAGGCGCGCTGGGTGTTCTCTGGGCCCGCGGAGCAGGCAGGGCCGGCACATGGAGCACGTGATTGCTGGGCAAGGCGGCTGTTATGCTGTTGTGGGCAGGCAGCAGGTGTCCTTCGGGAACAGGCTTAAAATTCTATAGAGAAAAAGATTAAAAACCAAGTGTCTTATCTAGAGCAGCCCCAGTGTCAGGGAGGAAATTATGAGTCTTATTGTCCAAGGTTAAGGAGTGAGAGCGGAGGCATGAAAAGGCAGGAGATAAAATGGAATGTTTTCTATTCAAATGAATGGACTCCACTCTCCTCTGTAATAAACGATCAGTGTCAATCTGACAAATTAATTCTGCGCTGAGATCCATTTAGAGCGCGGGCGGGGCGGGGAGGGGGCCAGCTGGAGTGGCAGCATTTCTGCCTCAGCCACTTCAAAATCAAATTAGAGCAAGGGCAGAAATCTGAATTGACCCCCCTCCCCCGTCCCAAGCCCCAGGAGCATTTGCATGACAATAGGGCCTGGGGAGGACCCCAGCTGGGCCCTGGGAAGGTTTTGTGCATCCTTGCGACAGGAAGCCATTTGTTCCTTGCGCAGTTGAATGCCAGCCACACGGCGCCCCATGTAGCAGGGGCCGTCAGTCACAGCAAGAAACAATCCCATTTCCAGCACAGCAAATCTCTTGCTGCAGCTCGCCGCTCGGAACTGCGGGCTGTTCCGTCGCTCCAGAGCCTCCTGCCCTCTGGCTGCCTGGGCCGGCCCGCACCGTGCCCACTGCACAGCATTTCCTGCGCTGCTGCAACAGCTCGTCCCGCACGGGGCAGGGACTAGGGGCAGGCTCCCGAGTGACAAACGGCCCAGGCTTGGGCCTGTGCAGCCCCAGCATTAACCCTGCACATGCCATGCTGGGCAATTGTGCATGCTGGGACCCGCACAGCCCTGCCTTTCCCACTCCCAGCACAGAGCAGAGCTGGCACCTTGCTCCAGGGGCACTGAGGTCATACCCAGGGGCGCAGCCTAGACTACCTGACCAGCAGCAGCCTCCCAGCTCAGAGCCCAGTCCTGACCCTGCTGGCGTCAGTGACAATAACCCAGAGACTTCAATGGGGTCAGGCTCGGGCCCTCAGTCACACCCCAGTCCAATAGAATGGTGCTGCCAACAGGGACCGAAGCGCCGCTGGCGCATTCGCTGTGGCTCCTGCCTGAGGCCTTCGCACCATAGCAGTAGGTGCAATGGTAGCCACTGGGCCCGGCCGGGTAATGGGAGCACCTGGCTTGGGACCCTGCTCCGGGTGGCCTGCGACACAGTGCCAGATCTCCCCAGCCCTCCTCGCGCCTCAGACCCTGCCCACGGGAGGAGCAGGGTGAAGTGAGGAATGGAAGACGAGGCACCGAGAGGAAGATCGAGGGGCCGGCAGCCACGGACGCTGCAGCAGCGTGGCTCTGAGTGCGAGGTGAGAGGAGCCATTTGCACAGGCAGCCGGTGACCGGAGCTGGAGATACTGAACCTTTATAAAGAGACAGTGATAAATGAAGTTCCACTGAAAATCAGAGCGAGCACGAGGCGGGGAAGGAAGGGGGCAGGTGGGAGGCACTTCCTGGGGAGCAGCGTGCGCACATGAAGGTCAAATGGGAGCCAGATCATGCTGCAGCGAGCGAGTGCAGGAAGGACCAGGAGCGAGAGCGACCTCCGGCTGCTGCTGCAGTGCGGGGGGGGGGGGGGGGCGATAGAGAAATAGACACATGGAACCGATGGAGCAGCAGACAGGGGGAGAAAAGAGGGAAGGGCAAAGAATTGGAGAACAGAGCAGGTGTGAGGGAGACGGGCGCTGGCCCCAGCCAGAAGGAGACAGTTCAGGATGCAGCTAAGGGTCCTGGGAAAACCTGTCAGCAAATCAAGCACAGCTGGAAGGTACGAGCCCCTCCCTGGGACCTGCCTTTGCCACACACAAAATTGCCCCCGCTCTGGAGACCCTGAGCCAGGAGCCAAGCAGTGGTTAACACAGCACGCTATTCCCCCCCGCAGCTCACTCCGTCCGTCTGAGGGCGGGGCAGTCCCAGGAGATACCGTCACCAGCTCCCTGTGCCCACGAGACGCCGCAGCCGCTGGCCTGGCTTATCCTGCCATCTCGTCCTGCACCCATCATCTGTCCCTCACTTGGCCAGGCTGGGACAAGGCCATGTGGCGCTGGTGTCAGTGCAGAGTTCAGCGGGATGGACCAGAACACAGATAACGTTAATAGGCAACAGGGCAGGGCACCCAGCCCAGCACTGCAGGCCCCAGTTGTGTACCATGCCAGAGGCTGCCGGAGATCACATTCAGGAGACCACACAGATGGTGTCCCAGGACCTGCCCTCACCCAGCGCCACGCTCGGCCACTCACCACGTCTGGGTTTTGCCACGTGGCTGTGCTGTGCGGCTCCCGGCAGGTGCCATTAAGGGACAGAGCAGGAGGCAGCAGGGTAGAACTGTGTGAGGATGAGGGAGGTGAGCCCTGTCCTGGGAGCCAATAGAGGGAGGCTAGTTCCCACGGGAGCAAAGCACTCCTGGCGCGTGCTGGGCGCTTTCAGGGGTCCGTCAGCGCTGGCAGAGCTGAGCAGGTGAGTTAACAGCCAACTCACACTGGTCTGCTTCGCCAGCTGCTGCAAGTTAACCGTCTCGGCACCCCGGAGCCTCGGCTCTGCACTTAGCCGTGTCGTGCAGTCTGGTGCACGGAGCCGGGTCACTGGTGACGCTGCTGCTGGGTAGAAGCCAGAGGGCCATGCCGTGCCAGCAAGGGTTAACAGCCACCCCGAGCTGGTCTCAGAGAGCCCAAAATACTCTGCCTTAGAAATGCAAACATCTCCACTGCTGAGATAAAACAAGAAAATGAGTCTCAAATGCTTTTTTAAAGGGAAGTCGCAAATATAATCCTCAAAGGGTTTTTCCTTTGGACTTTAAAAAAATCTAATATCTTCATTTCCATACCTTTTTAAAGCTAATTTGTGGAAAATTAAAATGGTGAGCCCACAAAGGCTGCATTTTAATTGAATCTTGTATCAGCCCTTGGTGAACGGTCTCTCCTGAATTCCTTGATTAGCTCCCTCCATTAAATCATTTTTGCATCGTTTAGCCGAGATACTGTCTTCAGTCGGGCATGGGACTTGGGGACCTGGATAACTCGGCTCTCCGCTGGAGCAGGACTCCAAATGGCATGTGATGCTCCTGAAAACAGTTTCCTGGATGTCCAGGTTTGCTGCTCTCCTTCCAAACCGCGTGCCTGCTCCCATGGCCGACACCCCCAATGCCCGAGGACTGTCTCATGCCCCCCACTGGCACATGCTCACCAGTGACGCACATCCAGAGCTCTCCACGTGCTGCTGCACAGGACGTGGACCAGTGCCTGCACAATACCCCCGGGGGGAATGGGCAGACACACGCGAGGCCCTGTGGAGCAGAGAATTGCCGAGTCTCTGGCCTGGGCAGTTGTTAGCAGTCACAGGGTGTCACGGAGTCCCCGGGTGATGCTGGAGCTGCTCCCTACAAAGCCAGGCAGGACTTTGGTGAAGTCTCCTCTCTGTGAGCAGACTGTCTCCAGGGCAAGAAGCTCACACGGCTTCACCTTCCTGGGTCTGACCCTGGAGCATTCAGCATCCTCTGCCCCTCCGTGCACTTCCCATAGCGAGTCCGCCCAGGCGGGGTCCTGGCGAAGCCAGAGGGTCCTGCACGCACCCCCACTTCGCAGTCAGACGTGACTCTTAGCCAGCCAGTAAAACAGAGGTTTATTAGATGACAGGAACACGGTCTAAAACAGAGCTTGTAGGTACAGAGAATGGGACTCCTCAGCCAGGTCCATTTTGGGGGGCAGTGAGCCAGACACCCATGTCTGCACTCACTCCATGTCCCCAGCCAGCCCCAAACTAAAACTCTCCAGCCCCTCCTCCTCTGGGCTTTGTCCCTTTCCCGGGCCAGGGGGGTCACCTGATTCCTTTGTTCTCCAACACCTTTAGCTATCACCTTGCAGGGGGGAAGAGCCCCAGCCATTAGTTGCCAGGAGACAGAGTGTCAGCCACCTATGCACACTGGCCCTTTGCTCTGTGTGGGGAGGGGGAATGGCACAGGGGAGGCATGTGGGTAGGAATGGGGGACATGGGGGGTGCTGGGGGGGAGGCATGGCATGGCGAGGAGGCACGGAAGGGCATGGCATGGGGAGTGCTGTGTGGGGAGGGGGAATGGCATGGAGGGAGGCACAGGGAGGAGGAATGGGGGGGCACTGTGTGGGGAGGGGAAGCATGGGGGGGAGGCACGGGGGAGGAATGGAGGGGAGGCATGGCACAGGGGGTGCTGTGTGGGGAGGGGGAATGGCACGGGGGAGGCACGGGTGTAGGAATGGGGGGGCACGGGGTGCTGTGTGGGGAGGGGGAGAGGCACGGGGGTAGGAATGGGGAGGCACGGGGGGCGCTGTGTGGGGAGGGAGAATGGCACGGGGGAGGGGAGGAATGGGGGGGGCGCTGTGTGGGGAGGGGAAGGTGCCAGGGGATAGTGTCTCGTGACAGGCACAGCGTGGGGGTCCAGCCTGCAGGCTGAGCGCTCTCCCTGCCACATGGCACTCAGGTCACCTTGTCCTCCTGCCGGCTCAGGGCCCAGAGACTCGCATGCTGCTGCTCTCCCTCTCTCCTATTTCCACACTTCATGGGATTGGCTGGCGTTTCATTTGTTTGCGTTAATTCTCCCAGCTCAGAGGGCTGGCTCCAGCGTCCCCCCCGCCAGCGGAGGGGACACGCTGGCCGCCAGGGCCAGGGCTGGAGGGACGATGGGAGATTTGATGCAATCCCTGCACTGTGCCCAGAGGTAAATGAAAGTCCAGCACCGTCGGGGGAAAGAGCATCTACAGCCCCAGGCCCCGCAGAGCGCCAGCCATGCAATCTCCCTCGGGGACAGCCAGCAATGACCGCGGCCAGACAGGCGCTGGAGCCTGGCACCATCTCGCCTGGCAGCCCGACGAAGCCTTTGTGACTGCAGGAAGATGAACCAGTGGGAATTCCTGGCACTTCTCTTTGGGCCCGGATCCTCGGGGACCAGCCTGCATGGCTGGGTTGGGCAGTGCTGGAGTCTCCATGCTGCAGCTGCCAAATGGAAACAGGCCAACAGAGCGCTGGGCAGCCAGGCTCCAGCCTCAGCCCGTGTCTGCTCTGTGGTTCAGCCCTTTTCCAGGCCCTGTCCCTCCTGAGAGGCTCCTCAGTGCTTCTCCCTGAATATCCCGCTCCCCCTGCAGATACACGACCCGTCCCACAGCACTGCACAGTGCTCGATTGGCTGGGATCAGCATGTGGGATGGTGGGAGCACCTCCAAGCAGGCGGCTGGTGCCAGGCATTTGCACCAGTTACTGGGGATTCAGATACTCATTTTATGCTCATTTAGTTTAGAAATAAAAAGGCTTCTTTTGAGAACTTAGAATTTGTCCAAGTCATCCCAGGCCTTTGGTTTCCTGTGGTTTGAAGGATCCTGGTTTAGACACAACATTTGAAGCGTCTGTGCACAGCAAGGGGACCTGCTGAGCCCACCTGACGCTCCATCTCCTCCCATGGGCAGGCAACACAGATCACAGCAACCAGCTGACCCCTCGGAGCCGCCTGGGCCCCTGGACAGCCAGGGTGCCACCACTTGCAATAGGTTTTTCTTAAAGCCCCAGCTCCTGGAGTCAGGTGATTATAGAATCATAGAATCATAGAATATCAGGGTTGGAAGAGACCTCAGGAGGTCATCTAGTCCAACCCCCTGCTCAAAGCAGGACCTAATCCCAACTAAATCGTCCCAGCCAGGGCTTTGTCAAGCCTGACCTTAAAAACCCCTAAGGAAGGAGATTCCACCACCTCCCTAGGTAACCCATTCCAGTGCTTCACCACCCTCCTAGTGAAAAAGTTTTTCCTAATATCCAACCTAAACCTCCCCCACTGCAACTTGAGACCATTACTCCTTGTTCCGTCATCTGCTACCACTGAGAACAGTCTAGATCCATCCTCTTTGGAACCCCCTTTCAGGTAGTTGAAAGCAGCTATCAAATCCCCCCTCATTCTTCTCTTCTGCAGACTAAATAACCCCAGTTCCCTCAGCCTCTCCTCATAAGTCATGTGCTCCAGCCCCCTAATCATTTTTGTTGCCCTCCGCTGGACTCTTTCCAATTTTTCCACATCCTTCTTGTAGTGTGGGGCCCAAAACTGGACACAGTACTCCAGGTGAGGCCTCACCAATGTCGAATAGAGGGGAACGATCACGTCCCTCGATCTGCTGGCAATGCCCCTACTTATACAACCCAAAATGCCGTTAGCCTTCTTGGCAACAAGGGCACACTGTTGACTCATATCCAGCTTCTCGTCCACCGTAACCCCTAGGTCCTTTTCTGCAGAACTGCTGCCTAGCCACTCGGTCCCTAGTCTGTAACAGTGAATGGGATTCTTCCATCCTAAGTGCAGGACTCTGCACTTGTCCTTGTTGAACCTCATCAGGTTTCTTTTGGCCCAATCCTCTAATGGATTTTGGGAGACTCCACTTCCATTTAAAAACAAACAAGAGAAAGTCCTCGTGAGTGCAGAGGAAAGCCAGAAAACATGACCTCAATATTGTGTCAGGAGGCAAAGGAAGAGACCAGTTAAAAATATAAATCTCATGACTTTGAAGCCACTGTCCCGGCCACCACTGCTGGGCCCTGTCCTGCTGGAGGATGCTCCCAGCCACAGGCCTGGGGATTTGATTGAAACCAGCATGGATTCACGTGTACCACACTGGTGCCGTGACAAGCCCTCTGCAAAAGCCTCCAGACCTTTTCCAACACGGCCTTTGATGGGGCTTGGCAAGGGGTCCAGCAAGATCGGCCACATTCCTGGCCTGGCACGCGCAGCCCCAACCTCACGGGGTGGCCATGTCCCCAGAGCATCTGGAACCTGGCTCACTCACATGGGGGGCACTCCCCTCTCTACAAAGCAGACTTGCCCCATGCCTCAGCTGAGCGAGCCCCCTGCTGGCTGCCCTGCCCGACCCCGTCTAGCGGGCTTTGCCAGTGCCCCGTCAGGCTCTCACGTCCTGCAGATTTAGACAGATTTATTTAAAGTCCTTTTCACCCCATTAGATTTCTCTGGATTAACCTTGATCTTAGTAATAGATGCTATAAATGTAAGTCCCGCTCAGGGGGATTTTAGCCATATGTTCTTGGAAGGCAGCGAGTAGATAAATTCTTAGAGAAGGTCTTACTGAGTGATTAGAAAGATTTAACCTCTTCAGGGCTGAGCATCAAAGCTGTCATGTCTCAGGAACCTGCTGGCCCGGCTGCAGGACTCAACTCTGGGGCTGCCTCAGAGACCCACGCCCAGCCCAGCAGCCAGGGGTTAGCACGCCCAGTCTCCCCTCTTCGACCAAGCGCACCCCTCTGCGGTGTCGGGTCAGACGGTCACCAGGGAGCTTGAGCATCCCTCGCCTGCCCTGTGCGCTACAGAAGCCAGGAGCCATGATGAATGGACTGGTTACAGTCTGGAACAGGGTGGCCAACCTGAGCCTGAGAAGGAGCCAGAATTTACCAATGTACATTGCAAAAGAGCCACAGTAATACGTCAGCAGCCCCCCGTCAGCTCTCCCCCCGCCCCCCAAGCTCCCAGCGCCTCCTGCCCACCGGCAGCCCCGCCAATCAGCGCCTCCCCCTCCCTCCCGATCAGCTGTTTCGTGGTGTGCAGGGGGAGAGGGGGAGGAGCGAGGGCAGGGCAGGCTCAGGGGAGGGGGTGGGAAGGGGTGGAGTGGGGCTGGGGCCAGGGGTTGAGCAGTGAGCACCCCCCGGCACATTGGAAAGTTGGCGCCTGTAGCTCCAGTCCCGGAGTCGATGCCTAGACAAGGAGCCGCATATTAACCTCTGAAGAGCTGCATGTGGCTCCGGAGCCCCAGGTTGGCCTCCCCTGGTCTGGAAGAACCAAGAGTGGCGTGTGCTCCTAGGCAGCATCTCATGCTCCAGGCTGGCGCAGTCAGTTGTGCTAGAGACCCAGGGGAGATGGGCACGTGCTGCTGATCAGAGCGATCCATTAGCCCTTCCCAAGCCCTGTGCCTGGTGCTCACCAGGGCCCTGCCTGACCCTGGGATGCTGACGCGCAGAAGAGATGAGCAGCCCCAGCATGTGTTTGCTCCAAGTGTCCCACGGCACTTTACGCTCCCGACCCGAGCCCAGGGAGTGCAGCTCTGCTCTCAGCCAGGGGAACTGGATTGCAGCGGGGCTAGACGGGAAGCTTTTCCCACCCCTGGGAGCAGAGGCACTGTGACTACCCCCACAATGGGGTCCAGCGTGGGAATGCAGAGAGACGAGCAGCTGAAACAGGCTCTGAAAGGTCCCACTTACACACAAACCACCGCCATGCTGATTGCACAGCCCTCTCCTGGGTCAATCAGCTCTAGGCCAATCAAAGCTGTAACTCACAGGGCAGCACGGACAGGACCCTGGAGTTCTCAACTAACCCTGCTGAGAAGAGGCAGCGAAGAGCCAAGTTCTGCTACTCTGCCACTTCCACCAGCCTCTCCTGATGGAACAAGGTGGGTCCGAATTTTCCTACTGTAGATGCAGCTAAATCCCCAGCAACCTCAACAGTGCAGTCCTGCCCACGCTCAGACTGCAGCTCACCGGCTTCCTTCGTCCCAGCTGCCGGTGCTGGGCCCCCTTGGCAGCACAGCAGAGTCAATGTTCCCCCGAAGGACAGACAGCCTAAGATTACCGGTGCCTGCACAAACACCCTTCCCGGCCCCTGACGGGCTGTGGAGACGCCCAGGCCTGTGCCCCATCCCGGTTAGCACTTCGGGATGCCACAGCACTAGTAGGTGTTGGGTCCTTTATTGGCTGTCGCAGGCACCCTTTGCCCACCCTGCCATTGCATATCACGTCTGGGAGCACGCGGTCACAGGACTGGCAGGGCTACGTGTCTGTCACCAAGCTGGCCGGGCTGCCCCTGCTGGCTCACCAGACTGCTGTGAGCTGCTGGATTCCCCCCAAGTCTGAACAGGGCCCAGCCCTGCCCCCGGCTTGGGGTGCCCAGCGGCACTGGGGAGTGAGATCCACTGTCTAGCATGGCAACCTGAGCGCAAGCAGGCCACTGGCCAGCCCTAGCCCCAGGGCTGAGCCCTGAACTCCCCCATAGCCCGCTGGGCTCCCACTTCCCAGGGCCACATGGTCACGCAGCGCAGCGCACCCACAACTCCGACCCATCATGACATACATCTCTCCCACACTAACAAACCCTGAGCACCTGTCCCTGGCTCAATCTCCAAGCTTTGGGCAGGGGCCAGGGTCCCCTGGGGCTCCCTGCCCCGGCAGCTGCAAGACTTCTTCCAAAACACGGAGCCTCTGCCCCAGGTCAGCTTGTTCCCTTTGACCTGGCCAGTCAATGCCTATCTCCTTTCCCTGCCCAAACAGCCCGTCTCTCTCTGGGGCCTCCCCGTGTCCATCCTATTACAACCTTTTGCTGTGGCCACCGGTCTTTGTCCTGCTTGGGTAACTTAATTTCCACTCTCCCTGCTTCCCCCTTCCCTTCCCACAGGAGGAGGAAGCAGCTTCTCTCAGCTCCATCAAACATTGTCCCAGAGTGCTTCTGGCTGAATAGCCCGCGTTGGGTTCTAACAATCCCGTTCCATTGTCCTGGCCTGGCAGAGACACCGCCCTGCCCCAGGGCAGATACACACAACTAACAACTTCCTAACGCCAACCAGGGAGCATTGTGATGGGCTGGTCTGACCTCCTGGCACTGCCTCACAGTGATTCCCGGAGCAGAGCTTTTAGCAAACTTTCAGTATCGATTTACAAATGCCAGTGATGGCGAATCCAGCCTGAGCTTGGTACACGTCTGACGGGTAATTATTCTCTTCATTAAACCCATACACCTTCTTTCCCATCTGAATTTGCTTAGCTTCAACTGCCAGCCATTGGATGGTGTTAGCCCTTTCTCTACTAGACCGAAGAGCCATGACAAAACGTTTGCTCCCAGGTAATCATGCAGTTAGAACCCCAGATCACCCGTTACCAGGGAGCAGCCGTTGAGCCAGAGAGAAACCAATGCTCCAGGGCTCCTCTCCGGCAGCTCCCAGCCTCCCAGCTCCCTTGGCCCTTTCACAGCAAGGAACTGGGTGAACGTTGCATTAGCCAAGGGGGTCCTGGCTACAGCCCCCACTGCTGGCAGGCGATGAACCTCCCTTGGGGCAGGGAGCACTGACAGCTTCCACTCCTCTCTGGAGAAGCTGAGGCCCTGCCACTCATGACACTGGGCAGGGAGCAGAAACCCAGGAGAAGCCAGGGACCTACCCATGCTGAAACCCTTGTTTCCCAGCCCTGGAGTGCAGCGGCTAGGCAGGAGCAGCCCACACCAAAGCATGGGTCCCATCGGGCCAAGCCTGTCTAACGGGGGGCCTGCGGACAGGTCCTGTGTGGGCAGCCCACGTCACCCCCCCCCACACAGCAGGGGCACGCGTGTCGGGCACTCCCCTGTTGGGAAGGCAGGTTCACCTGGGGAGTGCTGCAGGGAGAGGCTCATTGACAGGTCAGCTGGTGCTTGGCTGGGGCAGGTTGCTCTGGGAAATGTAGTTCCACAGGGAATGGGCAAGGCACTGGTCCCTGGGTGGGGCGGCTGAGTACTGGCTACCTCCCCACGTGGAGACTGGCTGGCTTGGCTGGGGCTCTGCGCGGCAGTTAATCATTGATTTGTTTCCTGTTTCTCTGGTGCTGACTTTCTGCCATCTGTCTTTGTAACAGAGCCCTGACTTTGCACCTGAGTGCACCACGCTCACAGCAATTTCCTCACAAATCCCTCCGGATCATAAGTGCCCCAAACTGGATGATTAGTATCAAGCATCTGAGCTCTGCCTGGTATGTCCTGGACTGACTCTTAGCGCAGAGAGGCCATGGTTTGCATGAGAGCTCCCTGCTTCGCCCACCATCAGGAAGGACAAAGTCTCTCCCATGGGGCTCGGCTGCTGTTATTCTTTCAGCATTTGATGGCTCCGAAACAGTTAACGCTCCGAGTGATGAAGGCAAAGACGGGAAACTCACGGAGCTATGGGGACGGGAATCTCTGTGATAGCTGCAGCGTGCGAAGCAGCATCTCCCCCAAACACACACGTGTGCACAAGCACACACAGAAGGGAGCATGTCAAAGCAGGAGTCGGCTCTTTTCCCCGTCCCCTCCTGCTGCTTTTAGTAAATGACTAGAAGCTCAGGCCATTGCTAGGGACCAGGTGGCCCTTAGCCCTTGTCTGAGAATCCCCAGCAAGTTCCCCTCCGCTCACAGCTAACGTCAGAGAGAAGGTGGGGCATGGCATTGATTGGAGTCGCGAAGGCTGGGGAGAGAGACGAGCTGCCAGATACATAGAGAAGAGCAAGCTCGAAATTTCCCCCCAGCAGAACCCAGTCCAGTAACTGCCATGCCCCCTCCCGCAATCTCTCTGATATCCTGGGACCCACTCTGCATGCAGCTAAAACGAGAGTCTCACGAGCAGAGCTCAGCTGCCAGGTTAGGCTGGGGAGCGATGGCGGAGTGAGAATCCATTCGGACGGGGGGGCGGGGGAGCTAGGGACCACACTGAACAGTAAGGAAAAGAGAAGGCGGCTCACTGGAGTGATCTGTCCTGGGGAGTCACCGGGTCTGAATTCTCAGCAGGGCCGTCTCCAGGCACCAGCCCACCAAGCATGTGCTTGGGGCGGCACCTGGACGGGGGCGGTGCGGCGCTCCGGCCCGAGAGCGGGGCCCTGGCCGGGCTCGCCGCCCTCCCCCCGGCGCTCCGGCTGGTCAGGGAGAGCGGGGCCCCGGCCGGGCTCTCCGCCCTCCTCCCGGTGCTCCGGCCGCCAGCGGAGCCGCGGCGGGCTCGCCGCCCTCCCCCCGGCGCTCCGGCCGGTCAGGGAGAGCGGGCCCGCAGCCGGGCTCGGCGCCCTCCTCTGCCGCGCTCCCCGCCGGGGGCGGGAGGGGGCAGCAGGAGGCTTTTTTGCCTGGGGCGGCAAAAAAGCCAGAGCCGGCCCTGATTCTCAGGCTAGTTTGTTAACACTCTGACGCCCAGGAAGTAAATGGGTTTTTGCTGCTGGTCTGCTGCAGAGATGCTCACAGATTTGAGTCCATGGTAAGGGCTGGGGCCACTAGCTTTCCACTCTTCTGCTCGTGTTCATCACTGGGTGCTTTGCAGGACCCAGTAGAGGAAGGTTTTGTGGGGTGCAGCGCTGAGCACAGTAATGCTTTGGCCAGGAACTCGGCTCTGGGAGAGTCAGTGACATCCAGCCTGTTACAGCTCCCTCCTTTCTGGTGCCTGCAGAATCCTCTCCCCAGCCCAGCCTCGTGCCAGGCTGGAATGACGGGGCTCCAGGCAGTTCTCCCACTGTTGCTTTCGGGGGAATTCCACTGCACAGTTCAGCACAGCCGGTAGCCTGTGGGTCTCAGGCCAATTCTGCAGAGGTTTTTATTTTCTATGAGCTCAGCTGGGTGCTCTGAGCTTTTCTCCCTTGGTACCTGGTTCCCGCGTAGCTCGAGGCAGCTCTGTGCCCATGTTCCTAGCTTCATTTCAGTATCGTTTTACTGCACCACTGACCTTGCCATTGCTTTGTCCCTTGCTGATTCAGCCTGCTGCGGCCTTGGTATATTAGCCGCTCCAGTTAGATTAGTATTTGCATTTCCAACTTTTAATCTGGTGCCTGGTGCTTCAGGCCCAGCGAGCTTTGCACAGCTTGGCTTTGCATGGCAGGAGCTCCTGGTATCACAGGGCAGGAACTAGGGGTGCTGGGGGGCAGCCGCCCCCCCTGGCTTGAAGTGGTTCCATCATATCCAGGGTTTACAGTTTGGGTCAATGGCTCTCAGCACAAACTGTTCCAGACCCCTGCCTGGTATGTCCTGTTGCAAAGGGCTCTCACTGAGCAGGAGTGGGGGGATGCCCAGAGCTCGGGAGCGCTGCCTGCTATGAGGCTGTCCCTGTGGGGACGGTGGGCTGGCACCAAGTGGCCAGTCCCTGCCGGGCTAAGGCATCTGGCCAGTCACCCACCCCAGGGCTTGCCAAACCAAGGGGACGGTGTTGGCACTTCATGGTGCAAGGGCTGCTGGCTGGCTCAACACACCCTGTATGCAGAAGGGGGTACTTGGCGCTGCAGTCAGCATGGTTATGAGATGCACACAAGGGAAGAAAATGCAACGCCTCATAAAAAGACTCTTTAAAAAGTGTCCAGCCGCAGAGACTGAGCCAGCCCCTCTGGGTCTGGTGTGCAGAGCCTGGCCATGCAGCCAGCCCATCTCTGTCCCAGCCCCAGGCACTGCACTGGCTCTCAGGCAAGGGGCTTGCTGTGCAGACCAGCCGGAGAAAGGATTCAATGCAAGGGATACAGGGCACTGGGAGAGTCCAGGCGATGGAGACCTCGCTGCCCTGCTCACCGGGGTGCCAAGAGTAGATAACGGGGAGAACAGACCCAGCAGCTGCTGTGCCCATTGGGGAGCCTCCATCCTTAGCAGCCCTGGGGAAGCCCGGCTGCAAGAACACTTTGTACCGCAGCGCTCGATAATCCAGGCAGTTCCATAAACAATGGCACTTCCTGCAAGGCTCCCCCCGCCCTCCCGCCAGCAGACATACAGAGGACGCACAGCAGGGCCACAGCTCCAGTCTCGGCTGGGGGAACTGCCTTATTTTGCTGCTCTGTCCATTCTTTCTTCCCCCTTTGCCAGTGACCGCAGGTGCTGCTATGAGCCCCCAGTGCTGGACCATGCTGGTTCCTCCCAGGAGCCTGGGCCCCCGGCGCACACAGGATGGTACAGAGCTCGGGGGCGGGGGGAGGGGGTGAGTCAGAAAAGGGCAACAAGAATGATCAAGGCTGGAAAATCTCTGCTATGGGGGGAGCTGGCAGAGATTGGGATTGGTACCTTTGAGAGGGGGTGGAGCAGAGGGGCAGGATACCAGTCTATCCAGTCCTGGATGGGGCAGAGCAGTGAGAAAGGGGGCGTCTGTTCTCCCTGTCCCCCAGCACAGGCACCAGGGAACGGCCACTGGCATTGTTTGATTCCCCTGTGGAACTCACTGCCACAGGACGTCTCTGTGGCCAAGAATCTAGCTACCTTCAAAGCAGGACTGGACATTTACATGGATAACAATATAAATCATTAGCATAATTAATCAGGGCTGAAGCCAATCTCTGACTATTAGGGGTCAGGGTGAGACCTTCATGGGGGGCAGAGTCTCCCTCGTCTGCTGACTGTGGGGTGCTTGCACCTCGCTCTGACACATCCGGTGTTGGGCCCTGTCGGAGACGGGAGCCCTGGAAAGCTGGACCCAGGGGCTGATCTCATCTGGTGCTCCCTACGTTCCTATGGCAACCACAGACGCACACCTGGACAGACGGAAGTAGACACATCTGTAAAGAGGCAAAACCAACTGAAAATAAGAGACAGTCTCCTTGCTCCAGTCTCCCACCAACCAGGCTGCTGCACCAGGCGTGTGTCTGCTAAATGGCAGGTGCGGGAGCCAGCCTCATGCTGTTAACGAAATCTGATGAAAATGAGTTTGGTTGGCAGTGCCCTGCAGTCGGAGCCTGTCCCTGCCCTGCAGTCAGAGCCTGAACGGGGACACCTGAGCCAATCACACCAACATCAGGAAGATAATTTTGTCAGGCAGTGGACGGCTGGGACCTGGCGTGAATAATAAATACATCCTTGGCCCTTGAACGGCCCAGATGGCTGCTAGCAGATTCACCACTCTGCAGTACAGCCATCACTGAGTGGCTCCAGAAGGCAGGAAGGGTCCCACTGTCCTTCAGCAGGGAAAGGCGGGAGCCTGGAGCTCCCTGGAGCAGGTGAGGTTGGCGGGGTGCGCCAGTGGGGCGGGGCGGCTGTCACAGCCGGGCTGCACCCTGTGGTGCTGGAGACAGGAGGAAACTGGCTGCAAGAAAAACCGGATCCCTGTGGGAAGGCTTGGGCCCCCAGGCCCCGGCTCACCAGCAGCACAAGTCTCTAGGGTGAGGTGGCTGGTGGCCACTGCCCCTCTGCAGACAGCAGGGTCAGGAGCTGGGGCTGGGGAGGCTGCCGGCAGCTTGGAAGGAGCAGAACCTCTGTCTGACACCTCCTATTATCAAGCCTCTTGAGCAGCCTGACTTAGTGCTGTGCGCTCCTGCTTCTCACGCTGCTCCCAGGCCAGCACCATCAGCCCCCGACAGACGCGGCAGACATCCCCCTTTGCAAGTCTCCAGACCGTCTCTGCAATCCTCACCGTTGGAGTCTCTCTGCTCACCATAATGGGATCCCTCTGCTCCTGCAGTGCAAACTAACTCCCCTCTGCACCCGCTGCCAGCCCTCAGGCTGCCCCAGCCGCCTCTGCTCTACACTGCACATCTGCATGGCAGGCTGGGTGTCTGCAGCGCCCATGTCTCTGAGCTCCCCCGGCCCCTTGCGGCTCGTCCTCTGGCTGCACTGGCGCTTGGAGCTCCTCCCAACGTGGTCTCCTGGCCTGGCACTGTGTCCTGGAACATTTGCAAAGCACCCCACAAGAGAGGATGTGATTTCAATGGGGCTCTCCCTTGCTTTGGTGGGCTGGGGCACGTGTTCAGGCAGAGACGGCAAGCCAGGCAGCAGAGTGCCAGGGGAGCAGTGCTCTCTGGGACGCCCCCTGAAAGGGACTAGAGAGTCGCCTGCTGAATGAAGCGGATGTGGGCAGGCGGCAAGGGCAGCGCCCTGCACGTTTCCATGGTTTCGTCCATGAGCATCATTCTGGTCCCGACTGTCCAAGCGGCCCACACGGGGATTTTGAGCCTGGCAGCGTACACACTGCGAGCACGTGAGCCAATGGGAGTCCTCGCGTGGTGCTGAGGCCGGGAAAGGCTGCCCTAGTCAGTGCTATCCCACACCCCTGGGGGGACCGTACCAGCAGGGGGGGCTTGTGGCAGGCTGTGCTTCTGCAACACACTGACAGTGCAGCGGGGAAAGTGGAGCAGGATCAGGAGCGTGAGGCCTGGCCACGGCTCGTTGGCGCCAGGCTCCCATGGTGGCACCACCTCAGTTAATCCCACCGTGACGTCTAAAGGTCTCTGCTGAGCTCCCCCTGCCCCCTTGAGACCGAGATCCTGCAGCGAAATGTACAGAGAATGTTGCCTGCTGCCATGAGCTGTCACCTCTGATTCTGCTGAATATTTAAAACCGCTCTGAATCCAAAGTGACAAATCCATCATTGACCATCTGCCACTCTTCCTGGTCGGCCCGCAGCACTTCCTGGCATTTCCAGCTCGCCCTGACGCGAGCCAGTAGCTCCGAGATGAAAGGAATCAGCATCAGCAGCCTGACAGGGCGCTGCCGCCCCCGGCCTCCTTAGCATCGCTCTCCTAGAAGGGCCAGCCCCATTCACAGAGATCTGGGAGGCGTCCGTCCCGGCTTGCCGGCAATGACTCTCAGCTGCTCTCAGGGCGCCAGGTGCAATGCACGGAAACGCTCTCCGCACAGGGAGAAGGGTGTTCCCAGGACAGGGCTCTCGCCCATGTCCCAGCACAGGTGGGGCTCAGGGCCAAGAGTGAGGCCAGTGGGTCCCTCTGGGCTTCAGGGCAGTCTGGAGATGGGGATTCAGGCCGGACTCTTTCCTGATAACCTGCCCCAGCTGCACAAAGGGATGTTCAGGACCCCGGTGGCATGCCCAACTGCGCCATTGGAAGAGGGGGCGAATGGGCAGGCCCAGCTCCGAGTGCTGAGGCTGAACAGGGAGCAACAAGGAGGGGAAGGCCAGGTCTGGGCTATCTGCACCCCTCGTGGCTCAGAGACACCACAAGCAGCAACAGGGTCTGGCCCCCAAAGGTGGTCAGGGACGCCTGGGCAGTGCGTGGAGCCCTGGTGACCCACAGAGATTCTCGTTTGTCTGACAGAAAAGTGCTGCTGAGTTTGTGCTGCTCCGATCACAATGCAACTTCCATGGTGTCTCCAGCCGCCAGGCTCCCCTGAGCATCGGAGCCGCAGCCCCAGCTCTGCTGCCGCACCAACCCTCTGGGACATCGCTCTCACTTCGATTCACTTGCTTCCTAAATGGACTGGAAGGAGTGGTGCTCACTCACCCGGGAGGAGACGTCTGCTGCGCGCCCACTGGGTCCCAGCTTCTCTCCACCGTTAATTGGGTGGGATGGGGGCTCTTTCCCAGGGGATCTATCCCCATTCTCTGGGCCCATGGGACAGCCGCACTCTGCAGACCCACAGACCCCTCTGCTCCCTGGCTGTTTAGGGCGAGAGAGCAGGGAGGCTGCAGCAGATGAGGTGAGAAGGACTCGTCTTGCGCCAGCAAGTCCTGAGAATAGAATAAAAAATACAGACCCAGCCTCTCCCATCTGAAATTGCTGTGGGGAGCGGGGCAGGAGCGCTGGCTGGTGGGGGTGGTGGGCTCCCAGCTACTCCAGCCCCAGCTTCTCCCAGCAGGGGGTGCTGTGGGGAGCAGGGTGGGAGCACTGGCTGGTGGGGGGATTCCCGGCTGGTGGGGAGTCCTGGCCTGCCCCAGCAGGGGGTGCTGTGGGGAGCAGGGCGGGAGCACTGGCTGGTGGGGGGATTCCCGGCTGGTGGGGAGTCCTGGCCTGCCCCAGCAGGGGGTGCTGTGGGGAGCAGGGCGGGAGCACTGGCTGGTGGGGAGTCCTGGCCTGCCCCAGCAGGGGGTGCTGTGGGGAGCAGGGCGGGAGCACTGGCTGGTGGGGGGATTCCCGGCTGGTGGGGAGTCCTGGCCTGCCCCAGCAGGGGGTGCTGTGGGGAGCAGGGCGGGAGCACTGGCTGGTGGGGGGAGCTCCCGGCTGGTGGGGAGTCCTGGAGACTCAAAGAACATGGAGGCCGCTGGTAAATCTGCGCTGTGAGGAGCTGCAGAACTGTACCTGGGGTGCTGAGCGGCTCCTGCATCGCCCCCGGCAGAGCTCTCCCTGGGAAAGGCCCAGGCCCAGGGCAATGAACACCTGGGCTGCCCTATGTGCTCATTTGCTGGGGGGCGCCTCTGCCTGCAGAGACCATCGCAGCCGTCCCCTTGCTCTCCGACAGTCAGCAGCTCTCCGGCGCTACATGGGAGTTGGCAAAATCCAGAGGCCACAGTCGCTCCTTGCTCTGTGTTCAGACTCGACCCTGGTGGCAACGGGGCTGGCAGGCAGATGGTGCTGCCAGGGGCTCTGTCCCTGTGCCCAGTGGGCTGGGGCGTCCCCTTTCTCGGCGGAGCAGGTCAGGAGGGGAGGGAGCCTGGCAGCACAGTCCCTCTATCGGTTCACACCTGAAGTTCGCACTACACGAGTATCTGGCACAGATCTGCAATTTCCAGTCAGCCTGCTGCTTGAGCTAATTGTGCTGTAATTGCTGAGCGTGTTCCCTCCTGTTCCACTGAGGATTGGGGGCCTTTCACTTGTTTTTTTGGCCAGAAGAGAAATCCCTCGTCTGGACTCACAGCTCAGTCCTCCACCCCATCTTGACTAATGTAAACTCCAGGCAGAGGCAGCATTCGTGACAGTCCCTTTGCTAACAGGCTCCCGCAGACGCAGCCTCTCACCGCGATCCTCTGTGCTTTAAAGCCACTCGTCCGTCTGGCCGAAAGCCAGAGAGAATTGTTTCCTAGCCCCCACGTGTGTGTGAGGGGGCTGCTGGGGCAGGGAGACCCTGGGAAATACAGCAACCACCCACAAAAAGCCCTTCCAGGAGCCAGTGCAAATAGAGGGCGGTGAGGGAGATCCGGGCCCGAGGGGCAGTGCCGGAGGATGTGCCAGCAGCATGCAGTCTAACCCCTCCAAGCCCTACTGCTAGCACGTGTAGAGCTTGCCAAGCGCCCGACAGCCGCTTCATCAGCAGAGTGACAGGCCCGGCCGCCCAAAGCCACCATGAAGGCTGGTTAGGTGACACCTCTCAGCCACATGTGCCATTGACCGGGGGAGGCCGGTTTGCCAGAGCAGGTCGTCGTGCAGACGGACCCCATGTGTAGAGAGGTTGGCCACACATATTCCCTGGCCAGTTTGGGACCTGTTCAGCAGAGTTCAAAGGTGACACGGCACGTCAAACCCCGGCAGCCGAACTATCAGACGAGCAAACCGTTCCAAACGACTTTAGCCGACCACTCACCGCGCCAAGCACTGGCCACAGCCCATCTGGCCCAGACTGGAGACAGGAGCCTGCAACCACAGCAGAGGCAGATGCAGCAAGCCCAGCCGGGAATGTGACAGGTCCCCTGCTGTGACTTTGGTGCATTTACATCGGTTTCCATTTCACTAGAGAAAAATGTTCCCTGCCCCAGAATGGAAGGGGTTAATGGATACTCAGGTTCTGCTGAGCCGGGCAGGCCCAGGCAGACAAGGGCTGGGCTCAGGTGCTCCTCTCCAGGTGGCTCAGTTGCCTCCTTGCTCCTCCTTTGCTCATCTCCTGATTAAAGAGAAACTTGCACAAATGGAGCCCAGAGCGGGGCACTTGGCCCCTGGTGAGCCTGGGGCATGAGCCTCCCGCCGGGAACATGACGCTGATCTGGAAGAGGCACTGGCAAGCACAAAGCGAAAGAAACGACAATTCTCATTTTAATTCAAAGGAGAACATGCTAGAGAAGGGGACAGGGCTGGCTCCCAGACAACTCCCTGTCCCTCCAGCATGCTGACGCTGCAGGAGCAGCATGTCTCCCGGGCCAGGCCTGTATTCCCACAGGACAGGATGTGAAGGGGCATTGGACACAAGGAGGAATCTGGCTTAAAGGGAACCCTGCTCTGTCGAGAGGCTGACGCACAGGCTAGGCCCAGAGAGAACAGCCTGCGCTCACCCCTCTCCCTGCCCTCCTGGGTCTGAATGGACAGAGATCCCTGCTCCAGGGGCAAGGACTGTCGAGCAGCCTCCCCCCCGCGCCACACTGTGGTGGTCCCAGTGCATCTATCCCATGCTGCCCTGCACTTCTGATGGGAGCAGGTCTCATCTGCCCCAGCTCTGAGCATCCCAAATGCCTGGAGAATCCCAGCTGGCCACATGCGTGTCTGTGGCCAAGGGAGGAAAGGGGCTGGGCCAAGCCAGGCTGACACTAGCCACCTCTAGGCAAACCAATGCGGAGATAAATGGAACAGCATCAAAGCAGGGAGCTGTGTGAGCAAATGCCCATACGTAACCGCCCGCCTGTGCACATGCAGGGTTTGTAGGTGCAATTCGGATACCTGGTTCCTGGTTTCCTGTTTCTGAAAATGTAGTCAAGCCACTGAAGCAGGGACAAGCGCCACTCCCGCATAGGTGCACACAAACAAACTCACTCACAGAGACACACACGCTGATGCGCACACACACTGATGCACACTCACTCAGAGACATTGATGCACACACAGACGCACTGACACTCACAGAGTCACACACACACACATTGAGATACTCACACATGAACATGGAGACACTGGCACTCTCCCACTCACAGCCTGGTGGGAGTGCCCAGGGCCCACGCAGGGCTTGGATCAATACAGAGAAGGGCAGGCAGTCACAAACACAACTTCCTCAGAACTTAAGCCAAACGAATTCTAAAAGAGGGAGGCAGGGAAGGGTCCCCTCAGAACCTTTCTTCCTCCTCACTCCACTTCTGTGGCTGGCAGGGGGCATGTAATCAGCACTAATCAGTTAGTTAAATAATTGCTGAGCCCCCCTGCAGGGAAATTATGGCTAAAGTGCACCCAGCGCTGCAGTGTGACACAGACAGCAGGTGATTTAAAGACACTGTTTCCAAGAGTGAGACGGGGGTAAGACGTGGGGAGCTGCAGCTCACAGGAGCTAGCTAGCTAGATAGAGGGGGTGTCTGGGGATAGATAGATAGATTAGATAGAGGGGGTGGATAGGGATAGATAGATAGATAGATAGATAGATAGATAGATAGATTAGATAGAGGGGGTGGATAGGGATAGATAGATAGATAGATTTTTAAATGGTCAAAATCAGAATGAAATGTTTTGACTCAGCTGAAATGAAATGCATCGATCGACCCAAAATATTTTCCCCAGCAATCAGGGAATTTCCCCTGAAGCAGAGAAAGCAGTTCCTGCCCCGCTCCAGACATGTGTGTGTAGGTGTGTGTGTGTGTGGGGGGGGAGGTTGCATCCTCATTGCCATGTCTATGGATTCTCCAGGAGAACAAGTCTGGGAGTGTCACTCCTCGGAGCTGCTCTGTAACACCGTTGGGGTCTAGCGCCATGTGTGGGCGGGCTGGCCAGCTGGCGCGCTCTCTGGAGGGCTGGCTGTATCAGCAATTGATCTAGGGCATGGTGTATAAGGAGTTCCTAGCTCCCCGGCCCCACCCAGGCTGTCCCAGCAGGATGCTCTAGAAAGCAGCCTTGAAGAAGCACCCCGATTTTCAGACACGTAGATGGGCGCTGGCTCATTTCTGCACACCCAAGTTCTCCCCAACAGACCGGAGTCCTGATAAATCCCCTGCGTAATTACACTGACAGCTATCGCACTGGAAATAAATAGTTAAAGTGACTCTAGGTACATGCATAAATACTTCAGCTTTGTGCTGTACCCCATTGCTCTGCTCATCTGTAGCTGTAATGCACATTTAATACGTACTTATTCATTGCACGGCTCACCCTAATACAGGAGTGCGGAGGTTTCCCTGAGTAAGCAGGAAAACAGCTTGGGCTGTAATAAAAAGGGAGGGGAGGGAGTTAAAAGAAAATATGCCAGGTAATTAATTATCAGGCTTTGAACAGCCATACTTTTGTATTAAACAAATATGCAAATATGGTTTAAACGGCTGTGTTAGTGTTTGGGTTATTTTGCTGCATGACAGTTAATCTGTAATAAGGCAATTACTTTTCTCCTCTGTGCACGTGTGCATGTTGTGAGCGAGTGGGTCTCTGTGTTTGTGAGTGCATGTCTGTGTGTGTGTGTCTGTGAGTGCCCATGAGGGCACGTCTCTGTGAGTGTGAGTGCATATCTCTGTGAGTGTGAATGCATGACAGTGTGAGTGTATGCACATCTCTGTGAGTGTGAGTGCATGTCACTGTGAGTGCACAACTGAGTGCGAGTGCACATCTCTGAGTGTGAATCTGTGAGTGTGAGCACATCTGAGTGTGAGTGTGCATCTCTGAGTGAGTGTGTATCTGTGAGTGCTCTGTGGTTACGAGTGTGTGTGCACAAGTGCATGTGCATGCCCAGTACACTAGTCTCTCACCGCTCTGCTGTGCTCAGTTGCTGTCTGTCCTGTCCACTGCTTTACTTGTACCGATTTGCTGCATGCGTCGTTTGCCCCGATCAATCCGGGGATCAGCGCAATGCTGGGTTGGAGAGGCAGGGCTGGAAGAAGGCTGGACAGATGCTGCCAGTGCCCCGCCATGCAGCACCCTGGGTGACAAGAGCATGTCACACCGATGCTCCATACTGGCTGCCTGTCCATATGTTGCCCCTGTCCAGGGGTGCTGGGCCTTATATTCCCCCCCAACTCGGCAAGGGGCTGAGTGGCTCTCACTCTGTGCCCACCTCCCGGTGCCCAGCAGAGCCCCCATGGCTGCTAGAGCCCGTGAGGGTCACAGCTGTGGGATTTCCTCTGCCAGTCTCAGGGCGTGAGGCAGGATCCCCTGTCCCCCGAAGAGGAAGGTGAACACCCGTGCTTAATTGCGGCTATTGATATTTGGACTGTGGTAGCACCCAGGACCCCAGCTATGGAGAAGGACCCGTCGTGCCAGGCGCTGTACACTAGCGGGTGTATAATGGTAACACAGGATCCCAGCCATGCAGCAGGACCCGTCGTGCCAGACGCTGTACACTAGCGGGCGTATAATGGTAACACAGGATCCCAGCTGTAGAGCATGACCCATCGTGCCAGGCGCTGTACACTTGTGGATGTATAATGTTAACACAGGACCCCAGCCATGCAGCAGGACCCGTCGTGCCAGGCGCTGTACACTAGTGGGTGTATAAGGGTAACACAGGATCCCAGCTGTGGAGCAGGATCCGTCGTGCCAGGCGCTGTACACTAGCGGGTGTATAATGGTAACACAGGACCCCAGCGAGGGTTAAGGTCCTAGCCTGGTAGCAGGAGACCTGGGCTGGATTCCTGGCTATGCCACATCCCCCCTGTGAGCTTGGGCCAGGCACTAGATCTCTTTGGGCCTCATCTCCCCCCCGTACCCTAGGGCGAATGATCCACCCGCCTCTGCCCTGTCTGTTCGAACTGGCCGCCCTGGGTGCAGGGCCCCTCTTGCGCTGTGCAGCGCCTGGCGTGACAGGGCTCCAGACCCGGCTGCTGCCATGATACGAATGATAACGATGGATGGTGGTGGCGGCTGTACCTGAGTGAGGGGAGGAGACTTTGCTTCCTCTGGATGGAGACGGTGCTGAGTCTACCGTGAGGGGCTTCTCTGCAATGCTGAGAAGAAGGAGAATACAAGGTGAGGCTTTAGAACAGCACTTTCCAGGGGGGGCCTAGGCCAGCCCCGAGTGGGGAGGGCCCTTCAGTGCTGGCTGAGCGGCCACAGGCCCATCTCGGGGGGTCACTGCCCTGGCTGCAGTGAACTGGGGCTCGCACTATGCCAGGACCAGTTTTAAAGCAAACTGAGTGAAACAAAAGCTACCGGCAGGGGCCACAGAAAAACACACAGAGATGCTGGCAGCAGAGAGATCATCTCCCCATTAGCTCTAATTAGCATGTGGTTGAAAGACAACAAGAGTTTAAATTAGGAAGACATCACAATGGGTCCCAACTGTGTTACCGCTGCGCTCATAGAACAGCCTGACAGCTGCAATTTAATACACGGCTAGGATCTGTCAAGGAGCGTGCCGGCATGTGTGCGTGGTGCGTGTGCACGTGCATGTGTGTGTGTGGTGAGTGAGAGTGCCTCTATGCGTGGTGCGAGTGTGCGTGGTGCGTGTGGGGTATGCACGTGCATGTGCACGTGTGTGTGTGTGGTGAGTGTGAGTGCCTCTATGCACGGTACAAGTGCGCGTGGTGCGTGTGCGAATTGTGGGGCGTAGCAGTGAACCAGCATGCATTCCCTGACCTGGCACAGGAGAGTCGGGCTCTCCAGACACTGGGCAATGCCGGACAGGGCAGGGTCTAGGGAGGGAGGCCTGGAGCAGTGCTATTACAGCCAGACACACGCTGAAGACCCCTCAGCACCGGGGTGGTGGGGAAGCAGCTGCCTATTGCCATGGGAGGAATGACAGGACTTGCACTTGTCTCTGGAGCGAGCCAGCGTCGGCCGGCCAGGCTTCCCTTCAGGCGTCGCTGGGCCCAGCCGTGTGCTGTGACGAGGTGGGACGCGTGGGCTCTGAAATGACCAACCTGGGAATTGCAATGGGAATTGGCACAAGCAGTTCAGCATCTGAAGTCCCAAGCGCAGACTCTGGCCTGGTGTCTGTGCCCTGGGAATTACTCCCTCCTCCCCCCCGCCCCAGGTGCCTTCAGCACCCCCCGTAGCTCCTTGAGCACGTGGCATGGTGCGGGCGCAGCCTTCCCTGCTATGCAGACTGGCAGCAGAGGAGCAAAATGGGGAGGGACAGGGGCCTGTCCAAGCTGCTCAGAGCACGAGCAGTCAGGGCACCTGGTTATGGATTGTGTGTGTCACCGGCCCAGCTACAGCAGGCTGCTTGCAGGCTGCAGTGGAGCATTTTAACGCTGCCCTACAGCCAGGCCAAACCCTTGGCTCAATCTCCTCTACAGACTGTGACCGTGCCATGAGTTGGTATAAAAGGAGAGGGCCAGGAGGAGCTCAGCTGGGCTGGGTGGGCACAATGACCCGTCCAGTCGGCTTCTAGACCCAGGCCTTGGTAGCAGTCTCCTGCCAGCAGCCTCCAAACACGACCCGTAGCCCCACAAAAGGCCAGGTGCAGAAAGGGGCAAAGTGAGCCCCCCTCCTCCCCCCGCAGCAGCCACAGCCCCCACTTCCCTGCAGGGACAGGAGTAACAAACACCAAAAGGCCTCCCAGGGCACCGTGGGATCACTGCAGACTGAGCCCAGCAGGCGCGGCTGGCCGAGCTGACAAAGTGCCTCCAGCGTCGGTATGAAATACGAATTGTGCGAGGAGTGGCGAGTTCCAGGGAGAGCCAGGAGTGGTCATGGACTCCCCGGGGGAGACTCCCCAGGTACCATCAGCCTCACAGTGTACGTCTACACTGCACATGGGAGCAAGGCCCAGGCTTGAAAGCCTGAGCTCCAGCCCAAGTCAGGGCGTCGGAGCACTGTCTGCACCGTGACGCTCAGCACACCAGCACATGTGGGGGTCGGTCCATCTCACGGCTCCCTGGCACTGTCCCCACTATCCTCAGGCCCAAGCATGTCTACGCTGCGCAGTCCAGAGCCCGGGTCAGCTGACGCAGGCTCGCAGCGCTCAGGCTGCAGGGCTACACAATTCAGTGGAGAGGCTAGGGCAGGAGCCCAGGCTCTGAGACCACCCCCCGCATGGGGTCTCAGTCACACCCCGTCTCCAGCCCGAGTCAGCTGACCTGGACCAGCCGCGGCTCTTTTATCGCAGTGCAGACATACCCTGAGGCGCAGGGAGACGTAACTGGCCCCGGAGGGGCTGTAGCCAGCCTGAAAATTGGACCCAGATCTCTGGTGTTCCAACCGCAGCTTTAGCCAGTAGAGCATCGCCTCCCCCCATCTCCTGTGCTCCCATCCCAGTGCTGCAAGGGAACAGAGGGGCTGCAGGTCCTTTGGGGTCACTGATAAGTGTCTCAGGGCATGTGGTGGGGGCACCAGCATGACCCTGCTCAGCCTGCGTCCCACACGAACTGCCTGCAGAAGGCCCTTGGTAGGAGGATGCTGGCGGGTCCCTCTGCAGCGCTGCAGAGGAACCGACGTCCAAGCGGGAAGCTGCACTAAACCGTCAGCGAGTGCCTGTGGAAGGGAGGGGAGCTCTCACCATCCGGGGCTCTGGGAGTAGGAGACGGGGGTTATGGATTAATCAGCTTCGCACCAGGTGATACCGGCGCCACATGCAGGACACAGACCCCTGCCCCAGGGAGGGCTGCACTTGCTGGCTTACAAAGGAAACGTGTCGGCAGGGGCCTGTTCTGGGACACGTCGGAGTGTGTTCAGCTCTTAGGGATTTTATTTACTACATTCACAGGGTCAATGTTCCAGCCCCTCTGCTGGCTAGTACTGAGCACTGGACACGAGCCGAGAGCATGCACAGGGATGGGAGCGCTGGGGGCAGGTAGGGCCTGGTACTGGAGCCCAAGCTGGGCAAGGGCACAGAGCACCGGGGGAGCTGTCACAATACCCCGAGTCGCTGCTGCACCCTCCCTGACCCGCCTTTCTTGTGCCAAGCTGGTGCTCTGCTCCCCGCTGGCCAGGATCCCCCCCCGCCCCTGGCCTGCATCTCCCTCAGACCAGGCCGAGTGAGCCATTATCCAGCTGGCTGCTCTCACTGGTCAGGCTGTAGGACGACCCTGGCATCATTCGGAGACATGTGCAGTATCCCCATGCTGGGGCCAACGGGTCCTACCTGTCCCACTGAAGGGAGTGAGCCCAGGGCTGCAGGAGGGGGAGGAGGACACGCTGGCCTAAGGGTTCAGGATAACATGGCAGAGAAATAAATAAGCTGGCAGCCTGGGGCACAGCAGTGGGCTCCCTCCCTTCGCTGTGCCTGAGCCTGGTGCGGGAAGGGTCAGCCGCCCTCGCCCACCTCCCTGGAGAAGGGCAGAGCTGAGCGCACAGACCTGCTGCTTTCATTATTTATAGGTACCATGGGCAGAACATGTTCGAATGACATTTGCACTGGAGCCTGGCAGCGCAGATCAGCGCCGAGCCAAAAGGAACATGTCAGAGGCTTTATGGCTGGTTAAAACTGTGTCAATCACAGCGGCGCACTCCCCTCCTCACCCCCACCCCCCGGCACACTCCCCCTGCCCTGCAGAGAGCCCGCCCGCAGCCCCACGGTGACAGATTGATAGGCAAACCCACTGACATCCAGTCGTAAGTCATCAGGCTGTTTTATGGGTAAATCACAAATAATAAGCTTTCCCACTAGAATTAGAATGACATCCCGGAAAATTATGTTCTGGTTTAACAGAGGATGACGGAAAAGCAATGGGCTCCCGCAGAGGGGAGTCGCTGTCCTCTCTGCCCGACAAGATCCTGTCACCTGCAGACTCAGCGCGGGAGCAGCAGCTTTGGGCCAGACCGGGGGCAGTGAGGAGGGACATGGCTGTCCTGTCTGTCCATCCAGCCAGCAACGCCGACCTTTCAATAGCCCCCTGACGCCCAGGCTCCATCAGTGCTGTTAGCAACCTACCGTGTGCAGAAGCTCCATGTTATCCTTCAGCCACAGGGCGATGCAGCCCAGGGTGCATGGAGTGCTGTGCGCACCTCCGCCAGACTATGAGCCTTGCTCTCCCAGGCAAAGGTACAGAGCAGACACCAGGTCAGGAGGTGCTGCACGGGCCTGTGCCCTGGCCAGCCCAGCTGGGGTCCCCAGAGCTTCCTGCTTTACTGCCTGCGCTAGTCCTGGGGGCACACGCAGCCGTTCATTCTGTGGGAGCGTGGCCTTGTTTAGGGCCCCTTTCTGCAAACCTTGGAGCCAAGGGGATGATGCACAAGTGACTGTGCAGGGGTGAAATTCAAGCCCCGTGTGTCTGTGGGGTTTACATGGAGCACAGGCCTTGTCCTGCCTCCTACACAAGGGAGAATTTCACCCCAGGTAAGAGCTACTCATGAGAGTGCAGGATGCAGAACTGCGCCCTAAGCTCACAGGCCAGGCCAGGGCCCAGCTCCCCATTTGGTGCTGAGAGCTCCCATCTGAGCCTGCTGGGGTAACTTACCCTGGTGATGCTGGCAGAGAGAGACGCCCCGGCCGTTATCCTCCTGCCCAGCCTGGGGAGGCTGGTGCCTTATGCTTCAGTACCTTCCCAGGCTCCATAGAAGGATTTCTTCCCTACCCTGCCTGACAGCTTCTTATTCAACTTGGGCAGCTTGCGGCAGGCTCTGGAGTAGCCTGTGGATCAGAGCATGGTTCATTGCTGCACCTGCAGGAAACACGTGTCATTGGGTCCATCTTATTCCTCTTTCCTAACCTTATAATTTTGTGATCCATCTTCCTCCCAGCTTCTGCTGACGAAGGCTCAGCAGAACGTATCTCCCCTCCCAGCTCCATCTGGAGGCAGCACAGGCCTCCGAATGAACAGGCAGGAGATACATGATGTCAGTCCTAGCTTTGATAATTCCTGCCACTTTGAGTAGGGGAATCCAGTATACAGAGCCCATGACTCCTGAAATGTCTCCATCTCTCCTGCACATTTGACAGCGCTTGCTGCTCTGGGATTTAAATCTAATTGATCCTAGTCTGTCTCTTAGCATCTCTGCTTCTAGAATGTCATTTTCTTCAGAAAATGCTCCTTTGCAATTACTGTGAATTGCAAATGAAAAGCAAGCGACCACATATTGATTGGAGCCCAGGAAAAGCACTAGAGCCACTGGGACTAGATTAACTTTTTCTGGAAAATGGTTTCACACTTATTTAAAGAGATTAATCACTTAATTTCAGGTCATTTACCACCATTCCTTTCCATGTGCTCTGGCCAGGTTCCCCCTCCAAAGCATGGCCTGGGATGGATCTCTCTCTGTACAACTCTTTCTCCTGGCGCGAGCTCTGCAGCTGATGGGAGTCCAGAAAAAAGGAATAAAGCCCTGACTGTTTATGTGGAATAGCAGAGCCCGCCGCCCGCCCCCCCCCCCGCCCCCAGTCCCTGCTGTCATGAGGAATAGCTGCCTGGCCTGGACAGGAGCATGTTGCACTGAAATGAGGAGGTTACAGTACATTTCTCACCACTCCGAAGAAAGACTTGTGATGAACATGAAGGGCAACACTTTCAGGAAGTGGCCCCCATTGTGAGCACACAGCTTTGCACATGTCTTTTGGGGCACTAAGAGCTGCATGCACAGGTGGCAGAATTCACACCCCAAACCTAGCTGGGACATGTCAATTCTAGCACACGGGCCTGCAAGTTTATTGATGGGAACGGGGGCGGGGGGGGGGGGGCGAGCTGGGTGCATGTGGCAGCCCACATCACACCCACCTCCTTGGCCAATGATGCCTTGAGATCCAATGCTTCTATAGCCTTCATGTTGGCGTGAGCACCATGCTCACTGTCTTCACCACACAGGAGGGAGGCCGGGGGCATATTACTGGGCGCGTCTCCCCAGGCCATGCATTGAGGATGACCTTGTTTCTCAGCGCAATGCCGCTGCAGTTACACTGTGTAAATCCAGTGTCAAAAGACTCCATGGCCAACTTCCCTCTAGAAATTCCTTCTTTGAGCTTTACGAGAGCATGCGCCAGAACGTTTCGTGCTTTCCATCCCAGGTGGTGGTCACCATAGCCTGCGTGGCCAGTCGCCTCCCGTCGTGCTGTGGTTCGTGGGACAATGGAACGGGGCGGCACATCCACCCGGCTTCCCGCAGAACAATGGTTTCTTTCTGAAATATTTCAAAGCATTTTTTTCTTTGGGGAGAAAGTGTAGAAGTCAAATGGCTCCTGAGGTGGAATATATTCCAAATGTCAACACAATCTGTGCTACATTACGGCTAAATGTGATAATCTTAACGCCTGGCTTCTTACTGTCAGTGGCACTGAAGTCTGATGGATTGACAAACAGCCAGAATGACATGCAGCCCTAGCTGATAAGGGCTCTCTCCAGGGAAATCAGCTTTTTTAAGATGTTGGCAGCTACAAGCAACTACCTTTTATATTTAAAAGGATTACGAGCATTGAGTGCACTTCCTGGGGTGAGGTTGTTGGGGGTTTTCTGGTCACCTTTCTGCACCAAAGTGAAGCCTGTGTAGCTAACTGAGCCTTTCCAACAATTGTTTTGAAATAATGACGGTGTGTCATGTTGACTGTAATGAGTATTTTTAATGCCTAATTTGTGTGCAGTCTGAAGGGATTTCAAGTCAGAGGTGAGTGACTCCTGACCAGAAATGAAGCTGCAATTGGCTGATTCAATGGGGGATAAGTCAGGGTGGATCGTTCTGTTCGGGACGCGTGCTTCCCCTGGTGGAGGTGGGATTAGAACCGCGCCAGTTGCCATGGTTAAAGGGATGTGTTCAGTGTCGTCTCCCTGAAATGAACATCTGGATGAAGTGGAGCTCACCAGCATCGCTCTGCTACAGCAGTGAGACAGGGCAAAGCAAAAACACACGTCTGTGTAAAGCCAAGTGCAGCTTGAGTCATTAACAATTCCTGTGCCATGAGCCACTAGTTCTGCTTAGTGATGAGTGGAAAACGTCAGAGGACAGCAGCTGGATGTGCTAACCACTATCTGGGAACAACCGGCGAGAACTTTGAAGCCGCCGTTTGCCACGTAGCATGGGCCAGCAGATGAGGCCAAGGGAGTTACAGTTTCCTGGAAACTGTAACAGCTCTGCCGGCCCTAACCTTTCCCTCAAAGGCTCCTGGAGGGTCAATAAACACTCTTGATTCTAGACAGCGGCTTCCCATCAGGAGCAGGGTGAGGCTCTTTGGGGGAGCAGAGTGAGGAAGCTGGAGACACAATTTCTCTCACTGCAAGAGGGGGGGGGGATTCGCTGATGGAGCCAGGTGCAGAATGGCTGCCTAAGCCTGCTCAGTCTCTCTGCAGGAGTGGTGGGTCCCCGCAGGTTAGACAGGCAGCTGTTTGCATTCCTATCTCTGCAATACAGTCTGCTTTTCAGCTCAGGTTCTTCCAAAAGCTCCTCAACAGCATCAATGAGCTAATTAGCTGGAGGGTGACGCACACAGCGGAATGCTGTTCATTTAACTCCCCCAGAATGCTGGGAGCTTGGCTTGCCTGTCTGTCTGTCGGTCTGTGAATTCCGAGTGCAGCCACCATCACAGCCTCCAGGCAGCAGACCAAGAATTAGCAGAAGCATTGTTCAACTAGGACTGTACTCTATGCTGCTCTCCAGGATCTACCATGTAGACACCTTTGGCATATTGGGGGTTAACTCTCCCAGATGCAGAGACGATACGACTAATGATAATGACCCGCTCCTTGCGCGGTAACATTTCAGCACAGCATGTGCAGCAGAGTATGGTCACTTTCCATTGCCATTCTGCTGCAGGGCTGACTCCCTTTGCCACCGGGCTCGCACGGCAGCGTGTGCAGGAGATACGCTCATGGAGCAGAGGCTGGGCATGGGAAGAGGCTGACATCCCAGCATTGCACAGACCAGACCAGGTCGGTGCCTGTTTTCCCAGGCTGGAGGCTCCGTCCCAGCTGGTAACAGGAAGCTGTGACTTCCAGTCCTGATGGCACTGCTATTAATGAGTCTTCAGCAAGGCGCAGGATGGAGTTTAGTGGCAGTAAGTGACTGCCCAGGAGCAAGGTTTCAAGGCCAAGTAAAATTTAATGATTTTGTTTCTCTCTGTGAATTCTGTGGGTATGGCGGTTCCTGGAGTGGTACCAGCTGCCTGGGACCTTCCCTGGAACTCAGCTTCAGAGGTTTCTGCTTCGGAATCCTAGCTCCGTAGGGTGCAGAGAAATGGACAGGGATGCCTTCTACTGTTCGGAAGCAGTCTCGTGTGCCTAGCGAGAATGTCAGATAGGCTGCCCTGGGAGCCAGTCCCTGGGGGTCCCATGCTCTGAAATGAGGAAAAGGTATAAATAAAATCCATTTGGAATGTTATGTCTACATGTTCTCTGTCTAGACCAGCTCCACAGCCCAAGGCTGCAGCCTGCGCTCGGAGAGCTAGCAGCCTAGATGCTAAACTGAATACATGCAAGGCAATAAGATAAGAGCCTGGATGCTGGATGAAGCAGCTATCCGGCAGCCGAAGGAAGTGTGGGGCCCGGACCGTAACTGAAGTAGTTATGGCTGAAAAGTTCTAGGGAGCCCGGATGGTAGCGGAGGACAATACAGTTAGAGCAGGGATACTCAGACGGCGGCTCTTTGATGTGTCTCCTGCAGCTCTTTGCAGCACATGATGTTAAAACACTGTCTGATTTAATTATTAACCAGTCTAAGTTATTAACCAATCAGGAAGCTTTTACTGAGTTATTAACCAACTGTACTTGATAAACAATAAGACTTGGTCAGCCAAGTTCCCTCTACGTTGCACGGCCGCGCGGCAGCCTATTAAACACTGCGCAGGCGCGAAGGGCTGCGGCGGGGAGAAATGCCTCTCCCCCGGCTGCAGCAGGTCCAGGGCTGGGCTGGGTCAAGGCCGGGGGACAGGCGTCCCTCCCCCGACCGGCCCCAGACCTGCCGCAGCGGAGGTAGAGGCGCCCCTCCCCCAGCCCCAACCCAGCCCCAGACCTGCCGCGGCTGCGGGGAGAGGCGCCTATCCTGCAGCCCAGCCCCAGAGCTGCTGCAAGGAGAGAGAGCTGGGGGGAGTCCTCTCTCCCCACTGTAGCCCCAGGGCAGCCTGTACCCCAAACCCCTCATCCCCGGTCCCACCCGAGCCCGCACCCCCAGCCGGCGCCCTCACCCCCACACCAACCCTCTGCCCCAGCCCTGAGCCCCCTCCCACACGCCGAACCCCTCGGTCCCACCCCCACCACATGAACTTTGTTATGTGCACCAGTATGGAGGTGATCACCTCCATGTTGGTGCACATAACAAAATTCATTCCGCACATGGGTGGGAAAACTTAAAGGGACACTGTTGTTCAATCATTTTGCTGTGGGAATTTTATACAGAAATAGTAAATGAAACAAGGAATTCACACGCCTGTGGCTCTGTTGAACCACCGAGGTCTGACTCTTAGGCCTGGAAGCAGCCCCGCTGGAGGCTACAGGCAGGAAGGGGGTGTTGTTTTTTCTGAGCAGCTTATTACCAGACCTATCATTTCCTTCCCCATTTGTAAGGCCCGGCTCACACGCTGGTTACCAGAGATGTATTTTTCTCCTGGGGTGTATCGACATCACCATCTTTTTTTCATTTTCCCTTAATGATCCCAGCAGATCGCATCCATCTTTTGTAAATAACTCTCCAGAGGAGGTTTGGACATCTTGCCTTCTGGAATTCAACATGGTACCAACATTATGCACAATGTGCGCTCGTTATAGGTGATTCTGCTGCAGCGTCTGCACTGATGGCTGGGGCAGGGAGCTGGGTGGTGCTCTGCTGCAGTGCCCTGACTTTACTGGACATCGGGAACACAAAGACAATGAATATCGCAGGGCTGGTGTCATGATGAGTTAGCTGCAAACACTACAGTTCTCCAGGCCTGCAAACCTCCTCTGTGCTTCACCTACACGGAGCAGGCAGTGCTCGATTCACTGCCCAGAGGAACAGTGTCTTCTTAGCCCCTGCCTTGGTTGTGGTCGGTGACTGAGCGCCGGAGAAAACTGTACTTAGCTGTCTGGAGCCCACTGCATTATAAAAAGGGAAAAGGGGCAGAGCCCCAACTGGGGCAAGTCGGCCGCAGCTCCACTGGAGCCAATGGGGCCGGATCCCCAGCTGGTGTCAATCAATCAGAGGTAGCTCCACTGGAGCCAATGCAGCAGAACATCTACCAGTCTTTGACAAAACAGTTTCAAATAAAGTCAACATCAGCGGAGCTGCGAGGAGTCACCTCAGCCAAGAAGCGGGGCCGTCATAGGCTTCCTTCAAGACAGGTCAATAAACGAGTGTGTCAGAGTTACAGGAATGGTGACAACAGCAGCTGGATTTTCAAACAGCCTTTGGACTACGAGTGTGCACAGGTATTTGCATCTTCAGAGAGACCCACTCTGCATGCACGCGTGCAAACACACAATTCCCCGCTCTATACACACACACACAATTCCCCGCTCTACACACACACACACACAGCTCTGCGCGCGTGCACATACACACACACAATTCCCCACTCTACTCACACACAATTTCCTGCTACACACACACACACGCACAATTCCCCACTCTACACACACACACGATGCCCCTCTCTGCAGGGACTCCCGGGATTTGCAGAAACGGACATTTTTGGCTATTTTAGGGGGCAGCATAGGCCCAGTGTGACACTGGCCCTGGGTGTTGTCTGTGCACTGGAGACTGGCTGGCCCTTTGTGGGGGCGCTGCCCTCTGACATCTAGAAAACACTGCAGAGTTTGAGGAGCACTTCACTCTCCCCATTTTTAGCAAAGGCAGCTGCCTCGCTAGCCCCAGAGGAGGGGCAGGTTTGAGCCCTGGTGAAGCGTCTGTGTATGAAAAGAGTCAAATGAGAAAGAAATGAGGCTTCTCTTGAAGCTGAACAACTGAAGCTGGAAGGACCCTCCCCCCCAGCTGGGAGCCTCACTGCTGTTGAATTGTCCAAGCAAGAAGGAATAATAAAAAAGATGCGAGGAAACCAATGGAGAAAACACTCTTCCAAGCCTGGCCTGTGTTGTGGGAGGAGGGCTGGCATGAGAGCCCAGGGTGCACCTCGGGCGTGGTGTTGGAATCACAGCTCCTCTTTTTGCTAGCAGAGGGTCTGGTTTCTTGCTGGGAATTTGATGTTCTGCTCATTCATCCACAATGTCAAAAAAAGAAAATCCTCTGCATGTGTCTTGGCCTGGGCCTATTTCTGTGCTGCAGCTGGCTTCTGGGAGTCCTGCATCCAGGATGTGAAGCCTCTTACAGCGGAGCGCCTTGACAGGATGGCAGGTAGGAAACATCCATAGCTCCGTGCAAGACATAGGAATTGGCCACCAAGTCCGTAACTGTGCACACATGCAGCTGGGAGCCTAATGTGCTCCAACATTTGCTGCGATGGTGCCGTTCCCAGTGCTGCATGGACAAATGCCCAGTACAGCCTGATTGCTGCACATGCAGTCACCGTAACGGCAAGTGCAAATTTGCGATGCATCCACTGGGGCCATCCTGTCTCCTAAGGTGAGCAAGGTGCATGTACCTGTTCCTGGCACATCCTGGAATCCCTTCTCTGGTTACGCGTCGTGCTATCTGCTGTCATTAAAGGTCCTTCAGGAAGTGGATGATCTTGGGAACAAGATGGTGGGGGATGACTGGAGGGTAAAAGGGTCACATGAATGTGGTCCTTCCAGATCCAATGAGATGGTTTCAGAGCAGGGACTCGGGGGTTGAGTCTGCCAGGCACCTGGTATGTTTGTGGCCAAGCTGAATTCCTGAGAATGAACAGGGCGGATTGCACCTGGCTCCTGCCAGGCAAGAGGTAACTCTGGGAAAGATCAGGCCAGAATGGAAGGACTCAAACTACAAACAGTTCCGGACTATGTTCAGGAGAAATGGGTCTCTCTCCAATGCCCTTTGCCTGGTGGGGCTCTGCTCTGGGCTGGAGTCTGGCCAGACCTACCTGCACTGGAGGGGAAGATGCATCTCTCTTGTGGCATCAGAGCAAGCTGTAACCTCCCTGCAGGTCTGGAGGAATTGGCCAGTCAGGGATGATGGCCTGTGCTTCATTTCGGGGGTCTCAGAGAAAGTACCAAGTTCTCACTGGACTCATGTATCAGTCACTATGGAAGCCAGGACATATCTCTCTCCTTGCAGGCCCTGACCGAGATCAGGGCCCCGCTGTGCCGGGCGCTGCCCAGACCCTGACCGAGATCAGGGCCCCGTCATGGCAGGCACTGCCCAGACTCTGACTGACATCACAGCCCATCATGCTGGGCACTGCAGACACACAATGAGAGTGCTTGACACAGAGATTACTACCAAAGCAGACAAAGGCAGGAGATTTACACCCCATAGTACAGACAGGCGCTGCGGCCCAGTGAGAATCAGTGACTGGCAAAGTCACACACCAATTCATTGGACAGGAACTGAACCCCGCTCTCCCAAGCCTCAGCCCAGTGCCTTAACCACCAGGGCATCCTGCATGATCTTCCCTCTTTGGATTCCTGTTCCATTAACGGGCAGCACACTTGTTTGTGCTTGTATTTCCTACTTGTTCCACCTTTGGTTCGGATGCAGCTTGAAATGCTTAGCTGCAGCTGTACACAGACAGGGGCTTTTCCCCTACGGTGTCTTTAAAGGGGAGTTATTTTATGGGGAGATTTAATTTCTACCCACGTTATCTGGTGACCTATATAGATGCCACCACAGAATTTAATGCATTCTCTCCTCTCTCTGTGCCGTCCAGCTGCTGTGTCTTGCCTCAGACTTTTTATGAAGATCTGACTGTTGCATCCCCTCACTGCAGGCAGGTGCTCTCTTTCCTGGACCTAGTGTGAAAAGGTCGAGCTCACCTGCCACCAGCTTGCTGCTCACTCCCTAATCTGTGGTGCTAATAAAAGCACTGCTGTTGGATTTATCCTGAACCAAAATGAAAAATCATCTATTTGCATCATTTTAGTGTAAAACAGTACTTTAAAAAGCACCTGGACAGTTTTGCCCCAGCTAATAAATGAATACAGCAGCATTTCTATGACGCCCTGGGGTGCATGTGCGTGATGGGGTGTACAAACCCACGCTGGAGAACAAGGGGTTAGGACACAGCTCTGGGCCCAGGCGGCCCCACCAGGTACAGCCACACCTGCAAAGCCTGCACAAGCCGGAAGTAGGGCTTAAAAGGCCCTGGAAGGGAGCGGTTTGTTGCTCTGACCTGGAGGGGTGGGGGCAGAGGGCTGCCCATGAGCTCACTGACTGAGACCGGACCACAAAGACCTTAGCAAATCTACAAGGGGAGGCAGGGGACTGTGCAGATCAGAACCTTGATTTGAGATTCTTTGATTTACTCTGTGGGGAAGAAGGAGATTTGGGTAGGAAGTGGTCCCAGGGAGCAGCTGCTTAGCACCCCATGGTGCAGAGCATAGCTGGCCACCATTGGGCCTTGGACCACAGCCCGGTGGAGAGGGTGGGGGTCTGGGCTCCCCTACCCCCTCCAAGAAGATGTGACAACAACAGGGGCTTCACTTTCGTGGAGAACCCAGCAGGGGAAGACTCTGATTGGTCAAGGGCCCAGGCCCCAAAGTCCCCGTGCGAAAGGGAAGGACTAGAAAGCCGGGGCAGGGGAGTGCTGAAGAACAGTACTATACTGTATTTCAGGGGTGGGCAAACTACGGCCCGCGGGTCACATCCAGCCCATCAGACCATTTAATGTGGCCCTCAGCTCCCGCCAGGGAGTGGGGTCAGGGGTTTGCCCCGCTCCGGGCAGCTCCCAGGAAGCAGCCGACATGACCCCCCTCTGACTCCTACGTAGTACACGGAGGTGTGGCCAGGCGGCTCTGCACGCTGCCCCGTCTGCAGGTGCCACCCCTGCAGCTCCCATTGGCCATGGTTCCCAGCCAATGGGAGCTCCCATTGGCCGTGGTTCCCAGCCAATGGGAGCTGCAGGGGTGGTGCCTGCGGACAGGGCAGCGTGCAGAGCTGCCTGGTTGCACCTCGGAGCCAGAGGGGGGACATGCTTCCAGGAGCTGCTTGCGGTAGGCACCGCTCAAAGCCTGCTCCCCTGAAGCCCCCCCATGCCACAGCCCTGATCCCCCTCCCGCCCTCCGAAACCCTTGATCCCAGCCCAGAGCCCGCTCCTGCACCTCAAACCCCTCATCCCCAGCCCCACCCCAGAGCCCGCATCCCCAGCCAGAGCCCTCTTCCCCTCCCCCATGCTCCAACAGCCTGCCCCATCCCTGATCTCTCTCCTGCCCTCCGAACCCATTGGTCCCAGCCCAGAGCCCCCTCCTGCACCACCAACCCCTCATCCCCAGCCCCACCCCAGACATTTTTAGGTTCTGATCTTACAGAGATCCTCTGCTTGGATCCATCTGTCTCTGTAGAATCTCACTGGGACTCTGCACAGGTGGATTCCTTCGCAAGGTCAGGGGCCAAGGGTGGAATTTTTACACATTCAGCATTTTAGGGATGTCCCTCCTGCACCAGTGCAGGGCACACTGTGTTGTCATCATTTGTTCAAATTAAGACAGAAAACTCAACCTTTTTCGGAGGAACATTTTTATAAAAAACACTGTTTTTTCATGCCAAGTGCCAGCGAGAGGGGGGCAGGAACCTGTGGCGGCAGACACAGCGAGGTGCTTCAGTTCCACACCCTCTCATTGCTCAGGCACAGCAGAAGGATTTTGCTCAAACTTTCCAAACCAAGTCACCTCTGGATGGAGCCTGGGAAGCTCATCCACTAAGGTCTGATGGTGAAAATGATACATGCGTCTCCATGGCTGCACAGATCCATCCTGCTCCAATACCTCGGGTGCAACGTAGTAATACTACCTAGTACTTACCTGGCACATTTCACCCCCAAAGTGGCTCATGCACATGGCCAGGCAAGCAAAGGAGGCATAGTGCAGTACACAGAACAGAGGGGAAATGATCCACATGCTCCACTGCAGGCACAATTGGCAACTTCAAAATGTGGGCCCCCTTGTGTGCACTCACAAAACGAATTGCAGGTGGAAATCAAGTCCCTGTGCACTCAATTGCTGGCTTGTGCCCACAGCCAGGTCAGAAGTACAAATATGCACATTTGTCTCTGAGGCTCAAAAAGTGAAGGAATAAATTACTCCAAGGACAAGCAGGCGGCCCGGTGGAAATGCCCTCCATGAAGCAACAGACCATTCATTGTCTCCCGGTGTCACAGTGGCTCCTGTGGAGCAGCATGCCCGACAGACGTGCGCTACAGACTATTCACAACACACGTTGAATACCTGCTGTCACTCCAACGCAACAGGGCTTTCTGCTCCCGAAAAGCTGGAGTGAGACAGGCGCGTTTTATCATCAACACTCGACCTTTTTCTGGGAGAAGCTTTTTCTGAGGAGCATTTTAATAAAAAGCTGGAAATATCCAGTCAAGCAATGGCCTGTCGCTGGGAATCTGTACAGAGAGCAAACTGATTCTGCAGACTGCTCTCTGCTGGAGCATGGCCTGGGCCTGGCGTGTCCATAGTTTGCATAACAGGATTCCTCTCCTGCTTGCTGGGTGCTCTGCTCCCCTTGGCGAACTGTCGTTTACTAAGACCACATTAAAAATACCATACAAGAAAAGGAAACGAAACAAGATAAACTAAATCAGACTTGGGCTAGACGACAAGGAAATAATTTATTTCCAGGTCCTAAAAAGACCTTGACAAAATAACAAGGATGAGAAAATCAACCTCCTGATTTTGTTTGGATAGAGGGAAAAAAGCAAAGTGACGCCATCAAACACCCAAAGAGTCTGCCAGCTCCTTCCTGTAGGGGGTGCTCATGAGCACAGTGTGGTGTGGGAGTGAAGCCAGCAGTGTTGCCTGGGCACCTCTGCAACCCGATCCCAGACAGGAGCTGAGCGGGGCTGCTCCAGACCATTGCATTTACAGATGGAATTAAAAATAAAAATGCAGAAGAGGTTGTGTGTGTTGGGGAGGGGTTGGCTGGTGCAGGATGCACAATTGGAAGCCAGTTTGGTAATTCAGAATACATACCCTGTAAGACTGCATCCTCTGCTAGACAATCCCTGGCAATTGCATGAGGCCCTTCCTAAAGCAAAGGCCAGTTCAGCAGGGGATTGGGCAGAGTGGTTCATTGTCCCAGAGGGAAAACACAAAAAAGTTCCTGAGGAAAGAGAGGCCTTTCTCCATTCTCTTACTCCTGAATTGGTGGCATTGTCTGGGAGTGACTGAGCATGCTCAAAGGCAATGCTTTGGGGGTGGGAGGAACAGGTACCCGAGTAAAGCCTGTCTGACTGCCTGGTAAATGAAACAGGCCATTTATCTGGCTGCTTCTCTAAAATCAGTGGGGAAAAATCACAGTAAAGGACTAACAGACAACGTGTGGCATCCAGGACATGAGAGACTTGCACAGATACCAAGATAGGGGCAGCTCCCCCAGCCTTTGCAGCCATACTGAGACCCAGAGAGATGAGCAACTCTGCTTGTTCAAAGTTTAAATGCTGAATTCTGGCTGGCTTGGGAGAGTCTCCCAAAAAACACCTGAGTTGGGGACTCAGATGCTCAACAGCACGTGAGCCTTGAGTGGCTGCAGCAGGGGAGGGGGAACCTGTTGTTGCAGGAACAACAGGCAGAGACTATTATTTTTCTAACATGTCCTTCTAGCCCCCTCCATACCACAGCATGGGGGTTTCTCTGCAGCTCAGGGCAATACAAACTGCTGGAAAACAGACCACAATATAAAATGAACATGCACATACATTTATATTCAAACACAGTCTCCAAGGAATTGGCAACTGGGATAGAAAACACTGACGGTGGCTAGGCTAAGGGGACAAACCCAATGACTATGACAAGCCCCTTATCAGTTATGTATCAATTACGACATTGATTTTTCCCATATCAGCAGATAAGCTGCTGTAGCCGAGCTACACAAGAAGCTGCTTGTGTGCCCTGCTGAACAGGACTCCAAAACGTTAGCTGGGATTTCACTGATCTGAAGATGTCCCTGCGATACTCAGCATGTCCCTCAAATGCCATTTTGTGGACCGCGGCATTCGGGCAGCCAGTGCTTTCCCACCTCATTGACCCCAGTTCTCACCCTCCAGCACTGCTCTTTGCCGGGCAGCTCCGAATTAATGTTTCCTGGTAACATAAGAACATAAGAACATAAGAAAGGCCGTACTGGGTCAGACCAAAGGTCCATCTAGCCCAGTATCTGTCTACCGACAGTGGCCAATGCCAGGTGCCCCAGAGGGAGTGAACCTAACAGGCAATGATCAAGTGATCTCTCTCCTGCCATCCATCTCCATCCTCTGACGAACAGAGGCTAGGGACACCATTCTTACCCATCCTGGCTAATAGCCATTTATGGACTTAGCCACCATGAATTTATCCAGTCCCCTTTTAAACATTGTTATAGTCCTAGCCTTCACAACCTCCTCAGGTAAGGAGTTCCACAAGTTGACTGTGCGCTGCGTGAAGAAGAACTTCCTTTTATTTGTTTTAAACCTGCTGCCTATTAATTTCTTTTGGTACTACATTGTGCTCGTACTTGACCACCCCCTGGGGGGACCGATGGCTCACACTCTCTGGTAATTTTTCCTAGAGCCCCCTGCTCACCCTGAAATATAAACAGGACTCTTCTGCCAGCAGTTTCTGTGGACACCTGAAGGGACTTTCACTCTAGGGCAAACTTGCAAAAATAAATAAATAAATAAATAAATAAGTTGGGTTTGGGGGATTGCATGGCTTGGCTTTGCTGATGGCGCGTGGTGTCTGGCACCTCCACAAGGCCTGCTCCCAGAGCTGGGGTGGATTTGTCATCGAAGGCTGTGATCGACTGACCGATATTCAGTGGCTGAGGTGAAATGAGTTGTTAGTGTTGTCAGGCCTGTGCCTGCTGGAAAGTGCATCCACCTCACACCCACAAACGCAGCTGGCACTACTTGCCACTCTTGTTGGTTGCAGAATGTGGCTCAAGAACTGAATAGGCCAAAGAGGCTCACTCACTTCTCAGCCATCCAGGCTACCTCGTTTGGGGAGGCTGCAGCAGGCTGGCTGAAGTGCCGTGCCTGTGAGAGCGTACACTGCAACCCATACGAACCTGAGACCTCAGGCCCTGGGGCTGGCTGAGAACTTCCCACAGAAAGCGCTGTCCTTGAGGGATGCGCTGCAGTCCCTCTACTGTTACCTCTACGACATGGGCTCAGAGAGCTTCCTCCTTCACATTTCAGCATCACTGCCCACAGTCCAGCCACATAGTCATAATCCCGTATTAGTGATATCACAGTTTGTTGCCATGGGGATCATTGGGATGCCAGAACCTCAGAACAATGACTTCACTGTGGATTAAGCAGGAGGGGTAGTTGTTGGCATAAACATAAATATCTGTGATACATGGCAAAAATGGACAGGAAAATTCTAATAAAAACCATGAGGTGAAACCCAAGCCCAGTTCGGAAGCAAAGTATGTTTGACCCTAGTGTAAAAACCTCTCTTTAAAGGACCTGACCTAAGAACTAGCACCCAGGACCTCCAAAACGCAGCAAATGTAAACTGCTCCACTGATTGTAAGCAGCTGGGATCCTGCACAGAAACACCAGCTCGCCACAACTAGAGGAACTGAAATACAAGGAAAGAAGAAAGAGACTCAGAAAAATCAGTAAATATAAGGGGGAGAAAAACAGAACAAAAGTTAAAAGCTTGTTTCGCTCTGCAAGGAAAGCTCTTAAAAAAATCAAAGCACATCAAATGCTCTGAATCAAGTGACAAAAACAATTTAGACAACAAAAGGCTCCTCTTTCTTTCTTCCTCTCCTTAACCGGGCTCATTGAACAGATCGATTTAAATGATAATTTGTGGGGGGGAAATCCCATCCGAATTTTCTTGAATTAGATTTTCTCTTTCTTAAATTAACATGGAGTGCTTTAATGGAGATTGCTATGAAAGCGATTAGGATGGTAACAACAGCTCCTTTGGGCACTTCAGCCTCGCTATGTGTGTGCTACAGAGCCTCTAATAAGAGGCGGTTAACGAAGAGCACATCATAAAGCCATCACTCGCCCTGTCCAAAATGGTCCTTGATGTCTCTCCTTCCATGCCAGGGTGCGTAGTGGAGGGACTCTGCTATCTGGATGACATATTGTCCTTATTGTTTGACCTGAGCTTGCTTCCGCAGCAGCCCTCAAAGACATGGGAAGCCTGGAGAATCCCCAAGTTCGGAAATCATTCTCTCCGTCTCGTTGTGGGTTTTTGGTTAATTGTGGCTAGGATTCTTCGCTCTCCTCCTCACCTTTATGCCCGGCGTAGAGAGCCGCCAGCTGCCGGAAGCGCGGCCCCCAGCTGCTCAGATAGGAGAAGTCCTGTTCTGAGCTGGTGGACCAGGTGTTGATGGAGCTCAAGGACGGGACAGGGGAGTCTGAGCCCTCGAAGGCGTAGGTTTGGAACGAGTCGTATGGTGGGACAGACAGATCCTCGTCCGCCTGATCCACCTTCCTGCTGATGTAGTCTCTGAACATGGAGAAGTCCAGGTCTGGGTTCTGGAACCACTGTGGGAGGGCATGGAGCTCGGAGGGCAAGTTACTAGTCATGCCCCCATCTCCCGGCCCTCCCCCGCTGTCGCTGCCTTTGAGCTCACTGAAGTCATAGAGGCTGCGTAGGGCTGACATGTCGTAGGCCTCGGTGTCCTGCTCCCCACCTCCCTCATCGTTGTACTTGATGACATTGTCCCTCATGTCCTCATCCTCCTCTGACGTCAGATGGCTCTTGTGGTGTCGCTTCAGAGTGAGGATTAGGAGAACCAGCACTGGAGAGGGAAAGAGCCGTCAGTGGGGCAGCACGCCTGGGAGACGAGCTGGGGAGAGGGCAGAGAGTGAGCGTGAACGGCTCCCTCTCTAGCAGTGGAGGGGCTGCCTGCATTCAGGGCTGGTGTGCAGGGCAAGGGACATGGCGCCCAAATGGCCCATTCATGGCGGAAGAACATGCCCCCAGGGAGGGAAGACCAGAGCTGCAGCCCTCTTGGCTGGTGGGAATTGGCGTCACTGGCCAGTTCGCCAGCTGAGGGCCAGGCCCATAGCGACGACATTCTGCTGTCGCTGTCCCTGGGTCCCCAGTGGGGGACAGTGCAGGCTGGAGCTAGTGCTGGTCTCTGGGGTATGTGCCAGAGAACTGGGGCAGCTGCATTCTCCATGCTGCATAGCCACCAGGAGGGGAAAGTGCACCAGAGATGGAAGGACGGGCTCTGAGAGAGACGAGGAGAAAAGGGGGAGCAGGGCATGGCAGCAGCGGAATGGCTGGAGGGTGATTCTGGAGCAGATAGCACAGAGTGGGAGCAGCAAGATGCAGATGGGTCCTGGATTATCAGCTATTCATCCCATCACCTTAGCGCACTGATGTGCACTTGGTTTGTTTGTGGGCAATTAGGCAGAAATTTGTTTGCACTGCGTTGGAAAATGAAACCGATGTAAAGTGCACCCTGTGGAAAGGGTTTTCTAAAGAGAGACTTCTCCAGCAATGCCCGGGGTCCTGCATGTTCCCTGACAATGCTCAGCTAGCAGGGACACCGCAGGGTGGGAAGTGACTGTGTTGATCATCTCCGTTATTTTAAACATGAGCTGCTCCCTTGACATGTGCAACCAGGCCTGTGTGTGGCGGCCTCCCTCTGCCCAGACCCAGTCTGTGCCTGCCCAAACAAGGGAGGAGGCACGCTATGTGGAGGGATCTTCCTGCCCTATGTAACCACTGCCATCCCCAGAACAGGTTTCAGCCAGACCCAGTATCACAGGAGCCGATGACACTCCCAGGCATGGAGCCTAACGCTCAGGGAACAATTGATCAGTCAGACCAACGGGAGAGGCGGGGGCTCCTACGTATCAGAGTCATGACAGGGACTCGGACAACAATCATATTCCTTGTTTATTTAGACCTTAATGCTGACCCACCCCCACAAGGCCTTTCACTAGACAACGTCTTGCTGTGTCCAAGTCTCCTGTCACTGTTACCTTCCCTGGCTTCCTCTGTGTGCTTGGGACCCTGCTTGTCTTCAGTTAAACTGTGAGCAACTCAGGGCAAGGCTCAGCTCTGGGCGTCATTGCAACAGAAACACTGTCCCTTCTCTGCATAAGGAGCTCTCTGAGATGCCAGCACAAGGGGTGTTAAAAAACCGGCTAGCACAACACTCCAGCTTTTGCCTGTGTGTCACGTGGTCACGCAGGATGCTGGTCCATCTGCAGGTGGCTTGGGACACTTCCATAAACCAAGTTCTGGAGGCTCTCGGACTTGGCATGGAATGGGCTCCATGCACGGAGGCTTCTCTGGATGGAGGGTTCCTGTCTGAAATCAGCTCGGGCAGGCTTCTCCCTGCAGGACAGGTGAATTTACTGCCTCTCCCGCTCTGCAGAAAACCATCAAGGAGTCAGGTGGCAAAGGTGAGAAGCTGCTGTCGGGCCGGTGCCAAACAGCAGGGACATTCCAGCCCAGAGACAGCTGCACTCACTGATGTGTTTGTGAGAGGATGGGAGAAAGAGAAGAGAGATGTAGGGGAGGGAGGAGGGAGGAGAGGAAGAGCACGGCTAAAGAGAGGCAGGCTGGGACACTCACCGATCAGGATGAGGATGCAAACCAAGAGTGCGATGAGAGCGCCGGGGCTCAGCGTTGCAGACATGACGTAGGCTGTGCTGTTACAGGACTGGATGGCCCCTGTGCTGTCACAACCACACACCCGGATGGTCAGAGTCCCCGTGCTGCTCAGGGCGGGAGGCCCACTGTCCACCACCAGAATGGGAAGGAAGTAAATGTCCTGCTCCTGGCGGTTAAAGCCCACTCTCCGCGTGTGCACCGCGGCCGTGTTGTCTGGAGAGAGCAAGAAACCCACAAGCAGTGTCACCGCCAGTGCCCACAGAAAGCTTCACCAAACAGCCCTGGCCCCTTACTGCCAGCATGAGAGAAACATGCCATCCCAACCGCCCTCCTCACCATGCTGCTCCTCCCACGCTTCCTCTGGCTCTGCCCCTGGAAAAAGCAGCAATGCCTCCAACCCACCAGTGGGCCTGACATGCATTCTCAAACATGTATAGCAGGTGCCTATGCACCCAGCTGGCATGAACACTCCCACAGGAGCTGGCCTCTTCAGACTGCACTGAAAATACAGCCTGGGAGTCTGGTTGGCCTGAATCCCCACACAAGCCCAATGGCCTGTGGCAGTCTGGCACCATGAGCAGGGGCAGCCCCCTAAACCAAGTGCATGGCACAAAAGTGAGACTAATGGTGACAGGGAGATGGGAGGCAGCAGCAGCACATGGGTATCAAACACTCGGGTAAATAACACAAGGAAAGCAGAGGAAGCACAAACATTTTCAGAAAATCTTCTGATTGCTCCAGTGTCCATGACGAGGTTCTCATGGAGCAAGCTACCAGGCCTCAGACACTGAGAGGGGATCAAAGACCGTCACAAGATCAGAGATACAGCTCCTGGGCCAACTAGCTCAGCCCCTTAGCCAGGCAGGACTCGGGGGAGGCCAGCCGCAGTCTGAAACAATGTTTTCCTTGTCTCCATGTGTCAACATGCACCTGGAGCCATGGGCCAGGTCTACTGAGAGATTCCAAGGCCAGAAGGGGCCATTGTGATCGTCTGGTCTGACCTTCTGCGTAACACAGGCCAAAGAACTGCCCCAGAACGATTTCTAGAGCAGACCTAGGTCTTCGTCTGAGGTTCGGGGCCACCTCCGAACTTCCTAAGGGGCAGGAGGAACTCTTTGTAAGCTTCCAGCCTGTCATGTTTTCTGCCACCCCAGCCTCAAGGTGCTTTAACAATATTTTAAAAACTCAATCCATACCGAGGAGAACAGAGAGTAAAAACCAACCCCCAGGCAAAGAGCAGCCAGATGCTGTAACACCAGCTGCTTACTGGGCACTGACACTGACCTGGAAACTGGGAGAGTGATTCTAGCTCATAATCCAAGCTATCTGGAGCAACAGGACTGGGGAAAGGGGATGAGGGACAGCATGGCTGCCTTTCCCCACTTCTGGAGAGTCCTGACCACGGGAAAGCAGCAGAGAGGAAATACAGGAGGACCTGCACTACAATGGAAGAATTGTAACCAAAGGTCAGAAGTGGCTGCTGAATCTGCCTGCCCTCTTTACTGAAGTGTAAATGGCCCACTGCCAGCAGGGTGGCTCTGCATGCAAACTCCCTCCCCATCCCAGCTGATGTACGCTGGCCTGGCCCCTTTCTGTAGCAATCAGCTTTGCGATCGGCAAAGACATCTGCTCCAATTGTGGCCGTTATGGAAATGGGCATGTGGACTGGGAGCTGTGCGGGCAGCACGCTGTGTGAGTCAGGGTCGATGTGCTGGCCATGCAAAGACCAGGAAGTCAGGAGTCCATGGAGCTTGGTGTTGTTCCTGCTCCTGAGGTCTCGTCCAACCCTGATATTCTATGATTCTATGAGCTGTGGGCATGGCAAAGGCCTATAACCAGGAGATCGGGACAGGCCTTAGAGAAGTTGTGAAAGAGCAAGAGGAGCACAATGGAAACAAACCAATGGGCGGAGAACATTATGGCGAGGGCAGAACCCACCAGCAGCCAGGGGCCGATTTCCGTCCTGATCCAGCGGTGCAATGGGGCCAGAAACAAGAGAATCTGGCCCCATGGGAACTGCCCCAGAGTAGGGGGAATTCTTGGGTTGCACAGAGCTGGTCCAGTGGCTCTACCGCTCCCCTTGGCAGGCCTGGGAGTAGTTGGGGAAAATGAGGCATGGCAGGACTATCTCAATGTTCCAGCTCTTCTTGGGATGCTGGAATAGCCCCTTGCTTAGGTAGAGGCTGGAGAAGCCAAGGCTGCTCTAACTTACACCAGGGACTATCGGAGCCGCGAAAGTGGAGCAAGGTCCTGTGCTGAGCAGTTCGGTCACACCCAAGAACCGGGGTCACGGCTCACCCTGCCACTGTCCTGATGTGTGTCAAGCCATCACTTAGTCACACACACTTTGGCCTGAACACTTTGTAGCAAGGTCCCTGTTTTCCAGGGCTTGGTCTCCAGAGTCAGACTCTGCAGCAGACTCAGGTACATTATGAGGTTTTTATTGACTAAATACACCAATGCTGGAAGCAGTCAGCACAGCTTCCCTTCTGGCACTTCTTGGGATATTCTGCGCCTCTCTCGTCACTTCCCTATTGAGGGCGGGTGACTTCCACAACTCGTACTCCTACTCTGCCTGTTGTGCAGGCTGGTCGCCCCCGTGGTCGTCTTCCATCCAAAATAACTGCAAGCGCCAGCTTACCGATCTAGCTCTCGCGTCTCATAGCCTAGCCTCACATCCCCCACCCTCTCATCCCCCACATCGTTCTTAACTGGAGCAACCCGCACTAGGCCCCGTACAACCCCATTTCATTTCCTGTCACTGCGTCCAACTACTCGACCACGTCAACATCTTCATCTCCATTGCGGCGACATACTGATTTCCTTTCCTGGGGGTGCCCAAGTCGCTGTTCAGTACATGACGATGGGCTGAATTACAGTTTTATGCACTCTGCCTTTTAACTTTATTGGTATCTTTTTGTCACAGAGAACTGGGGTCAGCCCCCACCACTCTCACCACGCAGCTTTGGTTTTGTTCCAAGTATCACTCAGGAGGACACCATCAGCAGCAACCACTGACCCCGGTATTTAAATACTTTCACGCTTCTAGGCAATCGGCCTGTGATGTCCTTTATGGTGAGTCCTCCTCCTGCAGTTAGCACAGCCTGTCTTACCAGCCTTCACTCTAAGCCCAGCCCACTCACAACTACGTTGCCACTGTTCAAAGTTGGCTTGTAGGGTCTCACAATCTTCCGCACACATCTCTGAGTCCTCAGCGAACAGCATGTTCCCAAGCAGCTAGCTCCCTTCCTATCTTCTCATTTATCACGTCCATGACAGGCACAAACTGAAAGGGGCGCAACGCTGACCCCTGAGCTCCAGTACTTACTGGAAATTCTCTCCTGTAGACCCTGTTAGTTTGGACCAGGCCAATCCCACCACTGTACATATCCGGGGTAAGACAAAAGTACCTTCTGGCACACTGGCTCTTGCGAACTCCACCAGGCTGGTTTTGTTGGTACACAATCATACGCCTTTTCCAGGCCCACAAAGACCATACCCAGCTGCTGTCTCTTCTCTGAACTTCTCCATGAGTATTTGTAGCACAAATTCAGCATCAGATGTGCTTCTTCCCGACATGAGTCCATATGGACTGTTCCAAATTTAAACCATTCCACAGAGACGCTTTTCAAAAGCCTTCTACCACACCTTTATAGCATGTGACATCAGCTTAAGTGGGGGATAACACACACAGTGTAATATCTCCTTTATGTTTAAAAACAGGCAACACAAAGCTTTGATGCCATTCACCTGGCGTTTTCCCTTTCTTCAGGGAGATTGCCCCCCGTTATCAGTTTGCCACAGTTCTCTGTATTACCAGCGGATAACTGCACTGCAGACATTGTCAGGGGAACCAGAGGCTTTGGCACCTGGGCAGGGGGCAGCTGGGATGTCCAGCACATGGGAAACAGGAAAAAGGCATCTCCTCTTCTCCTTAGGGCACAGAACCTGCTTTAAAGAGCTCACGCTCACTCCGAATGCGAAACACAAGGCAACAGATTAGCTAGTTACCCATATAGCACATGCCATAATGCTGATGTTAGTCTCAACTCAGACAGGGCCAACGTTCACAGGGATTCCTTTGAATAGACACCACACAGACAGATACTGATTTTTTAACCACGTTTCAACATATTATAATTTCCCCTAGGATATGTCGTCCATGTGTCCATGTGAGTGACAAGGTGGGTGAGGCCTCCCTGCAATTGAGCCCCACGAGCCTGGATCAGTGGCCGTGGCCGAGCAACCGGGTCTTTTATTGTGGTGTAGACGCACCCTTTGCGACTCACGTGCCATGAGCTTCGTAATTCTCAAGTTGTTACTCTTGTGGGACGGCCAGCCTCAGGGTATGTTACACTGCAATGGGGCTGGCCTGGGTCAGCTGGCTTGGGCTGCAGGCTATTAAATTGCAGTGTAGACCTTGCAACTCAGGCTGGAGCTGGGCTCAGAGGTCGCATGGGCGGGCGGGTGTCTCAGAGCCTGGGGTTCCAACGTGAGCCCCAATGCCTACACTACTATTTTATAGCCCCACAGCCCAAACACATGAGCCCTGTCACTTGACCAGGGCTCTGAGACTCGGTGCCGCAGCTTTTACTACCATGTAGACGCACCCTCAGTTTCTGGGGTCGCCTGATAAAACATCTTTCATGAATGGGACGGAAAGCGACATCTCTGAGGCGGGGGATGCTGTGAGAGGAAGCAGCAGCCTGTCTGTAGGAGTAAATGCTGAGGAGCCGCCATGACTGTGAAGTTTTGTTTATTGTTATGCGAACCACTTGCATACAGGTAATAAGATCCTTAGCTTGCTGCTGCTGCTGCCTCAGCTCGCTGTGGTGTAGCAGGACAAAGGGAGGTATAAACAATATTAACATCACTGTCATAGCAGGGGGCTAGGACTCCATCTCTGTCCAGTTTAGCTAGACACCAAGTTAAGTGCTTGGCACTGTGAAGTAACAGGATGGAGAAGCACACTGTTATATTAATTTTAATAGAACACTTGCCAGTCCATGGGAAACTCTGAAGTTCTTGCATAATGACAGGTTTCAGAGTAGCAGCCGTGTTAGTCTGTATCCGCAAAAATAACAGGAGTACTTGTGGCACCTTAGAGACTAACAAATTTATTCGAGCATAAGCTTTCGTGGGCTACAACCCACTTCTTCGGATGCATATAGAGTGAAACATATATTGAGGAGATATATATACACATACAGAGAGCATGAACAGGTGGGAGTTGTCTTACCAAGTCTGAGAGGCCAATTAAGTAAGAGAAAAAAAACTTTTGAAGTGATAATCAAGATAGCCCAGTACAGACAGTTTGATAAGAAGCAAGTGTGAGAATACTTACAAGGGGAGATAGATTCAATGTTTGTAATGGCTCAGCCATTCCCAATCCCTATTTAACCCTGAGTTGATTGTGTCTAGTTTGCATATCAATTCCAGCTCAGCAGTCTCTCCTTGGAGTCTGTTTTTGAAGTTTTTCTGTTTTAAGATAGCCACCCGCAGGTCTGTCAAAGAATGGCCAGACAGGTTAAAGTGTTCTCCCACTGGTTTTTGAGTATTATGATTCCTGATGTCAGATTTGTGTCCATTAATTCTTTTGCGTAGAGACTGTCCGGTTTGGCCAATGTACATGGCAGAGGGGCATTGCTGGCACATGATGGCATATATCACATTGGTAGATGTGCAGGTGAACGAGCCCCTGATGGTATGGCTGATGTGATTAGGCCCTATGATGGTGTCACTTGAATAGATATGTGGACAGAGTTGGCATCGGGCTTTGTTACAAGGATAGGTTCCTGGGTCAGTGTTTTTGTTCAGTGATGTGTGGTTGCTGGTGAGTATTTGCTTTAGGTTGGGGGGTTGTCTGTAAGCGAGGACAGGTCTGTCTCCCAAGATCTGTGAGAGTAAAGGATCATCTTTCAGGATAGGTTGTAGATCTCTGATGATGCGCTGGAGAGGTTTTAGTTGGGGGCTGAAGGTGACAGCTAGTGGTGTTCTGTTATTTTCTTTGTTGGCCCTGTCTTGTAGGAGGTGACTTCTGGGTACTCGTCTGGCTCTGTCAATCTGTTTTTTCACTTCAGCAGGTGGGTATTGTAGTTTTAAGAATGCTTGATAGAGATCTTGTAGGTGCTTGTCTCTATCTGAGGGATTGGAGCAAATGCGGTTATATCTTAGAGCTTGGCTGTAGACAATGGATCGTGTGGTGTGTCCTGGATGGAAGCTGGAGGCATGTAGGTAAGTGTAGCGGTCAGTAGGTTTCCGGTACAGGGTGGTATTTATGTGACCATCGCTTATTAGCACAGTAGTGTCCAGGAAATGGACCGCTTGTGTGGATTGATCTAGGCTGAGGTTGATGGTGGGATGGAAATTATTGAAATCATGGTGGAATTCCTCAAGGGCTTCTTTTCCATGGGTCCAGATGATGAAGATGTCATCAATGTAGCGCAAGTAGAGTAGGGGCGTTAGGGGACGAGAGCTAAGGAAGCGTTGTTCTAAGTCAGCCATAAAAATGTTGGCATACTGTGGGGCCATGCGGGTACCCATAGCAGTGCCGCTGACTTGAAGGTATATATTGTCCCCAAATGTGAAATAGTTGTGGGTGAGGACAATTCCCTCAGATAGAGACAAGCACCTACAAGATCTCTATCAAGCATTCTTAAAACTACAATACCCACCTGCTGAAGTGAAAAAACAGATTGACAGAGCCAGATGAGTACCCAGAAGTCACCTCCTACAAGACAGGGCCAACAAAGAAAATAACAGAACACCATTAGCTGTCACCTTCAGCCCCCAACTAAAACCTCTCCAGCGCATCATCAGAGATCTACAACCTATCCTGAAAGATGATCCTTTACTCTCACAGATCTTGGGAGACAGACCTGTCCTCGCTTACAGACAACCCCCCAACCTAAAGCAAATACTCACCAGCAACCACACATCACTGAACAAAAACACTGACCCAGGAACCTATCCTTGTAACAAAGCCCGATGCCAACTCTGTCCACATATCTATTCAAGTGACACCATCATAGGGCCTAATCACATCAGCCATACCATCAGGGGCTCGTTCACCTGCACATCTACCAATGTGATATATGCCATCATGTGCCAGCAATGCCCCTCTGCCATGTACATTGGCCAAACCGGACAGTCTCTACGCAAAAGAATTAATGGACACAAATCTGACATCAGGAATCATAATACTCAAAAACCAGTGGGAGAACACTTTAACCTGTCTGGCCATTCTTTGACAGACCTGCGGGTGGCTATCTTAAAACAGAAAAACTTCAAAAACAGACTCCAAGGAGAGACTGCTGAGCTGGAATTGATATGCAAACTAGACACAATCAACTCAGGGTTAAATAGGGATTGGGAATGGCTGAGCCATTACAAACATTGAATCTATCTCCCCTTGTAAGTATTCTCACACTTGCTTCTTATCAAACTGTCTGTACTGGGCTATCTTGATTATCACTTCAAAAGTTTTTTTTCTCTTACTTAATTGGCCTCTCAGACTTGGTAAGACAACTCCCACCTGTTCATGCTCTCTGTATGTGTATATATATCTCCTCAATATATGTTTCACTCTATATGCATCCGAAGAAGTGGGTTGTAGCCCACGAAAGCTTATGCTCGAATAAATTTGTTAGTCTCTAAGGTGCCACAAGTACTCCTGTTATTTTTTCTGAAGTTCTGCCCATCTGGACCCAGTGGACATACCAGCAGGGAATATGCACAAGTCTACTAATAAGCCTGAGAACTTGGGGCAGAGAAATCTTGGCTCAGTGGGTCTGACCCTGGCCCCTGTCTGGGGCTTTCTGCTCACCGCCAGATCTGGGTGAGGGACTGATGCCAGGCCAGCTCTCGCTCCGAGATGTTTCTCAGATAGGAGTTTTGTGCTTTGGAGCTGTTCCAGTGTCTCAGGCAGACACCTATTTAGCTCTTTGTAAATATGTACTTAGCACCAGTTCCTAGTGTTGTTTGGGAAGCGCATCAGAATGCTGGCAACACCCATTTTGTTTACAGTCAGCTCCAGCTCACGTTAGAGAAAGACCTGCTACAACACACCGATTTCAAAATGATTTGTATAAGTACAGAATACAGACTACAAATACGTGTGAGTCCCTCAGTGAACGGCAGCTACTAACTTCAGCTCTGATATTGATGGAACAACACATGCAGCACTTTGAATCACTACGTCCATAACCCCCCAACCCCCCCCCCCCCCCAAAGGAAAGAGGAAGCATTTTGATTGTTCTGTCCACAAAGTCAAAACAAAAGCAGCCAACAACATTTAAATATCACACAGACTGTCAGGCACAGACCGAGCTCCGAAAGGCACAGCCCATAGAGGGGTCGGAGAACTTCAACAGATACACATAACTCAGTGGCAGAGAGTGAGACAAAATTAAAAGACTACAAAACTCTTTATTTCAAACTGCTTAACACACCGTTTTCTCTCCCTGAGCAGGGCCAAGCAAGCACCGGATCCAGAGTGGAGACCCACACAGATCTTCATGGCTATAACAAAAGCAGAAAAGGCCTGGTAGTTCATTTAGCTCATCACCAAGCCAATGCCGGACTACTGGTTAGACAGTCTGAGAGTTTCAACATTAGGCACTTTCCCCAGATATTCAGCCACATTTCCCTTTGCTCAGTTTAATCCCATAACTAACCCCACATCCCCTCCTTCTCTCCTTGTTTGGTGTTTACATCCTTCAGTAATTTGTAGAGTGTTCTCCTGGCCCCTCTCCTTAGCTGTTGCATAGCCAAATAGTCAGATGTATCCCTCTGTCGTCACAGGTCAGTCCTCTCCTCTGGCCCCATTGTCATCATCTTTGTAATGGCTCTTCTCTGAACATCCTCACATTTGCTAATTCCTTTGCAGAACTGAGATGCCTTAAGCAGAGGGCAGTATTCTCTCAGCAGGTACCGTCCCACCAGCGCTGTGCTGCAGATGATCATTGTGAATGTAGACCACAGGGGTCAAAATCATCTTCTTGATCCACAGCTTTTCAACTTTGAGGTGACAATGAGGTTCTGTATGGTGAAGTATTTGGGGCTCTTCCATGCTTGCATGTGTTTGCTGCCTGGCACACGCTAGGCAGTACTCTTGCATGCATCATCCTCTGCTTGTGAAGCCCACAAACCATTTCCCCCCCCCCCCCCCCCCCGCTACCATCTTACATTTCAAGCACTTCCCTTCTGTGCTGTCCCCAGATTGCCACATACTGCCCTCCTACTAATCACCTGGGTGATTGCTTCCCACATACGCGACATCACTTTTCCAGAGAGAGTCCCCTATTATTTCCTGCCCATGTCTTGCTCGCCTTGAGGACCAGACTAATAAAACAGGGCCCAAACCTGCCGTGAACAAAGTGTCCAGAACCCAGCCCTTGTTACTGGTACAGAACAGGAAAGTTTGGGAACACAAGTGATAACCATGTCACAAGTCATAACCAGGTATAGTAAAACAGGTAAGTCTCTCAGAGTCTTTCTGCAAACAAACTCTGCTGATGGCAGCAATAGCTCTTTTTTCATAAGTCAATCTAAAATAGGAGAAAAAAGAAAGCAGATGAGAGCAATCAAATCTCCGGGTTGGATTTTCAGATCCTCGCTCCTCCTGCACTCGCCGGGCCAGAATAAGCATCTGTCTTCCCCTTCTCCAACAACTGTTCCACACCTTTAGTATCCCAGGACATGCAGACTTTTTACAGTATATAACTCCCAGGTCAGTAGGCAACCATACTGCAGTTGTAGCTTCCCTCTGCCTTAAAGGTTTCTCTGAAAAGAATAAAATTCCCTTCTCTGACTTCTGTGGCAGGGCTCAGGTCTGGTGGGAAAGAATTCTTGATTGTTTGCATTTTACTTCTTCCTTACCCAAAATTCTCTGAGCTTCAGGCATCATTATTGCTCTGGCCCCATTGCCTTTTTCTTTGCCTGGGTAGGGATGAAGTGCTCCCTTTCCTTCTCTGTCAGATCAGTTTCTATGTCATGCAGAGTGGGTAACGGAATCTCCACTGGAGCTGGAGTATCTGTTACCTCTATCCTCAGGCACTCCCAGAATCCTGATTAAGATTTCCAAGTCTTCCATCGCCCATTATGCTGCTCTTAATTAGACCTTTAGAGAGTTGAGACATCTGCTTGTCTAGCCCCTAAGCTTTGGAGTCGGTAGGCTCCATGTGTCACTCCGTATTAGCTACCAGACTTTCCAGGCTGCTGAGATGAGATTCCCTCTACTCTCCCTTCCAATGCAGTTAGTATTTCTTGGAGAACATGATTTTTGGCCATAATTGTCTCAAATGCTTCTCTAATCAATTTGCTCAGGCCAGGCAGAGCCAGCAGAGGAGAGGCAGGAGTCCTAGGATGGTGACAACATCTGGAAGGCCACAGACTGGACGGGGCAGAAAGCCAGCTTTTTCCATTCTATCTTTGCCTTTAGGCAGCTCGACTGTTGTTCTGCTTCCTTCTGGACATGGCCACCCACTGGCTGTGCTTCTGCGAGGAGTGTAGAACAATGCCGCACCGCTGGAAAGGTTCACTTCAAAGCTTCATCTTTCAACACAGCGCTAGCAGATGGTGCTATGAGTGAAGCAGGCTCACTCTGCGGTGTTAGAAGAACAGGGCCCATGTGGCTTTGTCAGGATGGACTCTGAAAGTCCTGTGGGATAGGAGCTTGTATGGGGACTGGGTCAGAACAATACAACAAAGAAGCTGGCACAGAATGTGAAACTGGCACAGAATGTGAGTAAGCGCTCAATGAGCTCCGCCCCGACTCGCGGTTTTGCAGCTCAGCAGTAAAGTGAGTGAGCGCCCTGCAAACACCCAGGAAGAGCAGCAGCAAAGCAGGGTGACCCCTGCGGATACAAACGAGTGAACCATTACCAAAGCCCCTGGCTCTCACAGACAGGATAAGCAGTAAGTCAGCCAAAGCAAATAGTCCCCTACTGGTCCCCTTGCTTTAGGCCCTTTCTTTCTCTGATCAAGCATCAGGATTTCTGGAGGGCAACCAGGGCTCAGCCAAGGAAGCTGGGTCGATCGTAGCAACAGAGTGGGTGTGGCAGAGTGTGTGTGTATGAAGCAGTGAGTGTGGAGAGCGCAGTAGGAATGGGAATATTAATCAGGGTCCTTATTTAAAAGGCCCCTTGGTGGGTCGTGTCTGGGGGCCAGGCCACACGCCTTGGGAAGGGGGAGAAGGGACATGTGCCGCAGCAAGGCCTGGCCCCTGGGTGGGTCGTGTCTGGGGGCCGGGCCACACGCCTTGGGAGCCTCCACAGGGTGCACTCTGGGTAGTCAGAACCCGCCTGCATTAACTCTCAGCATCCTGCCCCTCTCTCGGCTGCTCAGCTGACATGCCTGCCTGCAGAAGTGGGGGCAGGATCTGGGCCATTAATTTTTAAAAGGAAATAATTTTCACTCTGGGCCCTTCCGTTTTCCCTGGTGTTTTGCCATCTTCTGCGGAGCATAATTTTAACTGGGTTAGATGCTACGGCTCAGTGGCCACTTTCCATCCCTCCCCTATTAGGTTTAGGCATATCCCAGCAGTTCTCAGCTCTAGCACATCTCTGTAGGATCCCTGGAAGCTTCTCTCAGCTAGTAGAATAGAGGCATGCCGATCCCCACTTGCAGCTAGGGACAACACCTTTGCATTCTGCCACCAGTAGGACAATTTGGCATTTGGTGTGTGCAAACAAATGTCACTTTCTAATAGCTGAAAATCTAATGCTCTGCTGACCACAGCCTCCTAATCCCATCCAGTCCCTCATCAAAATCCCACTGTCTCTGCCAGGAGCCTCTCTGCTCAGCCTGACAAACTCTTATACAGGGTCAAAGATGGAGAACATTTCCTGAGAGGATTTTGGTCCCTGTCATGCTGAGAGGATGAGTTACGCTCCTGATGTTGCTTTCTGCTGCCTAACAGGAAGTGAGAGAAGTAGGTGCAAAAAGATTTAACCAAGAGCTTAGTGAATCCATCTGTGCTGACATCCATCAGTGTCACTCCTTGGCTGCAGAAGCAATATTTATAAATCACGTTTCAAAACGGGCTACAAATTTGTACAAAGAAACAGATGGGCTGGTGGGTAGCAGTTTGTCACCACTGATATTTATATAGAGAAGGAGACAGAGTGCAAGAGGGGCCGAGCCTGGGAGAGAGACCGCAAGAAGGGGGAGAGAGAAACTGAAGGAGGCTATAGCAAGGGAATGAGTAGGACCGGAAGGGAACCAAAGAAGAGCGTGCTGGGGAAATTAGATTGGTTGGGCGGGGGGAGGAGGTGAAGAGGGGGAATTGGACAGAAGCAAAGGAGGGGAGACAGAGTGAAAGAGTGCAGTAATAATACATCCACCAGCAGCTTCCGGTTCTTATTATCTAATAAGCCATTGCTCAGCGACGTGTACGCCAGGGTCTCCAACAGCCCTCGGAACAAGCCCTGCAATTAAAGCTTGTTTCCAACCAAGGCAGAGAGGTGCTGGGTGATGGTGGCTTTTACTCCTTGTTTAGTGAGATGCCACAAGGAAAGTTTCAGGGATCACTCAGATTAATTTGCTCCAGCAGAGTGAGCCTCATCGTGCTCTCTGAGGAATCAGCAATCCCTTGCAGTGTCAGAGGAGAGAGTCTGGAGAAGGAGCCGGGTGCAAGCAAGTCCAGGGCTGCCCGAATCCCCGGGTTCCTCTTGGTTTGAAGCCCGTTGGTGGAGAAGCCCAGAGCAGCATGAACATGGAGCACAAATGCCCACACACTGGGGGAAGAGGGCTCTGATCATCTGAAATATTTATACGCATGAAAATGAGGTTGGAAAATCACTAATGCAGCAAAGGGCCACAGCAGATGCAGGGAGCTACAGAGCAACCTCCTATCAGGGAATGCGCTTGGATAAGTGTAACCTGACTGTGTCAAACAGCCCTGGCTCCCATGGGGGAGAATCCTGTCTCTCAGCCTGTCAGAACATTTGGAAGACATTAATGACGTAATAGACACAGGTGGATATAATTTACTTGGAGTTCAAAAAGTTTTTGATAAGGTCCCTCATAAGAGGCTATGAAGGAAAATAACATAGGGCATGGGGCAAAATCTTGTGGAGGATTAAAACCTGGTTAGATGATAAAAAAAACAAAGCGACTCCATGAATAGCTGCCCCAAGAGTGGAGAGAGGTTAATTGAGGGTCACCTCGGGTCAGTAATTGGACCAGTGTTATTTAACATACAGTGAAGAGACATTAGTTTCTCCACAGTTAAGAGTGAAGCTTTTAATTGCAACCTGGATTTTGATGCTCTGAACTAGGCCAAAACCAAACCAATCTGCCTGAAATGTCATAGACAGGATTTTAGGAGGGGATAGAGTTCTTCTGGAAGGCAAATTGGATCAAGTTATGGGGAGATGAAGGCTGCAAAAATGGAGGTGGCTTCATTTTTTGAAAACTTCCTTTACCTTTTGTTTTGTCTCCCTCCAACATGGTGCCTTTGGCTAGTGGGCAAGCTTCAGGGGGTAAATGGAAGGTAAATGTTTAGTAGAAGGGTTTTAAGATGCCTCCAGCCACTTGGGTTCCTAGCTGAGCCTGCAATGTGGCAGGTATCCCTCAGATCCACTTACAATTCGCAGTTGGACTCAGCAGAAATGTCAGTCAACCAATAGGAAACTTGATCTGATACCAGGCAGCACCCTCCACCATTCCAGAGTGCATCTTCCCAGGCAAATACAGGGACATGAAGCTCATAGTGTTTAATGCCAAATCAACAGTAAATAAGACCATGACTATCAACAAGACCCCAGATCTGCTGAGACCAGGCCCAACAACATTACAGCCCTGGTGGCCCTTGCCTGTCCCATCCCCACACTACTCAGTGCATCAGAACCAGAAATGAACACTCAGAATGGCAGAAGGCAGGACATGCATGCAGCAACCCTAATATTTCAGCTCACCCCAAATGCAACAAGGGATCTATTGGGCCCACGCATCTACCGTCTTTGTGAGGCCAGACACTCTGACACTGGGGTTCTGCTGTCCACATGCCCCTAGAGGGTGTGAATTTCCTAACAGAGATAGGTGTCAGAGGGGTAGCCGTGTTAGTCTGGATCTGTAAAAGCAGCAGAGAGTCCTGTGGCACTTTATAGACTAACAGACGTATAGGAGCATGAGCTTTCGTGGGTGAATACCACTTCTTCGGATGCATGCTGCTCTAACAGAGATAGCAGACAATGACTCTTGGGGCAAGTCTCCTAGACTTAATGAACCACATCAGTGCCCACAGACAGCACCTCTGGGCCCCTGGATTGAGAACTCATGTCTGCTCTTTTCACCATGGGATTCTCTCCAGTGGTACCAGACCCACCTATGTTTGACCATGAGATGCCACTGGAGCAGCTCAGATAACTAGCAGGAGCAAGCAGCAACACGTGATGGCTCCACTCCTCCCTTATGCATCAGACTCAGGTCATATCAGGCAGCTGCACCCCACCCCTACAGCTCTCACCTTCAGAGTCCCACTAGCCTTTCGTCCGGTCTCTGCTAAACGCCGGAAGCTGCTGAGATCACACAGCTTGAACAGACAGAGGATAGCATGTCTGCCCGGCATACAGCAGCAGGGAGAGAAGACAATTGCATTCTGGGATGTATTTTTAAGAGAAAAAATATAATGCTGAAAACATTATTTTGACAGTCTGTAAAGCAAAGGGGCAGTCTAGGTCATGTCATCTGGGTCCTGAGAAGGGCAGTGGAGGGTTAGCCAAATGGCAAGACTGAACAGGTGGCAAGGCGCTTGAGTGCCGGACTTATTTGGCCTGCGGTAGAGGAGAGTTAGCAGGGACTAGCAGAGAGATTCTGAATCATCAGCTGACCAAGCCCTCCAAAGAGACGCTTGCTGAGATTAAGTGAAAGAGCAGAACAGTCAGACCCAATGAAAGGAAATGCTTCTCAGTGCACCATAGAGGGAGCGGGTGGAACCCATGCCGCCAGGGCCGACTCTAACTTTTTTGCTGCCCCAAGCAGTAAAAAAAAGAGCCGCCCCCCCCCCCGCCGAGCTGCCGGAACCCCCCCCCCAGCGCCCCGCGCTGCCCCCCCACCGAGCACCGCGCCGCCGGAGCCCACCCCCCCGCCAGAACCCCCCCCCCAGCGCCGCGCCCGTGCCGCCCCCCGCCGAGCTCCGCACCCCGCCCCCCCCCGCCGAGCGCCGCGCCGCCGGAACCCCCCCTGAGCGCCCCGCACCGCCCCCCCCCGCCAAGCGCCACGCCGCCGGAGCCCACCCCCCCCGCCGGAACCCACCCCCCCAGCGCTGCGCCCCGCGCTGCCCCCCGCTGAGCGCCGCCGGAACGCCGCCGAGCCCCGCGCCGCCCCCCCCCCCGCCGAGCGCCGCCGGAACCCCCCCCCCGAGCTCCGCGCCCCGCGCCGCCCCCCCCGCCGAGCGCCGCGCCGCCGGAGCGCCCCCCCCACGGAATGCCGCGCCACCGGAGCGCCCCCCCCACGGAATGCCGCGCCGCGCTCCCCCCGCCGCCCCTTACCAGGTGCCGCCCCAAGCATGTGCTTGGTTGCCTGGTGCCTGGAGCCGGCCCTGCATGCCACAGGAGGCCCCTTGAGTCAGTTACTCTGGCAGACTATTAACAGTGTTGGGAGGTTTGTAGGCTAAGACCAGGTTGACACTAGCTTTGCCAGTGTAGCTATTCTGAGCAAAGCACTCCTAGTGTGGACAGACCTGCACTTTTGCCAGTACAGCCTATTCCAGTCCCCTGAGCAAAATAAGCTACACTGGTAAAAGCACAGTTTTGCTGGTATAACTGCAAGAGGCTTTGCCAGCACCTCTCTGTTGATCAGGGACCACATCTCTTCACACCCCAGCCAACAGAGCTATGCCAGCAGAAGTTTGTAGTGTAGGCCTGGCGGTAGACTAAGGCTTTGTCTACACTACACAGCTTTTAGTGACACAGCTGTGTCGCTAAAAGTCGGGAAGTGTAAACGCTGTTTGTCAGCACTTTTGCTGACAAAATACGTCCACCCCTGAGCTGAGTTTCCGTTGTCAACAGGAGAGCACTCCTGCCGAAAACGAGCCGTTTATACTGCCACTTGCCGTGGCAAAACTTGTGTCTTTCAGGGCAGGGCGGGGCTTTTTAAAGCACCTGTGAATGACAAAAGTTTTGTCATTCAATTGGCAGTGTAGACCAAGCCTCAGTGTGAAAAGATCTCCTGTTTCAGGGCACACCCTGACAAGCTGCAGACAAAAGCAGGGTTTTTTCCTGCCAGCTCTGAACAATTGGCCAGGCATGTTGTGGTTGTTTCCACCTCCCCGTGAAGCACTAACAATGGCAGACAGTGCCAGAGGTGCTATAAGAGACTGGACAGACTGGCAGAGTAATGTGAGCTAGTAACTCCTTACGCTCCAAAAAGCAATAGACTGACATGTCTTAGGCCATGTCTACACTAGCGCGCTGACAGCAGCACAGCTGTAACACTACAAGATCGCTTGTGTAGCCGCTCTGTGCTGATGGGAGAGCATCTCCTGCGGACACAGCACTGTCCTCACCAGGGCTTCTGTCGGTGTCACGGGTGTGTGTTTTCTCTAGGGCTGTCGATTAATCGCAGTTAACTCACGCAATGAACTCAAAAAAACAATCACAATTAATCGCAGTTTTAATCGCACTGTTAAACAATAGTATACCAACTGAAATTTATTTAATATTTTGGATGTTTTTCTACATTTTCATATATATTGTATTCTGTGTTGTAACTGAAATCAAAGTGTATATTATTTTTATTACAAATATTTGCACTGTAAAAATGATAGATAAAAGAAATAGTTTTTCAATTCACCTCATACAAGTACTGAAGTGCAATCCCTTTGTTGTGAAAGTGCAATTTACAAATGTAGATTTTTTTTGTTACATAACCGCACCCAAAAACAAAACAATGTAAAACTTTAGAGCCTACAAGTCCACTCAGTCCTACTTCTTGGTCAGCCAATCGCTAAGACAAACAAGTTTGTTTACATTTACAGGAGATAATGCTGCCCTCTTCTTGTTTACAATGTTACCTAAAAGTCAGAACAGGCATTTGCATGGCCCTTTTGTAGCCGACATTGCAAGGTATTTACGTGTCAGATATGCTAAACATTCGTATGCCCCTTCATGCTTCGGCCACCATTCCAGAGGACATGCTTCCATGCTGATGATGCTCTTTAAAAAAATAATGCGTTAATTAAATTTGTGACTGAACTCCTTGGGGGAGAATTGTATGTCCCCTGCTCTGTTTTACCCGCATTCTGCCATATATTTCATGTTATAGCAGTCTCGTATGATGATCCAGCACATGTTCATTTTAAGAACACTTTCACAGCAGATTTGACAAAACGCAAAGAAGGTACCAATGTGAGATTTCTAAAGATAGCTACAGCACTCAACCCAAGGTTTAAGAATCTGAAGTGCCTTCCAAAATCTGACAGGGACGAGGTGTGGAGCATGCTTTCAGAAGTCTTAAAAGAGCAATACTCCGATGCGGAAACTACAGAACTCAAACCACCAAAAAAGAAAATCAGCCTTCTGCTGGTGGCATCTGACTCAGATGATGAAAATGAACATGTGTTGGTCCGCACTGCTTTGGATTGATGAACCTATCATCAGCATGGACGCATAATCTCTGGAATGGTGGTTGAAGCATGAAGGGACATATGAATCTTTAGCGCATCTGGCATGTAAATATCTTGCGACGCTGGCTACAACAGTGCCATGAGAACGCCTGTTCTCACTTTCAAGAAGAGAGCAGCATTATCTCCTGCAAATGTAAACAAACTTGTTTGTCTGAGCGATTGGCTGAACAAGAAGTAAGACTGAGTGGACTTGCAGGCCCTAAAATTTTACACAGTTTTATTTTTGAATGCAGTTTTTTTGTACATAATTCTACATATGTAAGTTCAACTTCCATGATAAAGAGATTGCTCTACAGTACTTGTATTAGGTGAATTGAAAAATGCCATTTCTTTTGTTTTTTTTACAGTGCAAAGACTTGTAATAAAAAATAAATATAAAGTGAGTACTGTACACTTTGTATTCTGTGTTGTAATTGAAATCAATATATTTGAAAATGTAGAAAACATCCAAAAATATTTAAACAAATGGTATTCGATTATTAACAGTGCGATTAATCGCTTAGGGTGAAGCCCCCAGCCTCTCAGTGCATCTTTTCCAGGGGCATGGCCTGCTATTCTGCTCAGCGTGTCTCTGCTCTGGGTGGGGGAAATCAAATGTACATAGTGGTGAGGCTGTGCTCTCTCTGCAGGACTGAGAAAGGAAAACAGGCCCCCCAACGTCAGAGCCACAGAGCACCTAACAGGAGCTGAGAATCTGCTGGCTAGGAAGGAGTGAGGTGCAGCCTGCAGCAGCCAGACACAAAGAGGCTCATGAGAGCGCCTGCTCTTTGCCAGCAAAGAATTCTGGTGGGACAGGCTCCTAAGAAGGGCCTGTGTGGCTCAGGCAGCTGCTCGAGAAGGGCTGGATCTGCATCGATCGGAGGTGAAAGGTCTGCGGGGGAACAGTCCGGGGAGCCTGCTGCATCACACAGCACTTCCCAAGGTGACCAGCCTTTCCTGCTCCCCGTTCTTGGCACAGGTCCCAGGCCATGCAGCCACCAACTGGAGAGGAAGGGAGAATAGGGCAGAAGGGAATTGAGGAGTGGGAAGGAGGACGACTCACCCTGGATATCCAGCAGAGAAAAGTGGTGGTTGTCAGTGGCTTCCGGGGCCAGTGTGAAGTAGAAGCGATGGCCACTCTGAGGCTCGTCACGATCCACGACACTTATTGTCTGAATTAGCTACAAGAAGAAAGCAGAGGTCAGAGCTGCTTCCCTGGGGCTGAGGGAGAGGTCTCTGCCTGGGGGCTCCTCGCAGCACTGGGAATGGGCAGCATCTCCCTCAAGAGAGATGGAAAACCTTTGCCAGTGCCATCAGATTCAGCTATTCAGCTCCTTCCACGCACCTGCAGCTGGGCAGGAAGGGAATGGCATTGCTCCCACCCCCGGGCACACAGCACCCTTCTCTTCCTGAAGGGTCAGCTCTCCTCGAGGGAGAGGCAGTCGCAGCTCCACAAGCAGTGGCTGCCAGAGTAGTTTTGAGAAGAAAATTGCCCCCCAAAGTCACACTCCATCAGGGTGAAGTCCTGTCCCGACCTGAGCAGTCAGAGAACAGTGTCAACTCCTTAACCCTGAGGCAGGCCTCACCATGGGCCTCACAGCTGCGTGCGCTTCCCAGAGACACAGACACCCGGTCAGGATGTGCCAGGCCTAATGCAGACGTTTCACACGCAAACACTGCACGTGGCACAATGCTGACTGGGAGCCAGGCGTTCGGATTACCTGGCCGGGCTTGGCATCTTCACATACCGCAGCCTCGTACGGCGTGGCCAGCTCGGGTGGGTTGTCGTTCACATCCAGGATTCGGATACGCAGAGATGCTCTAGACACCTGGGAATGATTGTCTGAAACAAAACAAACACACAACGTCGTTGGTGAGCGTCCTCTGCCAGCAGCAGGGAACTTATCCCATCTCTTTGTTCTGTCAGCAACCCCTGTGGTCAGTCACACAGGTGACTCCCCAGGTGTGAGCCCCACCCTAAGTATTTATTCGATTTCTAACACAACCATCAACACACCTTCCAGCTGCCTGGTACGCAGATTAGCTCAAGTGTGATGCAAACGTTTCCCCCACAATTCAGCAGCATCTGTACAGCATCCCTCAGCAGCACCAGCTGAATTTCCATGTGTGAGACTCAACTGCTGAGGGACTGCAGCTAACAAGGTGCCTCTGTCAGCAAGCGCTAGCTTTTATGGTGCATGTGAATTCCAGGGGCAAGAACCTGCCACTGATCCAATGGTGAAGATCTACCCCTTAGCCAGCTCCCACAAGCTTCACTCTTGAGACTGACAGATGCGGGCATAGGCAGAGGGGATCTATGAGACTAGACCATCAAGGGCTGAAGGCATCACCTCGGTGAAACTTCAGTAAAGCTGAAATGAAAGTGCAGTTGGAACGGGAGAGAGTTACAAATCAATACAAAAATCGTGGCATTAACAAACCCCATTCTATGTGTCACATTCAGTCCCTTCCCTTCCTGCTGCTCCCCACTCCCCAGCCTGTGCCTGGACATTCGTTAGAATGCCAGGTCCTTGGCCCCAGGGCTCCTGTGTGCATTGCTGGTGAAGCATCCAGTTCACTTTGAGCTCTACAGGAATGATGGGTTTGTAGATAATCACTGGCACCCGGAATCTTACCTGGGTGTGACCTGGCAGCCAGTGCAGAGCACCGGGCACAGGTAATGTGTCTGCATGAGTGTGCCCTGCTCAGAAGGATGGGGGGGAGGGGAGGAAGGGACAGTGCACTTACAGATGGTGTCCAGGGACTACACCTAGATCTCAGAGATAACCACGGTCTCCGACCATGACCTCCAGGACAGTTACGTCCCACTGGAACCAGGAAGCTGTTAATTGTTAACAGCTTGTGAGTGCAGGAGGTATGTCCTTATGGGAGCCAGACTTGGACTATGGAACTCAGTGCCACAAGAGATAAGAGTTTCACCAGGTCCGGAGCTAAATGCAAAACTCAGCTCTGAGATTCAGTTTTCCTGCAATAAGCTCTTCCCATAGGTACACACACGCACTGTTAAAATCAATGCTATAAACCAGTCAAGCTGTGCTCCCAACAGACTGGCAAGTGGGAGACAGAGAGAGGTTGCCAACGTTAATTCTATTTTTAAATCTTTGGGAGGCCCCAGATATGATGATGATGGGAGCTATGTACGTCCTGGATAGAGAGATTCTAAGGCAGTCCAAGGGCCAGCTCGCTGCGGTCATCTAGCACAGGGCTTCGAGGCACTGATGGCTGGGGCAAAGTCTGAGAGAAGAGAATGCAAACTCCTGGCAGAGGCATTTCTCCCCATTACATTCAGGCTGGGCAGAGCCCGGGGTGACGAACCCCTTTGGCAATAGCTGAGCAGATGCCCTCACTCACACATTTCACCAGTTCCTCAAGCTTCTCCCCCTGCCAAAAAGCATCACACCTCTGCCGTATCTGGCTGGTATTTAAGCCAACTGGCTTTCATCCAGGCCCTTCCCTCAGTCTGGCGGGGCGGGGAGTCGGAGATCGGAGGAAACAGCACTGCCCAGCTCTAGGGAAAGGGACCCCCAGTGTGCAGCAGACACCATGGCCCATAGCAGCTCACAGCTGTTCCAAGTGGTTGCAAATAAATGCTGAACCAAAGAGGGGCAGAAAAGGCCTTTCCACTCCCCACTCACTCAGCACTGGGGTCTCCGGGGCATGCCAGGTTGTGGGGAGGACTCAGTCTCTCTCTCCCAGAGACATCACTCTTCCTCTCAAGGAAAGAAGGGGAGTGTTATGTAAAAATTCTTCCAGAGCAACTAAACATTGGGGCAATTCCCATCTTACGGAGAGAAACCCAGATGCACAAGTGGGAAGATCCATCAGTTCGGCTTCACTCGGCCCTGGTCAGCATTAGCCATTTCAAGAGCTGGTGCTCCAGGCCCTGAGGCTGTAATGCCCATGTCAGACCAGGGGTGCATAGACAGGGAACAGGGCTCAGCTGCATTTCAGGCTGGCGATAAGTCTCCAGGGGTTCTTTGGTTCTGCCCCCTCAGAGACCTGCCCCATGTCTGACCCTGGTGTGTTGAATACTGCGTGCAGATGTGGTCGCCCCATCTCAAAAATGATATATTGGAATTGGAAAGGTTCAGAAATGACAAAAATGATTAAGGGTATGGAACGGATTCCATATGAGGAGAGATTAATAAGACTGGGACTTTTCAGCTTGGAAAAGAGACGACTAAGGGGGGATATGATTGAGGTCTATAAAGGTGTGGAGAAAGTAAATAAGGAAGTGTTGTTCACTCCTTCTCATAACATAAGAACTAGGGGTCAAATGAAATTAATAGGCAGCAGGTTTGAAACAAACAAAAGGAAGTATTTTTTCACACAACGCATAGTCAGTCTGTGGAACTCTTTGCCAGAGGATGTTGTGAAGGCCAAGACTATGAACTAGATAAATTCATGGAGGGTAGGTCCATCAATGGCTATTAAACAGGATGGGCAGGAATGGTGTCCCTAGCCTCTGTCTGCCAGAGGCTGTGAATGGGTGACAGGTGATGGGTCACTTGATGATTACTGGTTCTGTTCATCCCCTTTGGGGCACCTGGCACTGGCCACCATCAGAAGACAGGATACTGGGCTAGATGGACTTTGGTCTGACCCAGTATGGCCGCTCTTATGTTGCTGTTCCGAGCCCCTCCCCAGCCGGGGTTGGCTGAACTGGTGCAGCCACGCAGCACTCCTCGAATGCCACGTTGAACTCTTTCCAGCTGTGCCAACCCCAGGGCACTGCTAGGAAGCAGGACACAAACTCCAAACTGGCTGTGAGTTCTGCACATAGATTTCCCCAACCTATTACCAAGTGTACACTGCTCAGGGACTCTAACAGCCTAAATATGGAGTCACAGGCAGGCCCCTTGGATTCTCCGGTCTATCTTGTCACTTAGGCAGCCTACTATTGTGATAGCTAGTTGCTTGCACCACGAATCACAGCAATATTCAGGTTGCTTTTAGCCCCAAAGGGTCAGTCACTTACCCCAGGTCAACTGCACACCACACACTCATAGCCAATCCTATAATAAACTAAATACAAATTTATTATATAGCAAAAGGAAATGAGAGTTATTTTCAAGTGTAAAGCAGGTCAATATACACACACAAATGAGTTACAACCTCAAGTTTCAAAAGATAACAGAAGCTTCTATAATAAGCAGGCTCTAGATGTCATTTAGGGCTAACCCAGGCTGAGCACTGGGGATCTCTTGCTTATGCCTTAGAAACCTTGTCTGCAGAGTCCAAGAAGCATGAGATCCAGTTCCTCCTTGTTAGGGGCTTTTAATTCCATTCCCCCCTTCTGTTCTGAGCTGCAAACTCAGCTGATGGGAGGAATTCACTTGCAAGACTCGTCTTCATGAGATGGGGGGCAGGGGGAGAGTAAGCAGCAAACTCTTGTGTGTCTCTAACATTCCACTTCAGTCCATCTGGTGTTGCTGGGCCTTCCCTGTCGGGCAGGACATAACATCTGTTGGAGACCAGCATTTCACACTGGTTCATGTCCCTCTCCTACCTGGAGAGTTACAGTTACAACGGTTTACAATGCAAATGCTCAAGCACTACCTTACACTATGGGATGTTATAAATGAGATTAATCCAGGCAGCGACGCCCCAGCCTTCAATACAGTCTAAACACTAAACTCATTCGTATACTTCCAACTCCTGTTTTAACAAGACTAACACACAGGTGAGGCGGACTGACTCCACCCATGTATTGGTCAGGGTTCAGTGGAGACCTGGGGACCTTGGCATGAGCTGGCACCTGGTCTGCCAGCATCACAAGCCCATCTTGGTGTCCACCTGCTCCTGCTGCTACTACATACATATTCTAATATGACTGCGTTACCCATGGGTTTGTACAGCCTGAGCCAACCCTCTCATTCCAGGATGAGCAAACGAACCCCCCTGGCTCCCCCGGAGCCCAAACAGCAACTCTGCGCCTTGCTGCGCCAGGCAGCTCCTGCACTTACCTCTGCCTGATAAGCTGTGTGAGCTTCATACATGTGGGATGTAGCTTGTAGGTAGCTTGGGAGCTCTGATTTGCTCCTGCTTGTTTCTGCCCCATGGCACGCACCATAAAGGTACATTAATCCCTCTTTATAATATTATAAATCACTCCTGAGGGCCTAATGCTTTCCAAAGCGCCTCACATGCTTCCAGAAATGAAACACCCTCATTCTCTGGCTCCTTTGTTCCCCCAGAAGTTATAACTCTGGAGAGGCCCAGCATGGGAGGGAGCACTGCTTGTTGTTAAAGTAGGAGCCTGCTGCCTGTTTGTTGATAAAATTAACTCTGGTCTGTGAGTCAGGTGGAGTTGTACCCGGGGGAGAGAAGTATGAGCAAGGCTCCATAATTATCTGAGAACCCAAACCCCCTCCCCAGAGCCCACCTTCGCCCCCCTCTCTGCTCTCCTGTTATCGCTTCCGCTCACCCAGACCTGCTGCTTTGGTGATTAGATGGGTGTTTTGGGGGGAAGGAGGCAGAAGTCGTGACTAAAAGCCTGGAACAATTTGTTATTTTTAAGAGCATGTTAGTGCAGCGAAATAAACTGCAATTGCTTTTAGGAAGAAAGGAAGCTAAAGGCAGCAGGGTGGGGAGGGAGCTGGGAGGCGGAAAATCTGAGGGGGTGGTAAAGAGGTGTGTCCGGTTCCAGCTGAAGGGATAAATGAGCGAGTGAGTGAGAGGGGTTTGATTCCAGCAAGTGATATGGTGAGAACGTTTTATCTCCTTCCCCAGCAGCCTGGCTCCTCTTGCAGAAAGATGGATAACCTTTCCCTGCAGTTTGATTCTAAAGTGAGCTGGCATTGCCCTGAAGGTGATATACAGAGAAGGAGATGAGAAGAGGCAGAAAGAAAGGATGAGAGGAGGAAGAGAGACACTCAGATCTCTCCTCGTCTCCCTCCTAACCTTACCCTGACTCCCATCACCTATTCAGAGCACACACAATTAGTGGGCAACAGAGCATTCATTATCATGACTATTCTTAATCATTCTTATGTATTTCTACAGTGCTAGAGATACCATGTGCTTGGCACTGCACAGACACGTTTAAGAAAAAGACAGATGTGCACCCCAAGGAGCCAGATCTTAACCCAGGATATTTAAATCTTTCCAAACCAGTCAGAAGACAGCATGTTTCCTACACTGCCATCCTTATGGAACTAGCTTGCAGCCCTTTAGCTGAGGTTGCAATCAGCGTATGCTGATATTTAGAGTCAGAGAGAACAGCACAAACTCCTCCTATCATCACAGCCGCAAAGACAAGGAGTCTGAGGAAATATACTGTGCATGGGTGGTGGAGATATCCATGTGCTAAGATACATTTACTGAGCACCTGTGTCGGTCTCACCTGCCCTCTGCCTGCGGACTCGTCTCCCCCAGAGCTATCAATAACATTCCATGCCTCTGAGCAGCTTCAAAGACATGCCATTAAAAAAAAATCACCGGCCACACAAAGGTCTCCTCCCCGCCCCTCTCCCCTTCCCCCCCCCAAAAATCACCCTAAATCACTGAAGCTTGAGGCCCTGGATCTGATACCTCAAGAAACACTGGGGCTAGAAATGGGAGCATTATCTTTGGAGACCCTTCCATAGGACACGTGGTATTTCTTTTCTTTTTGGCCCTGCTGCATCACTACCTGCTGGGCCTTTGAATAGAACATTGTAATGTATTTTAAAAAAAAGCTGTTTAAGGAGTTACTAAAATGTATTCTTTACAAAACTCTCCTCTCCCTCTGAGGCACCTGGTTTTACAGGGGGGAAAATATAAAAAGCAGCCTCAACAGATTTTTAAAAAACTCTCCTGATATGTTTTCTGTAACTTATGGGGTATAAGTAGAATCAACAATGGTCTGGGGTGGGTGGGATCAAGATGTTATTGCAGTGCATGTGTAATGAACTGCAAGATTCACTCCTCCTAAGTATTCCAAACCTCACACGCCAGTGCTCCAAAGAGCTTTGTAGCACCCCTTACCCCCACGTAGTGTCTCTATACGTGCGGAATGACACACACACAGAGACATATGCAGACATGCCCACGAAGGCATAGCCACGTGCTAATGTGTATACAGCTGCATGCACACACAGACCCATGGGCAGAAAGAACCACAGTTTCATGATATTAGCCAGACCGTCAATCTGAGCAAGAGAAGGCAGAGAAGTATGACATCATCAAACAGAGCCTGACAGAAAACAAAAATAGCAGCTGGTCATCAGTGGCCAGGACTGAGGGGGCAGAACATGCCAAGGAAGAGCGTGATCCGTTTAAAAAGAGCACCATCTTTCACTGCTGCAACTCTACTCTGTATTCCAGCTCCGCTGACTGACATGCAAATTAGTTTAATTATTTCTTCTTCTAAAATAAATTATATTTTGCAGTGGCTGCAATATGTTGTGTCAGGCAAAATTACATTCAATATTTTTAAACTAATTGATGTCAGCCTTGAGAAAACCTGACTGACAGCAGCAAGGAAACTAGGCTGCTACCTAAACGGTTTCCTAAATTAAAATTAAACATGCCGTTTTTCTGCATTTCCTCCAGGAGTCTGAATGCCATTAATCTGAAAAGACTGAGGAAGGAGACGGGAAAAACACACAGAGCAAGAGCGAGATGATGGAAACACAGGAGTGCAGTGAAGGAGCTGTGGACCTGGGATTGGCAGTTGCCTTTGCCAACCTGGGCAGAAGTATTTGCAGATCCACTTGAGTCCATTACAGTTCCAGCAGAAATGCTCTGCAACAATATTCGCCTTCAGCAGAAGTCCACTGAAAGGAAAAGCTAATCTCGAATTCCTTCCCTGCCCCAGATAAATCGTTGGAGACCCAGGATAGGCAGGATATTACTTTGCTCTGTGCACTTTTAACATGGGTTGCTGTCTTCCATGGCCCCATTGAGGTCCAATGCTCATGCAATGGAAAAGTCCTGGATGGAACATACATTAGACAGGGACTGTGTCACACTGACTGAGGCACATGGAACCCAGTTCTAAGGCCTGGTCCCAATTCCTCCAGCACAATGGTGCTGAATTCTGAGGCACGTTTTGACATTTCTTCTCAGCTTCAAGTAAATTCCAAAATAAAGATTTTTTTAAATTATGAAAATAACCCAATCAGGGCAGTTTTCCTGGTGTTATTTATTTAGATACTAAATTCTAATTATTCCATGCTGTCCCTGGTTCTCTATGTGCAGCAGATTCTTGTACTGATGGTGAGTAACTCTGCAGGCTGTTGTTGACGGAAGCTGGAAGTTTTGGTAGCTGAGGCTTTTGGCAGTGATGAGAAGATGCATCTCCTCTTTTCTTACCTGCTGGCAGGAGAGAAAGTGATACGAGGTTTTTGTTGATGTGGGCTTGAACTCTTAGTTCCACAGCCCAGAAATCCTGGACAGCAACCAGCTGCCCCACAGGTCCCCACCACATCCAGCAGCGGTGGATAAACATGCTAGTTGGGACTTTTCTAATTAAAATGATCCCCACTAACAATATTTTTTACACCAAAACTGCCACCATTAGGCTTCGGATTCAACCCGCCAATGAACTGAATTATTTAATATTCGCACTGCTATGATGATTTGAGGAACCGCTCTGCTCAGCGCTGGTTAAGCCTCAGCTGGAGTACTGTATCCAATTTTGGTCACCGCTGTATTCAAAGGATGTAGACAAACTGGAAAGGATCCAGAGGTGAGCGACAAAGATCTGGAATGCAGCCATAGGAGCAAAGGCCGAAGGAACTGAGTATGTTTAGTTTGGAAAAGAGAAGATTAGGGGGGGGGGGGGCATGATAGCGGTCTTCAACTGACGGAAGACCAACAAATTCTGAAATGTGTTTCCCAGGGAATGCCACTACATGACCGATGGTCACTTGGTTGCCAAAAAGCTTCAGTGGCGTGAGAGGACTGCCAGTGATGGACATGGACTCAGTGTACAGCCAGGTCACCTTAAGGATCGAGCTAGAGCTTCATGCAGGCAGCACTTGGTCTGCAAGGAGGCTACGTCCCTGTGGGATTTGCCATCATCCAGATGATGAATGGTGTTTTAGAATCCTTTGCAAAGTCTGTACATGTCACTATCACATGCCCCATACGAGGAAATCTGTGCACCAGAAGATTCACACCTTTGGTGGAATTCTGGGGAACGTGCAAGAGCTGTTGGGGAGGCTTGGGGCAGACAGCATTAGTTTCAGGGCGCAGGCAACTGGTTGCAGGGTCCCGACTGCCAAGAGGGGTGTCAGTACCTGGAGATGTGCTGAGAGGCCCGGAGCCTGGAACAGTGTCTAAACTCTGCCCTGCCCCAGCCAGATGGGAGCTTGTGGGATTTAGCAGTTGGATCCCTCCAAGCAGTCTAGTGAGTATCCAATGGGGGAAGCTCAGCTAGATCTGTGATAACTTCTACCTCCAGACTCAGGTATTGGTAGTTACAGTCAGGCCATGCTCTGAACGTTTCTCTGCAACCGTTTGTCCTTGTTCTTTTAAAGGAAGCTCCGCTCCTGCAGCACATCTCTGAAGACAGATTCTACAGCCCATTCTGTCAGCCCTGAATCTCAGGAAACACTGGGCCTATCATCATGCTGAGTAGACTGGATGATCGAATATGTCTTTTCTGCAACAATGCTGAAATGGTGACATCACTATCATTTCCACAGCAACTGATTTTGAAATAAACCCAGGATTATGATGTCACCGCAGAAGCCAGATACACGAGGGAGCAACTCTTATTCCACCCATAATCTCAGTGGATTAGGAAGATCAAAATGACATACAGTAGAATTTTAGAGTTGAATATTTGGCCTGCCAGTGTGTGCACAAAAGGGGTACTAGAACAAGTGAGTGCGTACCCATTTTTCACAAGTGCAGACATGAGTGCAACTGCCTGACTCTGCAGGCAAATGGCTGCTTGCACATTCACATTTGCAGGTACAAGCAAATGCATGTGTATGAAATATGGGCACCTAAAATCAGAGTCCGGAGCTGAAAACGTGGCTCCTGAGTGAGTGGAAGCAGCATGTAAGACCAAGTAATGTATAAATGGCTCTTCCCTCCCCTGAGTCCTGCCCTAGCTCAGCGGCATGAGAGTAATTAAATTGCATCCAAACACAATGCTCTGATTAAAGCCGGTCTCCAGCAGGAAGATTTATCATCTCAATTACCAGCAGTGGACACAGCAGTCAAGTCCTCCTCATTTTACATGAGCAGAGAGGAAAGCAGGAAGAGAATCACAAATATTAGCCTAAGGAAGGTAAACAGCTTGTGTGTGAAATGAAGATTTATCTCAGCAAACACTCGGCCAGATTTGCTGAACAATCCCCAGGTTTGCTGGTTGGCTGCACAGTTACCAGGGCCCAAATATTCTGCCCGTTGCCAATTGGCACAGACAGGCCACCCTGGAACAGGGGCTTTTTGCTTGTTTCTGGAAGAGAGAATCTGACCCTATTGTCTTCACCTCAAATAGCCCATATTCACAGCCACACTTGGAGAGTTATGGGTGTGGCCTTCGGCCCATCCCTGCTTTTCCTGCTATTCCCTGATGTGAATGTACCGTTTGTGAAGAACGGTAACCGAGGTGTGGCCCCAGCCACACAGAGTGCTCCGGGAATCCCACAGGTGAACATGTCTGGTGGTTCATTTATAGCGCAGTAGCGCTCAAAGTCCCAGTCAGGATCAGGGCCCCATATCAATGCATGGAGAGTTCCTGCTTCAAGTTCCTCGCAATCTAAACAGACAAGCCAGACATCGGGTCAGGGTTAGGGAGCTGGGGTGGGGGGGGGCGGGTTGGTGCTGGAAAACATCACATTAGTGCCATGCATTTAGTTTTTAATTTATCGTCGCTGGTGGTAATGGCAGGTGTTTGATCTAAGAGCAGGAAATGCAGAAGGGGGAAAAGGGAGTGAGGGAGACAGGGACAGGACTGAGGAGGGAGATAGTTAGGTCAAACAGACTGTAAGCAGACATGGAGAGCCCAGGGGGTCGGAAAAACCACCACTACCCCAGCTCCTGAGTGGAAGGGGGATGGGGAGTCCCTTGGTTCCCTGGGCTGAGTGACTAGCATGGGGAGCTATGGACCTGATCCAGGGCAGAAGGAGGAGCTATGTGGATTTGTCTCCTCTCTTTGGAAGTCTTGTGATGTGTTTAGTACAAAGCACTTGCCTATGAAAAATGGGGAAATACTCTGCCACCTGTTTGTATAGATCCTCACTTCCTCACGGCCCCCTCCCCTCAGCGCCAAGCCCCAGCGCCGGGCGGCTCCGGCCCCCTCCCCTCAGCGCCAAGCCCCAGCGCCGGGCGGCCCCGGCCCCTTCCCCTCAGCGCCAAGCCCCAGCGCTGGGCGGACCCGGCCCCTTCCCCTCAGCGCCAAGCCCCAGCACTGGGCGGCCCCAGCCTCCTCCCCTCAGCGCCAAGCCCCAGCACTGCTCTGGGTTCAGCCTGACATCTGTTATAAGGCCGCATGCTGAAATTCCTTCTGTCACTTTGAAGGCCTTACCTTTACAACTGCCCTTTCCACCAGAGAATTCAGACATAAATTGTACTTTAAATTCAATATTGGCCATTAATATTTCATGATTACAAACCGTTAAGGGTAATGTCACTGGCAGGAACGTCTGGACAGTTAAAATGGATGAGTCAGAACTTACTGACGGGGAGAAGTCAGAATACTAAAGAATCTCCCCAGCTTTTGAAGTAATCCAGTCTGACAGGCCTCCCTGCTGGAGGGGAACTGCAGCATTTACTGACTTGTTCTGAAATCCTAGCTGCTGTGTATAAATATTTTCCTTCTGATTCTTGTCACCTCATGTTTGCTGTAAAAGCTGAGTTGTTCTGCAGCACCAGCGTCCTCTCCACTGGCCACGGCTAACACAACTTCATTTCCATGCCCTCAGGAGGCGCGTGCCCCTGCTTTGGTAACAATCTGTACCAGCTGAATGCATTAAAGGTGTCTAGACACACAGCGGTGCAGGGCTGGGAAGACCAGCCTGGGCCCAGCCAGTGCTCACCACAAGGCCACAGTGGTGCAGCTTTCCCAGGAACATACAGCTCACAACAGCCAGTGGAAATAAAACCTCACTGTAACCAGAGACAGGACTGAGCCAAAACCCTAGGTTCAGATGTCCCGGGACCATAGGGCTGCTCCAATCTGGGTCCAGTCTTTGTGGCTCTGGACCCCTCTCATTGCAATGGCTGAAGCAGAGGTGGGGTTGGAAACAACAGAAGTGACACATGCTCGAGGATGCTCACTGGGTCCCCCTGGACCCAGGCATCTCAGCCCCGGAGCCAGGAAGGCAGGGCAAGGACAGGATTAGTGCTAAGTGAAGTCCTGGCCCTGCGTCAGACCCATCAATGTGTCACCATGCGGCTTGGCGAGCGTGTGCACATCTTCCTTGATAAAAAACAACCCACAAAGACGTCCCTAAAGATGCTCCCTAAGCAAGACCTCGGCAAACTCCCCTGCTCAGAGTCAGACCTAGGCAGGTGCCCCTACCTGCACACACTGAGTGCACAGAGGAAAAATCCTTAGCTGAGACCTCTCTCTCATTTCAAAGACACCCAGTGGATTGGACTGGAGCCTGGTGCTAACTGTGATGGTGGAAAGTGGAACATGACCGGGTCTGCGCCTGGCCTGGAGATGTTACCATTCTGAGACATTACACACGTGAGCGGAAGGGTTTGAAGATTGTGTTCGTGTTCTCTGTATTCCCCACTGTTCTGCTTCTTCTTGAAGCCTCTATCGTTCTCGATGCTTGTGTGGAATGTGGAGGGAACCCAAGCCCTCTCACTGGAGTCAAAAGGGTCAGATCCATTGTCTTACAGGGAACAACCTGCTTAGCTCCACATAATGAGACAAGGGTCTGAACATGCATTACAGAGAGTGGCAGGGCACTGAGGATAATCTTGCCAGCTTCCTACCCAGCAGCAGAACACCTGTGGTTTATCAAAGCTCTTTTTGCTATTATTTATTTTCTTTTCATTCCCCATGAAGAGTTTGTTCAAAGCCTCTGCAAGGCAGGACCAAGAGTTTGTTCTTTTCTGTCTTTAACTGAAGTAAAAAAGATGAACAGAACTTTTGCTGGGAAATTATTCTGCCTGAGTCAGGGCTTTGGCTGCTCAGCAACATGCCAGCCATTTGTTCCATGTCGCTGTGTTTGGGCGGAAGTGCAGATATCCGAAAAATCCTCTCAGATAAACAAACATGAAACCTGCACGTCTGCTAATGCATTTCCTCCTCGCTCTCCCCAGCTGGATGAGGGAGGGTTCCTCAGCAACTGCAAATGAAGACTGGAAGGGCATCGCTGCCCTACGGAAAGGAAAGGCTATCACATGAGGATTGTATGTCAAGGTTCCAGAAGTAGCTTATTGAAAGAGAGGACAATAGAGTATGGCGAACAGGCAGGCTCCATCTCCTGCCACAGGCCCTTCCTGTTAGCCCCCCAGGTCACTGCTACCATCTGGCTATCAGCTCCGAATTCCCAGGCAAACGGAGTTCTCAGGCACAAGCTCCCTTTTCCACAATAGCCTTTAGGGAATCCAGTAGCTCCCTATCTCACAGCTACTTGGTTCTGCAAACCTCTGCCCTTTAGGTGTCTCTCTTTCTTTCCCTTCTTCCTCTCAATCTTTCAGTCCCCGCCCTGAGTCTGGCTCTCGCCAGTTCATTTGTATTCACACATAAGGCAGGTGCTCCCTTTCTACCTGCCATAGTGCTGAATATTTACTTCACCAACAAAAACGCCTTTCACTTAGCAGAACAGCACGTGCTGGCCCTCTTGGGGAGAAGCAGGAGAGGAACGTCAAGGGGCACGTTCAGAAATCCACTCTGTCAGCTATTGGCTCTTCCCTACTTTGTCTGCAGCCCTCCCAGCCCCAGTGAGGGAGCTCAAAGATTCATCAGAAGCAGAAGCTAACGTGACTGCTTGGGCTTTTGTTTTCTCATTATCTTTTTGAAGTTTAGAAGAGCAGTTTTTATAACATCATTTTCATCCTTCTGGGAAAGTGCATAGTATGGGAAGGGCAGAACCAGGCAAACAGTAGGAAAGGGAATTAGCAGAGTGCAGGAAACATGGGCAGAAACAGGAGAAAAACCATCAGTAACAACCCCCCACAGGCCCCTTTAAAAAGATAAAAGCAAATCTAGCGGTGTCTTCAAACTTCCAAGTCCTTGAAGTTCGTCCATCATCCACCCATCCATCTACCCACAGTATCTGGCACTTCCCAAGTATTTACAAAACAGAAAATACACCGAGAATTTCTCTTGCTTCCTTCCCAGCCCACAGGAGAGAGAGCCTGATCAGTTAATGGGTTTCTTTATACATGTGAGTAAGGGGTACAGTGGTCTGTGTGCGCAGAAATTATTGAGGGAACAACAGTCACGGAGCTGAGTTTTGCATTTAGTGAAGCTCTTCTGCTGCTCTGGATCTGGAGGCAAGTGTTCTCCCTGTGAGCCCAGCCAGCCCAGCCTTGGGAAGGGCAATTCTCTGAGCTCATCGAAGCTGCCTCAGCCTCCTTGCTGCTTATTCCTGTGTTTAATGAAGTCTTTGGAATCACCAAAGCTCTCACCCAGTGGTTTCATGCAGAGAAATAACCTTGATGAAGCACAGACAGCATGGCTGCTGCATCACCACAGCTGAGAGCAGGTACCTGCTACAGCACAGAGAGCTGGGCCGAGACGCAGAGCAGAGACAGCCTGCACAACTGTCTGGAGAAAAGGAAGAAGAGTGCAAGTGATGGGCCTTTCTGTCCATCTGTCGTATTTCATCTGTCAATCTGTCTGTCACTGTCATGGCCCTTTCTAGACACAATGCCCCCAAATCTATTTGTTTTTATAAAATCACTGTTTGATGTAACACAGGACAAGCTGCTTCTGCTATTGGCCCGGCGCCTGTGCAAAGCATGTGTGTATGAATGGGAGGTACATGGGTAGGAGGCGTCGATCACAAAATACCTAGCCGTGCAGGTGCAGGGGCCGGATTGAATTTTAAAGTTACTGCAGAGTCCTCACAATGTAATTTACTTCCCCGTGGGTGGCTGTGAGTGCTGCACGTGTCTGAGGAGAGAGGCAGAGGCGGCCACATCCCCAAGACTCAGGCAGTGAATCCAGAAAGAGGATGGCATCTGAACTGAGGAGGAAACACGTTATATAAACATGGGCTCTTGGGAGCCCCAGAGGTCTCTCATCAGGTGTGAAAGCAGCAAATGAGCAGCGTAGGGATGGCTGGTGGAGCTGCTGGGTAGATAACATGGGTTTTGATTAGTGTTCATCAAAGGTACCATCCGACCACAGTTCCCCTTCTCAACACATGAGACAGGAGGAGTATTTTTAGATTGTCTGGGGAGATGTTAGATTCCCCTTCCTGCATCTTCTCTTACATCACCTCTATTTAATGCCTGCTTCCTTGAGGCCATGCGCCAGTGAGCGAGACCCACCCCTCTCCAGAACCCTCCTCCTCACCTGCTTCCATTGCCAGGACCGTGATGTTGTGCCACCCTGCTGTCTCCCGATCCAGGACTTTGCCTGTCACAATGGCGCCTGTGTTTGCATCAATGTCAAAGATCCTCTCCAGGTCAGTGTTGCGATCGATGGCGTATCTGAGCACAAAGCAGGAGAGAGCCATGAGTGACTGGGGAGGGGCTAGCAAGACCTGTACTGACTCCCAGCCAGGTTGGGTTGGGCCCTGTGACAATCACTTCCACTGGGACACTAACCTGTTCTCTGTCTGGCCCCTATCTCCAGGGACATAGGTGGCCCCATCACTACCTGACTGGAGGCCCTAGAGTTAAAGTGAGGGTATACTGGGGAAGCTTGTACCAAGAGTGCAAACTCCTTCCTTTGGAGAAGCAGGGATCATGGACAAGGGGAAACGTCTGTTCTGATTGTAATGCATCAGCTCAGCACATTCATAGAATCGTAGAAATGTAGGACTGGGAAGGACCTCAATAGGTCACCTAGTCCAGTCCCCTGGCTATGGAGACAGGACGAAATATTATCTAGACCATCCCTGACAGGGGTTTGTCTAACCTGCTCTTAAACACCTCCAGTGACAGAGATTCCACAACCTCCCTGGGCAATTTGTTCCAGCGCTTAACCACCCTGACAGTTAGGAAGTTTTTCCTAATGTCCAACCTAAACCGCCCTTGCTGCAATATAAGCCCATTGCTTCTTTTCCTGTCCTCAGTGGATAAGGAGAACAATTTATTACCCTCCTCTTTATAACAATCTTTGAGGTACTTGAAGACAGTTATATCCCCCCCTCAGTCTTCTCTGCTCCAGACTAAACAAACTCAAGTTTTTCAATCTTTTCTCATAGGTCATGTTTTCTAGACCTTTAATCATTTTTGTTGCTCTCCTCTGGACTTTCTTCAATTTGTCTACATCTTTCCTGAAGTGTGGCGCCCAGAACTGGACACAATACTCCAGTTGAGGCCTTATCAGTGCTGAGTAGAGCGGAAGAATTACTTCTCATGTCTTGCTTACAACATTCCTGCTAATACATCTCAGAATGATGTTCACTTTTTTTGCAACAGTATTACATTGTTGACTCATATTTAGTTTATGATCCACTATAACCCCCAGATCCTTTCCTGCAGTACTCCTTCCTAGGCAGTACTTTCTCATTCTGTATTTGTGCAATTGATTATTCCTTCCCAAGTGGAGTACTTTGCTTTTGTCCTTATTGAATTTCATCCTATTTATTTCAGACCATTTCTCCAGGTTGTCAAGATCATTTTGAATTCTAATCCTGTCCTCCAAAGCGTTCATGACCCCTCCCAGCTTGGTGTCACCCACAAACTTTATAAGTGTACTCTCTATGCCATTACTCAAATCACTGATAAAGATACTGAATAGAACCGGACCCAGGACAGATCCCTGTTGGACACCACTCGATATGCCCTTCCAGTTTGACTGTGAACCATTGATAACTACCCTCTGAGTATGCTTTTCCAACCAGTTGTGCACCCACCTTACAGTAGCGCCATCTAGGCTGTATTTCCCTAGTTTGTTTCTGAGGTCGTGAGACTGTAACAAAAGCCTTACTAAAGTCGAGATATATCACATCTACTGCTGCCCACCCCCACCCTCACCGCCCCATCCACAAGGCTTGTTACCCTGTCAGAGAAGGATATTAGGTTGGTTTGACATGATTTGTTCTTGACAAATCCATGTTGACTGTTACTTATCACCCTATTTTCTTCTAGGTGCTTTCAAACTGATTGATTATTTGCGCCATTATCTTTCTGGGTACTGAAGTTAAGCTTTCTGGTCTATAATCCCCTGGGTTGTCCTTATTCCCTTTTTTATAGCTAGGTACTATAATTGCCGTTTTCCAGTCCTCTGGTACCTCTCCCCTCCTCCACGAGTTCGCAAAGATAATCGCTAATGGCTCAGAGATCTATTCAGATTCAAAGAAATAAGGGAGCCATGAGTAACTCCCAGACCAGCACAACCGCACAGGAATGGATCCCCCGGTTAGCAGCTGTCACAGCTCGGGAACCTCTCTTTAGCTGCACTCATCTAAGTCAGGGTTACTGCAGGTCAGGAGCATGGTACAGTAGCAGAGCTGCGTGGGGATGGGAGCCAAGGACAGCAATAGTGTAAATATAAGTGCAGTCATAAAAATTAAAGGTGGCAAGGTCCAATTTGATCCCAGATCATGCATCCCTGAGATCTACAAGCAAGGACCACAACCACTGTGAATGGTGCTAATGCAAACACCTAAACAGACAAACAGCAGATTGGCCCTTGACATTCCCTGTATTTTCCTATTTTGTGCTGTCTAGTTTTAAATAACTCAAATGAAAACTCCCCTGGTTTCCTGCAGGTGTCTATCCCACCATTTCACAGGCCGCTGGCTGTTAGGAAGGGTTTTTACTGTTCAGTCTAACTTTCCCTTTTATTTCCGTCTTGTCCTGTTTCTGATACCGCCCCAATCAATCTTGCTCTGGTTCTGTAGGAAGGTGGATCGACCCCTGTGTTTCACCTCCCAACACCCTGAGCGCTCAGTTGTCCCTGTGAATCTTTTACGGGGACTTTCACAGAGCACAAGCTAGGGGAGCAATGAGATGGGGTAGGATTGGGATCCAGCCTCTTCCCAAAGGGGCTGGGGAAGGAAGAGGCTGCCGAGGCAATAGCACTGTCCTGTCAGAGGCAGGCCGTGCCTCCTGCCTGCTGGGCAGCTCAGTGTAAGCGAGAGGAAAAAGCCGCCAGGCAGTGTGGCTGCATCTGGGAAGGTGTGACCCTGCGGGGCTGGCCCCAGTGCCATGTAGCAGCCCAGTGCCATGTACCTGATGGTTACAAAGAGCAAGAGAGACGGTATCACAGACCCAGCTGCTCCAAAGGCCAAAACGGACCCACGACACGTCTCCTCACCAAGCAAGCCCCAGAGAACCACTCCCCAAAGCTCTCCCAGCTGGGAGCTTCCCCCACAGGCCACTTCCACAGGGCAGAAGCCAGCCCAGAGCCATGGTCAAGCCACACAGGGCTCACATGCCAGGGAGAGTCCCGCTGCAGCTGTCCAGCGTGTCAGGGAGGGACACCTCCTGCCAGCCTAGCCCCCGAGCTGGGTGCCCTCCCGCCCAGAGCCTCAGCACAATACAAAATAGGACATTCAAATAGGAATCCTTTTCATTTCCCTACCACCTTCCATCCGTGCAGCCTCACGTGCTTTAACAAACAGGGGAGTTTGGCCTCACAATCCCCCTCTACACCCCCGAGGCAATAGTGAAACAGTAGGCACGGTTATCCCCATTCTACACAGGGGTTATATGTCCTGCCCCAGGTCACAAAGTCAGTCTGTTGTTGAGCTGGGGGAGAACCCAGCCCTCCACTTTAACCACAACACCACAGCTGGGATCTGTGCCCCCAACCCCCCAGCACAGTATAATATTTCCAATAACCATACACTCACAGCAACCAAGCATGTTAGCATTAAATCACAGCACAATTGGACTGCAAGCTCTTCGGGGGCAGGGGCTGGTTCTGCCGTGCCCAGCACGGCACAGCCCCATCTGATTGAGCCTCAGAGCACAGACACAACGCACATAATAAACTACAATAACACCACCACGATAAGCATTAGAAATCCAGGAGGCCAGCGAACCATCGGCAATACAATATAATTGTATTGTGTGCAGTGTCTTTCATACGCAAGGCATCCCAAAGCGTTTTACAGAATTAAATAATCCAAGACAACAAAAAGTACAAGGGATAAATTACTGAAAGGAGGGTGGTGAATAAATTAAAGCATTCAGGCCAATAACAGAGGGAGAGATCAATTGAGAGTTAGAGACAAGGGAGGTGAGAGATGAAATGAACGGAGAGCTGATGAAATAGGAAGGCACAGGAAGGCCACGACAGATGGCAGGGGCTGCAGAGGAGAAGGAACCAGGTGACTGTGTGTGGATGAAGTGTGGGGAAAGGATTCCTAGACCATGAGCTCTTCAGGGCAGGGATCGTTTTCCTATTTGTTTGTGCCCCACCCAACACAACCAGGCCCTGATGCAGCTGGAGGCCTCCAAGCAGCAATATCAATATTAGTAACGACATAGAGACAAGGCCCAAGAGCTCCACCAGAGAGTTTTCAGACAAGGAGGGTGGTTCCCAATGTGATCTCAAGGCCACAGATTCCTCCACTCACATACCAGCCTTGTTTAGCCACAGCTCAGCCATGGGACTAACCTCCTCAAGGGTCAGCAATGAACTTGCAGATAAGAGTGGTGCACACCTGTCAGGCGAGGGTGCTTACAGAGCACCGTCCCACACAGGGTTTTAGCTGCACGGTTTTCATTCAAACCAACACCCACCCTTGGCTAAACCGCTATCCTGGTGCACAAATACCAGGGGAAACTGCGAAATACAGGGAGGCAGACAGACAGACACACACTAGCTTGAAAATTAAAGGACAAAACTGTCCAAAATCATCACGCATATATATGCACATGCAAATATATGTTCTGCCCATACAGTTACCTCCCCCGCCCCCCTTTGCACCAGCAGAACGTAGTATGTGTCAGGAGACTGTGACCCAAAGCTGGCATGTAAAATTAAAAAGGTTGTAGAGGAGGTTTTAAACTAAGGGCTGGGGGAAAACCAACACATGCAGAGGAGCACACAGTTCGGACAAAGATGTTTCTTAGGGGAGGGTCTATTCATGTGGATTCTCCATGTCCTAGTAAAAAGGAGAAGATAGAAGTTGATAAAGTACAGGTAGGAACTGAAGAGAAACAGTCAAATGAAAAAGAGTCCCATTCAGTTACATCACATGAAGGTAGACAACTAAATATTGACAAATTTGATAAGTAATTGTATACAAATGCTAGAAGTCTAGGTAATAACATGGGTGAATTCGAGTGTCTGGTATTAAATGAAGATACAACAGGCATCACAGAAACTTGGTGGAACGATGATAATCAATGGGACACGGTAATATCAGAGTACAAAATATATAGGAATGACAGAGTAGGTCATGCTGGTGCGGGTGTGGCACTATATGCAAAAGAAAGCATAGAGCCAATACAGTAAAAATCTCAAATGACTCAAACTGTCATAGAATCTCTATGGATAGAAATTCCAGGCTTGAATAATAGGAGTAGAGCAGTAGGGATATACTACCAGTCACCTGACCAGGATGGTGGTGATGATTGCAAAATGCCCGGGAAGATTAGAGAGCCTATAAAACTAGAAAACTCAATAATAATGGGGGATTTCAACTATCCCCATATAGACTGGGTACATGTTACCTCATGATAGGATCGAGAGATAAGCTTTCTAGACACAATTAATGACTGCTTCTTGGAGCAGCTAGTCCTGGAACCCACAAGGGGAGAGGCAATTCTCGAGTTAGTTGTAAGTATAGTACAGGATCTGGTCCAAGAAGTGAACATAGCTGAACTGCTCAATAAAACCATAATGCAATTAAATTTAACATCTTGGGGGTGGGGTGGGGGGAAGAGATACCAAAGAAACCCACCACAGTAGCATTCAACTTCAAGAAGGGGAACCACACAAAAATGAGGAAGCTAGTTAAACAGAAATTAAAAGGAGTAGTCACAAAAGTGAAATCCCTGAAAGCTTTAAAAAAAACCCCACCATATTAGAGGCGCAAATTAAATGTATACCCCAATTAAAAATAATAATACAAAGACCAAAAAATGCCACCATGGCGAAACAACAGCGTAAAAGAAGCGGTTAGAGGCAAAAAGGTATCCTGTAAAAACTGGATGTCAGATCCTACTTAGAAAAATAGAAAGGAGCATAAACTCTGGCAAATCAAGTGTACAAATATAATTAGGCAGGGCAAAAAAGAATTTGAAGAGCAACTAGCAAAAGACACAAAAACTAACAGCAAAAATAAATAAATGTTAAGTACATCTGAAGCAGGAATACTCCAAACAATGGGTGGGGCAACTGGATGATCAAGAAGCTAAAGGATCACTCTAAGGTCATTGCAGAGAAGCTATATGAATTCTTTGCATTGGTCATCTCTGCAAAGGATGTGAGGAGATTCCCATACCTCAGCCATTATTTTAGGTAACCTATCATCTAAATTAGCCTCTGTACCGGATGACTGGAGGATAGCCATGGTGGCATTTTTTGGTCTTTGTATTATTATTTTTAATTGGGGTATACATTTAATTTGCGGCTCTAATATGGTGGGTTTTTTTTTAAAGCTTTCAGGGATTTCACTTTTGTGACTACTCCTTTTAATTTCTGTTTAACTAGCTTCCTCATTTTTGTGTGGTTCCCCTTCTTGAAGTTGAATGCTACATCTACCTCCAGCTCACTTCAGGCTGTGACTGGCCAGTTCCCACAAGTGAAGCAGGATCAGGACTTGTTGCTATATGGAAGAAGAGCCCGAAGAAAAACTCAGGTGTTGCAGAAAGTGGTGTTGGGAGTTCAGTAGGGGATGGAAACTCGCTGTCTCCAACTCCAGAAAGCAATGTTATGAAGAGGCTGGAGATGTAGCAAAAGGGACGCCAGGCAAGATGCTGGGCGGACTGCTTACGTCTAGAGAAAAGAAGGCTTCACTCTGCAGTCAGTGCTGAATCCAGAGCATCTGCATGGTGCTAAGTGGCCTGAGGGTGAGAGGTAGATGTAAAGTCGAGGCCCTGACCGTTAATGATCCCGCAGCATGTTTTCAATAGATGGGATGTTCACCCCAGCACTGTGGGCAATTTTCAATTGGAGTAAATGCTAGGGATGGGTGAACTGAACAGCAGGGACTTGGTGCAAACAAGAGGGGCATGCCACTGGCAAGGTAGCTTGGTCAGGTAAACTACACACAAATACACCTTGCTGGCTGCATCACCATCACACAAGAGCTGTAACACAGACACAAGCAGCTACGCACGTTCACACACACACACGCATCGCTAACGTGACATCTGTGCTCCTCACAGTGAGGCGCCAGAGTGGTTAGGGGCAGCTTGCCCCATTGGAATGTGCTGTGGGACTGTGGTTCTGGAGTGCTCAGGCTGAATCGAGGCCAGACAGCAACAGGATCTGAAGTTCTCTCTTTTCACTCCGGGGCCACGTCCATTCAGACAGCTGCCTGCCCCATGCTGTTCCTACGTGTCCAGAGCTGAGATCAGCAGGGAGAAAAGGTTCAGGCCCACACAGCTCAGCCCAGAATTTCTAATGACCAGAAACTGCCAATTATGCTGAATTGATGAGGCATTTTTTTGTCACGTGGATCTTTGTCAACTGGGCACTGAGTTATAGCCACCAAACTCACCTGCCATTACAAGCAGAACATGACCCCTTCCTCCCAGTGTCTGGGCACCCGCATGTGATGCTGCAGCCCAACCCCACTGAGCCGATCAGGCCCATGTTCTCCAGATTTCCTGGACTCTGGGATGTTCCTTGCTCCTCCGCCTGAAGCCTGCACAGTGTTTGATATTCGGGACTTTATGCTGTCGCAGTCCTTAGTTCTGATTGGAATGCAGCCCTTGTCATCCATTTTCCTCTCTTCTTGCTGGCATCGCCTGTTGTTTGGATGTTACAAGTGGCTGTTTCATTTAGACAGCTTCCTTGGTGCTCATCTTTCTGCATTTCTCAAGCAGGTTGTTTCATTCCTCCCCTGACCGCGATGAGGAGCACATTTGCTACCATGTCTGTTGGCTTTTGTTAATGGTGGTTTTGTTAATGGGAAGCTTTTCAAACCCTATGAAAAGCTTTTTGTGATGTTTGTTTTTTTCTCTTCTCTCTTTTGTGCTGTGGCAGGTTGTAGTTCTCGCTGTGTTGTTGGAGTATATAAAATGCCCGTGTCCAACACATGTCTCTGGATTTGGTGAATGCCAAACAAAAATATCTCTGAGAACCTTAAATCCCAAGCAACATCTTCCCAGTGCTGATAAAGCCTGGAACGCAGGCAATCAGAACACAGGCTCTCGCTGCAGAGAGAGAAACAAAAGGCTCCCATACAAACAAGCTCACGTACACAGACAGTCTATCAATGTATTACCTAATACAATGGCGCGGCTGAGAAAAATCACACTGTGCACAGGAAATACAGCAGGAGCCGAAAAGCCAACTGGAAACAGAAAATTCCCATCTAAAAATGTCCCAGCCCCTGCCTTTGTCAGACAGTGAATAAGAGCTGGAATGAAATTAAAAGCTGTTTCCCTTTAGATAAAGATTCCCTGCCATGTCCTGATGGAGTTTATGCTGCTTATTAACCCTTCTCTCTGGCACAGCCACCTGCATTTGGACACACACAGGTTGTGGCTGTTTTTCACGGAGTGATGCAAGCCAAGCTGCCTGGGCTCCATCTCCCATTGACATGAGAGGGGATGGCAAAGCCCACTTGGTGTGCTGTGGTGACCCACCCAGATGGCTGTGGAATCTAAATATTCTCTTGGGCATCAGAATCCTGTCATTGTTGCAGGGCTTCGTGGAAGAGTGACCGCCTGTGTGGGAGTGGCACTGAACTAGAGCTTGGAACCAGCCAGAGCCACACAAACTCGCCGTGGCACAGAGGCAGAGCTCCAATCTCAGCCTGCTACAGAGAGTGCTATGGGCCCGCTCTGCTCCTGCAGCCAGCTCTCCAGGGAGGGGGGCTAGTTAGCACCAGCCCTCTGGGAAGCTGAACCTGTCTAAGTCCCAGGTCAGTGCAGGTTCTTCTGCAGAATGGCACCAGGGTGAGTTCTGAGTCACCAGCATCACCCGAAGGTGCCTTGCCTGGTGCCATCTGCTGGGAGTGAGGCAGGCATTCCATGCGGGACAGGGACCTGTTGGGTTGCTAACTCTGTCTGTAGAGAGAGGGCCCCGGCAGAGTCCAGAGAGTCATCCTGGCAGAGCTGGAAGGGAAGGATTGATTAACTCTCCAAGGGAATGACGAAACTCCTCTCTCCACACAGCTCTGGCACAGCCTCCACCAGCAAACTCTGTTCGCCTGGGAAAGCCCAGACTGCAGCTCCTTCCCTTCATTCTCTCTGTCCCCCTGGCCTCTGCATGGGCAGGGAGCTCCAGTGCTTGGGTCAGGCTGCTGGCTTTCGAGGAAGTAGCATTTGGATGGATGTCAGCAGGTGTTGGGGTCTGAAGTCATCCTGAAGCCTGACTTCAAATGTAGCATGAAAAAGCAGAGTTTGCTGGGCTCCATCTTGTATCAAACCATCTGAGGGAATCTCCTGGGCTTGGGGAATGGGCTTGTTCCAGAGTGAAGTGGGCATGTTGAGGGGCATGAATGACCTTCTTTGTGATGGCTCATGGAAAGGAAGGCAGCGAGTACCCAGGCTGCCTCCATGTTGTGTCTGACTTGGACAATGTTCCATGTACCAGATGGCGTCTCCCAGGAGGCTGGAGGAAACCTCACAGCCCAGGCACAAAGCCTGTTGCATGCACGTTGTCTTTATGGAACTGTGCTAGATATCCGTGCGTGCCGCTGCTCATTCCCATTGTCATCGGAGGCATGAGCTGCCACGAGGAAGTGCCTCAGGAGTTATTCGGCCAGCCTGATGGAGTTGGGAAGTGATAGGGCTCCACTCTGGGACTCTTTCCCCTCTTGTGCCTTTAATGCATGAGGTTCTTTGCGAGGGTGACACACAGACGGAGGGTCACATGGGTTTTGGCAGAGAACAGGAAGCCATGGAGATGGCCAGCCCTGTTAGAGGCTATGAACTGGCCAACAGGGGAAAGAAAGGGCCCTCCCCTCTGTGCTCCCAGTCTCTCCCAGCAGCATGGGGCAGAATTGGGGTCCTGTCAGCTTTTCACAGGTAGGTGTATGTGCAGCGTCTCACATCAGCTGCCCTGCGCTGCCCCAAAATGGGGGAATAGAATCCACTCACCCGTGTAACCAAACCTGCCAAGTTCATGAGCCAAACCCCATAACCAGCCCAGAGAATGTCCAGGCACAGCGGCTCTTCAGCTCTTCGCACGAGCAATGGGCTGTAGCAGCGGAGTCTAGGGGCGAGCACCTTCAGCGGGTGGAAGGGACCACCTGGGGCTGAGGGCACCCGTGCCAGACACACTCCGGCTCTTCCTTTCCTGTTCTGGGAGCTGGTACCAGTGGGAACTGGAAATGCTGATGAGACCAATCTCAGCTCAGCTGTCTCCCGGGCTCCTTGGGATTCCTCACCTCAAAGGCAGATATGCATATGCATCCGAAGAAGTGGGTTGTAGCCCACGAAAGCTTATGCTCTAATAAATTTGTTAGTCTCTAAGGTGCCACAAGTACTCCTGTTATTTTTTCTCAAAGGCAGAGTGTTTGTGCCCCTCCATTGCAAGGTGAGACTGCAGCTCCTCTGCCTTGAACCTGGCCCCAGGCAGGCCCAGCACACAATGCAGAGTCGGGGGAGGGGAGCCCCATGGAAACACAGCTAGGGAAGAGGCTGCCTCTTTCCTCCTCCTTTCTAGTAGCAAAGGGTCAGACAGGTAAAGGGGACCCACCAAACTGCTGTGCCAGCAGAGAGGACTCAGCACAGACTCCAATGGGCCTGGGATCGAACCCTGGAGTGCTGTCAGGACCAGTTGCTCTCCTCTGTGTCCCAGAGGAAGAACAGATGCTGTGAGTCTCGCTGGGAGCTGTCCTGCCAACAAGTGTGTCACCTCCTGGCGGAGCACCAGGAGGGTTAATATGTTTGTGCAGCACTTGGAAGCCATGAAGAACTAAGTAAGTGTTGAGAATTGTTACATTACTCGGGTGGCCAGAGGATGGGAGAGCCACAGAGGTCTGACAAAAAGTCTCTTCTTCCTCATCTTGGTGCAGTCGCTCGGGCAGGGGATGGAGTGGTGAGGGGGCCTCTCGTTCACACCTGATTACATGCAGCTGCTGCAAGGCAGAGCTCGGGGCAGGGGGAGGGGTGTGGTGGAATGGGAAGCGGGAGCTCAGCTCGCCCTCACAGAGCCACTAATGGAGGCTCACGGGAAGGGGACATGCCATCTATTATGCTGCTAGGCACTGAAAAACCACAACCAGTGGACAGCCAGGTATGCAGGCAGGCAGAGTGCCCCAAGGGAGCATGACAGGACTCTGAGGAGCTGTCTGCCTAGGGGGTGCTGGAAGGAGAATTCATAACTGAATGCATCAGGCATAACAAGAGAAAACACATTCCGATTCGTGGGGCTGAGGCCAGGGGATTTGGGTACCTCGGAATCCTACTGGCCAAGCCCTCGAGGCTGGACATGTGAGATGTGGCTCTGTCTGGAGTGTGTTATGCTGCTGTAACACCAGAGACACTTCTCCTGCTTCTCTCTGCTCCAAGCGCCCCTTCCCAAACATCGCCATCTCTCTCAACGGTCAGAAAGGCTCCTTCCTCTGCAGTCACTTGTTCTTTCCGCAAATAATGCATCACTCCCCCCCCCCCCCCCCCCCCCCCAGGGAAGCAGCAGAAGAAGCAAGCGAGAAAGAGCAATTCCATCCCCAAGGCCCATTTCCTACCATTAAAGACCAGGAAATAAAATCTACATTCTGCAGCACTGCTAGCAAAGCCCCAGTAAGGCAGCGGATGTGCGCACGCTGTATGTGAGGAGAGAACGTGCACAGTATGTGTGTCTACACTGCAATCAGAGGTGTGACTGCAGCTCGGTTCAGCACATCCATGCTAATGTCAATCTAGCTAGTATGGCTACATAGCAGTGGAGACATGCATGGCCCCTGGTACAGGCCAGCAATGTAAATATGTCCCCAGCGTTCTGACTTGGCTTGTACAGCCTACCCGGGGGTCCACGCTGCCCCACCTTCACTGCTCTTTTTAGCCATGCTAGTTCAATTAAAGCTAGCGTGGGGGTGTCTGCACGAGCTGCAGTCACACCTCTGACTGTAGCATAGACACACCCCTGGGCCTACAGCATATCTGAGCTAAGTCTGAGTGTGCCCGGCACAGCGTATACATGTCTGAGGCACAGCACGTACTTCGTGCACACACAGAGTCTATGCAGAGCGTGTTTGTGCAGGTATGTGCAGCTGTGTGCGTGTACTCTGGGAGTCTGGGTCATGTACCTTCTGTGGCTGATCCCAAAAACTCACCCCAGCAGGGCTCTCTCCCCGGCTGCCTTCCTAGCACAACGCTCTGGGCTGACTGACAGGAACTGGGCGGGCGGTGAGGGGACTGTGGCAGTACATGTTAAGTCAGCTTAACTTCTGTACCCGGAAAGATAATGGAGCAAATAATTAAGCTATCAATTTGCAAACATCTAGACGATAACAAGGTGATAAGTAACAGTCAGCATGGATTTGTCAAGAACAAATCGTGTCAAACCAATCTGATAGCTTTCTTTGACAGGGTAACCAGCCTTGTGGATGGGGGGAAGTGGTAGATGTGGTATATCTTGACTTTAATAAGGCTTTTGATACTGTCTTGCATGACCTGCTCATAAATAAACTAGGGAAATCAAATGCAACCTAGATGGAGCAGTCTAGTATAAGCTGGGTGCAAAACTAGTTGGAAAACTGTTCCCAGAGAGTAGTTATCAGTGGTTCACAATCATGCTGGAAGGGCATAACGAGTGGGGTCCCGCAGGGATCAGTTCTGGTCCGATTCTGTTCAATATCTTCATCAATGATTTAGATAATAGCGTACAGAGTACACTTATAAAGTTTGTGGATGATACCAAGCTGGGAGGGGTTGCAAGTGCTTTGGAGGATAGGATTTAAATTCAAAATGATCTGGACAAACTGGAGAAATGGTCTGAAGTAAATAGGATGAAATTTAATAAGGACAAATGCAAAGTACTCCACTTAGGAAGGAACAATCAGTTGCACACATACAAAATGGGAAATGACTGCCTAGGAAGGAGTATTGCGGAAAGGGATCTGGGGGTCAGAGTGGATCACAAGCTAAATATGAGTCAAAGTGTAACTCTGTTGCAAAAAAAGCGAACTTCATTCTGGGATGTATTAGCAGGAGTGATGTAAGCAAGACATGAGAAGTAATTCTTCCGCTCTACTCAGCACTGATAAGGCCTCAACTGGAGTATTGTCTGCAGTTCTGGACGCCACATTTCAGGAAGGATGTGGACAAATTGGAGAGAGTCAAGAAAAGAGCAACAAAAAATGATTAAAGGTCTAGAAAACATGACCTATGAGGGAAGATTGAAAAAATTGGGTTTATTTAGTCTGGAAAAGAGAGGACCGAGAGGGGACATGATAGCAGTTTTCAAATATGTAAACGGTTGTTACAAGGAGGAGGAAGAAAAATTGTTTTTCTTAACCTCTGAGGATAGGACAAGAAGCAATGGGCTAAAATTGTAGCAAGGGAGGTTTAGGTTGGACATTAGGGAAAAACTTCTTAACTGTCAGGGTGGTTAAATACTGGAATAAATTGCTTAGGGAGGTTGTGGAATCTCCATCATTGGAGACCTTTAAGAGCAGGTTAGACAAACACCTGTCAGGGATGGTCTAGATAATTAGTCCTGCCACGAGTGCAGGGGACTGGACTAGATGGCCTCTCGAGGTCCCTTCCAGTTCTATGATTCTATGTTTAAAGTTTCCTGTGGGGATTCCTACATGGTTCTATGTTAATTTGAAGGTCCAGTGCGAGGCTTTGGGACGTTCCCTCCCCACCAAACAGCCAGGCACGGTGCATTCCCCAGTGCCTTGCTGTGGCCCTGAGCAGGCCTGTTAGAACATTATCTCTCTGTGTCATTTGCTGATTATATTCACAGGCTGTCATCAGCTGTTTCCCCTTCCATACTGTGCGCTCCTCTCTGGAGTCCCTGCTTCTACTCTCTGCCCTGTTCTCTGTCATCAGGAACAACTCCAGGATAAAGCTCTTGAATCCAAGGCCACAATGCGCTGGCTCCAGGCTACTCCTGGTCAGTATGCAGGTCTCCTTTCCAGCACACGGCAATGCTCCATTTCCAGCGAGCAGCTGTGTACAGAGACCCGCAGCACAGAGATTCCAGGCACCACAACACCCAGCCTTCCAAGGGAATTTTCCACAAGTCCAGGATGTTTTCTGTACATCAGCTTTTCATTGCCACCGCTCACCACTCAGGCCACTTGGCAGAGCCATAAGGCTGCTTTTGTGCCGTAGGTAACGAGAGTTTAACTCTCAATTTCCTTAGCCACAAATGAATGGAAACGGGAAACGTCCTGTGCAGATCAGCTGCTGCCCAGAGTGTGCCCCTGCCCAAACATCAACTCCATTGGTCTTTGATCCCTCCCGTGAACCCAGTCCCTGCCTCTGGCTCCAACTGCACGCCCCACAGCACATGCCACACTGTACATCTGTCAGTCTTCTTCACTGCCTACCTGTCATCTCTGGTCACTCACTAGCCTGTTCTCTGAGGCTGCCCTGCTGTCATTCACATGTATGTATGAGCATCGCCCATTCCCCTTTTCTGGCATTCCTTTGCCATTGAAACTCCCATCATTTGCCAATGACATATCTGTCACTCACCTGGCTTGTGCCCTCACCTATTTGCTACTTGCACACTGATTCTGTCACTCACCTGCCAGACGCCTGCCCTGTGTCACCCATTCGCCTGCCTGTCCCCTCTCACCCGGCGCTGTCACCCTCTGCTGCATGCCCCTCTCCTGTCACTCAGCCTCCCACCCAAATCCCTTCTCAGGCACCCGCCGGGCCCTGTGTCGCTCGCAGGCCCATCACCTGGCAGAAGAGAACGTGAAGCTAGGAAGGTTGATTTTACCGGACAGGGTTGTTTGCAGCATCGGGGTCCAGGGCGGTGACCACTCCCACCACAGAGCCAACGTAGGCATCCTCCTGGACTTCCATCAGGTCAGAGGGGGGCCGGAACTCCGGGGGCTCATCCACGTCCAACACAGAGACCCGCACAATGGTTTGGTCTCGGAACGTGCCCAGATCCACAAACCTTGGGTCCACAAACTTGTTCAGGGCCTCCACCACCACAGTGTGAACCATCTTGGCCTCGTAGTCAAGGGGCTGAGACAACAGGACAGGGTTAGCGATTCACCATCTGACGGTTCCTTCCCACCTCTGGTGCATTCACTACTGCTCCTTTGGGTTAGACCCCACCAGGGCTCCTGGGAGAGGCCAGGACTGGAGAAGCCCAGAGCCTCAGCTCCTGACATGCCCCCTCCGTCTCCTGCTGGGCAGGGCATGCGTACCTGGGAGCTCTCCTACCATGCCCCCTACAACGTCTCCTGCTGGGCAGGGCATGTGTAGCTAGGAGCTCTCCTGCCCGCTCCCTACAGGGCTCCTGCTGGGAAGAACGTTTCCTGCCCTCCCCCACTCTACATTCAGCTAAGGCCTGATGTGGGAACTCAGAATGCACTGAGAAGGCAGTGCGCACCATGGGGGCGAGTGACTGATTTCCAATGGTGTAGTGATCATTAATCACCCTGTGATTATTTTTACAGCAGAGGTGACTGGAATGCAATGGCCTTGGTGAGCACTCATTCTTTCCTGCCTGCACCCAGTGTTTTTGCCACAAAAAGCAGAGACGCTCGGCGTGCGGTTGGTCAGGCTCAGGCATTCCGTGGGCATATTGCTCTCTAATAGGTGCTATCAATAACGGGGATTAGCGTTAGCCCCCTCCGCTGAACACCTCGCTTTCGCGCATGGCAGCATTCACCCCTTCGTCACGGATTTGTCTGAAAGTCTCTCTCTGTAAATTCTGCGCTCACAACTGTCTGTCTCTCTTAGCGTCTGTGGGCAGCAACTTCCTCAGCTGGTGCCCTGCCTGCCTTGCCTTTCTTCGGCCCTTTCTTTCCAGTCTTTGCTTCTCCCTTTCTCTCTCTCCTGACACTTGGTCTGAGGCTTCCAACTTCTCTAAGATGCTGTTAAACCAGCTCTCGCAGGAGCGATTCCCCAGCCTCTGAAACACACCAGCACCAGGAGGTATCATCAAAAGGGAAGGGCTCTGTCCTGCTCTGAGAGTCCTGCCCTGCCCTCCCCCACCTACCGCCTCTGCCTCCACCTCACACCTCCTCCTGGTGACGTTCCTCTGGGTTTACCTTCTGCACGGTGATGATCGCCTCCTGGGTGTTGCTGTCTGTGGCGACTTTAAACATCTGCACCCCCTCCTCATCTTTGATCTGGTACGTCATGTCTGTGTTCTCCCCCACATCCGAGTCCTCCGCCTTCACTCTCCCAATCGCAGTGCCCACAAGGGCAGTCTCCACAACGCTGAATTGGTACATCTCTGCCAAGGGGGAGGAGAGGGGCTTGGCGTCACAGTGTGGCCTTTGCTGACCCTGATCCCTGGGTTCCCTTCAGGCAGTGCACAGACACTCCCTGGGGGCACCTCCACTAGGTGAGTGCGTCAGCCTCCAGGCAGAATGCCAGCAACCCTACTGGGTACACCTGGCTGGTCCCTGGTCCGGTGCGGCTCAGCTCCCGCACACACAGATTGCAGAGTTTTGTCCTGTCTAGTGTGCAATGTCCCATTTATCCTTGGCAGCCACACTAGAGTCTGGGCTTCGTGAGGCCCGGCTGGAACCCCAGAGGATGCCCCATTTCCTAAACCTCTGTGCAAGGCGTGTTGGCTTTTCATGGGGGAGGAAAAAGCAAATAACCCCATTCTGGATGAAGGAAGCTGGTGTGAGGCATTAGGGAGCATCCCAGTCTCTAGAAGTCTGGCAACCCCACCAGTCTGTCTCAGAACCAGCTGCACGGATGTCGGCCAGTCCAGGGCCAGTGCCGAGGTCTCTGTGGGCACAGCATTAGCACAGCCCCATTTCCCACTGCTAACGTCTGGAATACAAATGTGCTCAGAGGGCTGAACTCCCTCCAGCTGCAGCTCTGCCCCAGACTGCCAGCCAAGCGCTGCACAGCTGGTGTGCGAGGCAGAGACCAAGCCAGCAGCTCGTCAGTGACAGGATTTCTGTCCCTGTGGTGGGACTCAACTGCAGGTCACAGAGTTTGGCAATGGCTTGGGAGCTAGAGATCAGCTCAGTCACACCCCACATGCACGCGGTGTGCAGGCAGGGGCTAGTGGACTGCCAGGTGGCAAGGAAGGGCCTGGGGCTCATTCAAGCCAGCGTCTGAGGTCTGAATTGGCACCTAACATTTGTGCGAGATGGAGGGAAGAGACGGGCTGACCTGCCAATGGAGTTTGGGGGTTACTCTCCCTCTTCCAGTGCTACAGGCCCAGGGAGGGAGACAGAGACAGACAGCTAAGCCTACTCCTCACACCTACAGTCCTGCAGCCCCACTGACTCCCCCAGGGTTTGCTGGCTGTCCCTGGGACACCCCTCCTGCTTCGGTTAATGAGCAGGGCTGGCATCTGCAGAGCGCTTGGAGTAATAAACCACTACACAACGACCGCAGGCTGGGGCAGGAGCAGCCAGGACTCCTGCACAGATCACCGGTCAGATCCCCCTCTGCCACCACCACTGCCCTGTGGAATAAGAGAAACCTGCACAGACCTGACTATGCCCTGGCCCGCAGCCTATACTCCTGTACACCCGGAGCCACCAGCGTCAGAGAGTGTCTCTGCACTGCCAGCCAGTCCAAGGTGGGCAGGTTGAAGGGCCAATGGGGAGAGATGACACTGACTCCAGAAGAATTCTAATAAACAAATGGGTCTGCATTAAAACTCAGCATTGATTGGCTCCCCCACTCCACGTCACTTGCCCTCTTAGACTGCAAGCTCTCGGGACAGGATCCAGATCTCTGGGTCTGTGAAACACCTAGCACAAGGGGGCTATGTCCCTGACTGGGTCTCTGGCTGCTACCCCAAAGCAAAGTCAGCAACAACAATCCTGCACAGCAGTGGCTGGCTCAGCACCAGGCTGCCTGCAAGACCCCCGGGACGGGGAACAGCGACTCTTACTCTGGGGGAATCGTGGAGGGTTGTCGTTGACATCTGTGATCACAATTGTGACCGTGGTGGATCCAGACAGGCCACCCAGCTGCCCTGCCATGTCCGTGGCTCGGATCACCACTTCATACCGGTCTTGAGTTTCTCTGTCCAGATTGGCCACTGCCGTCCGGATCACACCTGGAAAAGGCCAAAGGGGAAGCAGTGAGTGTGAATGCCGGGGCGGCCCATCAGCCCACGGAGCACCCTTCTCACTGCCACCCTCCCCTGGGGGCAGGTCATGGAATCCTGTAGGCCGGGCTCCAGGCCAGAGCATGGTCACAAGGCAGGAGCCCTTCACCTTCACTTGCCAGCAGGACTCTGCCTCCTCATGCTTATGGACTCGGAAAAGGCTGTAACAGCAGGGTCAGTTGAGGGAGCAGCATTAGCAGAGCAACGATTTAGACTGGGCCCGGAAGAGCAGGGGGGCATGGGCATCGCCCTGCAGCAGTCTGTCAACTGCGCAAGCAAACAGCCCCAACCACCCGGGGCAGCGGTGGGAGGGCCGGGACAGAGCCGGTTAATTTAGTAGGAAAGAAGATGTCTCATGTGCCTGCTGCAGGGGCAAACTTGGGCGGGGGCTTAGCCACACCAGCTGGGTTTGTCGTTGTTTGTTTCACCAAGAGAAGCTAAGTACCAGCTGTTTTATTATAAACACACAAAAATAAAGATGTTTAATATAAAACAGTGAAAGGCCCCAAGAACGGGCCCAGAACCCAGCTAAACCCAGTGAGTTATCTTAAGTGCCTATACACAAATGCAAGAAGCCTGGGAAACAAGCAGGGAGAACTGGAAGTCCTGGCACAGTCAGGGAACTATGATGCGATTGGAATAACAGAGACTTGGTGGGATAACTCACATGACTGGAGTACTATCATGGATGGATATAAACTGTTCAGGAAGGACAGGCAGGGCAGAAAAGGTGGGGGAGTTGCGTTGTATGTAAGAGAGAAGTATGACTGCTCAGAGCTCCAGTATGAAACTGCAGAAAAACCTGAGTGTCTCTGGATAAAGTTGAGAAGTGTGAGCAACAAGGGTGATGTCGTGGTCGGAGTCTGCTATAGACCACCAGACCAGGGGGATGAGGTGGACGAGGCTTTCTTCTGGCAACTAGCAGAAGTTGCTAGATCGCAGGCCCTGGTTCTCATGGGAGACTTTAATCACCCTGATATCTGCTGGGAGAGCAATACAGCGGTGCACAGACAATCCAGGAAGTTTTTGGAAAGTGTAGGGGACAATTTCCTGGTGCAAGTGCTGGAGGAACCAACTAGGGGCAGAGCTTTTCTTGACCTGCTGCTCACAAACAGGGAAGAATTAGTAGGGGAAGCAAAAGTGGATGGGAACCTGGGAGGCAGTGACCATGAGATGGTCGAGTTCAGGATCCTGACACAAGGAAGAAAGGAGAGCAGCAGAATACGGACCCTGGACTTCAGAAAAGCAGACTTTGACTCCCTCAGGGAACAGATGGGCAGGATCCCCTGGGAGAATAACATGAAGGGCAAAGGGGTCCAGGAGAGCTGGCTGTATTTTAAAGAATCCTTATTGCGGTTGCAGGAACAAACCATCCCGATGTGTAGAAAGAATAGTAAATATGGCAGGCGACCAGCTTGGCTAAACTGTGAAATCCTTGCTGATCTTAAAACGCAAAGAAGAAGCTTACAAGAAGTGGAAGATTGGACAAATGACCAGGGAGGAGTATAAAAATATTGCTCAGGCATGCAGGAGTGAAATCAGGAAGGCCAAATCACACTTGGAGTTGCAGCTAGCAAGAGATGTTAAGAGTAACAAGAAGGGTTTCTTCAGGTATGTTAGCAACAAGAAGAAAGTCAAGGAAAGTGTGGGCCCCTTACTGAATGAGGGAGGCAACCTAGTGACCGAGGATGTGGAAAAAGCTAATGTACTCAATGATTTTTTTGCCTCTGTCTTCACAAACAAGGTCAGCTCCCAGACTGCTGCACTGGGCAGCACAATATGGGGAGAAGGTGACCAGCCCTCTGTGGAGAAAGAAGTGGTTCGGGACTATTTAGAAAAACTGGACGTGCACAAGTCCATGGGGCCGGATGCGCTGCATCCGAGGGTGCTAAAGGAGTTGGAGGATGAGATTGCAGAGCCATTAGCCATTATTTTTGAAAACTCATGGCGATCGGGGGAGGTCCCGGATGACTGGAAAAAGGCTAATGTAGTGCCCATCTTTAAAAAAGGGAAGAAGGAGGATCCGGGGAACTACAGGCCAGTCAGCCTCACCTCAGTCCCTGGAAAAATCATGGAGCAGGTCCTCAAGGAATCAATTATGAAACACTTAGAGGAGAGGAAAGTGATCAGGAACAGTCAGCATGGATTCACCAAGGGGAAGTCGTGCCTGACTAACCTAATTGCCTTCTATGAGGAGATAACTGGCTCTGTGGATGAGGGGAAAGCAGTGGATGTGCTATTCCTTGACTTTAGCAAAGCTTTTGATACGGTCTCCCACAGTATTCTTGCTGCCAAGTTAAAGAAGTATGGGCTGGATGAATGGACTGTAAGGTGGACAGAAAGCTGGCTAGATCGTCGGGCTCAACGGGTAGTGATCAATGGCTCCATGTCTAGTTGGCAGCCAGTTTCAAGCAGAGTGCCCCAAGGGTCGGTCCTGGGGCCGGTTTTGTTTAATATCTTTATTAATGATCTGGAGGATGGTGTGGACTGCACTCTCAGCAAGTTTGCAGATGACACTAAACTGGGAGGCGTGGTAGATACACTAGAGGGTAGGGATCGGATACAGAGGGACCTAGACAAATTAGAGGATTGGGCCAAAAGAAACCTGATGAGGTTCAACAAGGACAAGTGCAGAGTCCTGCACTTAGGACGGAAGAATCCCATGCACAGCTACAGACTAGGGACCGAATGGCTAGGTAGCAGTTCTGCAGAAAAGGACCTAGGGGTCACAGTGGACGAGAAGCTGGATATGAGTCAACAGTGTGCTCTTGTTGCCAAGAAGGCTAATGGCATTTTGGGCTGTATAAGTAGGGGCATTGCCAGCAGATCGAGGGACGTGATCGTTCCCCTTTATTCGACATTGGTGAGGCCTCATCTGGAGTACTGTGTCCAGTTTTGGGCCCCACACTACAAGAAGGATGTGGAAAAATTGGAAAGAGTCCAGCGGAGGGCAACAAAAATGATTAGGGGTCTGGAGCGCATGACTTATGAGGAGAGGCTGAGGGAACTGGGATTGTTTAGTCTCCAGAAGAGAAGAATGAGGGGGGATTTGATAGCAGCCTTCAACTACCTGAAGGGGGGTTCCAAAGAGGATGGAACTCGGCTGTTCTCAATGGTGGCAGATGACAGAACAAGGAGCAATGGTCTCAAGTTGCAGTGGGGGAGGTCTAGGTTGGATATTAGGAAACACTATTTCACTAGGAGGGTGGTGAAGCACTGGAATGCGTTACCTAGGGAGGTGGTGGAGTCTCCTTCCTTGGAGGTTTTTAAGGCCCGGCTTGACAAAGCCCTGGCTGGGATGATTTAGTTGGGAATTGGTCCTGCTTTGAGCAGGGGGTTGGACTAGATGATCTCCTGAGGTCCCTTCCAACCCTGATATTCTATGATTCTAAACAAACAGCCCCAGAACATGCACGGAAAGGGGTGTGTGAATGGTGGTGCTCAACCAAGCACAGATCTGTCCCGGGCCCAGGACAGCATTACCACAAATCCACCTGTTGTCTCTCATACTTGGAGTGTAAACTGTATGGGGCAGAGCCCAGCTTTGTGTTTCGTGCTTGTCCAGTGCCTCGCGCCATGGGGTTCCTAGGCACTACCACAGAACAAATACCTAGTACTGCCAGGGATGTGGCAAGCCCAGAGTAGTTGCCAAGGGCACTCTGAGACCATCAGGAGTAACTCCCATGAAGTCAGTGCCAGCCTGAACCTGGTTTGAAGGAGAGGAGAATCAAGCCTAGAGGCCTGTGTCTGCACGACAGCCCTACGTTGCTCGGGGTGTGAAAATCTACAACCCTGAGAGTTGCAGTTACATCGACATAGCCCTCCCCCCCCAGTGTAGACAGCACCATGTCGGCAGACATAGCTACCACCTCTCGGGGAGGTGGATTAACTACGCCACCGGGGGAAGCTCTCCCACTGGCGCGGGAATGTCCTCACTTCAGCACTACAGCGGGGCAGCTGCAGTGTTTTAAGTGTAGACCTGCCCTTACTCAGGAGCCTGCAGTGAGAGACATGCAGGGGGTCCGGCTATTTAGCCCTATCTTTCCCCTTTCTGGCCCTGACCTGCTCACACTATCTGCTCCTTAACAGGCACCAGGTTCCAGCCCCTCACATGCCCTTGTTCACCTCTCCTCAAAGGCCAGGCTTGAGATGGGGGCAGCCCAGGGGAGCAAAGAAGCAGAGTCCTGGGGAGCCAGAAACATCCCAGGACACTACTCAGAACCGCACGCTGAAGGAAGCCAGGAGGAGCCACTGAACAGCGAGGAGCAGACATTTTTCTCTCTCCATCTGATAACATTTGCAGGCGCTGAAGGAGCTGGCGATGCTGTTCTGGAGACATTTAACTCGCCTCGCTTTCTGAAACTAGCAATTATTCCAGTGATTATCATTGTTAGGATTTATTATGAAGACATCACCATTGTCTCCAATCCCTGCAGCTCCCTCACTCTCACGGACAGGCACAATTTCACCCACCGCCCCCCGGACTCTGTTATTTCAGTTCTGTAATTACCCTGGACATTCCAAGCAGCGCTTTCGCTGCCTTCGATCTGATGAATCAAAGGGAGGATCCGTTTTGCCTACCTTACCTCAAGCAGGTTCCCACGCACTCCCATCAATCCAGCACCTGCTTTCTTGTGCACTAAAAAGTGACTCACAGACCGCTCTGTAAGCTCCTTCCCTTCCCTGGGGTTCATGCCTCCTGGCAGCTACACAAGGGGTGGGGTGGAGGACAGGGAGCTGAGGGCAGTTCCAGCCTTTATACCAGAAAGACCTTTCTACAGAGGACTGGGAATAGCTCCTCCAGCTGAACTGGATGTGGCACCCCCTCAGTCCTCTCCATCGCAGATACGTTCAGATTTCTGCCACCGTTACACCCGAGGGGCTCAGTCTCTCCCCATGTCAGCCCCATGGCTGCAGACTCCCTTTCTCGCTTTGTGTCTGTTTCCCTGTGAGAGCCGCTGCCAATGCAGTCTGTATGAGCTGCTGCCATTCCCACTGCCAGAGCGCGTGGATGCAGGAGGATGGAGACCTTCCCCACATCCCATCATGCCCCTCAGAGAGATTTGGGGTTTGCATTTTTAAAGCGCACTGGAAGAAACAAGGCCCTAGTGGGAGGGACCCCTCTCGGGTGAGCCCTTGGCCCCACGGCAGGCTGGTCCTGGGAGCTGAGGGGCCGGCAGGCTGGTTGGCAGCATTTACAGTCAGACCCAGTCATCTGGCTCTGAATATTAAACTGTTATTTCTGGGGAAGCACCATCGCATTCACATTTCAGCAATTCTGTTAATTAAAGGGGGATGAAGTGTTTTATAATGAAAACGATTCTTGTCAGCACAATAGCGCTGAATTGGGATGAGACAGAAAAGCTCCTGCATTCAGCGTAGTTGTAATGGTTTAACCGAGCCACTTAATGATACATGCCACGACACCCCCTTGCAGTGTGACACCCGGCCCAGCCGCACCCCCCAATGCCCCCCTCCAGTGCAGTACCCGGCCCAGCCGTCACCCCCCAATGCCCCCCTCCAGTGCAGTACCCGGCCCAGCCGCACCCCCTAACGCCCCCCTCCAGCGCAGTACCCGGCCCAGCCGTCACCCCCCAATGCCTCCACACAGCTCAGTACCCAGCCCAGCCACCCCCCTCAATGTCCCCACACAGCTCAGTACCCGGCCCAGCTGCACCCCACGACAGCCCCTTGCAGCGTGGTACCTGGCCCAGTCTCACCCCCCACAACTACCCCCTCCAGCTCAGTACCCAGCCCAGCCGCACCCCACGACAGCCCCTTGCAGTGTGACGCCCAGCCCCCCCCCAACGCCCCCACAGCGCGATCCCCAGCCCAGCCGCCCCCCCCAACGCCCCCACACAGCTCAGTACCCGACCAGCCGCACCCCCCAACGCCTCCCACAGCGTGATCCCCAGCCCAGCCGCACCCCCCAACACTCCCCACAGCGCAATCTCCAGCCCAGCCGCACCCCCCGACGCCCCCCTACAGCACGATCCCCAGCCCGGCCGCACGGGATCACTGCATCCTAGTAGGAAGCAGACCCCAAGGCCCAGGGATACGGCTTGTCAGTGCATCGCAGCTCCCCGGGCTGGTGCAGGACCATGCTGTGACTTTGGTGGGCCTGTGCAATGCCAGTGCTGCTGCTTCTGGCCCAATTCACCCATTTCCATGAACCTCCAGAACGTTTCTTTCTAAGATCTGCTTTAGCTCAATCAGAAGCTCCAGGCTGGCAGACGGGATGATCAGAATGGTCTGTCTAGCCTTAAATTCTATGACTCTCTGAGAAGTTTCGGGTCTGGGTTTGACTTTTTTTGGGTCATGGTCCCACTTGGCTGTGGCTTGAGACAAACCCACCTGCTACTCACTGTCACGGAGTCCCCAGGCGATGCTCTGGACCTGCGCCCCACAAAGCCAGTCACTGAGGCACCCACAGAGTATTCAGAGGAAACATTAAGAACAGTCCCACTTCGTCACACTCACCAGCTCCCTCAGGGCCGCACAGGGAGTGAGACGTTATTCCAGCCTGTAACGTGCTCCGAGGCCCTCAGCTGAATGGCGCTGGGGAAGCACAGAGGGTCATTAACTAACACATGACACGACTGGGAAAGGGCCGGTCCCGCTCAGAGAGAGTGGGAAGCTCCTACTCCTGATTCCAGGCTACTGCGGCTTGGTAGAAGGAGCTGACATGGTCCCCCACCCTGAGGAACACACCTTCCTGGGGACTAGACACCACACAGCCAAGTTCCTGGGGGGATATAAAGGAAAGGATAAAACCAGCAGCCAGGGTTCAGCCGCATGGGGCTGGCCCCAGCAGCTTCCTCCTCAGACCCACAGATCTGCTGCTTTCCCAACCAGGAGAACAGCAAGACAATCTGTCCTGCCCAAAGACTTCCAGCCACGCCACTCTCTGACAAGAACCCTCTTCCATCCAGCCGCGTCTTTTCAGTTTTTGTCAGGGTCTATTATAGCTGAATAATGCCGCCATGTAACAACATACCCTCCGGTGCACGCTGCGCACGGCTTTCCAGCAGGAGCCAGATTAATCACAGAGAATAATTACAACGCTACGGGACACTTACACAGTCACACAAACGCCATCAAACTGGCTCAATGGCAGACGCTCTTTGGGCGATAAAACCAAAGCAGGACAAGTTCTCAGCAGGTAAATGCCTCCCAGGAATCCAAACACCCTGCAGGTTATTCGCTCTCGATGCTTTCAGCTTAGGGGGCTACGAGTCCACATCCTGGGGCTCCTACCCCAAGGAAACAAGACAGAGACCACCCCGCACCCACCACAGCGCCCTGCCAGAGAGGACAGCGTGGGCAGGACCCGCCCGAGTGACTCGGCCAGGGATTTAGCAAGCCTAGGTGTGTAGTCCGGGTGACTGCCCAGGAACTCACCTGAACAGACTTCGATGGGCAGGTCCCTTCCAGGTGCACACACCTGCCTGTGCAGGGTATGGAAGTGCCACAGTATTTGCCAGCTTTAACCATGTCCCTTTCTGGGAAGGCACGAGGGACCGCCTGATTTCTGTGCCCCAAGCCTGATGCATTGTGGGGGAGCATCAGAGCCAGCCATCCTCAGCCCTTCAGAACTGCTTCCCCAGCCTCCCAGCCCATCAGCACCTCCCCACTGCTGCCCCATGCCTGGTGGGCACTGGGTGAGCACTGTGCCTGCCTGCTCCCCACACGCAGGCTGCGCCTCAGTGCAGACGGCTGGGGATACTGAGCAAACGGCATGGTTCTCTCCTGGTGCTGCCACCTCGACAGTGGGGCTGACCCGGTGTGTTGCAAAGCTGAGCCCCTGAGGTGCCATTTTTACACACTCAGAGCCAGTGTGCGGGGTTGCCACGGCTGGGGCGGGAACACCCAGTGACACAGCATTGCCCTGGGACCCAGCCTCACCACAGGCAGGAGCCTGAGAGAAGAGAGGTGCAGGCAGCCTGCTGCTCGCCTGGTTCTGACCTCTCCCAGCCCTGACAGCGACATGGCTGGCCCTGGCATCTCCTTTGGTCACAATGACAGTGTCCGACTCTGCCCCCAGCGGAGGCAGACAGACTGACTCCCAGCAACATCCCATGCTCAGGAATAACTCCTGGGAAATGCAGCCACCTTGACAGGGTGGCTTTTCTCTTCATGTGGGGTCCCAACACCCTAGCAGGGCACCCCCGTGGGGTTACTCCCCCCTCAGCCCTGACAGGCTTCCCTCACACTCCTCACTGACACAAGCCCTGCGCTCCCCTTACTCACCTGCCCCTGCATTCAGAACTCTGCCTTCCAGCCGACTCAGGCCTGAGATGGTGCCTGGGCCTCATGCTGGCCTCTGCATGGGGAATTCACACTCGCCCTCCCCCACTGAAGAAAAGCCAGGCCAGGGCCCGGCTGCACTTTTTTGTGCCCTCGGCCAAGGCCTGTTCCAAGCGAGGTCACTGAGACTTTGCCAAGGGGGCCTTTTCTGTCCTGCTCTTCCCCCGCCCTTTGAGCCCAGGAGCCAAGATGCAAAGGCCACCACTGAGGAGGGGCGGGTAGCCCTGGTGCATCCAGTGGCCTCTGCTGTGGGTCCTTTATCTTTTTCAGTGAGCAACAACCAGGATGAAGGGCCTGTGCTCCCAAGCAGTGGGCACACGGCCACAATTCAAACTGCAGGCACATAACGGTGAAGCTAGACACATCCGCCCACTCCAAGCCAGGAAACAAGGAAATAACCAGCCAGAGGTTAAAGCAAATCCAAGCCTTACTCCAACCCCCCTCCTAGCCCAGCCTATCCTGCACCACTCCCCCTTAGTCAAAGCCTGGGGAAGGAGGTGGCCGCTGAAAGTCTACAGGTCTGGGCTATCTAGGGCGAAGGGGGAGTGAATCCAGCACAACTGAAGCAGCCCTACAATAACACAGCAGAGAGGGCAGCCCAGCGCTCGGGAGCAGCCCTACAATAACACAGCAGCGAGGGCAGCCCAGCGCTCGGGAGCAGCCCTACAATAACAGCAGAGAGGGCAGCCCAGCGCTTGGGAGCCCTACAATAACACAGCAGCGAGGGAGCCCTACAATAACACAGCAGCGAGGGCAGCCCAGCGCTCGGGAGCAACCCTACAATAACACAGCAGCGAGGGCAGCCCTACGATAACACAGCAGCAAGGGCAGCCCAGTGCTCGGGAGCAGCCCTACAATAACACAGCAGCAAGGGCAGCCCAGCGCTCGGGAGCAGCCCTACAATAACAGCAGAGAGGGCAGCCCAGCGCTTGGGAGCCCTACAATAACACAGCAGCGAGGGAGCCCTACAATAACACAGCAGCGAGGGCAGCCCAGCGCTCGGGAGCAACCCTACAATAACACAGCAGCGAGGGCAGCCCTACGATAACACAGCAGCAAGGGCAGCCCAGTGCTCGGGAGCAGCCCTACAATAACACAGCAGCAAGGGCAGCCCAGTGCTCGGGAGCAGCCCTACAATAACACAGCAGCGAGGGCAGCCCAGCGCTCGGGAGCAGCCCTACAATAACACAGCAGCGAGGGCAGCCCAGCACTCGGGAGCAGCCCTACAATAACACAGCAGAGAGGGCAGCCCAGCGCTCGGGAGCAGCCCTACAATAACACAGCAGCAAGGGCAGCCCAGCGCTCGGGAGCAGCCCTACAATAACAGCAGAGAGGGCAGCCCAGCGCTCGGGAGCCCTACAATAACACAGCAGCAAGGGCAGCCCAGCGCTCGGGAGCAGCCCTACAATAACACAGCAGCGAGGGCAGCCCAGCGCTCGGGAGCAGCCCTACAATAACAGCAGAGAGGGCAGCCCAGCGCTTGGGAGCCCTACAATAACACAGCAGCGAGGGCAGCCCAGTGCTCGGGAGCCCTACAATAACACAGCAGTGTGCACAACTGATGGAGGAAATACACTTCAGGGTCAGACTTTCAAGGGTTAACAGCAACAAGACAAAACATGTTTTCAAATGATGGAAAATACCTGGAGAGCAGAACCTTTATCTATGGAAGGAAAATGATGCAATTGCTGAGAGAGTCTCGCCAGCTTCATTTCCTGTCCATGTTGCTGGATATTCCCCCACCCCCAAAGAGATAAAAATCACTGTAATGTATGTGAGAATCGGTGACAAGGAGCAGAGAGGAGCCAGCAGCAGGGGACAAGACAGTGTGTGGGAGATATGTGGGGCAGGCGGCCAGCAGGGCACAGGGACGTGTGCACACGCAGACATGCCAGGCTATGTTCCGTGTTGCTGTCCCTCCCCGAGCTGACCTCTGACATCCTCCTCGCAGGGCCCAGGATCACCTGCAGCATTTCACTAGTTCAGCAGGCTTGGACCCATCCCCCAACCCTTGGCTCAGGAGACCTGTGGGGGAACGGGGGCAAACGGGACAGGCTCAGGAAACCTGGGCAAGATACCACTAAGGACTTGTTCACACTACCACATATACCTGTGCAACTTATATTGCTCAGGGGTGTGAATAAGCCACCCCGAGCGACATACGTTACACCGACCTGAGCACGCGGCGGGGATGCAGGATGGCGCTCAGAGCGGCGGGAGCTGCCGGGACGCAGGACGGCTGCTGCTGAAGGAGATTCAGAAGGGAGAGCTGCGCACGAAATGGCCACTCTTCCTGCCAGCCACTTAGGGGCCTGTGCTTAAATTCATAACTTTGCTAGACACTAAAAACCCCGGACTGAACACAGACACTGGATTTATGGCTATTACAACAATCTATAACCCACTAACAACACTCCCCTCCTTCCCCCTCTGACTGGAAGGGTGTTAATAGGCCACTGCACTCTGAATGGTCCCTGGAAATATGTGTTGACTACTTATGCTACACAATCTGTTCCCCCTTGTGTTTAGCTGTGATGCTGGAGTCCCTGTCCCAGACCTGTAGAAGAGCTTCGTGCAGCGCTCCTGGGTGTCTCTCTCACCAACAGAAGTTGTCCAATCAAAGAAATTACCTCCCCCCCCCTTGTCCCCCAGCAGCAGGAAAACACTCGCTGGGGTGTCTGTACTACCGTCAGGTGGAGGCAGGGTGCATGAAGCTGGGATAGGGAAAGACCAATCTGCACTGGCCTCTGTGTCCAGATGGACAGAGCCTGGGTTCGTCCCCCGCATGGGCCCTTTCATTTCTCAGCCTGTTTGTCTCACTTAAGGTGACCAGACAGCAAATGTGAAAAATCGGGACTGGGGGTTGGGGGTGGGGGTAATAGGAGCCTATATAAGAAAAAGACCCCAAAATCAGGACATCTGGTCACCCTAGTCTCACTCCATGGCCAGCCTGCAGCTCCCCACCCCCTCTCTGTTTGCAGGGAAATGCTCCCTCCTGGCACTAAGAATGACAAGAACCCGGAGCCTGAGCCCTCAGGGACAGAAAGTGCTAAAACCTCACTGCCAATGGCTGAAATTGCTGTTTACAAACAGCCACATCAGAATAAAAGGCTCCCTGAGCACCTGCTAGGGAAGCGATTCTAGGCAGGGCTAGCGCTGTACAGACATGCTGTTAAACAGGGTTTCCTTGTGCTGCTCCTGCTCCATTGTGCCTTGCTGTTACTAGGTCCCCTGGCTATTCACCACCCAGCACAGCACAACATCCCGGGTCACTGAGCTGGCAGCGACGTGCAGTGGCTGTGACGAGGAGGAAAGACACCCTTGACGCTATACCAGAAAGTCACTCTCAGAACCCAGATGGAATGGCCAACAGGCCTGGCTCTTTACATGCTAATTGCTCAGACTCATGTTCGAGTCTTTCACCCAAAGCCGCCTAGAAAGCTTTACACGCGCTACAGTCACCACTTCAGCCACTACCAAAATGGGATGTTTTCAAAGCTGTCGTTGGAAATGGCACCTGCAAGTTTTGTGCATGCAGAACACCAGCTCTGTGCCTTTTTAACAGGCCTTACGTCCTCGAACATGCAGGGTGGAGCCCTGCTCTGAGCACACAAAACTTGCAGGCACAGTTTCAACGTGTGGATGAAACTTGGCTCCTACAAGACACAAGTGGTGCGTTGTTGTTCTTATAAAACGGAGTGGCGTTCTAACCATCAGTCACACTCCGTCTACCTCCAGCTAACAGCCAGAAACCAGGGCCTGCTCTCAGGTGTGGCACAGAGCTCCCTCCCCTACTCACCATTCCACAAGCCCCACATTCCAGTGGAAACCATGGGGACACTTTGGGTCATGCTCTAACCCAGCAGGGCCCAGGTGTGTACCATGCTCCGCATGGCCCTTGCCCTCAGCGTTGGCTGTTTAGCCACTCCTGTTCCCAGAACAGACTTCAGAAGGCAGCAGATAGCTAATATCCCTGCACACTGGAGATGCAGCATTCAGCTTGGTTAGCAAGGAATGCCCAGGAAGTAGTATTATTTATAGCGTGCATTATGGTAGGACACGGTGTGCTAGGGACAACCACACACATCGGGTACAGCTACACTGCAGCTGGGATGTATAATTCTCAGATCAGATAGACGTACACATGCTAAAAATAGCAGCGTGGCTGCAGCGGCTCCAGCTAGCTACCCAAGCACAATCCCGTCGGAGATCCTAGCTACACACTTGGGCAGCTAACCCAGCCACTGTGGCCACACTGCTATTTCTCACTCAGAGCTAGTGCTTGTGCATCCAGCTGCAGTGAAGCCATACCCATAACGAGACCCATTCTCTGCCCCGCGGTGCTCACAGTCTGATCAGCTGCGGAATGCTTCAGCTGGAAATGGGCAAGAACACCAAGCAAACCCAGAAACCACCATGCACCTTTTACATCCTGTACCTGAATGTGCAAGCACACCCCCACGTGCACACTGGCTCGGATACCTCCACAGACCCTCACATGATAGTCTCCCACAGGGAGGGAGAAAGAACCACTTGTGACGAGCGACAAGGAAGAGACATGGAATCTGAACAGCGTGTGAGTGCGTGCGCGCATTCGTTCATGGGGTGTGCCAGTGTGTGTTTGCTCCTGTGGGTGCATGAGTGCAACAAACAGCAGAGAAGCAGGTCAAAGCACAAAGGGGTTCTTCATTATCAGGTATTGCAGGAACTACAACAAGCCATATTGTATGACCTGCGGCTGCCCAGGGCACTAGCCCTTCTATTATCATTCGTTGGATTCCTGGCACTTGATTGCAGGGTTTGTACCTTAAAATCTGCTATTGCCAACGAAGCCTCTTCCCTCCTCCGTAACCATTAACATTAATGGGACTTCCACCATCAGGAGGAGATGCCAATGCACACCCCACTAGCTCCTGGGGACAAGGTACTTTATACCAGCTTGTCACAGCACCACCTGCTAGGGGTTTATGACAGATGCATTTTATAATGGGCTTTATTCTAAGTTATTAAGAAATGGAGCAGCTTCCGCTGTTCGTTCATTAAATATTAATAGAACATTTATAAACTGATCCTTAATTTAAAGTGTTACCTTTAATCAAAGCCAGGGTGACAGCAATGCAGCCGTTGGTAAAGCCCCTCTGGTGGGATTTAAACCTCGCACATTGAGATTTTTTGGCACCTAAGGGTACATTACTGCTCGGGGTACAGTGCACAGAAGCTGCTGCTACTGCCAGTGAGTACAAGCAGGAAAGGCAACTGCAGTCTGCCCCGAACAACATGGGCCTGTTGCAGGGTGGCACATGGCTCTCTCCAGCTCAGTGGCTCACTCGGCCTCGCCTGCTCTGAAAGCAAGGTGGTGAGTGGGGTACAAATGCTTGTCTAGACAGGCAGCCTCTACCCTTCATCCTGGCTCCAATATTCCAAGCTCCTAGCTCGTGTCAGAACTGCTGACAGCGGCCCGATGACTGGCATGTCAGTCCCTTCCTCCCCGCCTAGCAGAGGGACACTCACCTGTTTTACTGTCCACTGTGAAGTGCTGCTCTCCTTCCAGCACACTGTACACCACCCTGGCACTGCTGCCGTACGTGGGGTCATCGGCATCTGATGCCATCACCTGCATCACGGACGTGCCTGCACAACAGGACAGGGCAGAAACAACAACAAAAACAAGCCTGAACCAGCTGGGCAGAACCACTCAGACCTTCAAGCCTGGGTCCCCCTGGAGCTGGCCGGGCACGGGTTGGTAACAGAGCACAGAGGCTGATATAGCCAAGGACTAGGGTGACCAGATGTCCCGATTTTATAGGGACAGTCCCGATTTTTGGGTCTTTTTCTTATATAGGCTCCTATTACCCCCCACACCCTATCCCGATTTTTCACACTTGCTGTCTGGTTACTCTACCAAGGACTATGAACGTATGCTGGGATAACACCCCCACCTCAGTGGGACAGGTTACAGGGGAGAGGGCTGGAGCCACTGGCAGATTGTGCCCAGTTCTGGTGTCCACGACTCAAGGCTGCTGATAAACTGTAGAGGGGGCAGAGAAGAGTCGTGAGAACGATAAAGGATTTGAAAACGGCTCATAGTGAGAGACTCACGGAGCTCAATCTGTTTTGCTAATCAAAGAGAAGGTTACTGGATGACTTGATTACAGCCAATAAGGACCTAACTGGGGAACAGAAATTTCATAAGAGAGGGGGGGTCTCCCACCTAGCAGACAAAAGCCTAACATGATCCAATGGCTGGAAGTTGAATCTAGACAAATTCAGACTGGAAATGAGGTGTAAATGCTTAAAATGAAGATAATTAACCATTGGAATAACTTCCCAAAAGTCCTGGTGGATTCTCCCATCACTGACCATTTTAAAATCCAGACTGGATGTGTTTCTGAGAAATCTGCTCTGGTTCCCACGGGAATTAACTTGTGACCGTCCTGCCACCTGTTATCCCAGGGCCCCTGTGCCAGGACAGTGCTCCTATTTGGCTAATTAGGAGGGTGGGGCAACACCCGGGGCTGTAAAGGACCAGAGCAAGAGGGCACCAGGGCTGTAAAGGACAGAGACAGGGAGAGAGCGGCCAGACTGGGAGTGAGGAGCTGGCAGAGACTGTCTGGGACCTGGGGGAGACCGAGCTGAAGGTAGGAGAACAGCAAGAAGGATTTGCTGGCTGGTGTCCCCAAACCAGACAGCCCAGGGGGAGGAGGAGCAGCAGAGAGAGATGCCTGCTGGCTGTAAGCCAGAGTCAAAGCCAAGGGCCAAAGGCAGGGGAGCAGCGGAGGAGACGACCTGCTGACGTCTCCAGTGCAAGAGAGCTGGAGCTAGAAGACCCCTGAGGGGGCCGGGGAGTGAGGGATGCTCCCCTGCTTCAGGTGAGTTGCCAGCAGAGTGCGGATTCCCCTAGGAAGAGCAGGGTGCCACTCTCGCTGGCAGCGCTGCAGTTGCTGTCCTGGTAGAAGGACAGGAGAGCCGTGGCCTACAGAGGGACGCCAGGGCTGCATGTTGCATGTGCTGTTTGGACTATGCCAAGGAAATTCTGGACTATGGTTGAGAGACTTTTGTTATGATTTATGTGCATGGGACTTTCATAATGACCCCCCCCCCCCCCCAGGGGCTATATTTATACTTGGAAGGTACTTCCGATTATTTCTGGGGGCTCCGAAGGAGGGAACCTGGGGCAGGCATGGCCCTCCAGGCAGGGGCTATGTCTGCAAGAGGTCCCCTCTGGCCTTGGGATCTCTGATCCTAGGGAATGCTCTCCTCTCTGTGTGTAAGGCCAAGAAGGGCTGGGCTGTGGGAGGGCTCTGAGGCTGGTAATGGGATGCGATACCTTTCACCACTAGACCCCTGGGCTAAGCCCAGCAGAAGGTGGGAGCTGCTGGACGCTCTTCCCAGATGGGGTGACTGTTCCGTGTGGGTCTCCCCCTGGCTTCTAGGGGAACAGGCATCACCATCCCCACTGCCCCTTTCTTGGCAATACTGCCAGGATGAAAGGGGCCATGGAGGCTGGGCCCCACCCTCAGCCTAAGGGGGCCCCCCAGAGCAAGTGTGAGGAGAACATGGCTGCTGCCTGGGCTGTGTCCTGGGGCTAAGTAGGGGCTTCAAACCTAGGGCTGCTGCTACAGCATCTTCCAGAGCAGGCAGCATGCTTTAGCACAGAGATATGCAGGGGGAGTAGAACTGCCATCCCGCCTGCTCCCTCCCTCTCTCCGACCCAGACACGCCAGCGGCGTCCTCATGCACCACACGTAGCAGGGCCGGAGGAGTGTAAATTGGATAAAAGTCCATCAAATGGTTGCAATTAAGTTATTGATTTCCAACGCTGTCTCATTAACCAGGGTGCTTCACTCTGACTGTCCCTGTGATGGCTCTAATTTGACATCATGTTCAATTTGACAAAAGCAGGACCCCAGGACGTGAGAACTGGGGGCCAGGGAGGGAAGGGCGGGAGGGCGATGGAGGCGAGCACAGAGAGGGAGGGAAGATGTTCCTCCTGCCTGGAGAAACCCCTGGGGAAGGCAATACTTGATACAGCATCCTGCTAAGGCAGCGCGAGGCCACCCAGCAAACCTACAGCAGAGAACGCGGGGACCAACATACACCCACACAGAAACCAAGGCGCTTCCACGCTGGACCAGAACAGCGCTAAAGTGCAGCCACGCTAACCCCCTCCTCCCACAGGCAGGCTGGATCCCACACCAGGATGGGGAAAAGATATGAACTGATCACAGACATTGTGATGGGTTCGGTGTCACGGAGTCCCCGGGCGATGCTTTGGAACTGCTCCCCACAAAGTCAGTCAGGACTTTGGGGAGCCTCCTCTCCCTCGGAGCAGACCGTCTTCAGGGCAAGAAGCTCACACGTCTTCACCTCCTGGGTCTCTCCTGGGAGCATTCAGCATATGCCCCTCCGTGCGCTTCCCACAGCGAGTCCGCCCAGGTGGGGTCCTGGGGAAGCCAGAGGTCCTGCACGCACCCCCACTTTGCAGTCAGACGTGACTCTCAGCCAGCCAGTAAAACAGAGGTTTATTAGATGACAGGAACACGGTCTAAAACAGAGCTTGTAGGTTCAGCGGCGAACGGGACCCCTCGGCCGGGTCCATTATGGGGTTCAGAGAGCCAGACAACCCGTCTGCCCTTCCTCCCCGTCCCCAGCCAGCTCCAACTCAAATCCCCCTCCAGCCCCTCCTCCTCTGGGCTTTGTCTCTTTCCTGGGCCAGGAGATCACCTGACCTCTTTGTTCTCCCACACCTTTAGCATCCCCTTGCAGGGGGGGAAGGGCCTGGCCATTAGTTGCTAGGCAACAGAGGGTTGGCCAGAAACTGAGGCATCCACACAGTATTCAGAGGAAACATTAAGAACAGTCCCACTTCGTCACATTCGGTCACAGGGATCCCCTTGGGACTGTCACCTGATGTACTGAAATGACCTCTGAGCCCATTTTCCCTGCCAGCTTGGGACTCCAGAACCCTGCCTTGTTGAGCCAGACACGCTAGCCTGCTGCAACGCAGACTCAGGGTCTGGGCCATGCCACCAAAGCTGCAGACTTTAACCAAAAACAGCTCAGCAGGTTACCTCTCCAGCACCCTGACAATCAGTTCCCAATGGGATCCAAACCCCAAATAAATCCGTTTTACTCTGTATAAAGCTTATACAGGGTAAATTCGTAAATTGTTCGCCCTCTATAACATTGATAGAGAGATATGGACAGCTGTTTGCTCCCCCAGGTATTAATCACGTACTCTGGGTTTACTAATAAACAAAAGTGATTTTATTAAGTATAAAAAATACGATTTAAGTGGTTCCAAGTAATAACAGAGAGAACAAAGTAAGTCACCAAGCAAAATAAAACAAAACACGCAAGTCTAAGCCTAATACATTAAGAAACCGATTACAGGTAAAATCTCACCCTCAGAGATGTTCCAATAAGCTTCTTTCACAGACTAGATTCCTTCCTAGTCTGGGCCCAATCCTTTCCCCTGGTGCAGTCCTTGTTAGTTCCAGCAGACATCTCTGATGGTAAGCAGGGGCTCTCTCATGAATGGCCACCTCTTTTGTCCTGCTCCACCCCCTTTATAGCTTTGGCACAAGGCAGGAATCTTTTGTCTCTCTGGGTCCCCACCCCTCCTTCTAAATGGAAAAGTGCCAGATTTAAGATGGATTTCATTATCCGGTGACATGGTCACATGTCCCTGTAAGACCCCTAGTCTCCATTCCCCATGGGCTGGCCCACACGTACACAGGAAGGCTTTCAAGTAACTAAGGCCATTTACAACTGATTGTTTCTGGAGCACCCTTAATGGCCTCCACTTAACATGTTTACATCAGTGATACAAGTTTATATCTTATTCTCCTATCTCCAGATATAGAAATAAGGCATGCAAACAAATAGGATGAATACATTTAGTAGATTACAAGCTTTCTAATGACACCATACAAGGGGTATTTAGCATAAAGTATATTCCAGTTATGTCATATTCATAAGCATATTTCCATAAAGCATATGGAGTGCAATGTCACAGACATATGATATCTAATTAACCTGGGGAACTCTCTGCCACTGTTGAGGCTAAGGGCTATGCAGGGCTCAGAGAAGACTGCCCATTTATATGGATAATGAGGACATCTTGAGACGGGTTAAAGAAAAGAGAGTTAACCTCTCCTGCTCCAAGGCCTCAGGGCGAGGTAGAGACACCCCACAGCTGCGTATTCCATTATAGCCTGCTCCGGTGACTCCAACCGACTTCCCTGGGCACTGGGTTGGGGTTTTACTTCCACACAAGGCAGCTTCACTTCCTGTGATGGATCTGGAGCTGGCTGATGTCAGGGACAGGAGACTGGATTAGATGGACCGTGGTTCTGATCTGGCAATCCTTATGTTCCTGTGATGCCACATGCTTTGCTATATTAACTCAACAATAACCACAAAACGTTGGCTCTAGCTGAACCTATGTGAGGAATATACACGCCCAGGTCTCCTGGCTATTCAGCGTGCAATCAATGCCTGTCCAGGTAGTGTAGAGACCCAGATTCCAAATACTGTGACCTGGCAAAGTACCCAAATCCCTATAAATACTTCATCCAACACCCTGGAGCAATGTCAGATCTGGCTAAGAAAAAGCCTGAATGAGTGAAACACGTCAGTCAGTGACGCCCTGGTTGTAACAGAGCAAAATGAATGGAAAGCCACCCAGGTGCGAGGTAACTCACTGACAGAAACGCCCACCCAACTGGTGACAATGCCAAAGCCCAAGCCCCCGGGGGCAGAGCCCAGAAGCCATTCCAGCCACTCCGGGCCACTCCAGCCCTGATCCTTCCAGGAGTCATAAGCCCATGGAGTTAGCAGGGCAGCTTTCACTCCTATTTACACAGATCTGCCCCTTCCTGCTGTCCCTGGAGGAAATGAACAGTTACAGAGCCACTTTGACTGGTCTCAGGCCTCCTCCTCAGAGCCGTAGCAATGCCGATAACCCAGGAATTCCCACCATCAGCTCTCAGAGATGGGCTGGCTTGAGCCAGTTTATTTATGCTTTGCTGTCTGCAGTAGTTACCGTGTATCCCTGCCAGGCATGTCCAGGCTACACTGAGGTGATACTAGTTCGCTGCCTAGCTTAATGAGTGAGTGCTTAGAAACCCCGCAATAACATTTCCATCACAGGCTCTCTCTGTGCCTCCCATCCACCCTCCTCCATCTGGCTCTCCCCTGCCCATCACCCAAACGCTCTGTGTAATATTCGCTCCCTCCTCCTCTTTCCACCCACTCCTGCACTGTGCCTCCCACTTCACATTCCTGCACCTTCCCATGATAAAACCTGACCCTTCCAACGACAGGCATAAAAACACCAGAACAGCAGTTGTGTGGGATGGAGAGAAATTCAGATCATAAATGGGAAATGTCCCATTTAATGAGGGTCCATTACAGGCCCTGCGGAGTAGAGCACTCAGCATCAAGCCCTCCAACTACTCCACCATGCTGCATTCAGGAGACATGCTGGAGTCTGCGGCAAAGACGTGATGAACCCCAAGAGTGACACTGGCCCATGCAACCACAGCACCATGGCTGTGCTGCCCCATGGGAAGACACCACCCATGGCAGCACCATCCCACCACTGACCCACAGGAACACACTGCCCACGGCAGTGCCACCCGGACACTGACCAGCGGGAACACTGCTCGCACGCCGGCACCACGCTGGCCCCCTGAAAGAACAGAGCTGGCTGGACGCACGCAGCTTGGTCTGCTCAAGGAGTCCACTTTACAAGCTGGGGGGAGGTTAGAACAGCCCTGGCAGTAGGGCTTGGAGCAGAGCAGTCATTTGCTCCAGTTATCCCTGCACATGACTGGACGTGTCATGATAGAGCAGGAGACGACAGGCAAGGGTCTAATAAACCCCCTGCATGTGCATGTAGCTCTCCTCCCGCGGCCCCAGCTATACGTCTGGGTTAGTGCCATTCGCAACCAGGCAGCAGTACAGAGGCCAGGGGCATTGGGCAGCAGAAGCAGCCATTAAATGCATCTGCCCCTGCTTCTTGGAACCCAGAGACACTGGGCACTTTCCATCCAGGACTAAACCCTGCTGTATGTGCCCTGCGAGTGAGAGCTGCACATTCCCCAGACCCAGGCCTTACTGCACGATGACTCTCATAAGTTTGTCCATCTGTCTGCCAGACGTTTATGTGAGCACAACAGGTCAGCCCCAGCACGTGATGTAACAGTGACCCTGCCCTGAAGACAGACTGCTTTGTATGTCCTTGGGTTTAAGTCCCAGTAAACTGACAGGTCTGGTATTCTGCCCTGGTGACACAGGTTTGTGGCCATTCCTAGCTCTCCTGGGAGCCTGCTGCGAAGACTCATGCTCTAACAGTCACCCCCTGTTGCTGAGAGCTCAACTGCTGCAGACAATCACAGCTGCCTCTTGGTTGGGGGAGAGACGGTCCCTCAGCTACAGGCCTGGGCCCAGCCCATTGAGAGCTTGGACTGGAGATCAAGATCAGGACCTGCAACTGATGCAATGACGAAGCTGTGCAGTGCTGAGAGCCCCATGGCGATGCGCTCCTGACAGCCCCATGCTGCCAGCATACACTGAGCAGGAGCAGTTCACAGAACCAGCTGTCAGTGGGCACAATACCACTGCTGGGAGCAGCTGTCCTGAGGAGAACAAACCCGCTGCTCATCTCTGCCATCCTTCCTCTGCAACGTGCAGGGTGTTTCACAGAGTCCTAAATGGCCCCCACGACACCAGCCAGGTAGAGAGCACTAAACCCATGTCACAGATGGGGAAACTGAGACACAAACATGTAATGCTGCTGCTCAAGATCACACACACACACACACACACACACACACACACACACACTCCTCTGCTCTAAGCACTGCATCCACTGCCCTCTTCTAAGCACTAGCGCACAATCCCAAAGCAGAGCAGCACCCGCTGCGAGTACATCTTGTCCTCCTACTTTTAGTTCGTTTCTGGCATCTGCCTTTGCCATAAAAATACAATAAATAAAATCTATCGTGTGCTGCATAACCCACATCCCATCTCCAGGAACCCTGAACTCATAGCCAGAGAGATAATTAGACACGTAAAATGAGATAAAGACCCAAGTTCCTCCCCTGGCCGGCTCGCACTGGGGAATCAGAGGAAACCAACAACTATACATAAAAATTAATGAATCAGACAGGATCTGTGTCTCTCGCTCTCCTGGCTGCAAAGGTGCAAATCTGCCACCGCAGACTGGAGAGACTGTGTGCTTCCCCTTCAGAGCCCGGGCTGGGGGACCCCCTTTGTCAGAACCCTGGGTGGGGCCCATTCAACAATGGCATTCTTCTACTACAGCCCTTCACCTGGTTCTGTTCTGGAACAACAGGCCCCGCAATGGCACCAGAGGAATAAACACCCTCCCCACACGACGCCTTTACAAAGCCAGAGCTTGTCCGGGTGGCCATGCTCCTTGGAAGCTGGCTGCGGAAGGGGGCCCAGCAGCGTGCTGGCTGCCAGGTGCCCCCAGAAGGTGCTGTTGGAGTCACTGCCCCCAGCACCAAGAGCAATCTCTGTAGAGCTGTGTGGGGAGATAATGCAGCCCTTAATTCTGAAGCCATGAAATGCTGCGGCACAATTAATCTCTGCTCTGGCCTGCAGGAAGCCAGGATTAGCAACTTGGGGAGGGTCTCCTCTTAGGCACTCAGCCAGCAGAGGAATTGTGTCCAGCTCTGGCTTGAGGAAATCAGTGCAGATTAACGAGCAGTGTCTCCAGCAAAGGGATTCTCAGGGCTGTTCCCGCGGAGCCCTGCAAGCGAAGGGGGAGCTACCAAGCCCTCCTCCAGGGAGCCACACGCGACCGCGTCCCATCACGCCAGGCTGTTGCGCACACGTTGCCCAGCCACAGGCAATTCCCATGCTAGCCCCTGTCACACTGGTGCCCGAGAGAGACATGAAGCTGCTGGAGGCAGCGTTGGCAGCACCAAGGCTCCTCCTGCAGCAATGCAACCAGCTGTAACCGGAGAGAGGCACGTCTGCATCCACAGCCACCCTTAGGAGAGCAGCCAGGAAATGGACGACAGCCCCAGAGAGCGACTGGCCCGCCCCAGAGGAGGACAGCAGCAGTCTGGGAGGCACAGGCAAGGGAAGCTGCCACTTGGCTGCTGCAGCCCACCTGAGCGCGTGCTCTGTGCACGTGGGCAACAGCAGGGGGGGCACCTGTGAACGTTATCCCCTCCTCTGGGGCTCTCTCGCTGGGGCTCTAATAGAGGGTTTGGTTTACGGGAAGCATCTCCTCTGCACGGAGCTTGTTCTGATCTGCTCCTGTGCCTCTCCTTGTACATCAATCACTAAACAGTGCTCTAGAAAGTACAGCTAGGCCGGGGCAGACAGTGTGAGGCTGGCACTGCCAGCCGTGGCGAAGCCCAGCTGGGCCTCTGCACTGCCATGGCCTCCCCCCGCAGCCCACCATGCATTGCTCGGCCAAGCTGGGCGTGCGCAGCACTGCCCCGGCTGCGTGGCTGGCCCCGTAGAGTGCTGTGCACCGACTGTTGTAAGCCGGGAGGGAGCGTTCTGGCGGCTGCAGAAGGGGCTAGGACCCGTCTGTGGGGCTCACGCCGGGCCGCTGTTGGCAGAGCTTGTGGCGAGGGGGAGGCGTGAGGAAAATCCTTCCCACCATGCCCTGGGGTGGGGCTGAGCTCTCTAGCGGCCCAGCCAATCCCCGGCCCTGGAGTGCTGGCCCAGCTCTGCCACCTTCCCCAAACCATCTCTTCTTCCTGCCCGCACTGGCAGTGAGCAGGGACGGGACAGTCTCCAAAGCACCTGCCCTCGGGCTCCCAGGCACTCGCCCTTCCCCTAGATCCTCCACTCTGGGGACGCACCTGGCGTTTAGTGCAGGGGCCGCAGCGCCTCTCAGAGCCCAGCTCTGGGCTTAACACGCACACCTCCCTGCCTCTCCCGCCTCCTCTGGGCCTTCCTCTCTCAGCACTCCCGGGAGCCTGCGACCCCCGTTCGCAGCACACTCTGGACCGGATGCCACTGACTGTGCCACTCGCTCTGGCAGCATTTAGCTACAATGAATGTCAACAGGCAACAGAAAGCAAACAGGCCCCGCTCAGAACCCACAAGGACCTGGCAGGCTGGAAAGGGACCTGCACACGCTAGTCCAGATGCCAGCTGAGGGTGAATGCTTCAGACCCATGCAAAATGCAGAGTGCCCCACATCCACGGCCCCGAGCCCTTCCCTCCCAGCCCCGTCCTGACTATGACCAGCTCCAAGGGATGCACTCGTGATAGCCCAGCTCCTGGCACAGGCTAGTTCCCATCACCGCAGGAGCCACAGCAGGATGGGAAGGAAGGCCCTGTGCAGGTGAGGACAGGCTTCAGCACAAGGAATCTCTGCAGGACTCTGCCCCGCCATGCAAGAGGCCAGGGAGTCCCCCTCCACACACCCCTTTCCCAGTGTAGTAGCTGCTGTGTCCCACTCAGAGGTGACATGTAGGGAGGACATGGGGGGGCAAGTGCCCCCGCAGATTGGCCTTCTCTCCGTGTGCCCCCCCATCCCCTGCACATTCGGCCGCTCTCCCTGGCAGTCAGTCAGGGAACAGGACAGAGCCGGCTGGGAGGCAGCAGCGGCCCGCTCCCTGACCAGGGGCAGAGCACGCTGGGCCTGAGCAGGGAGCAGTCCGCTGACCCCCAGCTGCTGGGACAGAGACGCAGCGAGCTGGAAACGTGCTGGAGGGGGGCAGGGGGAGAGGTGGCTCTGTCAGCAGGGTCCCGCCCTGGGATGGCCTCTTTGGGCACCAGCCACTGAACATGGAGCCACACGGCACACAACGTCCTTCTCCCAGCTTGGACCATTCGAGCTCTCTAAGCTCTTGGCTACCGTGGGCTACCTGGATCTAGCCCCTGAGTACTCCTGGCACAGACCTAACAGAGCTTTCTCACACCACCCAGCACTCAGGGAGCCATCACCCGACACACCCTGCCTTGCAAACCAGCACCCAGCCTCCCATCTTCCATTTCTCAGCATGCTAGCCACAGAGCCGCCTCAGACACGGCTACCCCCTGCCATCGGGCGCCAGAGCGCAGACAGCGCTGCTCATCCCACAGGCCCTGGCCTGCTGTCGACCCATCAGAGACCTGGCAGGGGCCAGAGCAACCACATTCAGCTGGTTTAGTTCTTCCTGCTAGGCTGATGCCAGGGGGGCAGCATTGCTCCCAGATCTCCACACTATGGAGTCCCTTGAGGGTCAGCCCCCAGCTCCACATCCTCTTCCTTTTATTGCCACCCACACCATGTCTCAGCTGGCCCGATGCCTGGCACAGACCAGCCCCCACAAAGGAGCACCTGGCTCTAGGCAAGACGACAGCTGGGCTGGTGGAAGAGGGCGCACACCTGCATGCTGGCTGCCAGGTCAGTTTCAGCCCCTTGCTGATTTTGGATGCCCAAGTAGCTACAGCTGATATAAATGCTCCATAGCCCGGCATAGGGCATGCCCAGCATGAAAACACGGACCTCAGAACAACACCAGCTGATCAAGAATGGCAGCGCATCTCAGCAACACAGCCCCCCCCAAGCAACGAGCGCCTGCTCCCTGCCCATCTCAGCAACACAGCCCCCCACCCCGAGCACCCAGCGCCTGCTCCCTGCCCATCTCAGCAACACAGCCCCCTCTCCCACTCCCCGCCCCGAGGGCCCAGCGCCCGCTCCCTGTCCTGCCTTGCTGCAGAATTTCATCTCGCAGTCTCAGCAACATAATCATCACAGCTCTGTGCAGAAAAGGCCCTCGCTACCTGATTGGCCTCCCTTTTCTACCTAGCCAAGACCTCCCATACCAGCCCCAGGAACCATCCGCCCCAAGCGGGAGACTCCTGGGACCGACCTACAGCAGGGTCTCAGCTGCGGGCCCTGCCTGCTGTGACGGCTGCCCTTCCGGGGCACTGTGCATCATCCTGAGTGGCAGCACCGCAGTCACAGCTGGACAGGGAAGAAGGGAGATGAAATCTAATGTCCTGATTCAGGGAGCAGAAGGGAGCTTCGGCCAGGAGCAGGGCTGGCACTGGCCCAACAGAGCTGTGAGGTGCTCAGGTGTATGGGAGAAAGAGACAGAGACTGGCAGAGACACACTGAGAGCATCTTCTGCATCACAGCTCACAAAGAGCCCTGGCACCTAATGCGAAAGAAAGAAAGAAAGAAAGAAAGAAAGAAAGAAAGAAAGAAAGAAAGAAAGAAAGAAAGAAAGAAAGAAAGGAAGGAAGGAAGGAAGGCCTGGTCTACACTAACCCCCAAATTCGAACTAAGGTACGCAACTTCAGCTACGTGAATAACGTAGCTGAAGTCGACATACCTTAGTTCGAACTTACCGCGGTTCAGACGCAGTCCACACGCGGCAGGCAGGCTCCCCGTCGACTCCGCGGTACTCCTCTCGCCGAGCTGGAGTACCGCAGTCGACGGCGAGCGCTTCTGGGATCGATTTATCGCGTCCAGACCAGACGCGATAAATCGAACCCGGAACTTCGATTGCCAGCCGTCGAACTACCGCGGTAGTGTAGACCTGGCCAAAGAAAGAAAGCCTCTGTAACGGTGGCGACAAAGTGCCCCTTCCCTGGCAGGGACCGCCATGGTCCACCCCTCTTGGCTAGTCTCAAGGCCTGCTGCTCAACTCCATGGTCCCATGAACAACGGGCATGGCAGGCACTTCATGGCTGCCCCGAGTCTTTCCCCACACTGCATCCATTCACAAGCTACAATTCTGGCCCCAAATGGCAGCCGAGGCCTCTGGCTCTCCACTCTGGTCACACAGGCGTGTACCAGGGCAGAGGGTCGGTGCAGACGGGGTCTGGCCCCTTTAACCGCTCGCAGAGCTGCACTTTGGTTTTTCATGTGAAATTCTTTGGTCAGCCCCAGAACAGCTGTGGATTATTCGCACTCTCTAAGACAGAGAGGGAGACTGTGCCCGGACGGCAGAATTTACTGGGCAGAGCTGTCCGCAGACGTGGCACTCGCAGGGCCCAGGCCTGGGCAGAGGCGTAGCGAGCGCCCTCCGACCGGAGGGGGCCCCGCAAGGAAGGGGCCCCTAAAAGTGGCAAAATAAATACCGCATTCCAGTTTCTGCATTGTAAGGGGCCCCGCCCGGACATATGTTCGGAGGGGGCCACCGTTCGGAGGGGGCCACGTTCTTTGTTGCTACGGCCCTGGGCGTGGGCACAGCAGCAGCAGCAGCCACCACCAAGATTTTTTAAATGATAAAATTTTCAACGTTCCCTCTTCTTGCTCCAACAGGTGAAGCGACTAGTGCCTCCCAAGAGCAAGTGGGCAGCATGTCAGGGAAGGAAACAAACCCCAGTGCTGAAAGATTATCGGAGCAGAAACAAGCCTCCTGCATCCCCAAGAATGGCCTGTTTTGGTAGAATGCTGAGCCCGGCCCAGAGGGAATTTCACTGCAGACTCAGAGCTCTCGCTCCTGCGGCCACACGCAGGCAGGAACTAACCCAGCTGCAGATGGATCTCGCAAAAAAGTGACTAATGAAATGATACAAAACAGAGCAGCCTATGGAGGGCACTTAGACAAAGAATTCTATAGGACAGGTCCATGGGGGTGGGGGACAACCTCCAGACAGGCATGGGGCCCGGGAGCACACAGATAAGCACGGCGCCCTGGGGCACTGGGCATGCAGACAGGCACAGAAGAGGGGAAAGTTTGCCCCAAAGCAGCATGGGAGCAGGGAGCCCCATGAACATGCCCCTGCCCCAGGAGCAGAGAGCACTCAGAACACTCACTCTCTGAAAAGGATTCCAGAGTCTGCAGTGTGTCCCCAGCCCAGAGATCCCAGCGCTGAGCTGGGGTCTGTGTCCACTCTGCTCCAGCGTGCGGAGCCCTGGCTCCTGGTCGCTCCCAGCCCAAGAGCTTCCAGAAAAGCTCCAATGTTCTGAGCACTTTCTATTAAAAATTCAGAGCCACCTGTTGGATGGCCTGTAAACACTGATTGCACCCTGAACAAATCCCTTTTCTCCGCTTCCAGTGGGGAGATTAAACAATTTCTCTTGGCAATAATCACTTCTGCAGCCAGCTGACTTTGGGCTAAAGGCAGGGCCTGACCCCAAGCTTTGTCTGCACAGCCAAATCGTCTCTAATCTGGCCTGATGAGACTTGCTGCTACCCAGGGAAACGGGGGAGGGAAACATGGTCCCTGAGTCACAGGATGCCTATTTCACCAGGGTCTCTTTGCCATGGGCTGATCCTGCAAGGTGCCGCGCACATGTGCACAGCCTCTGATGATGCCAGGATTGGGCCCTTGGACTCTGACTCTGTGGGATTTGTCTTTGGCCTGGGGGCAGCAGGCAGCTGTTAATCAGCCCTAGGGGAGCTTGGAAAGGGAGCCCAAAACTCAGCTGATTTTATCATTTGCTAATATCAGGGAATTCCCATGGTTCCCAGACACCTGGCTGGTTCCCCACAGGGTCTGTCCTGCCTTCTCAGCACACCCCAGGCCTCTTCACCAGGGATTTGCCTCTGCCCCAAGTGCAGAGCTGCACCTGCAGTAGGGCCTTGCTCCCAGGCTGGGGCTAGAGCTGCTGAGGGGTTTGAGTCAGTGCAGAACGGCCCTTCCATCCCCTGTTCTGAGAGCATCTCAGCCAAGAGTTTCTCTGCGAGAGGCAGAGCATGGCAGTGGGACTGTTGCAGGGTCTGCTGGCTGGTCCCCAGGGCACCGGAGACTGGTCAGGAATGGGATCCATTCACGCTTACCCCTTGTGTGCAGGTCTCAGCCCCTGGTCCCTGAGATGGCAGGGAAAGCAGCAGAAGTGGCTTCATAAGTAACAACGCTCCACACTGTGCCATCTGCCTTACCCTCCTCTGCCCATGATGTGATGATTGCAGCTGCTGCCCACCCCAACGAGGCGCAGACACTGGGGCCTGCCAGCCTGCAGAGTTCCCTCTAATTTTTTTCATCCAGGTGCAGAATGAATTTTGTTATGTGCACCATATTGAGGTAATGTGCGGATGTGCGCCACCAGTAGAAACAAAAAAGCTAGATATAATATATATTTTTAAAAAGTTACTATAGGGATAATTACTCCCGCCAGGGCAAGTTGGGCATTTTAGAACTCACTACTCAAAGAATTAAAAGTAAGTGTAAGAGAGAAATCAAAATTTTGAAATGCACAGACCAGTCAAAAAACTAAAACACCACACTTTGAAAGAAGTATCGAGTAACAACAATAATACAAGTATGTGTTGGGAGGTGAGCGTGAAAGACAGTGAGTGAGTGTGTGTATGTGAGACAGAAACACACAGTGTGTGTATGTGTGTGTGAGACTGTGTGTGTGTGACAGAGACACAGTGTGTGTGTGTGTGTGTGTGTGTGACAGAGAGTAACACGTGCTGCCCCCTTAAGTACGCTGCCCTTTTAAGTAGATCGGCACTCAGCAGTCTGAAGCCTGTGTATTCAGACACAGCAACAGCTGCCAGCAAGCTCCCTCCGTCCTGCGCCCTGTCATGTGTGTCCCCTCTCCCGCTCTGTGGAGATGGGGTGGGGGACACCCTGACATCAGTGCGCACACACACACAGCAAGCAGGAGATCCTGGGAGCAGCTGGCCAGGGGCTCCAAGGCAGAGCAGTGGGGGGAGGGACACCTGAAGTGCATGGCACTTGATAGCCTGCTGGGTGGCCACCCGGCCTCGCAGCTTAGAGGGAACTTAGGCTCCAAGCAGAGACAGCAAGTGGCCCTGTTCAGAGCTGCGAGAGCTCAGCGCACCCTTAGCAGCAGCAGCCTCAGCACTCACCCAGCTACGCAGCATCTTCCCTGAGAAGACCCTGTATCCCCCCCCCTGGGTGCTTGCAGGACCCTGAGCACAATGCCAGCCAGAGCCCAGTGGGTAAGTTCTGTGCCCCATCTCCTCTAACCCCTAACCCAGCTCCCTGCAGAAGTCCCTGGCTGCCCCACACAGCTGCACTCTAACCTCCCGAGCAGTGTGGCGTGGTGGGAACTCAGAGGGCCTTGGCCTGGTGGGTGAATCCTCGCAGCTCCCCATGTCTCAGGCACCCCAGTGAAATGGCTAAATGAGAAGCTGGTGGCTTGCAAAGAGTCAGCTCCCTCTGGAAAGCCCCTGCTGCCCGATGCCTGTGGCCAGTCCTGGGGTGCTGGGTGAGATTGTAAGGTAATTTCCACCTGCGGCGGCAGCACAGTGTCCCAACACCCTGTACCCAGCACTGGCCAAGACACTTCCCATATGCCTGGAGGGAGCCCTGGGTCCAGAGTGTGTACAGCCTGGCTCCCGCGGCTGAGCTCCAGGGAGCTTCTGATTCAGGACGAGAAACTCCCTCTCCCCTGCCCTTTATGCCTCTCAACCCCTACTGCGGCCAGACTCCCCTTCCCCCACCCCAGGGTCCGTCTGGCACATTCTCTTGGGCAGCTGGCCCCTTTCCCAGCCCGTCACATCCCTGCTGCCTGATCCTGGGCCGAGAGCAGAGCTGGCTTTGTGTAACCGCCCTCAGCTCCTCAGAAATAGTTTGCTTAAATCTCCATTGTTTGCAATTCCCTTAGATGCTGGGAAATCAGACACCTTTCCCTCCCAATCAGTCCTCTTCCTTTATGCAAATACTGTCCCTTGATCTGCTCCCAGGCTTGCGGGAGCCCATCTGACCATGTTTGCTTAACTGATTTCTGTGCACCAGGAACATTCCCCGTCCCTGGGGAGCTCTAGGCCGGGGCTGCAGCTGGGGACCTGGCAGGGAGCTGCCCAGGCTTTCTGCAGGTCACATGACAGTGTGAGAATTTCTCGGCTGGTCCATCCTGGCTTGGCCGGCAGGACGACCCGGTAAGAGCACAGGTAGGGCAGGGCAGGTTTGGAAAGGAGCTGTCGATCCCCCGCACCTTGCTGCTGGCTGAGGGAGCAAAGGCTAGAAAATCTTGCCAAATGACAGCCCTGGCCGCTAAGCTGCAGGGCCCCTCCATAACAGTTGGGTCCTGGACCTTTCCAGAGCAGTGACGGACGGATGGCTGGGTCCCAGCTGCTGTAGGGGGGCTGGGTAAACCCCTGCCACCGGGGCCTGAGCAGAGACCATCAAACTTATTCCATGCAGCACCTCTGGGCTTTAACCCAGATCCTGATACCAGAGACAAGGGCACATTCCCCTGAGCAGCGCAGTATCCCCCCAGCATTCCCTGCCCTCCGGTGCTCCCTGATGGCCCATGCTCAGAAGCGAGGGCGGAGGCCGCTGCTCGGGGAGGATATATTGCACGTATGGATCTCCTGAACTTTAATGAAAAAGCTCCTCAGAGGTTGACTCTCAGATCTGGGGGCGATTGATTCCCCACCCGCCTGGGCGCTGGGCCAAGCAGGTCCTGTGCACTGACTCTGGGCGCAGCGTTCAGTTAACAGCTGACCCGCTGCCCAGGATCTCAGCCACGCCTGGCACACAAAGCAAGGCCCCTGCCCACACTAGGGGCCAGCCAGTTGCTCTGCCAGCTGGACTTGGCCTGGCCAGGGTACGGGCCACACTGAGGCTTGGGGCCTTTTACATACAGTCTGTGGTGCCATCATCACTGTCCCATTACGTGCCATGCCCAGTGCAGTACCCAACGCTCCATACACACGGGCCCCACCCGTGCAGTGCCTGGGCTGAGCTCCCCCCCCCATATAAACACCACCCCAGGGCAGTGCCCAGGCAGAGCTGCCCCCCCCACTCCAGTTACCCGGCCCCCCATGCAGTGCCTGGGCAGAGCGGCCCCCCCACTCCAGTTACCTGGCCCCCCATGCAGTGCCTGGGCAGAGCTGCCCCCCCACTCCAGTTACCTGGCCCCCCATGCAGTGCCTGGGCAGAGCTGCCCCCCCCCACTCCAGTTTCCCGGCCCCCCCGTGCAGTGCCCAGGGCTGAGCTGCCTCCCCCGCTCCAGTTACCTGGCCCCCCATGCAGTGCCCAGGACTGAGCTGCCCCCCCACTCCAGTTACCTGGCCCCCCGTGCAGTGCCCAGGCAGAGCTGCACTCCACTCTCCAGTTACCTGGCCCCCCCATGCAGTGCCCAGGGCAGAGCCCCCCCCCACTCCAGTTACCTGGCCCCCCATGCAGTGCCTGGGCAGAGCTGCCCCCCCCACTCCAGTTACCTGGCCCCCCGTGCAGTGCCCAGGCAGAGCTGCCTCCCCCACTCCAGTTACCTGGCCCCCCCATGCAGTGCCCAGGGCAGAGCTGCCCCCCCCCCACTCCAGTTACCTGGCCTCCCCATGCAGTGCCCCGGCTGGAGCTGCTTCCCCATAAACACCCCCCCGCCCAGTGCAGTGCCCCAGGTGAAGCTGCTTCCCAGTGTCACTGGCTCGGCAGAAGCAGGACCCAACACTGTTGCCAGTGGTGTAGCACGCGGGACGGTGGTCTCTCCAGCACCTGAGCCCTGTGTACAGCTCTCGGAAGGAAGCCAGGGTGCTGGATGGCCTGGGGCCTCGGGGCATTGTCAGCAGCACTCTGTGGGTGTCTGGATGGACTCTCCAGATCTCTGCCCCAGCTGCTGCCGGGGACTTTGTGCAGCTGCGCTGGCCGCCTCTGCCGCACAGGGAGCTCTCACCTCTCCTGGGAGCTGGGGGTCAGCTGGGACATAAGGCCAGCACTGCTGCAGCAGAGCTCTGTTCTGCTCTCCAGCGCAGGGCAGCGGCAGGCGAGGAGGAAGCATCTGCCCTGACATTTCAGAGTTTTGGCCTTGGGCCCCAGAGTGGTTTCCCCACAGTCTTTGCTTCCCTTTGGGGCTGGCCAGGCTGCTGGAGGCCCCACTGCGAAGGGGGAGCTGCGAGGAAGCCAGCTCACACTCACTAATTTGGGGCTGCCTTGGGTCGGCAGGTCAGAGGCTGTCGGTCAGCGCTGGCTCCTGGCTGTCAGGTCCCCGCCTCCGGAGCGACACAGCAGAGGCACGTCCAACGCTGCTCCAAACACTTCTCTTTACTTTTCACTTCTGAGGATTTTAATTTGCAGGAATCGCCTCCTTTCATGTTCTGAAACCGAGTTTCTTTCTCCCTCTGATCTCCAATTTTGCACAGACACTGTCTCCTTTGATACGTCTTGTTCACATCAGCCTGTGATCAGGCAGCTCCGTAATTGTTAGTGATTTTCAAAGCACGGGGCTCCTGGTCTAACAACCAGAGTTGAGAATTCCGCCCTTTTTAAACGTTGCTCAGGCAAACTACGTTAATTTCATTGCTTCCCCCTTTTGGGAATGGGGGGTGCGTCTCCCCCTCGCTGCCTGCATCCTGCCTTCCATTTGTACAGAGCCCTGGTCTGTGACTGATGGCGTTCTTGGCCAAAGGAGGAGAGGGTTCCGGACAGGGGCTGAAACCGCGTGTCAGGAGGAATTCAGTCAGCAGCAGCCCCTCTGGTGTAATGATTTCTGCACATCTGTACGTGTGCTGGAGGCCATCACAGGGCTCTGAATGAGCAGAGCATCCAGGAAACACAGCAAGAGACTGACCCTCCGGCTTCCTGCCAGGCCCTAAGGAGAGCCCTTCCCTTGCTGCACTTAACTCCTTGGGCAGTCACAGGAACCAGGCCTGGGCCCCTTTCCAGGGCACTGCCTGTCACACCCCCAGATGGGAAAACCAGCTCTCTGTCCTCCTGCTGGAGCCGGACCTGTGCCACATGATCCCTGCGCTGCCAGCCTCCTCGGGGGCTCTTCCCGCTCTCCTGCCTTCTCCTCAGTTCTGCTCACTGCTGGTCCTCTCGCTTTCTCCTTCCTTTGCACCTGTCACTCTCCCCTTTTCATCCCCTGCGGCTGTTACCATTTGATGTCGGGCTGACTCTGTCTTTTGCCTTGAGGCGCCTTTGGAGAGCAGTGATTTGCAGTGCCACTGCCTGGGATACCTCCCCTCTCGCAGCCTACCAACCCCAAGCCTGCTGCCCACCTCAGTCAACCCATGCCCCTGGTCCGACGCAGACAGGGAGCAGCACGACACCCAGAAACAGGGAAAAGGGTGAATGGATTCTGGGGCTCAGCAGAATGCACTACCAGCATGAAGTAGGGACAAAGGGCAGACGCCCTGCTGCTGCCCCATTGCACGTCCCCGCCCCCACCTTACATCCAACACTCAGTAAAGCACAATAACCGCCTGCCCAGTGCGACCCTATCCTGCCCTCTCCCCAGTGTGGCTAGCACGCTCTGGGAAACCTCCCCGCACAGACCCTGCTCTGGTGCACGGCATTCCAGACCCGACGACGTGCTACCACAGGAGCGGAGGCAGTGTGATGTGTGAGGTGCTAGGCCTCACTTAGGAACGAGAGGGATGAGTTTACACGTCTGAGCCAATCAGCTGAAGTTTTCTCCCATTACGGAACAATTGTACTTAGTTCAACACCACTGCCGGCCTCTGCTCAGCGGGCGCTTGTGACCAGAGCTGCTGGGAGAGGGGCTGCAGGGCAGGGCTGTGGGGTGGGTAGGAATGGAACAGGATGGGGGCTTGGATCAGGACTGATATGCGGTAGCAGAGCTGGGGGAGGGGTGCCAGGGCAGCACAGATAGAGCGGGGGGTGCTGCAGGTCCAGCAGGCCAGGACCAGCACAACTGGGGGATGGGACTTGGCACTGCAACAGCAGGGGGGCTGCAGATCAGGACTGTGTGGGGAGCCCAGAATGGAAAGGCAGGAGGACCATGGGTTGGGACTGAGGGACATGAACAGTCCAACACAGGAGAAATTTGCACTAGTGAACATTCAGGTTGTTCTCCAAGGGGCGGCTCAGCTCGTTCTGTGCTACCTCTTCCTTTCTGGCTGGGCTTGAAACTTTGCTAACAATGTTAATAAAAGTGTGAGTGTTGTGACCGTGTACGTCAGAGTTCCCAATTCAAAAGGAATTCTAGTAATACGGCCCCTGATCTTGGGACGAGAACCAATCAAACCTCCGAGTGTTAACTGGGAATTTTAAAGTAATCAATATAATTAATAGACCAGGCAACAGCAGCCAGGCACTGACAGATGAGGGAGGTGGAATCACAGGGGTGGGGAGAGCTGGGAGCGTAGGTGCCGCAGACACAGCTAGAGGCAAGGAGACATGGCAAGAGATATCAGTCTCAGTATGATCCTAACCAGCAGCAGACCCTGCCTCGAGCAAGGCCTGGGGCCTCCTCCCCAGTGCCTGAGAGCAGCAGAGACCGGCATGTGTGGAGGAAAGCTGGGGCAGAACTGGGGAAACCTCAGACGGGGAAGCGGGGGAATTGGCACCCAGCTCAGCCCACTTCCATTGCACAGGCTCATGGGGAGCCCACGTGCTTCTCCAGCTGGCCATCAGCACTGAGGATTTACTCAAATGTTTCCCTAAACTGCCTTATTTATTTTCCCCTTTGGCTCCAGTCGTGGCTGGAATCCCTGGATTTATGACAAGTGATTCTGTGCTGGACAAGACTCTAGTTTGACAGCTCAGGGTAATGGATGGGAGCAGGGGCTGCCAGCTCCTTGCCCCCATCACCTTGTGCTCAGCGCGGGTGCAGGGCACCTACCTATGGGGGACAGCTCGGCCACGCTGCCGATGTAGGGCCCCTCCAGGAAACGGGGCTCGCTGTCATTGATGTCCTGCACCTTGATGATGAACTCAGACTCAGGCTCCAGCAGCTGGTTGGTCTGGCGGTCCCGGGCCTGTGCCCGCAGCGTGTAGAACGTCTTCTGCTCCCGGTCCAGGCGCTCAGTGGCATGGATGTCGCCTGTGACCTCATCAATGAGGAAGATGGTTCCTGCGCCCTCCCCGGAGATGGTGTACTTGATGGACCCGTCCCCCTCATCCGAGTCCGAGTGGATCTGCAGAGGAAGGACAGAGGGCGAGGGTTGGTGCTGAGAGAGAGCACAACTGAACTGGCTGGAGCCACAGCCGCCACTCTTGCTGTGAGAGCCAAGTCAGTGAGGAGCCCCCCGGCAAGAGAGGAGCAGTAGCTGGGCCCATGGAGTGGGAGGGGCTAGAGCAGGGGTCTGGGGTGGGGAGGGCAGGCAGAGCAAGGGCCCGGTGGCTGCATGGTTTTCACTGCCAAGAGTTAATTCAGATCAGCCTGTCCCTCTTGGAAGGGAACAGCAAGCGATGCGCTTGTCCTGGGCTGGGACCCGGAAGACCTGGGTTCAATTCCTGGCTCTGCCACTGCTTTGCTGTGTGACCTTGGACCTGTCACCAGATCTCTGCCCCGCTCCCTTCTAACACAGAACTGAGAGAATAATTCTGTGTAGCTCAGACCCCCTGTCACACAGGCTAGAGCAGCCCCCAAAGACAGAGTGATTGACAGTACAGGAGACACAACTGGAACAAAGCCACCCCAAAGCGTGTGAGGCTCAGACATCCACATGGGCAGCATCGAGTAACTGCATGCAGCACTGTGAAATCTGCTCTGTGATGTGTGTAAACACCAGCTCACTGCCCTTCCAAACCCAAGCCAGCTGCCCCACTACTCTGGTGTGCATGCTCTGGATTTCGATACCAGCGGCTGCCAGCCCTTCCACACGATGACAGCTTCATGCCCACCCAGCATCCTGGCAGGGATATGAGCGCTGAATTCAGCACCAGAAACAGCCCCCCAGGAAAGCAGCTTGTGTAGCCAACAATTTCCTCTTCGTTTTCTAATTAAGATGCTATTTGGAATGAGGGAGCGAAAGGGTAAACAGCAGCTCCCTTTGCCCCGCAGCCGCCTGGAATCCAGGCCAGGCGTCCGGAGATAATTTTATTGGTGGCATTAAACTGAGTTATGAGGTTTTTACAATCCAGCCACTTATGAGAAATCTATTAACAGTAACTGGACAGGCAGAATGCATCTCTGAGGAGAGCAGCGCGGGCATTAATTGGGGCAATCCATAATGGACAGGCCCCCAGAAAGGTTTCATCAGACGCATTCATTTACTCCTCACAATTTCTGCTGAGAATCAGCAAAGTTGCCAAAAAAAGAGCTGTCCATTAATCGGCTAATGAAATATGAAAATGTTTATGGGCCATTCAATCTTCCAAACTGCAGTTCTATAATCCACCTTAAAGACATACAGTTCCACCAGCAAGAATTTATACCAGGACCTGCCTCTTTTTATGATGCCTTCATTATATTTATCTTGTTAGATACAATTTATATATTTATTTATTTTGTGAGTAAGATGCCCACACATTGGACAATTCAATGTACTTTACATGCTATTCATATATTATCGTCTATGTCAAATAGCAACAGAGAGTCCTGTGGCACCTTTAAGACTAACAGAGGTGCCACAGGACACTGTTGCTTTTTACAGATCCAGACTAACACGCTTACCCCTCTGACATATATCAAATACACACTCCCACCCTGCCTTGCCAGGAAATATACTCACCTGCCCAGCATTGCCTGGGAAATACACCTGCCCAAACCACATCACACAGGAAATCACACAGCCACCTGCCTGGTATCACCTAGGAATTACCCCTGCGTGACTGGCAGTACCTAGAAAATACACCCCTGCCAAGCCAACAAATACACCTGTTTTCTCAGCTATCCCTAGGAAACACCCACTCACCTGGCCCCACTTGAGACACACAGCCAGACACCCTTTTGTGGCTGGGTGCCCTAGCAGCAGGGTTCTGGCCCCACGTCCCCTCTCAGGCCCCTGATGGCTCCATGTCGGGTTTGCTTGACTCAGTAACACCGACCCATCCTTGGGGCTGGTTCATTACAAAAGTCTTGTGCAAACAGTCCCTAACAGAACTCCCCAGACAGCCCACTGATCACTCCAGTGCACATGGTCCTTACAATCCCATGACAGCCAGTCCATCGATGTAGCACATACCACACTCCAACACCTTCCACCCCACCCGGGGTCTTCGTTGGTCCTCGCCTGTCCTGCCACGAGAGCCACACCAGAGCCCCTCCAGCTGAAGCGCAACCCCGCTCTTCCTCACAGGAGCCCCCACAGCCTCTCCACTGGGAGGGCATACTCACCTTCCCTCACTCCCCCAGTTCTGCCATCCTCTCACCTCAGACCAGCCAGAGGTGAGCCCTGCCACTGTTCTCTTGGCCCTCAGCCCTCTTCGGCCCTCTGGCTCCAGCTCTCCTTCATGGAGACCTCCGAGGGTTAGCCCATCTACAGCCCTCTCCAGTCCCGGGCCCGCCAGCTTGGGTGTCAGTAGGCAACTCCCACTGCTGGGAGGGAGTTGCCTACTGACATCTGTTGGTCCTCTCCTGTCCTGCCCCCTCCAGCCCTAGCACTCCAGCGTGGGGAGGTCAGCCAGCAAACCCCTCTGCTGCTCTTCAGCTTTCTCCCCGGCAGGTAAGCGTCACGTCCCTCCTCCCTCGGACTCTGCCTGATCCTTTCTAGCCCCAGGCGCTCCACACCCTCTCAACTGGCCAAACAGGAGCACTTGCTCTGACACAGGGCACCGGACCTGCAGGAACGACCCTGCCTGAACGACCCTGCCTGCTCTGCGTCACATCCTTCTGCCCCATGTCAACCCTTGCCAGAGACTGAAATACCACGGCAGAGGCTGTTCCATAAAGTGCAGGGGCCACATACACAAATGTGCATTTCTCTGCTCATAACAACAGCAACAAGATTTGTGATGGTGGAATCTCCATCCTTAGAGGTTTTTAAGGCCTGGCTTGACAAAGCCCTGGCTGGGATGATTTAGTTGGTGTTGATCCTGCTTTGAGCAGGGGGTTGGACTAGATGACCTCCTGAGGTCCCTTCCAACCCTGATATTCTATGATTCTAATTATCAGCCAGGAGATAAACCTGCCCGTCCAGGCCCTATGCCCAGCAAACAGTCCAAACTAGCAGCATATCCCTGCTCCACATCTGCTTAACACTGACTCCGTGCTCAGAGCAGATGCCAGCAGCCCTGAAACCTGGAAAGCCAGGAAGAAAAACAGAGCCCGCACTCCGGGGGCTGGAAAGATAGATTTACAAGGGAAGATTAATGAGCTAAATCTGCATCACTTGGCTAAACAACAACTAACGGGGGAGCAGGATAACTGTCTGCAGGTGTCTGAGGGGAGACAGCAAGGAGGGTTGGAGAAGGAGCAGGGGGTGCTTTGGGTGTGAAAGTGAGTCTGCATTTACACCCCTAACCTGGTGTACAATCACCAAGATTGTATGCACCAGCACAGGGTTTGGGCACGCACATGACCAGTCGGACGTCAGAGCAGTTCTGAAACCTGGGCCAAAACACGGATATGCAGGTCTTTAAAGCACAAAAATGCAGCTGTCTGATTTCTCGGGCTGTCTCTCTGAGATGCCAGTCAGTGAACTTGGCGCATAGCACTAACCTGGGCTCTGAGCTGGACACCTGCAGAAGCTGCCCCCGGATCATTTGCCCCATGGGGGTATGTCTACACTGAAATTAAACACCTGCGGCTGGCCCAGGTCAGCTGACTCAGGCCCGGGGCTAATTGCAGTGTAGACGTTTGGTCCTAGGCTGGAGCCTGGACTCTGGGACAGCCCGGTGGCCCAAACCCCGCAAGCTCGTGTTAGCTGATGGGCCAGGCACGGGTGTTTAATCGCAGTGTAGACATAACCGTGCTGCATTTGGCTTCTTACAGTCCATTTAAATGTTGGGATGGATTTTGGTGGTCCGTCCTGTTCACAGGTGTGAGGGGTGAATGGCACCAGTGTGGAGGCAGGTTTGGGTAAGCATCTTCTGCATAGCTCTACCAGTGCACCTAGCCCTACCACCGGCTCCCATGGCATTCCCAGAGCCCCTCACATCCTGCAAACCCCCTCCATATTGAGCTGCAGCACCCCCAGCTGTGCAGTCTGGTCCCTCACCCACCCACCCAGAGTTCTGCCAAGGCACCACAGTCCCTGTCTTTGCCTCCACCCCCACCCCAGCTCTGCCAATACATCCGGTTCTGAAGCGATACACACTGTTGCTCGTTCCTGGCCTGCCTCCCTTGCCACCACAGACCCACCAGCACAGAAACCAAATATGGTGACAAGCTGCAGGGTGGCTCTGGCGAGTGGTGCCACAGGGACAAACTCCTCACCCTGTGCTGTGGCCAGTGCACACCCGCCCCAAACATCCCCAAGGCCTCTCCAGGAGTGCATGACCAATGAGCAAAGCCACCCTCTCCCAAGCCGATCTGGAGAACAAACCTTGCACTGGGTTTGCTTTGTAGATGGCTCAAGAGTGGCTGTGACAGTGCAGACAGCCCGAGGGTGCTGAGCTTGACAGTGCCAAGAGCCAAAGGAGCAGAGACAGCAGCCATTCCACAGCGCAGATAGCCACGGGGACAACCACCATTTCCCTCCTATGGCCAGTCCTCCAGAGACCCCAATGGCCTGGCTCCCATCTCAGCTGTGCCAGGGTAAATCGGAAGTCAATGGAGTTACTCCAGACTTACACTGGGGTGAGATCAGAATACGCATCTGCATCATTAACCCCTGAAACCTGCCCCTTCTTGGGGCAACAGGCCTCTCTGCGCTTCGTCCCAACTTCTAGGCCCACCAGGAGCAGGTGAATCCAGGGCAAACATAATCCCAGCATCTCCAGAGCACTGCTGGGAGGCTCTCTCTCACCAGCCCACGATCTAAAACAAAGCAGCAGCTGTGGAGCAGGGTGCAATGACCCCTTCCCTCCTGGGCGTGCTCTTCTCCCAGGATGGGGGAAGGAAGCCCCACATTTGGCCATGGAGTCGCCCCTTATTCCTGGTGATGAGGTGTTTCTGGGCAATGCCTCTTGGAAAAGATGAAAATCTTTCATCTGTTCAGATTGTTAAAAAGGGAAATTATTTCCCTGCTCTAAAGGGCTAACACTGGGATTTTACAAGGCCATTAATTACTGCCTACTAATTAAATCAAAATTAAATGTGAACAGAGGTGCATTTTCCTTATTAAAAATGATTAAAAAGAAAGCACAGATACACAAATAAAAACTACTTCAGGATTGAAAAATAAAAAAAATCAAATAAAAACTGGCCATAATGAAGGCTTGCTCTGTGTTTGCTCCAGCTCATAAAGCCTTAGTTCATCAATTTTCTTTAAATATTAGCAACTTAATTAAATCTGCTTTTTTCCTTTTAATCCCCTCTTCTATCTAAAATAGATCTGTCCACATGCAGAAGTTTGTAACTAGTGCTGACCCCATAATTCTATTTAAAAAACCCAAAGAAATCCACATCAAACTGACAGAAGCCTCGGGGGAAATTACAGTTCAGAAAAAGGATTAGCAAGAGAATCCAGATTGTACGGAAATGTTATTGGCCCTCAGAGGAGCACGTGTAGGGGTGTGGGAGGCTAGCCAAGCCTTTCCCAGCAGGTGGCACTGCTGGGAACTGTGTAGGTGCCTCACATCAGGGGAGCTCCAGCAGCTCCCATACCTGCCTGTCCCCACCACACCTTCCCCAGGGAGAAATGCAGGAACACTGGCCACAGGAGGCTCACAGCTACTCCATAAAGGACCCGCACGCGCTATGGAGCAGTTAAAACACCGGGAGCAGGAAGAGATCGTAACTGGTTTAATTCTCCCCAGCCTCTCCTGGCAGGGGCGCTGTGGGGAGCAGGGCAGGAGTGCGGGCTGCAGGAGCAGCTCCTGGCTACTCCAGCCCCAGCCTGGACAGCAGCTGTAGGGGACAGCAGGCCTTTGAGAGTGATATTTACAGGGAATTGTTCTCTGTGTGGCCTGGCTGTTCACTCCAGGCTGGCAGGTGATGTGGAAAGGGGATGTAAAATGGGCCAGTTTTAGGTTCCTGAGTTCATTTTGGAAACGAGGCTGTTGCTAGGCTACCTCTGGAATTCGACAAGGCCTGATGCTTCAAGTAGCTCCCCAGGGGAGCTGTCAATTAACTGTAACTGCATCCAGCTTCTTCATGGAGGAGCAAGACTTCCTGAGCGTCTGCAAAAACGGGCACAGAGGACTGTTTCAAACTCAAGTGGAACCTCACTCGTGATCCTGTCCACGTGGCATCCCCCCAGACTCTCAGCTCTGAAGCATACATGCCCCAAGCACAGCCAAGCCATCAGAACCGGCTCACAGCACGCTTCTCTGCCCCAGCTGACATGGGGGATCCCCCCCAACACAGTCTCCATGCTGCCTCACTGCGCCTGCAACAGGGCATGCCGCGCAATGGAGATGTTTGCTCACTGTGCTGGAACAGGGGATGGAGGAGAAGGCCTGGGATGGCCTAACCACAGAGCACTGAGGAAAGCACCAGCCAAACAGGTCACATGGGCAGGGCCAGGGGGCCATCCACACTGCACAAACACTGAGTGCCAACCTGGGTGCTGGAGGACAAGCACATGCTAGCCCCGGCTGCTGGCAGGGGCAACATGCAGTTAGCTACCACAGTTACTGTCTCTCTGGGCTTTCACACCACACCCCTCACCAGAGGTTCGGAGCATCTCCATGGTGCCAGGTCTAACAGCAGCATTCATCAGCTAGCAGAGAGAGAAATGCTAAGGGAAAGAGAAGATATAAATGGCATGAACTGAGTCGCCTCTGAGGTTAGTAGACTGTCACTCCCCTGGGCAACAGCCACTGTGCAAGGCCCTGCACTCAGCTCTCACGTGGACATAGGACTGGCTCCGTGGAGCCTACGCACCGACACCAGCTTATCCCCCCACGTTGTCCTGTCTCTCCACCCCATCATCAGTCTCAAACCCAACGGCAGGGTTTGGAACTGGCTGAGTCTCCCTGGGTGCTGTACAGAGCCCAGTGCAACGCAGCCTGATCTTGACTGGGCACGAGCGGAATATCAATACGAGGAAAGCAAACTGCATTCCCCTGGGTGCCCCAGTAACTCCCATCACCCCGGACTCCTGCCCAGGCACCAGCCCATCCCCCATGCACCACCCAGGACTGCTGGCTCTGCACCTGGGACATAGGAGCCAGACCCCAGCCCTTGGCCCATAGCAAAGTGACTCTGCACCTGTAATATTAGCCTTTGCCCTAAGAACCCCCCCCCCCCCCCCGTCCATCCTGGCACATTCATATGCAAATAGAGGCATATTAAGTGCATTCCATGCAAATCTTTTATGCAAATTGGAGTCATATTATGTAAACACAGCAACACCTTTACTCTGGGGTAACTAATTGGGCAGAGGAACGGGGCGGGGGGGGGGGGGGGGATTTGCACATGGAGGCCTGAAGGGGCTGTTTTCTGAGCCAGCCCCAATCTGCACAGACCAGGAACCAGAAAACAGCCAGCACAGTCCTCAGGGGAGATCTGGCTGGTAAGTTTGAGCTTAGTCTTCCCAGGACTGGGAGCAAGCCAGTGGTGAGAGTCTGAAACCCAATGCAACCACCCCTACAAGAGGACGACTTGGGGAATGCAGTGCCATGGAGCTACAGGGGTGGGGGCAGGATGAGGGGACGATGCAGTGCCATGGACCTGGGGGTGGGGGAGGGGAGGATACAGTGCCACTGAGCTATGGGGGGGTGCAGGGAGGAGGGGAGGATGCAGTGCCATGGAGCTACCCCCTAGAGAGGAATGCAGTGCAGTGGGATGCAAGGCCCCTGTGCCTGTCGCTGGGAAGTGAAGAGGGAGCCCCTGGCTGGAGTGATGATGATGCTCCCTTCAGGGCACTGCCGTTGACCCTCCCACCTTGGCGTTCCCAGGGAGGAGGGTTCTGGATGGGATGGTAACTTGCTGTCTGGCTGCCCCCCATACACACACCCAGCAGGAGCAGCTCTGTCCAGGTGTGAGTCCCAGGGCCCAGCCTGGCCCTGATGTGCAATCTGTTTCCACAGAGCCCATCCCCCACCCCACCCCCAGCTCCCGGGCCCTGCTCATCCAGCTTCCCAGTGAGGGTATTTGGGACATGTCTCCATCAGAGCCCAGCACCACCACTGGAGAGTGCACTGAACTCTGTGTGTCCGGGCGCTCCCCAGGGCATTGCCCACCACTTCCCCTTCCCCTCGTCCCCACCCACTGGGGGCACTGCCAGCCCCCCTTCCCAACACCCCACCGGGGGCACCGCTAGCCCCCCCACTTCCCATCACCCCACCGGGGGCACCGCTAGCCCCCCCACTTCCCATCACCCCACTGGGGGTGCTGCCAGACCCCCCCTTCCCATAGCCCCCCAAGGACACTGCCAGCCCCCCTTCCCAACACCCCACTGGGGGCACCGCTAGCCCCCCCACACTTCCCATCACCCCACTGGGGGCATTGCCAGCCCCCCCCTTCCCATCACCCCCCCGGACACCATCAGCCCCCCTTCCCATCGCCCCCCTGGGACACCACCAGCCTGCCCCTCCCCCTAGTGCTCCCTGGGTGCTGCCAGTTTGCCTCCTCCCCTCCCATGTGCCCACATAGCACTCGAGGTGGCAGCTGTCCATCTAGGGGGTATTCCCTGCTCTGGATTTTCTCTGAACCCACTGGCCCTACTGAAGCCCCATCAAACATTGACTGTGTCTAAGGGCTTGTCTTCACTACCGCCCGGATCGGCGGGTAGAAATCGATCTCTCGGGGATCGATTTATCGCGTCTCGTCGGGACGCGATAATCGATCCCTGAATCGATGCGCATACTCCACCAGCCCAGGTAGGAGTAAGCGCCGTCGACGGGGGAGCCGCGGCGGTCGATTTGCCGCCGTCCTCACAGCGGGGTAAGTCGGATCAGATACGTCGAATTCAGCTACGCTATTCGCGTAGCTGAATTTGCATATCTGAAATCGATCCCCCCCGTAGTGTAGACGTAGCCTAAAAAACTGCCCGGCCCTGAGGGCTCCTAATCCACCTGAGCAGCCTGCCCACCCCGTACAGCGATGCTCCTTGCCTTCAGTGCAGCCCCTCCCCCAGCAAGGGCCTTTCCTCCTGTGCGGCAGGGGCACCCGCTGTGCCTGGCCATGCTCCTGGCCTAGCTCCAGCCCCCTCCCCTCCCGGCGACATGCCTGGGCCCTGCAGAGACATACCAAGGTCACTTTACCTTTCCCACGTACAGCGGCTCCGTGCCAGTGTACTCCTCAACCACAAAGAACTGGTTCCACACCCAGCCGCGCTTCACACGTCCACCTGCCAGCAGCATGCTGTCCCCTGACTGCTCCAGGCCCGGCCCCCTGGCCTCCGTGTACATAGCCAGGGCCCCCGGCTGCTCCAGGCCCGGCCCCCCGGCCTCCGTGTGCACGGCCAGGGCCCCCAGCTGCACCAGGCCCGGCCCCCTGGCCTCCGTGTGCACGGCCAGGGCCCCCAGCTGCTCCAGGGTGCAGAGTAGCAGAAGTACGGTCCATGAGAAGCCTGGCAGCGCCATCACCACTGTGCACCGGGAGGCTGCATGGAGAGTGGCTTTCAGAGAGGACGCTGACATCCTTTGGGGAGCAGGAAGGGGCCTGACACCACCACTGTGGGGCTCACCAGCCCGGATGGGGCAGCTTCCCCATCCCCGCCGAGACCTCGCTCCAGACAGTCAGGCTCCTCAGGGTGCCTGTGGGCTAGGAGTTACGTCTGCCCAGGCCCCAGGCATGCTGCTGACAGCAACAAGCGACCAGCGTCCTCGGCTCCTGGCATCGGGCTGAGCAAGGCGAGAACAGTCAAGCTTTCTGCCTGGAAGAGGCTACAGCCTGGGCCCCCTCAGAGACTCCGTGTGTCCAGACGACTAGTGCTTTCCCATCAGCGCTCGCGTGCCCCATTCGCCAGCGACCCAGGGCTGCGCTGCACCGCGGCTGGGCTGGTGGCTGCAGCAATGCCGGAGCAGAAAGACTGGTGGCTGCAGTTCCTTGGGAGCCAGGGGTCAAAAGACCATTTATCCCCCCCCTGCTCTCCCCACATCCCACCCTGGGGACACTTCAGCAAGCAGAGAGGGGGGCTCTGCTGCCTGTGGCAGGGCTCTCCTTGTGGGGGCAGAGAAGGTTGCACCTGTAGTTTGCAGGACGGCAGAGCAAGCACCTTTGCATTAAGTTTCATGAGAGATCTTAGCAGGAGCAGCCGGTTGTGGCTGAGACGGGCGCTCACCCACTCCGGAAACAGGCTCTGTGCTATCAGGCTACAGATCCAGCTGTGGCAGGCCCTGGTGCAGGGCTGCTCAGGCTGAGGGCATTTGTATTCTCCATCTTCGCGGCTGTTGCACTCCAGTTTCTAGAGGAGAACCCTTCGCCAAGCTGCTGCCGGTCACCTCCATCCTCTGCCAGTTCACTCGGGTGAGCACAGGGCAACTGACAACGTCTCTGGGAACCTGAAAGAGGCCGAGATGTTAGTGATGACCCCCGGGCTGAGCATTGCACTCCCCCCTCTGAGTGCCACCCGTCGTCTGGCTGCCCCTCATGCTCCCTTCATCTCCTGTGCTCACTGCCTGGCTCTTTTCCTCCCCTGCTTTCTCTCCCTCTTTGTGGTGCTGCTGCCCCCTCCCCTGGTGCCACGTGTGGGAGCCTGGCATTGCAGGAGCTGCTAGAGCCAGGGACATCGGGAGGAGGAGGGTAGCAGAGCTGTGGCGCTTTCATCTCTATGGAAATTCCTGTATTTAGCAGGGATCCAGAGAACAGCAACAGCTCAAACCAGTAAGGCGGCAGCTGCGCAGCGCGCCTCCCCCTCACGCTGCTTCTGGGATCCAAGTGAGAGCGAGTACAGTTACTCAGGGTGATCAGATGGTGTCGGGAGGGCCCCACAGGCTAACGCTCCCAGCAGCGGCTGTTGGTCCAGGGCTGAGGGGCACAGGTTTTGCGTGACACCCTGTGTGTGCAGCTCAGCACTCTAATGAGTGCGTGCTTTGGACAACACTGGCCTGAGCTCAGGGGAGACTGGCTCCCCAATTCTGGGCTCCACCCATTAGCCTGTCCAGCCCCTCTCACCAGCCTCACCCTTTGATATTCTCAGACTGGGAAGGAGCTGCCAGCCCCAAATTCGGGTCTGTGGGAGCCAGAGCAACCTTGATTGAGCTCCAGATCAACAGTGGTTGAGGAGAGGAGTCCAGAGAATATTCAATACCAACTTCCCAGCCAGGTCCGGCCTTGTCCCAGACACAGACAGACAAGCCTGGGCAGGAGATTTGTGATCTGCCACCAGGATGGAAACATGCTCTGTGTAACAGGGACCATTTCAGACAGCTTGCGATAAGCCTCGCTGTGCCCATGGGTGGATGGACAGGCACCTCCCTGTCCCCTAGAGATGACAGAGGGGCAGGGCAGGGGGCATCCTGGACCGTGTCCCTTACGAATCAGACCAGGATCTCCCCGGAGCACAGGAGTCACACAGCTGCCTGGAGAAGGGCTCCTCAAAGCCCAGCCACTGCCAGATGCTACAAAGCCAAGTTCGGCAGCAGCTGACAAGTCCCTCGCATGCACCCAGCTCCCCGCCCTCCTGGGACAGGCACACGGGCCTGTCTGGCTTAATTCACACAGCACGCCAGCTCGCTGCAGCATTGCTTTGGTATTTCCCTGCCCCCTCACACCACAGCACGCAGGGCGTTCACATGGCGGAGACACTGAGCATCACTCAGTTCCTGATTCCTACGCAGCACACAAGTGTCATGCACACGCCAGCATGCTCACACACGGGCCTGCTACAGCATATACACATATGCCCTGTATAACATGCACAGGGGCCAGTGCGCACTCACCCACACACACACCGCACCGTGGGCACCTGATGCTCTGGGGAACACAGGGTCTCTGGTGCACTTTGAGGAGTCAGGAATTATTGTTGAGCCTCATTAATGCTTCCTTCCCAAATGCATCGCCCAGAGGTCCCGCCGCCTGGGCCCACTCCTCAGCAGACAGAGCTGTAGCAAGGCCTCTTGTCACTGAGATATCTCCCCTCTCACTGCACGTGCTACCGAATACTCACTAGTAAATGCAAAGAATTATCACCCATGCACTAGGCCCGAGAGGGCATGAGCGAAGGGCATGGCCCAGCCATCCTGGCTCACTCATTCCTAGTGTGTGACAGAGGGTCTTGGAGTCACTTGTGCCAATTAGGCAGGTTTCCCTGCGATCAAACAATACGAAAGACATTTTAAAGCAGGAAACTGTTTCTAGGAGGCAGGGAGGGATGAGTGGGTAGAACTGCTGGAGGGTGCAGGGCTGACAATGTCGGCCACCAGCCCACAATCACTTGGGCTGAACCCTCTGTCAGCCAATCTGATTGCACCCTCCGTCCCTTGGCATCAGAAGCACTGCTATGCTAGGTCAGTGGGATGCATCTAGCCCCATCTCCGACGGCCAAAGCCAGCTGCTCCCGGGGAGCAAAAAGCCCTGTAACGAAACCACACGTAAAGCACACGCGTGCACATAAACATACTGTACAAAGCATCCATGACAATGGCCAGTGTAACACAGTCACGCCTGACTGGAAAGTCTCTGCTATTGCGGAGCTTTCATCTCCAGGTCAGACCACTTGAATCCGGCCCTGCTGGGCAATGACCAGAGCTGACAAATCTCACTAAGTCCAGGGTTTTACAGACTCTGCAAACCTGCCTGAGCGCCTGAATCTTCTTTCCTGCCAACACATTTCTCCCAGCACCGATCCAGCTAAAGCAGGTTTTCTAGCTAGAGGTCGGCCTCAGCTCTGCCCTGGGGAGAGAAAAGCCCCCAGGCCAAGGGTGGGGTCTTTCCATGGGAATCTCAACCCATCCCTGTTCTATTCTCTCCTCAGCCCAACACGAACCCAAGGATGTTCCAGCCCCACTGAAAAGGTTCAAACCCACCATGCTGAAGTGGACTGGAGCTTCGGGAAGTTGGTCCCCTAGCACTGGCCAGAAATGGCTCCCATCCCATGGCTGCTCTGGGTGGGCGTGAAATCAGCTGGTGGGTCTCAGGCCACTTGCTAGCAAACACTCACCCCTTGCGCCCCAGAGCCTGTCCTGCTCCTCGGCTCTCAGCCCCAAGGTCGGGCGAAACTCACTCTATTTCCGCCTGTGCTGAGCCTGCCTGGGGACAAGCAAAGGGCATCCACCTCTGGAGCTGTCAGTGCTAAGTTGTTGTTATTACACAACACTTCTGCGCTGCAGCGAGACCTGTAGCCATAACACAGATGGGCTGCACTCAGGAAATGCAACTGCTAGAATCAGAACTTAACAAAGGGTCCATTCTGGTCTCGTCTCCAGGCCTGTCACAATACTAAGTACACTGTGGGAAGCAACCACCAGAGCTCAGAATTCTCACCCTTTGTCCGTCACCAGAACCCTGCCTGCTCAGCCACGCTCAGGTTCACCAGAAGTCTCCACAGGGAAAACACACACAGCCCCTGGTCTGGGAAATGCCTAGAGGCAGCAGAGAAAGGGCATTAGCCAATTTCACCTGACAGGCACATTTGTGTATTCCTACAGGACATATTTGTGTCCAAGAAACAAGGGATGGCCCTTGCAGCAGGAGCACGCACAGCATCCACAGCGTGTTCAGACTGGTGCACGGCCGGGGCGGAGTGCAACAGAGTGGAGGAAAAGTCTCCCATGGTGGGAGACATGGAAAGGAGGAAAAACACACACCCTCAATTCACTGCTAATTTAATGGGGCTTGACTCCTCCATTTGCTCCGCCCCTCAGGACACTGCCAGTCTGATCCACTTGCAGCCCTTGGTCTTGTGGCCACAGAAATGCAGAGCGCTGGAGGGATGTCTGCAGGAGCAGATCTGTGGGAGCTGGAGATAAACATGTTCCTACAGCGTGAGGCCACCCTAAGTGCTCAGACTCCATTCCACTGTTCTCACCCTTACAGTCACACATTTGGATTGTGCTATTCAGAGCCGTCACTAGGCATAAGCAGACCAATTGCTTAGGGCCCCGAGCAGCTCAAGCCCCCCCCCCCCCATTTGCTTTTTATTATGTGTTGTGGGGGGAATAGTCCTGCTTAGGGCCCCCAGTGGGCTACTCCCGTGCTATATAAGGGCTGGGCTTGGGTCAATGGTCTGTTATCTGCACACATCCACCACACCCTCCTCTCCAGCTTATCCCTGCCTCGCAGGCTCCCCCAGCCTCCTCCAGGGGCAGCCTTCCTCTCCCCTTCCCGTAGCCTCTCGGTGCTGCATCCAAAGCTGTTGTGCCAGGACATGAAGTCCTCTGCTGCGGGCAGGGCCCAGGGAGACCCAACACACAAGGGGCAGAAGCTGGCGACAGCATTTATTTCCCAGTGATATTGATGACCTTTCATAACTGACTTGGGGCACTTCTCTCTGCCACACATGAGCTATGGGCCATAAATAACTGATGGGAGCTGCTGCTGCCAGAACAGCACGCAGTGCAGCGTCCCGACGTAACGGCCTATGGGGGCTCACAGGCAGACACACGCTGGCTGGCTCTAGCTCATGCTCACACCCCCCCTGCACCCCTAGTTCAGAATCCAAGTGAAACGCCACCTTTGCTGATGTTCCTCAGTCCCAGCTTCCCAATTATCAGCGTGACTTGTACCCCTCCCCGAGAGGGCTCGCTCGGCTTGTCGGTATGTATTTGGCAGAGCCATACTGTACATCATGTTGACAGTGGAAATTACATCCTGAGCTTATGTTTTACACTCTGCCCTGTCAGAACTCACCGCAGCCCAGTGATCAGGACAAATTGAATAGCATCCCGCCCGTGTCAATATTTATTTCATTTTACAAATGCAGCCGATGCAGGGGAAGCGGGGGGGAGGGGGGGCGCAAACACCAGCACACACAAAGGAACAGCCTAACCGCTAATACATCATGCAACCTGACGAAGCCCTACATAACACGGACATGCGCTCAGGTGCTGCAATATGGAAAGATATGACTGCAGTCCTCCAGAGACCTGTGCAGGGGCCCAGAGAGAACTGAAAGGGGAAGGCTTTGTCTCCAGGCTGCTAGGAAACTGTAAATAGATTCCTGTAGGAATACACACACTCCAAACTCTCTCATGATACAAACACACCCCGATACGTGCACACATCTACACACACGCAAATGTCCACACAGACTCTCAACTGCATTCAGACATTCCACACACACCGTACACAAAACCTACATGCACAAACTTGCTGCCCTACCTGCATACGTACACTTGGGGGTAAGTTCTGCAGTTGGGGGTCTCTTCACACCAAACATCCATCTTCCAGCTCTCAGAAGCATCACCTGGGGCCTCACTAGCTCCATCTTCCCTGAAAAGCAGGATAGAAATGGTCTCTACACACCCACACCCTTCCTGACAGCTGGAAATCAGTTACTAGTGCCCCATTAGGCTGCCAATGGATTACTCAGCCTGGCCTGTTCAGAATCACACTTCTCTCCACCAGCACCATCTGGCAGGTCGGGCACCCAGAAGAGGCGAGCTTGTACTGGAGAGGGCTTAGAGCAGGAGTGGGCAAACTTTTTGGCCCGAGGGCCACATGGGAATAGAAATTGTATGGAGGGCCATGAATGCTCACAAAATTGGGGTTGGGGTGTGGGAGGGGGTGAGGCCTCTGGTTGGGGTGCGGGCTCCGGGATGGGGCCAGAAATTAGGAGTTCAGGATGCAGGAGGGGGCTCTGGGGTGGGACTGGGGATGAGGGGTTTGGGGTGCAGGAGGGGGCTCCAGGCTGGGATTGAGGGGTTCAGAGGGCAGGAGGGGGATCAGGCTCGGGCAGGGGGTTGGGACGCTGGGGGAGGCTCAGGGGTGCACGCTCCGGGTGGTGCTTACCTCAAGTGACTCCCAAAAGCAACTGCATGTCCCTTCTCTGGCTCCTACACGGAGGCACGGCCAGGCGGCTCTGCACGCTGCCGTGTCTGCAGGCACCACCCCCGTAGCTCCCATTGGCTGCGGTTCCCAGCCAATGAGAGCTGTGGGGGCGGTGCTTGGGGTGGGGCAGCATGCAGAGCGTAGCTCCCTGGCTGCCCCTATGTGAAGGAGCCGGAGGGGGGCCATGCTGCTGCTTCCAGGAGCCGCATGGAGCGGCCCCTGACCCTGCTCCCCGGCTGGAGCACCAGAGCGGGGCAAGCCCCAGACCCCACTCCCCAGCGGGAGCTCAAGGGCTGGATTAAAACGGCTGGCAGGCTGGATCTAGCCCACAGGTCGTAGTTTGCCCACCCCTGGCTTAGGGGAACTGCGGGTGTCTGGGCTCCAGGGTCTCTTCCTAGCCCTTGCCTATTGGCTGTCCTGCATTTTCATCCTGCAGGTCCCAGGTAGCCGCGGCACTCCCTGCCAGCCTCAACACTGAGCATGGAAGGCATACGGAAGGGGCACAAGAGGAGACAGCAGCCTGGGAGCAAAACGAGCATCTGGAGTGAGGAGAGGGGTCAGGGACACAAAGAGATGGAGGCAGGGAATAGAAAAACCCACCCAGCCAGAAGCAGCACTTCCCGCTGGCAACAAGCAGTTAGTGGTGCCTACGTCATCCAGGGCTGGATGGAGCCACCCTCGAATGTGCAAGTATGAATGGCAGAGGAAGAGGGATGGGCCCTGCGGTGGGTCCCCAAGGGGAGGACCTGAGTGGATAGGGCCAGCCTGTGGGGGACCCAAGAGGCGGGCAGGGCAGGGCAGGCCAGTCCCCAAAAGGGGTGACGCAGGTACCCTGTAGGCTCCAGGCCTGCCCAGGAAACCACCAGCAAGGGCTTAGCTCAGAGCTTCGTCCCTCTGGCAGCGTCAGGGAAGGTCCATTGCCAGGTGACCAGCACTGCCTGGTGCCCAGGTTGGTGCCCCAGCTGCCAGGCTGGGCTCTGCTCCAGACCTCTCCCTCCCTAGCTCAGTGGGAGAGGTGGAGTGCCTTGCTCAGAAGCGGGAGGGAATAGCTACCTCCATGGGACACCTAAGGCTGGGGAGTCAGGGCAGGGTGACGGCAGGCGGAATGGTCCCACTTGCCTCCGCTCTGATGTGTGCAATGGAGAGTGACAGAGCAGCAGGTGCACAAGGCGCAGCGGGACATGGATTTAACCAGAGGCCACGGCTGAGCAGGGGCATGAGCCCACCTGAGATCTGCAGCTCGCCACACGAGGAGAGTCAAAGCCAGGGGACCCCACAGTTCAGAGAGGGTGGGCAGGGACTGTTTAAATGTTCCCAAATTCCCCACCATCACCCCAGCTCAGACAGTTCCCCATGGCCTACCGCTGCCATGCACCACTGATACGTGAGAGAAGATCCAGGCTGGGCAGGCTACTCCTGGCCTAGCCCTGGCTGGGTCCCAGGCCCCGGGAGGCTGATATTAAAGTAAATGCCTGTTTATTTCAAGAGATGCCTAATTCTGCCCTGTGGTTTCATTCTCTACTTCAGCCAGCCAGGTGCTCCCGCTGCTCATCCCACAGTCCCGGGGCGCCGGCTGCCTGCCCCCGGCAGTAGGGATTTCGCACCAGCCTCCACTGTGTTCTAATGCCCCGTATCTCCCATCCTTCCCAGGCTGGGGGCTCCTTCTGCAGCCGGACGCAGGGGCAGCTGACACCTGGGTGCCCTGTGAGCCGAGCGGCTGCCAGGATGTGTGCCAAAACGGCACAATCCACCCAAGGAAGAATTCTGCGGCTGTCTGCAGTGCCTGTGCAGTGCCTGTGCAGTGCCTGTGCAGTGCCTGTGCATAAGGGGAGCTGGCCCCACGGGCTGACATTCACCTGGGGGTGAAGCTCTCACCAGGGCTCATGGGAGCTGCAGTCTGCTCCTCTCCATGCAGCTAACATTGAACAACACCAAACTAGGGGTCCAGGCCGGACCTGCGGGGGGCACATTGGTCTTATTTGGGAAGCGGGTTGGTCATGATCCTGGAAGGCCCAAAGGAAGGAGCGTCAGGATATAGGGAGAGCCCAGGGCCGTGCTGCACTGCCCCTGCCGCGCCCCCCACATGGAAATCTGGTGGTGAGTTTGTGGCCTCAGCCACACAGGTCACACTAGATAGTCACAATGGTCCCTCCTGTCCCGAATCTCGTCATAGCCCACACTGAGCGCTCTCTGAGGCAGGGACTGCCTCTCCCTTAGTGTCTGTGCAGTGCCCAGCTCCCTGCTTGGGGCCTCTGGGTACTACCAACAAATAACCATAATGCCCAGGCCTGCCCAGCCTGGAGCCAGGGCCTGCCCAGCCTTGCTGGCTGCATCAGTGCTGAAGCAACGGGGGAACTGCCAAAGCAGTGCTCCCAACCACAGAGGAAACCCGGCTTCTCCTGAACTGTGTTCCTGACGAGTGCAATAGTGCAGGATCAGAGCTCGATATCCCACTTAATACCTCAGCGAGACCACCTGCCTAGCGTCTCATCTCCACGAGTCAGTGCAGCCCTGAGAGCCTGGCCTCAGACAGATCCCACTGAGATGGGCCAAAAAGCCTGTGATTATTCCACCAACAAATTCCTCTTTCATATTGTCAACAGTGCAGTAAATTACAGTGCCATGTAACTGTCTCCGCTTCTTAAACAAGATTCAATTCCGTTTAACTCTCCCCTTCCTGGGGAAAGGAGCAGACTAGCTAGAATTTGTTTCCCGGTCTGTTGTATACAGACTGTGTAACCGTGGCAAGGTTCTCAGGAAACTTTATTATGGCACATCACCTCCAAGCACCTCCATTGGCTGGGAACCCAGAGTCTTCACTGCTCCAGAATTCAATTGATCTCCTGCCTATTGCGAGACAAGCAGGAGTGACTAACACGCTATTCCTCTCATGCTACTGCCTCCAATTCTGGGGCAAGGGTGGGGTGGGAGCGGAGAGGAGAATTTGCTGAATGTAAGATACTATCAGCCAGGGCCGGCTCCAGGGTTTGGGCCGCCCCAAGCAGCCAAAAAAAAAAAAAAAAAGCCGCGATCGCGATCTGTGGCGGCAATTCGGCGGGAGATCCTTCGCTCCGAGCGGGAGTGAGGGACCATCCGCCGAATTGCCTCCGAATAGCTGGACGTGCCGCCCCTCTCCGGAGCGGCCGCCCCAAGCACCTGCTTGCCAGGCTGGTGCCTGGAGGCAGCCCTGCTATCAGCAATAGGCTAGGGCCACACAGAGTGCAAGAAAATTGTGTGCAAGCTTCCTAAACACAGCTCTGACAATACGCCTCAACTCTGATCTGCGGCACCCCTGCTAGGTCACTTCTCAGCAACAGCTGCTACCTGTGCAAAACTGTGGGGTCCTTTTGTGGTAAGGAGAAATGTCCACTAGGGACTGGAATGAAGCATGCAACTCATCCCTATGTGTCCCCTGGGACTGCAGTCTGAAGAAGTGAAAGACCAATAGTGAGCACATTGTCTAACCACACTATTTGCCCCCCAGAAGAGCTGCTGCTCCAGAATGCCTGTGTGGTGAACTCGACATTCTCCCTGCAGCGTACTCATTGCCTGCTCTTTGCAGACATGCAGCATTGCAGCCTGAAGGGGCCGTTCACATAGGAAGAATGGGTGACCCCAGCATGGAGCATGCACACATGCTGCACCTTATTATTTCTTTGAGGGCAGGGAGAACACCAGGCCCCTGTCAGCCCTATGTGAGCCAGGGCCCTCCTTTGAAATCAACGGAGTTGCACCTTGTCATACCAGGGCTGCATTTGACCCAAAGACTCTAACGTTGCAAGTTCTCAGCCCACAGCAAATCACACCAGTGATGTGCTATTTAGGGTTCAGCTCCAACTCCCAGATCACAGACCTTTCTGGGGAAACTAGGCTGGACAAAGCACTAGGAAGTATATGGTACAATACAGAGCAATTGTGGCCTAGCTGTGACTGATGACAACAGCACCCCCTCCCAACCCTTGGTCCCTCCCTGCTGTGCCAGGTGAGCACTAGCCACCCAGGCAGGACCCTCTCTCATGAGATGCATTTGTTCAGCAACCACTCTCTGATTCACGGCATCTTTTGTAGAACCTGAACGTAGTCTTGCAACCAAGCAATAAGAAATGGCTGAAGATATTGATCTGGATAAGAGATAGTGCAGCAGACTATACAGATGCTGGAGATAAATGGCCAAGAGATGTGGAGCTGCACCCTTTTTTAAAGGCATGTTTAATTGATTTTTAATTTTACTTACCCAATGAAAGCCCTTTTGTATCCAGACTGGCATCCTCCTGAACACGGCTCCCACCTGCAATAACGCTAACGTATCACAGCAAAGCACCAGGCGCCACTGGCTTCCAACAAGAGCAGCACCTCTCAGGATCAGGCTGAGACAGTACAAGGAAAAGGTAGGAGGTTCCTTGTGGTCTAGCGAATGCCCGGCCCTGACCCCTAGCACACGACACAGGCAGAGGGTGATGATAAAAGGAAGTTCCCTCAGTAATCTCCCCCAGCTCCTGTTTTTAATAACACGGGGACAGAAAGCCCATTACACTTATTAGAAGTTTAATCTTTCTTGTCCTTGAAGTAAATCTGTGAGTTTCCTCTTTCTGGTTTCTTGGAATCACTCTCCCAGCAGGAGACTTCCGCCTCCGCCTGTCTTCTTAGCTGGACTGGAAAGCAGGGTTCCGGTAAAGCCACTTTTCCAAAAGAACCTTCCAACAACTTGCACTCAGGCCAGCGTGACTAGGAATCTATTTGCCTACTTCGTTCCAAGTTGCCTTAATCTGAAGTTTTAATTATTGTCGCCTTTGATGTTTTCTGGAGAAATTCCAACAAAAAGGGTGCAGCGATTGCCGAGATGGGAGCTCTTCAGCCCTTTCAGCAGTTCTCCTTCAGTGCCACCTTCTGCTTTCCAGCCACGTTGGGAGGAAGTGCTATTTGTTAAAACCCTCACACCATCACTGGTTAGGAAAAGTATGTTCAAAGTTTAGAGATTTTCTCCTCCAAATCTTCTCTGGTCCAAGTTTCAAAGAAATTTTAATTGCAAAGAAAATCTTAAAGTCTCCCTTAGGGGAGAGGATTTTACAGCCATAACGGTCTCGCTCTGCAGTAATTCTTTTCCAAATATGGAATTTTCATGCTTTGTCTACGTGGATACAATGCTTTAATTGGCCTTTAAAAATGTAGGCTCTGATGGGAGGTGAAATAATGTGACTTCCTGCAGATCTGGGTCAGGTGGCACCATGAAAATATCCAGAACTTGGAGAAACTTCCTCCTAATCCCACAGAGCCCATGGATGACACAAAGGCCTTGCAGCGCCTGGTGCTACAGGCAGTCAGGAGAATGCCTTGGCTAGCAGCATCACTGTGAATGGTTCCTGGACAGATAAGCCAAGCCCTAGTCCCAGCTGAGTGAATAGGAGCTCTGCCACTGACTTCACAGGTGCCAGGATTTGGCCCATAGACACTATAGATAGCAAAGACCCATCCCCCTGGGTAGGCAATGGCATGTCCTCCATCACCCAGGGTTTGTGCAGCCTAGTTTTAGGTCCTCAGTGCCGGGGCTGACAACTCTGCCACCATCCAAGAGGTCAAACAGCCAGGACAGCTGTTCTGCTATGCAACCTCCATTCTCCCTTTAGTCTCATCACGTTCGGATGGCCCCTCTTCCCCTCGCTGCTCACACAGCGCAGTACAGATTTAGCTCTGCTCATCTCCTTGTGTCATCCCCTCCTGGTCCTTAATCATTGTTGCTGCTCTTCTGGGAACGCCACTTGTCCAGACAGTAATGAGCACGACATCCCACGCATGGTCCCAGGGGAGCAGTACAGAGGGACTATTGCTCCTGTTTTCCGGTGCTGGTGCCTATGTCTCTCATGCACCCATGTCCATGTCCATGTCTGTGCTCAGCAACTTGCTCCAGCTCCAGTTCATCTCCACCAGCGCAAGCTCTACCAAAAAGGTGCTGGCAGACATTGGAGTTTCCACCACTGTCTCTTCTAACCCAGCTCAAAGCAAAGTGGACAACACTGAACCTTAAACATCTGCAGCACCAGTGCCTTGTCTGCACTAGAGCTCACACCATCAGAGCCAGACTGTGCCAGTGCAATGGTGCGAAGTATGGACAAGGCCGAAGAGCAAAGAACCTAGTTCACATCCCAGCTGATGCCTCAATGGGTCCCTTGGGATGTGACCTCAGGCCCTGGTGGCCAGCACTCATTGGCTGCAACATCGATAGCATCTCTTTGTGAGGGCCTGAGGAATCAGCAGGCAGGGCTGGATGGGCAGAGTCCCACGCAGAGGCAGGAAGGTCCCCGAGTCCTAGTGGTGAGCTGGGGAGTAACAGCTAGACATCCATACCTGCCAAATTGGTTGGAACCATAATTAAAACCAGAACAACACACCTGGCAGATTGTGAGCGGATAGGGTCTCACCAGCACAAATTGCTCTAATCTGTTAAGAGTTCTTTGAACATGTCAGTGAAGTAGTGGATCGAGGAGAACCAAGTGACAATGTTTTTAGACTTTCAAAAGACATTTGACAAGGTCCCACACAAAAGGCTACTGAGGCTAAGTTGTCATAGGGGAGAGGCAAAATATTGGCACAGAGCAATCCATCTAGAAGACAGAAAGCAAAGAGCAGGGAGAAATGGTCACTTTTCGCCATGTCAGAAGGTTAAAGTGGGGCTACAAGGTGCCTTGCTAGCACCTGTGTTGTTTAACATATTTATAAGTGATCTGGAAAGAAGGTGAGCAGGGAAGGGCCAAATTCCACAAATGACACAAAGTTATGTAGTCAGGACTAGAGAGACCTGTGAAGAACTCAGAGAGACCAAACATAGCCAAGGGAATGGACAACACAGTGGCAAATGGAATTCTGTGTCAATAAATACAAAGTAATGAACATTGGATGGGACAGGGAGCTGGGTGCCACTGCAGACAGCAATGGAGACCTCTGCTCAATGCGCAGCTGCAGGCAAAAGCGTGTACCAGGAACGAGGTGCAGAATAACGCAGAGAATGGTATGGAACCTGTAGGCAGCACTGGGCCCCCCATCACACACAAAGTGGCACAGAGTTCAGGGAGGTCAGAGAAGGGCTACAAGAACAACCAAGGCTGGGAAATATCTGCTATGGGGAGAGCTGGCAGAGATTGGGATTGGTACCTTCGAGATGGGACAGATGAAAAGGGGCAGGATAGAAGTCCATGCAGTCCTGGGTGGGGCAGAGCAGTGATAAAGGGGGCATCTGTTCTCCCTGTCCCAGAGCACAGGTACCAGGGAAGGGTCAGTGAAACTGACAGGTGGGAAGTTCAAAACTGAAAAAGTATTTCCTTTATCACACATCATGTAATTAGCCTGGGGAACTCACTGCCACTGTATGCTGCTGAAGCAGAGAATTTAGCTAGATTCCAACAATACCCAGAGTTTGCATAATTAATAGCACCACAAATTCTGGCAAGGATATTAAACCTCATGCTTTGTGGCTTACACCCATCTAACTATTAGAGACCAGGGCGAGACCCAGTGTGGGAGCAGATTACCCCACATCTGCTACGGTGGGGTTCTTACACCTTCTTCTGCAGCACTTGATGCTGTCACTGTCAGAGACTGGACATTAGGCTAGATGGACTTGGGATCTGAGTCACTCTATCCATGCCTACCTACGTTGTGGGGGGAGGGGCATGACCTTGCTGCCCTGATTCAGCCCAAAGAGATTTCAGGTGTTTATCTACATAGCAATGGGCAGCTCACAGCAACAGTCACATGCATGGTTCAGGGCTTCCTGTTCCTCCCTGTCCGCCCCCTTGTCCATCCCACTGCTCCGGCTTCTGCACAATGCTGCAGGAATTAAACAGGGATTTGCAAGATCACAGTGTTCTGATTTAAAAGGTGAAATATGGCCAGCAAGGCCCCACCTGCTCCGACCCCTCTGGGGGATCAAAGGCAGCCCAGCAGCTAAAGAGCGAGAGCAGGGGCCTCACTCACAGCAGATTCTCTCTGCTCAAGGTTCCTGGGCTTTAAAGATTTCTCTGTTAAGAATTAAGATGGCTTTAGGTTCCCAAAAGGAGGCCAATGAGATCCCAGTGACTGATTGTGCTTCCCCAATCCCATAAATCAATAGGGTTGCTCCATTCTCCCAGCCAGTGGCAGAGAGAAGGGAGGACGAGCTCCTGGAGTGCCAAAGAAGAGACAGGCGCCACGCAGCCCTATCCCACCCCTTCGTGCCATCTAGCACACTGCTGCTGTCAGGACTGTAAAATGGCAAGTGAACGTTAGAGGAGGGCAGAAGAGCTAGAGGGCCATGCCTGGCAAGGGCATCGGAGGAGAAAGGTGCTGCTTTCTCGGAGCTTCTAGGGAGCACATGCCCCTGCTACAGCCCTGGGCCTGAAGGGAGCACGTGGGGCAGAAGGCACCTGCATACTGGGACAGGGTTGGGTATCCATTTACAGCTTCGCATTCCCCAGTGCCCAGCGCTCCCTCCCCGCCCCCCAGAGGTATGGGGATGGCTTGCACAGAAACCAAGGGAGAAATGTGGCCTTTCTGCAGCAGCTGACCTTCTAGCCGTCACCATCGCCGACTGCGTGTTCAGCACAACTAGGGTGACCAGATGTCCCGATTTTATAGGGACAGTCCCGATATTTGGGCCTTTTTCTTATATAGGCTCCTATTACCCCCCACCTCCTGTCCCGATTTTTCACACTTGCTATCTGGTCACCCTAAGGACAACACTCTCGCATTCAGCATCACTCGTGAGGAGTCGGCTCCCTTTGGGCCACTGCGGTTCCTGCCTTCAGCCACTCGGCCATCCCCTCGTGGGCTTCACTCCCAGCCCCAATACTAAGGTGAACAGCAAGTACACAGCTGATACATGGAGTGTCATCACTGAAATCTGCCATTAACATCACAAGGAGGCTGAATGGTGGGGAGAGGCAGGGGAGCCGACACCTCTGCCAGCAACTGTTTCTGGCCGTCTGAAGACTAAGGGCTTGTCTACACTGGCAATTTACAGCGCTGCAACTTTCTCGCTCAAGGGTGTGAAAAAACACGCCCCTGAGCGCAGCAAGTTTCGGCGCTGTAAGTGCCAGTGTAGACAGTGCCCCAGCGCCGGGAGCTGCGCCACTCGTGGAGGTGGTTTTTTTAGAGCGCTGGAAGAGCTGTCTCCCAGCCCTGCGCCACGACCACACAGGGCATGTTAAAGCGCTGCTGCGGCAGCGCTTTAGCATTGCCAGTGTAGACTAATCCTAAGGCAGACACCACTGCCTCAGCGCCACTGGGATCTGGCTGGGCTATTACCTGGCTATCACTAGGCTGGTGAACATCCCCTAGCCGAGTCCCAGCAGCCTCCTCCCTCGGCTGTTGCCGGTTCCCATGCACAGTGCTCCTTGGTGACTCAGCATCAGGCTTGGAGCAGGACAGCAGTGGTGTCAGAGCCTCTCGTGCCTCCATGCTGCAGAATTCCTCCACCGACTATCCCCCAGGCTGGAGGGATGGGACATCCAGAGCCTAGAGATGGGGGGGGGGCAGACACGGATGGAGGCACTGGAACAGATGCAAACTGCAGTGGGAACATAGTCAAGAAGGAGACCCTGGGGCTCAACAGCTAAAGCTTTATTCAGGGGCTGAAGGACAGACCTGCCTTCAGAGCCAACCGATTCCACCAGCCCAAGGCATACAGAGCTCAGGATCATAAGTTGCGCTCCTCGCAACCCATATGCCCACCCCTCACTAAAGGAGTGGCCAGGGGACCCCACAACAGGGCAAGGAAGGGGAATAGAGCCTGCACCCTGAGCTGTCTTAAGCATGCTCTGCCAGTGGAGCTGGGGCAGTGCTGGGCCAGCCCCACCCCCTGCTACCCACAATCCTTTGCTGTCTGGGGATGCTTTCCTTCTCAACATTTCCCCCCTCCACATAAAGCCATTTCCCAGATGGTCTGGGTGTAATGGCAGAAATAAGTAAGTGGAAAGAAAACGTGCCAGCTCTGGGCTGACTGGAATCAGGGCAAGCGGAATAAAGGCCGACGGCCAGGATAAATAAATATCCTCACAGGAGTTAAAGGACAGATTAAAATAAAAACACAAAATGGAATTCTTACCCCTTGACAAATGCAGAGGGAATTGGGTTCTTTTAATCAAATGTTTGGCAGATGTATGAATTATTTATAATTCAATATTGTGTGGTTAAATGGAAAATTGAAGATGTTCACAGCTTTCTTGTCTGCAGCTCCCCACCTCCCATGAAAATTCCCCCAAATTCCTATGGAGAATAACAAGTGGGTATTACAAAGCTGGCTGGTTTCAAAGCAAGTTCCCTCAATCTACTGCTCAGGTTTCAAGGTCAGACTCACTCAATCCTCTGCTTTAAATAAATATTACAGCAGACACATAGCACTCCTGAAGAGGTCTTGCTGCTGCTGACTCTTCTTCCCCATACATTTCAGTGCTTTCTGAAATCTTGCTCCCGGAAATCGCTCTCAATCCCTATGACAGGAGATAAGTGACCTTTCTTTCTACTGCATATGATACCAGAGAGCCCTCTACGGTGATGCACTGTCACGGGGAGCGAAGGAGATTCGGAGTGAGCATAGGGTTACCCATGTTAAAGCAAAATGCACACCATGGAAAACTCATTCAAAATACATTGGCTAAGGGAAGTCAGGAGGCAAGGACCTAAATGCTGTAAGTGGCAAAACGTGCGCGAGGCCCCCGTGGGCAATGCCCCAGGCCCAGCCTGGCACCAGGGCCCAAAAGCCCAGCCACATGGGATTCACCCTTGCAGCTTTGAGGACATACGTTTTCAATTTAAGACAACATACAAGCCCACCAAGCTTGCTCTGTATGGTCCTGAGCCAGGAGAAAGCACTGACTTTCTGACGTCCTGTGACTGAAAGGGAAAGAAAAAGCAGCAGAGCCAGGCAGAGGCAAGTGACTTCCCCAATGCAGCTGAATTAGTAATCTGCAATAGCAAACAGCCATCAGAATGGTGGAAGAATGGAGGTAATTAGTCCCTTTAATGCCGATTTCAGTCTAATCTTTCACACTTAAGAAAATTGTTCCAATGATTTTCTTATTTTCAGGGGAACTCATTAAATAAGAATTAGAAACGAGATAGGATAATAGATACGAAAATTAGCTCTGCAATGATATTATGCCAAAACATTCCATCCCTGGGCTTATCAAATCCCTCACCACAACCTGCCTTCGTGGAACATCAGCACTGGAGCTGGTCACCCTGAGGGTCTGAACAGCACGTCCCAGGGTTCAGCATCAAGCCAATCCATCAGGTGTGACTGTCATCTAAGGGAGCCAGACCTTCCTCCGCTCCTGAACGGAGGGACTGCCAGGCCTGCTCTCTCACTACTGCCGGTGGCTCTATGAACACCGCCTCAGGGAGGGGACCCCTTGGAGTACAGACTACATGAACTTGGATGCACTTTGCTGAACTTTGCAACAGTTTCACACCCAGAACTGGAATGAAATGTGGATTCTCTAAGAGATGCTGCAACTAACAGGATGTTCCCTGATGGGCAGAACTCCTGCAAAAATGAGACTCCCATAAGGGCAGCAGCTCCAGCAACGCTCGGTTGCCAACTCTGCAATGTCACTCGTGGAAGAGCTGCTCTCCTGGCAACGACTAGAACTCCTGATGACACTAAGCAACAAGGAGGCTGTGTCCTGCTTTATCTGGGCTGCTCAACCCTCACACACACCATTGGACTGACCCAGCAGGTCACAAACTTCACCAGTCCCCTCCTTGGCTTCATGGTGCCAAAGCTGTAAGCAGAGTTGGGCCAATATTGCACAAGCATTTTTATGAACAGGCACATGAATTTCACCCCCGTCAGCAAGGGGCTGCTGGCAACACTGCAACAGCAAACAAAAGGAAGTATTTCTTCACACAATGCACAGTCAACCTGTGAAACTCTTTCGGAGGATGTTGTGAAGGCCAAGACTATAACAGGGCTCAATAAAGAACTAGATAAGTTCATGGAGGATAGATCCATCAATGGCTATTAGCCAGGATGGGCAGGGATGGTGTCCCTAACCTGTTTGCCAGAAGCTGGGAATGGGCAACAGGGGATGGATCACTTGATGATTCCCTGTTCTGTTCCTTCCCTCTGGGGCACCTGGCACTGTCCACTGTCAGAAGACAGGATACTGGGCTAGATGGACCTTTGGTCTGACCCAATATGGCTGTTATGATGTTCTTAAGCTTGGCAGGACTGCTCAAGGTAGATGAATTCCAGCCTTCTCCTCATGAAACCAGATCCTGAGTTCTGCTCACCCAGTCAGGTAACAGTCCAGATACCATGTGACCTGGGGTCCAATCAGAACAGCCTGGTTACCAAATATGGAACTCTTGTACTGCTCACAAATGAACTACAGACCAAGAAATTATTCAGACAATCATTACCTACAAAAATATAACCTGTTTGCAGGCAACATGCAGGAGGAGCCAATAGCCCATGAATCCATAAGGCCTTTAATTCTAATTATGCATTTATTATTTACAAGACACTTGCCTCGTTCTACTAATTACTGTTACACTGGTCTACAATTTTTGAGAAGTCGTCTGCTTCAGAGATAAAATGTGCTATTTATTATGTATTTTGATGTGTTGAATTCAAATATGACAATTAAAACAACTGATTGGCTACTGTTTCTAAGATATTTAAGTTTTTACATTTTATGTCTATGTATATTGTGTAGATAGTAGAGTTTTAATCATAAATTGTAAACCTAGGTCTTTTCATGGGTTTATGGTTGCTTTACATGATAATATTTCACCTGTCCTGTTTATGTAACACTTTAAAAATCAGCCAAAGGGTTATATAAATAAAATTTATTATGAAACAAAAGGCAAAAAACTATTATGTACATAGTTTAGTCCTATTCAGTGTCTACTCGGCGCTTCTTGGCTTGTCTCTTGTATTCATTAAATGGAGCATCTCTTGTCACTGTCCAGCAATAGTCTGCAAGCATTGATGGGCTCCATTTGCCCTGATAGCGTTTCTCCATTGTTGCAATGTCCCGGTGAAATCGCTCGCCGTGCTCGTCGCTCACTGCTCCGCAGTTCGGTGGGAAAAAAATCTAGATGAGAGTGCAAAAAATGTATCTTTAGTGACATGTTGCAACCAAGGCTTTTGTATGCCTTGAGGAGGTTTTCCACCAACAACCTGTAGTTGTCTGCCTTGTTGTTTCCGAGAAAATTTATTGCCACTAACTGGAAGGCTTTCCATGCCGTCTTTTCCTTGCCACGCAGTGCATGGTCAAATGCATCATCTCGAAGAAGTTCACGAATCTGAGGACCAACAAAGACACCTTCCTTTATCTTAGCTTCACTTAACCTTGGAAATTTTCCACAGAGGTACTTGAAAGCTGCTTGTGTTTTGTCAATGGCCTTGACAAAGTTCTTCATCGGACCCAGCTTGATGTGTAAGGGTGGTAACAAAATCTTCCTTGATTCAACAAGTGGTGGATGCTGAACACTTTTCCTCCCAGGCTCCAATGACTGTCGGAGTGGCCGATCTTTCCTGATGTAGTGGGAATCTCTTGCACGACTATCCCATTTGCAGAGAAAACAGCAGTACTTTGTGTATCCAGTCTGCAGACCAAGCAAGAGAGCAACAACCTTCAGATCGCCACAAAGCTGCCACTGATGTTGGTCATAGTTTATGCACCTCAAAAGTTGTTTCATGTTGTCATAGGTTTCCTTCATATGGACTGCATGACCAACTGGAATTGATGGCAAAACATTGCCATTATGCAGTAAAACAGCTTTAAGACTCGTCTTTGATGAATCAATGAACAGTCTCCGCTCATCTGGATCGTGAACGATGTTGAGGGCTGCCATCACACCATCGATGTTGTTGCAGGCTACAAGATCACCTTCCATGAAGAAGAATGGGACAAGATCCTTTTGATGGTCACGGAACATGGAAACCCTAACATCACCTGCCAGGAGATTCCACTGCTGTAGTCTGGAGCCCAACAGCTCTGCCTTACTCTTGGGTAGTTCCAAATCCCTGACAAGGTCATTCAGTTCACCTTGTGTTATGAGGTGTGGTTCAGAGGAGGAGGATGGGAGAAAATGTGGGTCCTGTGACATTGATGGTTCAGGACCAGAAGTTTCATCCTCTTCCTCGTCTGACTCAAGTGAAAATGATTCTGGTGCATCAGGAACCGGCAGTCCTTCTCCGTGGGGTACTGGGCGTATAGCTGATGTAATGTTTGGATAATGCACAGTCCACTTTTTCTTCTTTGACACATCTTTCCCAACTGGAGGCACCATGCAGAAGTAACAATTGCTGGTATGATCTGTTGGCTCTCTCCAAATCATTGGCACTGCAGAAGGCATAGATTTCCTTTTCCTGTTCAACCACTGGCGAAGATTTGTTGCACAAGTGTTGCAGCATATGTGTGGGGCCCACCTCTTTTCCTGATCTCCAATTTTGCAGCCAAAATAACGGTGATAGGCTTTCTTAACCAGAGTGGTTATACTGCGCTTTTGTGATGCAAAAGTCACTTCACCACAAACATAGCAGAAGTTATCTGCACTGTTCACACAAGTACGAGGCATCTCTGCTCACTTTGGCTAAACAGAAATGTGTCCCTTTGCAAAATCAAACACTGACAAATAAGAGAGCACGACACTGTATGATTTCTAGAGCTGATATAGGGCAATTTGTTCAGCAGAGTGATGTAAGCTTCATTATGATTGCATCATCCATGACTTCTAGGAATAACATGATGCAATTCATATCATGTATGACGCAATACCAGCTTCAGATTGCATCATTTATTGTTTTGCCTAAAAAGCAAGTACTGTCCAAACCCAGTCATAGATTTATTCATAGATCCAGTCAAAGATGTATTTTAGTCATTTCTGGTTTAAATTGAGATCCCTTCCCTTTATAACTCACTTATCCTCCGCAATTCCCAAGTCAAGGGTCGTATATACTGACCCAATAGCATAGCTTGAAAACTAGAGCCAATCAACAATTTTAAGCATCATTTTCGTTCTCAGTGACCCAGAATTAGTAAAGTTTGACTACGTTTATTTCAGAAGCATTTTGGCTGTAGAGCAGTGTTATTAGTAGGTGTAGGTGGCACCCACAAGATGCTAGGCACTGTACAGAGCCTGCCCCTGCTTTGATGAGCTTACACTTGAAAACTGGCAACTCTCGATACACCTATCACTAACCGGCAGTCGTATCACAGGGCTTCTCACTTCACTGCAGTAAAGGGAGAGGCAGCAGCGATCGCTGGGGACTGGACAGCACCTTCCATCCCATTGCACACCTACTTAAACAGCCGGAGCTCAAAATCTGCACCCGAACGTGAATCTTCCCCACAGGGACCCACTCAGAATGGTGGAGAAAATGCACTGCCACAGGCCTCTCCCCTCAGCAGCGCCGGGGACACCCTGTCTGCCCCACTGCCGCAGGCCTCTCCCCTCAGCAGCCCTGGGGATACCCCGTCTGCCCCGCTGTCGCGGGCCTGTCCCCTCAGCAGCCCCCGGGGACACCCCCTCTGCCCCGCTGCCGCGGGCCTGTCCCCTCAGCAGCCCCGAGGACACCCCCTCTGCCCCGGGCCTCTCCCCTCAGCAGCCCCCAGGGACATCCCGTCTGCCCTGCTGCCGCGGGCCTGTCCCCTCAGCAGCACTGGGGATACCCCGTCTGCCCCGCTGTCGCGGGCCTCTCCCCTCAGCAGCCCCGGGGACACCCCCTCTGCCCCGGGCCTCTCCCCTCAGCAGCCCCCGGGGACATCCCGTCTGCCCTGCTGCCGCGGGCCTGTCCCCTCAGCAGCACTGGGGATACCCCGTCTGCCCTGCTGTCGCGGGCCTGTCCCCTCAGCAGCACTGGGGATACCCCGTCTGCCCCGCTGTCGCGGGCCTCTCCCCTCAGCAGCCCCCGGGGACACCCCCTCTGCCCCGCTGTCGCGGGCCTCTCCCCTCAGCAGCCCCGGGGACACCCCCTCTGCCCCAGGCCTCTCCCCTCAGCAGCCCCCGGGGACATCCCGTCTGCCCTGCTGTCGCGGGCCTGTCCCCTCAGCAGCACTGGGGATACCCCGTCTGCCCCGCTGTCGCGGGCCTCTCCCCTCAGCAGCCCCCGGGGACACCCCCTCTGCCCCGCTGTCGCGGGCCTCTCCCCTCAGCAGCCCTGGGGACACCCCCTCTGCCCCGGGCCTCTCCCCTCAGCAGCCCCCGGGGACATCCTGTCTGCCCTGCTGCCGCGGGCCTGTCCCCTCAGCAGCCCTGGGGATACCCCGTCTGCCCTGCTGTCGCGGGCCTGTCCCCTCAGCAGCACTGGGGATACCCCGTCTGCCCTGCTGTCGCGGGCCTCTCCCCTCAGCAGCCCTGTGGATACTCCAACAGCCCTGCCACTGTGGAAGCAGAAGCTCCACTGGATTTTCCAAATCCTGTGAGACTAAGACCAACCCCAATGGCACAGCGTTGGCTGCTGAACTATCTGCCCTCTCAGTCTTCGCAGAGCAGGGAGTTCCGTCTCTCCGCGTTGAGCTCCATTAGTGAAGAGAGAACCATGATGGGAGTGAATTCTTCTCTCAGCCAGAACAGAGGAGCCCACCTATCCATCCATCTAGCCATTCAGGCGGTTCCTGCCCTCAACATCGCAGCACTCAAGATCTAGGTTGATGGAGCACAGACCAAAATCTCACCTCCATCGGCGCGGGGGGGGGGGGGGGGGGGGGGGGTTGACGGTCTCCCCCAGTCCATTGGCAGGGAAGGCACACAACAGTGCACAAACCAGGCAGAGGAAGATCTGAATGAAGCTAAAGGGATCCCCCTCCCCCCAAACAGGAGCTGGCCCCTTGGGCAGCGAGGGGAAGGCCAGGTCCACAGGGACACGCAAAGGCTCTGCATGTCAGTGTAACAGCTACACACGTTCAAACCTGCAGACCAGAGAAATACCACGCTAATGTGAAAAGAGAAGCTGTTAGCGTCCAACCCGGAAAAATCACATTTTTATCTCCTTCCATGGACAATAAATTCAAGGGCTTGAAAAGAAAAGGAAAAAAGGAAGTAAAGGCCCTAATAAATGCTGGAGGAGCAGGGCACACATGCCAGCTCCCAGATAATCTAGGCAATAGTTTATTTTTCTCTCCAGTATCATTTTCCCAGCGTGATCTCTACTGTCGCAGTACGATGGTTTCACCCCATTAGCCTTGCTTAAAACAGTGATCCCAGGACTGAGAGTCTTATTGCCCACATAAATCAGGAGGCTTTGAATCCGGAGCACCTTTAAATAAACAGCTGATGGAAGTGAAGTTCCGGGATCATTATTAATAGCTTTTCATTTCTGTGTCCGCTGTGCTGTGACATTCTTTCCCAGCAGAAAGCCTCCGCTTCCAACCCCCAGTACAGCTGATCCCACGAGTCCTCCAGTCAGAATGAATGACTGTACCTTTGTGTTAATTGCATAGCCCGTTCCACAAACTGAATACTAATATTAACTAGCAAGAGGAGAAGAGTTCGCAGAGCGAGAGCCAGGGGACAGTTTGAAGTGACGCGTACTGTTTCCATTCCTGCCCTCTCCTGCACCTGCCATGGAGTGTGCAGCACAAAGGGAAGCAGCATTTATCCATCTGTCTGCTTCTAAGGAAGGGGAGATTCCCACTGTTCCAGAATAAGCAGGTGTTTCAATGCACCCAGCCCTCCCACGTGGCTCTGTAAGTTCAGCCTGCCCCAGGGAGAGCCCTACCACGTGGTTCTTTCCTCCATCTCACCTACCCCTGCCCAGAAGTTTAATGGGAGAGAAACTGAGGTTCTCTTTAATTCACACCCATCCTGGCTGTGCCTGAAAGGACGCCCAGCCTGGGAGAGCCAGCAGCTCCAGAACGGCCCCGCGGTGTTTGCCTGGCAGTGTTCAGTCACTTTACCTGACAGGATCCAATTCATTTTTACCAGAGAGCCTCAGCCAGGGAAGGAATCGATCCCCTCAGCCCCCTGTGGTAATTAGCAGGCTCCCCGGGAATCACAGGCAGGCACACTGTAACCCAAAGGAGCTGAGAGCTATTAGGAACCACCATCCAAGGGCCTACAGGCAGCAGTGACAAGCTCCACAGGAAAGAGGCCAAGCAGCTGCCCTCCTACTCCTTCCAAGATGGCCAAGGCCTCCACGGAGCCTGGGCACAGGCGAGGGCTCCGCAAGAGACACCAGTCAGCCATGCCAGCACCACATGGAGGGGGCACTGAAGTGGAGAAGCTTCACTGTCAAACAGGCATGACCCACCCCTCCTCCTCTTCCCCATCGCACCTCAGAATCAGAGCCCTGGAGCCAAATGTGGGGAGGTGCCATGTTGGCAGAATGCCCCTTTCCTGCCACATCCCCATGGACTGTGGCTCAGAGCAGAAACCGCCGCTGTCCTTGGAGTGTGTCTCTGACCCCCCCTTGCCTGGACAGGGCACAAGGGGGCCTGCATTTGGTTGGCAGCTCCGTGACCCCAAAGAGCCTTGATAATAGAGGCAGTGATGCTCGGCTACCCAGGACTGACAGGCTGAGGTCAGTGGCCCTGGGTCACCAGTAACTAACAGGTCATTTAGGGCAGAGCTTCCCTACAGCAGTGGTCTCCAAAGTGAGGTGTGCGCACTCCAGGGGGTGCGCAAGAGGATCCTTGGGGGTGCACAGCAGCAGGAGTGCTTTTTTTTTTTTTTGTCTTCGTCAGGCGGGCGTCCGAGCTGCTTTGGCAAAAATGGTAGAGCTGGCGCGGCGGTGGTGCGTGCTCAAATTTTTTTACTGATAGGGGTGCGCGATCAAAAAAGTTTGGAGACCACTGCCCTACAGAACTGACTGTGCTCTCTGTTGCGAACTCGAGGCACAGAGTTTTCTCGGGACAGGTACTTATTGCAGCTCTGCAGGGACACTGACCACTCAAGAGGGGACCCGAGGCAGCACACTCCAACCCCCAAGCACACCAGCCCCATTGTGATGTCACATTACAACATTGTGAGGTCACTTCAGCCCAAAGAGGAGGGCCAGGCAGTTACAAGTACAGCTGCCAAACTGGTGCGTGAGCCCACTGTCCTCGCATGAGCTCTGCTCTGTGCAGGACTCAAGAGGTCTACGGGGAGCAGGTGTCTCCAGGAGCCGGCAGCAACTCTGGGTTTATGGCTTTGCTGCTTGTTCTCTGGTGAGGCCCAGCTCGCAGCAAGGCGCTCCGTAACCAAGCACTGATGGGGTGTAACAGGCTGACATGGCAGGAAGAGCCAACGTGAAGTCCTCAGAGTAACCTCCCCCACGCAGCACGGAGACTGCGATTCTGGCTCAGCTGGGTCTAGGCAAACCCCACGGAGATCAACAGAGATGGAGCACAAACTTCAGGGAGGACTTTAAGAGAGAAGAAAGGATTAAACTTTTTAATTTCTCTGCTGATTTCCTCAAGCTCTTCCCCAGCTGCAGAGTCAGAATCACAGGCAGCTCAATGAACTAGCAGTGCACAGCGGCATCTGTGTGACTAGCTGACCCGGCACCATGGGTCCGTGTGCATTATCCTGCAGTCCAGCACACGGTGTCAGAGCACCACTCACCAGGGCCTCTCTACCAAAGGGTGCAAAACTCATTTGCCAGTGGCTTCTCCCTCCATTCCCTCCCCGGCTCTGTTTGCAGACTGGTTAGTGGGCAGTGGCCCCCTAGGACTTTCTAGCTGAGAAAGTACAGCTGAGCTGTACATGTGCAAGATCAGACCCAACCTTATACAGCGGGAAATGCCGCTTTCCTCCCTTCCAGATGCTCAATAGTCCAGCAAAATACCAGCTCTTAGCAGAGACCAAAGGTGCAAAACTGAAGCTGAAAGGAGAATGTTTCTGAAGGTTGAGAGCTGGTGAACGAAGCATTAGAACAGATCCTCTATGGGGACGTCTTCCCTGCAAGGGAAGATGTGATTGTAGCATCGATAGGCCTGTCTGTACTAGCTGTAATCTAGCTAGCACAGGTAAGATAGCAGTGTAGACGTGGCTAGTAGATTTCTGCACAGGCTAGCAACCCAAGTGCGTACCAAGGGTACGTTGTCTACACAGCAATAAAGACCCACGGTAGAAAGTCTCAGTGCCTGGGTCAACTGACTCAGGCTCATGGGACTTTGCGCTGCAGGGCTAAAAACTGTGAGACGATTCGGGCTCTGAAACCTGGTGAGGGGGCAGGCTCTCCACCCCTGGACTCCAGCCCAAGCCTGAACATCTGCCCTGCAGCATGAGCCCCTGTGACGAAGTGGGAATGTTCTTGATGTTTTCTCTGAATGCTGTGTGGGTGCCTCAGTTTCCCCTGTGCGTTTCTTAAGTATCTGGGTGGTGGGATGGGGGTGTGTGATTGTTGCAGAGGGCCAGTGTGATGTTGTCTGCACAGAGAATGGCCGACACCCTGTCTCCTGATGGCCTGGGCCCCTCCTCCTCCGCAAGGTGACAACTGAAGGAGTTGGAGAACAAAGAGATCGGGTGGCCTCTTGGCCCAGGAGGGAAACAAGGGCCGGAAGAGGGGCTGGAGGGGGTTTCAGTTTGGAGCTGGCTGGGGAAAGAGAGGAAGGCCCAGACCCTGGGCCTGGCCTCCCTGCCCCCAGGATGGACCTGACTTAGGGGTCCTGTTTCCTGTGCCTGCGGGCTCTGTTTTGGATGGTGTTCCTGTTGTCTAGTGGGCCTTCTGTTTTACTGGCTGGCTGAGAGTCACATCTGACTGCAGAGTTGGGGTGCAGGGTGTGACGAACTGGGACTGTTCTTAATGTGGTCTTTGAATGCTGAGTGGGGAGTGTTGACTAGGAAGGCAGGGGAGTGTGGCTAGGATGGTCTGCATTGGGGGATGGGAGAATACCTGAGCATGTAACATGAGAACCCAGGAAGGGGTTAGAGGCCAGGTGACACCTCTGCCCGGGGAAACTAAACAAAGGCTGTGGGAGGGGTCGCTGGAGGGGGAGTTTCAGAGCTGGCTGGTGGAATGGCTGGGAGGCAGACGGGGCTCTGACCACTCAAGGGGCTGTGGTGCCCTGGGACCCCAAGATGCACCTAATTGGGGGGGATCCGGTTGTCTGTGCCTGCAAGACCTGTCTTGGACTGTGTTCCTGTTGTCTAAATAAACCTTCTGCTTTACTGGCTGGTTGAGAGTCATGGTGAATTGCAGGAAGCCGGGGGTGCAGGGCCTTGTGTCCCTCCACACTCCGTGACACAGGGCCCACTGGCTCCCCCAGGAGCCCCGCCGGTGAGGACTCACTGTGGGAAGCACACGGTGTGAGAAGGGCATGCTGAATGCTCCGAGGTCAGACCCAGGAAGATCGAAGCTGTGTAAGCTTCTTGCCCTGGAGACAGTCTGCTCACAGAGAGGAGGTATGCTCTCCCAGAGTCCTGATTGGCTTCGTATGGAGTAGTTCCAGAGCATTGCCCCGTGACTCCATGACAGCCCCACAAGCCCAAGTCAGCTGACCGGGCTCTGTTAGTGGGACTGTTCTTAATGTTTCCCCTGAATACTGTAGGGGTGCCTCCGTTTCCCCTATGCATTTCTTAAGTCTCTAGGTGATGGGATAAGGGGGTGTAACTGTTGCAGAGCAAAGGGCTGACACTCTGTCTCCTGGCAACTAATGGCCGGGGCCCTTCCCCCCTGCAAGGTGATAGCTAAAGGTGTTGGAGAACAAAGGAATCAGGTGACCTCCTGGCCCGGGAAAGGAACAAAGCCCAGAGGAGGAGGGGCTGGAGAGTGAGTCAGTTTGGGAGCTCGCTGGGGACGTGGAGTGAGGGCAGACGTGGGTGTCTGGCTCACTGCCCCCCAAAATGGACCCAGCTGAGGGGTCCTGTTCTCTGTACCTACAAGCTCTGTTTTAGACCGTGTTCCTGTCATCTAATAAACTTCTGTTTTACTGGCTAGTTAAAGAGTCACGTCTGACTGCGGAGTTGGGGTGCAGGACCCTCTGGCTTCCCCAGGACCCCGCCTGGGCGGACTCGCTGTGGGAAGCGCATGGAGGGGCAGAGGATGCTGAATGCTCCAAGGTCAGACCCAGGAAGATGAAGCCGTGTGAGCTTCTTGCCCTGAAGACAGTCTGCTCACAGAGAGGAGACTTCACCAGAGTCCTGACTGGCTTCGTAGGGAGCCGTTCAAGAGCATCGCCCGGGGACTCCGTGACAACGGACTCTGAGCTTTGCTGTTATAGGGTGTTTTCTGTGTAGACGCAGCAGGCTAGCCTGTGCCACCACTCCACACTACTCGGTACTTGGGCGAGCTAGAGGTAAACTAGCACAGACAGGTCTGTCTCTGCTATACACACACCTTCGTTGCAAAGGGAAGGTGCATCCTACGTGGCTTTAATTTAACACTTGCTACCAGGCCACCAGTGGGATGAGAAAGGGAGACTGGGAGCTCTGGGAACTGCCACTGCGCTCTGTGTAAGTGGCAGACCAGTTTGTGAGTCCTTAACCACGCATGAAGATTTGGAGCTTTGGTGCTGACTCTGCCACAGAGGATGACAGGATAATCATAGGACACAGAGCTGGGCCTAGTGCAGCTCCTGCTGGACAGTGGGTAACAAATCCCTCCGCTGCCCTGTCCAGATGCCAGCGAAGCACGCAGCTCTGCTCCCTCCAACCCACAAGCTTTGAAGGGCCTTTGCTGGCGCAGCTGCACAGAGCTGAAACTTCAGGGCTTTGTTTGCAATTCTAAAGTTATCATCAAACAGCTAGAGAGGGACACCGGGAGGGAAGAGCCAATGGAGCAGCCCAGGGATCAAAGGCAAGGATGAACAAGACAGACTGTGATGTAGTGAGAGGGAGAGCAGGGAAGCAAACAAAATGTGTGAGAGAGAACAAAGCCAGGGAGAGTCATGCATGTATGTTGGTGAGTGGGACTGTGTATCATAGAATCATAGAACTGGAAGGGATCTTGAGAGGTCGTCTAGTCCAGTCCCTGGCACTCAAGGCAGAACTAAGTATTACCTAGACCAGGGGTCTCAAACTCAATTTACCTTAGGGCCAGTGCCAGTTCTCAAATCCTCCCAATGGGCCAATAATGTCACTCATGCCGCCCAGAACCCGCCCCCCAAAACTCCACCCCCCATCTGCCTAAGGCTCTGGGAGGGAGTTTGGGTGGGGGAGGTCTGGGGTAGGGGATTGGGGTGCAGGCTCTTGGAGGGATTTTGGGTGCAGAAGGGGTGAGAGGTTGGGCTCTGGGAGGGAGTTTGGGTGAGGGAGGAGGTCTGGGGTGCAGGCTCTAGGATGGAGTTTGGGTGCTGGGTGCAGGCTCTGGGCTGGGACAGGGGGTGGGGCTGCAGGAGGAGGGGGTGGGGTTTCAGGCTCAAGGAGAGGGGAGGGGTGCAGGCTCTGGGAGGGAGTTTGGGGGCAGGAGGGGGGGTGTAGGAAAGGGGAGGAGTGCAGGCTCTGGGAGGGGGGCGTGGGGGCAGGAGGGGGGGTGTGGGAAAGGGGAGAGGGGCAGGCTCTGCGAGGGGATCAGGGTGTGCGGCGCTTACCTGGGGCTCCAAGGCGAGGCGGGGGGCTTCCGCACGCTGCTGCCCCCAGACACCCCCGCCCCCCGCAGCTTCCCATTGGCCGCAGGGGCGCTGGCAGCGCACGGAGGCACAGCCCCGCCCGCCCCGGGGCCGCAGGGAGGGGCCGGCAGCCACGTGGAGCAAGCGTGCAGGAAGCCGCTCAGCTCCGCTGCACTGCCGGTGGTGGGCGGGGCCCCGGGCCATTTTAAATTGCCCAGGGGACACGGGGGCGGGGGGGGGAGTGCCTGGGGGCAGCAGGCAGGGCCAAGGGAGAGACCCAGCCCCAAAATTGCTGGAGCCCCGTGGGCCACATTGGGAAGGTTCTCGGGCCACAGATGGCCTGCGGGCCAGGAGTGTGAGACCCCTGATCTAGACCATCCCTGACAGGTGTTTGTCCAACCTGCTCTTAAAAATCCCCATTGTTGGAGATTCCACCACCTCCCTAGGTAATTTATTCCAGTGCTTAACCACCCTGACAGTTATGAAGTTTTTCCTAATGTCCAACCTAGACCACCCTTGCTGCAATTTAAGTCCATTGTTTCTTGTCCTATCCTCAGAGGTTAAGAAGAACAATTTTTCTCCCTCCTCCTTGTAACAACCTTTTATGTACTTGAAAATTGTTATGTCCCCTCTCAGTCTTCTCTTTTCCAGACTAAACAAACCCAGTTTTTTCAATCTTCCCTCATAGGTCATGTTTTCTAGATCTTTAATCATTTCTGTTGCTCTTCTCTGGACTTTCAGGAAAGATGTGGACAAATTGGAGAAATGTGTCGCCCAGAACTGGACACAATACTCCAGTTGAGGCCTAATCAGCATGGAGTAGAGCGGAAGAATTACTTCTCGTGTCTTGCTTACAACACTCCTGCTAATACATCCCAGAATGATGTTTGCTTTTTTTGCAACAGCGTTACACTGTTGACTCATATTTAGCTTGTGATCCACTTTGACCCCCAGATCCCTTTCCACAGTACTCCTTCCTAGGCAGTCATTTCCCATTTTGTATGTGTGCAACTGATTATTCCACTTAGGAAGGAACACTTTCCATTTGTCCTTATTGAATTTCATCCTATTTACTTCAGACCATTTCTCCAGTTTGTCAAGATCATTTTGAATTTTAATCCTATCCTCCAAAGCACTTGCAACCCCTCCCAGCTTGGTATCATCCGCAAACTTTAGAAGTGTACTCTCTGTGCCATTATCTAATTCACTGATGAAGATATTGAACACAACCGGACCCAGAACCGATCCCTGCGGGACCCCACTCGTTATGCCCTTCCAGCATGACTGTGAACCACTGATAACTACTCTCTGGGAACGATTTTCCAACCAGTTTTGCACCCGCCTTATAGTAGCTCCATCTAGGTTGCATTTCCCTAGTTTGTTTAAGAGAAGGTCATGCAAGACAGTACCAAAAGTCTTACTAAAGTCAAGATATACCATGTCTACCGCTTCCCCCTTATCTACAAGGCTTGTATGTGTGTGCGCGCGCGCATGTGTACACGTGCGTGTGAAGAGAGTGCGTGCGAGTGTGGTGACTGGCAAATGCACAGCCTTCCCGGTTATGACACAGCCCTGCCACACCTAGACCCACCAGCAGGGCTTGCAGCCCTGCACTGCTTAACGCAGGAGATTGCTGGGGATGGAGGGTGGTACCAACATCCCCAATATCTATTAACACTCCTGAGCTTTATCTACACCAGGGCTTTCTGGCAAAGCTCTCCCCCATTACTAGCTCCAGCACAGGGCTGAAGGGAGGATGGCCAGGCAGGGCTCCTGCTGTGTAACCCGGCGCTCCGAGCACTGTCAGAGACATGGTGGCAGAAAGGTCGGACGCTGCATCTGTGTTAGCGATGCTTCTGCCAAAATCACCAGGTAGAGCCAGCATTGAAACACCAGGCTGGGAGCTCAGCACCAGCAGGACCAGGGGAGGTGGGGGACAGCTACAAACACAGTCTCCAGCTGAACCAGAGACTTGTGCACTACACCCTAACCACTCAGGAAGATTTAAAACCTAACCACACTCACCCGCAAACAGTCACATCCACACTGAACCAGCCACCTCAAAACCTCCATCCTTCTGAACCACTTTTGGCCCCAATGAACGGCATTACTGCACAGCCCCACGTCATTTACCCACACGAACCCGACGCTACCCACGCCGTCCGGCTGGTGCGCTCTGTGTGCATGCGCGCATACGTCTGCACGTGGAGCTGAAAGGGGGATTCTCAGCTCCAGGCGACATACCTGCCCTAGCGCTCATCCAAACAGAACGCAGCCACGGCACCACGAGCAGCAGGAGGGGCTAGCTCCCCTGAGGGCATGCCCATCAGAGACCCCAGGTACACGCTTGGGGTGGTTAACCCCTCCTGCCTCCTGCATTGTCGTGGCTACAGGCTATTTGAAGCACGCTGGCTGGATGAGCGCTAGTACTCCCAGCTGCGAGTGTACACTTCCCACACACGCCCACAGCGTCCCACGTACGCAGACACGTCTAGCTTTGTTCTCTCACACACTTCCTTTGCTTCCCCGCTCTCCCTGTCGCTACATCACTGTCTCCTTTGCTCACTCTTCCCTGGGCTGCTCTCCCCTCCCCAGGTCCCTCTCCGGCTGCTTTGGTGATACCCTTAGAACTCAAACAAAACCCCAAGATCTCTGCTCTGTGCAACTGCACCAGCCCAGGCCCTTCAAAGCCCTGCACACTGGTGGGAGCAGCCACATGCACACACTGCTGGAGACACAGGACTGTCTCCAGAGGGTTGTTTCAGGCCCCCGCCAGCCCCCAACACCATCACGAGGCTCAGTCCTCTCCTCCGTATGTTCAACATCAGCCGACAGTGCTAGAGCTGCCTCAGCCCCCAGCGTTCTCCAGAGAGCGGCCCCCGGCTGCAGAGCAGCTGGCTTCAGCTGAGCCTGGGCAAGCCTGAGACAGTGCTGCAGAGGGTGTTCTCCTTGAGGACATCCCCAGCTGGTCAGCACCTTGGGCTCCTTTAGGATAGCTGGCCAAAGGGTCACGTCATCGGTGACCCCCACACGTGACTATTACAAGCCAGGCTACCGAGGGGCGAAGCCATCTGCCCTGAACATGCTGCAGCAGGTACAAAACACCGCAGCGCATCTGCTCAGCGTCACAGGTCACTGTGAGCGCAGAGCCACCACGCTCCACTCCCGGCACTGGCTGCCCGCTTAGGACAGAGTCTAGTTCAAGGTCTGCGTCCTGATTTTCACAGCTCTCTGTGGGCTCGGCCCTAACTCACCGAGTGACCATCTCTCCCTCTCCAGCCATGACCCCCCATGCCAGCTGTGCTCCACTAGAGCAATGAGACTGTCACCAGGCAGGGGAGGCTTAAATGCAAAGCTCAGCTCTGAGCCACAGCTTCCCTCGTTATGGTCTGTGCGGACAGACAGCCCCCCCGCCCCACACACACACACACAAATCCTAGAAATTAAACAAGCCATTTCCCCCATAGGCTGGCAGAGAGAGACAGAGACTGTCATTATTATTTCTATTTATAAACACTTGGGAGGCGCCAGATAGCACAGTGATGGGGCCAGACAAGAATGAGGAGAGAGAATTGCAGTACAGCCTCGGAGCACGCACGTGGGAAATGCATGAACTTCCTTGGAGCATGGGGATAGGCCCTGAGCCCCCACCCCACCTCCACAGGCCAGAGCTTAGCTCAGAGTGCCTGGATGCTGCTGAGGTCTGCATCACATGGTCCCAGCCTTCCCATCACTTTCATTTAGCAGCAAGCATGGCTCTCCACAGCGATGGCAGCACCTGTCCAAACCCAAACTCAGCTCTCCCTGGCCTGTCCAGGAAACCCAGAGGAGATTTTCTGGATCGCAAGGCAGCACAGGGACTGGAGCAGCCATGCCATGCAGCGTGTCCATGGAGCTCTGCGTTCAGCTGCAGACTGGATGCATGGGCCAGCGGAGAGTAAAGGATCCAATTATATGGGTAAGTAGCCACAGCCGATTCCAAATAAATGCAGGGATTTGTCTGGTGATCCTGGGTCAGATCCTCAGCGGGGGTCAATGGGTGCAGCTCCCCCGGAGACAACAGACTGAAACTGATGCCCATTGTGTCTATGTGTAGCCCAGACCCCACCTCACAAACCCATCTGGAAAGGCTCTGGCTGCTCTCCCAGACACAGGCACTGCCTGCCCCAGGGCAGTCTGGGAGCATTCTGTGCTGTCATGCTCTGCACCTTCCTCTTGTGCTGAGCACGCCTACCACACAAACAACACTAACTGCAGCCAGGCCCCCAAACGCTGTCCCACGAGGCAGAGTCAGGGCTGGAAGTCACCTAGAGCCTATGCTCCCAGGACCAGCAGTAGGCAGGTTCCAGGAGTCCTGGAAAGCGTGGGTGCAGCAATGGCTGTTGGGCACTGTGCTGGCAGAACCATGAGGGGTGCCCGGCTGTCAGACCAGGGCAGGAGGTGCCGGACAAGGGCTGCAGGGAGAATGCTGACCATGTCCACAAGGATATTTACTGGAAAGAGGCAGCAGCAGTGCTGAGGATAATTCCCATCCCCTTGCTCAGCACTCTGAGAAGTAGAGTCTTTTGGATCTTGGGATGTGAGCTGATGTCTCCTGTCTTGCAGTGGCCCTAATGTCGTCAGCTCTAACCAAAGCACACTGGCACAGGGACCCAAACCCTGTTCACCAGTTCTGAATTGAAGGTCCAGGGGTCAGTCTCTGCCAGACACCAGCCTCTCTCCAAATGAGCCTGTCAATGGCTTATTAGGACAGAGTTCTTAAGTGCTCCTCTGTCACTGCTCTGCTAGTTTGAGCCCATTCAGAGATCTTGCACGCAGCAGCTTTCTGCGCCTCAGAAATGCTGAGCAATGCCAAGGGGTGGAAACAGCAGCACGGTCTGCCAGCACAGCGGCTAGCTCTCTAGACAGAGCTGCAGTGCCGGACTCCACAACTTCGGCTCCAAACTATGCGCTCCATCCTGCCTCAGCTAATCCTCCTTCTGGGCTTGGGCAAAGCAAGGCCTGCTCCATGTGCTCCCCACAGAGGCGCTCACATCCCATGCACACCACACCACGCCCACGGGAAGCGCTCACACCCCATGCACACCTGCTCCACAGGGAGCGCTCACCCCCCATACACACCTGCACCACATCCACAAGGAGCGCTCACACTCCATGCACATTACACACATCCACAGCCCCAAGAAGCCAGGATGCACCAGAGCCAGCCTGAAGGACCAGCCCAAGTCCAGGCTGTGGTGATAAAGCAGGGAAGGGGCACTGGAGTAAGGTGCACACACAGCTTACTGGGACTGGCACAGCCTTCACCTGGCCTGTTTGAGGGCCAGAGTTCAAGTCTCACCTCTGACTGTCCCTTGCAAATTAATACATTAATTGGCATGTCAGCCTGTGTAAGAAACAAGGAAAAGCAGCTCCCTCTGCTGGTGCATGGGATGCAGGGAAAGGACCCAAGGCCTCCTTGGAAAATCCAAAACTCACAGCTCCTCAGCAAGAGATTGTGGTGAAGAAATGCAAGAACCTGCCCCGTCAGCTGCAGGTGCTGGGTTCCCCCCTGGGGCCGCATGGCCAGGCCTGGAGCAAGGGGCCGCTCTGTGCCCATGTGCCTGATGGGTACTCAGTTTCCTGAAGCACAGTTGGCCAAGCAGCAGTGACTGCTGCTGCTGTGCAGGGCACCATGGGGCAGATCTGGGAGCACAAACGCAGCACAGAAGGGCCTTTTATTCTGAATGTTCTGGCTGCAGAAGCGCAGAGGAGCAGTGAGATCCTGCCCTGGCTCTTCCATCAGGCAATGCTGGAAGAGAAGTTTTACCCAGAAAGGCACCATGACCCAACAGAAGAGTTAGAGTCACAGGAAGGATCTTTGTAGAAACTTCCCAGACCTGGTGCAGGGAGGTCATTCCTGACGTTCCTATAGCATCTTTTTAACTACGATGGAACCCGACCTGTTATTTCCCTATGAAATCCAACAGGACATTTTGACAAAAGCCCGCCAGAGAGCGTTAAAGAGACATGCTCAACATAACAACCCCCCAATGCTTCCCTGCTACTGCTACAACCAACCCCCAGACTCTGACAACAGGAGAGGAAAGAGAAACCTCTTCCCCATTACTCAGTTTTGTGCACATGGCAGGCATGGCTGGCGCCAGCATCACTGGGGCCCTGCATGCCAGGCCAAGTGTCTCCCAGTTTGTCTGGGAGTCTCACACAGCAACAGGGCATAGAAAGCATTTCTAGATGACTGGAAAACGTGACTCGAAAACCAGGAAAACTGGCAGGTGGGTCCAGGAGCATGGGGGCTGGGAGGAAGCTCAGCAGGGCCAGCTGGGGGTATAGGGTCTGACACTATTTTTAACTCATGTTCTGAAACTGGCTCCCTTCCAAGTGCCACTGGTTTAGGTGTGACAGGCGCACTGGCCTGGGGGAGGTATGAGAAGCAGGAGAACTGGGCTACAAGACGTCCCCAGGGGGAGGGACACACTCACAGTTGGGGTGCAATCACCAGTGACAGGGATCACTGAAAACTAGTGTTGGGGATTTGGGACTCCAGGAAGCAGCTGCCATAGGAACGGGGGCAGATAATCCCCAATGCCATCTCTCAGATGGCTGGAGACGCATGCTGGGCAACGCATGCTGCACAAGAGGAAGGGAAATGGGGGTGAAGGAGGGAGAGAGCGCACCCCCCAGCCCACCTGCTCTGGAGCATACCCACAGGCAGGGGCATTCGCTTCCAAGCTCAGGCCCCCTCAGAATATCAAGGAGCATCCCTCCCAGTCTGCCCTGGGGAAGAGGCATGACAGGCCAAGGGCCAGGCCCAAAGGGGTGGCAGTCTCCCCGGGGGTAAGGCAAGAGAAGGGAGAGACCCTCAAGTCAGCATGCTCTTCTGGGCCGGAGATAGGCTCAACCCTTGGGCCTGCCTGTCACTATTCACTCAGGCCTCCAGTGGGCCGGACAGACGGACTCAAACCACCAGAGAGAAGCCAGATGTCCAGCTGCCTGGAGCCAGGGGCTGCGGGTGGCAGGGGACGTGGGGGCCTCTCTTCACAGGCTTCAGTTGCTTCTCCCTCCCCTGCTCTCACTGCACTCCCGAGATCATTCCCCTCCCCACAAGTCTGAGGCCTCCCTTTCAGGCTCCTGTCTGCCAGGGCCACCCCGGCCCGCTGCCCGCCCCCCAGCTGTGGCTCCCTTGCCCAGGCCATGCCTATCACAGCCCAGGAGAGGAGGGAGGGGAATGAGGGACCAGTGGGATGGAACAAGCTGCTTGCCCCTGAGGGGGGGCTGACACTGCTCAAGCCCACAGTGAGAGCCCAGGCTGCATGCTTGCACCGAGCAGGGCTCTGGTGGTTTCTGGCTGATGAAGGTTTATCCCTAGGCGAGAACTACCAGGCCTTTGTCAGTGCCAAGGGTGCACAGGTCCCGCGCTGGGCTCCCTGCGTATCGCCCTGGGATCGTGTTGTAAGCCGAGCCTCCACGGTGGTTCATTTTCTCCTCCAGTTGCTGCTGTTGCCATGCTGGGGTATGTGTGTCTGTCTGTGTAGGTCTGTCTGTGTACCTCAGTGCACCTGGATCTGCGTGCGTGTCTGTGCCCACGTCTACACGCTCCTCTGCTAAAGTCGGTTTGGTTACTTGGACGCCTGTTACTGGCTGAGCCGTTTCTATGGTGACACCCTTCATTTCATGTGATTGGCTGGTTTTCGAAGTGCTGAAGGCATGTGGTCATCAGCAACTTCAGGTGAGTTGAGTCCCCCAGGTTCCCAGTCACCTACTGTCATTAACTTCACCAGCTGCAGTTAATTAGGGTGAGATTAGCGAAGAGCTCCCAGCACTGACAGTGGAGCCAGCAATGGAGCGAGGCGAAGCTAACCAGAGAAGAGAGTTGGGGGTGGGGGCACAAAATCCCTTTCCTTGAACTCTGTGGATCTGTCGGGCTGGAGGGGAAACGACAGCGAGGGGGCCGTGCAGAAAGAGGCCAGGTACGTGCAACAGCAATCACCTGGCTCTGCAGCGACAGAATAACCTCGCGCACAGCTCGAGTCGCCAGTAACCCACAGCAATGGCCTCTGGGCCTGGTGATCCCCTGTCCAGCCCGGAACCCGCCTCAGGCTCATCCCTGCCAATTATCTCTGCTCTCATGATCCAGCCCCAAGTACTTGTGCTCCATGGCCCGGAGACACGCCCCCAGCCCCGCGAGCAGGAGGCTCTCAGCTCTGCCCAGCAGGTGCACAGCCGGCAAGCGCTACCCCGGGCTCCATCCCATTGCCCGCACACACACTGCTCCCTTCCTGCGCCAGCAGAGATTGAGCCCAGCCACTGGACTGGGACCCTCACCTGGACCCTTGGCGGAGCTCCAGGGCCCGGAGCCAGACACTGGAGTACACTCTCCCACCGAGCGCCAGACCTGTCTGTCCACACCTGTTAGACTTTAGAGATACACAATTGACTTCTGGGCTTGGCTGCACAGGAGCTAAAGTGGAGTCTACCCAGAAACTGGGTTCCTATTGGCTAGAAATTCCTGGGAAGGGGACAAACTAACATGATGTTGCAATGAATGTTGTAGCCTGCACCTGAGCGCAGGCTCCATTTGCAACAGCCCTCCCTCTGGCTGCAACACCAGGCCTGCAGGATGCACTACACGATCCAAGAGCAACTCATCCAGCACTTCCGCCTTCAGCCTTTGCCTCATGCACGTGGCCCAGGCCAGCTGTAGGCGGGGCTGTGCCACTGGAACATGGCAGCGCCACCCGGCTACAAGATGATGGCAGGGGCAGGAAATCCAAGGCCAAGTGTAACGTGCTTTCCTGACACAGCAAATCCTGCAGGGGCTGCGGGGCAGTGGTCGCCTGTCACCGCCTGGTCTGACCAGCTAAACTCTGGCAATTGGCGTGATCTGAATCAAGTACAGGGAGTCTGGGAATCTGGATCCAGACAGCTTGGAGCGCAGGTGGCTTCCCTTGTGTGTTGGTCCTTCTCGTGGATGCACCTGTCACTGCAGGATCTGTGCACCTCACTGTCTTCAATGTACATATCCCCACAGCCCTATGCGGCCAGGTATTCCCATTGTACAGACAGGGCTGGGGCACAGCGGCTAAGGGATGGGCCCAAGCTCTCATAGGCCGTCTGTGGCAGAGGAAGGAGACCTGGGTTCAATTCCCAAGTCCTAGGTTAGTGCCCTGACCAATAGATCATCCCCATCACTGTGACACCTCCGGGGACAAGCGAATGGCACTGGCTCTGATACGCCAGGGGGCGGGTCAGAGGGGAGGGGACAGCGCTGGCTCACAGACACCCCAGGGAGTGGGTGTCAGAGGCGAGGGGATAACGCTGGCTCACAGATACCTGGGGGAGGGTCAGAGGTGAGGGGACGGCGCTGGCTCATGGATACACGGGGGGGGGGAGGTCAGAGGGGAGGGGGCTGGCTCACAGACACCCCAGGGAGTGGGTGTCAGAGGCGAGGGGACAACGCTGGCTCACAGATACCTGGGGGAGGTCAGAGGTGAGGGGACGGGGCTGGCTCACAGATACCGGGGTGGGGTCAGAGGCGAGGGGATGGCTCTGGCTCACGGGTATCCGGGGGGCTCGCGGGAGGGGGGCTGTCCTGGCTCACGGGTACCCGGGGGGCTCGTGGGAGGGGGGCCGCCCTGGCTGATAGATGCAACAATCACACGCTGTAAAAACTGGCAGTTGAAACTAAAATTCAGGCTGCGTGTAAGTGCTCTCACCTGGGTGAGAGTCACCCCAAGTCTGGTCCCTGCATGCAGGGAATCCCCCCTCACTCAGGCGCCTCTCCCCCTCTAGGTTCGGCCCATGCCTGGAGCTGCTCCCAGCAACACCAGCTCTGCAGTAACAGCACGTCCCCCATGCCACACAGCCAGTTCCTGAATGCTGCTCCCCACAACTGCAGAGTCTCACAAGGACCCATGTGAGACCCACCCTGGGGCTCTCCAGTGCCTTCTGAGGAGCAGCGTCTACAAGACCCAGACCTATGGCTTCAGCAGAGGAGGTGGGAGACCCCTCGCTTCCTTCTATGGGGTCCCAGCCAGGCTTGTGGATTGGGGAAGGTCAAAGCTCCCATAGGCAAATTCCCCGTCTTTGCTGCCCATGGTGAAATTCCCCGACCAGAGGGAGAACGCTGGGCACATCTCTCCTCTGACATGGACCAGGTGGGGGAAAAAAGCTCAGGAGGTGCTGGAGGCAGCAGAGAGCCCCCCGTGTGGCTGCCCGACCTGCAGGCTTGGGGCATATTAACCAGGATAAACTCCAGCACTGCACAGGGCCACTCAACAACCAGCCTGCTCCCTGCACCTCAGCACAGCGCGGGGCAGAGACTGACAGAAAGAAACAGACAAGGAAGGAGACACAAAGACAGCCCAGGGAGAGTCTGGAGCAGTCCCTGTAATCCAGACCCCTGCAGAGGAGAAGATAAAACGACTGGAACGTGCTGTCCCTGCACATCTCCCTGGCTCTTTTTACAGGCTTTGCAAATAATAAAAAGTCATGATTAAATGTAACAAAGAATCTAAATCCTGGAGCAAGGGATCCCTGTGGTGACTGCCGATGGGATCAGAGTGTCTTTGGCTTGACATGCCCCAGCCCGTCCTCGGCAGGGAACTCCAACAAACAAATCCGAGGCCCCAGAAGATGTAAAATCCCTGAGGGCTGAGCAGGCAGCAAGCACCCGCCCTGCATTAATGTTAACAAGCACCTAGCACCCCGCAAACCAACCTCCCCGCACCCAAGCCGAGACCGGCTGATGGACAGCTCCTTGTGGCTGAACCAAGCAGGCAAAACGCAGGCTCCATCTGTGCTGAGGCAGAGCCAGGGCTGATACAGTCACTAACCCCAAACAAAGTCCAACTGCACAAGAAAACAAAGGGAAACAAAGCCTTCCTGGGGATAGCTGCCCTGGGTGAAAAATCAAATGCTGCAGGAAGATCCAGAAAGCAAAGGAAGTCACTGACCCCCATCTCCCTCCCACCTCCAGCTCCCTGAAGAGACACCTGGGGCACAGCCTGTGCGGGTCAGTCAGTCACCCTCGGGAAAAGAAGCTGACCAAGTGCTACTGTCTCCCTGCCTGGCTGGACAGGCACAGTTACAATGCCTGGCTGAGCTGCCAACGCCAGCTCAGATCACAGCACAGGACAATGCCATCTAAAACTGGGGAGCAAAGAAAATTCAAGGTCTAGGACCAAGGACATAAGGCTGGTCCACGCACCCCTCCAACCAACCACTCTTCCCCCAGAAGCCACACAACAAACCGACCCCAGAGATGGAGCAGAGATCCAGGGAACAGCAAGCCAGTCACACAGTCTATATAGATTGTACAATCCATACACCCAGTGTAAGGAATCCTACACATACATGTACCCTTGAAACATTATTCCTTATAATGCACATGCACAGACATTTATGTGGTGACATTATTACATAGATACACAAAATACACTTGCATATATATACACAATGGGAACTACATAGGTATAAAACTTACTTATGCTCACACACTCCATACAGTATGTACATGTACAAATATGTAAAGGCCAATACAGGAGAAAAGCAAGTATGGCCACAACACTCCATCCTTTGACCAGTATCTCTACACATTTCAAACACGGGCTTTCAGAATGCAGAAAGTATTATTTGAAAATTCTGTAATTATAATTTAAAGGGACAATGGCAAGTCAAATTTGACCTAAAACTTGGGTTTTCTTCAGAGAAGCTTGAAAAACACTTAATACCTCCATGCAAATAAAAATAGAGTCAATGGACATGAAATGGTTTTTCAAACAAGCAAAGATTTCCCCTGGCTCCTTTGCAACCCAAATCCTGCTGCTTTGGACTAGTGCCTAAGAAGATGAAAGTGAAATTTACTAGAAACTGATTCTAAATAAAGGTAAAACAAACTAGTCTGTTTTCATTGTCCAAGTGGAAATAAATCCCCAAATAACAAAATAACATACATGGTAAATAGTGAATCAGGGCCTGATCCTGAAAATCCTTATTCAGCTGAGTGACAATTTGCAGGATTGGGTCTGTAGATGTTTCAAATACCCAGTTTTAATAGCCTCAGGTGTTGTTTGAAACAGAGGTAGGGAATTTTGTTTTTATACATTCTCTTTCACCTGAGGAAGGCCTTTTGACATAGTTTCTGTGACATTTGCTAATTTCATGTAAAAGGAAGTTTTTAAATTGGCCTGATTTTACCGATGACTCCACTGTTGGGAGTTTAAAATCCATGTCTCCCACTGCACAGTATCAGACACCAAAAGCAAAGGGCAAGTGCTTGATTTGTATTGCAGGGGCAAAGCTGGTATTTACTGTATATCAAACGGCGATTTTTTTTTTAAACACATACTATGAACTGTTGACAACCCAACAATTCTTGCAAGGAACCCAGTCTGGATCACTCTGTTCTCAATATCACTGAACCCAACGGAGTGGCACAGCTTATAAATCGGGGTAGAATTTGGTCTACCTTGGTCAGCTTTCTGTGGACTCTCTGCTTCATGCTATAGTCATCAACTCGAGACCATGTCAGCATTTCCAGGGGTTTGTCACAGAGACAGAAAAACACTGTTGGAGCTGGAACACAGCCAGCAAGGTCTCAGCCCAGAAAGAAACATGCAAGACTCTCTCGTTCCCTGCTTTTACTGTATATAACTCCAAAGTCAGCCAGTCTGGAGGAACAGCTTATTGGGGGATTTTGAAAACTTATGCAAAATGGCCATGATCTGTAACTCTGAGAAGGGTCTGCTGCACTTGCTCTCTAGATAAAGTAGATAGGGGAGCATCTGCAGGTTTTATGAGAGAAACCTTAGCACAACCTGATGCTGCATCTAAGCTGAGCTTCCTGGAAAATAGAGTCCACAATCTATTAAACTAGAGTCTGCAGGTTTCAAACACTCTGTAAATATCAGGCTCTCATGAGCGATTGAAACGGGTCCTGAGGAAATAGTTTGCATTTGAAATTTCCCCAGGAGAATAGAAACGACAGCTCAGGCTGTACCTGCGAGGCATGTTGCTGCTCTCATTCCCCAGGCCATCCAAGTACCCTCAGAGCAGGAGGGAGCAGCTCACTTCACCCCGAACAGTCTCATACTCTGTCCTGACTCTCACACTGCACTGCCTTGTGGTTCATTGGTTTGAACTTCACACGAGCGCTTAGCCCATGCTTGCTGCTATTCACATCATTGGTTCTGTAACAGGCTTTGTTCATTTAAAAAAACACATGAAAAAGGAGGAAAAAACTAACTTTAAGGACCATTCAGAAGGACACAAGTGAACAAGAGGCAGCGTTGGGCTGCCACTCCAACCCCTTGTGGTACTGGGGTACTGCCTGGGTCTCCCAAGGTTAGGGCTCCAGGCGTAGGCATGCTAAGTTGTAGCACTCAGTGCTTTACAGCCTTGGGCCCCAAATGAACGGCAGTAGCTGGACGCAAAGGACAAGCAAAACCTTTCCCAGGTGTTTGCTGCTTACAGCACATGCTCCCAGACTGTCTTTGCAGAGATGCCTATTGGGCATTTGGGAGCCACATTTTAAAGAAGGAGAGTGCCTGTTTTAGTTCAGTTATTTTTAGTTTATTAGAAAACGTGGCTCCATTGAGAGAGACAGAATCCTGAATCTGCCGAAAGGAACCAGGGGACACCCTGGTGCATATGGGGTGGCAGTGCTATACAGCAGCCTGCCGTTAGCAGGGGCTCCTTCAGAAAGGGCAAATGTACCAATCTCCTGGTGGCTGCTGGCAGGGGCTGGCCCGATCCTGGTCAGGTGAATAAATAGGTCATTTAACTCTCCACGCTTAGACAGGAGCGAAGAACAAACATGACTAAAGGAGTCTCAGATGGTTTCTTTTAAAGGTAACATTGGCGTAGGGGTGAACTGCAGCCATTTGAGTGCCTAGATACTGCGGCGATGGGTGCTCTAGAAATCCCTAGGACTGACACACAGACGCCTGTGACAATCTCCATTGTCATGTACATATTGTACATGCCAAGTACCTGGAGAGGGGGCACTGCCCAGCCACAGGACAGAGAACAGCTCATCTGCTTTACATTCACTTCAGCTTCCCGAAGTCACGGCCATGGCTCCGGCTCCAGCTGGACACCTCAGGAGGCATCATTCCCTCACCCCACAGCCTAGGAAGGTGGCAGGGGTCACTGGGCACAGGGCTTTCCAATATCATCCCGTTCGGATCCCAATGCGCGCAGAGCGACAGCCCTTGGCCAAACCGCGCCACGTAACAAAACCCACCGTGACCCAGCCAAGCCCAGGCTGGGGTGGCCATGGCCCTGCCGCAGTTGTAACCGTGGCATCAGCCCAGTGACTCGAGGGGGATGATGTGAAGCAGACAAGTTTGTGCCCAGTTCTTTGCCCAGTGAGCGCCCCTCTGACCCACTGCAGCTTGGGGCACCAGCCCGGCCCCACAGCCCCTCAAACAACGCTCAGGTGAGTCACCTGGAAAAGGGTCATTAAACGTGATTCAGCCCAAGATTCACTGCAACGACCCCAGGCCCCCAAACTCCCTGGGTCACCCCCCTCCCCCAAGGAACCCCCCGCCCGGACCCGAGTCCTGGCCCCTGCTCTGCCCGGAGATGGGGGGACCCAGCCTGCAGCGGCAGGAAAGTTTGCAGCGAGGAGCGAGCCGGGGAAGTTGGGCTTCTCGCCCCCCGGCTCGGAGGGGGCCCGGCAGGGAGCGAGCCGGCGCCCCGGACCCCGCCGCCTGCCCGGGCTGCAGCTCCGGGAGCCGGCGGGCAGCGCTCGCTCTGCTCCGGGAAGCTCCGGCAGCGCCGTCCCCGGCAGCGGCTCTTACCTCGGGCGGCGGCTCCTCCGGCGGCTCCGGCGCGGGGCTGGGGACGGGGCATGGCCCGCACCCGGCGGGGGCCCGGGACGAGCCCAGCGCAGCCCGGCTCCTGGTGCCGAGCCGGCAGAGCGCGCGGAGCGGAGCGGCGCGGGCTGGAGTGTGACTGGGGCGCCTGGGCGGGGAGAGCCGCCTCCGCCCAGCCCAGCCCAGCCCGGCCCGGCCCCTGCCGGAGACGCGGAGAATGCAGCGCTGCGGGGCTGGGGGGCTCCGCCAGGGGCCTGCCCCACGGACCGGCCCCAGCCTGGGGTGCAATGACGGGGGGTTATTGTGCCACACCCCCATCAGCCCTCCCTCCCCCACACGGCCCCCCATGCACCCCACACGGCCCCCCTATACACCCCCATCCGTCCTCCCCCACACGGCCCCTCTATGCACCCCCATCCGTCCTCCCCCACACAGCCCCCCATGCACCCCCATCCTCCTTCCTGTACATCCCCATCCTCTGTCCCCCACACCCCATCCTGGGATCCTCCCCCACACGGCCCCCCATGCACCCCATCCTCTGTCCCCCGCACCCCATCCCGGGATCCCTCCCCCACATGGCCCCCTTATACACCGCCATCCGCCCTCTCCCACACCCATCCCGGGATCCCTCCCCCACACGGCCCCCCTAAACACCCCTATGCTCCCTCCCCCACACAGCCCCCCATGCACCCCCATCCGCCCTCCTGCACACCCCCATCCTCCCTCCCTCACACCCATCCTGGGATCGCTCCCCCACACGGCCCCCCATGCACCCCATCCTCTGTCCCCCACACCCCATCCCGGGATCCCTCCCCCACACGGCCCCCCTATACACCGCCATCCGCCCTCTCCCACACCCATCCCGGGATCACTCCCCCACACAGCCCCCCATGCACCCCCATCCTCCTTCCTGTACATCCCCATCCTCTGTCCCCCACACCCCATCCTGGGATCCCTCACTCACACAGCCCCCCCATCCTCCCCTCCCCCACACCCATCCCGGGATCCCTCCCCCACACGGCCCCCCTATGCACCCCCATCCTCCCTCCCGCACACCCCATCCCGGGATCCCTCCCCCACACAGCCCCCCTATACACCCGCATCCTCCCTCCCCCGCACCCATCCTGGGATCCCTCCCCCACACAGCCCCCGTGCACACTCCATCCCGGGATCCCTCCCCCACACAGCCTCCCATGCACCCCCACCCTCCCTCCCCCACATCCCATCCCAGGATCCCTCCCCCACACGGCCCCCCTATACACCGCCATCCTCCCTCCCCCACATCCATCCCGGGATCCCTCCCCCACACGGCCCCCCTATGCACCCCCATCCTCCGTCCCGCACACCCCATCCTGGGATCCCTCCCCCACATGGCTCCCCATGCACTCCCATCCTCCCTCCCCCACACTCCATCCCGGGATCCATCCCCCAGCCCAGCCCAGCCCAGCCCAGCAGAAGTCACACAGCCGAGTTTCTATCCGTGTGCACAGGGCCAGGGCACTGACGAACAGGTGGCACGTACAGGAATCATTCATTTTTACGCTGAAAAGCCACCACCTCTGAGGCGGAGCATAGGCGCCGTTAAACCGCAGACAGTTACATGACCCAACAGTTTACAACAACAAACCTGGGTCCAACTGAAACTACCCAGGAACTGTAGGGAGCGCAGTGTAAGCACCCGTCAGGATCCGGCCAGGACACAGGCGCTGACGGCCAGCCGGGGATCTTTACTGATCTCAAATGGTCGGGAGCTGAGGGTGCTCCAGGGTCACAGCACTCCTGGCCCCATGCTGGGCTGCTGGATCCAGCAGGGCACCAGTGGAGTCAGTGCCTCTTGCAGCACCAGCTTCAGAGCAGGGTCAGTGCTGCTAACTACGGGGTGTGTCCGTCTCAAAGCCAAAGGGAGAGGGGAGCCATAGCCTCTGCTGGTGTTCAGCAAGCCAGAGAGAGGCTCCCTGGCATGCAGGGCACAGGCCGTGAGTGAGGCTCAGGAAGGGCGTGCCACAACAGAACAGTCTGGAGCTCTGGGCTGCCTCTGGGGTCTGCCAGCAGGGACCTGCCTCCCTGAGTGTGGCTGCGAAGTTTGTGGCCCAACAAACACTAACTCCCAACCCAGAGCCCGAGGTATGTCCACCCCCTCCCAAGGTGCCTGGGATCAGCCTGTCCTCCCCCCTGCCTGCTGTACAGACAGCTAGACCCACTGGTCTCATCACAGTGCCTGACAAAGGCACAACACGTGTCATAATACCCCCTTCACCACCCTTCAGGGGGTGGGAAGCCTCATCTCGGGGCCAGGGCTCTGAGCGGGAAGGAGGCAGAGGTCAGGCTGAAATGCAGAGGCAGCGATCAGACACCCTCCATCTGGACAGTGGGCACAGGGGAGGGGCAGTGCGAGCCCACGTCCAGTGGCCAGCAGGCTAGGTGAGACGTGGAGGCCCCATGGCATTTGGCTGCAGGTGTTCTGCCCCATTTCTGCAGTGCTTTGACCTCCAGCCCCACCTTGGCTCACTCTCTGGAGCAGGGTGATGTTTAGTTCAATTCCACAGACCCATCCCCAATGAGTATGGGGTGACAGTGCTGCTGTGTGTGGGGCTGGGCTCCTCTCTTTGACTCGCTACAGGAACTTGGCACAGCTCGCCAGGGCCCTGTCCCAGGTCCTCTCTACACAGACAAGGGCTGGTCGGCCTGAGGCCAGGCTCATCCGACCCCAGACACCGAGCAGGGGTTTTATTACAGCCCCTTCCAGGATGGCTGGAATCTCCAACGCTCAGGAGAGATGTACAGATAATGGCCTGAGATCAGAGCTGGACAGCTCAGACTGGAGAGCAGGCCAGGATCACCCAGGGTGCCATGGGAGAAAGGCACAAGAAGGGAAAGGGATGGGAAGAGCAGAACCCAGCCCCAGGACTCTGCTTTCCAGGGTGAACTGGCCTTCCACATGCTGCTCCCCCAGTGGGGTTCCTCCAGGCTCCCTCTGTCCTTGAATTCCTCTCTCCCTCTTCCATCTGCAGCCCTGTCCTCATTCCCTTCCCTTCCCTTGCTTGCACTTTCATGCCACCTCTTTAATTCTCAGAATGACTGAAACCCTCCTCAGTCTCCCTTGGAATCTGCTGCCTTCCCCTTTAGCTCTATGGGGATTTCGTCCCCATCTGGCTTCTCTCTCCGTTTAGCCCCCTCATTGATCCATCCAGCCTACCCTTCGAATAGCTGCCTTTGTATTTTCTCACTCTTCCCAGTCTGTGGTGCTCTCCCCTCATTCTAGCCTCCTTCCCCACTCCCTGGGCTCCAAGCCTGTCTCTTTATACTCTCCATCTCGGTCTCTTTTCTCTCTTTCTACCATTCACCTGTTGTCTTTCAGTCTTGGTTTTGTTGTGATTTGTCTTCTCTGCTCTGCCTCTTTCACATGTCTATTCTCCCTTCTCTCTTTTTACTCCTTCTCTCTGTCTCTTCCCAATCCCCGTGTTCTCCCTCTCTCTGGGTGCCTTTGTCTGTAGCAGTTGAAAGTTAAAAGCTTTCCCAACTTGATCTTGAGCAGCTTTCTCTGGCGTTTCATCTCCACAGCACATTTGTAAAACTGCTCAGACTGAAGGGCCGTGACATGAACAACTAAAGAAATATCAGAAAAGAAACAGGGCCTCCCGACACAGGATGGAAATTTGCCATTTTCTCTGAGAAAATCTCCCTGCTTCACAAACACTGAGATTATCTCCCTACACTGCTCTTGTAAACACAACAAGATAAAAACTATTTATTGGGATTTCCTCCTCTGGTTCTCAGACCTCCAACCTCAAGCAGGCTGCTGCTGGGAGAAGAGACTAGAGCCGCTGGGAGCTATCCCTGCAGCCCTGCTCCCTGCTGGGTAAGTCCGGAGTAGCTAGGAGCTTCCCCGAGCCAGCACTCCTGCCCCATTCCCTGCTGAGCTTCCTGCCAGGAGAAGCGGTTCCTGGAGTAGCAGGGAGTTTCCCCTGTAGCTAAAGCCTCTGCTCTCACCCCCACATTACCTCCTGCTGGCCAGAAGAAGCTGAGCCCTCCCCTGACAGCCAGCACCTCCTGGTGGGTTTGTCTTTCCCAGGCTGTCTGCCAACTGCCAGCAGTTGCTCTCTGCTCCATTAGGGCTGGAGTCGCTCCAGAGAGGGACTTCGCAGGAGGGAGCCGTGCTGCTTTCAGGCCATTCCTCACTGGGCTCTCTTGCTGCAGCCTTTGCTTTGCAGGGTTCTTTCACCTGGGAGCGGGGAGAGGGAGACACTGATCTTAGCTGAGGTTAGTGGGAGCAAGAGCGTGGGGGGCTCTGACCTGCCTGACACAGCCAAGGAGCAGGGGTTTCTGTGGGAATGCCTCGCTGAGAAGCCTGCTCTCCCTACTCTCTGAATCCCGCTGCCGCACCCCTCTGGAGCAATGGATCCAGCTGCACAAGAGTGGGACGAGCTCTGTGACTCACCTCTCTGGTGGCAGAGCCAGCGCCCATTAATAGAACTCTCCATCCACTGGCCATGGCTGCTGGCTGGCTGGCTATCTCCCCGTCCAGCCAGCCAGCCAGCCCTCCCTCCGCTGTCATTCACACTCAGCCCCCTTGTATCCAAGTGCAGCCGTTCTGGGGGAGCAGCAGGGCCAGCGGCCAGGTGCTCAGAACACAGGTGGGGCAATACGGCAAAGCAGCTCACCACATTGGGGCAGGCCAGGCTCCACGCACGAGGCAGAGGGGGCCCCAAGATGCGGGCCAGGCTCAGTGCCAGGCAGAGGGGGAGCTCCAAGGGGCACCCTCCAACACCCATCTCTCCCAGGGCCCAGGATCCACCCTGGACAGCAGGGCCCTGCAGCACCCAGCTGGGGAGCGGCAGCCTCTGCTGGTGGCAGCCGGAACTGCAGGACGACACCATCTGCTCAGTCAGGGAGCAGCAGCCCCGTTAAAGCTCAGGCTGAAATCCTGAGAGCCGCAGCGTCTCACCAGAGACCGACTTCAGCCCTGTACAACAGCAGCTTTCGTGACAAGATCACGAGAGTTGTCAACACTCCAAACCTGCCCCAAGCCAAGCCAGCCTTCCTCAGCGTAGCCTGGCCGGAGGGGGCATACCCCGGCCTGGCCTGGCCTGCCCCTTTAGCCTACCATGCCCGCCCCTGTGCCCCCTCGTCCCTTCGGGGGCGGGTACATTGCCCACCCCTGGGGCCAGGCACACAGAACCCTGAGTGGGTGAGGTGGGGACAAACTCAGTACTGCCAACGCCAAATGTTCAAAATGCACGAGTCAGGCTCACCAAAAATCACGAGATTGGCTTTAAAATCGTGAGATTGTATAAAAATAATAGATTTGGGGTTTTTTATTTTCCTTCTGCTTTTTGAACCTGTAGTTGCACTGGGAATCACAGTTTGAAGCTTTCTCCACAACCACGAGGGCTAGAAACTTACTTTTTATTGAAGAACGAAGGCTAAAATCATCACAGATCCACTTGACTCCAGGAGCTGGGGCTTTAAGGAAAACAATAATTATCATGAGACTCATGACAAAATCGTGAGAGTTGGCCACACTGCAAACACCCCACCCTGCTGCCCCACAGCCACTCCCCACATGGTGGCACCTTGCACTGCTGCTGGGACATCGGGCTGGACGCTCCCTGGCCTGCTTGGGGCCATGTTGAACTCTCCTCAGAGACTGGGAGCCAGCGCTTGGTTCTGAGGCAGCCCCGGTGTCCAGGTCCCTGCCCCCGTACCATGCAGCGGGAAGAGGCTGGCATGTCTTCCCAATCTTTATTCTCCCCGGGTACTATGTCATTTGCAGACTCCATCGTGTCAGCCCAGTGATTAGATTCTGATGCCTTTATGAATAATTTGTTGCGCAATTATAAAGCAAATATTTAATTGAACTTTATGTAAAATGTGCTGCTGCATTTGTGTGCCAAGCTCCTGCTTTGGGATGGGGCTTGCATGACTCCATGGTAGGCCCCAAGAACCACAGGGGAGTCTGAAACCACACCACCAAATAGCTCCCTCTCTGCTCCCCAGGAGCCTGCAGCCTGCATGCAGTGAGACTCCAGGGGCCACTGAGCCTCTCCACTGGCAAGCTCCTGGGCTGGGAGACATGAGGGGGAACGACCCTGCACTAGCCCCAATGGATAAACAAGCTGTGACCTCCTACGGCCACCTCTCACAGTGTGCCTGGCCCCAGCCAGCACTATGAGACTGCATCTTCATCAGCACAAAATGTGGGGATCAGGCTGGCATAGGTCAGAGCATTTCACTGGTTCCAAGTCAGCTGCGTGACTGTGGTTACTATGCAAACACTACGGGACATCTCCATCCGGCTCCTAGGTGTCCTCCCTGCAGAAGACCCCTCCATGGTTGGCCCTTTGCTGACAGTCTCTCCAGAGAGGACTGACTGGGCCATAGAGCCTGAATTTCCTTCTCCTTCCAGGGCAGGGCAGGGCAGGAGCACACTAATAGGGAAACTTGTACTTCTGCTGCCAGTGCTGCCTGTGCACTGGGGAAGAGGGGCCTAGCCCCCTTGACCTGCCAATCCAACACATTTCACCCAGCTCTAAATTCACGCTGAGAAAGCAGGATGCCTAGCCCAGGCAGAGAAGAAAAGGCCAGTCCAGGATAACGTACTGGGGTCAATGGCCTATCCGAAAACGCTTCATGCACCATTAGTGCTGCCTGACATCATCCAGGTGGCCGGGGCTGGAAGGGCCCAGGTGGAAGAGTCTGGAAACAGCTCGGATTGTCCATGGCATCATCTGTGTAGGAAAAAGTCCATATCAGCAAAACCAAAGGAACGGGATGAAATCCTCATTTACTATGGTCTGTAAAAGGCTGGAGTTATTTCCAGGAGTGGAGAATTTGAAACGGAAAGAGGAAAATGAGCAAGTTGAAAAGATCAGAGGCTCTTTTTCAAACCAGTATCTAGTGCAGGTAATTGGTAACTGACCTAGGGGGCTGTTGAAATTGACCTAATCCCACAGTTTCCATTGCACTGAGCAGTTCCAGCGGCAGAGGAAGCAGAAGGAGTGCTGTGTGGCAGCTCTGGCGCGATAAGGTGGGCTGCAGGCAGCCAGCCAAGGAAATTCTGTAAATTGGAGACACTGAGTGCAGCAGGGGGCGTTAGTGAGGCCGAGGAAGGAGGGAGCTTTGTGCAGGGCTGGCCCTGCCCTGAGGTGGCGTTCACATGGGTAACCGATCTGCGCCTAGGATGGACAGCCCTGCTGGAGCGCGCAGAGCCCCGCTGTAGCACGGAGTGCATAGCTATCTCCGGCCCATGTGTTCCTCCTCATTTAACACAGTCCTCCTTGACTAACAGTTTCCAAACTCCCCTGATCCTGGTCCCTGCAAACCTCCCATTGGTTTCAAAGCAAACAGAGGGGAGCCCTGGGTGATCTCGAACAAGGGGCTTTGTAAGCTGTGCAAGGCAGGCATCAGGCCTGTACTTGTCTCTTGCACAGCACTGAGCACCCTGGGCCTGTTTGCACTGATAAGGGGAGGTTTCAGAGCCTCTGGGCATCTGGAGCAGCTGCTGATGATGTGAGGAGGGGGAGCCATTGCAGATTCAGCTGACAGGGAAGCTCTGCCTAGATCAGCCCAGCAGCTCAGGCATCCTCCTCCTCACATGTGCTGGGAGCCAGAGTCCTAGCTCAGTGTGGAGGGCTGGGGGAAGTGCAGCCGCCTGTGTGGAGTGGGTTTCACCATACAAGCAGCAGCATGTGCATGGTTATCCATTTCTCCGGACATGCCACGGTTAAGAGCTGCTCCTCATGGGGTATCCGGAGAGAGCCCAAAGTTGTCCCCCTGTCCTGGGACATCTCCATTGGGCACTTCCTTGCCCCTGCTCTCACTTGGTATCTGCTCTCTGTCAGTCCCTCTCGCTCTGCTCTTTCGGCTCTATTCCCAGCTGCTCTCCTGCTGCATCACGCACCCCCATCGATTCCCATTCACAGGCTTGCACGCCGCCGCTCACTCCAGGAGCAGTCCCATTAGCAGTCCGCCCATGCAGTCGCCTCTGGACGCTCCCCCTGCTTCCCAGCCCTTGATGCTTTTTTCACTCACAGGCATTAAGGTATCTTTCAAGTGGCACCTTTCCACTTAGCCTGCATTCCAGGCGGCTCTTTCATAAACAAGTGCTTGGGCAGGCTCTGTGCTGTTTGCTCGGCGTCATACTTTCATCTCCTCCCTGAGCTGTGCCTGGCTTGAAAGCTGCCACTCAGCCTAAAAAACACAAGGCAAAGGTGGCGTTAGAGACTTGGTATCAGTGTAGGTGGCTCCCAGACTGGTTTGCAGAGAGTCCAATGGAGTGCAATTAGATCAGCCCAGAGGAGGCTGTGGAGGATGCAGTATGGAGAGGCCAGGGCTAAAGAACACGGGGTGTCTTGCGCTGTAGTGTGTCTACACAAAGACCTTGCTGCAGGCTCAGCACACTGCATGTCCTTCTAAGGCCTGGTCTACACTAACCCCCAATTCGAACTACGTGAATAACGTAGCTGACGTCGACGTACCTTACTTCGAACTTACCGCGGTTCAGACGCCGTCCACGCGCGGCAGGCAGGCGCCCCCTCGACTCCTCTCGCCGAGCTGGAGTACCGCAGTCGACGGCGAGCGCTTCCGGGATCGATTGATCGCGTCCAGACCAGACGCGATCAGTCGATCCCGGAACTTCGATTGCCAGCCGTCGAACTACCGCGGTAGTGTAGACCTGGCCTAAGATACCCATTAGTTCAGGCTGCATGCAGGAATCTCAGGGCTAGGGCTGGAGCTCGGGCCTGGGTTACACAGGAGGTCAGACGGACTGGATGATCAGAATGGTCCCTGCAGATCTAACCCGCTATGCATCTTATAAACACAAGATATCACAGCCCAGTGCAAAGCAAGGGAATGGGCGCAATCCCCTTCCACGTGGGGCGTGAGCTGTAGTCCAAGGACGACCCAACGCAGATGGAGGGTGAGTGCTGACTGAAGGGCTTTGTCAACGGAGCTCACCAATCCCCAACACGGCCTGCCCTTGGAAATGCCAAACACCCCAATCCGGGAGCCTGGGGTCCCTGGCTCATCTCAGCCCTGTCAGGGGATCTGCGCTGAGCCATGGGCTGGGGGTCCCTAGCCCACCCCACCCCACGCCCACACAGTACCACACCCCATCCTACACTGCAACCTACTCCTACCCCAGGAGTTCCTGTCCCCCAGGCACCCCTGCAGTCTCTATCCCCCAGGAAGCCCCTGCCTCCCGGAGACCACCAGCCCTACCCCCAGCTTCCCACTCCAACTCCCCCCCAACACCCTTGAGCTCCTTCCCCAGCCAGAGCTGCCAAGTTCGGTTCAGCTCCAAGTCCTACCCCTCCACTGCTAGGGGCAGGCAGCATTGATTACAAGTTTAAGCGTATGATCCTGCAAATTATTTGCAAATATGCAAACTGGCTAATACATTTGCAAGAAAATGTCAGACATGGCCCAAAACAAAACTCGTCCTCTCTGTTCCCATCTCTGGGAAGCTGGCAGCACACAGCTCCATGGCTGAGGCCAGGACGCTATTGGGGGTGAGCAGGAATTAGAACCATAAAACCACATTCTTCAAAATTCTCAGAGACCAACCCCAATTCCCATTCTCATTGTCTGCTCCTAGAGATCTTGTGCAAACTCCCCTCATGGTGCCCATCTTATCACCCCCCCCACCCCCCAGTCTCTCACACACAGACAACAGCATGAATTGTTTCTCACATATTGCAGGGCTCCAGAGAAGAGCTCACTCGCACTCTGCCATCTCACACATCTTTGCCACCTGCTTCCCTGTTGGTCAGGCAGCAACTTTAGAAACCCCTCAGATGTTTCCATGAGGTCATTTCATCTCTTAGGTAGATCCTCCGCTAAACAGATTTCACTCTCTCGTATGCTCTTTTTTATCCCTCTTCTATCAAATGTTGACAAAGCTCTGCAAATTCATGTGCATCAGAGTTCCTATCTGCAGGCTCCAGGCCGTCCCCCCTTGCTGGATGAGCTTGGATCGAGTTGTGCTTGATTGCACCTCTCTGGCACCACCTGCTGGGGATGCAGCCATGGAGCCACTCTAAGCTGCCGGCTTTAAGGAATGGAGATTATTACCCAAATCAAGTTTTTCAGATTTGATCTTCTGATTTCCTTCCGAATTAGGAGCCTTACGTCACTCTTCCTTGGCAGCCCCTTAGATTGGATTCCTCTTCAATAAGCGGCTGAGCTGGGGACTTCCAGTCTCCCACTGGAGCAGTGCAGGAGACTAGAGTGCTTTTATAGGGACTGGAGCAGATCCTCCACTGGTGTAAACTGGAGCTATGCTGATTTCTAGCTCGATCTAGCTCAATAGTTCTTCCTGTCCACTGATTTTTCCGTCCGATTAATAATAGTCTGGGCCGATGCCCCAGCGAGGCCATTTGTTTGAAGATCGTTAGGATTCAAAGTTGTGTGCTCAAAATCCCAGCCACTTGCTAACTCTCTACATTCTGAGGGGTCAAATTGTGGCCCATTATCCCTCAGTGTGTATGGACTTCCATGCTTTGCAAAAAGAGATTTCAGGATCTGTTCAACCATTTTACTGCTGGTATCTTGCAATTTCAGGATACAGAGATTAATAAGTACCAAAGATCCTATCAAATTTCCTTGCCAGGTAAACAAGTCAGAATCTTCTACAGCCCCAACTTGGGGTAAGGTCTTACTCCCTGTGAGCGGAGTAGCATGGCAGCGCATAGTTCTCTGTGCCAAGATACAGTGTTTCCTACAGTAGAAATGTTTGCTCTTGCAGCCTATTGATTTAAGCCGTAGTAAGGGAGAGGGACAGAGGCAACACAAGGGAGGTACCACTGACCCACCTGCATGCACATCTACTCCAGTTTACATGTGTACTTGTGGTAAATGTGCACAAGCAGGTGTCCTGGTGCACACACCTCATACACACATCTTCAGCATCTTGATTTTAACAATCAAGTCCTTGATGGCTTATTAGACAATACTGTCAGAGACTTGTGGTCTCTGTCCACTTCCAGGTTTCAGAAGAGTCCCTGTGAGGATGGCTTTTGTCTGAGCATTTTCAGAGCTATCCTCTCCCCCTCAGTAAATCTGGGCAGTTTGCTCAAAGCTGCAAGGTGAGGGAGGTAATACCTTTTATTGGACCAACTTCTGTTAGTGAGAGAGACAAGCTTCCAAGCTACACAGAGCTCTTCTTCAGGTCTCATGGCTACAGATATTTGCAGGTAACTGACCATTCCTGGAATCCATTGCATCTGCTCACACTGAGGGTGCAGCATCATGTCTGTGGCTGAGACTTTTTCTCTATGAGGCTTAATGTCCTTAACAGAAATTATACCCTCTGCAAATGTCAGGCCAGTCCCCGAGTGCACACTCCTGTCACAGGCAGCCCTAGTTGTTTCACTCCCTGTTTTAAGTCATGCTTTTCTTATATCATCCACTGTTGTGACATTGCCAATAACGTGCTCCTCTGTGTATCATTCCGTTCTAAGCTTCTGGGTCTTTTCCAAAGTGTAATTGCAAGAATCTGAACCTCCCAAAATACATATTAAATGTGCATCATTCTGAGCTCATCTCTGTTCATTCAGTCACCAGAATCCTGAGGATGCATGTAATTAACCAAAAATGTTTGTATTTTCAAACTGTGCCCTGATTTATTCTCGGGTGCTTTTCAAATATCCCAGTTAAGGTCTCTGAAGGGTAGGTAGACCCCAACTACTCATTGTCTTTGTCCACAGTAACTAAGGTATTTCCCCATTCAGCCAGAACATCCATTCACTGTTCTGTTTCCAGGCATTCCATCATCTAGTCATTCACCTTCCATTTGTATTGAAGTTGCACCTAGCACCTCTCTCCTGTTCCCGCTGTTTCCCTAGGCAGAGCCTATTATGAGCCATTATTGGCACATTATGTACTGAATGGTGGCAGCATTTCCTAGATTATGTTAAAAAGACCTTCCCCTCACTCCTTAACACCTGACTTGGATCTTTGTTGCTACTGGTTTTAGTACCATAACGCTCAGTGTGGATTGTGTCATGCATCTGGAAGGGACTGTCTATGGGTCTTTTGGTTTTCCTCTACATAGAACCCTTCAGATACTCCCCACAAGGCAGCTGGGATCACACCTCTTTACAAGCTGCCTGGTTTTACCACACCGCTTGCAGCTTCTTGCAGGTTGGGGCCATGCTGCATAGTTCAGACTTGGAATGTCCTACAAGATGTTTCTTCCTTTGCTAGACATTTCCAACTGTTGGTTTCGCTTTCTGCTATTCCCTTTGGCTCCCTCTGCAGTGGGGTCTAGCTCCTTGGTTTGTGTGTAAGTGATTTCGATTGCCCTGTATAGCTGTGAGGTTGGGCTTACTGTCAATTCTTGTCCACACACCAGCCTCTCCTTCTATGTTTTATGCAGCATTCCCTAGATTACTCTGGTCTCTATTAGTGATTCTGTCAGATCCCCAAGCTCCCAGGTTTTACTGCGCATCCTTAATTCTGTCACATATTGATCAATTGTTTCTGCTTGCATGTAAAGAATTGGTGATGCCCAATGACTCCGTGAGTTCTGGAATGCACAGCTCCTGCTGTTTGCTCACGCTGATATTTTTCTCTGCAACGTTCAGTCTACTTCTCCTACCCTATGCACAAAGGCTGGGGCCTTCACTTCAGCATGTCTTCCACCTGTACCTATTGCTGTTAAATGGATCTCAAAATGCCCAAAGGTTTCCTATTCTCTGTGACATCCCAGCAGAGACAGGTCTAACTCAGGACTCTGGGATATGACTGAGAGTGCTCCAGGGAGTCCCTATAATTCCTGCTAAAATTCTGTCAGCACCTAACTGCCAGGAGGGCTGCGGTGGTTCTTCTGCCTCTGATGGAGCTTCCCCCTCTCTGGTTGCAACTAAACCAGCCCAGCCAAAGTGACTCTCCCGGGGCCCCGCTGAAGAGCAAATAACAGGTGTTTTTCAAACATTTCCCAGAGGAAGATCCTCCCTGGCCCTCAGTGTGATCTCTGTGCCCACGTGCGGCTTGCTAGGCATTGCTCCGGCACAGAGCCCAGCTGGGGCTGTTTGCTCACCAGCACCGCCCTCTCCTTGGTTAATGTTGCGAGGAAGCATTTTTGTTGAACTAACAGATTCCCCAGCCCCTCACTATTTATTATTATTATCTGCATGGCAATAGCACCTAGGAGCTCTGTCATGAACCAGAACCCCATCGTGCTAGGCGCTGTACAAACACAGGACAAACACCCCCCACGCCATGCGAACACATGCACCCTGGGCAAGGCTGCCAGGGGAATGTTTGCGGGAGCCGAGTGTGGCTGGATCCAGAAGCTTCTGACCTTTGGGGAAGTTCCAGTTTGGCTCAGCGTCCAAAGCCAGACTCAGCAGCTTCAGACCACCTCTCTGTTCAAGAGCGTAATACCACATCCGGCAGGGCTGGACCGGAGACCAGCTCTCCTGTTAGATGGCGGCTGGTGGCATCTATTTTAGGATTAAAATCTGCAGCTAGACTGTGCAATGAAAGATCTTCCTCCTCCTGCCTCTGGCATGGGCCAACCCTGAGCTTTCTACTTGCTGCTTTCCCTTCACCCATGGTGCCTTTCCCCGGGAAAGCTCTTCAAGTTCCCGCCTGTCCTGATACCACATGACCATGCTCGTTGGGTGCTCCGATAACCTAACAGGGACTGAGACGCACAGCAACATGTTCCACAAACAGCAGGAGCAGGCAGGCAGGTCCAGCCCTTTGCATCTCCCTCAGTGGCTCTCCGGGACAATCACTCAGATCTCCAGTGCGTCTACCATGTTGGCACCAGGCTTAGACGGGAGGCAACAAGCCATTCACTGAGATTCCCTCGAGCTTGCAAAGCCAGCAGCAGGCCTCCTCCTGCCTCACACAGCAGCCAGCCCAGGCCTGCTACAAGTACTGATGGCGCTGGCTGGCTGTTCCCCTGGAGTCAGGGGTGCTGGAACAGTTTGTACAGTGCAGGTGCTGAGAGCCATTGAACCAAACTGTAAACCCTGTGTGTGATGGAAACCACTTCAAGCCAGGGGGTGCGGCAGCCCCCCCAGTTCCAGCACCTCTGCCTGGAGTCAGTGTTCCTGCTCAGTCCAGCTGAACAGACACCCTCTGCATGGGCAGGAACCCACAAGGGAGGCAGCTGCCCCATTTCCACCAGATCTCCTGGTTCCTCCCCACAATGCAGCACACCACCACTGGGACTTACTGAGAAGCCCCTCACCCCAGCAGCTGCGCTAGGCACTATGGGATTGCTTCAGGAGCCCCAGCATGCACAGGGCTGGAAGGGCTGCTGGCAGAAATGATGCTGCAAGGGTGAGACGGCCCAGGCCTTTCCAGGCAGCCAAATCCCCAGCCGCCATTTCCTTACCTAGTGCAGACACAGACAGGGGAGTCGTAGTCCAGGGATCCTCTCCCTAATCAACAGGGTAGCACCCGGGAGCCCCAAGCCAGCTCTGCTGCCCCCAAAATGTTGCTCTCTCCTCAGTCCCTGGCTCTGTTAGAGGCACTAGCAGAAGTCCACCCCCGGCAATGCCACAGGGTACCCACTATCTGCCAGGAGAGAGTGGTTCAACCACACATGGAGCTGCCCACGAGGCTACCTGGTAACAGGTCCTTTGCCCTGTCTGAGCCAGTCTCTACAAGTGCAGTGCAGGGAGCTGTGACTCAGGGTTTGTCTACACTTAAAACACTCCAGCAGCACGGCTGCACCGCTGTAGAGTTTCGGTGTCGGCACTAACTATGCCGACAGGAGGGGCTCTCCCATCGGCATAGGGATTCTGCCCTCCAAGAGGCGGTAGCTTGGCTGATGGCGAATTCTGCGGGGTCTCTATCTTCAGCCAATCCGTCTCTCCCCTGCCCAGAGCTCTCTCTCTCTCACCCCTGACCCCAAGAGTCTCAGAAATTCCTGTCTGAAAATCCCCCTTCAGAACCTCTGATAATAGGTCATTTTTGGACCATTTATCTCCTCCTTTTGGCTTCAAAACTGCTTGAGCACAATGTCCTGGTTCCGTTCTTCCCTCGGCTTTGGAGCAAGGCACTCAGCCAGCCTCACTGCTAGAGCTGGCAGCTATTTGGCTGAGGCTAAGTGGAGCAGGCTCTTCCCTCCCCTGCTCTGAGAAGATCCATTGGCAACACACTGCCTGGTAGGGTAGTATTATCTCAATTAGCCTCCATTTTGTATACACAGGGCATTGTTCTCTTGCACAATTGTGCTTCTGGAGTGTTCTTTTCACAAGGCTCATGGTTGTAACTCTGCAGCTGGGAGTGCTCCAGGAGCTGTGTTAGGCCTGCTTCCTTCCTCTCTAGTCCTTCAACCACACACCACGTCTGAACCAGACACATGCTGGCAATACACGCACAAATCTCGCCTGTGCGTCTCTACTTCCAAAGATTCTTGGTCTTCTCATTTCTCACTGTCCCAGCAGTGTCTCCAGCTGGGGATATGCTGATCTGTTACCATTAAACAGGGATAAGAGCCAAATCCATTTTCTTGTCCCATTAGACTCCTTTGTCTTCGGAGTCTCTGTATCTGGGGTAAACGCTCCCTGTTTTTCTCCAGTCCCTGTGCCATGGGATCCAGCCTTATCATTCCCTCTGAGCTGTAGTTCCACCTTCCCCTCTGTATTGATGCTATCCCATAGTCAATTCTTGTTGATGTCATCACCTAAGCATCTTAGAATCTGCCTGCTTGTTGACTGGTGCACTCAAATCTCCATCTCTGTCCTGTGCTTTTCCAAGTCTGACTCTCATAATAGGTTCTTTGGTGGCCTGCCAGCCCCTGCCCTCTCCTCTGGTTCAAAATCATGCCTTTCCTTTGAGCTTTCATTATTCCATTTTTTCCCTTGTGACTCCGTTACTTCAAGGCCTTCATTGGCTTCCTGGTTTTTTTATGCCTCCAATTTCTGGTTTGGACCTTAGCATTTCAAGTCCTTCTCTCCACATGCCTTCTCGCCTGCAGCACATACAGCCATCTGCAATCTCAGTCCCATTGCTGCTTTTTCTTTGCTACCTGTAGTTTTACCATTTCCCAGTTCTATGTACTGAGCCCTTTTGCTCCATGCTGGGAAAGGCTGTGCCTCAACTTTTTTGCTCATTGCTTCCACTCAAGGCTTCCGACTAATTATTTACTTATTCCTAATTTGTTCCTTCAGGTCGTATCTTTGTAGAGCACACTAGTGCTTAGAAAAAAGGGCTTTAAATATGCAAGACAGAAATATTTGACTGAGTGCAATGGAGGGAGACCTCCGACAGAGGCAGAGCCAGGCCTGGAGCTAGCTGAGCAGAGCTCTGATGGAAACAAGCCGTTTGTTCCCAGCTAGAAATGGATCCCCTTTCAGAAAGGCAATAAGGAGATGGACAGCCGAATTTTCAGAATTGGTTGCCAGGTGCCCAAGTCCCGCCCGCATGTGAGCTCCAGTTGGCATTTGGGCATCTAATATAGTTCCCTGGGCCCCAAAATGCCCCTTTGAGTGCTGGGCTCTTCCATACCCCTCTTCACACACATACCCCACCCATGTCTGTTCTCCTTTTATTACATGATTATCTTTGGTCCAACTGCAGAGACCTCTTCTTTCTGTGTGCCCCAGCCCAGCCCACGGCATTCGAGAGAGCTCCCCAATGGAAGTTCTGTCTTATGCAATAGTGGCCTATAGGGGTGGAGGGATGATAGCACATAGACTCCCGTACACAGTCTGTAAGCCTTACTCTCTGAGCTCCAGGCACGGCCTGTCTCGGAATAAGGCTAAGTTGTGTTCAGAGCTCAGCTCCCTAGGTTTAACTTTAAACTTCCTTTGGCTCCACAGCAGCAGCCTGCCCCAGGGCCCCAGGCTGGGGAGGGAGAGCACCTTACACAGGCCACTTCCTTCCCTTAAACTTCAAACACACCATCAGCCCTAAATTATTCACTTGTTATCCCTGGAGCTGGCAGCAGCTCAGAGAGGCTCCCGCATAGGTGCTGAGAAGGCGAAGAGGAAAAAGAACCCATTAAATTTAAAAACATCTGAGAATTGTAACATGTAAAAATATATTCAGGGCTGAGTTGGCGGGGGAGCAGCAAGGGGGGGAGAGTTGACACTGTGGGAGAGGAGAGGTTCAGAGGGAGAGAGGATGCTCAGGATGGAGAGTGGGACCTGGGAGCTCAAAGATGCAGGGCTCAGAGGTGGAGTCAGGCTTTAAACAACACTCTGCTGCTCAGTGCCAGAGTTTTGATGGCCCGGCCACGCTGGCTCCGTTCTCCCCCTCAGGTCCTATTGGGATAACTGGGCCTAATTGCGAGCATAACTGTGAAAAGTGAGTGAACATTTGTAAACTGACACAATAACCTGTAACAACAACCATGGATGGGGAAAGTTGCAGAAGGGAGATGGAAAGCCTGGATTAGTCCAGGTCTGCGCTACCACTTATAGCAGTACAACTTACGTCATTCAGAGATATGAATACCTCCTCCCCCCCGAGTGACGTAAGTTATACCGACCTAAGCACTACGTCAATGGGGAGCTTCTCCCGCTGACAGAGCTACCGCTGCTCTGGGAGAGCGACTCCCGTTAGCTTAGAGCGGCTCCACTAGAGAGCCCACAGCAGCGCAGCTGCATCGGGACAGCTGTGAGCTCTCGTGTAGCCAGAGCCCAGGCCAAACAAACAGGTCTATTGACCAAACTCCAGAACTGGGTTCAGATCCTGTCTGGCAAACACGACAGTGTGAAATCGAAAATCAATGAACCAAAATTGGTGTGTTAGAAACTAGGCCTAATTGGTGGCTAAAATAATGACCGGAGGGGCTGTTCCACCCAGCCCTCCCTTCGGTCCTTAGAGAGACTTCAGAGAGAAAAACTGGCTACTGGAGCAAGCTGCACCATCATGGCTGCCACCTCCACCGTCTTCTGGGCCTCCATCGTCCTGACTGAGAGCAGGAGCCAGGTGACATCACCACCTCCACGTTGGCTAAATCCTGAATACTACCCGGATATGAGACTTTATCACACGCACCAGCCCGCTTTTGTGTTCTTTCCCTTCCCCACCTTATTTCTTCTCTTCCCTTTTTCCTCCTGTCTAACAGTCTGGCTCAGCCAGTCAAGAAGACCTGTATCTTTTGCAACACTGCTGTGAGGCTGTGGCCAGAAAGAGGCAGCAAAAGCAGTACCCTGAACAGCCCAATGCTGGGACAATTTGCCAGGCCTTTGAGCTGGCTGAGAAGACTGTGTGCTGTGCCCGTGTTTCTCCAGCGGTGAGGGCACAAGTAGGAATCAACACCAAGGACAGAAGTTGCATTTTCTATCTTGGCTGTTGTTTTATCTTCCCCTTTGTCTTCTTAGGAAATGGGCTCAGACTTTAACAACAACAACTGCTCCCACCCATCTCAGCTAACTTCCCTGTCCCCCATCAGGACAGTTAGTGCCAGTTTTAATACCAGCTAAGAGACTCTCAAATAAAGGGGATTTTCCTGCAAAAAGCTCTCTCCAGCTAAAGGGACAGGGAACAAGGGATGCTGTTAAAACGAAAGCCTTATTCAATACTTGACATTTCAGATGCTTTAACTGTGTTTCTCTCTTTTCTGTATGGTTAAGAAAAGGCTTTTAATGGAGCAATTGCCATATACTAAGCAGGCTGAGGTCTCTATATACCTTGTTTAACGCTGGACAGTTTCAGGGTCATGGTAACCTCTTTGACTCTTTTGCCCTTTATTCCAACCAAATTACTACAACAGTCCTACGGTCACCAGGTTCCCTTCCCCCAGTGCAGACAGAGATGGAGAAGGACAGGGCCTCGCAGGAAGAAGAACTGGGCAAACAGCAGGGTCTGAGCTGTGCAGAGCAAACAGGGCCATACTAAAGGGGACATCCCAGAGCCAGACGTGAACTTCCTTTCTCCTCTCCACTAATCAGTCAGAAATCCCTGGGCTGCAACACCCCTTCTTCCAGGACCGATTAAAGTTACAATCACTAGCAGCATCTTAGAGCTGGTATTGGACCGAGACTATGGAGTGAACACGCCCCCTGGCCCCAGTGCGGAATGCTCCCACTGCAGGGGGAGAGGAGCCCCTAGGACTGAATATGGGGGAGTGTCCCTGGCCCCAGCTAGGGGACTTCTCCCAGTGTGGGGGAAGGGGCGCGCTGGCAGCGCAGGGGAGAGGTGGACATGTCTCCCAGGCAGAGGGTGCTGTGGTGTAGGAGCCATCCTGGCACTCAGGCCATGCTCTGAGAAGCTCCCAGACTCTTGTTTACCAAACTGTAATGGAATAACAAAAGCTAAATAAAAATGGACAGCGGCTCTTGGGGAGGTGCAGGCTGCGGAGAGAGCTGAAAATGAAAAACATTTAGAATTTCTTGCTTCACTTGCCTGGCTGATTCTGCGGCATGAGTTGCAGCCAATCTCCATGCGCTCCTGGAGACGGGCGCTCCATCACTCTGGAAATGAATTCCCTGGCTTGGAGAGTATCGATCAGGAAGCCGTGCTCTCAGTCGGGAGCTGCTGAAGAAATGCCATGGATCCGCTCAGCAGGGAGTCCACGCCCCTTCTCACCTCCACGGCACCAAGCCAGCAAGCACAGAGCCAGCCTCAGTCGCTGCTGTTCTGCAGAACTCACCAAGGCCCTGCCCTGCCCACACCCACGGGCCCCAGTCTGATCACTCAGCTCACAGAGCAGGGGGCAGTGAACCTGCCTGGGTCTGCGCAGCACCCTGTACAGTGGGGCCCCAATCCTGCAGGCTCATTATTACTTAATTATCTAGCTGTCCTGGAGTGGGTTGGGGTGAGAGCTCAGGGCTCCCTGAGCACTGACTTCCCCATGGGCTGGGAGAAGGACCCGGCTGGGTCACGGCCATAGTTTGAGGGGAGCTGCAGAGTGTGTCTTGGTGACGCCAGAGGGGAACGTTTCTGAATCACAGCTCAAGTCCAGCCAAGTGAATGAAGTTTTCCTGTCACTGCTGCTGACAGCACAATGCAAAGGGCAGTAGCAGAGCAGCTATCTGGGGAGGCAGGCCAGGCCACAGATGCCCACCCTCCCTGACCACTTGGCCAGCAGCCTCCGCTGCCCGAGTCAAGGGGAAAGACACCAAACTGGCCTGCTAGCCAGCGGAGAGCACCGACCTGCGCTGGTGCGCATGGTGGCCAGGAGCCAGCGGTGCGATCTCCAGCACAGAGGGAGCAGAAAGGAGCCCCGAAGATGATTTGAGGGCTGGAGGAAATGCCTGACACAGAGTGACAGAGCTGGCGCCGTGAGCCTCACCCCCATGCCCATATACCCCATCCCATACACATACCCTTTATACAGCCCATCCCCATCAGACACCCCCCAAAACACACCCAATCCCCTACATTCACCCCTCTATACAGCCCATCCCCACCAGACACCCCCCCCACCCATACATCCCATCACCTACACACATCCCTCTCTACAGCCCATCCCCACCACACATACACCCCACGCCCATACAACCCATCACCCACACATACCCCTCTTTTTACAGTCCATCTGCACCAGACACCCCCTACCCATACACCCCATCCCTTACACACACATCCCACTATATAGCCCAACCCCATCACAGATACGCCCTACGCCCATACAACCCCTCACCCACACATACTCCTCTATACAGCGCATCCCCCCCAGACACCTCCCCACCCATATAACCCCAGACACCCCCTTCCCCAAGACAGACACACACACACACACAGTAGATATGGGCGAGACTGTGACATTAGCTAGCCCTGGGGCAGCAGTAACATACTCCTCAGTGCCACTGCAGGAGAGCGTAGCTTAGTCCTGCAGCCAGGCAGCCAGCAGGGAGGCCTGTTGGGGTCTGATAAACCCTGAGTCTTGGCTCCTCTCTTCTGGCAGCACAAGCGTGTGGCACACAGGGCATCAGGCCCCAGAGCTTTGGCAGCATGCCAGTTGGTGACCCTGCTGCCAGGTTAGTGTCTTTGGCCTGCCTCCCTTCTCTCACAGCCAGCCCTTGCAGCCAAATCCCTCCCCGGCTGGAACCCTCCCATGGGCAGATGGCGGCGCTACTAGGAAGACACCTGCTTCTCTGCACCCAATGCAGGGAAGCTAATGCGGGTCCTTGCGCCTTGGCCCAGGCCAGGCAAACGATCCAGCAGCCACAGACTAGGAGCGGAGCTCACCCAAGCCCATTGCAGCCACGGCCTGGCTGCTGCGGTGCAAGACACCCCCTGTGACGAAGTGGGGGGTTTTCTTGTTTTCTGTGATTTTCCAATGGTTTGCATGCAGAGGGGGTGGGACTCAGTGTCCCTGGGTGTTACTGGTTTAACGAGGTGAGGGGAGAGGGAGTGTGTTGGTACAGAGGACCGGAGAGGGAACTTGGGACCCCAGCCGATGGCCTGGAGGATGGAGACCCCAGCGACCGGTGACCTGACGACCCAGAGGCCCAGCTCAGGAGTCGCAGCCGGTTCTGGCCAGTGGGAGGACAATGGGCTGCAGAGTGAGGACCCAGTGACCTAACCAGCCGGTTCCAGCCAGAGGACAAAAGAGGGGAGAGGAGGCCCCGGTGTACGACCCTGTTTACCTGGAGAGAAGACAATGGACAGAGGCGGGGCCTGGGGCCAGTGATCTCAGATGCCCAGCTGGGAGCAGGGGGGCTCTGGGCTGGAGAGGGGGAGCAGGCAGAGCCCACCTGGATGCAGAGAGACTGGGATGTGCTGGGCTGAGGGAGGCCAGGCCTGAGGCCCTGAGAGTTTCCTGTGCTGTGTTCAACTCTCAATAAACCCTCCTGTTTTATGCTGGCTGAGTGTCACTCTGGTCTAGAGAACAGGGTTGCATCAACTCCTTTGGGGGGTGGAGGCCCCGTGGGGTCCAGAGCGAGGGGACTTCCTGAGGGGGCCCACGGCAGAGACAGACGTGCTAAGGCTCAGATAGGTGCGGCTCTAGGAGGTGGAGGGGCCTGACCCCGGGAGAGAGTGGACCCCCGAGAAGGGCTGTCGCACTGAAAGGGGCACCCCCCACAGACCGCAAGGGGCCACGAGTGGGCACGATCTGTGAGTCCGTGACACCCCCCCCACACACACACATGGCCAATCAGCGATTCTGCTCCTGCTCCTCCAGGGCCAAGTGAGGGGACAGGGCACACGCCACAAAGGGCTGGCTCCGCGCTAACCAGGGCAGCCCACCAGCTACGTGGCAGTCTGGCTGCTACCTTGCAATGGCAGGGGGCTGCAGGTTCCTTTGAAGTCGCAGGCCCAGGTCTCCTGCCCAGTAGTGAGGGCAGAAGGGGAGTGAGAGGCCCCGTATGTAGTGGGTCTGGGCTGTGCTCAATCTCATCATTAAGTTACATGCTAAATTGATTTTTTTAAATTCCCTTTTCTCTGGAGATGGCAAGAGCTTTGCATCAGATTAGCCACTCCTGCCCTCCCGCCCAGCAATCAATGCCCTGTCATTACCCCCAGCCAGCATTAAGTGGGCACCCCCAGCAGGCCGCACACTCCAGGCAGGTTTACCTACGAGAAGAAGTTCCGTCATTTATGAACTTCTGATGCGGAGAAGGCAGCAGAGGAGGGGTAGGGAGTGGGACTGGGCTGTGGGGAGAGGAAGAAGGTCTCTCTCTCCTACCAAGGAGCTGGAGAACCCCAGGTGAGAGGAACGGGCATGATGCGTCTCTTGCTGATTACTGCTCTGGCTCCGCACTGGGGTTTGGGTGACATCTCATTTCTGTCCTCGCAGGACTCAGCAAAATGGCCTCACTCTTCTCACAAGCCAGGAACTGGATGAGTTTTAAGAAATCTCTGTGGAGCCAGGTGGGTTTGTCTCCAGCAATGGTTCGGTCCTGAGGCCTCGGAGACACTGCGCTTAGCGAACACATCCTAACTCTTGGGCAGCATCGCTAGGTGCTGTTAAACAGCTGCCAGGTCCCACCGCACGGGGGCTGCATGTCAGAATTCTCTCTCCCATCGCAATGCAGGGTTGTTGTGCAGCTTGTCGTAGAAACCCATACGGGCTCTGCGGGTCCCTGCACCACCCTTTGGGTTTTCAATGTCCAGGGCCATGAGCTCCCCCAGGCACTGCACAGCCTGATCAGATGCCTCCTGGAAAGTTCTTCCTGGAATTTAGCCAATATTTTTGCTTTTATAGTTTTATCCCATTCCACCAAGAACTGGGGCCAGTGCTCCAGGTGCCAGAGCTGTGAGCCACTGTTCCCTGCTCTGGGGACTCAGGAGCGGGCCTGGAGCTTGGGGGAGGGCGCAGGCCACCTGGGCTGCTGCTTCAAGAGGTTTGAAGTGGGAGGGCCTGAAACAAACCACCAAAGCCACCTTTCTCCTTCAGCCACAGAAATGGCTGCTCTGCGATTCCTCTGCCTGGGTGAGCTGCACATGCTCCCTGGGGTTAGGGTGACCAGATCTCCCATTTTTAAAGGGACAGGCCCGTATTTCAGCCCTCTTGCAGGTGTCCCGACTTTTTCTTAAAATGGGCACATTGTCCCGTATTTTCTGTCCCCACCACATCAGGTCCTGCTGCTGGCCAGGTCCCTGCTCGCCAGCTGCCCGCCCACCACTGGTGAGTGGGGGGTCCAGTGGCACATGATGGGGGTGGGTTTGCAAGGCTGGTGGCAGGGGAAAGTTACAGCACGCCAGGCCGGCTGCTCTCCCTGCTGGTCCGTCAGCGCAGCCCCTGCTGCGTGAGGGCTCTCAGTCAGCAGGGCCCAGCCACCGTCCCGTTTCCAGCCGGCACTGGCTATGTGCTGCAAGCTGCGGCAGCAGGTGAGTGCGGACAGGTGCCAGCCGGTTACATGTCACCTCTGTTGCCCACCCATCAGCCCTTTATGTGCTCCCCCTCTCGCTGTCCTCTTCCTGCTTTGTCCCTTTGCCCCCGCAGCCCCACTGCTCCCCCATATCTCCCCCGGCTGGGTGCATCCCGCTCCCAGCACTGTGCAGAGAACCAGCCCCTAGTCAGAGCGCTCAGCTCACCAACAGCCTGGCCGGCGGGCTCCTTCCTTCCCCCTCTGCCTCTGGCCGGGCCAGCGCCCCGGGAAAGCCCAAGACCCTCCGGCGCAGGGGCTGGCCAGGAGGAGCCGAGCCCTGCATGTGCCAAAGCCCCACACAGCGCTGGCACGGGGAAGCCTCTTCACCCCTCAGCTAAGCTCTGGAGTGGGGGGGGAAGCGATTTCCAGCCTATTCCTGTCCCAACCCTACAGGCTCCACAGCAGCCCCAGGACAGAGGCTTAGCCCCCTCTTCACCCCCTGCCCCCCGCTCTGGGGCCTGCCCCCAGGGAGGGGGGTCCCTCCGTCCCCTAGGCACCCTCCCCTGCTGAGCCACCTCACTGAAGCCCCTGCAGTCAGGTTCCCTGGGCCCTGGTACACAATGCATCCTTAGGGCTTAACCCCTTCCTGCCCGCACTGTAGCCCAAGGCGGCTGGGTTATGTCGGTGGCCAGCAGCAGCCTGGAAGTATTAGCTGCCTTTCGACACTGTGCAGGTAGGAAGGGACAAGCTGCTTCCAGCCACGGGGAAATGGGGAGGATGAGCTCTGCAAAGACACTGGCCAGGTCATCCCTCCCCCCGCTTCTTCCATCCCTTCCCTCCCACAAAGGCTGCTGCTGGCCACATTCTGGTGTGAATCCTGGCAGAAATCGGGGGGGGGGGGCATGTGACCTGCGTGCCTCCCCCCCCACATGTTGTCTTGGGAAGACGCGGCACCAGGTACCAGGAGAGGCGGGTCCGTCCCAGGGTCTCAGCCAGGCATGGAGGGCGGAGAGCGCCAGGCAGGGAGGGTCTGGTCAGTCAGTCACCTCCATCTGTGTGAGAGAGGTTTATGGGAGTGTGTCTGTGTCACCTCTCCCCGTGTGGGGGGGTAGGGGTGTGTGTGTCACTCCTCCCCATGTGAACCCTAAAGCCTTAAAGATAAGAAAGTAAATAAAAAGAATCCAACTACGCAGTATTTCTTTTTAACAGGGGCTCAGCCAACCTGATGTTAATTTGAATGTTTGTACTGCATAGTTCCTATTGATTACCGTTGAACTTGCTTGAATACGAGTAATTTTACCAGGTGTCCCATATTCAGCATAGAGAAATATGGTCACCCTACCTGGGGTAAAACCTGGATTGTTTGGGCATGAAGCTTTAGCTGCACTCAGAGATGGCTGCAATGGGCAAGGCACAGAGGGATTAACTGCACAGCTGGCCATTTGGTGGGACTTTCCAAGCTCAGCTGCAAAAGCGGGAGAAGACTGTAAGCCCATTAGCTCCAGAGCAAGGAATGGCCAAGCTCTGCTCATGCCTGCCTGACACTTAAAGCAGACTGACCGCCCATGCTGGCAGACTCAGCCCTGGCCATGGCAACCAAACAGCCAAAACTTCCAGGCTCACTTAGTGGAACTAGTTTTACCTGGGGGTGAAGCCACGTACCCTGGAAACATTCCAACAGGTACAGAATGCAGCAGCTCATCTGCTCAGCAACACAGGTCAGCGTGAGTGCATCTCCCAGTCCACTGCACTGGGTTATCACTTGGGACAGAGTCCAGTCCAAGGTTTCTGTCCTGATAGCCAAAGCCCTCTGGGGGTTGAGCCTGGATCCCTGCTGAGACACAGCATTGCCAACACCAAAAAATCATGAGTCAGCTCCGACCCCATACAAAAAAACGTAAGATCTTTTTAAATGATACATTTGAGGTTCCTGCATTCAGGCTGCACTTGGGTGGCTCTTTCAGGCTTTTCTCTGCAACCAGGAGGGCCAAAAGATTACCTGAAAAAGAGAGAACACAGAAATTCTCCCATAATCACACAATTCCCAGAGCTTGGGCTTTAAGAAAAACACCAAATATCAGGAGACACCAAAAATGGCAAGACTTGGTGACACTGGAGACCATCACCGGGGGCAGAACCCTCACAGGAGCCAGACCTGGGCTGTGGAGCTCACGGCCATAACAGAGAAGAGTGACTGTTTGTCTGGGTGATAGGTATGGAGGAGGGCCATTATGACAAAAGAAACACAAAATGCTTCAATAATGCCCAAGCTCACTGTCTCTTGCAAATCATAGAATCATAAAATATCAGGGTTGGAAGGGACCTCAGGAGGTCATCTAGTCCAACCCCCTGCTCAAAGCAGGACCAATTCCCAACTAAATCATCCCAGCCAGGGCTTTGTCAAGCCGGGCCTTAAAAACCTCCAAGGAAAGAGACTCCACCACCTCCCTAGGTAACGCATTCCAGTGCTTCACCACCCTCCTAGTGAAATAGTGTTTCCTAATATCCAACCTAGACCTCCCCCACTGCAACTTGAGACCATTGCTCCTTGTTCTGTCATCTGCCACCATTGAGAACTGCCGAGTTCCATCCTCTTTGGAACCCCCCTTCAGGTAGTTGAAAGCAGCTATCAAATCCCCCCTCATTCTTCTCTTCTGGAGACTAAACAATCCCAGTTCCCTCAGCCTCTCCTCATAAGTCATGCGCTCCAGACCCCTAATCATTTTTGTTGCCCTCCGCTGGACTCTTTCCAATTTTTCCACATCCTTCTTGTAGTGTGGGGCCCAAAACTGGACACAGTACTCCAGATGAGGCCTCACCAATGTCGAATAAAGGGGAACGATAACGTCCCTCGATCTGCTGGCAATGCCCCTACTTATACAGCCCAAAATGCCGTTAGCCTTCTTGGCAACAAGCGCACACTGTTGACTCATATCCAGCTTCTCGTCCACTGTGACCCCTAGGTCCTTTTCTGCAGAACTGCTACCTAGCCATTCGGTCCCTAGTCTGTAGCTGTGCATGGGATTCTTCCGTCCTAAGTGCAGGACTCTGCACTTGTCCTTGTTGAACCTCATCAGGTTTCTTTTGGCCCAATCCTCTAATTTGTCTAGGTCCCTCTGTATCCGATCCCTACCCTCTAGTGTATCTACCACGCCTCCTAGTTTAGTGTCATCGGCAAACTTGCTGAGAGTGCAGTCCACACCATCCTCCAGATCATTAATAAAGATATTAAACAAAACCGGCCCCAGGACCGACCCTTGGGGCACTCCGCTTGAAACTGGCTGCCAACTAGACATGGAGCCATTGATCACTACCCGTTGAGCCCGACGATCTAGCCAGCTTTCTATCCACCTTACAGTCCATTCATCCAATGTGGGATCTGGGTCTGACTGCATTAGAGAGATGGACAAGAGTTCACTAAAAAGCTGCATTATAGGAAGGTGACGAATGAGAAGCCTTGAAACAGTCAGACCTAAATGCAAAACTCAGCTCTGAAACTCAGCCTTCCCTCAGCAAGATGTGTCCTCAGCCCTAAGCCTCCCTTCCACACACACAGGCTAGACGCTGATCGTGACCTGTCTGCTGCAGGTCGGAACCAGGACACAGGGAGCAGTGTGGCATGCTGATATTATTTCTGGTAATAAATACTTGGGAGGCACCAGGTCTCAGGATGGGGAGGGCCCTAGAAGTAATAGAGTTGCTAAAGCCAAATCATTGGAGATTTGCCTGGCTCACTCCCACCAGGGCTGGCTCTGGCTTTTTTGCCGCCCCAGGCAAAAAAGCCTCCTGCCACCCCCACCCCCCCCCAGCAGGGGAGGGCGGCAAGCCCCACCGGGGAGAGCGGAGCCCCGGCGGCCAGAGCGCCGGGGGGAGGGCGGCGAGCCCCGCCGGGGCTCCGCTCTCCGTGGCGGCCAGAGGCTGCTCCGGGGGGAGGGCGGCGAGCCCCGCCGGGGCTGCGCTCTCCCCGGGGGCCAGAGGCAGCGCCGGGGGGAGGGCGGCGAGCCCCGCCGGGGCTCCGCTCTCCGCGGCGGCCAGAGGCTGCGCCGGGGGGAGGGCGGCGAGCCCCGCCGGGGCTCCGCTCTCCGCGGCGGCCAGAGGCTGCGCCGGGGGGAGGGCAGAGAGCCCCGCCGGGGCGCCGCTCTCGGGCCGGAGCGCCGCGCCGCCCCCCTCCAGGTGCCGCCCCAAGCACCAGCTTGGTGGGCTGGTGCCTGGAGCCGGCCCTGACTCCCACACACCTGTATCTCCTTGCTTACGTTTTCATCTTAAAATCCAAAGCAGGAGCCTGAGCCTTCCGATGGATGTGCTTGTGGCTGAGCCATGGGCAGGCGAAGAACCCTGGTGGGACGTCCCGTCCATGGGGCTGAAGTGTGCAGTGTTAATGCCACTTTTGGGAAGGTCATTATACTCTGGACAATACCAGGCACAATGGGGAACATCCCAGGGCCATCCCAGAGCCAATCAGGTCCCAAGGCAGGTCTCACGCGGGCTGCTTTCACCCTCCCCCTACTCCTTTGTGGTGCTGCCATTTCACTGCTACATCGCTGCGCTTGCTGTGGGCTCCCTTGGGCCAGAGCTCTCCCTACACCCTCTGCACAGCACCTCCAGCAGGGCCACCAGCCACAGCATCCTGGAGAGGGACACCATCAGCAGCGACTCCCTAGGACCCAGAGGCAGTGCTAAGGGCAGGGGGATGGGGTGGGGTCGTTGGAATTAATTGCATGTAGAGGGGATGGCAGGAAATTAATTGGGGACAGCCTGGCCAAGGATCATCCTCTTCTTACCACCTAGGGGCCTGAGCAAGGGCCCCCACCCCGGGCCCCAAATTGCCTAAGTGAGGCACAAGCATCTCTCAGTGGGTGTGGCGCCCCCAGCCACTGATTGCCCTGGGTTCAGTGTTTGCACCTGTTTGTGAGGTTGGTCTCTCGGTGTGAATCAAATGAACCAGTTTAGCCACAATCTGTAAGAGCCCCCCACTAACCCATTACAGATTGTGGCTAACCTGGCTCACATGGTTCCCACAGCAAGAACAGCCCGACGGGATTATACACTAATGAATGACAGTCTGTCAGCTCTGTGACCTGTGTCCCATGTCACTGGTGTGTCACACAGCTGCTTGCAGGCTGGAGATGCAGGTCTGGCTCTTACAGCCAGAGTCTTGTGCCCACCTCCCTCCTCCCCGCCCCTGTTCCGGGGAGATCTGGCCTGCGCCTCCCCATTTGTTCTTTGTTACAGAGCTTGTCCGGAGAGACGGCTCTTTGGGAACAAAGCGCTTTCTTGAGTGAGGCTCTGCTGCCTTGCCTGGGACTAAATATGCAGAGACGCTGTGCGTTAGCCCTTTGATCAGCAATTTATCTCTCTGTGCCGCAGGTTCCTGGAGCCTGGCGTTTCCTTCCCGTGCTCAGCCCTGCTCCCCAGAGCCAGGGAGACAGGTGTGAGGAATTAGCTACAGGGACGAACTGCTGACAGGAACCGGCACCAAAAGCAGGGGACAGAGTGTAATGTTTATTACGTTTGAAGCAAAACAAACATGCGGCCTATTTATGTATCTGTAGAGAATTAATTGGGGAGCTCCACAAAGCAGCAGATTATAAATTAGAATCGTTTTCACCAACTCCAGCCCATTCATCTTATTTCAAAAGGGGCCTGTCGCCTCCGCCTGACTAATTCCTCTGCACTCAGCAGCGCTCTCACGCCAGCTCCAGCTCCCCACACGGGGCTGAAGGGTGGGGGTAGGTGAGGACACCTCCGCAGCAAGGTCAGCTTTGAGTATGGGGAGAAGACCCCCCGAGCCTGGGGAGAAGGGGCCTCTTCCCCCGACCCTCCCCAAGCCTGGGGAGAAGGGCCCCCCCCCGATCCTAGGGAGAAGACCCCATTGGCCTGGCTGCCAGGCACATCTCTGCACCACTGGCACAGCCACAGCAGGAAGTCAGAGGGGATGAGCGAAGGGACAGGCACAATGGGGAACCACAGGGTGGAGAAGCTGGAGACCCTGGGCCTGGTTTTCAGAGGTGCTGCGTTACTGGTTGCAGGGGCATCTGTGAGGGACCGGGGCATAGGCGGTCCGGCCTAGTTGTCACAGCTGGCTTGGTGCCCACCCATCAAGGGCGGTCAGCAAGCAGGGGTCAGAGGAGTTGCTGGAGCCGGGATCGATAGGCAAGCGCCAGGGGCAGAGCTGGAGATCAGCTGGCGCGGTGCAAGCTGGAGTCACAGCAAGCCAGACATCTGAGGCTGCCCAGACAGTTTGGGCTTAAACAGCACGCTTAGCCAATCAGAGGCCCCAGGGTGGTACTTCCTGCAGTGCCTAATCCCCAGTGCTCCTTGGAGGGGGCACTGCACGCCATCCTGCTGGTGCTGTGGGAACATCAGCCACCCCTGGCATTGCAGACCCAGTTCTGGTCCATGGAGCCTTACGGTAGCCTGGGTGCTCAGCTCTCTAGCAGTCAGGGCCAGATGCCAACTAATATCCAGACCCTCCTGCCCCGAGGCCTCGTAACCCCAAGGCTGGTGCCTGGGAGCAAGGGGGGCACCAGGGAGCCCCTTCAGGCTCAAAGGGGTGGGTGGAGAGGGCTGTGCCCTGGCCCCTCCTTTGCTGCCAGGTCATTCTGTGAGGATGGGCAGGAGGTCTGCCAGCCTTAGGCAGCACAGTGCTGGCTGGAGTCCTCTTGCTGCTCTGCTGAGGTTGCCTCTGCTGTGCTGCTTTGATGCTGATGCCTCGGTGTTAAATCAAAGGGTGCAGCCAAGTCCCCGGTGGGCGAGACGCTCCCCAGGCTGCGCTCCCACCTGGAGCACGCAGGAGATGAAAGGGAGCAGCAGGTGCAGGAGCAGCAGAGCTCTGTGGCTGCCTGTTGTGACAGCTCGGCTTACCCAATCAAAACACCAGGATGAGACCTGCCTCCTGACACTGCTCAGGGGAGACATGATGTGCAAGGTCCCATTCCCATCACCCCCATGCTGCTGAGGGCTGGGCTGAGCACCCAGCCAACATCACCCCTGGATAAAAGAAGGAGGCAGGCTGCAGATGGCCCCAGCCCCAGATTGCCAGCCACCAGTCACTGAGCAATCCATCCTACCTGGCCTTGAGCAGCAAGTAGCTTGTCTGGGGCTAAAACTGCTCCCCTAGCAAGGAAGCACCAGGGCCCAGCAACAAGAGATTCTGACGCACAGTGAGGAGCAAGCCACAGCCAGGAGGGAGTGTGGGAGCTTCTGGGCCCCAGGCATGTTTAGGAAACTGCTGAAATGCAGCCCATTTTACACGCGTGCTGCAGACACCGGCTCCTGGGCAGGGAGCAGCAGCAGCCAGAACCCATCTCCCTTCCGGGAGCAGCGTGTGTCTCAGGTGCCCTATGGTTCCTGGCATCCCCGCTGAGGCAACACATGGGGGCCTGCACTGCCCCCTGGGCGTCGCCCCCCAGCGCCCTGAGCCAGAACCAGGCAAGGCTGCCACTGTCTCTCAGGTGGTGGGACTCTGCCAGCACAGAACAAAGCTGAGGTTTAGAGCAGGCTGGGCTCCACAAAGCCCCCCAGCGCTGGAGGAGGCGTTGTCCTGAGGCAGCCGGTCATGGAGGAAGGATTCCAACTATCCAGCGCTCTGCTGTCTCTCAAGCGCCCATCACCACAGTACGTGGGCTCCAGGGACCAGTAACGCTCAGCAGCGTTTCCCATCTTCCAAGTGCTTTACAGACGGGGGAGGGGGGTTGCCCCCTCTGGAGAAGGACAGGGGAAGGGCCAAGCCAAGGCAGCTGGTGTCAGAGCTGAGCTGAGCCCACGTCCCAGTGCTCCTGGTTCTCTCGCCAGCCCAGCAAGGCACCGGGGCCAGGCCAGAGTCCGAGCCTGGCCCCTGCCTCAGGGCACCATGTGCTGCACAAGCACAGAACAGAGCCACCCTGCCCAGCTGCAGGCGGATTAAGCCTTGGAAAGAGCCTACACCCTGGCCCTCTTCAAATCCCCCCTTGCTCATGTGCCCTTACACCCTTCCCGGCTACTTTACCCTGTCCAGCCCCACATCTCGGCCTGGTCCATTCAAAGGCGACCAGGGAATGTCTTTGCCACACAGGCTTTGGTTGGTGCCTTGCGTCTGTGACGGAGAGGGGAAAGTTCCAAGCTCAGGTAGGAGCAGAGGGGCCTGAGGCAGATCCCTCTGCCCATGTGAGTCCTACCCAATCCCGCCGCTGAAGGCTGCAGCAGCTGTGGCACAAAGTCTAAGCCTGCCGGGCCGGGCCCCTCGTGTCTGTGCCCCCTGCCTGCTGCCTAGCCACCCTCTTCCCCTCATCCAGAGGTTCAGGAGAGAGATGTCCAACTAGTCACTGGGGCCAGCCTGGCCCCTGCAGATGGGCCTCTGCCTACAGCCTGACATCTATCACTCACGCCCCAAACTGACTCCTGAGCCACCGTTCCAGATGCCAGATGTACTCAACCATATTGGTGCAAATAGTGAAACAAATTAATGTTAAACAGAAATAAGTCACCAGGGCCAGACCATATTCACTCAAGAGCTCTGAAGGAACTCAGATATGCAATGGTAGAGCTACTCACTATGGTACGTAACCTAGCGCTGATGTCAGCCTCTGTACCAGATGACTGGAGGATAGCTACTGTGACACCGACTTCTAAAAGGGCTCCAGAGGCGATCCCGGCAATTATCAGGCAAACTGGTTGAAACTCTAGTAAAGAATAGAATGATCAGACACAGCTGGACATGATTTGTTGGGGAAGATGCAACATGGCTTTTGTAAAGGGAAATTATGTCTCACCAATCTATTTGAACTGTCCGAAGGTGTTAAACTTGTGGACAAGGGTGATCCATTGGATATAGTGTACCTGGACTTTCAGAAAGCCTTTGACAAGGTCCCTCACCAAAAGCTCTTAAGCAAAGTAAGCTGTCATGGCCTAAGAGGGAAGGTCCTCTCATGGACCAGTAACTGGTTAAAAGACAGGAAACAAAGGGTAGGAATAAATGGTCAGTTTTCACAGTGGAAAGGTAAATAGCACGGTCCCCCAAGGATCTGTATTGGGACCACTGCTGTTCAACATGCTCATAAATGATCTGGAAAAGGGGGTAAACAGTGAAGTGGCAAAGTTTGCAGACAATACAAAATTACTCAGTGTAGTTAAGGCCAAAGCAGACTGAAGAATTACAAAGGGATCTCACTAAACTGGGTGACTGGGCAACAAAATGGCAGATGAAATTCAATGGTGGTAAGTGCAAAGTAAGGCACATTGGAAAACATAATCCCAACTATACATACAAAACGATGGGGTCTAAATTAGCGGTTACCACTCAAGAAAGAGATCTTGGAGTCATTGTGGATAGTTCTCTGAAAACATCCACTCAATGTGCAGCAGTAGGCAAAAAAGCAAACAGAATGTTAGGAACCATTAGGAAATGGATAGAGAATAAAACAGAAAATATCATAATGCCGCTATACAAATCCATGGTTGGCCCACACCTTGGCTACTGTGTGCAGATCTGGTTGCCCCATCTCAAAAAAGATATATTAGAATTGGAAAAGGTACAGAGAAGGGCAACAAAAATTATTAGGGGGCAGGGGTGGTGGAACAGTTTGTACAGGGGGGGGGGGGGCTGAGAGCCACTGAACCAAACTGTAAACCCTGTATATTATGGAAACCACTTCAAGCCAGGGGGTGCAGCAGCACCTCCAGCATCCCTAGTTCCAGCACCTATGTTAGGGGGATGGAACAGCTTCCCTATGAGGAGAGATTAAAAAGACTGGGGCTGCTCAGTTTAGAAAAGAGACGACTGAGGGAGGATGTGATAGGGGTCTATATAATCATTAATGGTGTGGAGAAAGTAAACAGGGAAGTGGGTCACCTGATGAAATGAATAGACAGCAGCTTTAAAACCACCATAAGGAAGTACTTCTTCACACAACACACAATCTGTGGAACTCACTGCCAAGGGATGTTATGAAGAGCAAAAGTGTAACAGCGTTCAAAAAGAATTGGAGAAGTCCATGGAGGACAGTTCTATCAATGGCTATTAGACAATATGGTCAGGGATGCAACCCCATGCTCTGGGTGTCCCTAAGCCTCCAACTGTCAGAAGATGGAACTGTCCGACGGGAGGGATCCCTCGAAATTGCCCTGTTCTGTACATTCCCTCTCAAGCACTGGCCCTGGCCACTGTCAGAGACAGGAGTGGTCTGATCCAGCATGACCGTTCTTTATGTTATGTTCTTATTCTTCCCTGCACACCGCCAGGCCAATGCAGCCCCAGGCCACTGGAAAACAGGGGCAGGTGTTTGTCCGGCCAGGCACTAGCTCTCCCTCCAGCTCTGCTTCCCCAGCCTCCCCTCCCTGCTCACTCCATGGTGCTGAACTCTGTTGCACCAGACACTGGGGCTGGGCCGTATTAATGCTCCCCTGCCCAGAAGGTGCTCCCAGCAGCTCCAGGAAGCCGAGGGGCCAGGTCACCTAAGCACTGTAGACACCTGCAGGCACCCAAGTAGATTCGAGCAGAATGGGACCATGTCCAAATCCTTGAGTGTATCCAGAATCAGGCAGCAGGCAGGGAGATGGGCAGCCTGCGCTCTGCCCTCCCAGCAGGCAGTGCACGGGGACACGTGAGAGATTCGCTTTGCTGAAGGTGGGCGTATGTCCCCGTGCCTGGCCGGAGTTGGGACCAGGTGCCCTTCATGGCTTGCTAGTGCCAGGTGTGCTTGGCAGCAGCTTCTGAGCAACAGTTCTGCAGTTCATGCTTTGGCTTCTGCCAGCACCTCAGCACAACGCTGACAGGCACTTTGTGGTGCTAGGCATCAGGGCCACAGTGCCCAGGCCTTGGCACAAAGACCTTCCTCTCGCCCCCTGAGCCACTTCCGAGCTTCAGGGCCTCACTCCAGGGGCTTTGCTGCTTCACCCGCCGTGGCTTCTCCCTGGGACGGGGCCTGGCTCCGCTCACAGAGAAGCACATTCTGAAGGTGTGAGGCTGCTCCCTGAACACACCTGGGCTCCCTGCCTGTGCTGGGCTCTGCATGTCCTGCAACACGACGGGGGCAAGGGAGGCTCTTGCCGGATGCTAAGCCCATGTTTATAATTGGTGCCTCGCAAAGAGGCAGGATGGGCCAGGGCGCTAGCCAGGTGCAAACTCCTGCGCTGCCACAGATGCCCTGTGTGACCCTGGCAAGTCCCTTAGCCCCTCTGTGCCCCAGTCCCCAGCTGTACAAGGGGGATAACAGCCCTGCCCTGCCACACAGGGGCACTGGGAAGGTACAGACAGTAAAGACAGTGAGGTGCTTGGATCTGGGATGATGGGGGCCAGATAGATAGATAGATAGATAGATAGATAGATAGATAGATAGATAGATAGATAGAAGGTGTATAGGGAGGGATGGATGGATGGATAGATAGATATCCTGGCCTCTTCCAGGATCGATGGCACCTTAACCCTACGCTGCAGCAGGAGCAGCCTGTGTCAGTGCACAGACTGGGTGCGATCCCCAGCAGTCCTATGGGCAGAGGGCAGAGTGGAGCCAGCTGGACATCTTGGCATGGGATCAGTTTCAGGCCCCAGTGTAGAGGTACCCAAGTTACATAGGTACACTCCATGGCAAGCACCTAAATCTGCTGCTCCCCCAGGACCAGGGATCCCGCCGTACGTGGAGGAGGCAGGGGGGCCAGGCAGCAGCTTCCGGGGTGGGTGGCTGCCAAGTAATTTACCTGCTCTGTGATCAGGCACAAAGCAAGTTTCCCGCCAATTAACTGCTGCTCTGTCTGTGTCTCAGCTGCAGCCCCCCACTCCGTGGCTGGCAGGCTGATAATTTATATCGTTACAAGAGAGTTTGTTCGAACAGGGTTACTAATTAGTACAGAAATACTATTAGCATCGGTACCACATTCCAGACATTTGTATTAATAATGTTTGTTGGCATTGAATCAAGACCAGTGTTGGGGCGAGGGTGGAGCCTGGCCCAGGAGACAAGGGCTCAGCCAGGCTCTAGCAGGATCTGATCCCATCTCCTAGGCAGGGAGAGCAACTGGGAGAGCTGGAGCCATGGTCAGATTAAGTTGTTTGTACAGCACCTTGCACATCGGGTTCCTGCTTTGGCACTACGGCAATGAACCTAATAAATAATGCTAAATTCAACCTGGATTGAGGCCCCGTCTGAAGACGTATGGGGTGGGGACTAGAAATTAAAGAGTGTGAGAAGAAGCAGGACCGGAGAAGGAAATTGGGAGGAAGGAGCTGAGAGCGTGGGAGAGGGGGCACGGAACAGCCCAATAAAATGAAATGTAAAGTGGATGAATTATTTACTGCAAGAAACAATTGCGAAGTCCCTCACTCTGGCTCTGTGCCTTCTCAGAGAGGATCTGCAGCACTTCTCCCCAGCGTGCTGCTGAGTGATTTTTTACGACTGGATACACGAGGCCGGATAATCTTATAAGAGACTCCAGCAGATTGGTTTAGTATTGATCATGTGCTGAATGTAAAGGCTTTCCGCATCCATCTGCTCCTGCTCCCAGACTGACAGCTCGCCCGCAACTGGGTCGTGCCCCAGGCATTTGCACCCAGGAGTCCTGGTGTCAGCACTGTCCGGGGCAGAAGCACCCCCTGCCCCGGCACATTCACCGCAATGGTGAGGGGAAATGGGCACAAAAGCAGCTTCCAGGCCAAGGGTTAAAATGGTGCTAAGTGGAGCCCAAATGGTTGGTCCTCAGTGAGCCTTTCAGTAAAATCCCCCACCCCACTCCCAGCTCTGGCAAAAGCACAGCGCCACAGCAGGGCAGGCCTAGATCACACCGTAGTCAGATCTACACTATGGCCCCTCAGTCGCTCCCGACCCCACAGCACTGGCCACTGGGCCCATGGCCACAGCACAGCAACCTGCAGAGCCAGGCACCAGACAAAGCTGCCCTTCATCCAACCCACAGTTCAACTGCCCCCTCCCCAAAGGTATGATACAGTGTCCATCCACAACCCTGGGCACAAGGCAGGCAGCCATCAGGATGGCATGGCCTTCCCAGCTCTCCCCCTGATAGCCAAGCTGGGGTGACTTGACTGAGACAGACACAGCTCAGAGAGGGACGCTGAGGGCTTAACAATGGAAACGCCAGCGGCACGCATGCACAAAGGCAAAGGGAGAGCCACACAGCTGAATTTCAGCTCAATGCCAGTTCTCTCCTGGCCAATGGCCCCTCCTTGCCCCATTCCCTGAGCAGCCCAGCTCTAGGGCTGTCAGAATTGAAAGCTCCCTGAGCTCACCCACAGCTGGCTCTCCTCTGCCAGGCCCTGGGCTCTGAGTGTCTTCTCAGCATTCCCCACCTGGCAAGCACAGAGCTGGGGCTGCCTTGGGCTGTTTGGCTGAAACTGGAGAAAGTTTGCACCTGTGGTGGAGGGGTGGAACCAGGCAGGGGGAGGGGGAGGATGCTGGGACAAGCCACAGGCCAAATTGGAAAGAGTTCAGGGAAGAGCAATAAAGATGCCCCCAGCAGGGATGGAGTCCTGGGGAGATTTACACAGCTAACTCCATACGGCTGAGCAGGGGGGTGAGGGGCTGGCTGCGGCCAGTATCTGGCACTGGGGGAGGGGAGTTACTCAGGGGGAGGGAGTGGGCGGGAGAGAGAGAGAAGGGGGCGGCCAGGGCTACAGCAGGGGTGCTGCCACGCGGCCCCTCCCGCTGCGCCGCCTCCTGCCGCCTGCCGCGAGGGCTCTGCTCCGGTCGGCAGGGAGGGAAGGAAGAGGACTGTCCTGCAGGGCGCTCTGGTTCTCCGTGCCGCTGCCCCCTACAGGGCAGCCGGAGCGGAACAAAAAAAAAAGCGGCCGTGCCGCCCTAGGATTGGGCGGCACGCCGCCTCGAACAATCTGCCGCCCCAAGCACCAGCTTGCTCAGCTGGTGCCTGGAGCCGGCCCTGCGCAGGTGCTGATAATGGGGGCATGGTACCCGAGGCCAGAGAAACAGGCACAGCAGGGACACAGGTGAGGCCAGGCCCTGGCTGTTTGCCTGGCTCTGTTGCTATGTGATCAGCACTGCAGAGACACAGTGAACCCATGCCTGCCCTAGCAGGCTCACCCCTCAGGGACACAGCAAGGGATGTAACACCCAGCTCTGGGGGGGTCACCCACAGCCTGGCAGGATGGGGGGGGATGGGTACCCTGGGCCAAAAGGGATGAAGAGCTGCAGCTTTCCATTAGTCTCAAGAATGTTTGTATACATCGTACCTGTTGGCGCTGCCAATGGGCGAATTCCTGTGACCTGCAATGGCAGGGCCTGTGCTCAGGAGCCAGCCCTACAGCCGAGCACAGCATACAGGTAGGTGCGCCGAGGCAGCGTCTGGGGGCAGCCTTCGCGGTGAGGAAATGGAAGAGCTGTGCTCCAGCCTGCGAGGTGCTCCCGAATGCCAGCCCCTCCGGCTCTGTCCCCGGCCAGCAGGGTAGAGCTGCACTTTATTCGGCTAGAAGGGCTCAGGGCGGATCCAGATGAGCCTGGAGTCTGGTGCTAGCTGGGTAATGGGAAGTGGAAAAGCCTTTGGCACAAAGTCCTGGAAGGGAGACACATGGAGACATCAGAGGAGAGGGGTCTGGGATAGTGCTGGGGCCTCGGGCTGCTCCGTCACTGGACATCAGCGGGAGATGGAGGGACAGGGCAGGACAGCGTGAACTAGACACCTCATACATTCACCACAGGTGCTGCCCGGCCTGCAGCACACTGCCCTGTACTGATCGGCGGCGCTAGTCTGACCTTGCGGGAGGGCGCAATGTTCAGCCCGTAGGAAGCTGATAAGGATGCATGCCAATGCTGTTCAGTGGCCTGAGTCGGGCCCTGGGTGGGCGAGGCAGCACGGCCATTCCATGCCAGTCTGTGACAGGAAGGCTCGGGTCCCATTTCCTTTGCGAGTTGTGGCTCTAACAGCGCTATGTGATTCTTCCAGGAAAGAGGCTGGGGGAGACCACCCAGGGATATGCCCTCAGAGGGGCACACGCTGCCTTTTGGCTCTGGTGATGCAAATCTTGTGCCTTCTGCCCCTCAATGGGATGGTGGTTGCAGAGGGCACAAGCTGGCTCCCAAAGCTTCCAGTCCTGGGGCCAACTCAGGCGGTTTGACCCTTCTGCTGCTGCCCCTCATGCTCAAGCGCTTTGCACAGGGAGTGGGTGAGGCACTTGTTTGGCAAGGGGGTTTTCAGACCAGTGTGGAAAGGGTTAAGGAAGGAGCAGCAGAGTAATTGTGAGTTAATATGGTCCTGTGTTTTTTATTACACTCAGCGCATTAAATTGATAGTCTGGTACCAAAGGCCAGAAGTGTCACCTCTCAACAAGATGAAATCTATGTAGCCCGTGGACAGGGGAAGGCTGGAAGATTTATAAAGACCTCCATAAAATTAACATTTGGATGGGAATGAGAGGGAAAAGAAACCATGAATTGCAACAGCAGCAGCCTGGTTAGTGAGTCTCTTTGGATTTTCACGGCTTCCATCCAGCCGGACAGATACTGCTGATGGTCAGAAAAGCTGCCCCAGCCTGTCCTGCCTGCTGGATGGAGCTGGAGTGTCTTCATCAGTGGAAAAGGCAAAATCTGGGCTCCTGTGAGAAGGTGCCCTTTGGCGGGACTGGGGGAGCCCAGGGCAGGTTTAGCAGGGAGCTGTGGGTCAGGATTGAGGGCAAAGGCTGTGGGAGCAGTGATATGGTTGTACTATTTACACACCCAAACCCATGTGATGGCACTGGCTGGGCACAGCCGGGGCCCATCTAACCATGTAATATATACATACAAACATGCCAGGCTTGACCCTCCTCCCTGTCTCCTTAGAGAGGGGACCATAGCACGGCCCAGCTGCACAGGGCTGAGTGAGCAGCAGCACCTGTGATGGACAGATAGCACGTCATGGTGTACACACACACACACACACACACACACACACACACACACACACACACACACACACACACACACTGTACCCCACATGCCTGCATCATGACACTCTCCTGTGCACACGCACACATTGCAGCTTCACACTTACACTCAGCCACGCATCACACTCATCATGTTTGTGCTCACACACCTGGCCCGCCCAGTGGAAATGGAGTCATTACCGGCAGTGCCGGCAGTCTGAGTGCTTTGCAATTAAAGTGAGGAAAGGTTTATACAGGAATAAATCTGTGTTAATGAGGTAAATCCTAGTCCTGCCCTGACAGGCTCTCAATCAAAGCTGGGAATTTGGCAGAAGGGGGGAGAGAACAAGGATGGGGCCGTGTGCTGCTCCCGGCCAGAAGCCAGGACTGCGGGGGCAGACGTTCCTAGGATCAGTAGCTGCTCATGCCTGGGTCCCTCCAGGTGACGCCTTCCTGCCTGCGGTCAGCAGGAGGCACTGAGACCTCCTCAGGCCCAGGCAGGCTCTGAGATCCGGGCTCTGAGGGCTGCACTCAGACAAAAGGCTGTGACTGTGCAGGTAGCCAAACTGAGAAACAGCTGAGCCAATCAGTTCCGGTTGGGGAGTGGGGGGAAGATTGGGACGCCTCTTGCCTCCAGGCCTCTCCCCCCGACACCCCTGGGGATCCCTGCACTGGATGGGCTGGGAGACAGAGGATCCCCATGTGGGCCAGGATGGTTCGGATTCCCCACATTGGATGCCTCTCTCCCTTGTCTGGTTCCCAGGACTATTGCTCTAACCCTGCCACCTGCCTAAACAAGGATCCACTTAGCCTGAAATCCTGCTACAGCCCCTGCGCAGCGGCTCCCATTGCGTAAAGCCGTGCAGCTGCAAAGTAAACGGTGCATTGGGATTCCAGCAGGGTCTGGCAGGCAAGGCCGGGGCAGTGCACAGAGAATGTAGCTGTCTAGGAAACAAGGGAGGCAAAGTCACTCGCTCTCCGCATCTCACTCCAGTCCCCAGCGCACTCCTCCTCATCGCAGCCTGTCAGCGGCACTGCTCAATGAACCAGCCTATGCGCTGAGCCCTGATGGGCGTGAAGGGGGCTGGGGCTGGAATCAGACGCCCAGGTCCCTGCGATGGTATCCTGGGGGGGGGAGCTGGCTGTCCATCTTACACTGCCCTGAGGCAAGCAAGGGGCAGGTGCTCAGAACGGTCACCCAAGCACCCCCTGTCCTCCAGGGGACCCCTTGCCCTGAGTTCCTCCTTCCCCCAGGGCACCCCCTTAGCAGCCCAAGCAGGGCATTTCTGCTGCTTTCCTAGGACTAGGACAGGAGCGGTGAGAGCAGCAGGAAACTCCCAGGGACAGGAGCAGGGGCAGAACTTCAGGAGCCCCCAGGGGTGGCCGGGTGGGGGAATGGGACTGAAGAAACCAGCTCTCCCTGCATGGGTCTGGCTTGCCCGTAGCTCTGCGTGAGCTGCCTGACAAAGCCAGCTCGTGCCACACCCCTACCCTAGTGGCCCCTGACTCCCCACCGCCCGCCTGAGTGGCTCCGCCTGCTCCCCGGTCTCTTGTACTCACAGACACTGTTGCTCACGCCTGCTGTAAATTACCTGCTTTGCATTTTGCAGCAACAACTTAACAGTATTAATTTATAGTGTTCTGTCTTTAACAAACATCATTATCATATCGCCAGCCAGGATTATGCAAATCCTGGAACAGGAAATATTTCTCTCCCCAAAGTCACCTTGATTTATCAGTTTTAGCCCAAAATGATACAGACAAGAAAGTCAGTTTGGAGAACGTGATAGATACGTGACCCCCCCAGTGCCCCCTACTGGGCAGGCCCAGCTCACAGGACTCACTGCATGTCGGGGCCTGGGGCAGCCCTTGCAAGCTGCGCCTGCATCTGGTGACCAGACACTCCACACAGGGCCTGTGCCATGCAGCCTGCCATGAAACCAGGCACCGGCTGGGGAGTGAGCCAGCACACGCTGGCTTGGGGTATGGGACACAGGCCGGGCAGGCAGAGAGAGATTCCTGGGGTGAACGCCAGTGAAACACACCCCTTCCCAGTGCAAAACGGACCTATGGATAGCTCCATGGCATAGCCCTGGCAGGCAAGGGGCAGATGAGGAGGACAGGGGGGTGGGTGAGGGCCAGGGCCGGCGCTTCCATTTAGGCGACCTAGGCGGTTGCCTAGGGCGCCAGGATTTGGGGGGGTGGCATTTTGCCGCCGTTGGCGGCAATTCGGCGGCAGGGGGTCCTTCCGCGCTCCGGGTCTTCGGCGGCAATTCTGCGGCGGGTCCTTCACTCGCTCCGAGACCCGCCGCCCAAGTGCCCCGAAGACCGGGAGCACAGAAGGACCCCCCCCCGCCGCAGAATTGCCAACGACGCCTGGGAGCGCGGAAGGACCCCCGCCTAGGGCGCCAAAAACCCTGGTGCCGCTCCTGGTGAGGGCACGCCTAGGCAGGGAACACATTTCAGTATTTTACAAATCAAGCACAGGAAGTAGTGCTTAGTGCTGAGCAGAGCTGGGCCTCCCCTCCGCCCCATTGTCAAGGGCTCTGAATGTCTCCCCTCTGGCTGTTTGGTGGTGAATTCCCAGTGCTGGCAGAGAGGGCTAAGGCAGCCCTACCGAAATAACGGACAGCGGCACCAGCTGCAGCTCCCTAGTTAAGGCTGGGCTGAGTTTTGCACTTAAGGCAGGAGTTCAGCCTATCTGTTATGTGTGAGAAACGCAGTGCACCCTCCCCAAACTTACCGCATTGACGCATCAGGCCCAGAGTGACTGGTCTGAGGGCGTACACGAAAAGCTGTTAACTGCACCAGGCATTCGCGCTGAGTGTAGAAGGGGTTCTTTATGAAAGGCAGTGCCCCTCAGATCTTGCTTTGGCCTTATCTCTCTTCGTAACACAGACTCACCAAACCATCTGTACGATTAGCACTTGCTGGAGCCTCGCAGCAGGCCTAAAAGGGGAGAAATGTTTCTAGGGTTAATGGCAATGTTTCCTGGTTTTCTTCAGAAATAAGAGTTTCTCCGTCCACAGAGGGCGAAGAACAATGTTCTACTGCAGAGATGTTCCCAGCGGCCTGCCCCCTTTCTCAATGGGACTCAGGCCACCCCAGGGTTCCCCTCCACTCCTGCCCACCGACCAGCACCAACCAGCCCAGCACCGACCAGACTTTTAATGGCCCGGGCATTCTGGTCAAAAACCGGATGCCTGGCAGCCCTAGTCCAGGGGCCACTTGCTTTCCTGAGGGCAGCTTGGCTTCAGTCTCATGGGAACAATAGGAATTGGCAGCCATTTTGAAAAGGCATCTTAGTGGTGGCACTGTATGGCCTCAGACCAGGGGTGGGCAAACTATGGCCCGGGGGCCACATCCTTCAGACGTTTTAATCTGGCCCTCGAGCTCCTGCCGGGGAGCAGGGTCCGGGGCTTGCCCCGCGCCACGTCTGCCGTGGTTCCACACGGCTCCCGGAAGAAGCAGCATGTCCCCCCTCCAGCTCCTACGCGTAGGGATAGCCAGGGGGCTCCGCACACTGCTCCCGCCACAAGCGCTGCCCCCACAGCTCCCATTGGCTGGCAAATGCGGCCAATGGGAGCTGCAGGGGCAGCGCCTGTGGATGGGGCAGTGCACAGAGCTGCCTGACCACACCTTCGCATAGGAGCCGGAGGGGGGACATGCCGCTGCTTCTGGGAGCTGCTTGAGGTAAGTGCTGCCCAGAGCCTGCCCCCCTGCCCCTCTCCAGCACCCCAACCCCCTGCCCCAGCCCTGATTCCCATCCCGCCCTCCAAACCCCTTGGTCCCACACCCGCAGCTGGAGCTCTCACCCCCCCCCCCCGCACCCCCATTCCCTGCCCCAGGCCGAAGCCCCCTCCTGCACCCTGAACTCCTCATTTCTGGCCCCACCCCAGAGCCCGCACCCCCAGCCAGAGCCCTCACCCTCTCCCACACCCCAACCCACAATTTTGTGAGCATTCATGGCCCGCCATACAATTTCCATACCCAGATGTGGCCCTCGGGCCAAAAAGTTTGCCCACCCCGGCCTCAGACCTGTTGAACACAATGGGAGACAGTGGCCATTTTGAAAGAGGGCATTTCTTCAGTTCTCTAAAGGTTCTAAAGGAGACTATTTTATGCTGACAGATAAACTTTCAGCTATGAAAAATGACAGCAAAAGCAGTCATTAGTGCAAACTGTTTCCTTTCAAAAGCTACCTGTTGCAGCAGATTGCTCAACAGAATGTGCAAGCGGTAAGAGGAAACTGGGGTGGGGGGTGAGGTGCACACAAACCCAGGAGAATGTGGAGGGGAAAGCTGGTGTAGGGGTGTAGCTGGGGGAATGTGGTGTGGGAGTTGTGGGGTGCACAGAGGCATGTGGAGGACAGGATGCAAGGAGAACCTCAGATGAGCAGGAAGGAGGAAAGTTGCACATTCTGGCTGCTTTACGCTGCTAGGGCAAAGCAAAGCAGCTGTAAACCTAGGGTTGCCAGGTGTCTGGTTTTCAACCGGAAAGTCCGGTTGAAAGAGGACCTATACAGTGTCCAGTCACATGTACTCATCACCGGACACCAAAAGTCCAGTTACCACAGGTGGGGGCGCCAAGGGAGGAGGCGCTGGGTCATCAACCCACGCCAGCCCCTGCTTAGCTGGCGTTGCCTCCTACCTGCAACTCGTGGGCAGGCAGGTTCCCATCCTAGCCCCAAGAGCAGTGGGAGCCCAGTGGGAGCCCAGCTGGAGGGAGGTGGACAGGATTGAGTGAGGAGGAAGGGGGAGGGGGAAGAGCAGTGAGTGACAGGTGCAGGGCCTCGGGGAAGAGATAGGGAGATTCCAGCTCTCCTCCTGTAGTGTCCGGTTTTCAGACATTAGAAAGTTGGCAACCCCCTTGTGTAGCTGGCCTGCATGCTCCGGGTGTGTCAGGCTGTCCTAGAGCGTGGTAAAGCAGCCAGAGTGTCCTGGCAAATCTGGCCCTAAAGGTTCAGATAAAACAACGATTGCAGGCTGTTACTCACTATGAATATCGCATGGGAAGATGTTTGCTGGGTTTCCTGTTTGCTGTTCATCTGTAACATTTTTAATTAAGATAAAAAAGGAAATGACACTGAGACAGATGGCATTTAGGTTGAGAGTGTGTCTCAGTAACTTAAGGTAAAATATACAGCAGGGAAGTTGTAATTATCCCAAACCCAAGTGTTAAAAACCAGGAAATTCAGAATTAAGGTTACACTTGAAAGACACCCATACATGCTAAGGTCTGGAAATGCACAATCAGGGCAACCACAGACTTTAACTCTGCCCAGTAGTGATGGTGTGAGAAAATAAACGAATGTGTTGCTTGGTCAGTTTAATATAATCTGGGAATAGAAACACTACAATCGTCCTGGCCTGGTGCTCGGTACTGTCACTGCAGGGCGCAGCTCAGGCCATGTGGGTGCCCTGCTGACGCAGTGATCGGATCACTGATCCAAGTCACTGCAGCAGCTAGGACTGAGCAGTCCCATGATGTCCGGCCTGGGCCATCCCAGGGGCACATTCTATTCCATTCACTCCTCCCTCACATTCGTATGCAAGCATCACCTTGCCAGAGCCTAGGGAAAGACAGGCCCCTCCCTGCTCTGGGACAGGCAGGCTCTGGGGCTGAGCAGCTCACAACTGAGTGCAGGGTGCTGGGGAATGGGACTCATCATTGTCCACGCCCTGCTTTGGGACATATTCAGCCCAAACTCCCAACAGATGCTCTCACCTGGCTCTCTCCTTGCCATTCATGCTGCCAGGACTCTTCATCCACTGAGTCGCTGGACTCTCTCCAGCTCAATCCCTTTGTGCTAATTCCTGCCCACTTTTCCAGTTTTGCCTTCTACTTTCTGATTATTTCACACCTTCCTTCACGCTGCCCGCTATGGAAGGAGCACCCTCCCATGCCTGTGCACCATGTGCTCTGCAGCCCCCATCTGCTGCCGGAGGCCTTCCAGCAGCGCGGGCCACCACATCTCCCTGATGGGTTACGTCCTACTCTGTAATGTCAGCTTCTGCCTGCAGGGCGAGAACTCCTTGGCCCAGGGCTGTAACTGATTACACATTGCACAGCGCCTGCTGCTGTATTAGTTCTAAAGGAACATCCGACATTCAGACCCTCATAGAATCATAGAATATCAGGGTTGGAAGGGACCTCAGGAGGTCATCTAGTCCAACCCCCTGCTCAAAGCAGGACCAATCCCCAACTAAATCATCCCAGCCAGGGCTTTGTCAAGCCAGGCCTTAAAAACCTCCAAGGAAGGAGACTCCACCACCTCCCTAGGTAACCCATTCCAGTGCTTCACCACCCTCCTAGTGAAATAGTGCTTCCTAATATCCAACCTAGACCTCCCCCACTGCAACTTGAGACCATTGCTCCTTGTTCTGTCATCTGCCACCACTGAGAACAGCCGAGCTCCATCCTCTTTGGAACCCCGCTTCAGGTAGCTGAAAGCAGCTATCAAATCCCCCCTCATTCTTCTCTTCTGGAGACTAAACAATCCCAGTTCCCTCAGCCTCTCCTCATAAGTCATGTGCTCCAGAACCCTAATCATTTTTGTTGCCCTCTGCTGGACTCTTTCCAATTTTTCCACATCCTTCTTGTACTGTGGGGCCCAAAACTGGACACAGTACTCCAGATGAGGCCTCACCAATGTCGAATAAAGGGGAACGATCACGTTCCTCGATCTGCTGGCGATGCCCCTACTTATACAGCCCAAAATGCCGTTAGCCTTCTTGGCAACAAGAGCACACTGTTGACTCATATCCAGCTTCTCGTCCACTGCGACCCCTAGGTCCTTTTCTGCAGAACTGCTACCTAGCCATTCGGTCCCTAGTCTGTAGCAGTGCATAGGATTCTTCCGTCCTAAGTGCAGGACTCTGCACTTGTCCTTGTTGAACCTCATCAGGGTTTTTTTGGCCCAATCCTCTAATTTGTCTAGGTCCCTCTGTATCCGATCCCTACCCTCTAGTGTATCTACCACGCCTCCCAGTTTAGTGTCATCGGCAAACTTGCTGAGAGTGCAGTCCACACCATCCTCCAGATCATTAATAAAGATATTAAACAAAACCGGCCCCAGGACCGACCCTTGGGGCACTCCACTTGAAACCGGTTGCCAACTAGACATGGAGCCATTGATCACTACCCGTTGAGCCCGACGATCTAGCCAGCTTTCTATCCACCTTACAGTCCATTCATCCAGCCCATACTTCTTTAACTTGGCGGCAAGAATACTGTGGGAGACCGTATCAAAAGCTTTGCTAAAGTCAAGGAATAACACATCCACAGCTTTCCCCTCATCCACAGAGCCAGTTATCTCATCATAGAAGGCAATTGGGTTAGTCAGGCACGACTTCCCCTTGGTGAATCCATGCTGACTGTTCCTGATCACTTTCCTCTCCTCTAAGTGTTTCATAATTGATTCCTTGAGGACCTGCTCCATGATTTTTCCAGGGACTGAGGTGAGGCTGACTGGCCTGTAGTTCCCTGGATCCTCCTTCTTCCCTTTTTTAAAGATGGGCACTACATTAGCCTTTTTCCAGTCATCCGGGACCTCCCCCGATCGCCATGAGTTTTCAAAGATGATGGCCAATGGCTCCGCAATCACATCCGCCAACTCCTTTAGCACCCTCGGATGCAGCGCATCCGGCCCCATGGATTTGTGCTCATCCAGTTTTTCTAAATAGTCCCGAACCACTTCTTTCTCCACGGAGGGCTGGTCACCTCCTCCCCATACTGTGCTGCCCAGTCCAGCAGTCTGGGAGCTGACCTTGTTTGTGAAGACAGAGGCAAAAAAAGCATTGAGTACATTAGCTTTTTGCACATCCTCTGTCACTAGGTTGCCTCCCTCATCCAGTAAGGGGCCCATACTTTCCTTGACTTTCTTCTTGTTGCGAACGTACCTGAAGAAACCCTTCTTGTTACTCTTAACATCTCTTGCTAGCTGCAACTCCAAGTGCGATTTGGCCTTCCTGATTTCACTCTTGCATGCCTGAGCAATATTTTTATACTCCTCCCTGGTCATTTGTCCAATCTTCCACTTCTTGTAAGCTTCTTTTTTGCGTTTAAGGTCAGGAAGGATTTCACTGTTAAGCCAAGCTGGTCGCCTGCCATATTTACTATTCTTTCTACACATCGGGATGGTTTGTTCCTGCAAACACAATAAGGATTCTTTAAAATACAGCCAGCTCTCCTGGACCCCTTTGCCCTTCATGTTATTCTCCCAGGGGATCCTGCCCATCTGTTCCCTGAGGGAGTCAAAGTCTGCTTTTCTGAAGTCCAGGGTCCGTATTCTGCTGCTCTCCTTTCTTCGGGTACGTCTTCACTACCCGCCGTATCGGCGGGTAGCAATCGATTTATCCGGGATCGATATATCGCGTCTCGTTAAGACACGATATATCGATCCCCGAACGCGCTCACCGTCGACTCCGGAACTCCACCAGAGCGAGCGGTGATAGTGCGGTCGACGGGGAAGCCGCGGCCATCGATCCCGCGCCGTCTGAACCCCAGGTAATTCGATCCGAGATACTTCGACTTCAGCTACGCGAATAGTTGCGTATCTTGGATCGATCCCCCCCAGTGTAGACCAGCCCTTCCTTGTGTCAGGATCCTGAACTCGACCATCTCATGGTCACTGCCTCCCAGGTTCCCATCCATTTTTGCTTCCCCTACTAATTCTTCCCTGTTTGTGAGCAGCAGGTCAAGAAAAGCTCTGCCCTTAGTTGGTTCCTCCAGCACTTGCACCAGGAAATTGTCCCCTACACTTTCCAAAAACTTCCTGGATTGTCTGTGCACTGCTGTATTGCTCTCCCAGCAGATATCAGGGTGATTAAAGTCTCCCATGAGAACCAGGGCCTGCGATCTAGTAACTTCTGTTAGTTGCCGGAAGAAAGCCTCGTCCACCTCATCCCCCTGGTCTGGTGGTCTATAGCAGACTCCGACCACGACATCACCCTTGTTGCTCACACTTCTCAACTTTATCCAGAGACTCTCAGGGTTTTCTGCAGTTTCATACCGGAGCTCTGAGCAGTCATACTCCTCTCTTACATACAACGCAACTCCCCCACCTTTTCTGCCCTGCCTGTCCTTCCTGAACAGTTTATATCCATCCATGACAGTACTCCAGTCATGTGAGTTATCCCACCAAGTCTCTGTTATTCCAATCGCATCATAGTTCCCTGACTGTGCCAGGACTTCCAGTTCTCCCTGCTTGTTTCCCAGGCTTCTTGCATTTGTATATAGGCACTTAAGATAACTCATCGATCGTCCCGCTTTCTCAGTCTGAGACAAGAGTCCTCCCCTCTTACGCTCTCCTGCTCGTGCTTCCTCCCAGGATTCCATTTCCCCACTTACCTCAGGGCTTTGGTCTCCTTCCCCCGGTGAACCTAGTTTAAAGCCCTCCTCACTAGGTTAGCCAGCCTGCTTGCGAAGATGTTCTTCCCTCTTTTCGTTAGGTGGAGCCCGTCTCTGCCTAGCACTCCTCCTTCTTGGAACACCATCCCATGGTCGAAGAATCCAAAGCCTTCTCTCCGACACCACCTGCGTAGCCATTCGTTGACTTCCACAATTCGACGGTCTCTACCCAGGCCTTTTCCTTGCACAGGGAGGATGGACGAGAACACCACTTGCACCTCAAACTCCTTTATCTTTCTTCCCAGAGCCACGTAGTCTGCAGTGATTCGCTCAAGGTCATTCTTGGCAGTATCATTGGTTCCCACGTGGAGAAGCAGGAAGGGGTAGCGATCCGAGGGCTTGATGAGTCTCGGCAGTCTCTCCGTCACATCGTGTATCCTAGCTCCTGGCAAGCAGCAGACCTCTCGGTTTTCCCGGTCGGGGCGGCAGATAGATGACTCAGTCCCCCTGAGGAGGCAGTCCCCGACCACCACCACCCTCCTCCTCCTCTTGGGAGTGGTGGTTGTGGAACCCTTATCCCTAGGACAGTGCATCTTTTGCCTTCCACTCGGTGGAGTTTCCTTCTGCTCCCTTCCCTCAGATGTGTCATCTAGTCCACTCTCCGCATTAGTACCTGTAGAGAGAACATGGAAACGATTGCTCACCTGTATCTCCATTGCTGGTACATGGACGCTCCTCTTTCTCCTTCTGGAGGTCACATGCTGCCAAACTTCTTCACCATCCTTCTGTCCCTGCTGCGCCTGCTCTGAATCTTCAGAATGTTGTGGCCGTAGAAGCATCTCCTGACGTCTGTCCAGGAAATCTTCATTTTCCCTTATGCAACGCAGAGTCGATACTTGTTTCTCCAGACCTCGAACCTTCTCTTCCAATATGGAGACCAGCTTGCACTTTGTACAGACAAAGTCACTTCTGTCCTGTGGAAGAAAGACAAACATGGCACAACCTGTGCAGGTTACAACAGCTGATCGCTCACCTTCCATATCACCTTCCTCTTAAGAGCTTCCTCAGCTGTTGCAGTAACTACTCAGAGAAACCCACAGATGAAAGCCTCAGTGAGCTCTCCCCAGGCGAACTCCCTCTGTTAGCCTCTGCTGTTCGCCGCTCAGCTGGTTCGCTGCTGACTGCCCTTATATACCAGTCAGGCCCACTCAAGGCCCACCTGGAACAAAGCACTCCCAATTCACACTTTTCAAACAAACAAGCAAGCAATCAAGCACACGGTCAAACTGACAAACTGTCCCAGCAACAGACACTCAGATACTCACCAACACAGCCCCCCAATGCAGCACTTAGCGTACCTCCTCTCGGACAGATCCCAGGCAAACTCCCTCTGTTAGCCTCTGCTGTTCGGGTGCAGAGACGTGGTGATGGGCACATTAGAAATAGGGTATTCATAGAATCATAGGCTTTAAGGTCATAAGGGACCATTATGATCATCTAGTCTGACCTCCTGCACAACGCAGGCTACAGAATCTCACCCACCCACTCCTATAACAAACCTGTGTCTGAGCCACTGAAGTCCTCAAATCGTGATTTAAAGACTTCAAGGTGCAGAGAATCTTCCAGCAAGTGATCCGTGCCCCATGCTGCAGAGGAAGGCGAAAAACCCCCAGGGCCTCTGCCAATCTCCCCTGGAGGAAAATTCCTTCCCAACTCCAAATATGGCGATCAGCTAAACCCTGAGCATGTGGGCAAGACTCACCTGCCAGCACCCAGGAAAGAATTCTCTGTAGTAACTCAGATCTCACCCCATCTAACATCCCATCACAAGCCATTGGGCATATTTACCGCTAATAGTATTGCTGTACAGACAGACAGACAGCCTGACAGCCTGTGCTTAGCCCCGCCTCTCCTCCTTATCTCCCTGATCTATTTGGAAAGCCCCATCTCCATCTTCATCTCTTTAGCCCTCTTTGCAGCAGTATCTCATGCTGGCCTGTCCCAAGGGAGGGGCTGTGTCCCATGGGTTGGCATCCGGCTGGAGGCCACCTGGGGTGTACAAAGGAGCTGGGTCCCAGTAGGAGGGAGGCTCTGCTGAATGGTATGAAGTGGGGCAGCATATTTTAGAGGGGTGGTCAGTTACTGGTTCTGTTCTGCTCGCGCCAGTGAACTTATAGCTGAAGGGGTGACTGGGTCATAGCCATCCCTCTGGGTCAGGGATGAAGTAGGGATGGTGGGACATGGCCATAGCTGTCCCTATGGAGTCAGGACTGAGCCAGGGGTCACTGGGCCATAGCTGTCTGGCAGGGATTAGCTGGGGGGCGGGGAGGTTGCCATAGGCCATAGCCATCCCACAGGGGAAGGTACAAGCGGTGGGAAAGGGCTTCTCGGTCTCGCCCTCTCGAATATTAAATATCTTTAGCACAGGTGTTCTCACTGGCTGGGGGGGCTCCGACCGACTCAGAATTCGCTACCCATCCATCTTCCCCCCTCTCTCAGTTACAATTAAGCCACTCAGGAGCAGCACACAGAACTCTGCCAGTGCCAGAGAAAAGCTGGGGAGGCAGAAGGAGCCAGGTGGAGCACGGGGGGAGAACGGAGGCAGTGACAGAAAGACAGAGCAGGGCAGGCAATTCAATTTCCAGAGGCTGTCCCACCAATTCAGCTTAGGCACATGATAAGAAACCCATTTCCAGCGATAGGCGCCCTAATCCCCAGCCTTCTTGCATTTCCATTTCCTGAGAGGAGCTGCCTCCAATGGGGAGTAATTTTCCCATCTAGGTTGCTGGAAGGGATAGCGCTGGATTAAATACTGATTCTCCCAGCATTGTTTAACCCTTTATGTGCCTGTCTACAACACACTTGCAAGAGCCAGTGGAATGGGGGGACAGGCCAGGGCAGCAGGGATGCTGCCTCTCAGAACTGACGAGCAGAGCTCTAGGGAGTCAGAGAACTATCCCAGGGACCAGGGGGGCTGCAGCCCAGCAGGAGGGTCTGGGGATCAGGACTGAGGGTCATCAGCAGAGTGGGAATGAGGAGGCTCAGGACTGGCATTTATTACGGTCAGCACCCAGAGACCCCTCCCTCCTGGGATCAGTGCCACACTGCACTGGGCACCAGAAAAAGACACAGTATCACTGACCCCAGCATTAAAATAGCATGCATCAGGCTCAAAAAATCATACAATTGGCTTTTAAATCATTAGAGTTATAAGGGTCAGGTGGGCAGTGAGGGGCTGGGGGCTATGATTACGCACTAATGCGCCCTAGCAATGTTCCGGCCAGCCCCCATTATGACACCACTGCCTACTACAGCTCACAACATTATGATGCACATGCCCTTTTTGTTCTGGGGTGCTGTCTGGGCATGGGGCAGGGCGGGAGCACTGGGTGCTGGCATCGGGAAGAGGGGAGGTAGGGAAAGGGGGAGGCAGGCCCCAGTTTACTGTTTTTTTCCCTCCTAATATTTGTTCCAGTATTGACAAGAGGCAGATTGGCGCTGGCACGACAGGAATGTGCACACATCCCTAATAAAGAATGCTGCCACCATCACGGACAGAACTCACACCTCCTGGGCCCACTCAGCTCCGGGCAAGCGTGCTGCCCCAGAAGTCTCCAGCAGAGTTGCACTGGAACTGGGGGCTGGCGTTAGCCCCGTCCTTCAGCAGTAAGCTACTGCGTATTAGCTCACATAGCTGTATTAAGCACCTCACTGTTGGTTCAGTCACTGCCTCCCTGATCAACTCTCCACGACTTTCCAAAAAGAATTCTCTGCGCTCTAGTGAGTGCCCCTTACTGCCCGTGGCTGGGCTATGCCCATGCCCATTGCTACAGACTCCTATTTCCCAAGAGCTCCCCAACCTGCCCTTTAGCAACAAGCTCTACCTTCTGTCCCACTTCAATTGAGATTCTGTCGAGTTCAGCATCCCCACCACCTGGGGGAGGGGTCATTCACCCCATGCCTCATTCATTAATGTGCCAGCACCATTGTCTCCCTTCCTTTCTCCAGTAGATCTGTAAGAACACCTCCCCACCCACCCAACCACCACCTTCGCCAGCGTGAGCCCAGTCTGTTTTCTTGCTGCCCTCTGTCTTTCCCCGATGCAACAGGTTGCCATTTGACCACCTCCCGCTTTTCGTTTCCTAGCACTGGGATTTTTGAGTCACTCTCTCATGCACCCAAGGACTTTGATTCTTGTCCCCAGGCTATTTTTCAGATTAATTGTGTCTGTTGTAGTCATGATTCCTCGCCTCACTGCTGTAGTTTACTAGACCCCATTTCCTTCTCACAGCCTGGAATAGAACCCAGGTGTCCTGGCTCCCATCCACCCCTACCACGAGCCCCCCACCACCTCTCAGAACTAGGAATGGAACCCAGACAACCTGACTCCCTGTCCCACCTGCTCTAGCTCACTAGCCCTCGTTCCCTCCAGCCATAGCATGTTGTGCAGCATCCTGCACGTGGCAGGCACTTGGGGGGCACAAACCCCGGTTTACTGACCCTCACCCTCCCTGCCCCACAGGCCATGGGAATGCGCTGGGTTGGGGGTTTCCCATTATCACTCGAAAACAGGTGTTCTATGCCACTTTATCCAAAGGCCCCAGCTTGCTCCCTAGTCAGACAGACCCAGTCTAGCAGGCCCTGGCTGGCCCCAAGGTTCCTGGGCTCCACCCTCAGCCCTTCACTGCATAAAGGGGAGAAGGAGAGAGGCTGAGGCAGAGGCTCTGCACTCCACAGCTCTCTCCCCTCCCTGCTGGATGTGGCTCCAGCACGGACCACAACTCCCCATTCATCATCTGCTAAACAAATTGAAATTTAAGGGCTTGTGTCTCTAAAACACAGAAAACAATTCCCATTGCATTTTAATGGTGCTGTAATTTATTGGATCAGAAATGATGGATGGCAGCAGGAGAGGGCTGAGCCCACTGAGCAGGGGGAGCACTAATGCAGCAGGAGCCTGCCAGAGATGTGCAGCAGGGGAGGGGACATCAGGCAAGGAGAATGGCATGGCCAGCACCAGGCAGCAAGGCCTGTGCCTCATGCTCTTACTGCTGCCTCTGCAGCCCTCCAGCAAGCCCTTCAGCTGTGGTCCAGCAGCAGGAGCCCCTGCAGTGAGACTCCCGGGGAGCAGCCTCAGAACCGTAGCCCAGTGCCAGCTGCTCCTGGCCACCCTCGTGGATGTGGGCTGACGTGAGCGAGGCACAGGAGACAGACACAGTTTGAAAAGAGGAGCAAGAATCCCCCAAGCTGCATCAGCCCTAGAGGGAGCCAGGCGAAGGAGCATCTGGCAAAGAGAGCAAGAGAAAGCGAGCACAGCTCCCCTCCCCCAGCCTAATCTCCCTGCTCTAGAGAGCTCGAGCTGCATCGGGCAGTAATTGAAACCAGGCTGTTTAATACAGGTGCCAATTACCATCCCCTAATGTGGGCAGCTCCGATAAATAAAGCAATCAGCAAGCTCTGCTGGGGGGAGCTGTGCGATGAGCACCCCTGAGGGGAGGACACGGTGACAGCAGCAGAGCTAATCACATCGGTGCTGCAGCAACTGCCCCAGCAGTCTGCAGCTCTGCCAGCCCGAGGGCTCTGACCCTACGGGGCATGGGGCAGTGACAGCACCGCCAGCTCTCTGTACTGACAGTCAGGCGAGTCTGGCCCCACTGCAAGGCGCAGACTGGCCAGCATCTCCCACGTTCCCATCAGTTACATGCACCCCAGCACAGCTCACCCTGCCCCCTCTGCTCCTCCAGCAGCCCCAGGGGCTCTCACTGCCCCTGCCACACCTGCTGTGGGGGTGGGGAGCGACTGACCCCTATCATAGAATCATAGAATATTAGGGTTGGAAGAGACTTCAGGAGGTCATCTAGGCCCTCCCCCTGCTCAAAGCAGGACCAACAGCAACTAAATCATCATGTCAAGCTGGGCCTTAAAAACCTCTAAGGATGGAGATTCCACCACCTCCCTAGGAAACCCATTCCAGTGCTTCACCACCCTCAGGGCCGGCTCTAGCATTTTTGCCGCCCCAAGCAGCAAAAAAAAAAAAAAAAGCTGTGATCGCGATCGGCGGCAGCTCTACCGCCACTTCATTCTACGGCGGCAATTCGGTGGCAGGTCCTTCGCTCCGAGAGGGAGTGACGGCCCCGCCGCCGAATTGCCGCCGAACGGCTGAACGTGCCGCCCCCCTCTTCATTGGCTGCCCCAGGCACCTGCTTGCTACGCTGGTGCCTGGAGCCGGCCCTGACCACCCTCCTAGTGAAATAACGTTTCCTAATATCCAACCTAGACCTCCCCTGCAACTTGAGACCATTGCTCCTTGTTCTGTCATCTGCCACCACTGAGAACAGCCGAGCTCCATCCTCTTTGGAACCCCCCTTCAGGTAGTTGAATGCTGCTATCAAATCCCCCCCCCCCCACTCTTCTCTTCTGCAGACTAAATAACCCCAGTTCCCTCAGCCTCTCCTCATAAGTCATGTGCCCCAGCCCCCTAATCATTTTCGTTGCCCTCCGCTGGACTCTCTCCAATTTGTCCACATCCTTTCTGTAGTGGGGGGTCCAAAACTGGACACAATACTCCAGGTGTGGCCTCACCAGTGCTGAGTAGAGGGGAATAATCACTTCCCTCGATCTGCTGGCAATGCTCCTACTAATGCAGCCCAATATGCCGTTGGCCTTCTTGGCAACAAGGGCACACTGCTGACTCATATCCAGCTTCTCATCCACTGTAATCCCCAGGTCCTTTTCTGCAGAACTGCTGCTTAGCCAGTCAGTCCCCAGCCTGTAGCGGTGCATGGGATTCTTCCTTCCTAAGTGCAATACGCTGCACTTGTCCTTGTTGAACCTCATCAGATTTCTTTTGGCCCAATCCTCCAATTTGTCTAGGTCACTCTGGGCCCTATCCCTACCCTCCAGTGTATCTACCTCTCCCCCCAGCTTAGTGTCATCTGTGAACTTGCTGAGGGTGCAGTTCATCCCATCATCCAGATCATTAATAAAGATGTTGAAAATCGGCCCCAGGACTGACCCCTGGGGCACTCCGCTTGACTGCTAGACATGGAGCCATTGATCACTGCCCATTGAGCCCGATAATCTAGCCAGCTTTCTGTTCACCGTATAGTCCATTCATCCAATCCATACTTCTTTAACTTGCTGGCAAGAATACTGTGGGAGACCGTATCAAAAGCTTTGCTAAAGTCAAGATATATCACGTCCACTGCTTTCCCCATTTCCACAAAGCCAGTTACCTCATCATAGAAGGCAATCAGGTTGGTCAGGCATGACTTGCCCTTGTTGAATCCATGTTGACTGTTCCTGATCACCTTCCTCTCCTCCAAGTGCTTCAAAATGGTTTCCTTGAGGACCTGCTCCATGATTTTGCCGGGGACTGAAGTGAGGCTGACCAGTCTGTAGTTCCCCGGGTTCTCTTTCTTCCCTTTTTTAAAGATGGGCGCTATATTTGCCTTTTTCCAATCGTCCGGGACCTCCCCTGATCGCCACGAATTTTCAAAGATAATGGCCCATGGCTCTGCAATCACATCAGCCAACTCCCTCAGCACCCTCAGATGCACTGCATCCGTCCCCATGGACTTGTGCATGTCCACCTTTTCTACATAGTCTTAACCTGTTCTTTCACCACGGAGGGCTGCTCACCTCCTCCCCATGCTGTACTGCCCAGTGCAGTAGTCTGGGAGCTGACCTTGTTCAAGAAGACTGAGGCAAAAAAAGCATTGAGGACTTCAGCTTTTTCCACATCCTCTGTCACTAGGTTGCTTCCCCCATTCAGTAAGGGTCTCACTCACAGGGGAGGGGGGAGCAGACCAACCCACAGCTCACAGGGGAGGGGGAGCAGACTGACCCACTGGCCACAGGAGGGGAGTGGGGAGCAGACCGACCCACAGCTCACAGGAGAGGCGGGAGCAGACCAACCCACGGCTCACAGGAAGGGAGGGGGAGCAGGGAGCAGACTGACCCACTGCTCACAAGGAGGGGGAGCTGCCTTGAGCTGGTGGACTCGTTCTGATCCTTACCCCCCATTCTCTACCGCAAAACCTCCTCTCAGTTTCTTGGGGGAAAGTTGCCTGGCTCCTGCAGCAGCTCTGATTGGCTGCTCTTCCGCAGGAGGCAGGGCCGTGGAGAAGCAGTCAATCAGAGTGGGTTCCCCATGGCCATGTGTCAATGGGCGGTGCTGGGCCAATGTGAGTGGGCAGAGGTGGTGGCGGCGCTCTTCATAGCACCTGCCCAGTGGCCACTGCCAGGACGAGCCGGGGCTGGACGTTAAAGCCAGGAACATTCCAGTTAGGACACGGCCCAGACTGTTCACGGTGCGGGCGAGCAGCCCTGGACCAAACTTCCCAGGGCCCTGGCCTGGGGGATTCTCCATCTCATCACCAAGGCTGGGGCCATTCTGGGGATGCTCTAGTCACACACGAGTTATTGGGCTGACATGAGGTAATGGTGAAAATTAAGGGCCCGTGTTATATGGGAGGCCAGAGCAGATGATCTAAGGTGAATTTATGAAACCTCAATGCAGCAGGGTCATGCTTGGGGAGCCCGAGTACTGGCTCACTGGCAGCTGCAATGCCCCCACATCTGCACTGTTCCCTGCCTGAAGGCAGGGGGCAACACCGAGAGCATCCCTCCTTCCCCCATCAGGCTGCAGGTGGATAACTGCATCCCGGGCCACGCTCGCTGGAGCTGCCTCTGCAGAGGCAGATGGGGAGCAGTGCTGCAGCTGTTGATCGAATTGTGATGGGAGAAATGAGGCTGCAGAATGTGCTCGGTGACAGCTGGAGGCTGCAGCACTGCAGAGGAGCTGGGAGAGGACTCCAGCCTGTGCAGGGCTGGGACAGAGGCACAGAGAGGGGCTTGTGGGAGAGAGACAGGAACCAGGGGGAAAGGAGCAGAGCTCTGGTAAAGGGGAAGAGGATGGGGGATTGGGGTCAGAGAGTTAAAAAGGAGCAGAGGAGGAAATTAACCCAGTCTGGAGTTTGTTGGCTGCAGATCACGAGGTCTGGGGGGCTGTGCTGGGGCCTAGTGGGCTGACCTCCCTAGAGGAAGTCACCTGTGAGGAGGGTCCTAGGAGGCCACCAGGCATGTTGGGGGACCCTTGAGTGTCCATGGCCACAGGGAGGGTGGGGCCACCATGTCCCAGGCACAGCCCAGGAGTAGTCCCTGCTTGGAGTGCTGACAAATGCAGAGCCATTCATGCCTGTCCCTGCCCATCAGCTTCCCTCCCTCTCCCACGATGGGCTCAAACAAGCCCTGCTCATCACACGTTAGCCACCCTTTGGTGCATGGTTTGGGAAGGCCTCTGCTCGGCTGGCCTCCCCGCGCTCAGCTTCAAGCCATTAGGCTATACCAACGGCAGTGCTGAGGAAAGCCTGAGCTGGCTGGGTGTGAAAGGAGCCTGCAGGATGTGGTGCCCAAGCCAACAAGGTCCAGGGAGCCAGTGTCCCCCAGCCCTGCCTCCGAGCAAAATGGTGCCGGCTCCAAGCCGGTGAGGAGAGCGCCACCTGAAGGCCTTCAGCACCCTCAGCAAAGTAGCAGCAGCAGAGGGATGGGGGACCTACAAAGGAGACCCAGGGGATAGTACTAGGCACCTCACAGTCCAGCCTCCCACATGGGGAGCAGAGAGGAGTGCACACCCCATTACTATGGCAGCACAGTCTCCTGCCTTTGGGGAGGGACCTGCGGTGAGAGGGCTGCAGGACCAGCAGTGTCACTAGCACAAGCCTGAGCCCTAGAGAGCAGGCTCTTAGCACATTAACTGTCTCCCATTAGGTTAGGGCAATTATGGGGCTTGGCCGCTTCCGCCTTCCTGTGATTAATGATTGCATGGTCCATATAGCTCCTTTTCACCCGGCGAGCAGCTGGCAACGGCCTCTGCTCCTGGCAGAGTGACAGCAGGAGCCTGAGGTCTGTGAGGCTGTACAGGAGCAAGAGGGGCTTGGCAGCAACCCCCTATACTCCAGGCTGCTCCCCCAGAGGTGATGAGCTGGTGGCTATTCCTGGCCCTGACTCAGGCTCCTGGTGCTGCAGCTCCCCTCACTGTCCTGTCTAGTTAGATTGCCAGCTTCTGGGGGCAGAGCTATGGGGCTATGCAGCACCTAGCACAGTGGGGCCTCCGGGCCTGTCTGCAACACAAATAAATAACAATTCTCCTCGGAGTCCCAGAGATGCAGCTCAGCTCCCTGTTGCATCCCCACCCAGCCCTTCAGGGTGTGCCTGCCCCCTTGGCTATCTCAGAGCCTGCAAGGAGTCCCTGGATCAGCTCCCTGGGGTCCCCAGGGACATGCTAGTTTAGGCCACACCAGGACTTAGAGCAGGGTTAGGATGTCTGAGCCCATTCTGGGGACTCTACCACAGGGGACGGGGAGGGAAGGAGAAGAAACTACAGCCAGCAGGCACCAGTGGAGACACGGCCTGGTGGGACAGCTAGGTAGTCTCAAACACAGCGCTGGGGACTTTGCTGTTACCAAGTACCACGGCAGGGCCAGGGCTTGGAACAGAGGTGGGAGAAGCTGCATATCCATCCCCACATCCCCCGAACACTGGCCCAGGAGCTGAGGAGACTTTTCACTGCCTGACAAATGAAGCACAGGCCTTCTGCAGCTGGGCACCACGCACTGCTTCCCGCTCCAGAGCCTGGCTCAGCTGCCCATGATCTGATGCTCCCTCCTGCTTTTCCAGGCCTTCGCAGTGGGACTCAGGGGTTCTGTGTCACAGTGGTGGGGAAGCTCGCTGCTTGGGTGGAGCAGAATGGTTCACACTGGAGTCCCTTGCTGCGGTGGTTGCTAGTCAAAGTGGTGTCTGTGCAGAGGGCCCACTGCAGCCTCCCACAAGGGGCTGGCCATGTTGGTATTTCAACAGTAATCTCAGAATTTGTTGTTCAAATACAGGGGCTTCCCAAAGGGCCCAGAAGCTGGAAACATGTAAACACCCCTCCCTGCCCCAGGCCAGTGCACGGCTTGCGGAAGGAGCACAATGCCTTTGAGATTCATTCAGCATCGTTTCCACTGGTTAATTAGTTCTAAAAGCCATCAGTAATAAATCACAGTCAGCACCTTCCTCTGCATTGTTCCCAGAGAGACAGGGCGGGGGAGGCCTGTGTCAGTGCCCACGTGGATCTCTGGTGCTGCATGGGTGTGTGGGGGCACCTGTGTGTGTGTGTGTGTGGGATGGGTACCTATCTGTGTGTGGGAGGGGGAGGTGCTTTTGGTGTGCATGAGTGTGTGTGGGGGGGGAATGGGTACCTAACTCTGTGTGCGGGTGCCTATTGGTGTGTGTGTATGTGTATTATATATATGCACGCAGGCATACAGGTTGCCATGGTGCTGGCCCAGGTGGGAGCAGCTGTGCTACATCCAGGGAGGGGACAGGCCTATGCCCAGGCTGATAGCTGCTCTCCTCCCAACAGCCCCAGTCCCTGAGAGGGCTGAGCGTCAACCCAGGCCCACGCTGCAGGGGAGGTACCTGCTGCCCCAGCTTGCGATGCTGCAGTGACACTAATGTGGGGATTCCAGGCCCCCTTTCAGAACCGCCTACTCCAGCATTAGCATCACTAGGGTTAAATGCCAAACCTCCCACTAGTCTCCAAACAACAGCCCGTCCCGTAGGCTGGACAGGGGTGAGGGTAGAACGGGCATAGCCACGTGCCCAACATCCTGCCAGAGTCATGACGAGAGAGGGCAGCTGGGCCCCCATACTCATCACCCCATATACTAAGGGTCTGGCTCTGCCCTGCCTCGCGCTTGCTGCGCCTCCTGGATGCAGAGCCCTGGGGGAGGAGATAAGAGGCCTCCCTTAGGTCTTCCGGTGCTGGGCTGTCATGGGAGCAGGTGTGGCCCCTGGCATAAACTAGAGCCCAAAGGTACAGCAGCCTCCCAAGGGCAACCAGCACGGAGCACTGCAGAAACACCAAGCCCTCGCTGCAGCCTGCCCGGTGCTTGCAGGTGAGGAAAAGCAGGGACTGCATCAGGGGAGCATCCCCCCCAACAGCTGCTGAGCCTTCCCGAGAGGAAACCTCACCTGGACAAAGTGTCCCATTCAGCTCTGCTAGGTGCAAAGTGGCCACAAAGCAGCCACAAGGCTCCCTGGGACATGCCCCTGGGCACGAGGTCTCCTTACCAGCCACAGAACTTAACCCATGCTGCCAGACCCGTGGCCTCCCACCTGATTCTTGGCACCTGCATCGATGTGGGGTAGATTCTCTCTATGGGCCCAATTCTGCACTCACTTATGTCAACGTGAGTCCAGAGTAGTTCCACTGAGGTGAACAGGACTTGCAGCCCCTTTGCATCAGGGCTGCAAACAGCTGCACCCTGCAGTGGTGCCACAGGCCGTAAGGAGATAAGCAGGGCTAGTGTCCCTTCTCACTGCTACCCCCAAACTGATGCGCTGGGGAAGCCCTTCTGTGCTTTTCCCCCCCATTTCTTCTCCCCTCAGCACCCATCTCCTTTGCCCCTCGGCCACATCCACCCCTGGCATCACACCACAGGTCAGCCCCCTCCTCACATCACTTGGCTGCTGTCATTTTAAGTTTGTGCTTTTTTTAATCTCTCCGTCTTGTTCTCATTTTATTACACTCACAGTTTCCTTCGGTCTTTCTTCCTCTTTGATCTGTTTGTCCCCATTGCCATGTGCTTGTCTCTTTTCCTGCTTCCGACAGTCCCAATGCTTATGGCTTCAGGGGGCTTTTCTTCTTTTCATTAAATTTTAGTGCTTATAAATGTGAGATGGATGGTGTGAGCTAGACATGCAATGCCAGTGTCTTCCATTCAGCCCTGCCTGTGTACCTCCACCCCGAGCCACAGCCCTCCCACCCCAGTCCAGTCCAGTCCTGGGCTGGGCTCCCCACACAATGCTCTGCCAGTGCTCCTGTCTTTCCCTGCGGCACCCTCTGCTATGCCAGGCACAGCTCTCCACCTGCGCTGTGGGTGCACCTCGGTTCCCACCCACAAGCTCCTGCTCGCCTCCTCCTAAGCATTAAATGGCATGGCAGAGGGTGGTAATTTGGAGCTGTGGATGTACAAGGCCCAACAAACTCATTTCACTTTTGGATCTAACCCAGGAATTGATCCTGGGGGCCAGAAGTGACCTGGTTGTGAATTAACTTGCTGACACACTGACTTCCCACCTCTCATTCATCCCGCCACTCCACTGCTGTCAGGCTACTTTGGCGAAGTGCTGCTGACAATAGGCGAGGGGGACCGGTTATGCACAGAGGTCATTGAGCCCAAGCTCATTTACAGAGGTGGCAGCAGGGAGGGACCCGTGGCACTTGCCCTCCCCAGGATTCTTCTGCTCCCCTACGCTGGATTAGAAGGTGCTGAGCAGTGAGGCAGCAGCAACTGTGTGTTGCCAGCAGACCATGCCAGGGTCTGTGTGTGGGATTCCCAGCACCACAGAGGCACAGACAGGGCCACTTGGGTAAAAACACCACGGTCCAATTAACCGCAGCAAGAGGGATTGCAGGAATGAGCATCCACACTGCTTTGAAGAGAGTCTACAGAGGAATGAGACACATGGCTATTCCAGGCCATGTGCTCCTGCAGCTTGTGTGCGCATGCACGTGTGAGCTGCAATATCCATGTTGAGTCTTGCCACTTCTCCGGCAATTATGGCAATTCTTCCTTCTGGGCATTCACTGTGCTGAGAGTCCATAAGGGTGCGGACATTCCAGGTGGCTACATTCATTCTCTCTCGTTTCTGCTGTGGAGCCGAGTGATCCCACTGGATGCGGCCATCCAGACTGTAAGAGTGTGAGACAGCCTATGTTTGGGGGCACTTTTTCTAGCTCCCTCCCCATTTGGGGTGAACAGAGGGGACCCTAAAAAGGCCTGCTCAGTCACAGGCGCTGCTGCCGAAATTCACTTCTGTCTCATCCAAGCACGAGATGGCTGTTCCACGGCTGCCGCCTGCGTGCAGATTTGTGATAAAGACTCCCAGAGATCACTGCTCCTGTCTTCCCCGCCACTCATCTGTTGCCACAGGGTTTTGTGCGGGTGTGAGCTCTTTGGCAGAGGCCAGCGCATGAAATCTTTTAATGTGAGGAAACCAGTGCGCAGGCGGTGACTACACGAGACTTGACAGGAGGAAAACCCTGACCCAGTGGCAAGGAGATCCAAGACAACCAGGGGCCTCCCTCCTGCTGCAGCCCTCATCCGCCTTCCCAGCTGCAGAGTATTGACATTGCAGCTCTTAGTGAGACCCGCCTGGCTGATGAGAGTCAATTAAAAAGAGGGTGGAGGTGGAGGCTTTCGGACAGGAAAGCCACTGAAGAGAGACGCCATCACAGGATTGGCTTTGCCATCAAAAATAAGATCGCCAGTCAGCTTTTGGAGCTTCCCATGGGGATCAACGAGCGTCTCATGACTCTTCGGCTCAAGCTCAGCAACAACTAATAAGCCACGGTCATCAGCGCATATGTCCCAACCCTTGATGATGAGGAAGACAACAAGGAGCAGTTTTATAGCGCTCTCAATGCTGTCCTCACAGCCACACCTAAGGCAGACAAACTCATCCTCCTGGGAGATTTCAATGTGAGAGTCGGATGGGACTCCCAACTCTGGAGTGGCACAATAGGTAAAGAAGGGGTGGGAAATGTAACCCCAATGGTATTCTCCTCCTCAGCAAATGTGTGGAGCATGACCTGCTCATCACAAATACCATCTTTAGGCATAGTAAATTTAAGACCACCTGGAAACATCCTCAGTCCAAACACTGGCACCTCCTTAACTAAGTTATAGTCAGAGCTCGAGATTATGCCGATGTCTGTATAACATGAGCCATGAGAGGTACCAATCACTGTTACATAGACCATCGATTAGTAAGATCAGTCATGTACCTGCAGCTTGCTCCACCACACCGCAAACACCCAAAGACTAAGCAAAAGTGGTGCAATGTCAAAGCACTTCAGGACCAAGCCAGCTGTGAGATGTTCCAGCAACACTTGTCTGAGAAACTCTCTAACTTGTCTGATAACATCAACATTCAAGAGCACTGGGATCAACTTAAAAATACCATTCACAATGCACGTGCTGAAACGATAGGATATTCCACTCATCGGAACCAAGACTGGTTTGACAAAAACAATGAGAAAATCCTAGTATTAATTCAACAGAAAAAACTGCATTCTGTAACTGGCAAAAATGATTCCTCTAACCAATGAAAACATGAGGCTTATCACCTGCTCAATGCCAAAGTCCAAAGGAGGCTACGTGACATCAAAAATAAGTGGTGGCAAGAGAAGGCCTGTGAGATCCAGGGTTTCATAGACCAGGATGACATGAGAAGCTTCTTTCAAGCAACAAAAGCTCCAGAGGCCCAACCCCTCCCCTTTACGTTCCCAGGATGGCTTCACCCTCCTCAAGGACAATGCAGCCATTAAACAACGCTGGAAGAAGCACTTTGAGAGCCTACTAAATCACGAATCCATGGTCTCTGAAGACACCATCGAGTCCATTCCACAACTCTCAGCAATGGAACACCTTGCTGATTCCCCCATCTTCTGAGGAAATCCGGCATGCCATCACCCAGACGAAAAATCACTAGGCACCAGGTCCAGACAGCATCCCAGCTGAGGTTTTTAAAGCTCATGGAACAATGCTCCAGCACAAACTTTGCCAACTCCTCAACAAAATCTGGACCTATGAAGAAATTCCACCTGACGTTAAGAACACCAACATTATTACAGTGTTCAAGAAAGGGGACAAATCTTTGTGCAGGAACTACAGAGGAATTGCCCTTCTCTCCATTGCAGCAAGATCCTTGCCCAGGTCCTACTAAACTGTCTTCTCCCCCTTGCCAAGGAACTCCTCCCCAAATCACAATGTGGCTTCTGGCCATCTTGGACAGCTCACTTTGAGGAGAACAGATGTGCTCATGAGACAGAGAAGCGACAAAGGAGGAAAGAAAGGGCACAACAGACCAGTCAACAACTATGTCTCCTCCAAGATTACACCTGTCACTTCTGTGGGAAAATCTGCAGAGCACGAATTGAGCTCCTCAGCCACTTAAAAACCCACCAATGAACCCCCTTGGCAGACATCCTCCCTGCTTCAAGGGATAGCCGGATGCACAGGTGAGACACAGAGACCACAGTGAGCCAGCACCTGTGCACAACACTGCCCTCTGCTGGGTGGAGTCAGACCTGTCATGTAGTTAACAGCCCTGCCCTCTAATGGCTGCCTGAAGTAAGGATGCTAAGCACAGACAGTGGCCAGCTCTGGATGCTTGGAAAAGTCACTGCACAGGAAGCGTTCACTTGGGCTATGCTACAGCTGAGAACTTCAGGGCCTCCCTTCATTTTCAGAGGTTTGCCCTAGAAAGTCGCTGACTCTTTTCCATTTCCCACCCACCAGGCCCTGCCCCGACACTGAGCAGAAATCCTTCCCCGGCATTCACTGCCTGCTCTCTGATGGAGGCTGCACGGTCAAGACCTCAGTGCTGGGGTCTGGAGCACCCAGCTGTGGGGGGCCACAGAGCAGCCATTCCCCTGCACCCATGGATGGAGTAGACTGTAGGTCAGGAGGCGGACTGACACTCATGCACTGAGCACTTGGTGGGTCTGGACCAGGAAAGGAGAAAGTCTCTGGCATCGGAGACGTCCCGACTGGAAGCAAATACTCAGCCTGAGGCGTATGCACTGGGCTCCATAACTGCAGCAGGACACATGAGTCAGTGTGGGGTGCACCCCTTAGCCACCCCAACCTGGCCCTGGGCATGGCACAAACCACTCCCCCTTGGGGTGGAGATAGCAGTAAGCTGGCTCACACGCTGCTTACCAGGCTAGGCCAGCACCACTGGCTAAACATTCTGCCTGAGTTGCCTCTTCCAGGGCTACGGCTGTGGCTGTGCTGTGGCTGAGGGATCCGGGCATGAGGACACATGTGACATGGAATGTCTGGGGGGCCCTTGTTACAGCTGCAGCGAGGGGACAGATGCAGTGGCAGGCGTGTCAGCTGCTGGCAGGCAGTGCAGTGGACAATGCGCTCTCCCCTAGCAGGGTCACTCTGAGGCAGGTGACAAGGACAGGAGCCAGTGCCCTTCTGCTTCAGCCCCGGGGCATGAATGCCCAGAAACTCACCAGCCCCATAGTCTGAGCTGAGTGTGGCACAGTGACCCCACCAGGCACCATGATTCAGAGTCACTCAGATCAGCTGGGACCTTGCTCAACTGGCACCAAGGGAGAGCATGCTCCCTTGGCCCTGAGCAGCTGAATTGCCCCCTGCCCACAGAGAAACCTCTTGCCCAAGGAAGAGGAACAGCTCCCCATCCTATAGAACAAGGGTCAGGGGAATAGGCCCCAGGTAAGATCTCCCCTCAGAACCCAGTAGGCCCCTCACCTCCTGGAGTAGGGACAGTCACCCCTCAGCACCCGTCAGGTGCCAAGAACCCTGGAGGGAAATCACCTGTCAGCATCCAATGAGAACCCAGCATCCAGGTGAGATCTCTCCTCAGCACCCAGTGGGGGCCCAGCAAATCTCCCCACCCCACCGAGCAGGGGCCCAGTGCCCCATGATGACTGGCACCCCCTGGCCAGGGGACACTGAGTGACTGCACTCCAGTGAGGTTACTTTCCTTTACAGAAAACAACAACAAAAAGAGCTGATTCAGCAATGTTAATTTATGTCCCAGGCCAGAGGTAGCATGAAGCAATTAGTGATATAATGGTGATGTCGCACTAAAAATTATTTATCGTGTCACTGAGCTCACGGCTGGGTTTAAATTAGACACTGGTGGGATTTAAACATCCTTCAGGAGCGCCATCCCTGCCCCCACACTGCCTCGCATCTGGCTCAGCTCAGCATTGGCCTCCCCACAAACCAGGAGCAGCAACCAAAGCCCCTACTCACTGCCAGGGGCAAAGTGTGCCCCCCCATTGCCACTTTCCCTAGAGCACCCCCTGTTGGACGGGCCTGGAACTAGAGTATCCGGGAGCACCCCCCTCACCGAGCCTGGCCTGCTCCCTTCAGCACACCCCCACCATCCCCTGCTGGGAGACACTGGGCTGGACTAGCCAGAAGTACCACCCCTCCCACTCCAGCCAGGGCTCTTGCCCCCTCCCTAGGAGAACCCAGGACTGGAGAAGCTGAGAGCTTTCCCCCACAGACAGCACTTCTGCCCTGATCCCTACAGCACACCCTGCCAAGAGAATCACAGGAGCCTTGCAGATGTGGTGAGCCAGGAGTGAGAGGCAATGGAGGCCCCTTTCCTAGAGGCTGAGCCATGGGGCAGGGCAGGAGAGAAATGCTCACTACAAACAAATTACACAGCGCTTACTATTAAGTGGCATGGGGAGGCACACATCCCAAAGGCCCCACAGAGCCACAAAAGGGGCAGCAGCTCTCAGTGAGGCAGCACCACCCACTGAGGAGCATTGCATGGGGCAGCTTTAATTTCAATCATGCATCCATTTCTAGTCCTTCTCGGCTCCATTTCCCTGCTTTCTCTCTCTTGTGCTCTCAGTTGCCCAGAGCCATTGGCATTCCTGTTAAGGAGCATTAATATCACTTTATAATTAGAAACAGGAGGAGTAAGTAGCCCCCCAGCACCAGGAGAGAGATGAAATCAATAACATGAGAGCAAGGACAGAGGGGGCACGGCCTGGACTCCCCCACCTCCCCCTGTTCCTGACCTGCCTGGTCACCCCATGCAGCCCAGCCCCTGGCTACACTTCTGTGCTGAACACCCACCACTGACTGAGCCCACACTCACAACCCCCACTGCCACCCCAACTCAGCACCAGGGAATGCCTGTTTGAAATATCCAGGAGGGCAGTGGGGCATGATCTGGCTAAGCCCCCACAGTGAAGGGGTGGAGGTGTCAGCCTTTACGTATGTCCCAAATGACACATGCACTAGTGTCTGCATTACGGAGACATGTACCCTCTGGTTCGTTCTTTGAGCAGCTCCCATGGCTGGTGGGAGGCTTCCTGAGTAGGAGACCCTCGCCTTACAGGAGATATTGTGTCAATAATCATTCCACTCAGCACCAACCCTGGCTAATTAACATTAGCACAAGATTTGACAGACATGTGTAATGGTGTCTCTGCCAATGCCCATGGGGCAGGGAGCCCAGCAGAGAGCGGCAGGAGTAGCCGAGAGTCAGGCCTGGGAAAGAGACAGCCAGAGACACTAGTACCCGCAAGCCAGAGCAGGGTAGGCCTGGAGAGACCCAGAGACACCGGTTCTCAGGGGTAGGGCGAGGCAGGGCCTGTGTGGGGCAGACACACACTGTGCTCCCTCGCTCAGAGTTTGGGCTCTCAGAGGATGCTTTGCAAGGAAGGCAAGGATAAACTGACAACCAGCAGGAATGTCTCACTTTTCTCCTGGATTTCCCAGGCAACACCAAGCACTCAACAGCAGTTCAGCATGTGAAAATTCCCTCCCTTTGGTCAGTTTTAACGGGAGGAAGATATCAGAGTTAAGCAGAGAGCTCCTTACAGCCCACTATTTGGTAACCTGGGTCAGACACCTGTAGAAATGACATTTACATCCAGCATTACACCGTGGCTAAATCCAGCGTAGCCATTCTGGAGTTTGCAGCTCCCATTGTGGGAGACTCATTTCTGCAGCTAATTTGTTGGCGTATAGCTTCCCCTGTGCTCACAGCTGTGAAAGCGGATCCCAGCCCTGGTGCTCCTGCATACGGCTGGGAGAGCAGATACCCGCCTAGTGGCCTGACACGTGCTGAAGACAGAGGATAGTTTGGCACATACAATTCTGGAACTTTCAACTACTCTGCAGGGTGAACTCCATTGTACTAGACTTCTCCCTTTCTACAGTGTCTGTGCTCACAAAGGTGACACCCTTTTCTCCCCAGCACTTCTGCAGGGCAGTACATGCAGGCCCTCTCATCTCATAGGGCTCCGCTCTCTCCTGATTCAGGTCTACAGTGGTAGGACCTGTGCTTATCATACAACTTCCAGGGTGCTGCTACTCACTCTGAAGGTGACAGCCCAGAGCCTCAGCAAGTGACTGAGCACAATGTAAAGACAGGTGACCTGGGAACATGATTTTGTTACAGCCCCCAAAACCGCACTAGGGACCTCATGTCACGGTTCCAGAGTTTACTGCACCTCTGAGCCCTTCTTTGGCCTCTCTGAATGCACCTACACAGGTGACAGGCCTCTTGCCATCTTGTGATTCTCCCGCTTTCAGACCAGGACTTAGGGTACAGAACCCTGTGGATCAACCATGCTCACTCCAGCAGGCCAGTTGGGTTCTGTACCTGTGTTTCTTCCCTTTGGGAGTCTGTGGCTACCCGTGAATATAGACCCAAAACAGCCACCTTAAACCAAAGTATTATTGATCTTAACAGTAGGAACAAAGAACATCATAAAAGAAAAAAAAGCTTTAAAACAAAAAAAATAAAAAAAAAAACAGCTACACACACACACACACCTCTCTTACCTAACACTTTCCCAGTCCCTGGTTGCTTAGCAAGGCCTAAAAACTTCAGCCCACCACTCAGGTCCTTGCACACTCAGTACTTGGTCCTGCTAGTGAAGGCAGGGGGCTGGACTCTATGACCTTTCAAGGTCCCTTCCAGTTCTAGGAGATAGGAGATCTCCATTAATTTATTTATTTAATTTAGGTATTTGTGGGTGTCTGGGAATCTATTCCCCACTGTCAGCTTCCTGCCAGCTCTCTGGTTAGAGAGCAGCGTAACCGGGTGCAGACTCACCCCTGCGGCGCCGCCTGCTGGTCTCTCAGAGAATTCGCTCAATTTCCAACCCAGAGCGCCCTCTGCAGGCCGGTGTCCTGCTGCCACTTGGCCCGTGTCCCTCCCAGGACTCAGGTGCCCCATTATCTGGGATGCTGCCCCCTGGAAGTACACCCCTCAGTCTCAGGGTCTCCCCTCCCCAGGGAACCCCCACCCCCTATCCCCACCTCCCCACAGTCGTAGGCTACTGCCCATCACCAACTAGTCCCTGGGGCAGACTGCAGTATAAGCCACTCGTCACAGGCAGGGGGGTTTGGACCTGCTGCCTTTCTCTACAACCCAGTACTTCTATGGGGCCTTGGACAAGGCCCTGCAGCCTGGGGAGTTGCCAGCTGAGAGCTCCCCAGCCCCTCTGGCCTTTCCCCAACCCCACCTTACTCTAGGTATCCTGAGCTTCTCAGCAGCCAGGCCCTATTCTCTCCCAGCCTGGAAAGAGGCTTCTCTTGGGCCTCTGACTCACAGCCTTTTTATAAGGGCCAGCTGGGCCCTCATTAAGCCAGCCACAGCTGTGACTGCTTTCCAATCAGCCCAGCCTTTCTCCTGCGCCAGCCCTTTCCCAGGGCTGTTTTAAGCCCTTCCGGGCAGGGCAGGCATCTTTTTAACTCTTTTTCTTCATTCTCTGTTTGTTCTTAGCATTGACAAAACAATCTTTGTAACTTGGCTGGAGCTAAGGAAGCAGTTTCTTCCTAGGTAATGGCTCAGACGTTGACTCTTAACCTCAGCCAGCCGGTGATTTATCTAGACCCATTGTCAGACTTTCTTGCTTATTTCCCAACTGCCTGGTATTAAACTAAACCGACATATGCATATGGTAAACAGCCGACTAACCCACAATAGTTATACAGTACCTATCCCAATAGCCACATGCAGTATTCATAACTTAATAAAGAGCAGCTCCCCATCCTTCACACTTCACTGTGCAGAGAAAAACAGTACGACCAAGATGAGATTTTACTGCAAGTTTTGTGATAATGTTCTTATCAAAGCTCCAGCGCCTGGAGTCAGGTGATTACAAAGAATCTCGGCAGGTTTTTTTATTTTTTAAAGCAGATCACTGGCCTTCCTCATGGTGAAGACAATCTGGAGTCCATTCTCCACAGGAGCCTGAAGGCTCAGAGCCCCCAAAGGCTCAGTGACCCAAAGGCAAAGAAACAAACCCAACATTTATTCTTTTTAAAAAATATGTATTTTTTTAAACCAATCCAAGGATCTTTTTCAGCCTGACTCATGATTTCTGAATGCAACAGAAATCCCGTAAACAACTCACAGTCCTTGCCCCAAGAACTCACCATCCCAGGTCACATACAGTATAGCAAAGGGGAAACAAAATAGCAGGGTGGGCAAAGGTATAGTGTACAGAATTGGGGTTGTATCCCTTTAATAGTTTGTGAGCCCTCAAGGTGCTCACTGTGTTGTTTTCTGAAGCCCCCAACCCACACCAGCATAGCCACGTGCATGTAAGAAGGCCTGGCAATTTGTTCATAGTTAGTACTGGGCCCGTGTGGTTCCCTCTCCTTATGAGCCCCAAGATGATGTGGCTCTGGTAGCACAGGCGAGGTGAGGCTCTGAGATGATGTGGCTCCAGTGGCATTCCCACAGGCTCGGCTCTGAGACGACATGGCTGGGGCTCAACTCTCAGATGATGTGGTTCTGTAGCACGTCAGGGGCTCGGCTCTGAGATGACGTGGTTCCGTAGCATGTTGGGGGCTCGGCTCTGAGATGACACGGCTGGGGGCTCGGCTCTGAGATGACGTGGCTCCGTAGCATGGCTGGGGGCTCGGCTCTGAGATGATGTGGTTCTGTAGCATGGCTGGGGGCTCGGCTCGGGGCTCGGCTCTGAGACGACATGGCTGGGGGCTCAGCTCTGAGATGACATGGTTCCATAGCACGTCGGGGGCTCAGCTCAGAGACGACATGGCTGGGACTCAACTCTCAGATGACGTGGTTCCGTAGCATGGCTTGGGGCTCGGCTCAGATGACATGGCTCGGGGCTCGGCTCTGAGATGATGTGGTTCTGTAGCATGGCTGGGGGCTCGGCTCTGAGATGACGTGGTTCTGTAGCATGGCTGGGGGCTCGGCTCGGGGCTCAGCTCTGAGATGACATGGCTGGGACTCAGCTCTCAGATGACGTGGTTCCGTAGCATGGCTTGGGGCTCGGCTCAGATGACATGGCTGGGGGCTCGGCTCTGAGATGACGTGGTTCCGTAGCATGGCTCTGGGCTCGGCTCTGAGATGATGTGGTTCCGTAGCATGGCTTGGGGCTCGGCTCAGATGACATGGCTCTGGGCTCGGCTCTGAGATGATGTGGTTCTGTAGCATGGCTGGGGGCTCGGCTCTGAGATGACGTGGTTCTGTAGCATGGCTGGGGGCTCAGCTCTGAGATGACATGGCTGGGACTCAGCTCTCAGATGACGTGGTTCCGTAGCATGGCTTGGGGCTCGGCTCAGATGACATGGCTGGGGGCTCGGCTCTGAGATGACGTGGTTCCGTAGCATGGCTCTGGGCTCGGCTCTGAGATGATGTGGTTCCGTAGCATGGCTGGGGGCTGGGCTCTGAGATGACGTGGTTCTGTAGCATGGCTGGGGGCTGGGCTCTGAGATGTGCCTCCATGACCCACTAAAGGCTTGGCCGGGGAAGCCAAGCACTTATGAACAGTCTGATTATTATTTAACTTTTTAGGCTTCACCCAAGTCAAACAGAACTCTCATTACAGTGCTGGGACTGACACATGCTTTATGGGCCCAGGCAGAGTCTCTCCCCTCTGGGTCTTGGGGGAAATGAGAAACAGGCCTGAGTCCAAATCAGAGTTTTTTGGTTTGTCATGTTACTTTGCTTAGGAAGAGGGACACTGCAGACCAGGATCCAGTCACGATGCCAGCAGCGAGCAGGGCCCACTGGGAACAGCCATGCAGTTGTTACAATCTGGGAGGAACGTCCTTCACGTGCTACAGCTCTCATGTGCAATGGGCTGACTGGAGAGCACTCCCCTCTGACTCCTGGGGAGGAAGACCACAAGGAGGCTGCTTGCCCTACTCTGCCCCTGAGCAGAGAACTCAGTATCTAGGGCTCCAGGCCAGCACCTTTCACCTACATTACACTCACTTCAGTTTGGTTTGTTGTAAACATTAGTTTAACCCCCAAAAATGACACCAACTGCGACTCTGTGGGGCACCACCAGAGCCAGTGGTTGCTGCTGTCTAAAAATCGACAAGTATTCCTACAAGCCCTTCCTTAGAGATGGGGCAGAGGCACTAGTCTTTTCTCCTGACCTGCATCCCCTCTGCCAGGTGCGGACTGTGGTGCGGGGGGCTGCCAGTACCAGGCAGCATCCCCAGCTACATGTTACCCGGCCTATTTATTTTATATTCTGGATGAAGTTCACTGTCCATAGCGCAATGAGCTACAGTGCTAGCCCAGCCCTGCACAGAGGCTGCCTGTCCACGTTGTGATCCAATCCTGTGCCCCTCAAAGTTCCTGACAGGGAACAGCAAGGGGCAGCGAGGCAAAATGGGACAATGTCTCATTTCTAGAGAGCAAGACAACATGAATTTTCTGCTATGCAGGGGCCCTTGCAGATGCAGGAGCCCCTCAGAAACACCCACCGGCTCAGAACACAGAAGACCTCCCCACCAAGCAACAGGAAAAGCGCTCAAAAAGGCTCCAGAAAGGGGAAGGCACCCAGGTGCTGGTTGTGCTAGCATGCAGGGTCAGACCCATCCTTTCCACAGGCATTCATTATTCACTAAATGCCACGGATGCAGCGGCAGCTCCGGAAGGTGCCCTGCAATGAACTCCTACTGCCTTTTATCGCAGGGTCCCTGCCTGGATTTATGAGGCCCCAGTGAGGCTCATTTCCCTGCCAAGGAACAGGGAGTAATTAACTATTAATAAAAGCATTACTGAGCTCCCCACAGGGGCATGTTTAATTCATGGGGCAGGAAAGGAGAGGACACAGCTCATCCGTAGCTCCTAACTGGTGAGCCTCACAGAAAACTGGACCAGAGTGTCCTCCCATAGCCTCCGACCTTCCTGGCCTGGCCCAAAGCTGCACTGGACATATAGAGGTGAATGCTGCTTCATCTTAATGACAATCCCCCGCCTCAGGCTCTGGCTTCCTAAAGCAGATATTGGGGCAGAGAAAGTGAAGCAGCAGGTGTCTCCATGCTTCTCTTCCCAGAATAGGATCTGGGACTGTCAGACAGTGCCTGCTGGAGAACGGATGGTAGAACCACAGCTATCACCACTCTGCCCTGCCCAGGCAAGGGAACCACAGCCCAGACACTCAGAGCTGAGGCTTCCTCTCTGCCCTCCTGAAATGAGATGGTGTTGAACCCTCCTGGCAGCAGCTGCCAGATCTTGGAGAAGCAGATTTCTGAGCTCTTCCCTCCAGCAGGGCAGGGCAGGGCAGCCCTCTCATGGAAAAGCTGCCAGGCCCTGGGAGGTGCAGGTCAGTTACTCTAAAGTTCACTCATGACTCTGGCACTTCCATCAGGAAATTGAATTCAGTGATGAGGTAGCCGGACTCCCACTGGCAGTGTCAGAACATTGCTCTGAGAATCAGGGTAAGAGCAGCTCACAGAACAGAGAGCCCCACTCCCAGACCCTGAAGAGGGTCATGGGGGTCGCAAAGCTGTTGTAGGGGGGTTGCAAGATTACCATTCTCTCTTCTGTGTTGCTTTCAGAGCTAGGCTCTGAAGGCAGCCACAGAGCTTCCTGCAGCTGGGGGAGGTACCCAGAGATGGGTCTGATCTCTCCCAAACTCCCCCCCCCCCCAAGAGCAGCCGTGCAGGGGAAGAGGAAGTCCTGTCCCTCCCTAGCCCAGCGGACTAGCAGCTGGAGCCCGGTGAATGGTAGGTGCTCCTGGCCAGGGTGCCCCAAGCCCTGCCCCTCTCTCCCGCCTCCAATAGCTAGATTTCATAGGAAGGTCTGATTTCATGGTCTGTGATGTGTTCTTCAGGGACGTAGGGCCCTACTTATGACATATACACCCACCCACACGCCTTCTCTTGCCTGGGTGGCAACGTGGCTTTGGAATATGGGGTCGTAGTGCCACCTGCTGTCCATTTCTGGGAACACTACACTAATCCTCAAAACTCATAACCGAACCTGTGCTACTAGGAAAGAGCAGCTGGGCCCTTAACCTGGCAGGAGTTATTGCCTGAAACCAAGGGCAGATACAGAGTGCAAGCTCCTGCAGGAACCCATGACACTAAAACCTTCACCTCCTCCTTGGTACATGGGCTCCTAGGAGACAGTCCTCTTCTACCTCCTTCTGGTGGAAGTCAGCAGGGAGCAGAGAGCACAACTTAGACTCATTGACTTTAAGGTCAGAAGGGACCATTATGATCATCTAGTCTGACCTCCTGCACAGTGCAGGCCACAGAATCTCACCCACCCACTCCTGTAACAAACCTCTAACCTATGCCTGAGTTATTGAAGTCCTCAAATCGTGGTTTAAAGACCTCAAGGTGCAGAGAATCCTCCAGCAAGTGACCCGTGCCCCACGCTGCAGAGGAAGGCGAAAAACCTCCAGGGCCTCTGCCAATCTGCCCTGGAGGAAAATTCCTTCCCGACCCCAAATATGGCGATCAGTTAAACCCTGAGCATGTGGGCAAGACTCACCCACCAGCACCCAGGAAAGAATTCTCTGTAGTAACTCAGATCCCACCCCATCTAACATCCCATCACAAACCATTGGGCATATTTACCTGCTAATAATCAAACATCAATTAATTGCCAAAATTAGGCCATCCCATCATACCATCCCCTCCATAAACTTATCAAGCTGAGTCTTCAGGCATGCTGAGGAGGAGGCAGTGCAAAGGTGAGACCTTGCAGTTCTCTTTATTACTTCCTGGAGAGGACAAGGGGGCTGCAGACCAGTGCCATTCAGCACTCTACATGGACACCTACCTCTTGCAGCCAAAAGCACCTTGTGTGCCAGGCCAGGGAGACTCTCAGGGCAAGTGGCAGTATGAACATCTCACAGGACAGTGCCGGGATAGAGGTAATGGCTTGGATGGAGGGAGGGAGTGTTACCTCTGCTTTTCTGTAACAGGTGCACACACATTCAGCTGCATGCAGAGGCGGAAGCTGTTCAGTCATTTATTTCCATGAAAAATCAGAACTCTTTTCAATAAAGAAATTTGCTGCCTAGACGCCCTGGCCCTTAATGCTTTGCAGAGCCCCACGTGGCCAGCAGTGCACCTTTTTCCCTGATTATCCTGCCTGGATTGGTCCCCAATAGCAAGTAGGGAGTATCCTCGGTCCCAGCACACAATGTGAAGAGAACAGGTTACTGGGTACAATGGCTGCCCCATGGGAGCAAGTCCCAGATTTTCTATATCACCATCAACTTCAGAGAATGTAAGGGCTCTGAATGGCAAAGCTGTGGGGAAAGAGCCCCAAAGGGGCCCTTCTGCCTTCTCTCTTTGGAGCCAACACCAGAACAAGTTGGAGGAAGAGTCCCTAGTGAGCCTTGACCCTCATGTCCATGACCTGCAGCCTGTGGGCTCCCCTCGTTCTACAATCTTAGTTTCCCCGCCCCATCCCCCACACTACAGCTGGGGGGTTTCTCTTCCAATCCCTTTTAAGGGGAAGCGTATAGCACTGCCTGTTCCACCCAAACAGGCTCCATGGATCTGGTCTGTGGGTGCTGAGCAGCGGGCCCCTCACCAGCTCCATCTCCTCTCATGTGCCCAACCTCGAGGAGCTGGGAGTCCAAGATTCTTGGACCTGTTTGCTGCTCAGTTGTGTCTGATGATCAGATGCAGCAGGGGCATTGTGCTCAGGGCCAAATTAGTGCTGTAGCTCGGTTACAACTTCCTCTTCCTCCTCCTCAGCCTCACTGCGCCGCAGCAGCAGCTCCAGGTCAGGGCTGGAGCTGGTCCCTTTGTGTAGCTTTGACTCCTTTTCACCTAGACACAGACAGCCTGTTTAGTGACTAAACCGGTGGTGTTTCCCCACTGAAATGCACACAGCAGAGGCCTTAGTCCCTCCCCTCTCTACAGAGGTCTCAGGCCCAGCCTGGGCTCATCATGGAGGCAGTAGTGCAGGCAGGGAAAGGGCCGTAGGCTGGAAAGGGCCCCTGCAGAGACCAGGGGCTTCACCAACATTACCTTTTGAACTGAAGGCTTTGAGAGTGACATGCAGTGAGATTCCCGATAGGCAGACAGCAAAGCCCACCCAGTTCAGGAGGTTCAGGTGGTCTCCCAGCAAGTGAGTGGCCAGCAACAAGGTGCAGATTTCCTTGAAACAGAGAGAACATGACAGATGGCAGGGCAGGATATGGGTGAAGCCAAGGAGTGAGGAGGAGTGGCTGAACTGTGCATGAGACGCTCAAACAGCCCTGCCTGTGCTCCCTCCTCAGAGTGCCAACACTGACCACGTGGAAGGGTTTTAAAAAATAGATCCCAGAAAGATGAGAAAGGACACCAGCGTTCTGGGGGCTGCACCTGCCCCCACCTGCAAGGCCAGGACACACAGGAATACAGTGACTATCAGATCAGAGCATGGGCCATTGTGTCCAGTCTCCAATTGCAGTGTCACCAGCACTGGCTTTCTCAGAGGAAGGGGCAGGAAACCGTACAGAAGGGAGCCTGGGACTGCCTGTGCCAGGGGAGTCACCCAAACCCCATTAATGAAGGCTAGCCCCATGCCCTAAAGCAGGAGAGTTTTTCCCCTCCAATGTAACTGTGAGTCTTTTGCTCTTCACACACATCCTGAACCCCACCAAGCTCTGGACCTCACTGATACCTTCTGGCAGGAAAGCCTTTGGCCTCTGCCCTTCACTGATGGAGGCTGCTGTAGGATCCCTATGGGGGATGGGCAGGGAGCATTGCAGGAGTCCAGTTCAGTTAAAGCAGCTAGAACTGCAGGGATAGGGAGGCAGGGGGTGGCAGGTGAGGTGTCAGAGACCTGTTTCCTAGGACCTCTGAACAGGTTACACTGCTCTGGAGCTGTCTGAGCTGGTCCAGTCGGGGCAAACCTGCACTAACACAGGAATCATTGCTCCATACCTTAAAAATGCCAGCAATGGAGAGAGTGAGGCTGGAGGTTCTGGAAACCAAGAGGAACTCGGAGAAGCCCAGGCCGAAAGCAAGAAACCCCCCTAAGGAGAGCTTCCCCACCACACTGAGCAACAGCCCTGCCTCATGGAAACGGAACAACTTCTCCGACGTAGATAGGGGCAACCCTGAAATCAAGAGAAGGGGAGCAGGGAAGGAGAGACTGACACAGGCAATAATGGAGCACTTTCCCTACTGACCAGTAGGGGCGTGAGTGCTATCCTCTGAACCTCTCTGCCCCATACCAGGAGAGGTGCTGTCGCTTGTACCCCCCACACCAGGAGGTGTGCTGACCCAGTACTCAACACTTCGCCAGCACAGGGGTTGCCTTAGCCCCTTGGGTTCCTGGGCCCGCAGGTCCCTACCATGACACACATTGCAACCACATGCAGCATCTTTGGGGACCCTCTTGTATATTATGCTTACAACTGGAAAATCTCCAAAGGCCATTATATTGAGATGGGCCAGACAGTATGAGCTGCAGAGTATTCATAATCCTTTGTATCAATCCCGGTGATCTATACAATAACTCCTCACTTAAAGTCATCCCCAGTTAACGTTGTTTCGATGTTAAGTTGCTGATCAATTAGGGAACATGCTCGTTTAAAGTTGTGAAATGCTCCCTTCTAACGTTGGCAGCCACCTGTTTTGTCTACTGCTTGCAGGAAGAGCAGCCCATTGCAGCTAGCTGGTGGGTGGTTGGAACCAGGGTGGACCAGCAGACCCCCCCCACCCCCATCAGCTTCCCCTATCAGCTCCCCACTCCCCTAAGTTCCCTGTGCAGCAGCTGACTGCAGTTCAGCTGTGTCCCTCCCCCTGCCATGTGCTGCTCCTGCCCTCTGCCTTGCAGCTGCTCCCAGAGAGGGGAGAAGAGGAGGGCTAATGTCAGGGTGTCTCCCCCTCCCCCCGCTCCTGCACCCCGCTTACCCCATCTTCCATAGAGCAGGGGGGACACACGAGGAGGGAGCATCTAGGCAGTAGCTGCGGTCTCAGCAAGCTGATTTAATTAACAAGGCAGTGTACTTAAGCCTGGGGCAGCTACTTAAAGGGGAAATGTGCATTTTTTCTTTCACACACAGGGTGTGTGTCTCTGTCTTCCCTCCCTCCTTTCCTGCTGCCTCCTAGAGTGTTGTGAGAGTTAACCCTTGAGGGCTCAGTCAATTGCAAGTTCATTTAGCAGTAAGGCATTCCCTGGAAAATATCCCACCCTCTGACCAAGCTTCACAATCATCATCACTGTGTACCAGTATTAAATTGTTTGTGTAAAACTTATATTGTGTGTGTGTGTGTGTATATATATATATATATATATATATATATATATATATATATATATATATATATATATATATATATATATATAGTCTTTTGTCTGGTGAAAAAAAATTCCCTGGAACCTAACCCCTCATTTACATTAATTCTTATGGGGAAACTGGATTTGCTTAGCATCGTTTCACTTAAAGTCGCATTTTTCAGGAACATAACTACAACGTTAAGTGAAGAGTAACTGTATTTGTGTGTTCCTGGCTTACCGTGGATGGGTTTCCTGAAGAAGCTGGAACCACTAAGGGGTGACTAATGCAAATCCCCCACAGTGTTTGGAAGCTTCCCCCTGAGGAAAGGACCATTGAGCTGTGATGATTTGTTACAGGAGGCCAGAGATTGAAGGCCCAAACCATACAAAGAAAGCGCTGAACTGTCCCCTAGGAGGTTCTGGTTCTTGATATGAAACCTGACATGAACTGGCAACCAGGAAAGCAAACCCAGCCGAGAGGTGTGAAAGACTGACACCTTTGACAGGCGTATGCTGGAGCTGGGGGGTGATCTCCGGTAAGCTTTTAGAATGCATGTAGGTTTAGGTTTATTGTTTTTTTGTTTTTTCTGTAATACTTTTGCCCTAAGAATAAAATGTATTTTGTTTTGTGAAGACTGGCTGGTAACTGGCGTAGTGAGATGCAGAGGAACTGCAAGCCCAAACCCTCGGTCTGTTGGGAGAGCAGCATGGGTCTCCACCTGAGAAGCCCTAAACCTAAAGTGGGTGCCCTCAAGGAAGGCCAGGAAGGGGATCAGTAATGCAGCTAAACCTGAAACTGTAACACCTACCTACTTTGCAAATTCAGGAAGTTGTTCCCTTGTCTATACAGTTCATCTCCATTGCAGCAAACTGCCTAGTGATCCCCAGCAGCCCCCAAAAAGAGTCCCTCCTGTCACCAGCCAACTCACCCTCAAACACAGCAAAGAGAGGGAAGAGCCCCAGGAACATAAGAGGCTGCAGGTGGAACATGGTGTCAATGGGATTCTGAAGCCCTGTATGAAGAGAGTTGGGGCAGACCTGTCAGCAAAATTTGGGTGAAGAGGCAGGCCATAAAGAAGCCTTTACTAGTTCTGTTCCTAGGGCAAACACCCTATCCCATGTGCCAATGACAGCTTCTGCCTCCCGCCCCACGTCCCCATTTCCTCCCCTGCCTCAGGGGCCACCACCTCCCCATTCCCTCCCCTTGCTCTAGGGATGCTACTGCCCCTCCACGCCCTGCCTCCCAACGTACCCAGCTCGGCCTTCTGCATGAGCATCTGGGTGAGAGTCCAGCGAATGCCCCCAAGGAAGGAGGCACCCAGCACCAGCGCAAACCCCTCCATGTTGAACTGTGTGGACTCGTACGTGAACATGAAGAGCCCCCCGGCAATGAGCAGAACCACCAGCACCAGCGCCATCCTCTGAGTGAGAACAAACACAGCATCACCATGGAGGCTTCCAAGGCTGCATAAGGACAAGTTGCTGTTCTCTTCCAGACCCATTAATCAGGCAGCTGCTTCCCCTCATGGTCCCTTCCTCCCTTTCCCATCTCAGGATCCAGGCCCTCACCTACACCCATCCCCACACCTTGGGCCCTGACCAGCTGCCTCCCCAAGGGGCTCACAACACTAGAGCCCTTACCAGCTCCTCCAGTTTGAAGATCAGGGAGAAGAGCAGGATGAAGAGGATAGCAGAGGATTTTGTCATTGTGTAGCTGTAAAGGTCAAAACACAATCAATCATTCTCCAGCATCATGTGGCACTTACCAACACAACACCTTGGGAAGCCAGACCACCCAGCCCCAAACCAATATCCATTTCCATAGGTCTGGAACCTGAAGACCGCCCCTATAAGGCCTGGTGCTCAGGCCTGGACCCGCTGCCTGGCTCTGCCAGAGCACTCACCAAACCCACTACTCAGGTCTCCCAGGGTAGATATGGGGATGCTACTTACAGGGAGACTGTGATGTACAAGAAGCTCCAATTGCTCAACCCAATGTCCAAGGCAGTCGACAATGCTAAAGAAACAAGAACCCCCCGGCATTAATGTCCTTTTACCAAATCAGAATGTGCTGCCAAGCATGCCCTGCTGCCCCAGACAACTCTGTGCCTGGACAGAGTCTCCTAGGTCAACCTGATGAAAATATTCATGGGTCCTTGTATTTTTCTCTCAAGCCTATTCTTCGATTAGTGCCCATCACTTTAACATCTGAGTGCTTCCCATGAGTAAGAGTTCTAACAATGATCTCTCCATTCCCTGTGTTTAGGAACATTGGGGGTCTGCAATTTTTAAAACCTTTTCAGAATTTAGCAGGGTGAGAGTGAGGGGCTACAACATGGAAGCTGGAGTGAAGGGAGGATTCTGCATTTAGCTCTGAATGCACCAACGTAGTGCTCAGTCAGATTTCATTTGGCAGGATAGTCTCTCATCTAGGTATGACTCCTGTGAAGGTCCTGTGTGCCCATCCACGAACCTCCCTCTGAGGCCAACAGTTTTATTGCTTCTGTGGAACACAGGAAAGAGGGAGGATATGGTCACATAAGGAGGGAGACGGTCTCTCAAGGAACCAGAGCAAGTTTCCTGCAGGTTCTGTAAGTCATGGCAGTGTTTGTAGACCAGACTCTGTTCAGAGGAGAGCCAGTGCAGAAGAGATCAAAGCTGTGTTGCCAGAAACCTGTGCAGCTGAGTAGGAAAGGTGCTGTGTTCTGAACTAGCTGGACATTTATCAGGGCATATACCTTTACTTCTGTATATGGAAAATTGCAGCAGCTGAGCCTGAGTATTACGAATTTGTGCATCACGATGGCACCAAAAATAATTTAAAAAAAAAATCCCACCCAAAAAAACCTTGACTAAAACTTGTTGAAATAACTAGGTAAATACTTCACTCATCTCAAATTAAAGGACTAAGAGTGACCAAGAAAAATAATTTCCACAAATAGTTTATGACTAGGGTTTGTATATTAACATGCAAGTCCTTCAGTACAAACATAGGTATAACTTGGACTATGTACGCTAATTGTCTCTGTTACAGATGGCAAGAGTGAAGCGAAAATGAAAGATAAGGCTAATTAAGTGAATTTCCACATCTCTGTATCATGGTTAATGATACACAAACTGTCAGCATTGCAGAATACTGCTGTAAATTGTCTTAACTGGTCACTTCAAGTCTTTTTAATGTTGTTAGGCCCAAAAATATGGAGTATAGAACATTGTTTGGCCAGCTTAGCCAAAGTTAGGCTAACAGTAGTTGCTGGGCCATTCCTGTCTCTGTGAAACCTGAGGGCATGCTTGCTTAAGCTGCAAAGAACAAGATAAAAGGTGGGGGCCGCATTCTTGTACCAGAAGAGCTAGGAACAGTTTGTTGGACAGATGGAGACTTGCAGTCTTCACTCCCTGTTTTTTTTTTAATCTGTACTCAACTCCCTCTTTTCTCCCAGTCTCTGGTGCATGACGACAAAACTGATAAGAAGCTACTGAGGCATCATGAACTGTTTGTACTGCCAAAAGGATAGATATGCATGAATATTAGAAGCTTTTAACTAGTAAAAGAGGGGGGATTGGGTTGTTTTAACTATGACGCAACGGAACTGTCTATATAATCTCACTAGTTATTGTAATCGTGGCTGGTTCTCTTTGGAGACGGGCCGCTCTCTATTGTTGTGTGCACTCTTCAATAAAAGCTTGTGTTTGGACCTTGCTGGTGTTGCCTGTCTCTTTGCGGTCAGACAACGAACCGTGCCGTCCGGGTTCGAGTCCCCGACAATGTTAATGCTGTAGATACATGTTTAAAGGATATATTCAGGGTCCTGTCCATTCTGCAGCCACAGAATCTATTCCTTCCTACTGAATCATGCTCCAGCATTTCAATTTTCATGAAATAATTCAATATAGCCCTCACAGCTATGAGGAAAGTCTTGAAAACATGGCCTGACTGTAAACTGACTGCAGATAGCCAGAAACAATTATTCTAATAGGTGTGAACTGGCACGTTAATCACAACAGATATTATCTCCAAAACCTAAATGTGATGAATTAAACATCAGCTGCATGAACTATTTAACTCCTGGTCATTATAGCAGAAGCCATTCAGTGAAGGTGCTTATCCCACATCCCAAGCTGCTTCTCACATTTTACCAGGTGCCAACAGCCCTAAATGTCTCCTACCAACCTGCCACACCCAACAGGATTCCCTGGCAGTTTTTGTGACTCAGCTTTTCAATACAAAAGTCTGTAATGTCAAAAACCGAAAGCATATTTATCGTCAAGATTAACATAAAGGATACCATATGGTTTGTACTAGTCATCATCTACACAGTTAAAGCATAAAAACCTACATTTTAAAATTTAATTTAAATGAAGCCATTCCAGAATGGATAGCCACACTCTTCTGCCACAGAACCCAGGTACCATGCCAAAAGCTGAGGGTCACTTGTAAAATACCATTTGTTATTTTAGTTACTTCACCAATTTTATCTGTAAGTTAACAATGATTTTTGTGTTGGAAAGAAAAGTAGAAGGCTCTCTTCTCTCCCTAATCTGTGGGCAATGCCCTCCATTCCATGGCTGTACATACCTGTTGGAGCCACCCTTCTGAGATAGTCATCCCAGGTCAGCACCACACGGGACCTCTTGGTGCAGCAATGCATCAGGGCCCTGGTCAGAGCAGAGAGCAGGAAAATAACCAGGAGGTGCAGCAGGGTCATGAAAAGAGGGAAATGGAAACTCTGCAGGGAGCCAGACACAGACACACAGATCCTGTCACAAGATACACAAGGCACTGACAGCTACCCTATCACCTCCCACCAAGTCACCCAGCACCTTTTGCCACCCACTCTGCATTTGCCCTCACATGCCATCCCTTGCTCCTCATACACCTGACCCATCACCAGCAAGCTTCTAGTACCCCCACCCTAATCAACTGTGCCCCAGCAGCGCCCCCACCTTGGCGGCTGGGCACCCTTCCCATCTCCCTGGACAGTGCGGTGGGGCAAGGGGAGGGCGCTGCCCAGCCCTGAGTTACCTTCATCAGCCACTTGTTGTAGAAGGTGATGCCGATAGAGAAGCAGTAATAGAGCAGCACCAGCCCCAGCGTCAGCGCTGCCTTCCCCAGCAAGGGGATGCCTGGCGGCCGCCTGCCCATGGCACAGCTCGGGGCTCGGGCACAGGCCTCTTGGGGCTGCCACGCACCCGAGCGGGACCGCTGCAGGGCTGCCGCCAAGAACAAAGATAGCCCGTGGCCCAGCACACCTCAGAGACAGCGGTGAGGGGCGCCACCCTGGACAGCCCAAACGGGGACAGAGACGGGGGGTCCAGGCTTCATCCTGGGGAGCAAAGGCCAGTCAGCGCGGGGCAGCTGTGACTCCATCCCCACCCCTACGGCCCCTCCTCCCCTTCACCCACGCGGCCCGCCCCGGCGCGGGGCAGCTGAGCCGGCGCCGCTCAGTCCCTTCCCCTTCCGCCTCCTGACGTGTCCCCGCGCGGAGCATCACGGAACCAGCCTCGGCGTCCGCAGGGCCATTGGTGTGAGGGGGGGGGGACCCCACCAGGCGGTGCCATAGAGGCCCCCGGCCCCTCCCCCTCCGCGGGCGGTGCTCTGCACACACCCACTTCGCTCTCCGCCCGTGGTGCCCTACAGCTCCCTTCTCCTCCCCCCCCCCCGTCCCCCTCCGCGGGCTGTACGGTATAGTCCCCCATCCCTCTCAGAGGGCTGTACCGTACAGCCTGCCTCCCTCTCTCCCTCAGCAAGCGGCATACAGCCCCCCCCTTCCCCTTAGCTGGCGGTACCATACACATGCCCCCAGCAGGCAGTATTGTACAGCCTCCCTCTCAGCGGGTGGTACCATACAGTCTGCCTCCTTTTCCCTCTCAGCGAGCAGTACCGTACAACCCCCCCTTTCCCCTCAGGGATCGGGACCATACACAGACCCCCCCCCCCCAGCAGCGGCACTGTACAGCCCCCACTCCCCTCATCCAGCAGCACTGGTGTACAACCCACCTCCCCAGCGGGCAGTAGGTACAACTCCACCCTTCCCCCTTAGCATGTGGTACCATACAGTCCCCCTCTCATTTCCTTTCATTGGGTGGTACCCTACAGCCCCTCTCACCTTCCGCCTCCCCAGCAGGTGGTACCATAGAGTCCCTCTTTCCTTTCCCCTCTGCAGGCGGTAGGTACTGTACAGCCCCCCCGACCCCCAGCGAGCGGGACTGTACAGCCCTGCTTTTCCGCTAAGCAGGCTGTACAATATAACCCTCCCCTCATTGGGCAATACAGTATAGCCCACGTTTCCTTACCCCTCCCCAGTGGGCAGTACCCTACAGCTTGCCTTCCTTTCTCCCTGTCCAGCGAGCGGTAGGTATAGCCTCCCACTTTCCCACCAGCAAGTGGTACTGTACAGCCCCCGCCCCCTTCGGTCACTGGGAGGCAGCATACAGGCCTCCCTCTCAGTGAGCCGTACTGTACAGGCCCCCTCCCGGTTCCCCTTAGCAGGCATTACCGTACAGCTCCCCTCTCCTTGCCACTCAGCGAGTGGTACCGTAAAGCCCCGCTTTTCTGCTCAGCAGATGGTACAATATAACCCTCCCCCTCATCGGGCAGTACCGTACAGCCTACCACCCCTTCCCTCTCCCCAGCGGGCAGTAGGTACAGCTCCTTCCTTCCCCCTTAGTAGGTGGTACTGTACAGTCCCCCTTTCATTTCCCCTCAGCGAGCGCTACTGTACACCCCGCCCCCCCCCACCTCCCTTCCCCCTCAACGGGCAATACCATACCATCCCCCTCCCCTTTACCCTTAGCAAGCAGTACTATATACTCCTCCTCCCATTTCCCCTCAGCGAACAGTACTGTACAATCCCCCTCCCCTTTTCCCTCAGTGAGCGGTACCGTATAGCCCGCCCCCCACTTGGGCAGTTCCATATAGCCCACCTGTGACACTATGCCCCATAATCTTCATACAAGTATTGTAATATGAATATGGCATAACTAAGATGTGTTTTATGCCAGATGGGTCTTGTTAGGTATCATTGGAAAGGTTATGATTTACTGAATATGATTATCTAATTTGTATGCATGTATCATTTCTGTATCTGAAGTTAGGAATATTGACTACATAATTACAAAAGTGTTTGCACCGGACACAATGGGCAATGTGTTCGTTGCTGGGTCCAGACTGGGTTGGACTGCCCACCAGACAGAATGCAATCAGTCTAGATTGGCCATTAGGGAGAACAATAGCACTTTGAAGATGCTCATCTCCCACCTTCCTGGGAAGCTTCTTGGGATGCTTCAAATGGCCTTTCACTCATGGCTGCTTTGACACTGCAGGGTCATGCGATCATGTCACCTGGTCCTGGACTCCATCTTGGACTGTTGGTATTTTTCCATTAATGGGGGGGTGGGGATCAAACTGGGAAACAAAGGATTCCCACCATATGTAAATCCTATTTCAGGCAGGGCAGTGAGTTAATCAACATTAATCAGTGCTTTGAGTAGGGGGTTGGACTAGATGACCACCTGAGGTCTCTTCCAACCCTAATCTTCTATGATTTCTAGTGTTCATTCTTCACTGAATCTCTGCCCAGGATGACTGCCAAAAGCATCTAAGAAACAAGGCCAAAGGTGGGAAGGACTGAGCCCAGACTGGAAAAGGTGTCTGGCCTGTGAAAGAACTACCTAGAGTTTTAAGCTGCAAGCAAGAGCAGCTTGTCTTCAAGAACCTCTGCAATCTGCCATAAAGCAACATTTAGGGTGAGAAATTACCATTTGTAACCAGCTTCTTTAGTGTATTAAGCTTAATTTGTGTGTTTGTTTTATTTGCTCAGTAATGTTTTGATCTGTTTGCTAACGCTTATAATCACTTAAAATCTATCTTGTGTAGTTGTTAAACTTGTTTTTGTTTTCTCTAAAACCAGTTTGGGGAATTCATAACTGGGGGGTAAAAAGCTGTGCATATCTTCCTCGACCTTGAGGGAGGAGGTGAATTTTAATTAGCTTACGCTGTACAGTTCCCTGTGCACCGCAAGACCATACAATTTTGGGTTTACACTCCAGAGGAGGTGTGCACTTAAGTGCTGGGCAGTTCCCTAGCTGAGTCTTCCCATGCAGAGCTGATCTCAGTGTCTGTCTTTCTGTAGCTGGGTGTGTCACTACCTGTGTATGTGCTGGAGGGGGCTTGATGGCCTGGCTCAGCAGGGCAGTGTAAGGGAGCCCAGACTGGTGGAACAGGCAGGCTCAGTGGTACCCCAGTATATCAGGTGGCACCCCAGAGTGTGGGGGGGCAACCCATCACACCCCCTCCCTTTTCCCCTCAGTGAGCGGTACTTTATAACCCCCCCTCCCTTTTCCCCTACTGTACAGCTCGCCTATCCCCCCCTCGAGCAGTTCCATATAGCCCCCCTCTCCTTTCCCCTCAGCAAGCAGTACCATATAGCCCCCCCCCTTCTCCTCAGCAAGCGGTACTGTACCACTCCCCCCCCCCCCCGGGTGGGCTGTAGATAAAAGTTTGACTTTAACAGGAAAAACTAGCAATATTGTCCTTCCTGTCCAGCAGAGCACACCAGGAGAACCCGTCTCTAGCCCCTGTGCTGACACTGCAGCTATTGCAGAGCAGTTAGTGCAAAAGCGGGATGTTTTACAAGGTTGAGGGGAATGGGCAATGCGTTGACTGCTGGGTTGGACAGACGGAGCTGATGGCTCCTTTTCAGGTCTGTCTTCCATGGAACTTTGTGTTTCTGGCTAGTAAAGTTCTTAATTAGAAAAAATGGTTACCTACCTTTCTGCGACTGCTCTTCGAGCGGTGTTGCACAGGCCCATTCCCCTGTAGGTATGTGCGGGCCTTGTGCACATCCAGGGCAGTCTGAACGTCCTCTGTCACCACACGCCACTACCTGCTGGTATAAGAGGGCAGAGCTGCCCCTGGTACACCCCCCCCCCCCCAGTTCCTTTGTACTGAATAGACTCTGCTAGAGAGGGAAAGGAGAGCAGGTTGTGGAATGGACATGTGCAACATCTCGAAGAACAACAGTTACAGAAAAACAGGTAACTTTTTTTTCCTTCTTTGACTGCTTCCACATGTCCATGCCCCCGTAGGTGACTCACAAACATGGAGGTGGGCTCAGCATCTACTTGATCAGTGATTGTCAGACAACCTGTCTGAAATTGGCATCATCCCTGGACTGATAGGAAATGGCATAATGAGAAGCAAAAGTGTGGACTCATGACAAAGTTGCTGCTTTACAAATGTCTACAATCAGGACTTGTACAACAAAGCTACTGAAGTTGCCTGTGCTCTTGTACTGTGCTTCTCAACCTTTCCAGACTACTGTACCCCTTTCAGGAGTCTGATTTATCTTGCATACCCCAAGTTTCATCTCAATTAAAACCTACTCGCTTACAAAATCAGACATAAAAATACAAAAATGTCACAGTACAGTATTACTGAAAGAGGCTTACTTTCTCATTTTTACCATTCAATTATAAAATAAATCGACTGGAATATAAATATTGTACTTACATTTCAGTATGATACTTAAGCCTGTTTTTCACTTGTGAGCCTTGTCTGAAGCCTGAGCCTCAGCCATGGGCTGAAGCATCTATCTTAGCTTTACAGGAGTGCGCTTTTCATTGAAGCTGCAGCACTTGGCACCGAGTCAGACTGGGTCAGGCTAGCCTCCCTATCCTTCGTCTTAGGAATTAGGCTAACTATATGTATACACTATGTTCACAAAGATTGAGAGAAGAACTGTTCCAGTATAGAACAGAGTTCCAATGACTGTCATGGTCAGTAAGAAGGAACTGAGCATGAGTAGGGGCTGCTCTGCCCTTTATACCTGCTTGTACTGGTGCACAGCAGCAGGGGGAAACTGAGGCTACTCAACGGGTACCACTGAGTGAAAAAGTTTGATGGTCATGCGCTGGGCGCACAGACACCAAGTGCAGAATGCACAAAAGAAAACTAATCGAAACAAGAATAACCATGTGGAATTTTATTTTCTTCAGGTATTTGTTCAACTGTCTCAAATCTAAAATAAGCCTGAGACCCCCCTTTTGCTTTGGGGATAAGGAAGTAGAAGAATAGAAGCCTTTCCCCTGAGGCCCAATGGGACTACCTCTGTGGCCACTGCCTGAAATAGCGACTAGACCTCCTGCTCAACACTGATCTCATGAGCATGGTCCCTGAAGAGGGAAGGGGGGTGGGAAGGAAGGCTAAAAATAAACTGGAGGGCATATCTCAGCAACACCATGCTTAAAACCCACTGATCTGATATTACTTGGGCCCAAGCACTTAGGAAGTGGGATAAGCAATTTGTAAAGAAAAGGTGGGAAACAAAAGGAGGGTCAACGTTTTTTCTTCAGTACTGGCAAATGGGGCCGAGGAGCAGTAGACATCTGCAGTGCGCTTTGTACTGAAGCTGATGCATTTGGGGCGCTCTCTGCGTGAGACAAGTCCAATGAGGGGAAGGGAGAAGTTCTGCCTCCATGAGTAAACATTTGAGCCTTGCTGCTCAATCTTTCTTTGATCAGGGCTTAAATGGCTTGCAGATGTGACATTTGTCACCTTTGTAGGCTTCTCCAAAACATTTCACACTGGCTGGGTGTGGGTCACTGACTGGCATAGACTTAAAACCTGGGGAGTATGGCATCGGTCCAGTACTGATTCTGATACCAAAGGATGAAAAATTGGTCCCAAAAGACCTAAGACTAAAATCTATCACTAAAACTAGCTAAAACAAATGTAAACTTAACTAATTCCTAACAATAACAGGAAGTAGGTATACAAAGGAATGAGGGAAGCACTTATGACAACAAATCTGACACCACTCCGACAGCCATCACTGGCGGTAAGAAGGAACTGATGTTGGACAGGGTGGCTCCACCCTGTTATAGAAGCACGCAGTGGCATGTAGTGACAGGGCACTCAAGCTGCCCAATGGTTTCTGCTGAGGGAAAAAGTTCAACTGTGCACGAGGCACACTCAAGCCTACAGTGGAATGGCCATGTGCAAGCCCACGAAGAACAATATGATGGCATAAGTGCCAACTTTCTCCGGCCCCGGTGGGTGCCCGCGTCCCCCCTCCCCGGCCCCGACTCCACCCCCATCCCATCCCCAAAGTCCCCGCCCTAACTCTGCCCCCTCCCTGCCCCTATTGGATCCCTTCCCCAAATCCCCACCCCAGCCCTTCCTCTTCCCCCAGCGCGCCGCGTTCCCCCTCCTCCCTCCCTGCCCCGCGAATCAGCTGTTTTGCGGCACAAGCACTGGGGGGGGGGGGGGGGGCAGGACTTAGCCGCACGCTCGTGGAGGAGGCAGAGGTAAGCTGGAGCAGGGGGGCAGGGCGGGGCCACGGGGAGCTGCCGGTGGGTGCTGAGCAACCACCAATTTTTTTCTGTGGGTGCCTATGCATGATGGATGTAATTGGGGAAAGTAGCTGGCTTGAAAGTTTGTTTCACCTGCTAAGTGGCTGCTACATTCACGGTCTTCCCAGCCTCCAGGAGTGTGAGGGAAGGAGAACAACGCTACTTGGAGCACATTAGTTCACATATGATTCTCACTGCTCCATGACTCCCTGGAAGAGCACTCACTCCTGCTGGAAATTCCTCCTTAACTCTCCCTGTGCAGAGGCTTGGAGTATGTGATCTGGTGAAGAAGCAAAGAATGTCTGATGCCCTTGAAATATAGAAGCAGCATCAGTGTCTTGATGCTGGATCTTGGTATCGCATGGATGGATGGACAGATGGACAAGGAGATACTCAATGCTTGTGGGAGGAAATAGCTACAGAGGACAAAGCATAAAAGCTAGATGCTGTGACCCAGCTTAAACCCATCTCAGGCAATGACCCTTCCTCTGTAGCCTTGGACAAATCACTCAATGTCTGTGGTTGAGTTTTCCCACCTCATAAAAAAAAGGGTTGTAGGATTAACATTAATGCTTATGAAGCGCTTCAAAGGGTTAAATACTATAGATATGGTAAGGATTATTATTTATATTATGGTAATTCATATAAAATCATACAATAATGAGTTACTGGGGGATGCTGACCCCCAACTGTTCATTGGCTTCTGCTCTCATCCCTCAGGCACCAGTGTCACTCCTGTAGCGACCAAGGGACTCCCTCTTTGCACCATTTTCTGCTGCAGCAGCTGTCAGTCACTCAATGGTTTTATTGTGTTTTCTGGTAGGAGGTGGGATTGAACGGAGACTCAACAGTTCTGGGATACAAGGGTGGATGCCAACCCTGTGGCCAGGGCAGAAGCTCCTCCTCTTGCTAGGCATATTCCTCACCCAGTGCCATGCAGTGTTGCTGTTGAGAGAATGGGGTGCCTCCCCCATATGGCACCCCAGCATCATGACTCTCACCCCATAACGAGGTGGGTAAACAAGAAGCTGCAGGCCTACTGGAATGGCTGGGGCATAGAGAGATTAGTGATCAATGGTTGCCATGTTCAGAACTGGTCCTGTACAAACAAAGGACATGATGTCAATCTCAGAACAATCTCCAGGGTTCTGAGTCTCTTTTCAGCAGTAGCTGTCCCTTCCTCCCCTGTCCCTGTCCAGTTCTGCCTGTGTCAACCGTAGTGATAGACAAAGTCGTAGCTGCTGGGCTCCTTGGGGATGGGTGGTGGGGCCTCAGGGATCTGGATATTCTCCAGGTCCAGGAGTCTCAGCTTCATTTCCATGCTCAGCAGCGTGTCCAGGTCACTCTTGGTTAGCTCACTGGACATGTCCTTCCCCAGGAGGGCATTGAGTCCATCGATCCAGATACAGTACTGTGGAGAACAAGTAGACAAGTAGACATTCCCTAGGCATAAACCATGGGGAATGCCCCTGTGGAGCCCCCCATCCCAAAATACACCAGCACAAACCACGGGTAGGAACATCCCTCTGGACGCCCCCTGAAATTGGTGACACTAGCAGGAAATAAAATGAGAAATTCAGAAAATGCAGTACATTAATCTGGGGGAAAGTAATTCAACCAGAGACTCCTAATGGGAGGGAGAAGCTAGGGAAGCAAGAATGACTGAGACCCCCAACACGAGAGCGAGCAGACAATTGGACATGAGTTTGCAATGTGACATGGCAGCAGAAAAGACAATGCAATTTTAGGCATCATGTCTCAGAGCATGTGAGGAACAGCCTGTTGATGGCCAATGCCAAGGACCATAGACGCCGACTCCGTGGGTGCTCCAGAGCAGGGGTCGAGCACCCCCCGGCGACTTAGAAAGACGGCGCCTCTACCAAGGACTAAGGGAAGTCATTCAGGGTGGTACAAGGGGCTAGAACTTGCCCTAACAGGATGATATTACAAACAAGGGAGATTTAGGTTGAGCATTAGGCAACATTTTTTAACAGTGAGACTGGTGCATCTTGTCCAAAGCTTGGGGGGAACTGGTTTTTCCCTGTCTCCTCTTTGCAATTTGACAGCCCCATTTCTTACCTCATACTTATTAGGTGCAATGAAGTTCAGTGTCTCATCAGGATCATACAATATCGAGAAGGCCAATTCCAACACTTCCTGAAGGAAGAGGTTTTTAATCATCAGCTAGATAAATCATCATAACAGTCCTTTCTGCTACACCAACAATGTTGGGGGTCCCAGCTGCAGCCCAGGACACCTCCACAATGCAATCCTGTTCCCCGGGCACCTCCTCACTGTGCAACTAGCACCAGGGCACCTTGCCAGTCACAGAACAAGTTGGGTGGGCAGTGGTTCTAGGAGTGAAACAGCAAAGAGACCAGGGACTGGAAAGGAGATGTAGGGGTCCCAGATTTAGGCTGGGACTGTGTGTAAACGGTTCCCATAGACAGCTGTCATTTAGAGCTCGTTTCTGCTGCTTCCATCCCTCCAAGAACTGCTCATCAGCCAAGGGACTGTACTAAAGAAAGGAAGGGAGCAGTTACCTTGTTCTGCTTCAGTGCACTTTTCTCCTTCATGTGTGGACAGTCCTTTCCTGTGACGATGGCCTTGATGTCTGCTACAGGGACTAGGAGTGAAACAGGAAAGTCACAACCGGAGGAACCCTGACTATGAAGAGATGGGGCTTTACCTTGACGTTACATGGCCCCATGTCCATCTGTCTGTTCACAGGCTTTTCTACAGACTCCATTACCAGACTGTCTGAGCCGCATAAACACAAATGAACTTATCCCCATAGCCCCTGATGTGGGAAGTACCAAGTGACACATCAAAGGTCACACAGGGGCTTGGGGAAGGGCCAGGGACTGAATTCAGATCTCCTGAGTACCAGTCAGTGCTGTAGCCACTGGTTCGAATGGTCGGTAGGTGGCAGAGCACAGGGCATTGCACATAGTGCCAGCGTCAGAGCAATAACCTGGACCTACTCTTTTCCTGCAGCGACTCGAAGGTCACTTCGCCCTGGGCATTGTCTTCCAGGTCTCCGTAGTGTAGAACCTTGTGGTTCAAGGCCAGACGACAGTACCAGAATCTCTCTGGAAAACACAACATACAGCATGGCGTAAGTCGAGTCAGACAAGGCCCCCATGATAGCCCTGTATAGCCCCACTCTCTCATTCTCTACAGTGCCATCTGCTGGCTGTGACAAGGATTGCGGTCTCCTGTATGTATGCACCTCTGTGCCATCCCAGCCTGTTGGCCGGTGTAGCAACCCTGTTTATCCACCCCCTTCCTTGCCAACTGGGAAACCCACTTAGTCCTATTTGCTTCAGTGCTCCTACACTGGGAGGCTGTAGCAGGCCCCACCTTGTCTCCTGCGATTCCCAATTTTCCGGAAGCTGCTTCCCTCGCAAAGCCGGTTCAGACGCTGCTGTTTTATCAGCTCCAGGATCTCAGGCTGGATTTTCTCTCTCAGCTCCCTGGAGATCAAAGACAATTGAGTAAACAAGAGTCTGGGGTTAGCAGCCTGCAATTCAATGCAAGGGAGGCCACTATGTGGGGAAGAGAGCTGCCCCTGTCAGGCACTTACACAATGGGTGGTGACTGAAAGTCATCTTGGCTCATTCTCTCAGACTGGCGCAGCCGCAGGATCTCAGAGTAGCTTAGGCTGCGCAGCTTGCTCTTGAACTGGTCCAAGGAGTTGGGTTTGGAGGGCAGAGCCCGGGTGATCTGCTCACGTACAACCTGCATCACCTAGAGGGATGGGATGGGAGATAACAGGCAGCTTACATTCCTGCTGCCCAAGGGGAGCTGGGATTCAGGGCTGAATTCAGCCAAGGGCTGCAAGGGACGGATACAGCGAGAGTGTGGTCAGGAGGCACATCCAATTGAGGGCTTTGAGGGCCCAGGGCAGGGAAAGCAGAGGTCACAGGGCTGCCTCCTTCACCAGGATCCTAAACATATTCCTACATGCACTTGTACACACCTCCCCACTGCTCCATACTTTGCTGAGTAAGGAGTCTGTCTGTGCGCTCTCCCTCTCCGATACAAAGCCCTTCCCAGGGCAGGTTCCCATCCCCCTGACCTTGTTGAAATCCTCTGCCGTTGCTCTCATCTCCTTCCAGGTCTTGTTTAGCAGCTGGATGCAGATGGCAAAGAGCTCCTCAAATGCTCGGTCATGGGTGAAGAACATGGGGTGGTAGTCGTTCCGGCCCTCATTGGCTTCAGGGACAGAGAAGGAAATTATGTGAGTGTCTGAGCAGCCAGGGCAGGAGGTCCTGGAGCTCATGGGAAGAACTAAGCTTGTTGCAATCAGAACAGCCTGACAGTGTGTGTAATACACGCTTCTGACCATAGCCAAGTAGTTCATTTTATCATCCATTAATCATTGTGATATTTGGTGTCATGGTCAATTCATATGCTATTTCATATATAATAAATGTATGCCAAATAGATTTAAATTGTTGGATTATAGAAGTATAAGATTGACAAATATTTTGGAGTGATGAGTTTGTATTAGGTATATCAGTAAAGCATGACTGGAATGCAAGACCTGAGGCCTGTAAGATTTTAGCTTAGCCATACTAGGCCATAGACTTAAGAATGCTTGACATGAGTGGGTGATCTAGGAATAACCCTACGCCAGTAAAGTCACAAGATTACTGTAAAAGATGTGCCAATAGGTGATATTACAGAAAACTAGATTGCAATAAACTACCATGTATTGTCCAAGACCACAAGACACCTGATTGTAACATGGACTGTCCTGTCCTGACTGCAGGTTACATGTTGTACATAGATGCTAATGAGAATAAGAGGAACTAAGAAACAACCTATGAAAAATGGGACACCCCAGTATTCATGGGGTGTGGAAGTACAGATAAGGAAAAGAGGGTTGAAACCCTCATGCATATGTGATCAAACAACAATATAGAAGAGGTTAATTGGTTGGGTAAAAGTGGGAAGACCCCAAGGGACAACCCCACGGGGAAACCCCAGCAGGAACCATCCCTCTATCAATGGTCATCTGCTGAGAGATCCATCAGACGCTAGAATATCTTTGAGGATATGAATATGACTACTGTCTTAGTCATTGCATGGGTTTTTGTAGGATTTATATATGCATGGGTAATTTTAACTTTACTTAGTGCTTTAATAAAACTTGTAGTACAGATAAGACTTTGTACTCGTGATTGTGTCTTTGGTCACTATCCTTGGTCTTCATGTGTTCCTGGAGTCTCCAAATTTGAGAAAAGCACCAGAGGTCATTTTCACTCTGCTGAGCTTGAAACTAGCAAAAGGAGCTGAACCCATGGTAGTTTAATGCAAAATTACTAAATTCAATTTAAATAAATAAAATAAAAAAAAGGCTACATGAACCTGTCTATGGTTTACCTCCCCTATCCCCATGCTAGTATATGTTGGGGATGGGGAAATTACTTCAGAGTCCAGATCTGAGAATCAGTCCGTGTCTTTAACCGGTGAGCAAAAATCACTGTGCAATACTTTGCTACTTCTGCTGCTTTATTCAGGCACCTTATTCATCGATTCTAAGGTCAGAAGGATCACTGTGATCATCTAGTCCAGTGGTTCCCAAACTTGTTGAGGAGAGGTTGAGGGAACTGGGATTATTTAGTCTGCAGAAGAGAAGAATGAGGGGGGATTTGATAGCTGCTTTCAACTACCTGAAAGGGGGTTCCAAAGAGGATGGATCTAGACTGTTCTCAGTGGTAGAAGATGACAGAACAAGGAGTAAATGTCTCAAGTTGCAATGGGGGAGGTTTAGGTTGGATATTGGGAAAAACTTTTTCACTAGGAGGGTGGTGAAGCACTGGAATGGGTTACCTAGGGAGGTGGTGGAATCTCCATCCTTAGAGGTTTTTAAGGTCAGGCTTGACAAAGCCCTGGCTGGGATGATTTAGTTGGGAATTGGTCCTGCTTTGAGCAGGGGGTTGGACTAGATGACCTCCTGAGGTCCCTTCCAACCCTGTGATTCTATCCTCTTCATTATTTATCACTCCCCCAATTTTTGTGTAATCAGAAAAGAGTGATTTTATGTTTTCTTCCAGATAATTGATAAAAATGTTAAATAGCGTAAAGCCAAAAACCAGTCCCTGTGGGAACTCATTAGAAACACACCTGCTTGATGATGATTCCCTGTTTACAGTTACATTTTGAGACCCACCCGTTAATCATTTTTTAATCTATTTAATGTGTGCCACATTAATTTTAGATCTTTCTATATTTTGTTAATCAAAATGTCTCATGGCACCCAAGTATATTATATCAACGGTATTAGCTTTATCAACCAAACCTGTGATCTCATAAAAAAAAAAATCAAGTTAGTTTGAAAGGATCTATTTTCTATAAACCCATGTTGATTGGCATTAAATTATATTACCCTCCTTTAATTCTTATTAATCGAGTCCTGTATCAGCAGTTTCATTATTTTGCTCAGGATCAATGTGAGACTGACAGGCCTATAACTTCCAAGGTCATCCCGTTTACCCTTTTTAAATATTGGCACAATATTAGCTTTCTTCTAGTCTTCTGGCACTTCCGCAGTGTTCCAAGACTTATTGATAATCAACATTAACTTTCCAGCAAGCTCCTCAGCCAGCTCTTTAAAAACTCATAGATGCAAGGTATCTGGTTCTGCTGATTAAAAAATGTTTAACAGTCTCCTGAGATATTAGTGGATTGGAAAGAGTGTTATCATATGATATGACTATATCACCTGTTTTTTCCTCAAATGCAGAACAGAAATATTTATTTAACACTTCTCCCTTTTCTGCATTATTATTGATAACACTAACACTCCCATCTAGTAAAGGACCAATACCAGTTTTAGGATTCTTTTTATTCCTAATATACTTTAACTCCTCCTTATTGTCCTTAACTCTGCTGGCCACAGATTTCTCCTTCTGTCCCTTTGCTTCTCTTATCAATTTTCTACTATTCCTAATTTTTGATTTATAGTCATTACTATTGACTTCCCCTTTCTTCCATATGTTATTTCCCCTACTGTGATTTGCACTGTACCATAAAGAATGATTAAAAGATTAGTTTCTTACCCTACAGTAACCATGATTCGTCAGTGTGGATCCCACTTGTAGGTTTGCATGCACCTCATGTGGCAAGCTTGGAATCTTTTCTGAGTGGCAGTGTCTGTCACAGCAATGCATGTGCCCCATGCCTCCTTGCATTCCTGTGCTAGAGCATAAAGCAGCCACGACCCTCTTTCAGTCCCCTCGCAATTCGTAGCCCATAACTGCTGAGGAGTGTGAAAAGCCTGGATGGAGGGTGAGTCATGGGATCCACACTGACTACAACATCTTGAAGAACCACAGTTATTGTAGGTAAGTAACTGTTCTCTCTTCTTTGAGTACGTGTCAGTGTAGATGCCACTATAAGTGACTGGCAAGCATTGTCCCCTCAGGATGGTGGGAATGAGGAGTATCAGCTGCATCAGTCAAATAGAGATTGGAGGACTGCTCTCCCAAATGGACATCAGATCTAGCAGCTAAGTACAGTCCATAGTGTCTGACAAATATGAATGGATTGTTTAACATAGCTGCCTTGCAGATTTTGGATAACTGGCATCTTTTGAAAGCAGGCGGATGTTGCTTGGGCTCTGGTGGAGAGAGTCTTAACAGTCAGTGGGAGAGGTATAGTGGCCAGCTAGTAACACAATGAGATACACTGAGTTACCCATTTTGATAATCTTTGTGATGAAATAGTCTGCCCCTTGGAGCAGCTGGCCACAGCCACAAATAGATGTGGGCACAGTCTAAAAAGTGTGGCCCTGTCACTATAATATTGGAGATCTCTGGATATATCCAGAGTGTGCAGCAGCTTCACCTCTTGGGTGGAATGTGGCTTTGGAAAGACCAGAGATAAAGTGATAGATTGGATTTGGAACTTAGAAACCACGTTGGGAATGAATTTTGCAGGAAGTCTTAGTATGATCCTGTCTTTATGGAACCAGGCATACAGGGGTTCTGCATGAGTGCCTGAAGCTTTCTCACCTAGACTTGGGTGATGGCCACCAAAAAAAGACTGTTTTAAGAGTGAGATGGTGGATAGCACACTCCAAGAGGGGCTCAAAGGGGAGCTCCATTAGCCTTAGAAGGATGATGCTGAGGTCCTATGTGGGAATAAGTTCCCTGACCGGTGGCTAAGTAGCCATTAGACCCTTGAAAAACTTGGATACTGGTGGATAAGAGAAGCTCAAGAGCAACTGTATTGGTGGATTTTGCCACCAGGTGGACCTTGACTGAACTAAAGGACAATCCAGAATGTTTTAACTGCAGCAAATAGTTGAGAATCTTCTGGTCTAGGCTATCAGGCAGCCCATACAGAGAACCTTTTCCATTTGGTGGTCAGTTTTCCTGCTCTGTACCAGGATTTCTTGAACTTGTAAGGAGCAATCCTTTACCATGGTGCTTAACCAGCCAGCATTCAAGCAGTCAAGTGCAGGGACTTTGGTTCCGGATGGAGAATCTGACCCTGTGAGAAAAGGTCTAATTGGCCCAGCAGCCTGACTGGTGATTGCACAGACACCTGCAACAGGTCTGTCAGCCAGAACTGCCTCAGTCAATAGGAGCTCTGAATATGGCCCTGGTACTGTGACTTTGCCAGTAACCTTGGGGATTAGCGGAATTGGTGGGAAGGCAATACGAGGTCTTGATTCCATTGCAGAAGAAAAACATCCAGCAATGATCAAAGGCTCATGCCCTCTCTGGAACAGAAGTTTGGACACTTGGTGTTGTCTTTGGTGGGACACGTCAGAGGTGTCGCCCACTGATGGAAAGTCGACCTAGTGATAGAATCCTGCATCAACCCTTGTGACTGATGACTGCCTGCTCAGGACATTCATCAGATTGTTGACAACTCCCAGGAGGTGCAGAACTCCCAGGGTTATGCTATGGAGATGATACCATTTCCACGGTTTGTTCGTTCCTTTGAAGAGAGGCAAAGAGCTGGCACCCCTTCTTTGTGCATGTAATGAAATGCCAATATATTGTGTCTCAGTGTCTGCACTATGGAATGTCGTAAGACTGGGAGAAATGCCATATACATCAGTTCAATTGCTCTGAGTTCTACGACATTTATATGCAGCCCCGTGTCCTCTGGGGACTAGACTCCTGGTATCTGTAGATGGCCTAGGTGAGCTTCCCCAGCCTGTACCCGATGTGTCGACTAATGCCATAGTTGGCAACAGGGTCACTTTGACCTGCATCCCTTTCTGGGCTTTGTTGGGATGCAGCCACCAGTCCAGCACTAAGAAGACATGAGATAGTAGTAGGACTTTCCTGCTCATCAGGTACTTAGCCTAGGAGTAAACTTACCTGAGCCAGAATTGTAGAGGCCTCAGATGAATTCTGGCAAGCAGCATCAGTTATGTTCACAGGGACATATAGCCTAATAATGCAAGACAAATCTGTACCATCATAGCTGGTTGTGATTTCACTCTGTTCAGTGATAACTAGAAAAAGAGGAATCTGTCTTCTGGCAGGTTAGCCCTTGCTGTCATGGAATCTATCCTGGCCCGTATAAACTATAATCTGTGATGGGATAAAAGACAATTTCTTGTAATTCACCAGGAGGCCCAGCTGCAGAAACAGGGAAAGGGCACAACTAAGGCTGGTCAGAGCTTCCTGATAGGATCTGCCTCTGATCAGCCAGTCATCTAGTCAAAGTTGCCCTCTTAGGTGTGCCACCATTGTGGCAACACATTTTGTAGACTCTTGGTGCTGTGAAGAACCTGAAAGGCAATACTTTGTACTTGCAGTGATTGGGCTCTGCTGTAAATCTCAGGTACTTCTGTGGCCCAGGTGGATTGCTGTGTGGAAGTACATGTCCTAAAAGTCAAGAGCCACAAACCAGTCCAGAGCCTGTCCTATGGATCCTAGATGAAGCAATAAGGCCACTTTTTTGTAACAGGCTCTTGTGAGGGGTCCATGAAGATGGACAGGGAAGGAGAGTGGGTAGGAGGCAAGGAAAAGAATTACATGGGGCATGCCCAGCACTCATTTGCTGGTATAATTCCTGACCACACCAGATGGAAGTGGGTGAGGTGGTTTCTCAAGGTCAGCTCTGGTATGGTCTTGATGTGGTTCTCAACACCCCCATCAAACCTGCTGCATGACAGAGGAAAATGACAGGCGCTCCTGGAGTTACAGGCCTGCTTTCTGGATGCGTATCTGGTTGGTACCTGGCAACAGGATGGTGTTCTTTGCCTTTGCAGGGTCTGATGTTGGAAGAGCTTTGATATGGTGCAGGGATGTAGATCCCTAGGGACCTCAGCACTGTCCTTGAAGCTTTGGGGGAATGGGAGTGCCTCAGCTATCTGGTTGCTGAACAGGTGCCTGTAACCAGGAATCCTGGTGCATTGTGATTGCCATAGTCATGAATCTAGCAACCATACCAGACTTGTCCATTGCTACTTTTAGCGCTGTTTTTTGCTATCATCTGGACCTCTGATGGTTTCTCTGAGCTCTTCTCTGTATTCCTGTGGGAGACAAAATAGGAAGGGGGTGGAACAGTCACACTTTCCCCCCCATAAAAAACTCTTTTCATGAACAAGATCTTATAGTTGATGATACACACCTGGAGGGAGGCAGATGAATGTGCCATCTGACTAAAAAGGTCTAATTTCCTGGGGTCCTTATCTTTAGGAGTTCCTTGGTGAATCTGGTCTTTTCTCCTGAACAACAGATACTACTAGCAACCCTGGTGCTGGATGCATGTAAAAATGTTCAAAGCTCTTGAACAGTATTTGGCAGTGCTTTTCTTCTTAGTTCCAAGCAGGGGAAAGCGAGACTGGGGCATGCCACAGTCCCTTTGCTGGGTCCAGTATGCCCTCATTAAATCAGGAGGGCAATCCTTGATGGCACTGAGGAGCTCAAAAAGTCAAACAGCTTGTGCGTGTTCTCTTGGATCACTTATCTCAATAGCTGATGTTTCAGCTATCCTGGAGAGCACGTCTTGGAAGGCTCTAAAGTCAACAATGTCTGGTGTCTGGGCTGAAGCAAGCACCTCATTAGGAGAAAATGAAGACCCCTTTGGTGGGGAGGACAGTTGGAGCATCTCTCAAGCTGCCTTGACTTGCTCATGAAGGGCTTCCCCTAGTTCTGGTGAGTGGAGGGCTTGGCCATTGACCCAGTGGTGATTGAGATGTCATCCTTTTCCCCTACACATGCAACGGGGGTCTGCTCCTGGACTGTGGATGGCTCCAGGAGGGCCAGTATGGTCAAGGTGCAGATTATAAGGGTACTGGCCAGATTGGCAGTGGACTGGTCAACTACAGTCATGCATCAGTGCCTGGTAAGGAATGTTGCTGGAACTCCCTCTAAGATCCTTTTCTGAGAGTAAGAGACAGAGGCGTAAGTGGTTTGACCTAGCGGTTATGGCTGGGCTGGTGTCCACACAGTCAAGGGTGGCCACGAGGGAGTAGTCAGTGAGCAGGGATAGGAGTAATCGCTAGAGATGGGATCAACAGACAAAAAGTAAGGGTCAGAGTCAGGCTGAGTTAGGAGACTGGAGATCAGAAAGCTAGGGGAGGTCTGGAGTTGCAGCAGGCCAGAGGTCTGTGTGGTTGCCTAAACAACTTCCTGGGGCACCCTCTAGGGTTAAATAGTGAGCATGGGCCAATCAAAAGGCTGCAGGGTATTGCTGCTCTCGACCCAGTGGGCAATTCTAATCTCCACAATGCTCCTTGGATGGGGCTCTGGATGGTTCCCTGGTGATGATGTAGGAACTGCAGCCCTGAGCTCTACAGACCTGGGTTCTAGTCCCACAGATCCTTACACTGATCTGATGGAAGAGGGTTCCCTACTTGAAGTAGGAGAGAAGGAATGGGTTGGATATGGTGAAGAGAAGTACATTTCTGTGAACAGCAGTACCATTGGGGGTATGTCTGGTGCTGGGGCCTCCAGTGCTGGTGTCTGTCCCAAGTGCAGAGGTGATGGCAGTACCTCTAAGGTGCATCTTGGTACCAGAAAGGGTTGTTGACTGGCACAGATGTTGGTACCGGTGTGAGTCTCAGTGTCAAAATCTGTAAAAAGTACAGCTGTCTCCTGTGCTGTCTTCATAGTCTGTACCTTGCTCCTAGCCCTCAATGTCATGGAGGGGTTAGATTTGTCTTTGGAGGAGTGTTTCAAATCCTCTTTTCAGGATAAAACTGCTGGATGCGCCAAGCTGCACTTGGAATCCGTGCCAGTCTGTTGGTACAGGGTCTCTTTGTCCTGGAGTTGGTGCTAAAGCGTTGAGCAGTAAGGCCATCTATGCCAGTGCTGTGACTGGTCTTGGAGATCTTGGGGCTGATACCAATGGTCTTGGCACACTTTTTGATGACTTCTTCCCCCCCGATGGAAACCAGGGGTATGTGGTTAGTGGAGCAGTTTCTGGGGATAGCCTCCACGACTCCAGCTTGGTGGAGCTCTCATCTCTAGGATTGGATGCAGCATTCATGGATCACTCAAAGAGATGTTACTTGAGCCTCGTGTCTCTTCACGTTCGTATATTGGATGAGAAGGAACAGCAGAACGAGCACATGTTGCAGATGTGCCCTTCCCCAAGGCAGAAATGGAATCTGTTGTGCTCTTCAGTTAAGGACATGAGACCGTCGCACAATGGACAGGGTTTTAACCTATAGCATGTGTGAAGTGCCTCACTGTGCTGTGCAGGTTGTGTGCACGGGAGCTTTTAGGCAGATTTCCCCCTATCCTTTCCCCTTTTTTTAATGTCCAAGTCCAAGTTAATAATGAGAAAGTGAAGAGGAATTCCTTCACAGAATAAAGTAATCTGAAGTGAGTTTGAAGCTCAAGAAAGAGTAATGAGTCAGACACTCATTTGGTTTAGTCTCTCTGCCATGGGTGGCAAGAGGGAACCAAGGGAGGGCTGTGGTCTCTTTTCCTTTTATGCCCTTGCACAGGGCACACACGGGGCCCAGCAGACATTGCTATTCAGAAAAAGATTGAGCTTGCATGCATGAGGTACATGCACACCTATAGTGGTATCCATACTGACACATACCTAAAGAAGAACTAAGCACTGTCATCCTTGTAGCCCCAGAAGAGAGCTTCCCTCCTGACTCTCACACATCACTCAGGAGGCCACAATAGCATCCATGGCCTTGCCTACATAAGGACATTTCTTACCTGCTCTTCAGCACTGGTGCTACCAGCTGGGTGAGCTGTAGTGCAGGCAATTTTACCACTGTGTCCTCTGACCCTGTACAACCCTACTCCAGCCCAAGGAGCCTAACTCACCAAAGACAGCACAGACCCTGGTCTCAGCACTCATGGATCACAAGAAAGCAGACTCCAGGCTCTCTGCCCTTGGGCACAGAATGTATAGCCAGTGGGTGATTTCAGGGGAGCACCTTCCCAGTACACAGCACATCTGGAGAAAGGTTCCAGGGGTTGGGATGGAGGCACTTACGGAGCTCCCCAACCTGCAGGATTTCACACAGCATCTTGGTGAGCTCAATGGCGCTGCGCCCAAACGGGCACTCATGCTTGTCCTCCCGACTGCTGTTTTCCAGGACAATCTAGAGAGAGAGAGAGAGCACACATGACACAGCACAAACCAGGGTGATGATGTTTGCAGGAGGTACCCTTCTCTCCATACCCTTATGTAGGTGTCCTGATGGAATTTGGCCAAGTAGAGCATGTTGTCCAAAGCCAGCATCCCTGGGGGAGTCTGGGTAAAGTCCATGGCTGGATTGATGTGATTCTGTGGGTAGAGTGTAGGAAAAACCCAAACACATTAATCCTAGGGAATCCTGAAAGAAGCCCCCCTGAATCTGCCCGTGCAGGGGGTCCCTAACCCTCCCAGAACCCTCCACCTGAGATGAGCAATCCACCCAGGGAACACCTATCCAAATTGTCTCTGGAAATGTTATTTGTTGCTCCTGTGGAGATAAACGTAACTTGCACACAACAATCTGTTCCCTCCGAGAAGATCCTTGCGCATCATGCCAAGAGACCTGAGCCTAATCACTGGCTTTAACTGAGCAGTGAATTCACAAGGATACGAACAGGGAGCCCTGTCTCTGCAGAGTTCCTCTCTTAGGAGATGTCTTAGGCTCCGATGCAGAAATGGGGTGTGATCTGTGCACTTTGTGGCCTCCTTTTGTTCTCCCCTCCCCGATAGGGAACTCTTAAGCTGCCTCTAGCAAACTGTGGCATCAGCAATCCCTCCGGATGCTTACAGTGAATCCCAGCATCTTGTAGTCCTTGGTGTACATGGCTTTGCGTTTCTCTGTCCCGCCCCCAGGTACGGTGTTGCCATCAGACTCTGCATCAAAAGCGATTCTTCTCAGCTCAAATATGATGTCTCTTTGTGCCTGAGGGACAGAAGGCAAGGAGATTGCAGCGCATCAGCAATCACACAGGCAATATTTCTACACAACACCATGCAGTCCTGTCTCTCTCCAGAGTTCATGTTATGGGCATGGACCAAGTGCCAGGAATCGAACTGGCACTTTTTACAATGACACTCATTGGGAACTCCAGCTTTTAACACTCCCTGCAGCTGAGGTGGAGCTAAGGAAGCCAGTCATGAATCAATTCCCCTCTTTCAGCACCTCCTGTCCCTCATAATCGTACCCAGACTGCTGACCCTGGGGCTTCCTCTACAGTGCACTCACTGCAGCCCTAACAATGACCTGATCATTGGGATCCATCTTGGTCATCATCCGCTCTTCCAGGAGGTTAAAGGTCAGGACCTGCAGCACGTACAGCTGATGCGCCATTTCTGTTTTGATTGGGCGGTTTCCTCTGATCACATGCTGCAATATCAAGGGTGGGGGCAAGAGTGAACAGTAAGAAAAAACTACTGAGTGCTGCTTGCTGTAGGCACAAGTCAGGCTGCCCATACCCCTGTGTTCGTGAAGATCCAATACCTGACAGGACCTGCTCTAATGCCAGGAGGAAACAGGCTGCAAACTCTCTTCTCTCTCTTGGACAAGTGGTTGCAATTCCACTCTGCACAGACTCATACTCCTGGAGGTGCCCTTAGGCAGCAAGATTTAAACTCAACATAAGCGAGGTTTCCAATTAGTAATGACTAAGAAGCTCCCTGTCATTTGTCACATACTCACATTCAGGATTATAGACCTCAGGTGCTTCTGGGCAAACGCATTAGCCATTTCCTGTTGGGGATTCAGAGATAAAAGAAACATGAGAGAAAAACAAAAACAGAACCCACCTCTTGCAGAAAGGAGAGAAAAGGCGAGCGACAGATCAGTGATAGCCCATACCATGTAGGACAGATAACTCATTACAGACAATCACCATGGGACAATTCCTCCACCTCACCCATGTCTCTTTAGAGCGCTGGTCACCCTGAGATCTAAGGGCCCAATTCATTATCGCTCTATGGCCCCTTTGCACTGGCATACCACCAGTGCAAGAGGATGTGTGGAGGTCTGGGGGCAGGAGAAAGCTTGGCCCTGGATGTCCCCTGCTGGCCATGCCTGTTGGAACTATGGCAGCATGGAGTGTTACTTGGGCTGCCCTAGCCTATGCTGCTGGCCAAGACTGTCCCAGCTGCCCGTGAACTGGGGACGTGTACTCTGACCAGTGCAGGAATGTATTTGTCTGCAGAAGTCTTACTGCAATCAGGTAAACAGCCCAGCCACCATGTTCCGAGCTGACACAAGATTTCCCCTGTTTCAACAGCTTATCACTTTCTCAGAACTCTTCCCCTGGAGCTCACATTTCCTTTGTCTCAGCCCCAAAGGTGATTTTTTAAGGGGCAGTTTGAGGACAAAACACTGAGCTGATTTTGAGTTACACAAATAGAAAGGAAATAAGTTTCATGCTTGAAGTTTTCAGTTGCTATTTTTGCTCAGTGGCTTCGTTTCCTAGTGACTCCCTCGGCCTGTGCCTCAGCCTGAGGAGCAAAGGCTCTCTAACTGCGCTCTTTCAAATTTAACCAAGAAATAAAGAAACGAGAAGTGTTCAAACATCACACATGCTAAGGAGGTGCCTCATCCCGACAGACAGACATGTGAGTCTGCTGCAAACCTATGTGTCTGGGACCAACATGGCCAGCTGACCAGACATCATGCACATATCACCTAACCTGCCATCTCTCCACAGGTCTAGATGACATGCTGGTTAAAACACCAGCAACCTGTTTACAGTAGCAGGTGGAGCGGTGCCAGAGCTAATATAATGGTGAGAGCTTTTCAGAAATTTGCTATTGGGGCAAGGTCTTTGGATGGGCCCATGATAATAGGAGGCGTACCTATCTGGCCACTTGCCATCTGGAATGGATTCAGCGGAACAGTCCATTTCAGAACCCCTGCACATTGTGAGCACTGGTGAACATAGGCTGGGCAAGCCCAGAATTGGATCTGAATATGAAATCATACTTAAATAATTACACCAGTGCAACCTACCCCTCCTGATCTCCCTTGCATTGTCCCAACTCCCGAAGCCAATCCTGCTAGTTCCAGGCCACACAGGAAGTATGGCAAAATGTAAATTTCAGCCTGCTCCTAGGTCTTTGTTTTCACTCTTTTGGTTCTATATTGCTGGAGACAGGAACCACTAGGAAGAGCAGAGTGACACTCTGGCTGATAGCCAAACCACCTAGAGCTGTGAGCTCAGCAGGGCTCACACGCTAACTATAGTCAAAATGAGTCAGTACTTGGATGGGAGACATCTTAACATCCAGCTGCTGCAGGAAGTGGTTCAAAAGAGGATACACTGTCCCTTGAATTAGCACTGTTTCTTATTATTTATAATTTCTATTTACGTTCTTCTTCACGCAGCGCACAGTCAACTTGTGGAACTCCTTACCTGAGGAGGTTGTGAAGGCTAGGACTATAACAATGTTTAAAAGGGGACTGGATAAATTCATGGTGGCTAAGTCCATAAATGGCTATTAGCCAGGATGGGTAAGAATGGTGTCCCTAGCCTCTGTTCGTCAGAGGATGGAGATGGATGGCAGGAGAGAGATCACTTGATCATTGCCTGTTAGGTTCACTCCCTCTGGGGCACCTGGCATTGGCCACTGTCGGTAGACAGATACTGGGCTAGATGGACCTTTGGTCTGACCCAGTACGGCCTTTCTTATGTTCTTATGTTCTATTATAATGTCCTTAGAGATTTGTGCCATACAAACACAAAATAAAGGGAGTCCCTGCCCCAAAGAGCTTACAGGCTGTATATCTGATGAGACAACAGATGGATAAAGCAGATAAATGGTTGGAAAGAAAGGAGACAGTGAAAATCCTGATTAGCATAGTAAGTAGAAGTGTGAGCACACACACACACACACACTGCCTAACCACTGTCAGGTGATTGATATTGTCCCTAATGCCCCAGCACGGTCCTGGGGACACTGTGCTGCAGGGAATGGTGAGGGTGACTCTGCAGGGGGGCTTTCCTCTCCAAGTCAGTATTGTCCTTAATGCCCCAGGATGGTACTAGGGGCTCTGTGGGGTTGGAGGTGCTCTTTTGGATTGTTATTACTGTAGTGCTGAGAGCCCTAGTTGTGGACCAGGACCCCAATGTGTTAGGCGCTGTACAAAGGATGCAAGGAAAATTTAAGTGGTCATTAAAGATCCCTTGGAAATGTTATGAGTTGGGTATTAGCCTTGGTATCTTGGCCAAACTCCTAGTCACATAATTACGTTCTTCCTCCCTGAATTATCTGTGAACTTTCCATTTGAGATGGTAAGCCCACCCATTGTCTGTCTTAAAATATTACATCATGTTTGCTAAGTACTGTTAAAAGCGTCAACAGAGCCACCTCAGAGGTGGCTGCATTTTTAGCAAGAATAAAGTGCTCTCTGCTGCTACAAAAGTCTGCAAAACGCTTTGAGAACCTACCAAATGGAAGTCTCTAAATCATACTCTAAACTGCATGGGCAGTGGGACACAAGCAACAATCCTGAGGCAGACAGCTGGAGGCTGAAGTGTATTCTTAGGGCACAATTGCTCAAGGGGTGGCCCCAGATCAGGCATGACATACACTACAACCTGAGAGCATCAGCATTGAGTACTGTGAATGTTCCCCTTCACCTCTGCTATCATAAGGTCTTGTCTACATAGCAAGTTTTCTAGGGCTTGGCTACAATTGTGAGTTACAGTGCAATAAAGCAGCCCCGGGCGCCCTAGCTCACTCCCCATCCTGGCAAGGCACGTAGAGCACTCTGACTCCGCGGCTACAGTGCTGCTACAGTGCTGCTGGTACTCCACCTCAGCGAGAGGAATAACATTTGCTGCGCCTTGGCTACAACGCACGGGTGTCAGTGTGAACGAGGTGTTGCATTACTGCGCTCTGATCGGCCTCCGGAAACGTCCCATAATCCCCTTAAGTCAAGTGGCCACTCTTGTCACTGTTTTGAACTCCTGTAGGAATGTGGAAATGCCCTTTCAGAGCTCTATTTCTGACAGCTAGCATGCAAGCCGTTACTGTGGAATGCTGTGTGAGAGGGAGAGAGGCGGGGGGGAGTGGGAGGTCTGCGGCTGTCCGAACTTACAAGACAGCATGCTGACATGCTCTCAGCCCCCTAAAAACCCACTCTCTCCCCCAACATACACACAACACACTCCCTGTCACACTCCTCCCTCCCCCCCCATTTGAAAAGCACGTTGCAGTCACTTGCATGCTGGGATAGCTGCCCATAATGTACCGCTCCCAATGCCGCTGCAAGTGCCTCAAATGTGGCCACGCCAGTGCACAAGCAGCTGTCAGTATGGACAGACTGCAGCGCTTTCCCTACTGCGCTCTCCGAAGGCGGGTTTAACTCACAGCACTCTACATCTGCAAGGGTAGCCATGCCCCTACCCTATTTTAAAACCAATCAGAGCTGTAGCACAGACTCAGTTTTAGGCAGTTTAAGGTGGCTTGGCCTGTTTTTACTGAACTGGTTCTGGTTTTAAAATTGGTTTAGCTGAACTGGTTTTAAAAGTTTCCCCAGCGCAAACAACCCCTTTATGGACCATCGTTATAAATATCCTCTATGCCAGCTAAAGTCAAGCAGACCCTCCCTATGGTTCCTCCAGCACCATCCTCCGGACCACCCCTCACCTCCAATCCCCATCTCTGGCACTAGGACAAATAGCTGGAGGCTAACTACCTAGGATGCCTACAGCTCAGCAGGCATCTGACCCTCCCCCAGGGCTGGAGTTACTTACAGTGACAGGCAGGTCTAGCGGGTTAAGGAGCTTGTCCTGCTGGCAGAAAGCAAAAGGCACAAAGAGAAGCAGACAGAGGAGTTAGCTCAGAGCCCAGAGCAAAGGGCACAAACAGGGCACTGGAGGAGGAAGGGTTAACAGAGCAAAGCTTCACGACACAGACGCTTGCACACCCCACACCTAGCTAAGATCTTGGGGCGCTTCAAGCAGAGCAGAGATCTTACTTCTCTTATGCATGTCATGTGGACACGCCCATGGGACTCAGAGATTGTGTATGTGCATGCTGGACAGTCCCATGGGGCTCCTAACTTCCCCACCCCGTGCTGCACTCCCATGTGGCATTTCCACAGGACTCAGTTTCTCCAAAGGGTGTCCATGCTCTACACACAATCGCTCTATGCTTCTCCCCCAGCAACACTCCATTTTCCTGTTGGACATCCCCCACACCAGCAGCCTTCTGCTCCAGTCAATCTCTCTATTGGAATCGCCGCATTCCCCCAAGGCTGAACCACTGCAAGAGAGTCCCACAGCAATAGAAAGAGCTTGGCTGAGTCTGGGCCCCATTCTGCCTAGACAGAGGGACTTCTCAGATGCTGCAGGTGCCAAACAAGCAGTCAGCCATTAATCAGGCCCGGGGCTTTGGCTATAGAAAGGAGGTCACAGACCTGTCTCTTGTCCTCAGGCGCCTTCAGGAAGAGGGCATTGATCAGGGCAATGGCATACGTCTGAATCTCCTGGTTTGAGCTGCAGGGACAGAGACACATGGAGAACTGGAGATGAAAGAAGCAGCTAGTGTTTGCAGAACAGGGAGGGGATTATTACAGGCTGTCACTTCACCCCATCTATTCCAGGATATCTGGAGGCAGGATCTGCACTGGTGCAGCTCCTCAGACAGGACCCAACTATTTTTACCATCATGTCATCTAGCTTTGCTCAGAACTCCACTGAACTGACAGGTAGAAACTGCTCTAGTTGGGGGAAAATACACTATGACAAATGCTTCCAAACATGGTCTACACTATTTCTTCTGGCTCACATGACAGGGACACTGTATCAAGAGTTTACAAACCATTCTCAAGCCCAACAACCTTTGGCCTCAGTCTCTGAAGAAACTCAAACTGCAGCAACTGCCAGAAGCAGCATCCACATTCTGAACAATGCAGCTCTTGGGACTCAGGGGCCAGAGCCTCAACCTCTGGGCTACGGGAGGTGGGGGTTGTAAAATTACAGGCCCTGACTCATGAGCCTAGACTTTTCATGAGGAGGACAAGGAGGCTCCATGGGAAAGGCTGACCAAGGGGAGAGGTTGTAATGGGTCGTTCGAGGAGAGGAGGAACTGGAGGGGGCATGGTAGCCAGCCCCATGTGTGGCACAGAGTTGAACACACAAAAATAAAGAGTGAAGACATGAAGCAAACAAGACAGGAGCAGCAGCTGGCTCCCTAGTGGGAAGTGAATAAAAATCATGATTAAAAAGTTTTAGATTTTTAAAAATTTAATTAAAAAATTTAAAATGAGATTTTATTTACATGTTATTAGCTCTTTACTTTCTCCTCATTTTATAGTCTTACATGATTAATAATGAGGTTTTGTACTTGTTTATATAATTAGTATCCTAACAGTTTGTGGCATTTCAGGTTTACTTAGAGGTTTTTTCTCTTAATAAGCTTCAGCCCTGAAATGAAGCATCTCTGATCTTTGCTAGTATATTTTGTTGAGAGAACATCAAAAACTCAAACATGAACTCAATAAGCAAATAGTCAGTGTTATATCTGCAACTAGAGCTCAGCAAAATATTTCGAGCAAACAGTTTATTTCCTGAAAAATGCAGTGATGATGCCCTCCTTATAAAACTTTTAACAGCCAGTGACTGGGCACTTACCTGGGATGTGGGCAACTGTGATAGAATACACCCCTGTGTTCACACCCTACACACTATTGTAATAATGTTTGTACATGGTATGCCTTTTGAGGTATTTAAAAACTCATAATTTGCTTATCAATATCATGGCAAAAATGCACATAGTAGTGCAATATGTGAAATTATAAACAAAAGCTGAGAGCTTGACTAAAAGTATGTTTCCCATAGAAGTCGGGAAATAGCCAACCAGTTCCTCAGAGACAAAGGGCAAACTGATGCCTCAGCCAGGTGTAAACAAGGCTGATGGACCATTACCTGCTAAGTGGCCATGCTTTGACAGGAAAGGAGGCAGGGGCAAAAAAAAAAAAAAATCTACATCTTAGCAAAGAAACAGCATGAGTTTCCTTCCACACAGACTGCCTGTTGTCTTGCTCCCAGCTGGAAATGCTTCTCAAAGGGGGGCAGAGCTATAAAAGAAGGGGAAGACACCCCAAGATATCCCCCACACCCATGCCCATCGATTCACTGTCTATGATGGGACAAAGGAAGCAGCCATTAGATTGCGGGAGGGGTCTTGACCTAAGAAGTTTGGTCAGAAAAACTGCTGAGAGCATGTGGTGAGAAAACTTAGCCTAACTTAACAAACAATGTTAAATTTAAAGCCATGTCTTCATAGCACTTTTGTCGGTCAGGGATGTGAAAAAAAAATAAAAAACCCCACAACCCTGACCGACATAAGTTACAACAGAAGTGCTGGTGTGCACAGCACTACATCGGCAGGAGAGCGTCTCCCACCACCATAGCACTTGTGGAAGGTGGTTTAATTGCGCCGACAGGAGAGCTCTCTCCCAGCCGCATAGAGAGGCTCCATGGGAGACCTTACAGTGGCAGCGGTACAGCTGTGCCATAAGGTCTGTAGTGTAGACATAGTCTTAAGCACCAGTAAGTGTTTTATCCTTATTTTTCTTGTAACCGTTTCTCGCTTTTATGCCTCATTACTTGTACTCACTTAAAATCTCTCTCTTTGCAGTTAATAAATTTGTCTTAAAGGATTAACAAACTTAATATTTCTGGACTGTCTGCGAGGGCGCTGGACAGTGCACAACATACAGAACATTGCCAGCAGATCGAGGGACATGATCATTCCCCTCTATTCGGCACTGGTGAGGCCTCATCTGGAGTACTGTGTCCAGTTTTGGGCCCCACTCTACAAGAAGGATGTGGAAAAATTGGAAAGAGTCCGGCAGAGAGCAACAAAAATGGTTAGGGGGCTGGAGCACATGACTTATGAGGAGAGGCTGAGGGAACTGGGATTATTTAGTCCGCAGAAAAGAAGAATGAGGGGGGATTTGATAGTTGCTTTCAACTACCTGAAAGGGTGTTCCAAAGAGGATGGATCTAGAGACTGTTGTCAGTGGGAGCAGATGACAGAACAAGGAGTAGTGGTTTCAAGTTGCAGTGGGGGAGGTTTAGGTTGGATATTGGGAAAAACTTTTTCACTAGGAGGGTGGTGAAGCACTGGAATGGGTTACCTAGGGAGGTGGTGGAATCTCCTTCCTTAGAGGTTTTTAAGGTCAGGCTTGACAAAGCCCTGGGTGGGATGATTTATTTGGGGATTGGTCCTGCTTTGAGCAGGGGGTTGGACTAGATGACCTCCTGAGGTCCCTTCCAACCCTGATATTCTATGATTCCATGATTTCTGGGGCAAAGTACTGGACCAGGAGTATGTCAGAGTCACCCTACAGTATAACCAAGGCTGGTGAAAGCCAGGTTGTGATGGGCATGCTGCAGTTACAGAGACACATCTGGGAGTGGCCTGCATGCTGGTGGCTGGTTGTGAGCAGTCTAGGTTGGAGACTATAACAGCAAGACATTGTAAGGCATCCCAGGTTACAGGGAAGGGAGTCACACAGCCCCTCACTGGTCTGACTTATACCCAGGCATGTCAGGGACCGAGGTTCAATTCCCCATTGTGCGTGATGTGGAGAAGAGATTTGAACTTGGATCTCCCACATGACAGGAGAATACCCTAGCCACTGGACTGGGGGATAGTCTGAGGTGTGTGGGAGGGTCTCCCTCTCTCCTATTTAAGCTATTCTACTGTGTATAAATAGTTATTGGAGTATGGACTTGAACTTGGTCTCCTGCATCCTAGATTAATGCCCAGACCACCCGGTTATGCAGTCATCTGCAGTTTCCCGACGGCCAGGGCACTCATGGTCAGGGCATATTTGAGTTTGTGATGTTCTCACAACAAAATATACCAACAAAGATCAGAGATGCTTCATTTCAGAGCTGAAGCTTCTTAAGAGAAAAAAACCTCTAGATAAACCTGAAATGCCACAAACTGTTAGGAAACTAATTATACAAACAAGTAAAAAACCTCATCATTAATAATGTAAGACTATAAAATTCATTCCCTGGTCCAAAAACTATTTTGTTATTGCTACACAATGGAATAGCTTCAACAGGAAAGGCTGAGAGAGACCCAGACTAGAATATCCCAGAGCCCAGTGGCTAGGGTGCTCTCCTGCAATGTTCAAATCTCAAGTAGAGGAGGGAACTGAACCTGGGACTCCCACATCCAAGCTACGTGCCCCAACCACTGCGTCAAGAGTTAGAAAGGAATGCACCATCACCTCCACATCCCCTTAAAAATGCCCCCCAAAAAATGTTTTCGGTCAAAAGACCTTTTTAGTTCAACCTGAAATTGATTTTTCAATTTGCCAAATTTTTTTTCACAATTTTTGGTTTGACTGGACCCAAAACTAGTATTTTTACATTTTTCAGAACTGCAAAATAAGTTATTCACCCAGCTCTATTGGCAACTGGCACCACCTTCCAATTTGTCAAATATCCACAAATCAAAGCTCAAGTGCTTCGACTAGGCAATGCTTCTCCCTCAGGGTTTGCAGTGGCTGGACATCTTCTGGATGAGGTGATTCAAGAGGAGATGAAATGTCTCTAGATGTAATGTGCACAATGCATCTATTGTGTATGCTATAGTCACTACTGAGGGAGACGCTGCTTACTTGTGTGACAAGCACAATAGCTCCAGTCATCCACATGTCTCTGAATATTTGACTGATCACTAATAATCCAGTCAGAGGTGAAAGAAAATATGATGCCATGTGATTAGCTTTGTGACAATTAATGTAGTCAGTATGGTTAAGTTAAGCAGAGCTTTGCAAGAAAAATCACAGTAACACGCATTCTAGAATTATTCTCAAAAGTTTTGGAAAGAAAGATGCCAAAACATATTAGCAGCTGTGGTCCCAATATTGCACGCAATGCACATGGGAAGACCCCAGCACATGCATGGACCCTCACTGACTCCCATGGTGCTCAGCTCACGTGGATCCAGCTGCAGGAGTGGGCTTGATGGGATTAAACAATTTTGCAAGAACCACCTTGCAGCTGCCAATCACAAACAAGGAAGGTAGCCGTGCATTTGTCAGACCTTAAGTTGATTGTCCTCAAGCAATTCTGAAAGCACAGAGGGCATCCTCAGGGAATGCAAATACATCGCTACCTCAATATAACGCGACCCGATATAACACGAATTCGGATATAACGCGGTAAAGCAGTGCTCGGGGGGGGGGGGGGAGGGGCTGCGCACTCCGGTGGATCAAAGCAAGTTCGATATAACGCAGTTTCACCTATAACGCGGTAAGATTTTTTGGCTCCCGAGGACAGCGTTATATCGAGGAAGAGGTGTATTAGGACTCCTTGGTAACTGGCCTGTGATTTTTGATCATGGATTGTAATTAAAGTTGAATGTGTTGCATTATGAAATATTCATGTTAATATCAATGTTTGTGAGTTTGTATACACGTTTACAAATTTTAACTTTGTTAATGTACTGAAATACTAAACAACTTTTCATTGGTAACTCTGAAGTAATTTTGCTTTACAGTGCAAAAGATTTTGTGCCATTTGGATTTATAAAAGAAAAGTTTTGACTAACAATACAATTTTAGGCCCCAATCCTGCCAACTCTTCTGCACATGCATATTAATAACATGATTAATCCCACTGAAATCAGTGAGACTATTCACATGAGGGAAATTACTCAAGTCCTCAAGTATTTCCAGGATTAGTGCCATAATTTTCCAATTTCTTGTTCTTTGCCTTTAGCAGATTTGTAAAGTTCAGATAAGACACCCTACCAGTCATGCCATTTAAAACAGCACTGTTATGAATTTTAATATAAAATGATAATCTAAAAACGTTTTACAAATCTCAGTTTAGTTTTAGATCTCTCCACTCTGGGTTGTTGGATACTCACACCTGGAGGTGAGAGATGAGCTGCCCCACAGTTATCTCCTCCGCTATCTTCTGGTACAGAGTCTGGCTGTTCAGCACCATGCTCTCTAGGATGGCTAGGGATCGCTGAAGAATAGAGACGTCCACCATGGGCTGACTCACGTATCCTGCAATCTAAATCCAGAGAAACCAGCACCTCAGCAGATGCCCACCACAGAGGCTATGTGACAAACCAGATACCAAAGTGCTTTGACGCAGGCCGGCAGAGGAGGCAGGCCTCAGAACACCAGAAGGAAGTGGAGCAACTGCATCATACTCTTAAAATCAGCACCACCTCACCTTGCATCCAGCTGCCTGCAAGAGTCACACTGCTCCTGGAAGCTGCATCAGAGCAGGAGAAACCCACTCAGTGTGGAGCATGTGACGTGCACCACAATCCCAGAAGGTCCAGCTGCTGCAACTGTGAGAAGGACACTACCCCAACTCTGAGAGGCTGTGGCCTGGGCATCTCCTGCTTTTATGGAGTAAGATGGTCTATAACCTTCCTTAGCATAAAACTGTCTCACTCATGCCTCACGTTGCACCTGCCATACAGAGAAGAGATTCTGACATCCCTACAATCCTTATTTGCAGCATGCTGCAGGATTTTATATCAAGAACCAATAACTACATTGTAGAAGCTGGAGATCTAGGCATCTAGAGACGCATAGGAGCAGTTTGGGAAGCTGGTTGTTTCTGCTAGGATAGGGAACAGTGACACAATTAACGTTGACTTTTAAAATGGGCCGGACTACACCTATGGTTCACATTCTGGTAAGTCAAGTGGAAAAGTATAATTAGGCAGCCTTCAGATTCTATTTTGGCCCAACTACCAAATGCCCCAAAAACTAACTGCAAATTTTTTTTAAGTACCTCAGAAGCAGGAAGCCTGCAAAACAATCAGTGGGGCCACTGGATGATCCAGGTGCTAAAGGAGCACTCAAGAAAGACAAGGCCATTGTGGAGAAGCTAAATGAATTCTTTGAATCGATCTTCACTGCAGAGAATTTGAGGGAGATTCCCCACACCTGAGACATGCTTTTTAGGTGACAAATCTGAGGAACTGTCCCAGATTGAGGTGTCAATACAGGAGATTTTGGAACAAATTGATAAATTAAACAATAATAAATCACCAGGATAAGATGGTATTCACCAAGAGCACCGATGGAACTTAAATATGAAATTATTTACTCCTGGGGGAATTCTGCACCACTGTGCAATGCAGAATTTAACAGAAATTGTTTTTTTGTGCATAATTTCCTTTCCCCCACAGAAATGGGCTGCAGTGCTGCTGGCCACCACTAGGGGCTGCTGGAGCCGGCAAAGCCCAGCTCACACAGGGGAGAAGAGAGATAGCTAGAGGGTTCCTGCCTGACAGCTGCAGTTCTCCACATGAGGGAAGGAGACAGCAGGAAACTCCACACAAGCCTGGGACCCAGCAGCAGGCTGTTTCTCCCTCTGGATCCCCGGCTGGTAGGGGGGCTGTGTTGGGGGGGGGGCATGGCTGGGCTCGGGGGGGGGGGGGAGGGGGGAGTAGGGTCTGGGCTGGAGGGCCCCCACAGCTGGGTTCTAAGGGGGGAAGGGGTTCGGGTTTATTGGCTGGGGGAGGCATGGCTGGACTCAGGGGGATTAGTTGTGGGTGTCTGGCCACCCCAGCTGGGCTCGGGGGGGGGGGAAAGAAGGCAGAGAAATAGGAACTAGGTTTCTTTAACTCTCTACTCCTGTGGGAATTTTTGTGTCTCTGTATTGTTACAGACATACTTGCTGACAGGTATTTTGAAATAAATTACCAAAATAATTGAAACTGGCATGATTATCTAGTGTTATTTTGACAAATAAAATTTGCAGAATTTTAAAATATTGTTTGCAGAATTTTTATTTTTTTGACACAGCATTTTTAATGTTTTTGGCGCAGTATTTTCCCAGGACTAGAAATTGCAGAACTACTAACTGTGGTATGTAATCTTTCCTTTAAATCAGCTTTTGTACTAGATGATTGGAGGATAGCTAATGTGATCCCAATTTTTTTTAAAAGCTCCATATTCAATCCTGGCAATTAGAGGCCGGTAACTTCAGTACTAGGCAAACTGGTTGAAACTATAGTAAAGAACAGAATTATCAGACATACAGATGAACATGATTTGTTGGGGAGAAGTCAATATGGCTTTTGTAAGGGGAAATCATGCCTCACCAATCTATTAGAATTCTTTGAGGGAGTCAAACAAACATTGACAAGGATGATCCAGTAGATATAGTGTACTTAGACTTTCAGAAGCCTTTGACAAGGTCCCTCACCAAAGGCTCTTAAGCAAAGTAAGCAGTCATGGGATAAGAGGGAAGGTCCTCTCATAGATCAGTAACTGGTTAAAAGACAGGACACAAAGGGTAGGAATAAATTGTCAGTTTTCAGAATGGACAGAGTTACATAGCAGGGTCCCCCACGAATCTGTACTGGGACTTGTGCTGTTCAACATGTTCCTAAATGAGCTGGAAAAATGGAGTAAAAAGTGAAGTGGCAAACTTTGCAGATGACAAAATTACTCAATACAGGTAAGTCTAAAGTAGACTGTGAAGAGTTATAAAGGGATCTCACAAAACTGGGTGACCAGGCAACAAAATGGAAGATGAAATTAAATGTTTATAAATGCAAAGTAATGTACATTGGAAATCCCAACTATACATATAAAACAATGGGGTCAAATTAGCTGTTACCACTCAAGCATGAGATCTTCAAGGCATTGTGGATAGTTCTCTGAAAATATCTGCTCAATGTGCAGAGGCAGTCAAAAAAGCTAACAGGATGGAGGATAGATAAGAAGACAGAAAATATAATAATGCCACTATATAAATCCACGGTAGGCCCACACCTTGAATACTGAGTGCCGTTCTGGTTGCCCCATCTCAAAAAAGATATATTAGAATTGGAAAAGGTACAGAGAAGGGCAGCAAAAATGATTAGGGGTATGGAACAGCTTCAATATGAGCAGAGATTAAAAAGACTGCAACTGTTCAGCTTGGAAAAGAGATGACTGAGGGAGGATATGATAGAGGTCTATAAAATCATGAATGGTGTGGAGAAAGTGATTAGGGAAGTGTTATTTACTCCTTCACATAGCACAAAAAACAGGGGTCAAAGAAATTAATAGATAGGTTTAAAACCAACAAAAGGGGTACCTCTTCACACAATGGACAGTCAACCTGTGGAACTCGTTGTCAGGGGAAGTTGTGAAGACCAAAATATAACTCGATTCAAAAAGGAATTAGATACATTCAAGGAGGATAGGTCCACTAATGGCTATTAGCCAAGATTTTCAGGGATGCAACCCCATGCTCTGGATGTCCCTAAGCCTTGGACTGCCAGACGCTGGTACTGGACACAGGGGATGGATCACTCGATAAATTGCCCTGTTCTGTTCATTCCTGTTAAAGCATCTGGCATTGGCCACTGTTGGAAGACAGGATACTGGGCTAGATAGACCATTGGTCTGACCCAGTATAGCCGTTTTTCTGTTCTTGTGTCTTATGGAGTTATTGTTTCAAACTGTCCCCAGACTTAGAAAGACAGCACTGCAGTACCTACACTAGAGTCATGTTTTCTCTGCAATAACAAGGGCTAGAAACTCAGTTTTATTTTTAACTGAAAGCTGAGATTCTGGAGCACAAATCTGTGGATGATTCCATGACCACAGAATACACAGGCTATAATCTGATCCCTGGCTCCTGTGCCTGCCCACCACTCTGATCCCAGCCCTGCCTCCAAAAGTGATCTAGTGTAGCAGGGCTTAGAGCTCAGACAGAAGCAGAATCCAAGCATCTATAATACTGGTGGTTGCTGCTGTGTCCTGTCTGCCCAGGTGAGCAGGAGCTAGGAGCTGCAATCACCAAACATGAATCTACAGGAACCACCATGAACAGAGACCCATTTCCTGAACGGAGTAGAACCCAACCAGAATTCAGGTCAGCAGGGTGTTTGTAACACTCCCTGCTAGCAACAATGACACTGCGGGGGGTGGGCTGTGCTAGAGCTGCAGGTGGGGTCTGAATAGTCAGCAGGAAAGCTTTCCACCTCCTCTGCTAACTCCAGACACAAACTGCCACAGAGACAAGCCTCCAGCAGAAAACCCACTGGGGAAATGTTTGGAGTTAAGCTGTTCCTTTCCCACTCCTTCCACGCCATACCTGCACCATGTGTGTGCATCACGTGCCCTACTTCACCACTCTATGCCAGGCCTTCCTCCACATCATGTCTCCTTCCCTGCCCCATGCCACACTACACCCAATTCCCCCACAGTATCATGTTCTGTTCTCCCCACAGGCCACGCCATATCTCCGCCCCGCTCATGGCACACCTGCCCCATTCTCCCCCTCCTTCTATGTCATGTGTGTGCCACACCACATTCCCTTTTTCACTCCTCCCACTACCATATGCAACTCTCCTCCCCCCATGCCACACCTCTACTGCTTCACACAACACCCCCTCCCCCTTCTCCTCGAGCCACACCTGTTTGATGAAGGTTATTGAGACCATGTCCCAGGAGACGATGCCATGGTCCATGAGCTCCAGGAAGGCAGTCAGGGTGAACGCCAGCATCTCGCTGTAACTGAGAGGACGAAGGGGAGTGTGATTACAGGAGACACAGAAACCAGCCTGGGCAGAAGACACAAGCCACTCAGCAAACGCTGTGGCTTCACAAGATTCACCCCGCCCCCAGTCTTCCAGCCAAAGCATCTGCTCAACACAGCCCCTCAACTGGCCAGAGGGTTCATTACTAAGGCCTGGTCCACACTAACCCCCCACTTCGAACTAAGGTACGCAAATTCAGCTACGTTAATAACGTAGCTGAATTCGAAGTACCTTAGTTCGAACTTACCGCGGGTCCAGACACTGCAGGCAGGCTCCCCCGTCGATGCCGCGTACTCCTCTCGCTGAGCTGGAGTACCGGCGTCGACGGCAAGCACTTCCGGAATCGATCCCAGAAGATCGATCGCTTACATCCGGACCAGGAAGTAAGTATAGACGTACCCTAAGAGGCAAGATATTCCACTGCCCTGCCTCTGCAATGCTCCGAGCCCCAGCTCTCACAGCTAGGTCTCCTGTATGTCAAGGTACAGAGTTATCCCTAGGACATGGGACTGGCTTCTGCAGTGCTCCCAGACCTGGCTCAAGTGATCGGGTCTCTCATGTGAAGTGCTATGCATGATAAGCATTATTAGTATTAAGTGACATACACCATCCATGTCCCTGTAAATAACCCTCTGCATTGACTGGGTCCCACATTTCTACTTAAAGAGGCACCCTGGCAAAGCTGCTCCAGCAAGACCCAACAGGACAAATACCCGTGTAAGGCTTCCCATCTCTCCAATACAACCTGACAAGCTGTTCTACCTTGGACAGGATCCCTAGACCCCAAGATCAGCTGCGCAGAGGCCTGTATCCTAAGTCATTTAAAGCAGGTGGAAGGCAACAAAAGTTTAGATCGATCGGTTATAAAAACTGTATATAAAAAAGCAGAAGTTGGAGATCAAACACATTCAGTTTGTATCAGTTTAACACAAAGAGCTGGGATTCAGAGTCTCCAAGACTCTTGGGGAGGTCACAGGCTGACAACGAGCTATGGGATTCTGGAAATGGTCATATGTGGAATCACTGGATGTGTATTTTGATAACTGTGGATGGGACGGGGTTGCTACCCCCCTGTGTGCACTGCTTTGCTGGGGGTTACTTGGCAACTAGCTACACTTGTGACCTGGACAGCTGGCAGAAAGGGAGTGAGCGGCACCATTAAGTGCTGCTGCGGCCACACACCCCTCTGCTCCACCTGTTGAGGCCCAGAAATCAACCATCACACCCCTGGGCTTTCATTGTCCTGATGGTGAAAGATGTCCTGACCAGATCAGAGCCAGGGTTTGGGAATGGGAACCAAAAAATATCACCCTCTCTATTGGGTTGAGCTGAATCCTGATCAACAGCTAGACTTGGACCTGAGGTTCCTGCTATCACCTCCTCCTAGTGTGTCATTTTACCTCTCCCACCATATTTCCCCTCTTTCCCATATATCTCTTCCTGCCTTCTGCCTAATAAGAGTCTGGCATAGTCAGCCACAACAATTCCACCTTTTGCAATTCAGCTGTACCCTGAGAAGCAGCTATAAACTATGCCAATACACTCTGGAAAAAGTCTGCCAGGTTTTTGAGTGGCTAATGGGGGCATGTGCCCGCTGTACCTGTAATTTCTGAGCAGCCAGACTGCAAGAAAAACACACAAACTTCAAGACAGAAAACTCTGTCCTATTTTTTGCTATTCCTGTCTTTTCCATTTTGCGCCAGATTGTCTCATTTGGTCTTAAAAGGAATGGGATCCAATTTCAACAACTCAAGACCATATACTGCTGACTTTTCCCCAGCAAGAACATTTAACACTATCTTTTAAAACCATCTAAAGATGCATGAGCAAGACTTCTAAAAGACTCGATAACTAAAGTGGAAGGGAATGAGGGTGACTGTTAAAATTAAGTTTTCCCCTGATATTTTAAGTTTCAACAGTTGTAATGATTTCTCCTCTTTTCTGTGTGTTTAATAAATGTTTTTCACGGTGATTGTTATATTGGCAGTTGCCAGAGATAAAACCCTGAGTTTAACATTGTAACAGTCAACAAATGTTTTAGAAAAATTCTAATCCCTGCTGGAACCAAGACAGTTGTTGCTGCACCCCCAGCCTCCTCACCCCCACCAGTCCCTGCTCCAAAAGTCCGGAGTACAGGAATACTTACTGGGACAGAAGCTTGGTGCCACTTTCCACCAGCCGCGTCAGCACTGTGATGCCCTCCATGTTGATGAACTCTGTGGCAAAGGTCACATCTGCAGACAGTTTAGCCAGTTCCTTCATGGCATCCAGTCGGGCCTCCATACTGTGTGACTGGGTCCTCTCCATCAGCTGTCGTGCTGCCCTGGACTGGGAGACAGGCGAGATCTTGCCAGTTACTCATGGATCTGCTGACACTTCCTGAGCCTCTGCCAGGGATGCAGCAATGGGCAGAAGGAACACAGCAAGGCCAAAGGGTTACTGGAACTGGCAGAACAGAAACCAGTTGTCTAGGCAGATTGAGTTGGGATCAGGAATGCTGCTCTCAGCTGTAACTACAGCCAACTGGCAGGTGGGTCAAATGTTCGTTTCTAATGCTGGATAAATCACCCAATCCCACTCCAGCAGGTACAGGCATTGAAAGTGGGAACCATAAGAAATATGAGGCCCCAAAAGACCTTTTAGTTCCAAAGAAAAATCTCTCTAAAGCTTTTTAATGCATCCACCACTTTTTCCTTTTTCCATCTGTCCTCACACTGAAAGGAGATAGAACTCTTCTCCACTTCTCATACAAAACTGGTATGCTACTTTGCTGTGTGGTTAAAAAACAGCTGCCATCTCCCATCCCATAGGTGGCTGCATTTCAAAGGAGGACAAGCGATCCCTGTGTAAGCTGCTTTTTAAAATGTATTTATTTTTACTGTTATGTGACTGTGGTAGTCTCCAGCATCCATTCAGGATTGGGCCCTATTGTGCTGGGCGCTGTGCACTCAGGAACATACAGGCCTTGCTCCAAGGAACTTAAACTCTAATTTAAAACAAGATGCAACAAGAGAAGTGGGGATGCAGGAGGAGCTAATGGGGTGAAATTGTGAGGTTACATCACCTCACCAGGGATGCAACCCAATGGGTCAAGTCACTCAAACTATTTATTTTTCTCTTGTAAGTAAATCAGTAAAGCTGGCTCTTCCTGCTTGGGGCTAAACTGCTGCTCATAGTGAGCATCATCTTTCAGTTTAGTCCACCAAGCAGCAGGAGTAGGCCCAGCACTGGGAGGAGAAGCAGGGCGCTGAGTGGCTGGAACGAGCCTATGGCAGGGAGACAGCTGAAGGAAGGCATATACCGGGGAGACAGCCAGCTGCAGGATGGTCCCATTTTTAATGTCACAACGAGTCTGCAAAGAGAAAAGAGAAATATCTGAGCAGCATGAGGTGGTGATGGGGAAATGCAGTTGGCCATGGCCCTGTGCATCTATGTGTGCGCATAGACACACACACAAACACACACGGAGGGAAAGGAGTTATGTTGGACCATATGGTCCCTGTGTCCAAAAGCAAGTTGTGGGGAGGAAGGGGAAGTTGGGCCATGGGACAACTGTGCCCAATCAGGCATAGGGGAAAGGGGAAGAAGGGTTGGGACTGCACTGGTTAATATAAGTTTCCATGTTTAGTGGCCATAGAGGAGAATGGTGGGGCAAAACCCCACCCAGTAATGGGGACAGCTTCAGCTCAATGCTGGCCAATGTAGAGACTCCTTCAAACCCCTTCCCTGGGGACTATCACACCATCCCCCTGTACTGACCTGTTCTGTGATGTACAGCTGGGGCCCATCTGCATATCGTAGGGTATAGTATTCAGGGTTTGGCAGCGACCACCTGGCAGGGGGGAGGATGACACATAAGGCCCTGTCTCTTCCTTCTACCAGGCCACCACCTATGTCCAGGGCTAGGACTCAGACTAGGGGTGGCTTGTTCCAAGTGGAAAGAAATGGAGATTTGGAGAGAAGCCCCAATGAGAAGATTGTGGTTCCTGAAGAGGAGGGAGAAGGTGGGATCTCAGCCTGAATAAGACCAGGAGCTGAGGGAAACTCTGTGAAGGCCTGGACTGCAGAAACCTTAGAGGAGGCCAGGCCAAGCCAAGCCTCAGGAGCCCTGAGTACCAGGGCACAAACATACACAGCAGGGGATCCCGTCACCCAGGAGTTCACGCTCCCACCTAGAGCCCTGGCCTGCCCCATGTCCAGGTGGGAAGCCTGGAGGGAGGCAGTCCACACTGTGCCAACAGCACATCTGGTAGGGTATGCGAAAGGCCAGGCCCACCAGGGTGACTGGTCTGCTGCAGCAGGGCCTCCAGAAAGCCAGACTCACCCATCACAGACCTCCTTGATAACAGACGCCAGGGGCCTTTTCTAGAACAGAAAGAGAGAGTGCTCAGCAGTGACCCTTTCTCCCAGCCACAAGGGGAAGCTTTATGATTCCGTTTCCCCACGTTCAGCACCATGCTCCAAGTCCCTCTCCTGCACTCAGCACCCAACTCTCACCTGGTCTATTTCAAGCAGCTGGGCATTGGCTCCAGGCCATTCAACAGCCACTTTAACAATGTCCGCGGGCGGTGGCATGGCTCCAGACTACTCCAGTTCCTTCTGAGATGGGGGAGTCAGCATCCACCCCCAAACCTGCTGAAAGGGGAGATGGTGAGCAGCTCTTTTCGATCCATTTGGGTTCCTATATTGCTCCCATCCCCACAGCACCTGAGCACCTGCAGGAGGACCATCTCGTGCGAAGCAGGGTTGGGCCTTTGGATAGGAAACATCCAGGCAGTCTGTGGAGCGCACCCACCAATGTTGCCCTACATGGCAGTTGTTCTACCCCATCTCCTACGAAACCTCAGACTGCCCCTCTGGCTGACAGTCAGAGTGAAAGGTCCCACATGGTCCATCCTACCAGGGGCTTTCATGAAATGAACACACAGCAGTTACATAAGTTACACCAACCTAAGTGCCAGTGTAGACAGCGCTATGTCAACGGGAGAGCTTCTCCCGCTGACATAGCTACTGTCTCACGTGGAGGCAGGAATTATTAAGCCAACAGGGGAGTTCTCTCCCGTCGACTTAGAGCATCTTCACCAGAAGCTCTACAGCAACACAGCTGTAAATGATGTAGTGTAGACATAGCCTGAGTCTGTAAATGTGTTGAGCTAGGACGAGACTCCTCAAGTGTTCTCCCAGCTGGAGGTCAGGGGTACCTTTCTACAGAGTATGGTATTTTACGTTATGAGGTTTTATGCCTTAGCAGCAGGCATTGGCCCCGGGCGCATACAGGCCTGGTGCACCCATTTTATCTCCTTTTCAATGACTCTCAAGATGCTCATACAGGATTGACAAGATTTCTCTCTTGTACATTTCCAAGTATATTTCAATCAGCTGAAGAAGCCAAAGGAACAGCCCCAGAGAGCGAGAGGGCAGGTATAACACAGGTCACAGCAGGGCAAGATTCCACACCCACAAGTACCTCTCAGCCTTGACTGGAATGGCCCCAGAGGCAAGTTGAGTCTCCGTGACCCATTAAGTCCTGGGCTGTTGAGGAGGCCAAGAACTGCGAATTGTGGTGGTGGTTGTGTACTGGACACATCATCCAGCTCCTAGTGGACTGAGACCAAACCACTCAGTATAGCAAAGAAAATGTCAGCTGGGAATGACTCAGAGACACTTGCCCTGGGCCCTCCTACAGAGATGAATAGCTATATCAACCCACTCCTGTCTGCGCAGCACTGGAGGCTCCCCAGCCCACTCCCTGCTTGCCTCAGTGGCTGGGTAGTGCAACACAAACAGACCAGAGTCACAACTGTGCAGCTGGGGCTGGTGCCCAGGAGAGAAATGATTTTCAGAAAACAGGTGAGAAATTAACTTGTTACCAGGCTACAGCTTCATGCTGAGAAAAGAGCAGGGTTGGGGAGTTGCAGGTCTCAGCAGCGAGCCCCCTGGCCTTGCTCTGCCAAAACAGCCTGGGTGACAGAGGTTAGGGACTTGCTGTCACTATGTCTGCAGAGCTATGAGCAGGAGGATGACACTCACAACAAAACCCTCTGCTAACTCCTACCGCAGGCTTCCAGTCTGTATTTGGGTCATGGTGCAAGAGAAATAAGGAGCTTACGGAGCCTAGTTGCCATCAGTGTGCAGAGAAAGTGTGGGTGAAGGGGGAAAGTGCAGACTGAGCATTAGGCCCTTTCCCACTCCGAGCAGCTGCAAACTGCACCCATTGCTCTGGGGACATGGGAACTTTGAAAGAGGTTACATGCTTCAGAGACATTAATAACCACCAGCTTGTCAGGAAAAGAGACTTAACGGTCAACTTCTTGACCCACACCAGGCACACAAGCAGGTTCCTAGACAGAGCCACAGCAACATCTCCATCCCACACCCTTAGTGCGGCTGTGCTCCATCACCATGCCAGGCATGGACACATCTGAACTGTGAGCTTCTGACAGAGCTACGGTTATACCCAGCAGCTGCCAGGGAGTCAGGCCCTCCCCAGGCCTGAATGTCACATGGTGTCTGGGGTTCAATCCCCTGTGGCATCTGGCATGCAAGTCTGTGCTGCATCAGTGGCAGGTTGCAATTCAGTGAGATGCTATTGCTTGGTTCCTCTCTTTTCAGTTTGTAATACAGTTGCTTTTGCAGGCTGGAGGCTGCCTGTCTCCCTCCCACAGGGCTGTGGTCACTAACCACATGTGATGTGGGCTCCAGCTCCACCATTCGCTCTCAGGCTGGGAGATTTCAAACAGCCTATGTGAGATCTGAACTGTCATAGAAAAAACAGCCTCTCCCCAAAGGAAAAGACCAGGTGCTGCCTGAAAAATCAGTCCCCAGCACAGAGGTGTCTTTCCCACAGGCAAGACCTGACAGGAGATGGGTAACAAGCATCTGGAGTACAAAGTGATTTCTTCATGGGGCCAGAACCTGGGGCAGCCCCCTGCCACTACTAGACTGAGAGGCAATGCCACAGCCACCTGCAGAGCTGGAACCCAGCCTTAAGATGAATGCATGAGGATGATTTCCTTGATCTCTTAAAGAAGTGGAGGCCAGGACATGTAGACTGGGAGTGTTGAAGAGATGCTGGCAGTCTTTGCAGCAGTGATTTCCTGACCCAGGCTGAACGCCTGCTAGGAACATACTTCCCTAGAAGCCTGTGAGAACTTTCCACTGATGGGCAGACACCAGGTCCATGGGGGTCAAAAGAGAAGCCCGCCTGGCCCAGGGCCTTGGTCTACATCCCACTGCACAGAAGAGGGTGTTTCTATATGAGCAGGTGAGCCTATCAAGAGACATACGTGTGCATGGCCTATCCTTTGAAGGGATGCTGTAGGACAGTACTGCCCATACGCTTCCCACCTAGAGTTGGGAATCACTGCATGGAAAGGCATGCTAATCCACAGCCTTCGTTCTGTGGGGAGGTCTGTCTGCCCTGACTGACCACCTGACAGCCAGCCCACAGCCTTGCTCCACCCAGAGCCAGCCAGCTGCCTCACCCCCCCGCCCCCCGCTTAAGCACACTCACTGCACTAACTGCAGTTCTCCTTCCGCTGGTGGAATATTCTGGCTCCAAAGCCAGGTTCCTGTGATTCCTCTGATTCAGGGCTCTGTAATCACTGGGCAGAGGGTCAGTGCTCCTGGATGCGGAAATGGAGAACGTGGGGAGTCAGCTCAGCATTTCCCAACTGGACCCGGAAAAGCTCAATTTTAATGCTCCAACAAGTACCCCTGCAAATTCCCCCAAACATCCATCAGATCAGAGTGACACCCCTGCCCTTGAGCCGAAAGCAAGCAGCCGTAGGCTACAATGAGAAGGCGCCACTGAAGTTGCCTGCTGAACATACTATTGTCAGCAACTGCAGTCTCTCTTCAGCGCGTGAAAGGCCTTGCGAAGCCTGAATTCCAAAACAAGCTGAGGCTTCAGCCAACAAAACCTCCAGGAGGGAGATCGCTGCTCTCCACACAGACACACACACAGGAGTCCCATCCTTCCCATTCATAGAACAGAACTGGCACTGGCCCAATCCACCATCCCACCTGCTCCCCAGCAGGTAGCTGGGATTTAGACCCAAAACCCAGCACAACCCATACAAGCCTGGGTATTCGCTCCCCTTTCTAGGATCCAAACCCAACACTCAGCATGACCCATTACCAGCCCTGGGATGTGGTACAGCATGGTCCTGGTACTCCACAATAATCAACTCTTTCCTCGTTTGTAGCAACGAATAACCAGCCCTGCACCTCATGGCCTTTCCCTCTATTTCCAGCATCCATTCCCAAAAGCCTAGGAGTCAGTGGGATCTGTGTGTGAATGACTAGTGACAGAGAGAGGAAGAAAACAACTGATGCAGAAAAGTGCCTATTATGATGACGCACATGTTACTCAGTCATGCCGTGGTCTGGTTACACCAGCTCCTTTAAAAACCCAACTCTCTGAAATAAGAGATGTACAATCTCAGATCCTATAGCAACACTAGTAGAACAGAAAAGGCAACATCTGCTCTGCAAGCCGGAACTGGGGTTAGGCAGGAAAAGGCCCAGCTATAGGTATTCCAACAATGAATGCTGATTGGCATTTGCTTTCCCAGTTAGTGTCTCCAACAGAAGGGGAACAAGTGCTCATGGAAAAACAGAATATTCTGGGTGCAGAGTGCATTGCTAAACCCTGCCATTCACAAGTATAACCCACACATAACAGCTGCTCTGATGGGAGTGGAGCATGGACTGAATCAGTGAGATCTCCACAAATGGAGGAACCTCGCATGATTGCCACGGAAATCAAACAGCATTATCTGGAAAACACCTTCAGAATAAGAAAGCTCTGCTATTGCATCAAGAAAAAAATATCATGAGGGCTCAATGGAAAGCTGCAGGGGAACTAAGAGGTCTTTGAAGGGCAGGTGCAGCACGAGCGCCAGCACGGCTTCCAGAGACACTGGTATACACATCACATACCCAGGAAGGATTTCACAGGGCACCTGGAGTGTTAGCCCTTCAGCAAAGGATAGATCTGATATTAAACTGGCACAGCACTTGATTTTAGCTCAAAGATACACACAGAACATCTTCCACTTTCCACAGGAATGCCGGCCTGAGCACCTATGCTTTGAGAAGGAACTGATCATAAGTGCAGAGACAGCACAGCACCGCAGTGAATAGGAAACACAAAACCTCAACAGGAGTCACACGCCCAGCTAGATGGAACCAGGCCATTCAGACAACATGACAAGAAAGCAGCTGGAAAGCCTATCCCAATTCCAAGCACTGTGGATAAAAGTTGCCAGGTCCATTCTCTCCAGCACAAGAACAATGTCTGCTATTTCACCCCTTTAATGCTGAGGCAACACAATCGGGGCCACTGGAGGGAGCGATATCCTTCTCCAGGATTCCCTTTGGATCAGGACTCCACCTCCCTCATTGGGATAACAAACAGAACAGGATGTCCCTGCAGGACAGGACACCAGACAAGATATCCACACCTTGCCACAGTCCCCTCTTTTAGACTTTCCTGTGGAATCACCTGAAGGAATTAAAACTCACCTGAGAATTCAATTAGAGAAGTATTTAGAAAAGCCCAGTGCTGCAGACCACAGCCATGGACCAGTTCAGTGAGAGAGAGAACGCTGGATAAAAGCACCCCCCTCTCACTCTCTGCTTAAGATGCTGCCTCAGCACACCACTGTCCTGTTGCCATGGGCTGCCGCTGCCTGTGTGTTAATGTTCTCCCATTTATGGTAGGGTTTTGTCTTAACCCTTCCCGGTCTCTCACTGGAGAAGGCAAACATCCGGCTCTCTCCTACCTTCAGCTTGGGCCTAAGCTGTTCAAGACGTTATGTTAACATTGTGAAAATATGTCCCGGGGGAGCTCTGACATGCTTCTGGTGTCACTTCCAAGCTCAGGGCAGTTTGCAGGCTGAGCCCTGCTCCTGCAGCAGGGTCCTTTTGTCTGAGCTGGATAGGTCAGAGAATTTAGGGACCATGAACCTTGCCAGAAGCAGGGATGCACATTGTTCCATGGCTGGGACATACCAGGACATGTAGGAAATACTGACATATCATTTGCCTTTTGGGAGCAACAGAATAATGATGCTTCAGGCCCAGGCATATCTGAGAAAGGACAGCCCAGGCTGGCTAGGAAGGAAGCCACATAATCAGTTCTGAGGCTGTTGAGGGTAGTATCCATAACAACTCTGCCTAGCCAAATGGTCTCCAGCCTTTCTCCTGAGTAATTAGGCTGCTACTGGCACCTTTATGGTCCCATCCATCCTGCTCCTCTCAATGCAAAAGCCTCTCCTGAAGCAGAGGCCCAGAAAGAAACACTGTTATTGTTAGCCAGATAATCCAGCACAGATCCGGGCATTTCCATGAGGGCACCCTGAACAAGGGATGACCAGACAGCTAACAGCACACAGAATAATGAAGGTGGAGACCCTTAAGATCCCTGGGACAGTTGGACTGCCCCTTCTTCCCTAACAAAGCATGAAGTCTCAGTCCCTTGCACAAGCTGAAATCTCGCAACCAATAGAGAGGGCTGGGAATACTGAAAGCAAACTCTGTGCATAGTTTACAGTGTGTTAATCACAATTACGGAGTTTTGGCAATACAGACACACTGAGAAAAGTGCTCTTCTCACAGGTCTCATTTCCTGACAGTGAAACAGATGCCAGAACTCAGAACCAAATTCCTAATGGCAGGAGGATGCTAAAGTGCCCAGAGTCACAGACTCAAAACTACCAAAAATGAGTCTCTCTCTAAAGCGTGACACCTGAATGTCCAGATCCAAACTGCACTCAGCCTTAAGCCCTCTGTAAGAAACCCCAATCCTGGTTATTTCAGAGGAAGAAGGAAATCTCCCGCACGAGTAACTACCTACACATAAGGGGAGTGCCCTTCCTGACCACTGTGACAAGGCGCTGATGCCTTGAAGCCTGGATTCCCTTAAAGTCCAGTAAACTGCAATGATAGTAAGAGTGAGGACTGAAATATAGACCCAAGAAAACCTGCTGAGGCAGGGAAACTCTGCACCTCCAACTGGAGAAATCCATGACAGAGCTCTCCTCATCCCCCTTTTCTAACAAAGGGGGGAAGAACCCATCAAGACAAACTGAGACTCAGCCTCACTTCTTGTGTCTCCTGAGTAACAGCTTCCAGAAGCCTCACCTATCAGAGAGTCACAATGCAGCAGCAGCCAGAGTCAGACACAGGAATTAAGTCTTTATCTACATTTATTGTGATTAGGGTACAAGGAGCAGCACCACCCCACAGGTCCTAAGAGACAATGCATGATTTCCATAACAACTCCAAGCCTGTGGGACCTAACATGCAGGTTCTCATCCACAAAGGCCAGTGACAGGCAGGGATGAAAACTTCCCACAACTGACATGGGATCCTTATTTCCTGCTCTCCAGTCAATACCTAACCAGGCCCCCAAAGTCTGGGAAATCCTAGTCATAGGAAGCGAGAGCTAAAAACACCTGAGGCCTGTTGGGATCCCCCAGTCTAGTGTTAGGGTTACGAAGGGTAGGGCTCTCCTGGCTAGAGTCAGGGTTACTAAGGGCAGGTATTCCTTGGCTAGGGTTAGGCCTGGGGCCTGTTGCAGACCCCAGCCTGGGCTCCCTGAACAAATAACTACTGCTCCCATAAACAAACAACCAGACCAACCCCACTTTGACTAACTGGGGCCAGTATTAAATGCACAGCAAGACCCAATCAAGAGAGGTAGAGCAGGTTCAAGGAAGGTTTCCTCAACTGTCTAAATCTGTAGCGTGCAAGTCCTGTAACTATTATAGCTACAATTAATTTAACTGGAATGTATCCTGGCCATGAAACACATGCTCACATGAATACAAGAGAGAAGGACAAACAGAAGACAAGCTGAAAAGAGCTGGAATTTGTAGGGAACTGACTTTCCTAATATTTCTAGACACCTCCCCACTTCTCCTGGTTTCACTATAGCTAGAACAGAGATTTGTGTTTGAATAATATTCCTCCTTCCTCTTCTGCCACTTCTTGCAGGGAAATCACAATCCTGCGTTTGGGACCTCATTACCAGTTGCCACAGAAAGACGTCACCTCCAAGATTCACAGACTGTGAGGGAAGAAACTCATACTGGGATGTAGAGGGAAATAGGATTAATTATGTGCAAGAGTTGTGGAGCAAAATGCTGGGTAAGGCTGTGAGGTGTTCTATAGGTCTCTGGCTCCTTTTCTCATCCTGTGAGGAACGTGGGTCATTCTGGAAGTGGAAGTGCAGATTAAGATGAAACGATTCAACACTAAGGGGAAATTCTCAGGGTTATAAATAGATCTCCTGCTCTACAACTAGGCAGCACTACAGAGATCACTGCAGAACTCCCAGAGAGAGCTGAGCCACATCTGCAGTTTGGACTGAGAATGCCTTCAGTAAATCTGCACTTTACAAATATGTCACCAGAAATTATATTAAACTATTTCCCCTTTTGTAAGAGACGTGTACAAAACTAAAATAAAGTTCAGGAACACTACTCCTTATGTATAGTTGTGTATATTGTGGACTCAATTATGTATGTATTATATATAGTGGACTCAACTTATTCAAAGGCTTTGAACAGTCCTGCTACAGACTGTACAGGGACCACTCAAGGAAGACAGACAAGCATCAAAGGTGAAATGACCAGACATGGAGCATGAGAAGAATCCCAGCAGTTTATGAAATAGTCAGTGGAAGGTTTGTACAGGTATAACAATGTGCTATACAGAGAAATCACTCAAGAGACCCACAAAAATCAACGACTCAGCAGAAGAAGCTTTCTAATGCAGGAGAAGCAAGGCTCAATATACTCTACTGGTAATACTTTGGGTCAGCACCTAAATACAGGGGATTGGGAGACTACCTTTATTAAACAAACAGGCTTCACTGTATGGCTTAACAAAAAATGACCCCACAGGTGAGAGATGCTGTATTTTAAATTGGAATGAAGTTTTGCAGAGTTAAGGGAAGTTCAGCTATATCCAGTAAGATCTCAACTTTGAAACTCTCGGGAAGCAGCACAGATTGATATATTATGTGTGATTATTATTATCAGACAGTTACTAGTCTCTTACAACACACTCCGCGACTGCACGATGATTTACAATTTCTTGTGGGGAGATAAGAGCCTCGTCAAAACTAATCAAAGATCAATTTACTATGCGCAGGTACCTCACTGGAGAAATGTCTTCAAATAAAGCAGTGACGGAAGGGGAGGCTAAAGCGCAAAGGCAATCAGCAGAGAAGCTCACAATACTCTGTTCAAAAGGCTCCTGCTCTGGGAAGCAGCAAATCTAGAAGACTGCTACACTCCAAATAGAATTAATTCTCCTATTCAAAAGCTCCGCTTCCTTTGCTTTATGGAGGGAAAGCAGAGTGTGTTGCACACAGAATAAAAATGAGGAGGAAGAAAAGAGCAACACAAGAAAAGAAACCACATGGCTGAAGCCCCCAAACAATGAATAGCTCCAGCTTCTGAAAATCCCTGGACGTGGTATAACGTACTAGGCGATTCTCAGAAAGTCCCCAGTTGGCACTACCAACAGACAACAAGCTCCCTACAACAAAGGGGTGAGGATATGACTAGTAGGGAAACTCATGACAGATTGTTCTCTTGTCCAAGCAGAGTAGGGGCAGGGAAAAACAAGGTAGTTGGAGAAAGCCTCTGCTGCACTACAGTCCCGCCTTAAGGCTTTCTTCCAGTATCCCACATCATCTCCCTCACCTCAACCCAGAAAGAAACGAAGGGAAACATACTTATTCTCTAGAGAACTCATCTCATACACGTTCTAGACTCAGCTTCCTCTGTGTCCCTCTACCTCCTAGCACCCTTATAACTTTCTCAGAGAGGCTGCATATTATGACAACCAGAAGTTTGCACTGGGCATCTTTCATAGAATATCAGGGTTGGAAGGGACCTCAGGAGGTCATCTAGTCCAACCCCCTGGTCAAAGCAGGACCAATCCCCAACTAAATCATCCCAGCCAGGGCTTTGTCAAGCCTGACCTTAAAAACCTCTTAAAAATCTTTCTCATATGACACTTGATTCCAATAAATCTATACTCTGATGTGGTTGTTTTAACTTGCCTCTTGCAAGATGATTGGGTAGAAAATACTTCATAGGAAAGATGCAGATACCTAGTCACAGATAAAAAGGGAGGAGAGTTAGAAAAAGAAAGAGAACAATACAAACCAGACAGATGGGCAAGGAGAGAAATGCTGTAAGATGAGTCAGCAGAACCTGGAGTTTGGTACAAAATTCATCTTAAAAAGCTGCCTCCCAAAAACTTCTCTGAGCAAGTGTTGTGCATTGTACAGCTTCAGGGATGCAGAATAATGATGTATGGCACCAAATACAGCATTCTTTAAATCTACTTCATCAATTGCCATATTTAAAAGAACTGTGGATTGTTAGCCGGAAACATACTCCACAGGCAAGGGATATAGCTCTCATCATCCATCTCAAAAGCAGTCTAAATATTCTGCTGATTGAGAAGGCAGGCTAATGCTCAGAACACAGAACAAATTAATACTGACCAATTAGACTGAAGCTGCTCCCCTAGGGAGCTGAGCTGTGAAAAGAAGAATTTTAAATGTATTTGAAAATTAAACCCTCGGGGGGAGGGATAGCTCAGTGGTTTGAGCATTGGCCTGCTAAATCCAGGGTTGAGAGTTCAATCCTTGAGGGGACCACTTAGGGATTCTGGGGCAAAATCAGTACTTGGTCCTGATAGTGAAGGCAGGGGGCTAGACTCAATGACTTTTTGGGGTCCCTTCCAGTTCTAGGAGATAATATATATGGAGATATCCTAACAGGAAGTCAGACTCAGGACTGTACAGTTGGGATAATGTGTGTGACCTGTGTCATGTGTATGCTGAGGAGACAGGGGATAGGCTGCAGTCCCAGAAAACAAAAATATCAAATCTAATCAAGATAGACAAAGAGCATTTAACAACAGTAGTTCACTTGCCCTGAGCAACAGTCACAGCCTGCAGGTATTCCTCAAATGGCAAAATGCAATATTAACTGCAGATGTAGGCCCATTGATAAATCTGATGCTCCAGACTTTTAATACTTTAAAATGGAGTCATAATGGCATTAACAAATGAGATTACAAAAGTGACTCTCTGCAAAGACTTGGATACTATCAGGAAAACATTGGGTTTATTATGGATGGCTTTAATAAAATCATGCACCAATGATTGCTTAATGCTACACAAACTACAAGACAAAGACAGACGTGTACCTTGATCATCTGAGTGTAAGGTGATGTATAACTGAATATTGTCCGTGTATTAATGGAAAGGTGGCTTGCATATTTCCATACAATGGGGACTAAACAGGAACATGTCAACACAACCCCAAGTGAGGATCTGAAACAGGTGTCTGAGAGACATCACCACAGAATAAAACAGATTCTGAGCTCCAATGACTTTGTGAAAGCAACAGGAAACATTTAGACAACAAAGATTCAGATCAAGCCAGGGACAGGCCTGAAGGACCAAGAATTGACTTCTGTCTGAAGAAGAGAATGCCATGGGTCACTGTGTCCAATGCTGCTGAGAGATCTTACTAACAGCAATTGTTATCAATGGTGCACGATAAACTTCTAGCAGTGCAGGCTCTGTATTATGTGGTTTTCAATAGCTCTGTTGGAGCTTTCCACATAAATCAAGCAGGCCCAGGCTGGCACGCAGGAACTCTGAGTTCTCTCAAGCACTTTCTCAATAGGATACACAGCTTAGAAATTGGCAAAGACTTGACAGAATGGCTGCTCTTAACCCAAAGGAAGAAACAACACCAAATAACTGAACCACACAGTGAGGCAATTTGCAAAAGAAACTAAGGATGGTGCAGAGTGTGTGCGCACACGTGCAAGAAAACCTGGAAAAGCATATGTCAGGTAGGACAAACTCAGGCTCACTGTGAGATAAGAATTCCAGCCACACCACTGTAGACTGTGATCACATTGAATCTTACAAGATAAATAGGATTTGGCTTGTTTGGTATTTTGATGAGAGATCTCTGAGAAACATCTAGACGCTGTAGGAAGTGGTGGTGGCGGACAATCTTCCCTCTGGTCCACTCAAGAGGTGCAGTGGGTGCATTCTTAAAGAGAAAAGACCAAAGCTCTGGTGTCCTGTCCCAATCCTAACTTAGGTAACTACTTTCTAGCCCTACCCCAATTCCTTCCAAAGTTTTGATCAGTGGTGCTGTGAAACTGGTGCCAGGCCCTCCCCCACATGTGGCTGCATTTCTGGTTTGTGATCCATGGGGATGGACAGTGCTACAGAAACATAAGGTTACTAACCTCAAGGAAAGCACAGACCCAGCACGGGGCAAGGTGGGGCCCAAAGGGTTATTCTGTGGCACTGGCACTGCACAGAGGCAAGCTCAGCCAGGCAAGGCCCAGGCAGCACTGAGTGAACACTACCACAAGCAATGCCCACACCCCTGCTGGGACTCCCTCAACCCACCTGGCACCCAGCCCTCAGCAAGGCCCCCAGACCCGTCTTCCAACTACCTTGAAGTACCCAGTTCCCCTCGTGGTAGCCGGTTAAACCCAGCAGGCTCCCTGTACTGAGGCACTTTGCTATAAACAATACTGACACTCCCCCTCCCCCCCATCCCGGGCACTGCCTCCCGCTCCCAGCCCCCCTGTCCCTACGGCCCCCCAGCTCGCCCAGGCACCAGTCCCCCAACCCAGGCACAGCTTCCCACTATCCACCCACCCACAGCCCCACAACATCCCCCATCCTGGGCACTGCCTCCCACTCCCAGCCCCCCTGTCCCAACGCCCCCCCAGCTCGCCCAGGCACCGGCCCCCCAACCCAGGCACAGCTCCCCACCCACAGCCCCACAACATCCCCCATGAACTGGTTAAAAGACAGGGAACAAAGGGTAGGAATAAATGGTAAATTCTCAGAATGGAGAGGGGTAACTAGTGGTGTTCCCCAAGGGTCTGTCCTAGGACCAATCCTATTCAACTTATTCATAAATGATCTGGAGAAAGGGGTAAAAAGTGAGGTGGCAAAGTTTGCAGATGATACTAAACTGCTCAAGATAGTTAGGACCAAAGCAGACTGTGAAGAACTTCAAAAAGATCTCACAAAACTAAACGATTGGGCAACAAAATGGCAAATGAAATTTAATGTGGATAAATGTAAAGTAATGCACATTGGAAAAAATAACCCCAACTATACATACAATATGATGGGGGCTAATTTAGCTACAACAAATCAGGAAAAAGATCTTGGAGTCATCGTGGATAGTTCTCTGAAGACATCCACACAGTGTGCAGAGGCAGTCAAAAAAGCAAACAGGATGTTAGGAATCATTAAAAAGGGGATAGGGAATAAGATGGAGAATATATTATTGCCCTTATATAAATCAATGGTACGCCCACATCTTGAATACTGCATACAGATGTGGTCTCCTCATCTCAAAAAAGATATACTGGCACTAGAAAAGGTTCAGAGAAGGGCAACTAAAATGATTAGGGGTTTGGAACGGGTCCCATATGAGGAGCGATTAAAGAGGCTAGGACTTTTCAGCTTGGAAAAGAGGAGACTAAGGGGGGATATGATAGAGGTATATAAAATCATGAGTGATGTGGAGAAAGTGGATAAGGAAAAGTTATTTACTTATTCCCATAATACAAGAACTAGGGGCCACCAAATGAAATTAATGGGCAGCAGGTTTAAAACAAATAAAAGGAAGTTCTTCTTCACACGGCGCACAGTCAACCTGTGGAACTCCTTGCCTGAGGAGGTTGTGAAGGCTAGGACTATAACAGTGTTTAAAAGAGAACTGGATAAATTCATGGAGGTTAAGTCCATTAATGGCTATTAGCCAAGATGGGTAAGGAATGGTGTCCCTAGACTCTGTCAGAGGGTGGACATGGATGGCAGGAGAGAGATCACTTGATCATTACCTGTTAGGTTTCCTCCCTCTGGGGCACCTGGCATTGGCCATTGTCGGTAGACAGGATACTGGGCTGACCCAGTACGGCCGTTCTTATGTTCCAATCCCGCTCCCAGCCCCCCTGTCCCAACAGCCCCCCAGCTCACCCAGGCACCAGCCCCCCAACCCAGGCATAGCTCCCCACTATCCACCCACCCACAGCCCCACAACATCCCCCATCCCGCTCCCAGCCCCCCTATCCCAACGGCCCCCCAGCTCACCCAGGCACCGGCCCCCCAACCCAGGCACAGCTTCCCACTATCCCCCATCCCGGGCACTGCCTCCCGCTCCCAGCCCCCCTGTCCCAACACCCCCCCAGCTCGTCCAGGCACAGCTCCCCACTATCCCCCCACCCACAGCCCCACAACATCCCCCATCCCGGGCACTCGGGCGCCCCCGCTCCCAACCCCCCAACGGCCCTCCCGCCCCAGTACACCCGCTCCCCCCCCCCTTACCCAAGCCGGCGGCTCCCAGTCCTCGTCCCCGCTGCGACCCGCCTCCAGTCACGCAGACCCGCCCCCAAGGTCGCTACCGGCCCCATTGCAGCCTCTGCTTGTCACGCAGCCTCCTGTACCTCCCATTGGACAGGAGGCCTGTCTGTCACCCCGAAGAACGGGGAGGCTTGTAACCAAGCCGCGCGTCGCTATGCCGACAAGCGAGTCCCGCCCCAGGCCTCTTGCTGGGACTGACCCTCCTGGGATGAGGGCGGTGGCGAGCAGAGGGGCATGGGGAACAGTGCAATGGTGGGGAGGGGGCGCAGCTGAGCGGGGATGGGGTGGATAGGTCAGGGAGGGAGGAATAATTGAGCTGGTCGGATGGAAAACGGGGGGACAGACGAAGACAAGGCCGGAGCGAATGAGGGATGAGGCTGGATGAGAAAGAGAAGCAGGGTGGTGCATTGCAGCCATTAAGACTGCAAAGCAGGAATAACAATTTGGCATGATGGGAGGGACAGAGACTCATGCAGCAGTTGGTGGTACTGGGTGATTTTTGTCTCCGTAGTTAGTGGGGTAGTCAGAAACAGCCAGGTGTCCAGAAACCCTCTGAGGTTCTGATCTAACATAGTGATCTGGGGCTGGTACCTTCAGTGAAGTGTGATGTTACGTACTTCCCTTTAGCCACCAATATCATAGCAACATAAGAATGGCCATTCTGGGTCAGACCAAAGGTCCATCTAGCCCAGTATCCTGTCTGGCCAGCAGCCAATGCCAGGACAGATGCCCCCAGAGGGAATGAACACCAAGTGATCCATCCCGTCGCCCATTCCCAGCTTCTGGCAAACAGAGGCTAGGGACACCCTCCCTGCCCATCCTGGCTAATAGCCATTGATGGACCTATCCTCCATGAATTTATCTAGTTCTTTTTTTAACCCTGTTATAGTCTTGTCCTTCACAACATCCTCTGGCAAAGAGTTCCACAGACTGACTGTGCATTGTGTGAAGACATACTTCCTTTTCCTTGTTTTAAACTTGATGCCTATTAATTTAATTTGGTGATCCCTAAATTTTTGTGTTTGAGGAGTAAAGAACACTTCCTTGTTTACTTTCTCCACACCAGCCATGATTTTATAGACCTCTATCATATCCCCTCTTAGTTATCTCTTTTCCAAGCTGAAAAGTCCCAGTCTTATTAATCTCTCCTCATATGGAAGATGTTCCATGTCCCTAATCATTTTTGTTGCCCATCTCTGTACCTTTTCCAATTCTTTTGAGATGGGGCATCCAGAACTGCACGCAGTACTCAAGATGTGAGCGTACCATGGATTTATATAGAAGCAATATATTTTCTGTCTTATTATCCATCCCTTTCTTAAAGATTTCCAACATTCTGTTAGCTTTTTTGACTGCTGCTGCACATTGAGTGGATGTTTTCAGAGAACTATCTACAATGACTCCAGGATCTCTTTCTTGAGGTAACAGCTAATTTATACCCCCATCATTTTATATGTACAGTTGGGATTATGTTTTCCAATGTGCATTACTTTGCATTTATCAACATTTAATTTCATTAGTCATTTTGCTGGTCAATCACCCAGTTTTATGAGATCTCTTTGTAACTCTTCACTGTCTGCTTTGGACTTTTCACCAGTCACCTACATCGTCTCTTGGTTTGGCTTCAGCCAGCTATTCTACACTGAGACTGAGCTTCTCCAGGCACCTGGATAGTTGGGAAACAATAATGTTTGCATTTAATATAAAGGAGCTCTAGAGCTGGGTGTTATCTTCATATTGCTATCATTTGAGGTCCTATTGTCTCCTAGACTCAACTTGCTGTTCCTGGGATTCAGAGGAGCAGGTGATCTCTATGAACCACTACCACTGTAGACTGGCTAGTCCTAGCAGCAAGAAGTGCTGCTTTGTACAGTTTGGTGCAGGCATTCAGATCGGAAAACCAATTAATATTCCAGAATAATTCAGGAGGGAGTGATTTAACAGCTCCTAAAACAGACATAGCATCTCTTGATCACTTCCACAATGTAGATGTGTCAAAAATTCTCTGTGATTTATTTACAAAAAATATCATGCACATTTTAAATATATTTAAAAATGGAAGAGGAACTTTAACATTTTCTTACAGAAAGGCCAGTGCCAACTTCCTTCAAACAACTGCTTGTTATGTTAGGCTCTTGCTCAAGAAATTGTTTCTTAGCTCTGGCTTTCTTGATGGTTATTGTCTGAAACCTTCTCTTTGGTAAGGGTTCAGAGGTTTGTGGCACAGCACCTTTGGCGTCAACACGTAGGTCTGTGTTCCCTGGTTCCTTTAGCTTCTGCTATGATGCCTACAAGAAAATAGCTTAGTAGGGCATCTGTCTGTTTAGATCAGCACTCAGGAGCGAGCTGGCCATCCATCCAGAGCTCAGGGGTGAAACTCGCGAGGAAGCAGCAGAACACTAGATGTGGGGAGCAGGAGGGAAAGCCTGGGGGCTGGATTGTCTCTATGGGGCGGGCAGGCAGGCAAATACAGCCGCTCCTAAACCCCCCCGTCACCTGCTTGCAGGCCTTGGGCAGGGCCTGGTGAGGAAAGCGCCAAGGTAGCTCAGGTACCGCCAGCGTCCAGTAAGAATCGATGGCAACGGACCCTTTCACCCCTGCCCCTGCCCTCGAGACCCCGGACCCCGCCAGGCAGGCTCCGCTCCGCGCGGCTAGAGATCTATTCCAGCTCAGGCAGGCACAGGTGGGGCCAGGGGGGGGAACAGGCTACGGCGGAGGCGGACAATCGCTCGGTGCACAGGCAGCAGGGGCGCTGCCCCCGTTCTCTTTCGTGAAACACTTCCAGTCCCACCGGCCTGAGGGAAGGGGGAACACTTTGTGCAGGGGCCGCATCGGCACCTCGGCAGGAGGGCGCTTCCGGTCTGTGTCCAAATAGCAGGAAAGGACCGGAAGTGTAGGGGCACAATTATCAAGCGGACACTTCCGGGTCAGACGACGTTTCCGCTGTGAGCAGGCGGTCGGCAAGGCTGCGGCGGGAGAGATTGGTGGAGTGGTGGTATCGGAGAAGCCGCAACTATGGTGAAGCCCCGGGTGTAACGCGGCGGCGGGAGGAGGGGAAAGGAGAGGCCGGGCCCCGGGCCCGGGTGTAACGTGGCGGGGGGAGAGGCCGGGCCCCGGGTGTAACGCGGCGGCGGGAGGAGGGGAAAGGAGAGGCCGGGCCCGGGTGTAACGTGGCGGGGGGAGAGGCCGGGCCCCGGGTGTAACGCGGCGGCGGGAGGAGGGGAAAGGAGAGGCCGGGCCCTGGGTGTAACGCGGCGGTGGCGGGGGGAGAGGCCGGGCCCCGGGTGTAACGCGGTGGTGGGGGGGAGGCCGGGCCCCGTGTGTAACGCGGTGGGGGGGGGGGGCGGGAGAGGCCGGGCCCCGGTTGTAACGCGGCGCCTCCTCTTGCAGACTGTGGGGAAGAGCAGCAAGATGCTGCAACACATCGACTATCGCATGAGGTGCATCCTGCAGGATGGACGTGTCTTCATCGGCACTTTCAAGGCCTTCGACAAGCACATGAATCTGATCCTGTGTGATTGCGATGAGTTCCGCAAGATCAAGTGAGCGGCGGTTGTCAGGGTGTGGGCGGAGGCGAGAGAATGCATCACATGTCCTGTGTATTCTCATTGAAGGACTTTGGAAGAGTAACAAAGCCGAGTGGGATTGAGTTCCAGGGAAAGACTGAAGGGGCTAAGCACCACTGTCTGGCAGAGGTTGAGTGATAGTTTGTAAATATCTGAAGGGTGTAACCTCCAGTATGGAAGGGGCCTTATTAGGTAGGTAATGGGGCTATAACTCAGTTTCTCCCCACTGCTCCAATGAAAATACTTAGCAGAATATATGGAAAAACATCCTGACTTTGAGCTATATCTAGCTCAGGTGAGAGCCCCACACTTATACTTCAAAATAAATGGAATGCTTATGTAACTGATGTTGTTGTGGTGAGTCTGTTCCTTTCTAGGGATAGGAGGCTATTTTAGCTGTCATGGTGTGCGACTTATAATGGCTTGGGCCATTTGAATATAAAGCCAGCTAGCCTAAAAGTAGGAGCCTCTAGCAGTTGTAGTAGATTCATAGCCTTATAGATCAGCCACTAGTGGAGCAACAAGCAACAGAGGGTCCCGTGGCACCTTTAAGACTAACAGAAGTATTAGGAGCATAAGCTTTCGTGGGTAAGAACCTCACTTCTTCAGATGCAAGAAGTGAGGTTCTTACCCACGAAAGCTTATGCTCCCAATACTTCTGTTAGTCTTAAAGGTGCCACAGGACCCTCTGTTGCTTTTTACAGATTCAGACTAACACGGCTACCCCTCTGATAGTGGAGCAACCACTCTGCTAATGTGGGTTACTATTAGAGGAGTGTACGCTAGGGAACAATCTTATCCTGGCCCTGGAAAGTTGGACTGACTAGATCTTGTAATAGAGCTCTTCATCTCTGCTTTCTGAATCACCTGCCTGCTGCTTCTATTGTGGACTCGGAGAGCTGGTTGACTTGGTGGTTGTGGTGTTTGAGATGAGGGTAGCACTGTATCTCTGGTTCTGACTATTTCCATGCTTCTCTATGCCCACTTTATTCCTGCAGCTCTAGCGGAGGAGTTAGAATGCAGGGATTGCAGCATTAAGTGTTAGTTTGAAAAACATGGGTGAATTGATTTGGTTGCTGTGTTGATAGGATTCTAATAACCTCTATGGATTTTGGGAGGTGTGCATACATGTTCTCTTCCCCACTTCTGATTCAAGCAGGAAAAACAAGCCAGGGAAACAATTTTATGGAGCCTGTTCCCTCCCTCCAGTGACAGCTTTGGTGTGTTCTTGGGATGGGGGGGGGGAACATCACCAGTTTTGGAATAGTTGGATGAGGTATCTGTCACAGACTTGAACAGTGGTGTTCAGAGGAATGCTTTTCTCTAATAACTAACTTCTCTCTCTCTCAGACCCAAGAATTCAAAGCAGCCGGAACGGGAAGAGAAACGGGTCCTGGGTCTGGTATTGCTGCGTGGAGAGAACCTGGTGTCTATGACAGTTGAGGGGCCACCTCCAAAAGATGTAAGGAGAAGGATGGGTGCAGAACCAAAAGGGTCCGATAAATCCAGTCTCCATTGCCAACGGGGTTTAAATGGCTAGTCATTAGCTCCACTCTTTCCCAGCACTAGCCTGTGTCTAAATCCAGGGGATTTCACTGTGCAAAGTCTAACTTGATCTGCAGCAGCTTACACCCATTAGAGATGAAGTGCTTGGGGGTCTGAAGCATCTTGCTGTACTGAAATCACTGATTGCTTGTATTTCCCTATGTTTCAGACTGGCATTGCCCGGGTGCCTCTAGCTGGAGCTGCAGGAGGACCTGGAGTTGGGAGGGCAGCTGGAAGAGGAGTACCAGCTGGAGCCCCCATGCCACAGGCGCCAGCAGGGTTAGCTGGTCCTGTCAGAGGAGTCGGAGGACCATCCCAACAGGTGAAATGCTGTGGTTCAGTAGAAGAAAGGACTTAACTCTTGATTACTGTATTTTGAATAGATTTCAATCTCTTGGCTCTGGTGTGGTTCAAGTGATTGTGCTAGGCAACAGCAATCCAAAAATAGACTGTTAACTGAGGTCCTGGGACTAGCATGTAGCATAGCAGACTCCTCTGCACATCTATGGCTCATGCACTGATAGGGAAGGGTTTGAAGGAAAAATGCAGCTTCCTGCATAAAACCCACTTAGTATAATTCTACACTGAATTCCCCCCACAGTAGTATGTTAAGGGTGTGCAGCCCTGTCTTGTAACGAGGACTCATACATGAAATGGAAATGGGCTAAAAGTCCTAAGGCATGAGAAATGAAGTTAAACCTTTCTTCTCATTGTCCCATTTGCTATAAAAGCAACACTTTGTGCAGTATTTGTGAATTTTCTTTCTGTTCACAGGTGATGACCCCTCAGGGCCGTGGAACAGTTGCTGCTGCTGCTGCTGCAGCCACAGCTAGTATAGCAGGAGCTCCTACCCAATACACACCAGGCCGTGGTGGTCCTCCCCCTCCAATGGGCAGAGGAGCACCTCCTCCAGGTAAGGAACAGCTTTTTTTGTGGTCTAGGACAAGAGAAGGACCATAGGGTGTGGCTGGATTGATGATGAATCTTGACTTTATCTGAACCCAATGAAGAATTGGTATTAAGCAGGATTACTCTGAGGTCCAGCCAGTAGTTTTAGCAGTGAGTTGTGGTTATATTCAACATGGAACTGTAGCAAACAGTAAGCAAAGAATCTGCTGGAGACTTCTGCTTATTTCTCTCTGGGTTGGGAGTGTGAGCCTCAGTGCTTCTTATATTGCCAATCTGTGGTGGAATTCTCATCTCTATCTTAGGTGTAGCAAGTGTCTGTACCAGTTCTGAGACTTGTCCTCTTCCTTTCATTGCAGGAATGATGGGACCACCTCCTGGCATGAGACCACCCATGGGTCCACCAATGGGAATGCCACCTGGCCGAGGTGCACCCATGGGAATGCCTCCCCCAGGAATGAGACCGCCACCCCCAGGGATGAGAGGTGAGTGAGCCTTCTTGGCATGTGGGGAGGGTGGTATCCAGTTTCTTCACTGTAAGCAGAAGTGTGGGACTGTGACAATGTATACACTTCAGTAGAGTATGGTGGAGCTGAACTATGTTCCCCAGCTAAGACAATTGGTTTTACAGGGCAGTTTAGTTTCTCATTCAGTGTCCTAAGAAGGGCCTCTAGGCCTTTTGAAGCAATGAACTGTACTGTTGCTGAATAGCATTTTCTGTGTGGCCTTGCTTCAGATGCTTTCTTGTTCTTTGTAGACTTTTCAACTGATGGCCTTTGTTCTTTTCCTTCCAGGTCCCCCACCCCCTGGTATGCGCCCACCACGACCCTAAGATGTTCTGTGCTGTTACTGTGGATTGTGTGGGAGCTGGTGTTAAGTGAATGGGCTCTGTTTTGCCCCCCTGAACGGCCTAGGATTCATTATGTATATTTTTTTTTCTATTTACTGGCTGTAAAATTTGCCCTTTTTAATAAAGTTAGAAAACTCTCCTTTGGGAATTATTTTTATTCCACCTGCAGGTGGTTTGAGGCCCCAAGGCTCTATGTGGAAGGTGGAAAAGAACAGCATGTATTTCTTCTTTGTCTGAGTGAAGGTGTTGTACTGGCTGCTTCTACTCAGTGCATACTATGCCACTGCTCTAAGCACCAGCCAAAGAATTAATGTTTGGGGTGGCTTTTCTGGTCTATTCTTACCATGTTTGAGGTAGATGGCTGTACCTCTGCAGAACAACTTTTGGCTTGACAGGACTATTCTCATTTGAGGGGTGCCCATGGGGGAGGCATATGAAGTGTGACGGCTGAAGAACAGGCCAAGTTCTGTCCTGCCAAGGCTGCAACGTGCACAAGGTTGTCTTGAGGCAACGTGGGACCCTAGAAGCAGTCTGATTGGGGGGGGGGGGAAGGGATTTGCTGTGATCCCACTTAAAATGGTGGTGGCAGGAGCCACCTTCAGTCCTTGAAGGAGGAGCAGCTAATGGGAGTTTTGCAAGGAAGTTCTCCAGCTGAAGGAGTGACTACATGACCATTGAAGTGAGTTTGTGTGCTTGCTGCCTGATTTAAGTATATAGTGTGGTTTGATTTGGGATCCATCTGCTGCGCCTAGCAGCCTGCTAGGCAAGGCTGAGAGCTTCTTAACAAAGCTTTGATCTCTATTCCTTTTAGCACCCATTAATCCTTAACCAGGGGACAGGGCTACTCAGGGAGAGCAGGGATTTAAAAAGCCAGCTAAGGGCTTGTCTACACTACCGCGCAGTGTCGATCTAAGATACGCAACTTCAGCTACATGAATAGCGTAGCTGAAGTCGATGTACTTAGATCTACTTACTGCGGTGTCTTCACTGTGGTAAGTCAACAGCTGACGCTCTCCTGTCAACTTCGCTTGCACGCCTCGTTCTGGTGGAGTACCGGAGTCGACGGGAGAGCGCTCAGCGGTCGATTTATTGCGTCCGCTGGATCGATTGCTGCCCGCCGATCCGGCGGGTAGTGTAGACAAGCCCTAAGTGAGCAGAGGAGCTAGCTAACAGTTTTGCAAGAGCTAGATGCACCTTGTGATGAAGTGGGGGGTTTTCTTGTTTTCTGTGGAGTTTCCGTGACACACCTAATTAACATTCTTTAAACTTAGACCAATAAACTCCCTCCCACCCCCCAAAAAAGCTACAGGAGTAAAAAGAATGCACGCAGAAGTCCAGCAGCAGAGTGGGGACTATCCAGTTTACTGTAGCGAATACAGCATATGATTACTGGCCAGGTGGCGTGTGCGCATTTGGGGTGAGGAACTCATAGCCCTCAGAGACAGCATAAAGGCTCAGGAGACCAGAGTGGCTGAACTGGAGGAGCGAAGGGAGACGAAGAGGCACGTAGCTGAGACTTTCCTAGACACACAGTGGTTCCACCCCATCTGACAGTCTCTGTGCTACTGAGGAGGATGAAACTCCTGGCAAAGAACATCATAGTAGAGGGAAATGATCCTATAGCTGGGACCCTCCTTCCAGATGCCATGGTTGTCTCCTCACACTGAAATTCCTCTCTGGCGGAGGGAATCCCACTTATTAGAAATAGCTAGGTAATAGCAATAGGAGATTTGATCACTAGAAATGTAGACGGCTGGGTTTGTGCTGAGCCTGAGAACCACATGGTGAATTGCCTGCTGGTTGCAAATCTCTTGAGACATCTAGACAGGCTTATGTGACGTGCTGGGGAGAAGCTGGTAGTCATAGTACAAATAGGTACCAATGAAATAAGGAAAGAGGTCCTGAAAGCCAAATGTAAGGAGCTAGGTACAATATTGAAGTCCAGAACCTCCGTGGTAGCATTTTCTGATATGCTGCCAGTTACACAGGCAGAACTGCAAGGTGTCACTGCATGGATGAGACAATGGTGTAGGGAAAAGGGGTTTAAGTTCATTAGGAACAGGGATCTTTTGGAAAGGAGGAGCCTCTAGAGCAGTAGTAATCTATTTTTGGTCAAGGTCCAGACTCCAGAGAAAATTAAATAATAATCACAATAATGATAAGTAAATAAAAAGATTCCAGGGTTCATTCAAAAGCACGTGGCAGGAGCTGGATTTGGCCTACAGTCAGTCTATTGACTACCCCTGCTCTAGAGCAATAGTTCCCAACCTTTACACCTCCAGCTCCTAGGGCTCTTCCCCATGTCTCCTGCAGGAGGGAAGAGCTGACCTGTTGCTCATACTGGAGAAGAGGGGGGGAAGAGAGGGAGTTGAAGCTCTGATTGGTTGTTCCACCTGTGGTGGAGGTGGGACAGTCAGGCAAACAGCCAATCAGAAGGCAGCATTCCCCCCTTTGTTCTCACACTAGTTTAAAAAAATTCCATGGCACACCTGTTTGGGCCACATGCACACAGGTTGGGAAACACTACTGTAGAAGGAGGATGGGCTCTAACAAACCAAAATGGAACCAGATTGCTGGCAACTAAAATAAGATTGTAGATAAGTTTTAAACTTAGGGCTGGGGGAAAGCTGACATTTACAGAGGAGCACATGGTTTGGGCAGAAACATTGGTTAGGAAAGGATCTATTAGTGGGGATTCTCTATATCCTAATAAAGAGGTGAGGACGAAAGTTGATAAGCCTTAGCTAGGAGCAGAAAAGAAACCCGCAAATGCAAGGGTACCATTCAACTAAATCACAAAGGCAGACAGCTAAAAAGGGACGAATTGTACATGTGCTTGTATATAAATGCTAAAAGTATAAATACTAAGATAGGTGAACTTGAGTGCCTGATATTCAGTGAAGATATTGATAAAATCTGCATCACAGAAACTTGGTAGAACAATGATAATCAATGGGACAAAGTAATAGCAGGGTAGACAATATTACAGGAATGACAGAAGGGTGTGCTAGTGGGAGACTGGCACTACAAGTGAAAAAGCATCAAGTTAAATATATTGAAAATCAAATGAATCAAACAGTACTATAGAATCTTTAGGGCAGTAGTCTCCAACCTTTTTAAACACAAGATCACTTTTTAAATTTAAGTGCAACCCAGGTTCTACCTCAAAGAAAATGTAGAAATAACCATCACACAAACCCAACACCCTTGCCCTACTGCTTCCCTGAGGCCCCGCCCAGCTCACTCCATCCCCCCACCCTCCCTTACTTTCACCAGCCTGGGACAGGTGGTTGGGGTGCAGGAGAGAGTGTGGGCTCTGGGTTGGGGCCAAGGGGTTTGGAGCGTAGGAGAGGCTCCAGGCTGAGCCTGGGGCAAGGGTGTAGGAGGGGGCTCAGGGCTGGGGTTCAGGCTCCAGCTGGGCACTGCTTAGCTCAGGTGGTGGTGCAGCAGGACTAAGGCTGGCTCCCTGCCTGCCCTGGCCCCACGCTGCTCTGGGAAGTGGCCAGCATGTCCAACAGCAACTCTGAGGGGGTGCGGTGGGGGGAGGTGAGACCAATTTTTTAAAAAGGCTCCAGAGCGGATCCTGGCAATTACAGGCCAGTAAACCTAACTTCAGTACCATGCAAACTGATTGAAACTATAGTAAAGAACAGAATTATCAGATGCATAGATGAATATGATTTGTTGAGGAAGAATCAACACAGCTTTTGTAAAGGGAAATTTATGCCTCAATCTATTAGAATTCTTTGAGGGGGTCAACTAACGTGGACAGGGGTGATCCAGTGGATGTATGATATGATAGAGGTCTATAAAATCATGAATGGAGTAGAGAAAGTGAATAAGAAAGTGTTATTTACCCCTTCATGTAACACAAGAACCAGGGATCACCCAATGAAATGTATAGGTAGCAGGTTTAAAAGGAAGCACTTCTTCACACATCACACAGTCAATCTGTGGAACTCATTTCCAGGGAATGTTGTGAAGACCAAAAGTATAACTGGGTTCAAAAAAGAATGAGATAAGTTCATGGAGGATAGGTCTCTGAGTAGGTATTAGCCAAGATGGCCAGGGATGCAATCCCATGCTCTAGTGACCTTAGCCTTTAAATGCCAGAAACTGGGAGTGGACAACAGGGGACGCATCATTCAATAATTGCCCTGTTCTTTTCATTCCCTCTGAAGCACTTGGTATTGGCCATTGTTGGAAGACAGGATACTGGGCTGGATGGACCACTAGTCTGAGCCAGGATGGCTCCTGTGATGTTAACCAATTGGTAGGAGTCCCCCAGAACTTATAGTGACAGTCCTCTTTCTCCTGCCAGAGGCCTCCTAGAACAGTGGGTTCTAGTATTCACCTTCTAGAGCTTTTCTTCAAGATGTCTGCAGCCTCAGGCAGCTATTACTGGTTTGGTTACACATGGCTCAGTTTTTAAACTTAAGAGAAAGCTTTGTGTTTGGTATAAGTAGGAGACTCCAGGAGCTGGAACTCAGCACTGAATTATGAAGTCAGCAAATTACAGTGGTTTGGCATCTGTCCCATTATGCCACTACAAAGGGCCCTGTCTACATCTCAACAAAGACAACTAAAAATGGAACTTGGCCTTCACTCCCAAATGAGTTTGACATCCCTGGTATAAGTACATTTCACCTTTTCTGGACTGTGCTGCAGCAAGCTGTTCTAATCCAGTCATGTTCATCCTAACGTAGCTTCTGGTCAGGTTTTTGATCGAGACCCACATCTGTACTCTCCACTATAGAATTGCTACCTGTCCTTTTATTAAACTGGATATTATTAAGCTTGCCAGACTAAGGTCAACTGTTTTCTCTATCACAGGGCCCCTTCCCTTGTCAAGACTAATGCACTGAGTAAGACCTCGTACAGTAGCAGCAGGCAGAGTGGTGGCTTATATGTATTGGGACTAGTGCTAGAATATTTTTTCCAGCATCTGCAGCCTTCTGCAGCCATTGCATTAGGACAGCAGGGAAGAAAATAGCTGGAGTGAACGTAGTCTGAATCCAGGCATATTTGTTCCTGCAGCATAGCATGACATAGGGCTACCTCCTTCTCACAAGGGGAGAGGCAGGCTGTGCCCTTAGTGCTCCTGTGCTACCTCTAGTAGACCTCAACTCTAGAGCAACTGCTACTCCTTGTGATTGTTCAACTCTTCCCTGTTTTAGAGCAGGGTTCCAAGGGCTAGATATAGATACAGCCCTTTCTGCTGCATTTTCTCTCCCACTAACTTCCTGGCAGTATCAGCAAGTGGTGCCACCCTTCTTCAAGGAAAGTTGATGACTAGAGTTAAGTAACTATTTGCCCATTCACCACATCTGTTCCAGCAATTTTCGCATAGTAACATTACAGGAACTTCTTGTAAGATTCTTGCCTCCTTGCTCACTGATGTAAGCGTACAGCACAAGACGTAAAGAAGTGAGAACCATCCTAGCAGTTTTGTACCATCTCCCATGGTCTAGTTTTCTCAACTGCCACAGCTAAGTGAGCAGCAGGCTATGTTACAAAAGTATAAGGAAGTCAATCCTTCGCCGCAACTGCAGAAGACATGGTTTTCCTTTATGTGCTAATTCAGCAGGTGCTGGTGCATTTGCACTGAGTCCAAGAATTTAACAGACATTGTAAGTTCAGGCCACTTAAGAGGCTACATTATTCTAGCAAATACTGAATGGAAAGCAGGGTTTTTCTGGAAGAGGCACAAAGTCTCCTACAGTTAGATTTTCCAGGGAATCCCTCTGGCAAAGAGCTGCTGTTACTTCCTCTTATACCTGTAAAAAGACAATATTGGAAGTCCTAATCAGTCCAAATGCCTGCACTAGTGATAAAAGGACAGGATGGGGTAAATGAGCCCCTAGGCAAAGGCAATGCCAGCCTGCTCAGAAGTAGCCTACAAGTGTGCCAGTAAAACACAAGTCTCCATGTGTGTTCCCAGACTTGGGGCTGGCAGCACTGGCTGAACAGGGCTGACTTTGTATCAAGATTAGCACCATGGCTGCTTACCTGCTGTGGACCTTGGAGGAGGAAATGGGACAAACCAGGCCAACAGAAAAATCTTAAAGGTAATAAGGCTGTTTACCTGGACTTGGATTTGAAGTTTCCTCCTTTCCTGTGTCGGGCTAAGCCCAAACGCTTCCGCTCTTCAAAGGAGGGGCTGCACGGGAAAGAGCTCAGTGAGACATAGCCATGCTCCCTGAAATAGGATGCTCTATACCCCCCTGCTCAGTTCATGTGTTGCCCATGGGTTTGTTCTTACCTGCCATGATTCAGTACTTTTCTGGTGTTGACTGTGAAGATAGTCTTAGCTCAGAAAAGTATTCCTTTGCTCACCCACTGCATTGCCCCCTGCCCATGCAAGGAGTGTTTTTTTGTTTGTTTTTTTTTAAAGCTGGAAGGGACCCTGAAAGGTCATCGAGTCCAGCCCCCTGCCTTCACTAGCAGGACCAAGTACTGATTTTGCCCCAGATCCCTAGGTGGCCCCCTCAAGGATTGAACTCACAACCCTGGGTTTAGCAAGCCAACGCTCAAACCACTGAGCTATCCCTCCCCCCACTCACGCCACCTGATCTCTTCCTGCCCCCAGATACCTGAAGTGGCCTTATGGAAGCAGCACCTCTGGTCTGTGACAGAGGTGCTCTCAGACAGGACACCCTCTGCTCTCCTTACAAGCTATTTACGGTAGACAGAATGACTCCTGTATAAACTCTCCCTTTCCCCCGCTGCTATCCTTCAAAGCAGCAAGATGAAGCCTGAGCCCCTCTCTACTGCCTGCAGAAGGTATCACTGGTGAAGATTTCCATGGATGTGAAAGGAATAGAGTGCCTCCACCACAGCCTGTGCAAACCCAGTGATGTGGAGCCAAGTTACCCAGCACGATACTGTTTTAGGGCCTTCCTGCTTGTGTTGGTGAGCTCCTCGTCGAAGACAGATGATTGCTTCTTCCGTTTGGGGCCTTGGAAAGAAAGCAAGCAACAACAGAGCCAGCGATTAGCAAGGCTTGATGTACAGAAGCAGGGTCCCTGCTAAGGTCACACAGTCGACAACATTATTTGCATTACTATAGCGCCTAGGAACTCAAGTCATAGACCATAATCCCATGGTGCTAGATGCTGTACAAATGCAGAACAAAAAGACTGGCCTCAGCCCTCCTAATGATGGGTGTGGGCACTGGGGACATACATTTTATGGACAGGAAATGGACTCTCCCATCACTGCCCGCAGTCTCCAGTGTTCCAATCTTCCAGGTCACTTTCTATTGATTTGGTTTGTTAACAGCACAGACACCAGTGACATTTATGCAATCAGCATTAAGATAAATGCTAGCAGCAAAACCCTCCTGCACCCCAGCAGTAAGCATGCTCTCAGCTCTCACAAGCAGCATCCAGCTCTAAGGAGCAGCTACATTGCAACTGGGAAATTAGCTAAAGAATTCTCTGAGCTGTTTTTGTGGCGAACAGATGCTCTTCTCTTACCTGCTGCTGCTGCTGAGGGAGGCTCATCCTCAGGCACAACTCGAGCTCGCTTTGCTCGGCGGTTCCTCTTTGCTACACGCTCTGCATACATCTGTGACTTCAGGATTTCAAATTGTGATCTCTCCTCTGGCTGGGAGAGACAGAAATCTAAGTTTACAGCTAATATGCCCCTGCATGAGGGAGCAGACCAAGTCTCCCAGGCCCCTGCCTCCTCTCGGATCCCCGCACTCACTGTCATTTGGCCTTTTTTCTGAGTATCCTGCATAAATTTCTTCCTCTTCTTCTTTCCTCTCAACGCCAAGTCAAATTCCTGAAGGGCTTTAGTCACTGGAGAGAGAGAGAGACAGACAAAGGGTGAGGGAATACAGAAGGTTCAAGAACAGAGGGCAATTTCAGACCCAATTCAGAGATGCATGATTCGAATTAACCCATTGGTCCAGACCCAAAGGCCTCTCTCTTCCCAGGACTCACGTTTCTCTTTCTTTCTCTCCTCTCGGCTCTGGAACCAGCTCCGCTCAGGCCCCTCTTCCACCTTCTGTTCTCCTGCCTCCAGTCGCTTCTTTGCCATGTTGATCTGTGGGACAGCCCAAGCAGATAGGGAGCTCATGGACCTGCAGAGTGACCACTACCCAGTCTGGGGAAGCTAGGGCAGGAAATAGCTCTCCCCATCTCAACACCTCACTGGGTCACTGTCAGCATTTGTGCATAGAAGCCCCTGGTAGTAGGGATTATAGTGCATGGAGCCTCAAGAGCCCCTGCTCACCTTCACTAGGTGACTGGGGGCACATTTCCCCACCAAGAATGCCCTACCCTGGGCTAGGGGCTTTGCCCTGTTCATCCTCCAGAGTAGCCAGCCCACACACAGGGGAGTGAGTTCCCCATATCTCAGTGCCCTATCCAGCCCAGGCTGTAGGAGCAAGCTCTCACTACCCTCACCTGGGCCTCTGATTGCTGCATCTCACGCTCCTCACGCTCTAGACGCAGCACTGCATACACATCTTTCTCCAGCTTCTCAATCTTCTCCCGGAATTTCAGGATCACATCTGCAGATGCACCCAGTGGGGGCCAGAGAGAAAGACAAACACGGTCCCTGTGAGAATTGCCTATGCTTCAGCACCTCCCATCCCTACCGCCCACGGGGCTACTTGTCTGCAACCCCGTCCCAGCAAGGCACATACCCTGGGGGAGGATTCTGGCCTTCACTGGCATCTTGGCTGTCTTCACAATCTCCTTCAGCATCTTGCGCTCCTCCTCACCCACCAGTGAGACTGAGCGGCCAGCCCGACCGGCCCGTGCTGTCCGCCCCACCCGGTGCACATAGTGCTTGGTGGTGTTGGGCATGGTGAAGTTGATCACCTGGTGGGGAGACATGGGGTTAGCAGGAAAGCAAGGCCAATGTCAGACTCATGGTACCTCAAGTGGGCTCAGAGCCTCGCACACTTACCGTTTTGACACCCTCAATGTCAAGTCCTCGGGCCGCAACATCCGTAGCTACCAGGACATCAATCTGCTCATCTTTAAAGCGCCTGAGCGCAGAGAATACAATCAGTTATGCAAGCAATGGGCTCCCTCCCCAATTCTTGCAGAAGCCACTCTTCTCCCCCTCTGGGGCTACCCACTATACCAGTACCTGAGGGCCTCCAACCGTTGTGTCTGAGAGAGGTTCCCATGTAGCTCCCCCACCTGCAGACCCATCAGCCCCAGCAGGATGTGCATGCGGTGAGCCTGCTTCTTGGTCTGTGTGAAAAGCATCACGTGGTCTGTGAAGGTCCGTGTCAGCAGAGCTGAAAGACAAAGTCCTGTCAGCAAGCAGCAGAGGCAGCTCTAGGTATCCCCACAAAGCTGCCTTGCAGTAAAACACTGCTTCCAGCTTTCCCATGCCACTTGCCAGGGCTCACCCATCCAACTCCTCCTCCCACGCCGCACTGCTCACCTGACACGATAGCTTCTCTGTCCCCTTCTCTGTTGGGACGGACCCGGATGAATTCCTGCCGCAGGAAAGGAGCTACATCCGTGTTGCTATTCACAAAAATCCGGACAGGATTTTTCAGGGAAACAGCAGCCAAATCTTTCACCTATCCAAATGAAGGAAGGGAAGCATCACTACACTGAAAAAGGGAAGTCTGCCCAAACCCTCCATTCCCACCCTCCCATCTGAACTGAACATGCCTCCCAACAGGCTGCTTAGGCACCATCCTTACCTCATCTGTCATGGTGGCAGAGAACAGCATGGTCTGACGGTGGTGGGAGCACAGCCGAATTATCTCCTTCATCTGTTCCTCAAAATACTCATCCAACATCCTAAAAAGGAGAGAAGCTGTAGAAGACTCTGCTCTACCCATCAACCCTGACCAGCTGCTGTTCTAGACCAGGCAAACTCTCCTCTCACAGCAATGGGAAAGCTAGAAGCCAATGCCTCATTCTCTGCCACCCACCCAGCTTACCTGTCTGCCTCATCCAAGATCAGCACTTCGATGCTGCTCAGGTGGAAGGAGGGGCAGTTATGGAGATGATCTATCAGGCGCCCAGGGGTGGCAATCAGAATGTCTGGCCCAGAGCGCAAAGCTGCCTCCTGAGTCTTCACATCCAAGCCCCCTGTAATGGTGAAAACCCAGAAAGGACCATGAGATCCTGGAGCAGGATGAGATAGAGAGCCCCCAGGCCTGTATCCATTGCGGGGGTGAAGAGTCCTTTCAGTGAGTACCTCAGACACCAGATACAAAAGTGACCCCTTGATTGCAGATATGGACCGTCCCCAGATGCCATGGGAGAAGCACAGGACACCACTCCAGGTTAAAGCATCAGTGTGTGTACACGCTGTGAACAGGTGCACCATTGCCTGACCAGCTCTAATCATGGGACTCCAGGTTCTCTATGCCCCCATCCCTTAGAGTTAGGGGTCACCTGGAGCAGTTTGGAAGGGGATAGCATGGTCCATGCAAACTGAATTCTCAGCCTCATGGCTCATACTCACCCACAGCTAGGCAGGTTGTGATGCTGCTGAACTGGGCCAACTGCTTGGTGACAGAGTGCACTTGAATGCCTAACTCTCGTGTTGGCACCAGAACCAGCACCCGAGTCACTGGAGCCTGGCGAGGTTTGTAGATCAAGCGCTCCAGTACAGGTAGGGTGAATGCAGCGGTTTTACCTGCAGAACAAAGGGCATCAAGAATTAGTTCACCTCAAAAACATGATGCTTCCCTGAGCATCTCAGTCCTCATCCAGGCTCTTACCTGTCCCAGTGGCAGCACAAGCACAAATATCCTTCCCCAGCAGACCCACGGGGATACAGGCCTTCTGGATTGGCGTTGGCTGCTTGAAGCCCAGGGCTGTGATTGCCTGCCAAGGAAACAGAATAGTTAGGCATCAGATAAAAGAAAGGGAAATCTCAATCTGGATGCAACCTGTGCAGTGGAAATCTCACCTTATTCTACACTAGAAAACATTAATTCCCCAGAGCTAGCGCTCATGCCCATTCCCTACACTGTCTCCTGCTAGGAGAGACTGTGACTGGAGTAGCTGGGAGTTTCCCCAAAAGCACATGGGAGAGGCTGTGAACTCCTGCCCCCTTCCTTGCAATCCTTTCTGCAGTGACTGAAAGAGCTTAATACCTTTAGTAGAGGGCGTGAGAGGTTCATGTCCTGGAATGACAAATTATCATCGTACTGAGATGCATCTTCAAAAAATCTCTCTGTTTCCTGAAGGAAATAAAACCAAGAGGAAGAGCTGAAACAATTTCCAGCACACATTGCACTGCTGGGCTCCATCCTACGCACTTATCGTTTGTCAAGTGGGTCTGGGTTCTTTGGAATGGAAGGTGCTTGCTGGAGAAATGCTCAGTGTTATTCTACCCTCCCCTCCAGTGACACTCACCATCTCTCCTACTTTCTTCTGTCTCTTTCGCTCCTTCACCTTGAGGGTATCTGAAAAGAAAGAGAGATATGCTAAGCATTCAGTATCAGCTAAAAGCAACTTCACCTAAGCCCCAACCAAGGCATGTTTCCTGCACCCCAGTGTGCCTGCTAGAGTTCTACCCCGCATCTCCCCCCCAGTCAGTCATTGATGGAGAGGCCTGTGAAACTGATTCCCAAGCAAACTGGGGAATCAGTTGGCAAGCAAGTTCCTTTCCCCATGGAAAGGACATACCTCTGATGGAAATACTGGAAGCTGAAACTCTAATTAGACAAGAGCAAAATCTGGAAGAACAATATTGCAGGGACCAGCGGGGAGGAGATATGCCAAATAAAGGAGATTCCTGCCCATTCCCCTTCCATGCTGCCACTGGTGCCCAGCTCTCTCTCATGAGATTCTCTTCCCCACTCTGCCAATGGCCCCCTACTAATTTCTTTCTTCCAGCCCCTTCCCCATACCTTGTAATTACCTGCTTTGGTGAGGATACTCTCATCAGTTGAGGAATATTGGGACTCTACATCCTCTTCCTCCTCTCCACTGCCTTCCTCACTTTCCTTCTCTTTGGTTTCATCCTTCTCCATCTCTGTGTCTTCCCCTTTCATCTTAACATGTTTCGCTTCCCTTTCCTAAGAGAAGACATGAGATCAATGGCCTGGGGAGTGCGTCAGAAAGATCCCAGCCAAACTCTAAACAGAAGTTTCCAAGGGTTTTCTTGTGGAAAAGGGGGTGGAAAGAAGGGCAGAGTTCCCTTCCCCCCCCCCAATGGGGAGGTCCTTCCAAGGGTTGGTGGTGGTAGGAGCTAAAAGCTTTTGTCCACCAATCAGCGAACATCCCACTAACCTGGGTTTTCCTTTTTTTTCTCACTTTTTCAATCTTCTCATCCAGTGTTGTTGCTGCTGCTCTCTGGGCAGGGCAAGACAGACAGTTAGGGAGAGGAAGGGGGAATCTGTAAGAGCCACCCAGCAGCGGCTGACACACAGCAATGCTGGCAAATAACAACGGGAATAGGAAAACATGATCATCATCATTTATATGCAGGCCCCAAAAGTCTGCAAGGTGCATGACAGAGCAGTGAGAGAAGACTTGGTCCCTCTCCCAGAGGCCTTTCAACCTAAAGTCTGGGGCAATACAAAGAGTCAGAGTAAAACAACAGGGTATGGGACTTGGGTGTTTTGGGCATATATTGATCGTTTCCATTAGTTTTAATTCACTTTACCAGACACAGAAGTGTGGATGGTGGAATGGGCTCTAAGTCACCAGGGTCGGTTGTCAGGGTCACGGCACCCAACTGACATCTGGTAAGGTTCCAATAGACCCTATGCACCCCAGGAGACCCTACCCATCGCAACCTCCATCCCCTTCGTTCTATGAGGGGAGAATGAAAAGTGCAAGTCTGTTTACCATAGAGAAAATGATCAACAGAGCCAACTGCTATTCACCCCATCTCACAACACAAGACCAAGAAAACGTTCAATGCAATTGGGAAGCTAGAAATTCAGAACAGATCAACGGCAATACTTGTTCATACAATGCACAGTTAGCACTCACCGCTGCAACGCAAGGTTGTGCAGCAGAGTTACAAATAGAGGAATTTACGCCATTCACGTGGGGAATGAGACTATACACACATATTAAACAAGTTTTAAAGAATGCATAAAATTCGGGCTGCAGCCATAATCCAGCGAGAGGCCTCTCCCAGCGCTCCCCAGCACTGCCTCGGGCAGGGTTTCTGGGCCCCGCGCCCCAGCAAGCCCCCTGCCCACGTACCTTGCCCCTGAGCTGGCGCAGCGCCTCCGCCCAAGCCCCGCTCGACGCGCCCGGAGCCTCCTTCTCCGCGAAGACGAAGCCGGCACTGAAGTCCCCGCCGCGGCGTCTCTGCTGCCCCCGGCCCAGCGGCTCCTGCGGACGAGAAGCGGGTGAGGCGGGGCCCAGACGGCAGCCTGGCTCCGGGGCCCGGCCCGCGGCAGCCCCTCACCTCCTCATCCGCCGAGTCCCCGGACTCGGACTCCTCTGGCGCCGCATCCCCGTCCCCGAGCGTGGCCACGAGCCCCAGCCCCTGCAGCATGGCGCACGCCGAGAGCCTCCCCACTCCCAGACCCCGGCCCCTGGTCAGCAGGCAGGCACGCGGCGCCCTGCCTCACTCGCGCGTGGCGCATGCGCGGGGGGCCAGTGGGCGGGGCCACGGGCGCCCCCGATATGCCCCGCCCCCGGGCGGAGTCGGACCCCTTCCGCCCCGGAAAGGAAACTGAAAGCGCCGGCGGGGTGGAGCCGCTTCCCCCCTCAGGGTGCGGGCGGCGCCGCGGGGTCGGAGCGAGCTGTGGGGCCTGGCTGGTGATGGTGAGAAGCGTCCTCGGTCTCCCTCTCCCGGCCCGGGGCGGCTCTTGGCTCGGGCCAGGCTGGGTGTCTGTGTTCTTCCGCGCCCCGGGCCTGCTGCCAGGCTGGGCCCAGCGCGGAGGGTGGCTGGGTACTGGGTGGGAGGCACCTGTGTAAGGAGAAGCCCCTTATGGCAGTAGGGCGCCGCTCGTGCCCGGAGGTCGGGCCGGGGGCTGGAGCGGAGGGCCGGAAAGGGGGAGGCTGGGGACTGGAGGGAAGGAGAGGAAGAGGGGCTGGAGGGTAGGCTGGGGGCTGGAGGGCCGGAGAGGGGGAAGGCTGGAGGGGAGGTCCGGGGAGACTGGAGCGGAGGGCCGGAAAGGGGGGGGCTGGAGGGCCGGCTATAAGAAGCTGGGAAATAATACTGCAGAACTTTACATTCGTGAATTTTGAGCAAAAATTGGTGCAGTGGGTTTGTGTTGGTGCTGGGTGCCCTGGAAACGCCCTAGAGCTACAGGAACTCCTGGGCCACCCCCCTGGGCTGGGCTAGTGGGGAACCAGAAACTGAAACTGACTATAGAGAAGTGACAAACTGGTAAGCTGTTTTTCGGTAATACAGAAACCGACCAGCAGCAGGGTGGTGGGTAAGGACTTGGTATTTGTCTTCTAGACCAAGCCTCGGAAAACCGGGTTTGTGATTCCTGGGACATTTGGATACCCTGGCGATGGGAATGAGAGGCAGTTACGGGAAAGGGGGGTAGTCCCATGGGGGCACTTCTTTAAGGTTTGCACGTGCTGGGCTGGCCTGATTAGGACTTATGTCTCCCACCTCTTAGGACAGGGACCACCATGGTGTAGGCAGGTTGCGCTGAGAGAACAGGGTGGGACAGGGAGGACTTGGCTCAGAGGTGCCCTCATGGGAGCACAGGGAGCATGAGGCCATCAGACTGGGGAGTTCCAATGCTCAGTGGAAGGAAACTGGATTTGGGACGGTGACAGATTCATGTTTAGGGGAAGAGATGCAGATGGTGAAGTATCCCTAGTATGCAAAACTTTAATTTATAAGCTAAGATGGTATAACTACCCTTGAATTGGCAACAGCAGGTGTAATTGGTACTCCCTGTGGTAACATACCTTGTGGAGTTAATACTGTCCCCCCACAGAGGTGCCCAGAGTGCTCCTGGTTTTGTGGATGCTGGGCAGTGTTGGCCTGGTCCTCTTTTAAAGATTATTGTTTGGCTTTGTCTCTCTGCCTGCAGCAGCACAAAGAACCAGGCAGAAGAGGACTTGAGTGACTCTCAGGAATGGATGGCAGAAGACCTGGACAGGAACCCTACCCAAGGCAGCACAATGTTAACTGTAGAGGTGAGTGGCCTGTTTAATGAATGGGGCTAGAGGAAAAACTGAGATTGAAATTTAAATAAATTGAAACCCACTTCTCTCCCCGTCACCCATTCCCAGCACCGGACACACCACCATTCTGTTTTAATCTAAGATCTTCTACCACACTTATCACTGTTGTCTCAGAGTAGGGATTGATTGGTACATATTTTACAAAAGCACCTTGTTAGATTTTTGTTTGAGTAGGTTGTATTGGTTTAATTTGACTAATGCCAAATAGAGGCAGATAGGGATGAGTCCTATGCCTTGGAACCTGTCTGTTATTTGGCTATCATTACCATAGTATCTGGTGCCTAATTTGTCCGCCCATTGACAAATTCTCTCCCCTGAAAAGGGGGCAGACTCTGTCCTGCTGCTCTGAGTTTTAACTCTACTGTAAAACTAAAGTTCTGAACCAACTGCTGCTTTCTCATGGGCTATTAAACGAGCCATTGACTGCTGGCAAAACCCAATCTGTAAAGAGGACCTCATCTTGGGCCCCATGCTGTTCAGCTTTTCAGCACATGGAAAGGGAGTCATTTTACTTTCTGCTTGATAGTTTAACCACAATCCTAAACTCTAGGCTGGGCATTTTCCTCAGTGCCTGCTTATTGCTAAGGTTAAGATTCTGTCATGGGTATTTTTAGTAAAAGTCAGGGACAGGTCGTGGGCAATAAACAAAAATTCACGTAAGCTCATGATCTCTCCTTAATTTTTACTGAAAATACCGGAGCGGGGGGACAGACAGGGACTTAGTGGGAGGCCTGCAGGGATGAAGGGGACCATTGGGGTCATGTCTCCTGCCTCAGGGCTGGTGGCCACTGATGCTCCAGTGGCCCTGAGGGCTGGCTGGCCAGCTGCTTGGGTGGCCAGCCCTGGGGCTGGCTGCAGTAGCTGCTCCAGTGGTAGGGGCTGGCTGCAGTAGCTGCTCCAGTGGTAGGGGCTGGCCCAGTCCCCACCCCACCCCCCACTTCTTCAGCCCTGGCACTGCTGCTCTGGCAACTCCCGGGCTGACAGCTGCTCCAGCCCTGCTACCGTGGAAGTCACGGAATCCATGACTGAATTGTATCCTTACTCATTACGCAGCAGAAAACACACTGATGTAAATAAAATATTAGTTCTACAGTGTGATATGAAATGTCTGAAACGTGCTGCTGCTGGCAAGTGTGGTGTCATGGGGAGTGGGGATTATCCCAGGGAACATCGTGTCAGGAAGCAGCCTCTCTAAGGAGGCATTCTCTCTAAATATCTTTTCTCTTTGGGTCCTGTAGAGTGTCAAGATGCTGGCTTGCCACAAAGAGGCAGAAACCGAGCAATTAATGCACCAGGCTATCCTCGGAGAGGAGCAGCCCAACCTGGAGGAAACCCCAGGGTTAACGATAACCCTCTTCCTCCTGGGCAGAGGGAAGGAAGATACCATGGTGCAGGACGGTATCCCAATCAGGGAAGAAGAAACCAGGGTGGACAAGCCAATGATGGACCCAGAGGACAGTGGAATGAGCAGGAAAATGAGGCCAGAAGAAGAAGAAATGAGAACCAAGATGGTGGCAGGTGCAGAAGAATCCACCCTTGTGAAAATCCTCGTTTCCATCAGAATCCTGTTCCAGGCGGTGCCCAGTGCCAGGAGCCCAATGAACAGCCTCAGCAAGTCAGGAGGATTGGCTACAAATTCCTGGAAAGTCTCCTTCAGAAAGACCCCTCTGAAGTAGTCATCACACTTGCCTCCAGTTCAGGGCTCAAGGAGCTTTTGTCTCAAACATCCATGAAACCCAGCTTCCTCCAGCTCATCTGCCAGGTTCTTAGGAGGGCATGCAGCTCCAGAATGGACCGCCAAAGTGTCCAGCAGCTCCTGGGCATGGTAAAGGAATCAAACTTCCTCAAGATCTGCCTGCCACAGTATGTTGCAGACATGATGACTGAGGCCATTCCTGCTGTACGACATCAGTTCCCTGAGCATATAAGCAACATCATCTCCCTCCTTCAGGATCTGGTGAGCATTTTCCCAGCCAGTTCTGTGCAGAAAATCTCCATGTTGATGTCTGTCCTGCCAGCATCTATAAATGCCTTGAGAGCATCTGGTGTGGACATTACAGAACAGATTGAGAAGAACCTGGAAAAAGTCCTGACCCTTATTCAGCATCTGCAGGAGAAGAGGCGTGAGGGCACCCTGAGAGCTGACAACTACACCCTAGTGCAACCTCAGGCTGATGGTCAGGAAGAAACCTACCGCACAATGACCATCTACCCCACATACAACGAGGTGCATCGGGATAAAAAGCCCTTTCTTCGTCCCAATATTGTTTCTGGGAGGTATGATAGCACCAGTGTTTACCTGGACACGCATTTCCGGCTTCTAAGAGAGGACTTTGTCCGGCCATTAAGGGAGGGCATCTTGGAGCTTTTGCAGAGCTTTGAGGACAAAGGTTTGAGGAAAAGGAAGTTTGATGACATCAGAATCTACTTTGACACCCGGATCATCACCCCCCTCTGCTCCTCATCTGGCATCGTCTACAAGGTCCAGTTTGACACAAAGCCCCTAAAGTTTGTGCGATGGCAGAATTCCAAGCGTTTGCTGTATGGGTCTCTGGTTTGTATGTCTAAAGACAACTTTGAAACATTCCTTTTTGCCACAGTATCCAACCGTGACAATGCAGACCTGTCCCAGGGCATCGTGCAGCTGTGCTTTAATGAGCACAGCCAGGCGCTGCTGGCAGAGGTCCAGCCCTCTGACTCCTTTCTCATGGTGGAGACAACTGCTTACTTTGAAGCCTACCGACATGTGCTGGAAGGGCTGCAGGAGATCCAGGAAGAAGACGTTCCATTTCAGAAATACATTGTGGAGTGTGATGTGCTGGTGAAGGAGCCAGCATACCTGGCAATGGGCAGCATCTACAACCTTGCGCCCCTGATAGAGGAGCCTTCTCCAATTGGAAAGGAGGGTTTCCTGGTGAGCCCCGATGACTTGAGAAGACCGAGGGTGAATGTTCTAGACCTCAACCAGTGGCCTTCAATGGAAGCCTTGAAGTTAGATGAGTCCCAGATGCAAGCCCTGCAGTTGGCACTCACCAAGGAGCTGGCCATTATCCAGGGGCCTCCTGGGACTGGTGAGATACGCTGTTGCTTAGAACTGCATTGTTGGGCACCAGTTAATAAATTCCGCTAAACATCCCTTGAACCAGCCCAGTCGGAAAAGCACTAAAAGTAGAGGAAAATTCTAAAGAAAAATAACATCCTTTGACGACCAACTTCACGCACAGGCTGGACTCAGATGCTGTTCCTGGGCTTTGTATACAGAGAATGAGGAAGTCCTAACAGGTCCATGCAATGAATAGAGAGCCTTTTCATAGGAGGACAGGTGCTTGGCCTGTTTAGAAAGGAGAAGCTGGCCCTGAATCTCTGCCTCCTGGACCATGCTGTATGTGGGCAGGCACAGAGCTTAGTGTCTTTCTGCTCTGCATAAGCCGTGCAAGGTTGGAGCAGCCCCTGTCAGCTGCACTAGTGAACAGGCATTGGTCTCAATGGGTTTTGTGTGCTTGGAGCTCAATTACTGGTGCCCAGCTGGTGCTCGTGTAATCCACTGCAGTCTAGGTTATGTGTGACAGTGACCTCCATCCCCTTTTTTTAATTTACTAAAACATCAAATATCAAGATTTGTCCCAAAGCTAAATATGACCATGTATGTGGGTTTCTGGTGTGGATACAATGATACTGTGAGAGATCTGGGCCTGTGTCTTTTGGGCAGAAGGCTTTTAGCTCCCACTGATACCATGTATGTGGCTGATAAGATATCCTGGTGTCTGCATGTGTGGAATTGGTGTAATCTTGCTCTGCATCTGTCACACCCATCCACAGCATTGCAAAATGTTACAAGCGGTCAGCTCCTAATCCTCTGATGACCTTGCATTGCAATGATGACTACAGACCCTTCCATTGTAGCTGGTGTAGGGAAATGGGACTTGGAACTATAGACTTCTCCATTATGGCAGGCGTGGAGGAGAGCAGAATCTTGTCTAAGTTCTTATATGGTACCTGTTATAGTGTCCTTAATGCCTTGCATTATTTTATTATTTCTCTTTGACACCTAGAGACCCCATCTCAGATCAGGGCTGCATTGTGCTAGGCACTTTATATACACCCAAAGGCAGTACATGCCTCAAATATCTTAGTCTATATAGATAAGACTGACAAAGCCTAGGCGGAGAAGCGACTTGCTAAAGGTCACATGACCGATAAGAAGGGGAGCGGGAAATAGAGCCCAGGTCACCTGTCTCCCAGTCCAGTGCCCTATATACTGGACCATACTGCCATTTTACTGGTGGGTAACTGAGGCCTAGAGAGATTAATTGACCTGCCCATAGTGACACAGGCAGTCCCTTGCCAGAGCTGGGAATAAAACACTCAGCTTCTGACCCTGTACCCTGATCTGATGAAACCTCTGATTCCAAGACCACACATCTGGCCTGGATTTCTGATCTCTGATTCTGGGCTTCTCTTGCAGGGAAGACCTATGTGGGTTTGAAGATTGTTCAGGCTTTCCTGACCAACGAGCAGGTGTGGCAAAGCACTCTCCAGAAGTTTCCCATCCTTGTTGTCTGTTACACCAACCATGCATTGGATCAGTTCCTGGAAGGTAAGAGGGTCTGCATGGTGTGGGGTGGAGGTTTAAGTTCAAACAGCTATGCTTTGTGCTGGAACTGCCCTCCTTTGAATCTGATGTTCGCATTCATGGGTTTGCTATTCACTCTGGTCCCCACTGCCCCCCCAATCTCCACAGGAGGGGCTCCCTGAGGTGAGTGGAGGCATGTGGCCCTGATGTGATTCTCCCTGCTTTCCCCATTCCCAGAGAGAACAGAGAGTGGCTCTTTCATGCTAATGTTTTTCATGCTCAGGAATCTACACATCTCAGAAGAGTGGGATTGTGCGAGTTGGAGGGAGAAGCAGCAGCGAGATCCTGAAGCAGTTTACCCTGCGAGAGCTGCGGAAGAAGTGTGAATTTCGCCGCAGCCTGCCCACGCACCTCCGCAGGGCATACATGAATGTATGTGTGGGATTCTGGAAAATCTTGGGGGGGTGGGAAGGCTGCCTACACATCAGGGAACAGATGCAGCAGCTAATCCACCTGTACAGTTGTTACCTATCCAGGCCCACTTCTCCCCATCTCCTTCTTTAATCCCTCTCTCATGCTGAAGCCCATCTGCTGGGTCTCCCATTCTCATTCGCTCTTTAGCCCTGACTTTTCCTTATGCTGTTCTAGATGTTTCTTCTCAGAGCCTGGATTTCCAGAGCATAACAACTCCTGAAAACCTCGCTCTTCTTTCCTTTTGCATAGATAATCACCCAGATGAAACAGTCAGAGCAGGAGCTGCGTGAAGGAGCACGGCACTTAGAGTGTACAGCACATGGAGTGCTGCATGAACGCCACTTGGAAAGATACATCACCACACAACACTGGGACAGCCTGATGAATGGTCTGGTAAGAGGAATCCTGTCATTCCAGGCCAGTAGCCCTAATGCCTGACTGTACCTCTTCTGCACATAATCCTTAGGTACAGAGATTCAATGTTAGCTGCTAGGAAAGTCCCAGCAGGCCTCACTGCTTGCAGTGAAGTGCTAGTTTCACTGACTGAGGAGTTCAAGGCAAGAAGGCCACAGTGAATATTTTGGGAGCTTATCAATACGGCTACAATTTGGTCACAGATTGGGTGATTTTAGGTGACCTCTGTGACTTGAGCCCCAGGTGGCAGGGCTCGGGCGTCCGTGATTTATTGTTTATTGCCTGTGACTTTTACTAAAAATCTTAACCTTACTTATGCCCTGTGTATTCCATGGCTACAGAATTGTCTGCTGAAAAATTGTATTCTTTACCCTTACCCTGAGGCTGCAGAGAAGCCTTCCCAATTTGACAGCCCAGAACAATAGCTCTGAGAGATCTGAACTGTCCCATTCATCTCAGTAGAATGCTAACTGGGAAACTGAATGATGGCAATTTAACAGTCAGAATTAACTGTTTCTCTGCTGAGCATGTAAGCACAAGAGCTGAATGTGTCTGCTGCTCTCCAATGGATGCAGTGAAGGAAACAGGGTAGGGACAATGGGATAGCTGGTTAATATCAAGACTCAGTGGGGAAGTGAACTGGAAGTTTCTCTGAGCATGCTCACAAGGGTTAGGGAAAGAGGAGATTTGTCCCCTTCCCTGTTGCCAAAACCTCAGTGCCTCTCCTGCCTTCCTAGGTACCAAAATCCTCAGCAGTTCCCCTAGCTGCTGCCAAATCCTTCAACTGCCCTCATGATGCTACAATGTGTTTTCTCTTTGTCAGTGCAGAAGTCTCCGGTAAACAGACTGGTTTGGGGCAAAGTGAATTCCAAGTGACCCTTTGAACTTAAAACCCATTTGTCTGAAAATGCTTTGCTTATGCCTGTGACTAGAGCACTGTGTTCTCTAAGGCCCTGGACCTGCAAGCAGCTGGATGTGGGCAGAGCCCCTGTTGCAGAGCTCCTTGCAGGATCAGAATTTTAAGGGAAAAACCTTTCTTTGGTTTTCCTCTGTGCAGCTGGCAGCACTCTGTATGGAGTCAGCGTCACATTTTCCCCATGGAGTCTGTTTTCTCTGTGGGTCTCATAAAGCCAGGGGGAAGAGAGGAGTTATTTAAGTAGAATATAACTGCTAACCCATAAAAATTGGCAGTGATCTTAGGGTAAAGAGGTGGGGGAGATATAGGGCTGATGTAGGATCAGAAACTGTTTTCAGCTCACTCTTTGAAACTGCCTAGATTTCAAGCTGATATTCCCTTTATTACCAATATAAAAAAACACCAATAACCAAGGGAAATTGTTCTCTATTAAATTCAGTAAAAATCCTGATTTCTGAAGGTACCTGAAGCTGCCACAGACTTTCCCATCTGCTGCACTGAGGCAGCAAGCAGGAGTCTTGCTGAGCTGACAGATTTGGGTCTGGCCCTAGTTAAGCTGCCTCTGTGTGTGTATATTGAAGAGGAGTGTATGATAGTTTGGCTTCAAACTGCTGCTCTGAGCTGCACAGGCGTTACTGATTTATTTCTCATTGCACTAGGATGATGAGTGGTTTTGCTACAAGGGTTCAAGGAACTCTATGATTCTGGAGTGGTTGGGCCTTGGTGTTACTGCCTTCACCCAGAATGGTGCAGAGAACCCAGCGGCTGAGAATGCAGGTAAGAGGCTCACACCTCCTGCAGGTGTATGAAGACAAGTGTATATCCATGTGTGACGTTGCACTCTATATGATTTTATGAAAATGAGTGTGAATATAATGTAACTGGAATATGCTTCATGCAAAAGGTCTCTAGTAAGGTATTATTACAAAGCTTATAATCTACTGAGTGAGGTCATCCTATTTGTATAAATGTTTCATTCTTCTATCTGAAACTAGAAATATGAAATATAACTCTGAGGTCCTATTGTAATTATGTGAAGTGTGGGCCATTAATGGTGGTTTGGAATCTTGATGGCTCCCATCAACTAGGACAATTGGTTGTAAATGGCTCTGTTTACTTGCAAGCCTTCCTGTGAGTCAGGCCAGGAAGAATGAAGGCTTGGGGGTCTCACAGGACATGTGACCATGTCACCTGGTACTGGAATCCATCTTAAACCTGGTGCTTTTCCATTTAGAAGGAGGGGTGGGGACCCAGAGAGACAAAAGATTCCTGCCTTGTGCCAAAGCTGTATAAGGGGGTGGAACAGAACAAAGGGGGCTGCAGTCATGAAAATTCCCCAGGCTACCACCTGAGTTGGAACAAGGACTGTACCAGGGGAAAGGATTGGGCCCAGACTAGAAAGGAGTCTAGTCTGTGAAAGAAGCTTATTGGAACAACTGAGGGTGAGATTTACCTGTATTCAGTTTCTTAATGTATTAGGCTTAGACTCGTGTGTTTTTGTTTTATTTTGCTTGGTAACTTACTTTGTCCTGTCTGTTATTACTTGGAACCACTTAAATCCTACTTTTTATACTTAATAAAATCATTTTTATTATTGAACCCAAAGTAAGTAATTAGTATCTGGGGGAGCAAACAGCTGTGCATATCTCTCTATCAGTGTTTTAGAGGGCGGACAATTTGAGTTTACCCTGTGTAAGCTTTATACAGAGTAAAACAGATTTATTTGGGATTTGGATCCCATTGGGAGCTGGGTGTCTGGTGCTAGAGACAGGAACACTTCTTAAGCTGTTTTCAGTTAAGTCTGCAGCTTTGGAGTGCGTGGTTCAGACCCTGGGTCTGTGTTGGAGCAGACTGGCATGTCTGGCTCGACAAGACAGGGTTCTGGAGTTCCAAGCTGGCAGGGAAAATGGGCTTAGAGGTAGTCTCGGCACACCAGGTGACAGTCCCAAGGGGGTCTCTGTGACCCAACCTGTCACACCATGCATGAAGCCTGTGGTAGGGGGGCGAATGCATAAGCCAGGAGGTGCCTGGTGTGGGGGAGCTGTGGTCCAGCAGATATTGAAAAGTGCATGATATTGAAGGGGAAGCAAGGGGAGATGATAGTGTTTGAAAAGTACCATGGATAATTAAAATCCCAGCATGCCCCTCTCCATTGCTGCATTCTCGTCCTACTGCAGTGTCCCTCTATCCTCCCTTTAGCTGCATTGCCCTCACTGATGCCTCCATGTATGGCTGATTTACTCTCTTATAGGTGGCCAGCAGGATGGAGAGGAGGAGCAGGACGGGGAAGAGGAGGGGGAACAGCTGCTGGAGATCCCAGAGGAGGCCGACCTGATTCAGGCAGACCGAGTGATTGAGGAAGAGGAGGCAGCCAGGCCTCAGCAGAGGAGGGAAGATGAGAATGGTGCTGTCATGGAACTGGCAAATATGCTGCTGGCCATGAAGCTGGAAAAGCAGGGTCAAGGGGCAGCCCAGCCACAGCAGGAAGCTGTGGAGTGGGAGGTAAACACATTCACTGGGACTGGGAAGCTTGGTTTTTTTGTTCTCTTGCTCTTGCTCTTTTGCTTTGTCTGGATAGGGAGGGAGTGATGGGGGAATGCTGGTGCAGAGAACTGTAAGTGTAACTGCTTGATGGGAGTTCTTCCTGCAGATGCAACCAGCTCAGAGGAGGAAAATGAAGCAGAAGATGAGGGCTGAGCTCCGTAAACTGAATGCAATGACTGAGGCAGAGGCCAGGGCTGTCCAGGACTTGTGGCAGCTGGACCTCAGCTCCCGCTGGAGGCTGTACAGGTAACAATGCTCTTGGGTGTGTTGGGCAGGCAATGCCCAGAGATTGCCCCCAGTTTGCATGCTCCCCTATCTATGTAAAGTACTCATCTGGCCTCCACTATGGTAATAGCTGAGCACCTCACCAATTCTGATGGATTTATCCTTTCACACCCTGTGACAGAGGACAGGGCTGTTATCCCCATTTTCAGATGGGGAGTAAAGCACTAATACTAAATGGCTTGCCCAAGATCACAGTCTGGAAACTAGGTCTCATGAGTCCTAGGTTAGCGTCCTAAGCACTGAACCATCCTTCCTCTCATTTGGTGATCATGCCCTTCTCCAGGCGCTGGCTACAGATGTACCAGGGGGAGATTCGACGAAAGATCCTGCAGCATGAGCAGCAGTACCAGGTGGCAGCAGAGAGGTTGGCAGAACTGAGGCTGCAGGAGGATCTCTGCATTCTTAAGGAGGCCCTGGTTGTAGGGATGACGACTACAGGTGAGTGGCATTTAGGGAATAAACCAGCACTGCATCCCAGGTCAGTGGAGGGACACAGCTCCCAATGGACTCCATCTCCAGAATCAGTAGGTGGTGTGTGTGGAGTCACGAACAGGGGCAGCTAACAGGAGAGTTTTGGAGATTGAAGCAGCGGACTCTATGCTTGGGGGTAGGGGGCCTTGGTGAGTGGTGTATTGAGCTCATCTGTTCGTTTTTTCTCTGAGTATAGTTTGTGTAGCTGGGCCATGGGCCCCTGAATTAGCAGCTCAGACTGAACTGTTTGTTGGTGTCTAGGTAAAGGCCATGTAGCTTTGACCTTTGGTCCTTTGATTAGCCCTCCTCCCTGTTTGAAGACTGAGTGACTAGTTGCTTCTTGCTGGTAGGTGGTGGAGCTAAGCAGGATAAAAAGTCAGTTGCTTGACAAATTTGAGCTACAAACAGGCAGCTAACAGGAGAGTTTCAGAGGGAGTTTGGCAAGGGAGTGTGAGGGACTGTACATAAAAGGAAAGTCCAACTCTCGATTACGTGATGGCCTTCAATGGAATAGCTGTGACCTGCACCAGATATGCCATGTTTTCTTTCCTGCCTGAAGTCAGAAGGGACTTTGTGTATGACATGGAAGTTGGTGGCTGTGTTGGAAGAATAGACTCTTGGATTGGAAGAGCAAATGCAGATGTTACACAGCATCAGAGAGACTGAGAAGTTCCATTACAGTTGCAGATTTAGTGAAGAAAGGAACTGGCCCCCAAGGAATCAGAGGAGGCTTGGCAATTCATAACCACTGAATGCAAGATGTTGAGGCAGACTATGACCATCAGAATGATGATGACCAGGACGAATGCCACAAAGCCAGAGGTTTCCAAATTATACCAGGTACTCTGTGTGGAAACTGCTGAAAGTATCTCTGAAGCTCCACCTGGTCAAATTCAACAGAGATGTGTATGGGATATACCTGTGGATAGCTGCTCAGCCCAACTTGCAAGAAAAATCTAGCATGCTGACAAAGATGTTCAACTGTCCAAGGAAGATAGACAAGCCTTGCTGGGGATTCTATCCTAAGAAGAAAGGGTAGAATGTTCTGCAAAGGATAGATGACAACAGGATGGTGTGCTGTTTTCCTGGAGCCAAGACACAAGACATCACTTTAGATTAGATAGGCTTTTAAAGTCGATGGGGATGAATCCTCTGGTGATGGTGCATGTCAGTGCTAATGACACTGCATTGTAGGATATCTCGCAGATTATGAATGACTTCAGGGAACTCAGAAGGGTGTTGAAGGAGAAAAATGTCCAAGTGATCCTTCCTGTTCCATGAGTGAAGGAAGACAGAAGATGCTGGAAGTGAACTGCTAGCTAGGTAAGTGGTGGAATGTAGATAAATTTGGTTTTGTGGAATATTGGTCCACCTTTTTTGGGGAGAGGGGTCAAACCAGCTATTCATAGCAGTGGCAGACCGGAGGAAAGGACTCCTGGTCTCATCTCCGAGAATATCCTCCTGGATCATGTCGTGCATTCGCACATGCTACGAGCTGGCCAACATACCAGCCCTGGCCCTTACTGCGCACTCCACGAGGGTCCAGGCCTAGTCAGCGGTGTTCTTGGCCCAGGTCCCGATCCAAGAAATCTGCAGGGCAGCAACTTGGTCCTTGGTGCATACTTTCACCTCTCACTACGCCATCATCTGGCACGCCAGAGACGACGCAGCTTTCGGCAGAGCGGTAGTGCAATCCGTGTTCTCTTAACTCCGACCCCACCGCCTAGGTAAGGCTTGGGGGTAAGGCTTGGGAGTCACCTAATTGGAATCGATATGAGCAATCACTCAAAGAAAAAACGGTTACTCACTACTTGTAACTGTTGTTTTTCGAGATGTGTTGCTCATATCAATTCCAAACCCAACCGCCTTCCCCTCTGTCGGAGTAGTCAGCAAGAAGGAACTGAGGAGGCGCTGGGTTGGCAGGGTCATATATTGAGCGCCATGAAGGCGCCACTCCAGGGGGCTCCACAGCCGACCCAACGGGTGCTGCTAGGTGAAAAACTTTCCGACGACTGTGCACGCAGTGCACACACACCTAATTGGAATGGATATGAGCAACACATCTCGAAGAACAGTTACGAGAGGTGATTAACCGTTTTTTGGTATTTGTTTTTTTTTTCTTCCAACCAATGGTGCCTCATCAGTGTAATGGAGGGAAAAAAGTCACTGAAACTGAATGTCTCCTACTTCTATAACTATCTGGGTTTTTCCTTTGTTTTATCCCCCCCTGCAGGCTTTGGCATTTACATAGCAACAGATGACCATTAGCCCATAACAACAGTTGATTCCACTGACCATCTTTGTTAAGTAAATTTGCATGGGCCACAATTCATTTGTGAAATTCCTAGTTGAGTGAGTTGGGTCTGGAAGCTGTGGCCCAGTGTAAACAGTGCCACATCAGTCCATGCTGGGGGGGGAGGAGAGAATATACATAGAAAGATCTTAAACATGCAGTCTGGGGTAAATAGCACTATAGTCTTTCATCCAATGCTAAGGTGGGAGAACTGTACTATGGAAGACCGCATATGGCATTATTTATCCCCTCCTCAGCCGATATCACAATGGACATGCAAGAATCCACACTAAGATCCCAAGGCTGTGAACCATGTGCATGGGGAGGTGGGCTCGACAAAGGTCTTAGGGATTTGGGGGGAGGGGGGAGGGTAAATGGGGCTACATCGTGACATATTAGGATGGGGTAAATAATGCTGCATTGTGAGATGCAGCGATAGTGGCATCCAAAGACCTCGACACTGTGGATGGAGGCATAAAAAACCCCCAAAACAAAGCCTGTCTCACCATATACTTTGCAATCACCAAGAGACAGGAAAAAAAACTGGAAGAGGAGAGGCGAGACTAGGTCATGTCTGGGGGAGAGAAGTGATTGAACATTGAGAAGCAAGGAAGAGGCGATGGGGGCTCCCACGGGAGGGAGGGTTTGGGGTTTCCTCTCTTGACCAGGACAGCAGAGAGTGTTCCGTCCCCCGCTTTGGCTCCTTGTTGCATTTCCCTGGGAGCTGTTGCTGTGGGTTGAGGTAGTGGGGATTTTTCTGGCTCCCCTAGCCATGGGGAGCTCCCCATCCCAGGGCCCCCCTCACACGCCCATCTTACCATCTATGTTCTTCCAGTTACTGATGGGCTGCAGCCTGCAGCCCATCAGTAACATGTCCTTGCAACTCAGCTTGGGCTCGGGGCAGTAGGACTTCAGCTGGGAGTGGCCATTCCTGCTCAGCTTGGGGCTGGAGGAGACAAAGCAGGAGGTGGTGTTCCCTATCTTCCTTCGCCACCTATCCCTAGCTGCCCGAACAGGTGTGGGAGGATACTGGGGGAGCCTGTCACCAGCAGCGGCAAGAAGCCATGGGCAGCAGCGAAGAAAACAACAAGGAAGAGGTGACGGCCGCTGCTGCTCCCTCCAGCTGCACTCACTGGCTGACCCCTGTTCCCCCCGACACTGGCTCATCCAAGAATCCTTGCCCCAAGCACAGCCAGCAGAGAAGAGGGCGCAGCAGCTAAATCATCCTGCCCTGGCATCTTGAGATTTTTCAGGGGGCCCCCAAATTGGCTGGGGCCCATGCGTTAATCCACCACTACCAGTATACAATGGCCAGCTGGGGAGACAAGTGTCTCCTACTTCCTGTCTGGTAGAACCTGCCTTAAGGCATGTCACTGCTTTAAAACCATAATTTTCAGTGTGTGTGTGTGTGTGTGTATGTATATATATACACACACACAGCTCTTTACATATTATCTGCAGATACATTTAGCAAAGATTTTGACAACCAGTGCAATACAGGCTGGCAGTAGAGACCTCACATGACACTCTCTTTGGTGAACTAGTATGTAGAAGCCAGACCCAGGGGACTCCTGTAACTCTTATGCATCTCTCTGCCAGTTAGCATCAAGAGGTCTTTGGGTCACACCACCTACTTCCTGCACCCCTAGGAGCCCTCCTGGGCATGGACCAAGATGCAGCTACAAAGCCTCTTTGGGGATGAGTCTTGGAATGTGTGATGCATGGCAGAGAACCCTTTGTGTCTTCCTGGGAACTGAGACCTGGAGAGGTTCTCTCCCTCCCTTAAAATATCTGACTTGGAGTTCCTGGGCACTAGCTTGCTGCCTGTAGGGGGAGTTGTGCTCTGTTGAGGGTGCCTCTCTTTCCCACCAGGTGCTGCTAAATACCGTCAGATCCTGCAGAAAGTGGAGCCTCGAATTGTCATAGTGGAAGAAGCAGCAGAGGTGCTGGAGGCTCACACCATCACCACTCTGAGCAAAGCCTGTCAGCACCTCATCCTCATTGGAGACCACCAGCAGGTAACGTGTCCGTGTGGGGCCTCCTCCACTGTACAGAGACAGAGATTGGGCACAGCAAAATGCCAAGCAGGAGGTTCCCACAGGTTTATCATCTTCCCCCCAGCCATACAGCTATATCCACAGTGGCAATCACTGGCTCTGCCTCCCCCCAGCCTCCAATGTGCTTCTGGGGACAAAACTCTTGTACAGCTCTGGCAGTAACTTAACCTCACTTCTAAGCCTGATTCATTGTAGCTGAGCTGGCCCTAATACTTGGCGTTTCAAAAACTCTGTCTGTGCCCTTCCAGTGGTGGAGAGAGGAAAGCGTTGTTGATGGGGGGAGAGAACTCATAATAGCTGGATTCTAACACTTTCATTTTCAGTTGCGGCCTAGTGCTAATGTGTATGACCTGGCCAAGAACTTCAATCTGGAGATGTCTCTCTTTGAGCGGCTGGTGAAAGTCGGCTTCCCCTTTGTCCGCTTGAATTATCAGGTGAGGAGCAGCTCTAGAATTTCTGCTTGCTGTATTCATTTTCCATGATATAGGTGTGACAGGTTGTCACCCCTGGGGTGCAGTCTGGGAACTGTGGGAACCACTGTGCCCCTCTAAGACGCAGCTGGGTTGGGGACACAGCCAGCCTCACCCAGGCCCTGTTATCACCCAACATGACAGCAGGTGGCGCCACTCATCCAAACTGGGTTACCTGAGTGCAAACAGCAGACACTGGCCAATTTCCCAGTTCCCCCCTCTAAAGTATAAACCCAAAATTATACCGTTTTGCACCACACATGGATCTGTACAGTGTTAGTTCATTATGCCTGTTCCCCCTCAATGGTGAGAGGAATATGCACACTTGTGGTAACCAAACTGAGATTTTCCCACAGACACTCCATTTAAAGACACACTGGTTTAGGTTAAAACATGAAACCAGTTTATTAACTACTAAAAGATAGATTTTAAGTGATTATAAGTGATAGCAAACAGATCAAAGCAGATTACCTAGCAAATAAACAACCACAAACTAAACCTAACATACAAGAAAGATTGGATATGAATTAGCAGTTTCTCACTCTGACTAATGATTAGGGTTCTACCAAATTCATGGCTGTGAAAAATGCATCATGGACTGTGAAATCTGTATAGTATAGGGTAAAAATACACAAAAGACCAGATTTCACGGGGGAGACCAGTGTTTCTCAAACTGGGGGTCCCAACCCAAAAGACAGTTGTGGGGGGAAGTCGCAAGATTACTGTTGGGGGGGGGGGGGGAGGCGGCAGGGGGGGTTGCAGTATTGTCACCCTTACTTCTGTGCTGCCTTCAGAGCTGGGTGGCCAAAGAGCAGTGGCTGTTGGCCAGGTGCCCAGCTCTGAAGGCAGTGCTCCACCTGCAGCAGTGGAGAAGTAAGGGTTGCAATACTACACCATGCCACCCTTACTTCTGTGCTGCTGCCTTCAGAGTTGGGTCAGGACCCCTACAGTTACAATACCATGAAATACAGATATAAATATCTGAAATAATGAAACTTACAATTTTTAAAATCTATGACCGTGAAATTGACCAAAATGGACTGTGAATTTGGTAGGGACCTACTGATAAAAGCAGGCTTGCAGATTCTCAAGGCACAAGCTGCACTTGCTTTGCAGCTTGGGATCCCCACCTCCATTCAAAGTCCTTTTCTTTCAGAGCTTCTCTTAGGTGTTGAGTTATTGTGGGGGAATGAAGAACAACAGATGTCACTCCCTGCTTTATATAGCTTTAGCATGTGGCGGGAACCCATTGTTCTAAAAACAGTTCCCAGCCCAGTTTGTAGAAAAATACAGGTACCCAAAATTGAGTCCAGAGTCATGTGCTATGGTCACATGCCCTTGCAGAATCATAGCAGCCATTACTTACGGGCTGTCTGGAGCATTCTTAGGAAGGCTCACCAGGTGGGGGATAAGCTTCTCCCTAAAGCCTATTGTTTTTCCTAATGGCCCATTACCCTGAATAGGCCCTTCACAACCAGCTGTTTAGACTGGAAGCATTTTGCCTAGTGGGTGTCACCCAGGTGTAACTGCATATGAAATACAGATACATAGTCAATATTAATAACTTTAGATACAAAAATGATACATGCATATAAATAGGATAATCATATACAGCAAATCATAACTTTTCCAGTAACACCTTACATGACCCATCTTTTACAAAATGCATCATAATTATGCCATAATCGTATCATAATAATATTACTATGACAAATATGGGGTGTAGTGTCACAGTAGGAATTTACCTGGTTGGAATCTTGGAGTCTGTAGGAAGCTCAGTGTCCTATTCCTGCTCCCATAGCAATCTGAAAAAACGAAACAAAAAACCAGGTTTTGTTTAATCCCTGAGAAGAGCGCTGGGATCTGTCAGATCCATGCAGACCAGCTTCTGTGTCCGTTCAAGACACAGGCACTACATCTTCTGGTACAGCCTTTCTGCTCTTGGGCTCTCTCCCTGTTGCATAAATAAATAAATTTAAATAAATAAATAAATAAATTTATGGAGATATCCTATCTCCTAGAACTGGAAGGGACCTTGAAAGATCGAGTCCAGCCCCCTGCCTTCACTAGCAGGACCAAGTACTGATTTTGCTCCAGATCCCTAAGTGGCCCCCTCAAGGATTGAACTCTCAACCCTGGGATTAGCAGGCCCAATGCTCAAACCACTGAGCTATCCCTCCTTTCCCCCCCCCCCCCCGGAAGCTGGTGTGAGAAGCAGACTCACAAAACATATAGCAACATCTCATAATTTCATATACAATGAAGATACATTGTAACAATGTTTAACAGATTGTGACTTTTCAAATGGTATCTCACAAAGCATACTTTGTTTTGTACAATCATATAACAATAGTGAATATGTGGGTTCAGGGGGTTACATGGGGTACATTATGTCACAGTGATGTCATGCTGATTTGATGCTGGACAACTTGTCCACTGGGAACTGCACTAAAAGCAACAAACTTACTTACAGTCCCATATCTTCATGAAGATATATTTGGTCACTTTCATCTGGTTGGATTGGAGTTGGTGATAGAGGGAGGGTTCGTTCCCATTTCTGTGGCACCATTGTCTTGTATTTGGTCATGGTCTCCCTGATGAAGCAGAAAAGGAGGGATGGTTCAGTTCATTCCATCATGTGAGAAATTTGCCCATTTATGTTGGCTACTGCTAACTCTAGCTCTCCTGTAACTTTTGTTTCTGTGTTCCAGCACCGCATGCGCCCTGAGATTGCCCAGCTCCTCACTCCCCACATATACCAGGAGCTGGAGAACCATCCCTCTGTTCTCAAGTATGAAAACATCAAGGTGAGTTTGCAGAAGGCACCAAGAAATTTCTCTCTGAACCCCCCTTACTGGGTAAAATGACCCTCTCCTTATATCATCCAAACCAGTCACTTCTATGGGTTTGTATTCAAGTATTTCTGTCTCTTTGATCAAGTTTAGCTGATAAAAATTGGTAATGTTAAATAAAGAAATCAGGTGATGTAGGAGTAGTTATCTTATAAAAAAGATGGATGGATGTTATTTATATTACCATAGTGCCTACAGCCCTAGTCAAGGACTTGGGGCCCCATTGTGCTAGACACTGTATGTACAAACAGAACAAAAAGATTGTCTCTGCCCAAAGAGCTAAGTACTTGCATGGAGAGAGAATACTGGGTTCTAAAGGGCTCTTTAATCTAGCAGAGAAATGCACAACAAAAACCAATGGCTGGAAGCTGAAGGTAAACAAATTCCAATTAGAAATAAGGCGCAAATTGTTAACAGTGAAGGGTGATCAACCACTGGAACAAACTCCCAAGGGAAATGGTGGATTCTTCATCTCATGATGTCTTCAAGACTGGATGCCTTTCTGGAAGATGATTTAGTCAAACACATTAGTGGGGTCAATACAAAAGTTAACTGGGTAAAATTCTCTGGCCTGTGTTATGCAGGAGGTCAGACTAGGGTTCCTTCTAGCCTTAAATTCTATTAATCTGTGGACACTAATATGGAATCTTGGTTTTGCTCTAATGGGAAAAATATGTTTCATAGATTCATAGACTCTAGGACTGGAAGGGACCTCGAGAGGTCATCGAGTCCAGTCCCCTGCCCTCATGGCAGGACCAAATACTGTTTAGACCATCCCTGATAGACATTTATCTAACCTACTCTTAAATATCTCCAGAGATGGAGATTCCACAACCTCCCTAGGCAGTTTATTCCAATGTTTAACCACCCTGACAGTTAGGAACTTTTTCCTAATGTCCAACCTAAACCTTCCTTGCTGCAGTTTAAGTCCATTGCTTCTTGCTCTATCCTTAGAGGCTAAGGTGAACAAGTTTTCTCCCACCTCCTTATGACACCCTTTTAGATACCTGAAAACTGCTATCATGTCCCCTCTGTCTTCTCTTTTCCAAACTAAACAAACCCAATTCTTTCAGCCTTCCTTCATAGGTCATGTTCTCTAGACCTTTAATCATTCTTGTTGCTCTTCTCTGGACCCGCTCCAATTTCTCCACATCTTTCTTGAAATGCAGTGCCCAGAACTGGACACAATACTCCAGCTGAGGCCTAACCAGCGCAGAGTAGAGCGGAAGAATGACTTCTCATGTCTTGCTCACAACACACCTGTTAATGCATCCCAGAATCATGTTTGCTTCTTTTGCAACAGCAAAACACTGTTGACTCATATTTAGCTTGTGGTCCACTATAACCCTTAGATCTCTTTCTGCCATACTCCTTCCTAGACAGTCTCTTCCCATTCTGTATGTGTGAAACTGATTGTTCCTTCCTAAGTGGAGCACTTTGCATTTGTCTATATTAAACTTCATCCTGTTTACCTCTGACCGTTTCTCCAATTTGTCCAGATCATTTTGAATTATGACCCTATCCGCCAAAGCAGTTGCAATCCCTCCCAGTTTGGTATCATCTGCAAACTTAATAAGCGTACATTCTATGCCAATATCTAAGTCGTTGATGAAGATATTGAACAGAGCCGGTCCCAAAACAGACTCCTGCGGAACCCCACTCGTTATACCTTTCCAGCAGGATTGGGAACCATTAATAACTACTCTGAGTACGGTTATCCAGCCAGTTATGCACCCACCTTATAGTAGCCCCATCTAAGTTGTATTTGCCTAGTTTATCGATAAGAATATCATGCGAGACCGTATCAAATGCCTTACTACAGTCTAGGTATAACACATCCACCGCTTCTCCCTTATCCACAAGACTCGTTATCCTATCAAAGAAAGCTATCAGATTAGTCTGACATGATTTGTTCTTTACAAATCCATGCTGGCTATTCCCTATCACCTTACCACCTTCCAAGTGTTTGCAGATGATTTCCTTAATTACTTGCTCCATTATCTTCCCAGGCACGGAAGTTAAACTAACTTGTCTGTAGTTTCCTGGGTTGTTTTTATTTCCCTTTTTGTAGATGGGCACTATGTTTGCCCTTTTCCAGTCTTCTGGAATCTCTCCTGTCTCCCATGATTTTCCAAAGATAATAGCTAGAGGCTCAGATACCTCCTCTGTTAGCTCCTTGAGTATTCTAGGATGCATTTAATCAGGCCCTGGTGACTTGCAGGCATCTAACTTTTCTAAGAGATTTTTAACTTGTTCTTTTTTTATTTTCTCTTCTAAACCCACTCCCTTCCCATTAGCATTCACTATGTTAGGCATTCCTTCAGACTTCTCGGTGAAGACCGAAACAAAGAAGTCATTAAGCATCTCTGCCATTTCCAAGTTTCCTGTTACTGTTTCTCCCTCCTCACTGAGCAGTGGGCCTACCCTGTCTTTGGTCTTCCTCTTGCTTCTAATGTATTGATAAAAAGTCTTCTTGTTTCCCTTTATTCCCGTAGCTAGTATGAGCTCATTTTGTGCCTTTGCCTTTCTAATCTTGCCCCTGCATTCCTGTGCTGTTTGCCTATATTCATCCTTTGTAATTTGTCCTAGTTTCAATTTTTTATGACTTTTTATTTTTTAGATCATGCAAGATCTCGTGGTTAAGCCAAGGTGGTCTTTTGCCACATTTTCTATCTTTTCTACCCAGCGGAATAGCTTGCTTTTGGGCCCTTAATAATGTCCCTTTGAAAAACTGCCAACTCTCCTCAGTTGTTTTTCCCCTCAGTCTTGATTCCCATGGGACCTTACCTATACGCTCTCTGAGCTTACCAAAATCCACCTTCCTGAAATCCATTGTCTCTATTTTGCTGTACTCCCTTCTACCCTTCCTTAGAATTGTGAACTCTATGATTTCATGTAAAAAGCAACAGAGTGTCCTGTGGCACCTTTAAGATTAACAGGTGTATTGGAGCATAAGCTTTCGTGGGTGAATGCCCACTTTGTTGGATGCATTCACCCACGAAAGCTTATGCTCCAATACATCTGTTAGTCTTAAAGGTGCCACAGGGGACTCAGTTTGGATCTGTAAAAAGCAACAAACACGGCTACCCCTCTGATACTATGATTTCATGATCACTTTCACCCAAGCTACCTTCCACTTTCAAATTCTCAACGAGTTCCTCCCTATTTGTTAAAATCAAATCTAGAACAGCTTCCCCCCAGTAGCTTTTTCAACCTTCTGAAATAAAAAGTTGTCCCCAATGCAGTTCAAGAACTTATTGGATAGTCTGTGCCCCGCTGTGTTATTTTCCCAACATATATCTGGATAGTTGAAGTCCCCCATCACCACCAGATCTTGGGCTTTAGATGATTTTGTTAGTTGTTTAAAAAAGCCTCATCCACCTGGTTAGGTGGCCTGTAGTAGACCCCTAGCATGACATCACCCTTGTCTTTTACCCCTTTTAGCCTAACCCAGAGACTCTCAACACTTCCGTCTTCTATGTCCATCTCCACCTCAGTCCAAGTGTGTACATTTTTAATATACAAGGCAACACCTCCTCCCTTTTTCCCGTCTATCCTTCCTGAGCAAGCTGTACCCATCCATACCAACATGTTCAACCAGTGCAGTTTATTAAGCAGCCGTTACTGTAACTACAGGCACTCAAAGAGCCAGAGAATTGTGCCCACATGCATGAATATCCATCTTTCCTGAAGAAACTTGTCTCTGGCTGAAATGGCCTGATTGTCCCTTAGGGAGACAGGAGCAACCCAACTAATAGGCAATTCCTCTTTTGTCAGTGTCAGGGAATGAACATTCTACTTGCATGTTCACCTAGGGTGAATGGAAACTTTGGACAGGTGCATGGGCTGCATTCTCCACCTCACTGGAGGAGGGAGCCAGGGATCAACAGGGACCCTGACACTACTAGCCCTTACTATGGAAGAGAGGAGAAACCGTTGCTTTCTTCTCTGCAGTGGGTAGGGTGTGTGTTGGAGGGGCCAAGCACTGCGGTGGCTGTGTCAAAGAGAATGGGGGTTGGGAGGAAAGTAAGATTAAAAAAAAAAAAAACCACTGAAAAATAAAAGGAATGGTGTGAATTATGGGATTGGGAAAGCAAGAGGAATTGAGAAAGAAAAAGATTGTCATGAAAGACCAGAGACTGGCTATTTTAGATTCTTTAGTGTGATGGGAGAATGAAGTACATACGCTTATTCAGAGTCCAATAACAAACTCTCTCAAACTCATACATAGAAAGTTGTATTATGTGGACTACAAGTATTGCATGTACATTTTTGAGAAAAGTGTATAAGGGTCCTATGGGGATGGGATACTGAAAGTGTTTTTCACCCTGGCTAGTAGGTATCAAGTAAAGAAACACTGTGCATGGTTATTTTATCACCCATTTCTCCTACCTATCCTAAATACATGAGTATTCACACTGAGTAGTGTGAATGAGCCATGATTTCTCATTTATAGCCTGCGAACATGCCACTAGCACAAACTCCTTTTTGTAACCTAAAGAATAAATTGTAGTTGTTGGACTCTAATTAAGATAAGGAATCAAATCCTCTACATGCTGCTGGATTCCTGGAAGAGTCAGTGATGTACCAGTGGGACACTGTTCGGCCAACAAGCTCCCAAACTCTCCCTTACTAAGTATGTTATGAGGGGTCTGACTGAGGGGTTTTTGCCTTAAGTGTGCAATGACCAGGGTCCCGCACCCTGAATCCAAGTCATCTACAGAGGAACTGCTAAGTGGGTCACCATAGCCATGAAAGAGCAAGTTTCAGTGTTGGAAGATTAGAATGGTTTTTCCATGGTAATGTTTTCTCCTCTTTTCTTTTCAGGGGATCTTATCTAATCTTTTCTTTGTGGAGCATGACTTCCCCGAACAGGAGATCCAGGAAGGGAAAAGCCATCAGAATCCACATGAGGCCCAGTTTGTGGTGGAGCTGTGCAAATACTTCTTGTGCCAGGACTACTTGCCCTCCCAGATCACCATCCTCACCACCTACACTGGGCAGCTCTTCTGTTTGCGCAAACTCATGCCTGCCAAGATCTTCACAGGTGTGAAGGTTCATGTGGTGGATAAGTATCAGGGTGAGGAGAATGACATTATCTTGCTATCGCTTGTGCGGAGTAATAAGGAAGAGAGAGCTGGGTTCCTGCAGATTTCTAACCGGATCTGCGTAGCCTTATCCAGAGCTAAGAAAGGGCTTTACTGTATTGGGAATATGGGAATGCTTGGCAAGGTGCCTCTCTGGAGCAAGATCATTCACACCCTGCGGGAGAAGGGTCATATTGGTCGCTCACTGATGCTCTGCTGTCAGAACCATCCTGACACTAGGACTCTGGTATCCAAGGGAGCAGATTTCTGCAGAGTTCCTGAAGGGGGCTGTAGTCGCCCCTGTGAATTCAGGCTGAATTGTGGACACGTCTGCACTCGAGCATGTCACCCCTATGACTTAGAGCACAAAGAGTTTCAGTGTATGAAGCCCTGTCAAAAGGTGCTCTGCAAAGATGGCCATCGTTGCCCCCAACTGTGCTTTGAGCACTGTGGACCATGCATGGTGAAAGTGCTGAAAACCATCCCAAAGTGTGGCCACCAGCAGATGGTCCCTTGCTCCATTCCCGAGAGTGAGTTTTGCTGTCAAGAGCCTTGTCAGAAATATCTGAAATGTGGGCACAGATGTAGCATGTCCTGTGGGCAGGAATGCAGTGTTCAGTGTCTTGAGATGGTTATGGTCACACTGAAATGTGGCCACAACCAGCAGGTGAAGTGCTGGATCACAGTGGAGATGAAACATGGGATGCCTGTGAAATGCAAAACCAAATGCCCTATCCCACTGGATTGTGGCCATGCATGCCCAGGTTCCTGCCATACCTGCTTTGAAGGGCGATTTCATGAGCACTGCAAGAGCCCTTGTAAGCGCTTCCTGATCTGCTCCCACAAATGTCAGCAGCCTTGCACCAGGGAATGCCCTCCATGCCAGCAAGCCTGTCAGAACCACTGCATCCACAGTCGGTGCAAAAAGAAATGCGGAGAGATGTGTATCCCATGCATGGAGCCATGTGAGTGGCGGTGTCAGCACTACCAGTGTACCAAGCTTTGCTCTGAACCATGCAACAGGCCCCGTTGCGATGTACCATGCACTAAGCTACTGCGCTGTGGTCATACTTGCATTGGGTTGTGTGGGGAACCTTGCCCAAAAAAATGCCGTGTGTGTCACCAGGATGAAATTACTCAGATCTTTTTTGGCTTTGAGGATGAGCCAGATGCTCGCTTTGTGGAACTAGAGGATTGTGGCCACATCTTTGAGGCCCAAGGCCTCGACCATTACATGGATGAAGATGAAATTGTCATCAAGCTGAAGGTCTGCCCCAGCTGCCAGACAGCCATCAGGAAGAACTTGAGGTATGGCACCATTGTGAAAAGGCGGCTGGAGGAGATAGAGAGAGTGAAAGAGAGAATCCAAGGTCCAGTAAGTGAAATTGAAACTAGCAGGCACAGACTGCAGGGTGTGCTGGAAGGGAAGGCTGTTCTGCGAAGAAATCTGTCCATTAAATATCTCATGCTGGAAGAGAAGCTGACACATCCTGATCTCTCCACAAAGAGTATTGGACTTCTTGAGAACCTGATTGGCTTCTATGGGCGCCTGGGTGAGCTGATGAGCTCCCTGAACAAGCTTGATGTGAGCGAGAAGGAAGGACTGAGAAGGCGACTGGCTGAAATTCAGGAGTGGTTGGACAAGCCCCGGCTAAGCTTCACTGGTCAGGAGCTCTCCGACCTCCAGAGTGAGATTCAGAGGCTTACATACCTGGTGAGTCTCCTGGCCAGATGCAAAACAGCAACTGCAAAGATGAATACTTCTATCTCGAGAGAAATTGCCACTCTGCGGCAGATCCTAGAGGGAACGAAGAAGTTCACCCAAGAGGATGAAAAGGTGGTGAAGATGAAAATGGAAGAACTAAAGACAGCTCTGCCAGAGTCTGGGTTGGGAATCACTGAGGAGGAGCGAGTGCAGATTGTTAGTGCCTTTGGCTATCCACAAGGTCACTGGTTCAAGTGCCCAAATGGCCACATTTATGTGATTGGTGACTGTGGTGGGGCAATGGAGAGGAGCAAGTGCCCAGAGTGTAAGGCAGTTATTGGGGGTGCAGACCACTCTCTAGAGCACAGCAACCGTCTGGCCCCTGAAATGGATGGGGCAACTCATGCGGCTTGGTCAGAAACTGCAAATAACATGCTGAACTTTGAGGACCTTCGCAGGCTGATATAGAAGAGCCCCATCTCCCTCAGTAGAAGACCTTTTTAACCCCATGAATGCCCTTTCTTCCCTACTGCCAAGCTGCATAGCGTGTGGAATAGCTAGCTGGTGCTCACTGGCTCTGCTTGGCAAATTGGGTTTCTTGTGATTAACACTTGCTAGTGTTTGTTGCTAGAACTAGTCCCATTTCCTATTGGCACTTTATCTGTGGAATCAAGCAACTCAATGAAATAGAAACAGAAAAAAATTCGCCTGGTTTAGCCTGAAGCCTGCATGGGGCCTCCTGCAATTCCAAGGCTGGCGGGCACCAGTCTGTGGTGGCATCAGCCCCTGCAGTAGCTCTGGCTATTGCTCATTGCACTGATTGTTTAACCTGAAATCTTTTATAGCCCAATAAATTTTATTCATAGTCATTTAAATGATATATTTATTTTATTGGGTTCTTCCCCAGGCTGCTGTCTGTCCCCCACCCTAAGGGCTGGGCTCTGTCTCTTCTCCCCTCCTCCTCCCCCCAGCACTGCTGCCTCCCATTATCTTCCCCGTGCTGGCCCTGTGTGTCTCGCCCAGCCCAGTGCTGCACTGCCAGCTGCGCCAGCAAGCAGCTCTCTAGAGGCAGCTGCTGGGGGGAGGAGGAGGGAGATGTCTCTACAATGGCCCCTGGCTTGTTCCTGCTGTGTTGGGGTTGGACATAGCATGCCCCGGCCCCCAGAGAGCCAAGGATAAGAAAACAGCCAGCGTGTCCCTCTCTCAGGCTGGGGTGCAGGGGAGGGGCAAGACCAGGTCTGCAGACCTCCTCGCTGCTACGTAGCTGCCCCAGTGCCTCCTTGTAGGGATCAGCAAGTCTTCCCTAATGGGTCCAGTGCTGGTCCTGTCCAGAGGTGTTTCACTGTAAGGTATCAGAGGGGTAGCCGTGTTAGTCTGGATCTCTAAAAAAGCAACAGAGAGTTCTGTGGCACCTTTAAGACTAACAGATGTATTGGAGCATAAGCTTTCATGGGCATGTGTCTGACGAAGTGGGTATTCACCCACGAAAGCTTATGCTCCAATACATCTGTTAGTCTTAAAGGTGCCACCGGACTCCCTGTTGCTTTTCACTGTAAGGTGTCCGCTCCCCCTGGGCTCACACTTGACCCAGCGCACCACCCTGGAAGGGAGACCCCCGTGACCTCACACTTCACTATGGGTTGTTTGGAAATGGAGTAGAGTCGGTACTCCCACTTCCCTCATTGGCCTGTAGGGCCCTGTCAATGGGGCTGACCTGGAGCGTTGGCCTCTTCCCATTGGCCCTAGGGCCTGTTAGTCTCCCAGATCCTTTCTTTAGGCAGAGGGATTGTGCAATCGGGAGCCAATCATGCTCTCGGGTGGGAAATTATTTAAAACAAAAAAAGCAGCCCCTCCTTTGGAAGCCCAAAACAAGCCCCACTCAATAACCCCCTTAAAGCACGAAGCCCAAAACCAGAAGCAACAAGCAACTCGAAGAAATTACACGCCAAGGTGGCTTCTTTTAAGCTGCTTGGCAAGCGTGGAACCGGTCTCGGCACTTCTCGTATGGGTTCCGGGTGAGAGCGGAAGTCGCTCTGGTGCCACACTGAGGGGGGTCCGTGCGAGGCCGGAAGTAACTGGAGAGTCACTGAATGGGGTCCGGGCTCGGGCGCCTTTAGCCACCGCCCATTTCAGTTCTCGGCCGATTTTTGCCAACTTTTGCGCCCTCGGGTTCCGTCCCCCTGCCGCCCTTTTAACGCGTTGCTGTCACACTGCGCCGCGCGCCTCTTAGAGCAGCCGGCGAGCGACGGCGGTGTCTTCCTGCGCGGCTCGGGAGCATGCGCAGATCGCTCGAGCGAACGCAGCCGCAGCAGGGACTGTGTAGCAGAGCGGATGGAGCGGGAGCCGGGGGCTGCGGGGCCGGCGCGGGCGTTGGAGCCGCTGCGGCACCTCCGCGAAGTGCTGCGGCCGGCGCTGTCCCGGATCCGAGGTGCGGCGGCGCGGCGGTGTTCAGGGGTCGCGGGAGGGGAGCCTCTGGGCCGGGCTTGGGAGCTCCGGGGAACGCGGGGCGGGAGGCGCGGGCCCCGGCCCCTTTCTGAGATGCTGCGCTGGTGTCTTTGCAGAAGGGGAGTCGCGGGAGAGCAGCGAGACCTTCGAGCAGCAGCGCTTCTGGGACACACTAGGTAAATGTTCATTACGTCAGTAATGGATAAAAGAACCAGTAGACAAGTTATAGCTTTGAAAATCTTTTGCCAAAATGTCTCATGAAGCTTTTAAATGAACAACATAATCAAGGGGTGAGAGGAAAAGTACTGTCATGGATTGAACAATGGCTAAGAGACCGAGAAGAGTAGCAAAGGGTGCCCCAAGGTTCTATACTAGGAATGGTAGTTGAGATAGATATTATGATCTGAAAAAGGGAATGAGCAGTGTGGTGGCAAATTTTGTAGATTAGGCAAGATCAGAGAAGACTCTGAGGGACTTCAGTGGGATCTAACCAAGCTAAATGAATGGGTAACACTGGGTGATTGGTAGTACGATAACAAGAAAAAGTCAGTGTTGACAAGGACAATGTTATGCATGTTGTAAGGAATAATAAATCAGGTTTCAAGTGAACTGTGGTTAGGAAAAAGATGTAGGCCTTGTTTTGGACAGCTCAGTAAAAAGCTCTGTACCGTCTGTATCAGTGGTCAAAAAAGATAAACAAAAAGTTAGGATCCACACAGGATGACATAGAAAATGAGACTGAACATATTATAAATTAGTGGTGCACCCTGAGCAGTACTGTGTCAGTGCTAGTCACCCCATCTCTAAAGAGGTATAGCAGCAAAGCAATAGTGGGGATTCAAAGATAGGTGGCAAGAATGGCCTGGAGAGATTGCTATATGAAATTAATTAAAGTAATAGGACTGTTTAGTTTTGGAGATAAATAAGAGGGGACGTGATAAACGTATTCCAAACAACGAATGGGTGAATTAGGGTGCTCCTACTCACACTTTCTGAATAAGGGATGCTCAGTAATGAAAGGCAATACATTTAAAACTGAAGAGAGAGACTTTTTTGTACAGTGCATAACTCTGCCTGTGGAATTCACTCAGGAAAAGCACCTAGTAGGATTTAAAAGAAAATTCAACATTGTTTGAACTATGATTTATGAACATTGATAATACAGGGCACCACCAGACATTAACTAACCATCAATTATTTTATTAAGTCCAAAGGCCAAATGGTATATACACAATTGCTTTAAATATACTTAAAAAGCCTAAATAATAAGTAGTTTGTGACATCCAATACAGCAACACACATCCATAATCTTAGGATCAATTATACTCAGAGATGGATCAGATCAGAGAATATTCCTCTCATCCTAGTTTTCCTCAGCATGATTGGATCAGATCTGATAAAGAGCCTTCAGATTCATGGCTTTCCTTATACCCTTCAGCTAACTTGCTAGTTTTAGCAAACACCCAGGCTGAAGCAGTTTATCACTGCTGCATTCCTTCCTTGTTTACTTCCCCTCCTTGCTTACCAACAGAACAGTGGGAAGGTTCGCTATTGTTTCTTTTAAGACATTTTTTTCTTTGTCACATTACTGTAGTTTTTTATTGTTTTAGTTACTTTTTGAACAATATATTTTTCCCATTCTACATTCTGGTCTCATAACTTATTATTTTCAGTCTTCATTTATTTGCTGAGTAAGTCATTTTCTTACTTACTAGCAAATATATTATTTTCTTAACCAAAGTTAAGCTAACTTTAATTCTTTAATTTCGTAAGTATCCTTACAAACATTATAGAGTTTCTTACCCCTTCCTATCAAGCAGCTGGTCCCACTGGAGACAGGAGTCTGGGCTAGATGGACCTTCGTCTGATCAGTTCAACAGTTTGTGTTCCTCTGAATTGCCGCCATCTCTCCTTAAGCTGAGTTTCCTAACTGGGAACTGATGTAGGCTTTATCTAACAGATGGGCAGATGGAGGAAAAGGGGCTGTATGACTGACTGATGCCTGGTATCTCCCCCTTTGCCACAGTCAGTGTCTAATGTCCTGACTCCATTGAATTGTTCCTTAGGTCAGACGTTCAAAGCGACATCCCAGGAAGCTACGAAGTTGAGTCTGGCATTCTCAAGGCCTCCGCTGCCTTCTGCAGAGGTGGGTGCATGCCCCACGTCAAGGAAAATCTCGAGGTTTCTCCCACATCGCAGTCCCTTCTTGTGTCTTGCTCCCTTGAACTAGGACAAAGTTAGTTTGGGTTAAAAAATAAAACAAATGGTTCTTCTCATTGACGTTTGTGGGATGTAATTGCACCCTTTCACTCTTCTTTAGAATGGCACAACTTCCCAGTCTTGTTGCATAGAGAATTGTCAGAGCTGAGGGAGCAGCTCATTGGCTGTGGAAGGTTTCAACCCAGGTGTTTATGGGAAAAGAGCCACATAGTTCAAGACAATAGTACGAACTTTCCTCCTCCCACACCCAACTTGACCGTAGCAATTTACCAATATGTGAATGCCTTGGGGTGGGGAGAAGGCTATCTGATGCCTAGAGTATGATGTGGCATTAGACAGCTGAGCACCAGACTGGGCCTTACTCTGTTGTTATGTTTCAAAATAATTTTAAGTGTATTGGACTCTGGTCCTTCACCTTCTTCCCCCATTACTCCCAGCTGGCTTTTTGCCTCTCCTCCAATTGGCAGAGTCTCCAGCTGAGAACAACAGTGTGTAAGAAAGTGATCTGCCTTCAGATGGAGCTGGTGGATTTTAATGGGATTGCACTGTCACCCCTTTCATTCCTGATCCTTTTTGTCCACTGTTTTCAGGACTGTCAGAAACTGAGCGAAGGCGTCCAGAATGCCGTCCTGGCAGCTGCCACAGTATATTACTGGCTTCCCAAGGGCCAAGGTGAGGCAGTGAGACCAGGTTTGTGCCACTTCTTCCCCTCAGAAAGGAAAGTTGACATTCACAAGGGATCAAGTTGTGGCAGGCAAAGGGACTCCCATCCTCAGCTCTGTTACAGACGTGCAGTATGGCCTTGAGTAAATCAATCCCCTTTCGCTGTGCCTCAGTTTCTCTATCTGTAAATGGGGCTGATGTAGGGAGCAGTGAATCTTAATTCATGTTTAAGTGTGTTGAGATCCTTGTCCAAAAGTGCTATAGGAAAGTGAGGATGGGAGCAGAAGACTCATTCAGGAGGCACAGGTGCTTGTCCTGAGGGGGCTTTATACAGAAGGCACATCTGTGTGTGTGTGTGTGTGTGTGTGTGAGAGAGAGTAGGAGCAGCTGCCTGTTTGACCTTGTCTGTGTTTGGAGGGGGGGAGGGGCTGGCTTTCACTTTGATAGTGTCAGGCTGCATCATTCCTTGCTCAATCTCATCTAGGTACCACTCTGCGGAAGATGGTGCGAGATGCCACTGCCGAGGTAGTGGAAGGAATGATCCAGCTCACAGACGTGATTCTCCGTACTCCACTGCAGAGGTAATACTGATCCAGCAGTGCCCCCATTAAATACTGCTAGGTTAAGTAGATGGAGAAAGAAAATGAAAGCCCCATGCATACCCTCTCAATCCAAAACAGTAACCAACTGTGAGCGTGCCCCCCTGCACAGAGGGTTGAATGTAGCTCTGTATGTGACAGGGAGGGGGGGCCTGGGAGAGGTAGGACTCTTGTGAAGGAGGTGGGGGGAATATTTGTGTTGCTGGGCAACTCATGCAATTTGGAGTAGGTTGTCCTCAGCACAGATTCTTGGCCTGATTCTTGGAGCGCCATATTTCCTGTCTCTCGCTAAGTACAGGGTATCCCCTTGTCAATGTTTATAGGTCCCAGCACCCTGAGGGACTCTCTTCTTTTTCAGTTTGTCTCAGGAGCAGCTTATATCAACTGGTAGTGTATGGGAGGCATGTGAACAGATTTCCCATCTGCCACAAGGTGAGTGACATGGATCCAAGGAGTGGGCTTCAGAAATCGACAGTCCCTGAACCTACTAAAGGGGAACACTGCAGCTGTTATCTTGGAGCCTAGATCCTGCAGCAGAAATGATGCCATTCCTAGAGCCCCTTACATGCTCAGGAGCCAGGTGGGGTCACCTGCATGGTGACCCTGCAGTTCTGTGGAGGTGACTGATCCAGTGACCCAGAGGAGTGTGGTGGATGCTGGGGAGCTGGTAAGATCCGTACAGTCCTCTTTCATCCTTCTCTCTTTGACTTTTGTGTGCAGATAACCAGGCAGCAGTCCTGTCAGCCATGTCCGCCTATCTGGGTGTGGTCAGGGATGCGGTGGAGGAAATGGAGCAGGTGAGGAAATCCCTTTATTTTTGCTGGGGACAGAGCCCACTGTTGGGGGGGTTTCCTGCAGTGATGCTGTAGTGAAACCGAGACGTGGTTTTCTATTGTGATGAACTGGGAATTCTGAAATATTTTTTATGACTGATATGCATGGCAATGACTGACTTGATTATTGATTTGTTACCCAGTGTGACAAAGGGTTAAAATGCTCCTGAAGCAAAGCAGATGTGTGTATCACCTAACTGTCTGGGGTGGTATGATTGGGTCTAAAGACTGGCTGAAACAGACCCATATCAATGGAGGGTCTGGAAGGACAATGGGAATCCCCAGGGCTGAACAATTGACACCTATCCATTGGAAACTCCACCAGGGGAACATATAAACTCAGCATGGTTTGCAGGAGGAAGACAAGTGACAGGAGACTAGGATAAGAGCTGGCTTGAGAGGGACACAAAGAGAGAGAAAAAGGAAACCAAGATGGTTCCTAGAGAGGGCTTTGTCCAGTGTGGACTGTCTCTTCACTTTTGCTTCTCTATGTAACCTAAGGACTTCCTGATGCTGTGTTTCAATTGACTAAAAGCTGTACTCTGTTTTGAAAAGGCTGCCTGGTGTCACTGCAAATACTTGCGTAGTGCATGGATCTCTGAAGACGGTAAAAAGTCTTTGGACGGGAGCCTGTTGCAGTAAACTTCCTGGGCAGAGCTCACGTTGTGAAACTGGAATGTTGGAGCCCAGAGGCTCAGTCTCAGGAGTGTTGAGGCTGTGTGGCCTATCCCTGTGGACAGGAAGGACCCCCTGAGGGTCTGGCATGCTGAAGGGATACCTTCAAGGGACTGTTTAAAAGCTGGGGTGTAGCACATATCCTGTAAATCCATGACATTTATCCAGGTTGTCATGGCTCCTATATCTTGATTTTGACACAAACCAGAGTCATGCAAACCAGTGTTCACACCTCAGCCTAATTCCACTACTTAATATGTGGCTTTTGTGAAGCCAGTGCCTTGTTTTGTCTTTGCATGGCTTAGTTTGCTGGTGTAGGGTTGGAGCAGGGACTACCTGCTAGGCTGTTGCTGATCAGTGGCCAGGTGTGTCTGAGGAGTTGATTTTTTTTTTTAAGCCAATTCCCGAAGGAGAAAAGGTCTCAGGTGTCTGACTTCAGTCCTGAAAACATTGCAGGGAAACCCTGCAAACTACTTAAGCAGACTCTATGTAGTACTCACCCCTTCCCTCAGGGGCACTATGGGGACAGATGGTGGGCTCTTGCTTTCCAATATATGTGTCCTCAGGCTCAGGGGGAAGATCGGGACCCCTACAGTGACATCATGGAGGATGAGGAGTTGGGCTCTCGGGGCAATAGGGACACCTACTGGTCTGAGGCTGACCGGAAGCTACTTGGTCCCTGCATGGGGCTGATGAAGGCCTCCAAAGCCTGCCTGAAGAAGCTCTTGGGTGCAGTGAAGGTTCACGGCAAAGCAGACACCCCAGAACAGGTGGCTCAGCTAGATGATCTTGCAGACATCACCAATGAGATCAGCCCGAGGTGAGTCAGTCTCTTTCCCCTCTCAGTGCTATCTGTGCTAGGGGAGTCCTTGTTGGCCGGCTAGGTCAGGGAACTGCATTATGCAAGGGTTTCCTTCTGCACTCATGAGGGCAGTGGGGCCCTGGAATAGTCTGTAGGAGAGTTGTTCTGACTGGGCCAGGGATAGTTGTGATGGGGGATGGGTGGTCACTGAGGATTGGGACAGAAATGAGACCGTATTTGCTAGATACAGCTGATGTTGGTTTCCTGCTGAGCTGTGCAGAGCCTGACTCACTCCCACAGTTAATGTGTTTGGTGGCAGGGATAGCCTTTGCCCATCCACTGGCTGGGCTGACTGCTAGGCCCCCTTTCTCATACTGAAACTTCTGTCTTCTGCCCTAGTGTTGATGAGCTGGCACTGAGTATGTATCCACCCATGAACCAGCTGGCTGTGCGACTCAATGTAAGTACCTACCGCTCCCCAGCTCACGAGCAAAGGGCATCAGCCTGGCTCCTGCAGGGAACAGAGGAAATAAAAGTGGGAGCTAGTGTCTCTGAGGGCAGTTGGTAATCGTCCCCTGGCCCAGTGGCAAGTTGTTGGGTATGAAGACTGCCTGTTTTCTGTTGGGTCACACCCACTTGGCTTCCTGAGTAAGCTTGTCCGTGCTGTTCTCTTCCTTCTTTCACAGAGTCTTGAGCCCACCAGGAAGGAGAGAGTAAATGGAGAGGGTACATAGTCTGTGCTGACACTGCCATCCTGTCATAGCTGTGTGACCCATAGAGGTGTCTGGATGCCACTGCTCAAGGGAGCAGAGACTCAAAGCTGCCTCTGTTGTGGGGAGTAGCTCCTCCTCCATGGCAGCACTAGGCCGGGGGTAGTTCCCCACAACAGCTTTAGGTCACCTCCCATGCTGAGTATAGAGGTGTCTCTTCCTACTCCCCGGCTATGCTAGGATGCCTCCTATGATAGAGGATTCCTGCATGTGTCCTCGACTCCCCACAGCAGTGCTGGGACCGTGCTTGCCACATTGGCTCAATTGTTTTCCCTTTTGCTTCCTTTTAGGCTGCCAAACTGGCCTCTGTATTAAAGAAAGTCCTAGAAATTACAAAGTGAGTATGGCATGTGGCCCTTCCTGAGCTCAGTGTGTTTCTGGAGGGGGAGGGGGCGAGAGGGAGTTCTAGTTGCCCTCTTTCTGCATGTTGTTAGAGAAGCTGTGCCAGAGGTGACTCAGCCTGGGCTCCTCAGAAGGCTTGTGGAGAGCAAATGTGTACCTTTGGGAATTACCCTGATTGCACCAAAGGGAGCGATGGCTGTGGGGAGAGATGATATGGGGGTTTCTTAGAGTCGAAGACCAGAAGGGGCCATTGTGATAATCTAGTCTGACGTCCTGTGTAACACTGGCCAGAGATCTGCCCCACAATAATTCCTTTTGAACTAGACCACATCCTTAAAACAAAAATCGACAGCGATGGAAAATCCATCACAACCCTGGATAAATTGTTCCAATGGTTAATTATCCCCACAGTTAACAATTTACACCATATTTCCACTCTGAATTTGTCTAGCTTCAACATCCAACCATTGGTTCATGTTATACCTTTACTAGACTGAAGAGCCCATTATTAAATATTTGCTCCTCATGTAGGTACTGATCAAGTCACCCTTTTACCTTCTTTTCGGTAAGCTAAACAGACCCAAGGAGCTCAGTCAGTACGAGGCATGTTTTCTAATCCTTTAATCATTTTCTTGGCTTTTCTCTGAACCTTGTCCAATTTATCAACATCCTTCTTGAATTGTGGATACAAAGTGTGGCAGAGACCCCTCCCTGTAGGGGGTGGGGATGCAGGGCACTGGATGGGCAGGCGGGTACAGAGATTGCTGGAAATTAGTGAGGAGTGGACACGGTGAGGGTAGAGATTACAGATTGTCTCCCCCTACTCTCTCCCGCCGCCACACACACAGAGACCAGCATGCAGCAAAGAATCATAGAACTGGAAGGGACCTCGAGAGGTCATCTAGTCCAGTCCCTGCACTCTCATGGCAGGACTAAGTATTGTCTAGACCATCCCTGGTGGTGTTTGTCTAACCTGCTCTTAAAAATCTCCAATGATGGAGATTCCACAACCTCCCTAGTCAATTTATTCTAGTGCTTAACCACCCTGATAGTTAGGAAGTTTTTCCTAATGTCCAACCTAAACCTGCCAGAATGGTGAGGCAAAGGGTGGGTGTGTATGTAGGGTGTTGTCGAGAGACCACTCCCTGCTGGGCGTAGGCAGAAGGTACAGATAACTCCCTCCCTGACAAGGGCACTCTGAGGCTGCAGAGACTTTTCCTTTATAACCCTGTGGTAGTCTAGCTCTTCGTGACATGGTCCTGTGGTACCTGGCACTCTGTAGTCTGGAGGTGCCTAGATATACAGTACCTCAAAGTCATTCTAATGCCTCTCCCTTTTCTGCAGGTCAAGCCATGTGTGTCCCCCATCAGAGGAAGGCTGGGTTCAGTTTCTCACTGGTGCAGTAGATCACAACATGGACAAAATTAAGGACTTCACACGGAGTGAACTTTAGTGCTTCTGCGGCCGGGGTCTTTAACAGCTGCCTTTCTGGTGCGTCTGGTCGTTCCCTGAACACAGGGAGAGCAATGGGGTTGGCATTTGAAGGAAGAGCTTTTCCAACCTGGAAGAACTTTGCAAATGCAAAGTGTGACTTGCTGGTCTTCTCTGGCAATTGCCAACACTGCCACCCTTGATTTGTTTCCTGGGACAATGAGAAGCTGCATCTTGATGTTGTGAATGTGTCTTGCCCCCTTGGACTTGGCTCTAGGGCTGCCCTACAGGGCAGAAAGGGCAATAAAATGTCACTAGGTTCACATGGTGGCTTTGTTCTAAGGGTTTTTCTGCCTTCATGAGGCTGGACTGGACCTGTGAAGGGTACATTTTCTCCTGCCAGCCTGAGAATGTATGGAGTGATGCCCTCACTTCCCTCTGAATCATGGGAAAGGAATAGAGGAATTTGCTCCCTTCCAGTGAGGATACAGTGGGAACTGTTATCTGCTAGTTCAACAACTCCCTGGCCCTGTGGGCACTAGAGTGCAGTTCTAGGGAGATGCAGCATCTTCCCCTTAAAATCCCAGGCTGATGCTCTTTTTTTCTCCTTGATTCTCCTTGATAGCTGAGGCACCCTGATGCCATGGGGATGGGCATAGTATAAAGGTACAGTGAGAAATCAGTGCCTAGCTGGGATGGTTTTGCCTGGACTCGGGATGTTGGGCTAGATGGGCATTAGGCTGAGAACGTAATAAGACAACATTTAACATGACTTAAATGTGCCTTGAATTAGAGTGAATGTTGCTGACTCCTGTGTAGCTCCACCATCCAGCATAAACTCCCCTCCCTGGAGAGAACCCACGTTGGGGCTGGGGCTCAGGATAGTAGCACCTGCTATACGCTGGGATCTAGCAGCCACAGTGTTGATGCTTCTGTAGCCCTCCATATTCTGGCTACAGTCAAGATGCACGGTGAGTCTTCTGGGCCCTGTCTGGGTGGGGTGAAAGGGGATGGGTAAACGCAGCATGCTGCCAGGCTGTACAGAGCCCAATCTGCTATGCAGGAGGAGACAGTCTAGGCAGTGCAGTTATTTGCTTTGTTCATAGTTCTCGGGGGCTGGAGATGCATTTGACAGGCACCAATATGGAGTAAGAAGAAAGGGCCAGAGTTCTGATACCAGAGCATTGGGGAAGGACTGGGGGCTGTAAGGGAGGGGAAGCTAAGGCAAAGGGAGTGAAAACTCTCAAAGGATGTACCTGTCCCCCACTCCTTGCGATCCCCCATTCATGTTTGGGGATTATCTGCAAAGCCAGCGATAGACATTTAGTAAAAACCTTCTGGAAAAAGGGCAAGAGGAGGATGGCTGCACCTCATGGTCTAGGAGGGCCCTATGGTTTTCTGAACTGCCTGGGGCTGTGTGAAGACCTCTTCCAAGACCAAATCAGCCCAATAAAGACATGGACACTTATAAAAAGCTTAGCCATGTTTTGCTTTCTTCCTCTGTATCCCTCTCCTTGGGTTGAACTCGGGATGCAACTGGTTACAGGGGCCCCTGAAGAGCTGGAAAATCTGGCAGCTGGGCCAAGGGAACTGCCATCAGCAGAGCTAAGACCACTGTGTCTCGTACAGGTGGGTATGTACTTACACTACACCCCAAGGAATGTAGCACTGTGCCAGACAAATTAATACCCAGCCGTGGGGGAGAGAGCCTCTTGCACTTCTAGGGATGGGAGCTTTCTGCAAACCAAAGAAGTAGGCTTGTCTCTTACACCAGCAGAGAAGCAGGGGGGATTTGCTATACTGCTGGGCATTGCTAACACCCACACAGCTGCCTCTGAGAGATGGCTTGAAATGTCCCAGTCAGCATTACTTACAAGCCTTGCCTGAACAAATAGTTTAACTCAGTTGTCCAAGCAGCTGGAACTTGCTCCCTGTCCCATGCTGAAAAACAGCTCCTTCCAATTCCTCAGGGAGAACATGCACAGCTTAATGCAGTAAACATCTCCTCCATGTTTTGTTGACGTGTATCTGTTTCATCTCCATGCCCCCGGTGATGCTTTAGTGTTACCCTTATGTGGTTCCTCTTTGACTGCTCTGTCAGTGGGGCTGAGGCTTTTCCCAAATGCCATGTACTCAGTTTGTCTTTCTGTATTAAACATTTGTTGCAATTTTTCTTCCTTGGCTTGTCTCTTTCCTGTGATATTAGTGGAATCCAAGACATCAATTCTTAGTAAAAAAAAAAAAAAAACAGGTGATGGACTTTCAGGTATAGTGGTTTCTGCCTGGTCTTCCCTGCCCCGCTTTGCCAGTAATGCCAGCCTTGTAGCCTGTTCACCCTTGGGGGCTATAAAGCAATAATAAATGCAACCTGTCTTCAGTGCATTAGTCTCTAGCTCTGGGTTGTGCCTATTGCAGAATAAGTTGCTCTGCTCAGGGAGAGTCACTTTGCCCTTAGCCATTCCTCCTATCTCTATAAATGAGCCCTGTATGTGACTGCCATCACACACTCCACCAGGGGCTCAGCCAGGGGGCTAGGAAGCTGATCTGTGCTATGGTTGGCTGGTAATGCACTGCACTCTTTGGGAGCGGCCAAGAGAAGTAAATGATCTGGAGTTAAGAAAGAATAAGGGTATGTCTACACTACGAGAGTAGTTCGATTTTAGTTAAATCGAATATGTGGAATCGATATTACAAAGTCGAACGTGTGTGTCCACACTAAGGACAGTAATTCGACTTTGTCAGTCCACACTAACGGGGCAAGCGTCGACATTGGAAGCGGTGCACTGTGGGCAGCTATCCCACAGTTCCCGCAGTCCCCGCTGCCCATTGGAATTCTGGGTCGAGCCGCCATTGCCTTCTGGGTAAAAAAATGTGTCGAGGGTGCTTTTGGGTAACTGTCGTCATCCAACCGTCACTCCCGCCCTCCCTCCCTGAAAGCGCCGGCGGGAAATCAGTTCGCGCACTTTTCTGGTCAGTGACAGCGCGGACGCCACAGCACTGCGAGCATGGATCCCGCTGTGACCATCGCTGCAGTTGTGGCCGTTGTCAACGCATCGCAGCTCATCATCGACCTTTCACTGAGGCAGATAGAGAGAAATCAGGCGAGGAGGCTATGGCACCGGGGTCAGGACCTGAACTCCGAGAGTAGCACACGCCTGTCTGAAACCACGACACCCAGTGCCGAGGACATCACGGTGGCAATGGGTCTTGTGGATACTGTGGAACGGCGATTCTGGGCCCGTGAAACAAGCACGGACTGGTGGGACCGCATAGTGCTTCAGGTCTGGGATGAATCCCAGTGGCTGCGAAACTTTCGCATGCGGAAGGGGACTTTCCTCGAACTTTGTGAGTTGCTGTCCCCTGCCCTGAAGCGCAAGGACACCCGGATGCGAGCAGCCCTGACTGTCCAGAAGCGAGTGGCCATAGCCCTCTGGAAGCTTGCAACGCCGGACAGCTACCGGTCAGTCGCGAACCAGTTTGGCGTGGGCAAGTCTACCGTGGGGGTTGTTGTCATGCAAGTAGCCAAGGCAATCGTGAAGGTACTGCTGTCAAAGGTAGTGACCCTGGGAAACGCGCAGGCCATCATAGATGGCTTCGCCGCGATGGGATTCCCAAACTGCGGTGGGGCTATAGATGGGACTCACATCCCTATCCTGGGACCGGACCACCAGGCCAGCCAATACATCAACCGAAAGGGCTACTTTTCAATGGTGCTGCAAGCACTGGTGGACCATAAGGGACGTTTTACTAACATCAACGTCGGATGGCCGGGCAAGGTTCATGACGCTCGCGTGTTCAGGAACTCTGGTCTGTTTAGAAGGCTGCAGGAAGGTATTTACTTCCCGGACCACAAAATAACTCTTGGGGATGTGGAGATGCCTACAGTGATCCTCGGGGACCCAGCATACCCGCTAATGCCCTGGCTCATGAAGCCCTATACTGGCGCCCTGGACACAGAAAAAGAACTGTTCAACTACCGGCTCAGCAAGTGCAGAATGGTGGTGGAGTGTGCTTCTGGCCGTCTCAAGGGGAGATGGAGAAGCTTACTGACTCGCTGTGATCTCAGCGAAACCAATATCCCCATTGTTATTGCAGCTTGCTGTGTGCTCCACAATCTCTGTGAGAGCAAGGGGGAGACCTTTATGGTGGGGTGGGAGGTTGAGGCAAATCGCCTGGCTGCTGATTACTCCCAGCCAGACAGCCGGGAGATTAGAAGAGCCCAGCGGGACGCACTGTGCATCCGGGAGGCTTTGAAAGACAGTTTCCAGACTGAGCAGGGTCACCAGTGAATTTTAAGTTTGTGGACTCAGAACCTGAACTTGCCACCGTTTCTTTACCCAGTTACCGTTGACTATCCTCTCCAGTTACATACCCCCTTCACCCCCTTCCCAAAAAATAAAATCTGTTCTGTTTTGTTAATGAACACCGTTGTCTTTATTACTGTTTTCGCGGGAATGTTTTAAACCTGGGACGCAGACTGTGGCGGGGTGCGGGTTTACTGTTGTGATGCAAATGATGCTTCTAAACTCCAGGAATGACGGGTTCCGCAGTGGTGGACTGGTTGTTTCAACAGAGCCTGCCAGCCCTCCTGGGCGGGACAGCGTGTATGTGTCGGCTATGTGACTGTCTGGCAGGGGGAGGAGGGTTACAGCTCCCCTGCTGCGGGGCTCTGTGATGCATTAGATCTGTAACTGCCCTCCCCCGCCACAAAGTCACAGAGCAACCCCCCCCCCCACAGAACATGAAAACCACCTCCCAGATTGAACAGGGTCACTAGTCACTGCACTGGGTATGTGTCCTGATCCTGGACCTGACCCCGCCTCTGTACCCTGGTAAAGGTGACTGTCCTGTCCAATTACCATGCCCCTTCCCCTCGTTCAGACAGACTCTCCTCCAAAATAAAATCATGGAAACAGTAATTAACAGAAACGAATATTTTATTATGAACCAGACATGAAACGTGGGGGTTGAAACTTGCACGGGGGCTTCTGTGAGGTGTGTAGGAAAGGACTTTTAAAATTTTGGGGAATGAGAGCCTTCTAGTGCTAGAGCAGTCTGCAGGGGTTGACTGAAAGTTTTAACGGCCCTTGCCGCCCCTCCTTCTTTGTACTTTGGGTGAGGGGGGGGTGGGACTTGGTGGTGGGGGAGGGCGGTTAGAGATAGACTGCAGCGGGGCTCTGTCCTCCTGCCTCCGGTCTTGCAGAACATCCACAAGGCGCCGGAGCGTGTCCGTTTGCTCCCTCAGAAGTCCAAGCAGCTTTTCAGTAGCCTGCTGGTCCTCCTGACGCCACCTCTCCTCCCGTTCCATGACTGCTCGGTGCATTTGGGACAAGTTCTCCCTCCACTGTGTCTGCTGGGCTGCCTGGGCTCGGGAACAGCTCATTAGTTCTGAGAACATGTCCTCCCGCGTCTTCTTCTTCCTCCTCCTAATCTGCGCTAGCCTCTGGGACTGTGCTGACAGGCTGGGTTGGGAGACAGTCGCAGATGTGTCTGTGTGAATGGGAAAAATGGAGTGAATTCCTGAGACAGATAAATGAAGTTGTGTACAAAGAACCTAGTCTTTCTCTGTGAACAAGACCATGCACTGCACCTCTCACATGCGCACTCAGGACAAGGTCGAATTTTCGGCCATCGCCTTCAGTGCCTGGGGTCCTGCAGTGGTCTTGCAGTTATCTGAGAAGCGTGGCAGGACACCTGAACTTCTGTAGCGTGCAATCATGGTAAGCCGTAGACTTCTGGCTGCTTAAAACTGTACTAGTAGCACTGGCCTCCTTTCACATTGAAAGCAATGCCAGTCTCTGCTGCCAGCAATCAGGACAGCATGAACTATGCCCCTGTCCCACCCCCTCGCGGCTGTTCCAGGGAAAGATCCCTGTATGCTGCCCCTCTCCCTCCACCGCGTGGCTGTAAAGCAGTCCCAATACTAACATTCCCCTCCCTAATTCAAAGCAGGGCGTAATGAGCGACATCACCCTGCTGAGGATCTCGGAGTCCCAGAGGGAAAGGATGTTTCGAGAAAGCCTTCAGAAACCAGGGCCGTTTGCCGCTATGCTCTGCAGGGCGATGATACCAGAGTATCTGATGGTGTCGTGGCGCGGTAACGTGTCCTACCACGGAGGGCCCACTAAGATCGCCCTACCCAGGAACCTGATGAACAGGCTGGAAATTTACCTTCATGAGACCTATGAGGAGTTCTCCTATGAGGATTTCGCCTCCATCCCCGGCCATATTGACCGGATTTTCGCGTAGGTGCACTGGGACTAAAGAGTGGAGCGTCTTGGGCAGCATAATCATGACTTACCGGACATTGTAAAAAAAATTTTAAATACTTGGGACTAAATTGTGAAGAGCCTAAGGCAGACAAATCATGAAAAACCCTTTGTTACTATTGTAAATATTCCAGTTTTTTTGCAGATAATTGTTTACATGTTTAAGCACTTTAATAAACAGCCATTGTTAATATTATAAATATTCCAGTTCTTGTAAAAATAAATGTTTAGATATTTAAAGCACTCACTGCTTGATCCTTCCCCTGATTCTGTCTCCGGGGTAAGGGATGGGGACGGTTGGTAGGGGATCTCGGTAAGGGTGATGAAGAGCTCCTGGCTGTCGGGGAAATCAGCGGTGCCAGCGCTGTCGACTGCCTCGTCCTCCTCATCTCCTTCTTCATCTTCCCCGTCCGCTAACATGTCCGACGAGGAACCTGCCGCGGACAATATCCCATCCTCAGAGTCCACGGTCAGTGGTGGGGTAGTGGTGGCGGCCGCACCTAGGATGGAATGCAGTGCCTCGTAGAAACGGGATGTGTGGGGATGGGATCCGGAGCGTCCGTTTGCCTCTTTGGTTTTTTGGTAGCCTTGTCTCAGCTCCTTGATTTTCACGCGGCACTGCGTTGCATCCCGGCTGTATCCTCTCTCTGCCATGGCTTTAGAGATCTTCTCGTAGATCTTTGCATTCCGTCTTTTGGAGCGCAGCTCTGAAAGCACGGACTCATCGCCCCACACAGCGATGAGATCCAAGACTTCCCGATCAGTCCATGCTGGGGCCCTCCTTCTATTAGATTGCACGGCCATCTCTGCTGGAGAGCTCTGCATCGTTGCCAGTGCTGCTGAGCTCGCCACGCTGTCCAAACAGGGAATGAGATTCAAACTGCTCAGACAGGAAAAGGAATTCAAATTTTCCCGGGGCTTTTCCTGTGTGGCTGATCAGAGCATCCGAGCTCGGACTGCTGTCCAGAGCGTCAACAGAGTGGTGCACTGTGGGATAGCTCCCGGAGCTATTACCGTCGATTTCCATCCACACCTAGCCTAATTCGATATGGCCATTTCGAATTTAGCGCTACTCCTCTCGTTTTGGAGGAGTACAGAAGTCGAATTTAAGAGAGCTCTATGTCGAACTAAATAGCTTCGTGGTGTGGACGGGTGCAGGGTTAATTCGATGTAACGGCGCTAAATTCGACATAAAAGCCTAGTGTAGACCAGGCCTAAGTGAGATGCTTCTAGGGGTGGAGGAGGTTAGAACAGGCTGTCTGGGAGCCACTGGTGGTTGTCCGTCTTCTTAGGTGAGACTCTTGATCTCTCACTTCTACCAATCTGCATCCCCTGTTTGTGAGCTCCTATAGTATTCCCTTGTGCTCCAGACTGGAGTGCAGGGTTTATGATGTGCTTTAGTGATCTCCGAAGTCCATTGATTCTAAGGCTTGTGGTTATCCGGTCCAAAAAGTGAGCTGGGGCAGTTTGGGGACGGCAGGGCAGGAGGGGTTGTACATGGCAATGCAGCCTAGCCGGCTCTCTCCCAACCCACATCCAAAGGTCCCTTAGTTTAGTTCCATGGTGGAAAAGATCACCTCTGAGCCACTCAGACCAACAAACTGGTTCTGCTTGTGGCCATGGAGGTCATTGTGTTCTTGTTGCTGCAGTAACAAAGTGACTGACCCAATCCTTTTACCTCAATAGTGAGCTGGGCTTTGCAAATGCTGATCTCCTCCTGTCCGAAGTACGTACTGGGGGAGGCTTCATCCTTCAGCATGCTGTCCGCCTCAGCAGATGACTTTCTCCCAGTGCCCTCTTGGACTGTGCATCAGGCACCCAGGCTGGAACAAATGATGATGAGTTGTGTCTAGTCTCAGCCTGGGTGATTCTGCTGGGATTGTAGTGCTCAAGACTACCCAGGCCCCATCATTTTAATAGCTACATGGTCCCAGCTAGGCTTTGAATTTGCACCCCAGTAATATGAATAGGGTCCCCATGTGAACCCCCACTAACAGTAAATCAAGTTGGTGACACTTGGTTATTCGGTCAACTCTTCACACATTTGGGAACTAAACATACTTCTCTCCAAGTGAAGGGTAGGGTCTGGAAGTGGTTTTCTGTCCCTGGAGCGTCTGTGCCTGTTGGGTCAGACTGCATTGTGGTTGCATGTGGTACAGTCCTTAACTTGGTTATCTTTGAGAAGGAAATGAAGCTTCTCCTTCCAGAGCTGGGTAATGGCCATGCAACTGTACTGCAGGGAAAGGGACCTCAGCAGCAGATGCACAGCCTTCTTACCAATGGTCCTGTTAGACACTTCCACAGAGAGGTGGACATCCTGTCCCAGCAGCAGGGAACTCTGGCATTGGATGCAGGCAAAGAGCAGAGGTGCTGGTTCTTCAAGGGCAGGAGGAACAGTGCAAGGAGCAGTCTTGCTGGTGCTGTCAGTCCCAAGTTCTCTCATCTTTCTGCAGGCTCTCTCAAGCACCTCTCTTTCCTGAGAACCTGCTACACAAGATGAACACAGTCTCTTACTGTCCTTTCCTCTTTACTAGTGTAATCAGGTGGATGGAGCAGGACACAGACAGTGGAATTATTCCAGCAGAGCTTGACTGTTGTGTGTCTTGGTTCTCTCGTATTATTAGAAAGCAGCCTGTGAAGGCCTCAATTCAACAATCATATGTGATGAATTGGACAGGAAGGGAAGGAAAGATGTGAGTGCATCTCACTTAATTACCAGGATCAGGGCCGGCTCCAGGTTTTTTGCTGCCCCAAGCAAAAAAAAAGCAAAAAGCCGGAGTGCCACCCCTTAAAATGCCGACCCCAAAGGGCCAAAATGCTGCCCCTTGAAAAGTGCCGCCCCAAGCACATGCTTGGAACGCTGGTGCCTAGAGCCAGTCCTGACCAGGATGTAGGTGTCTGAGGTGACCGGATATGGTATCTCTTCCAGTTGTTCCTATTAACAGAGCCTTCAAGGGCCTGTCTCGCTGTGCCGTAGCCTAAGTCTCAGAACTAAACTCTTATTGTGTCCCCCAGGCACCTCTCTGTCACCAAAGCTGGTCACAGTTCACTTCCTCATTCTATGCAGCTCTCTCTGCATGGATTGACCTCGCAGTGCGCTAGCACTTCACTTCTTCCATGGGTCATGCAGGTGCCTTCCTAGGGCAGCGGCAGTTTGTATTGTGTACAGAACAGTGTGTGCTCTCAGAGCTTAACAAATAATAAACATAGACCACCGCAGAGGTCTTATTTTGCTCATCTTGACCCATGTCTAATGCCCTGTTCTCTGTCCTGCAGGAGTCGCTCCTGCTCTGGATGTCTTCACCTCCTCTTGGGCTCCCTGCTAGGACATGGCAGGTGCCTTGTGGCTTGTTTACCATCTCTAATTGCCAAGTTGCCTGTTTGTTTTTGGGGTGGAGCATGACTTTTCCTCTTCTTCCCCCCCCCCCATCTTGCTGGCCTGTTGTGCAGAAGTCAAGAGGGATTCCTTTATCTCACAGTCCATACTGCTGGGGCTGGGGCCTGTAAGTCTAAGGGTGGGGGCCTGCCTGTGTGAAGGGGAGCCAGAGACAAGTCTGCAAATGCAGGTTGTCCAGTCACATTCCAAAGAAACATCTCTCTGTTCAGGCTATCTGGGGACTTCCCAACAATAAGGAAACAGACTAAAGAGGCATCTCAAAATTTGTGTGTCCAGATGATAGGGAGGGGGGGGGGGTGAAGCAAAATATAGAAGGATCCCATTGGCTGCAGTTCCCGAAACTCTGCCCTGGGGCTCTCACATGCACTGCTATGTGTTCTCCTAAGTGTGAGTAACAGCGAGAGTGAATTAAGGCGTGTGAATGAAATCTGTAGTCTAGTTACTAATGCCCCGTCTAGTAGCTCCCATTGCAACCTGGCATGATGCAGTCGAGGTGGGAGGGAGGCAGTATTTAAATGCCCTAATGGCTGATTTCCCTCTCCAGGGTGGGAAGGAATTGGGGAGCTGCTTGGCAAAGAAGCTGGAGGAGAAGCAGGCCTACCATTTACCTCCCTCCCCCTTACACCCCCAGAGCAGGGAGTGGGCCTACCAGCCACGCCCAATAACACTGCATGAAGGTAACAAGCCACTAGTCTCTTTTTTGTTCTCTTTCTAGCCCGCAGAGGCACCATGGGGGGAGGGGCACAAAGAGGTTTGGTAATGTACTGATGTTGGGGGGGTGGGGGGGGGCTGGGCTGGTGGAGGCGTCCATCAATTGAGATCAGAACCTGAACCTCCAGGCTTCTCCCTCCCTTGTCTTTTTAGGCATGCCTGGGCTGCAGTGTGGGACGGCGAAAGGTGGAGCTGTTGGGGGGCAAGGTCTGAACAGCCCAAACACTGCACTGGACACTAAGATGCGAGTATAAAACCCTGGGACTCTTGTGGCTCCCTAGAGCAGCCTCTAAGCCAGGGTGCCCTAAGGCCTGTGCCCGACAGGATGGGCATCCCACTGGGCTGCACTCCTCCACTAGTGCTCAGAGTAGGAACTGTGATCAGTACTACGTCTGCTGGGAGGGAGGGGAGGAATCCCCCACTGATTGGCTGCCTGCCCATCTCTTGGATCAGAGCAGCCAGTCAGAGCTGCCACAGGAAGAGTATGCATGCACATGCTTGCCCTCCAGCCCTCTCCTGCTCTTAGCAACCTGAAGCCATTCTCACAGGAGGGGGAGCAAAAAGAGCCCTGCAGCTCAGGGCAGCTCTGCTCCCATCCTCCTTGCAGTACCCACTCCAGGGGCAGGGGGGGTGAAGAGCCCCTGGAGCTGTCCCCCTTCCACCCCACAGCCTGGAAGTGAGGGACGCTGCTTACGAGGGTGACCAGATGTCCCAATTTTATAGGGACAGTCCTGATTTTTGGGTCTTTTTCTTATATAGGCTCCTATTACCCCCCACCCCGTCCCAATTTTTCACACTTGCTGTCTGGTCACCCTACTGCTTACCCCCACCAAGAGGGCGGGGGAGGGGTGAAGATCCCCAAGAGAAGCAATAGGTGAGGCTGCGGGCTGATGAGGACTGGGGGGTTGTGAGGTAGAACTGATTGGGGGGGCAGAATTAGTTGCTAGTCAGGGCACAGGCAGCTGTGAGGTGAGAGCTCCTGCAGCAGGGGTCCAAAATCCCCATACTCAACACATCTGGGGGAGTGAGCAACATGCAGGAATGTGCACGCATGCACATGTGTGTCCAGGTACATGTGGGGGATGGGTGGGGGGGTGTTTAAAAAAAAAATAAGACAGACCCAAAAAAACCTAATAGCTTTTGAAAAAATTCTTGTGGTTTTTTGGGGTTTGACTCATGATTTTTCATCTCTTGAGGTTGGTAATAGTGGGTTCTCTTTGCCCAGAAGAGCACCAGGGTTGCACAGAGAAAGGGGGTGGGCGAGAGGGAGGAGCAGTAGTAATCAGTTGATTGGAGTTGGGAGATATTTATCAGGCTGGTGTTCTTTTCCCCTTGCCCTTTTTGTTGGGTGGAAGGGAGGGAGAGGCTCAGTCATTCTTCTGGGAGCATCTAAAATCCTGACAGTCTTTGGTGAACATGAACAGCTGCTGTGCTCCTGGATTTGGCACACTTCAGGGTCCCTCCTCTATCTGTGGATCCCCTAGGCCAGCAGTTCTGTGCATACTCCTGGGGGTATGCAGAGGTCTTCTAGGGGGTTGTACCTATTGGGTTCCGGGAAGTGGGCGGGCAAAGCCCGCCCACTGCTAAAGGATCCTCCCCCCAGCCTAAGGGGAGGACCCACAGGACCTAAAACCCAAATGATTACGGGGGACAACTAATGTAAAAACAGGGACAGGAGTGCGATTAAAGGGTCAAAAGAAGGGAACCTGACGGGGACACCGAGCAGAGAACCCCGGACAGCGCCCACTGCTCCTCAAAGGTGTCAAGGGAGCCAGTGGACGCCGCCCAGAGGAACTCTGCCCGGATACGTGAACGGACAGAGGATCGGAAACAGGCCCCACAGTCACAGGAACCTCCATCGGCCAACCTCCTCTCCCTGGTTTTATAGATGGCCTGTTTAGCCAGGGCCAAGAGGAAGTTGACCAGGAGGTCCCGTGACTTTGTGGGGCCACGGATAGGGAGTGCATAAATGAGAAGGTGAGGGGAAAAGTGTAACCAAAAACGCAACATAATGTCGGTGAGGAGCCGGTGTAGGGGCTGCAACCTGGCACACTCTAAGTAAACATGAGCCAGGGTCTCCCTCACGCCGCAGAAAGGACAGGTGTCAGGGACAGGGGTAAACCGCGTCAAGTACACACCCGTGCTCACGGCCCCATGAAGGAGCCGCCAACTGACATCCCCGGCGGGCCTCGGGACCAGGGTGGAATAGAGGCTGGCCCACCGGGGCTTCTCACCCTCGCCAGGTGGCAGGAGGTCCCGCCACTTCGTATCGGGGCGGGACACGAGGGTGAGGAAGTGAAGAGTGTGGAGCACAAGCGTGTATAGATGTTTCCTTGGCGCGGTCAGGAAACGAACCGGCTGCAAGTCGTGCAGCCGGCTCACGGAGAAGGGGCGGGGAGGCTGGTTGGGTCCACGGGGCAGGGGCCCAATAAAAAGGTCCGGAGGACCAGGGGTGGAGGGTGGGCGGGGCGTGCCCTCGCGCAGGACCTGGTCGAGGTAGACCCGAGCAGCGGGCGGCAAAGCGGCCCTCACCTCCTGAAGTACGCGCCGGGGAGTACAAGGCCTGGAGAGCCCCATGCGCCGAGCGAGCGTCAGGGGATCCAGCCAGACTCCCCGGTCGTAGTCCACTGATGTGGTTCCCAATAGTGTGTGTGTCCCGGTGAAGTATTTCCTTCCTTGCTCCATAGACAAGCTAGGCAATGCGGTCTGCGTTCACCATGGAGAACACAAAGGGAGCATCGTAACAGAGGTTCAGGTCCCCTTCTCTGACGGCTATGACAGAGGCAGGACCACAGCAATACACCCCTACAGAGAGGAAGCAAAGTGAGCCAGGCCCTTGCAGAGCTGAAGCACTGTGCATAAGGACTAGACCAGAGGTTCCCAAAGTGGGCGATACCATGCATATGCATATATGCATCCGAAGAAGTGGGTTGTAGCCCACGAAAGCTTATGCTCTAATAAATTTGTTAGTCTCTAAGGTGCCACAAGTACTCCTGTTCTTTTTGCGGATACAGACTAACACGGCTGCTACTCTGAAAGCAAATTGTATTCACTGCTCTACAGCCAAAATGCTTCTGAAATAAATGTAGTCAAACTTTACTAATTCTGGGTCACTGAGAACGAAAATGATGCTTAAAATTGTTGATTGGCTCTAGTTTTCAACATATGCTATTGGGTCAGTATATACGACCCTTGACTTGGGAATGGCAGAGGATAAGTGAGTTATAAAGGGAAGGGATCTCAATTTAAACCAGAAATGACTAAAATACATCTTTGACTGGATCTATGAATAAATCTATGACTGGGTTTGGACAGTACTTGCTTTTTAGGCAAAACAATGAATGATGCAATCTGAAGCTGGTATTGCGTCATACATGATATGAATTGCATCATGTTATTCCTAGAAGTCATGGATGATGCAATCATAACGAAGCTTACATCACTCTGCTGAACAAATTGCCCTATATCAGCTCTAGAAATCATACAGTGTCGTGCTCTCTTATTTGTCAGTGTTTGATTTTGCAAAGGGACACATTTCTGTTTAGCCAAAGTGAGCAGAGATGCCTCGTACTTGTGTGAACAGTGCAGATAACTTCTGCTATGTTTGTGGTGAAGTGACTTTTGCATCACAGAAGCACAGTATAACCACTCTGGTTAAGAAAGCCTATCACCTTTATTTTGGCTGCAAAATTGGAGATCAGGACAAGAGGTGGGCCCCACACATATGCTGCAACGCTTGTGCAACAAATCTTCGCCAGTGGTTGAACAGGAAAAGGAAATCTATGCCTTTTGCAGTGCCAATGATTTGGAGAGAGCCAGCAGATCATACCAGGAATTGTTACTTCTGCATGGTGCCTCCAGTTGGGAAAGGTGTGTCAAAGAAGAAAAAGTGGACTGTGCATTATCCAAACATTCCATCAGCTATACGCCCAGTACCCCACGGAGAAGGACTGCCGGTTCCTGATGCACCAGAATCATTCTCACTTGAGTCAGATGAGGAAGAGGATGAAACTTCTGATCCTGAACCATCAATGTCACAGGACCCACATTTTCTCCCATCCTCCTCCTCTGAACCACACTTCATAACACAAGGTGAACTGAATGACCTTGTCAGGGATTTGGAACTATCCAAGAGTAAGGCAGAGCTGTTGGGCTCCAGACTACAGCAGTGGAATCTCCTGGCAGGTGATGTTAGGGGTTCCATGACCATCAAAAGGATCTTGTCCCATTCTTCTTCATGGAAGGTGATCTTGTAGCCTGCAACAACATCGATGGTGTGATGGCAGCCCTCAACATCGTTCACGATCCAGATGAGCGGAGACTGTTCATTGATTCATCAAAGACGAGTCTTAAAGCTGTTTTACTGCATAATGGCAATGTTTTGCCATCAATTCCAGTAGGTCATGCAGTCCATATGAAGGAAACCTATGACAACATGAAACAACTTTTGAGGTGCATAAACTATGACCAACATCAGTGGCAGCTTTGTGGCGATTTGAAGGTTGTTGCTCTCTTGCTTGGTCTGCAGACTGGATACACAAAGTACTGCTGTTTTCTCTGTGAATGGGATAGTCGTGCAAGAGATTCCCACTACATCAAGAAAGATTGGCCACTCCGACAGTCATTGGAGCCTGGGAGGAAAAGTGTTCAGCATTCACCACTTGTTGAATCAAGGAAGATTTTGTTACCACCCTTACACATCAAGCTGGGTCTGATGAAGAACTTTGTCAAGGCCATTGACAAAACACAAGCAGCTTTCAAGTACCTCCATGGAAAATTTTCCAAGGTTAAGTGAAGCTAAGATAAAGGAAGGTGTCTTTGTTGGTCCTCAGATTCGTGAACTTCTTCGAGATGATGCATTTGACCATGCACTGCGTGGCAAGGAAAAGACGGCATGGAAAGCCTTCCAGTTAGTGGCAATAAATTTTCTCGGAAACAACAAGGCAGACAACTACAGGTTGTTGGTGGAAAACCTCCTCAAGGCATACAAAAGCCTTGGTTGCAACATGTCACTAAAGATACATTTTTTGCGCACTCATCTAGATTTTTTTCCACCGAACTGCGGAGCAGTGAGCGACGAGCATGGCGAGCGATTTCACCAGGACATTGCAACAATGGAGAAACGCTATCAGGGCAAATGGAGCCCATCAATGCTTGCAGACTATTGCTGGACAGTGACAAGAGATGCTCCATTTAATGAATACAAGAGACAAGCCAAGAAGCGCCGAGTAGACACTGAATAGGACTAAACTATGTACATAATAGTTTTTTGCCTTTTGTTTCATAATAAATTTTATTTATATAACCCTTCGGCTGATTTTTAAAGTGTTACATAAACAGGACAGGTGAAATATTATCATGTAAAGCAACCATAAACACATGAAAAGACCTAGGTTTACAATTTATGATTAAAACTCTACTATCTACACAATATACATAGACATAAAATGTAAAAACTTAAATATCTTAGAAACAGTAGCCAATCAGTTGTTTTAATTGTCATATTTGAATTCAGCACATCAAAATACATAATAAATAGCACATTTTATCTCTGAAGCAGACGACTTCTCAAAAATTGTAGACCAGTGTGACCTATCAGGCCGGGGCTCTTTGGCAGATAGATGGAAGGTTAAACACATCCTAATAAGACAGAATGCTTGTGTTGGATTCAGAGCCCCCTTGCACCTACTGAAATTACATGGGGGGGACAGGCGGAACCAGTGTTTGTCAGGAATCTGGCCTGCAGCAGAGCCAGCCTCTAGGCAACCTAATGAGTGCAGCTGGCCTATAGTAGGCTGCATGAGTAGCTACACTGCCTGATTGGTTGGAAATGTCAGCAGATGGGCTCGTAAGCTCAGCGCTGCTCTCACAGTATTCATCCTCAGCTGAGCTGTAACTGCTCCTGAGCCTGCTTGTTCCTAGCCCTATTCCTGCCTTGAACTCAGCTATGCTCCTGATCCTTAGTTCCAATTCCTGATGTCAGCATCTAGCCTCTGCCTCCTGCTCTAGCTGCTGGGCTGGATTTTCCATGTCCCTCTCAGTCACTTATGGGAGGGCAGGCAGGGTTCTTTAGTGAGGGTTATTTCTTATGCTAGGAGGGTTCCCCTTCCTTGTTCTCTGCAGGGACTGTCTAGCTCTTACCAGTCTCTGTAATGAGGAGGATGGTGTCTGCTCCTGGCTGGTATCCTCGGGCTTGGAAGTGCAGAGTGATGGTGAACGTTTGCCCTCTTCTCACCACCAAGCTTGTGGACCACTGGTGGTCCGTGGATCACAGTTTGAGAACCTCTGACCAAGACTGTTACCTCTAGTCTGTGCCACTGCAAGGTACTCTGCCTAGGATTTAGCCCAAAGATTTCTCAGATTCTCCCACTAGCTGGCTTACAATGTGGCTGCTCGTCACCTGAGCAAGAACGAGCAAGAGTCCTTTGCACTCTGACTCTGAGTCTGTACTGGCTGCCCATAAACAAACTGCAGGGTAAAATTCCAGGTAGCTGGGCCCCATTAGATGAGAAATGACATCTCAGGCATGCCCTCCCTCTCTCTCTGAAAGGCCTCCACACCTGCATTTGCCTGGAGTGATTAAGTTAAATATAAAGGGACCTGGGAGGATGAAATCAGTGTGTTCTTGGGAACATGCTCTCACCCTTGTACTTCCTTCCTGCCAGAAACCTGTGGGTCGGGCTGGTGGAGGAGGAGTTGCACCCAAAACTCCTAGAGTACCTCTCCCAATACCAGAGTAGATGGATATTTCTGCTAAATTGCCTGCAGTGAGATAGCTAGCAGTATTGACACTAGGCTTCAGAATTAACCTCCCTCTGAGATGAATGGGGCAGTTCACACAGCTGTTGTACCTCTGTAGTCAGCCTAAATCAAGCAACTTTTGCCTGTCCCTGGCCGATATGTCTCAACCCCACCACCACACCTGCCTGCCTGATCCTGTATTCTGTGGATACTGACCAAGTGGCCATTGCCTGAAGGAAAGTCTGCTTCCAAGCGTTCAGGGCTTGCCTGGCCCCCTGAAGTTAGTGAGTCAGGAAAGCATTTGGCTTTTCTTTTCAATCCAACAGTAAGTGTCCCTTTGGCTTGGAGTTAAACTAACTGGTTTTACAACATCTCTAATGCTACTCACAGAAAGCGGTGCCTGGGGCAGGTGACTTGCTGCTGTTTTTCCCCTGGTAGAAGCTGGGACAGCTACAGGATGGCTTCTGAATCCAGTTAGATAGTGCTGATAGAGCCAGGGATTCCTTCACAACTAGTAAGTGCCTTTTGGGCTTCCTGCCTTGGTTATTTTCTATGTAACCTTTTCCCCCTCAAGCTGTTTCTCATTGAGTTCCCATTTTGCTGCCACTCTCCCCACTTCCTGTACCTCTTGGGAATCACCCCTGGCTGCTTGTGCTCTCGCTGCACCACATAGAAATGCCTGCACCTACCTTTGGCCATGATCTTTCTTGTTCGCTGCAGGACTGAATCTGCTTCACTTCTGCATGCTGCTCCTTACCTGAGGAGGTTGTGAAGGCTAGGACTATAACAATGTTTAAAAGGGGACTGGATAAATTCATGGTGGCTAAGTCCATAAATGGCTATTAGCCAGGATGGGTAAGAATGGTGTCCCTAGCCTCTGTTCGTCAGAGGATGGAGATGGATGGCAGGAGAGAGATCACTTATGAATACCACAGGCAAAGGCAGGGCAGTATCACTGATTCACCTTCATGTATTGCAACTGACTTGCTCACTTTGTCACAGATGGTTGGCAGTGTTCTTAACGCATGGGAGGTGTGGCAGCTGCGGCGCAAGCCCAACTCCCCAAAAGGAGGAAGGGCAAATGAGATTCTGAGGACAAAGGAGATTCACCTCTCTTAGAATTCAAGAGTAGGGAAATAAAAATTCCCCAAATTTCAGTGGATTCTTCTATAAAACCAGCATCTGCTGCTAACTCAGTTCCCAAATAGCATTAAACACCCCGTGAAGGCAGCCACAAGTTGCACAGAGTAGAGATGGAAAATGACTTAGCAGGGCCTTTCTAACTCATCCTGCAAATACCAGGGCAGGACTGTGCCTGTCAGTACCACACCCAACCTCCCTTCTATGTAGTGCTATAGATATGCACAGTTTCTTACACAGAAACCAAAGACCTGATATTTGCCCTGAGGAATCTGCATTGCTGAGATATTTTGTGTGTGTGTGTGTGTGTGTGTGTGTAACTCTGATTTTTAGGTAGCCTATTTTTGCTTTTACTACTTGGGGTGGGAGAGCAGACCCGTGCAGAAAGGCTTTGGAAAGAAGTGGAGTTTGAGATACGCTTTGAAGGTGGAGATGGCAGTTCTGTGGTGTATGGGCCCAGGAAGCATGTGCCAGCCATAGGGAGCAGCAGAGGAGAAGGGAACAAGGAGACACAGAGGAATGCAGAGTTAGCACAGGTCCCAAGCAGAAGAATGATGCATGATGGAATTAGAGGCAGAGCTGTGTACTGCCTCAAAGTGAGGTCATGGAGTTTGCTTCTGATGCAGAGGCTGTCAGAAGGGAGGGGAGACATGGTGAGTAGGAGAAGAGGGCCTTGGCAGCTGTTCCCTGTCAGAGGGGTATGTATCGCTGCCTGCAGTGACTTGAGCATGAGAACCAGCCTCAGGGCACTGCTAGGAGGCAGGACGCAAACCCCAAACTGGTTGTGTTCTGTACTTAGATTTCACCAACCAATTATCAAGTGTGAACTCCTCAAGCACAAGTGCTTAATGTGGAGTCATAGACAGGGCAGAGTACCCATGGGGACTATCACGCCACCCAGACTGCTGTACCTTTGAGATGGATGGTCCCTTATACCTGAATACTGTTGTGATTCGTGGCTGCTCCCAGTCTCAAAGGAGGAGTCACTTACTGCAGGTCAACTATACCTTTTGTCTTTGGTGTGAGATCTGTTTGCAGCTTGTAGCCAATCCTAGAACAAACTATATATCAAGATTTTGTTAAATAGGAAAAGGAAACCAGAGTTATTTACAAGGCTAAAGAAAGCATGTAAACAGATACATAAATGAGTTACAATCTTAGGTTTCAAGAACTAAAAACAGCTTGTGGATTATAGAAGCTTAATGAATGCATGCATGCTCCCAAACACACTAGCGTGACCATGGACAGCTGCCACCTGCCAGTGAGCCTGGTGCTCGCTCCAGTGGCTAGGGCTTGGGGACGTACAGCCACGTCAGGGGAGCTGCCTGGGCTGGGCACTGGCTCCTGCAAGCGACAAACCGATATGCTGCTGCACAGATATCTGCATTATACATACCTCTTGACAAAATTAAAACTAGTATCACATTAAAAGTCATTGGAGCAGCTACTCCATGTCCACAAACCAAAAATAATCAACTAATCAGTGTTGCCAGTTCTCATGAATCTTATTGTGTCTCACAACTTTCAGTGTGTTACTTATAGTTCCAGCTAATGGAGTCAAGTGACTGGTAGAATCTCAGCTTTCATCTCGAATAAAAAAACCCACAAAGTTTCTAGCCTTCATCATGGTTATGGAGTAAAGCTTGAAAATGTGATGTGAGTGTATCCTAAAGGTTCAGAAGGCAAAGGAACACCCCACAATTTATTGACTTAAAAATCATGATGCTTTTTAACATGTGACCTTTTTGTTTGTTTGTTTAAAAAATCCTCCTCGGTGTGTGGGGGAGGAGGGGGCAGTTTGGAGCCTGACTCATTATCTTTGAACAAAAAGAACAGGAGTACCACAAGTACTCCTGTTCTTTTTGCGGATACAGACTAACACGGCTGCTACTCTGAAACCTATCTTTGAACAGTTGTGATTGCTAGTACTGAAAACCAACAACATTTCTCTCCTCCACAAATAGCTGTCACTGGCTAGCCCTCTAGGGCAAGCTAGGCTCAGCCTGGCTTGTGACCTGGCAGATATCCCCCAGCTGAATGTGCTAATTATAATGACTTACCCAGCTGTGTGCGATCGGGAAATGATTACATTAACTGAGTAGAGCAGTCATTTAGGAGAGCTGCATAAGGGGGAAATTTCTCTGTCTCTGAGATGGGCCTGGCAAAGGCTGCAGCAGAGAAAAAGTAGCTTGCTGTATGCTGGTGGAGGCTGTATGAAGCAGCATGAAACCCTTCACAGGCAAGCTAGGTCTGTGGAAAGCAGAAAAGTACCAAGAAGCCCTTTGGGAAGAAGGTAGGCCTGGGGAGGGCAGAGCTTAAGCACTAACAAGTGGTGGTCCCTGGCAGGGGACTAGGCAGACCCAGAGGAGGCAGTTAAATGAATGGTGAAGTCTGTGGTAATCCTGGAATAGGAGGATGGCATTTTGGATGGTTTGTTGTTTGGGAGAAATTGAGAACTGTGCCCAGCTCAGATGACTAAAAGCAAGAAGGGGCAGGGGAAAGGGAGTAGAAGAACTAAATTTAAAAACATGCCAGAATTGCTCAGCACCTTGGAAAGCCTCTGTGAGGTGGCTACTAGGGAACCAGCTCAGAGCAGAGTCCTGGGATGGCTGGCTGTGCCTGTGTACAGTACTTTGGTCAGCAGAGAATGCATCTGGATGGATAACTGTGGTTGCATACTCCCACCCGCCCCCCAGCCTGGGTAAGAGGAGAGGGAGCTCTGGCTGTGCCCTGCAGGCTAACTGATTCATGCTATAGTGGGGGAGCAGATTCTGAAGCCGAGGGCACCTCATGAAGAAGGCTCTGCAGGCTGTCCCCTCTCTCCAGCTTGAGTGCCTCCACTGACCATGACTGCAGTAGCATGGCCTGGGGAATGACTTCTCTCGCAAGTAGGCAAGGCTCAGACCCCTTCGTATTTGTAGGTGAAGACCTACTCATTCCATTCACCCCAACCCACAGGCAGCACAAATAGATCTCAGAGCTTAAGTGTCATGGTCTGGCTCCAAGATTATACTGTTTACCAAGAGTTGTCCTGTGTCCTGCAGCAGCTCCTGTTTCCAGCTTGACTTATGATGTAGCCCCCATAGGGAGCTCCACAAAATCCAGTTCTAATTTGACAAAGGCAGGGATAAGGGTAGCAAGGCTGTATCTAAAAGAAACGGTTGACTTATAGGGAGCATGTAAAGTAGACTGTAAACTACAGCAGCACTGAGGCTAGTCTCTTTACATTCGGCGCGTGGTCCCAGTGTGAGTGCCAATGTGGCTTAAGCTCACCTTTACCCTTCACTCAGCTCATAAACAGAATTTCCTGAGACTGCTGCAGACAAAAGTTGGAGGGGAGGGAAGAAGTCAAGGTTTTGTGAAGTCATCTTCTTTCTTCCTCAGGCATCTCTAAAATCCCTCCTTTTCTCTCCATCCTCCCTGCTCTGTGCTATTGTCATATCCAACCTGCCACAGCTTCTTCCTCCTCCTTTCTGCTGTCTTCCCACCCCTTTGCTTCCTTTTTCTCCCCTTCCACATGAAGTTCAAGCTCAGGCCATGTCTACACTAGCCATCTTACAATGGCACAGCTGTACTGATGCAGCTGCCCTGCAATACGATGGCACATATAGCTGCTTTATGTGGCTGGGAGAGAGCTCTCCTGTCAACATAATAAAACTCAACAAGTGGCAGTAGGAGAAGCTCTCCTGCTGACATAGCAGTGGGCACATGAACGCCTATGCTGATGAAACTTTGCTTAGGGGGGTGCTTTTTCACACCCCGAGCGACATATATGGTAATGTAGATATGGCCTCAGTCGCCTCACCTTCAGGATCTTCACAAATCTGCTTCTGCATCCACCTCTGCCTTTATCTCATCCTTCATTTACTTAAACTCTCTTCTTGGCTGCTACCTTTCTCATCTACCTGCTGCTGAATCTATACCTCTTCTTCATGCCACCCATATGCTTGGAACAGCACACCAAGCTCCCTTCCTCTCCTGAAGTGCCCCGTCTGTTTGGAGATGAATTTTAGCTCTAGGAAGCCAGGCTCAAAATGGAGTTCCACACTATGTGACATCCACTCATGCCTTCAAAAATGGAAACCCTTCAGGGCAGGGACTTAGCTGCCTCTTTGGCACATTGTTTCTTGTGCAGGGCCATGCATACCTGCAGTACTGTGTAAGTTATTGGAACTGGGACACGTTATCTTCTTCCATATCAAAGCACTGGAAACATTTCAGCAACAGTATCCTCAAGCAATTGTGTAAATCAAGAGACAAGATACAGCCATGAGTAATAAGGCTCTCCAAGGCTGTTCCACAGCTGGTATTGGAGCAAATGTATAAAAAGCCAACTTTCCTGGCCTGGACAACATTGCACACAAAGGGAATATTGGTTCTCCCCAAGAATGACTTAAAATGAACTCTTAATAAACAAAAGATCTTGCAGGGGACAGAGGAATGGATTCTAAGATGGACCTTGCCCACGGTGGCATGGTGACCCAAATCAGTTGGACTCAGACTCACATGTTGTGCAGAAAGCTTGGCAGACACTTACAGTTCCCTAACATGTTCTCCCACCCTGATGCCCCCACAGTCTCATCCCCCTGTACCTCCACACTTTCTTAATTCCCGCCTGGAACCCAGGAATGGTGATGAAGGAGCCATTATCCTCTCTGAGGGCAGCCTGGCTTCAACCTTAGTGGAGACTTTCACAGGGTGAGCTGGCTCTTTAGGAGAAGGGTCCAGGGAATTAAGGGCAGAGGGATGTGATAATGGTCATGGGATAAATCCCAGCTATTGGGTGTGTTTTGATAGTCTATTAAAATATGTATATATTAAATCCAATATGTAGTTTATAAATATATAGCAGCAATTCAAGATGGAGTTTGAACTGCTATCTTGTGACAGCCATCTTGTTGTTTACTGTTTATCATGGCCCAGTCATAACTGGATCCAATTGTTTTTTCCCGCCACTGGCAACTCCAAGGACAATTTTACCTCAGACTGTTTCCTGCCTTTGCTGGGACTGTACCATATTTTCCTGCTAGTAAAGGCATAAAGGGACTGAACTCACTGACAAGTGGCGCAGTCCATCCCAGTGACTGTGCGTGCGTGGTTCAGGCCTTCACAGCACCAGTGCATTGTTGAAGGGCACCACTGTTCCTGAGGTGAAGAGAAAGGGAAGAAGACATTCCATCTTACCTGCTCCTGTTCCTGGGTACAACATCACCAGAGGGTGTCGGGCTGCTTCTTCCACACTGAGACATCGAGGGACTCTCCAGTGCTGCTCCTCTGTGGGTTCCAATTACCCAATGAGTGTAGGTCCTGGACTTCGCTGCCGCCACAGACGTGCTGATAACATAGTGAGATAAATAGGGTTTTCTCAGTGGGGGTTTATGTGTGTTACTGCCAGGGTGATTTGTATTTTGGGCCTGAGCTTCATGCTCCTGTTTTAAAGCTGCTGTTTCACTGTTTCGTATTGTTTATCTAGTTACTGTTTATTCACAATTACCCCTTCCCTGATGTTTAAATTTATCCCCCCCAGTACACTTACCTGTTGTTTTTACCTTTACCTATTGCCAGTTTTTATTATTTGCACTACACATAGGGAGGAGGGAGGGAGACCTGTACACCAGTCCACTGGTGACAGACACGGCAGAGGGCGGCTCTGCTCTTCTGAGTAAAAGGGGCTTGTTTTACATCTTGATACCTACATCATTATACATTTAGAGTTACCTTGGCTCCCCTTTGAGGTAACACAGCAGGCCTGGTTTTAAAGAGCAGCCTATACCTGGGCTGGATCTGGGATGCAGTACTCTCTAAAGAGTGGGAAGGTAGCTAGAAGACTGAGAGACAAGAGGTTCTGGGAAGAAATAGGGCAGGTTGGGGTGGCATGTGCAGATAGCCTGGTTGTTTTGGGTTGCCAGGGCTTGGAATCCATAATAGAGGATATGCTGCCACTCATCCCAGAAGAAGGGCAATGTTGGAAAAGTGTGTTGTGGAAGAAAAGACAAGACACTCAGGGAGGAAGGCTTGTGCCTGGTGAGACTGGGGCAGAAGATCTGTGTGATCCTGTAGAAGGGGTGGACTCTCTGTGACTTGGCTGGAAAAACTTAAAGCATTGGTGGCTTTCCATTGGAAAAAGGGAAACTGCGGTGTGACATCAAGAGGAAAACTGAGGCAGTAGCTGGGCCTGAAACCAGTCTGGATAGGTCCCTGCTATGGAGATAATGGAAAATAGTGGCCATCTTTACTAGGGACAGTCTCTGGCCATCTTGCTTGAAGGCAGCCTGTGGTTTCAGTCCAACTGATAGTAATGGTAGATGGGGGGGGGGCAGTTTTGGATAAGGGCAAAACTTTGCAAGTTAGAAGACAAAATCCAGAAATTCTGAGAACTCTTAAAAAGAATGCACATTGCAAGACTTGTAGTAAAACTGAGAATTGGCAGCTTTATTTGCATTACATACAGCAAGGGCAGGGGGTCCCTCTCAGGGAGACAGAGCCCAAGTCAGACATGGGGAAATTCACTGGGGCACCTTTGCTCAATCAGGGCAAACTGCAAAGAATTGGGGCAGATGATCCCCGAAACTGGTGGTTATTCTAATAATTCGATTAATCAAGCCAGCAACCAACAGCTTCTACAATACTGGTTACCCCAAAGCCAAAACACAGCTCCCTTATAGCAACCCAGTCTTGGGCTCCCACCAAGAGAGCCACATCAGATAGGATGAGGATTACTGAAAATCTTGTTCATCGTATAAAAAGTTCTACCAATCCCAAAGCATTGGACACATTACCCACCAGGTCAATGAATATTTCAGATCTTACCCTGTCAGGGTTCCCTCCCCACTCTGAACTCTAGGGTACAGACGTGGGGACCCACATGAAAGACCCCCTAAGCTTATTTCTACCAGCTTAGGTTAAAAACTCCCCAAGGCACAAATTCTCCCTTGTACCTTGGATTAGGTAACGCTGCTGCCACCACCAAGTGATTAGACAAAACTCAGGGAAAGGACCACTTGGAGTTCCTACTTTCCCCTAATATTCCCCCAAGCCCTACACCCCCTTTCCTGGGGAGGCTTGAGAATAAACAAGATGAGCACAAACCAACCTTTGGGTTTTTTTAGTAGTCTAAAAAAACCCATCAGATTAAAAAAAAACAAAAAACAGAACTTTATTAGAAAGAAAAAAGTTAAAAGAAGCACCTCTGTAAAATTAGAATGGAAGATAATCTCACAGGGCAGTCAGATTCAAAACACAGAGGATTTCCTGCTAGGCAAAACTTTAAAGTTACAAAAAGAAAACCAGGAATATACCTCCCTCTCAGCACAGAGAAAATCACAAGCCAAAATAAAGGTAAGCTAACACATTCCCTTGCTAGTATTTACTAATCCTAATGGAGTTGGATTGCTTGCTTTCTTGATCTGTCTCCAGCAAGCACACAGAACAGACAGACAAAACAAAGCCTCTCTTTTCTCCACCCCCCCCACCGATTTGAAAGTATCTTGTCCTCTTATTGGTCCTTTTGGGCAGGTGCCAGCTAGGTTACCTGAGCTTCTTAACCCTTTACAGGTAAAAGGATTTTGTGCCTCTGGCCAGGAGGGATTTTATAGTACTGTATACAGGAAGGTTGTTACCCTTCACTTTATATTTGACATACCCAAATACATGCTCACAGCCAATTCATATTAACTAAACTAAGATTCTTTAAAAAAGAAAAGAGTATTGTGGTTAAAAGATAACTAAACGTACAGATATGAATACATTTCTTGGGTCAGTTTCATAGTAGAGATGGTGAGCTGCAAATTTTTTTTTCCAGAATCAGTTCATCAGGGTATAGTCTGAATAGGCAGTCCATATATAGCATTTGTTCAAATTCTTCCATGAGAATTAGCAGGGTAATCTAGACTGGAGCTAGAGACCTCAGTCTTGCAACTCAGGCTTCCCCTGACCAAGCTTAAGCAGATCTGAGATACAGGATCCGGGCCCCAGAGTTCTTTTATAGATGTCTGGCAGGCTATTGATAGCCTCTTGACTGCAGGTATTCCTTGGGTGAAGAATAGTGGCTGTGAAGTAAAACCCTCCTATGTATACACAGGTTATTAGTTGCCTTCATCATAAGGTAATTATCCATGAAGCAGTTCATAGACAGTGCACTACAAACTTCAAAGATAAATATAGACAATGCTATTACACCCAAGTTCCCCCTTGATGTCAATATCCCCTTCTGATCTCTGAATCAATAGAATATAGTAACAGACAGGAACCATCAGATGGACATCATACCAAAAGGATGATCAGCTAGACATCATACCAAAAGGACTGAAGGTAAAAATCCATTACAATCAACATACCACACAGACTATGGTGAGAGATTGTGCCTGCCACACACACACTCAAAGAAACTGCAGAACCACCTGATCCACATCCTATACAGCAAACAGGAGAAGATCAAGAATGAGCTTTCAAAACTGGAGACTCATAAAAAACCAACCTTCCACAAACTTCCTTGTGGCTGGACTTTACAAAAACTAGACAAACCATTTACAGCACACACTTTGCTTCTCTACAGAGGAAAAAGGACTCTAAACGATCTAAACTTCTACATGCCACAAGGGGCCACAACAGTGGTTCCCTTAACTCACCCAACAATATTGTTAATCTATCCAGCTATACTCTTAGCCCAGCAGAAGAGTCTGTCCTATCTCGGGGCCTCTCCTTCTGCCCCACCACCCCCACAAACATGATACAGTTCTGCGGTGACCTAGAATCCTACTTTTGCCATCTCTGACTCAAGGAATATTTCCAACACACCACTGAACAGCACACTAACCCACAGAAACCTTCCTATCAATGCTACAAACAGAAGCAGGGCCGGCTCTAGGATTTTTGCTGCCCCAAGCAAAAACAATTTTGGCCGCCTCCCCCCCCCCCCCCCCCCGATTTTTTCTTACCCCACCCCCGGCCCCTAAAAATGTGCCGCCCCAAGCACCAGCTTGTTTTGCTGGTGCCTAGAGCCGGCCCTGAAAAGAAGGATTCTGCGTGGACTCCTCCTGAAGATCAAAACAACAGACTGGACTTCTACATAGAGTGCCTCCACTGACGTGCATGGGCTGAAATTGTGGAAAAGCAGCATCAGTTGCCCCATAACTTCAGCCGTGCAGAACACAATGCCAGTCACAGCCTCAGAAACAACTCTGACATTATAATCAAAAAGGCTGACAATGGAGGCGCTGTAGTCATCATGAATAGGTCGGAATACGAATGAGAGGCTGCTAGGCAACTGTCTGACACCACATTCTACTAGCTATTACCCTCTGATCTCACTGAGGGTTACCAAAAGAAACTGCACCATCTGCTCAAGAAACTCCCTGAAGAAGCACAGGAACAAATCTACACAGACACACCCCTAGAGCCCCGACCAGGGGTATTCTATCTGCTACCCAAGATCCATAAACCTGGGAATACTGGACGCCCCATCATCTCAGGCATTGGCACCCTGACAGCAGGATTGTCTGGCTATGTGGACTCTCTCCTCAGGCCCTACACCACCAGCACTCCCAGCTATCTTTGAGACACCAATGACTACAATCCATTGGTGCTCTTCCAGAAAACACCATCCTGGCCACTATGGATGTAGAAGCTCTCTACACCAACATTCCATACAAAGATGGACTACAAGCCATCAGGAACAGTATCCCCAATAATGTCGCAGCAAACCTGGTGGCTGAACTTTGTGACTTTGTCCTCACCCACAACTATTTCAGATTTGGGGACAATTTATACCTTCAAGTCAGCGGCACTGCTATGGGTATCCGCATGGCCCCACAGTATGCCAACATTTTTATGGCTGACTTAGAACAAGGTTTCTTCAGCTCTCATCCCCTAGCACCCCATACTCTACTTGCGCTACATTGATGACATCTTCATCATCTGGACCCATGGGAAGGAGGCCCTTGAGGAATTCCACCAGGATTTCAACAATTTCCACCCCATCATCAACCTCAGCCTGGACCAGTCCACACAAGAGATCCACTTCCTGGACACTACAGTGCTAATAAGCGATGGTCACATCACCACCACCTTATACTGGAAACCAATTGACCGCTATACTTACCTACATGCTTCCAGCTTTCATCCAGACCACATCACACGATCCATTGTCTACAGCCAAGTTCTAAGATACAACTGCATTTGCTCCAATCCCTCAGATAGAGACAAACACCTACAGGATCTCTATCAAGCGTTCTTAAAACTACAATACCCACCTGGTGAAGTGAAGAAACAGATTGACAGAGCCAGAAGGGTACCCAGAAATCACCTACTACAGGACAGGCCCAACAAAGAAAGTAACAGAACGCCACTAGCGCCACCTACAGCCCTCAACTAAAAACCCCTCCAGCGCATCATCAAGGATTTACAACCTATCCTGAAGGACGATCCCTCACTCTCACAGACCTTGGGAGACAGGCCAGTCCTCGCTTACAGACAGTCCCCCAACCTGAAGCAAATACTCACCAGCAACTACACATCACATAACAAACACTAACCCAGGAACCAAACCCTGCAACAAACCCCGTTGCCAACTCTGTCCGCATATCTATTCAAGGGACACCATCATAGAGCCTAACCACATCAGCCACACCATCAGGGGCTTGTTCACCTGCACATCTACCAATGTGATATATGCCATCATGCGTCAGCAATGCCCCTCTGCCATGTACATTGGCCAAACCAGACAGTCTCTATGCAAAAGAATAAATGGGCACAAATCAGACCTCAAGAATTGTAACATTCAAAAACCAGTAGGAGAGCACTTCAATCTCCCTAGACTCTCAATAACAGACTTAAAAGTGGCAATTCTTCAACAAAAAAACCTTCAAAAACAGACTTCAATGAGAAACTGCAGAACTATAATTAATTTGCAAACTGGACACCATCAAATTAGGCCTGAATAAAGACTGGGAGTGGATGGGTCACTACAAAAAGTAATTTACCCTCTGCTGATACTCACACCTTCTTGTCAACTGTTGGGAATAGGCGACGTACACCTTGATTGCATTGACCTCGTTAGCATTACAAAGGTAATTTTCCCTCTGTTAATGTTCACCCCTTCTTACCAGCTGTTGAGAATAGGCCACTTCCACCTTAATTTAATTGGCCTCATTAGCACTGACCCCCTACTTGTTAAGACAACTCCCATCTTTTCATGTGCTTACTGTATTTTTCACTCATGCATCTGATGAAGCGGGTTTTAGCCCACAAAAGCTTATGCCCAAATAAATTTGTAGTCTCTAAGATGCCACAAAGAGTCCTCATTGTTTTTGCTGATACAGACTAACACGGCTACCATTCTGAAATCTGATTACATTGTTACCCTCTAACAAGATATAGATAAGTACCGACCAATACAATAATTATCTTCCAGTTCTCTAGCAATAAAAGCCTACATTTCAAAGCTCTAGTCTAACTCGGCTTAGTTAGCTATTTATAAGGACAAGCCCTAATTACTATTTACATACTTTTGGAATGTCTTTAAAGGTTGAATTTGGATCATTTAGCCTCCTAGCAGTGTAACCCTTTCTGGCGTAGTGTCACCCTGATGCAAGAGGGCTCCAAGGACAACCTTTGGGAATATTGCTGTTACAAAGGCAGGAGCAACAGAGCTGAGTGGGGTGAGGGGCACATAAGGAGGAGTGGGATGGGGGAGGGCCTAGGTGCCTTAATCAGGAATTGCTCTGCCTGCACTGGAGGATACACTGGCAGACCCTGAAAATGGGAGGTGGCTTATGCCTCCACTTGGTCTCTAATGTTGGTACAAGGATGACTCTGGGCTGCAGTCCACAAATGCTACTGCATTTCCTTTGCCCCGGATCTCTTTTTAAACTACGCCAGTCACTTGGCCACATCTATTTGCAAAGTTATTGGTAACTTCACTGCAGTAAACAAACTGTTGCTGAGACTGAGAATCCCAAGGCCGTGGGGAGCAGGACAGTTCACTGCTGAGGCTGTCTGTTAGAGTAGGACTTGACTATGTTCTTCCTGAGTTCGGGGTGTGGGAGGGGGCTCTGGACTGGGGCAGGGGTGCGGGGGGCAGTGAGGGCTCCAGCTGGGGGTGTGGGCTCTGAGGTGGGGCTGGGGATGAAGGGCTGGGCGTTCAGGAGGGTGCTCTGGGTTGGGACTGAGGGGCTCAGAGGGCAGGAGGGGGATCAGGGCTAGGACAGAGGGTTGGGGTGCAGGCTCTGGGTGGCGCTTACCTCAAGCAGCTCCTGGAAGCAGCAGCATGTCCCTCCTCTGCAGGGCCGGCTCCAGGGTTTTGGCCGCCCCAAGCAGCCAAAAAAAAAAAAAAAGTCGCGATCTGCGGCGGCAATTCGGCGGAAGGTCCTTCGCTCCGAGCAGGAGTGAGGGACCGTCCGCCGAATTGCCGCCGAATAGCTGGACGTGCCACCCCTCTCCTGCTTGCCAGGCTGGTGCCTGGAGCCGGCCCTGCTCCTCTGGCTCCTAGGCAGAGGTACATCCAGGCGGCTCTGCATGCTGCCCCGTCCGCAGGCGCCGCCCGTGCAGCTCCTGGCCAATGGGAGCTGCAGAGCCGGCGCTTGGGGCGGGGGCAGCATACAGAGCCCCCTGGCTGCTCCTATGCGTAGGAGCTGGAGGGGGGACATGCTGCTGCTTCCGGGAGGGAGGACATGCTGCTGGCAGGAGGGAGGGAGGACATGCTTCTGGCAGGAGCTTGAGGGTCAGATGAAAACGTCTGAAGGGCTGAATGTGGCCCCTGGGCTGTAGTTTGCCCACCCCTGACATAAGCTTTTCTTGTTTCCTTAACTTTGATCCAGTCTCAAGTAGGAGTTTCTTAAACTGCAGGACACAGACGCTGAGTATAGGGAGTGTGTGCTGTCGTCTGAGCATCTCAGAGCAAAAATATGACATTTATTTGTGTTGTGTACATTAATAGCCCACCTGTCATGTGACTTCTCTGGAACTCCTGACCTGAGGCAGGGCCACAAAGGTCAATACCTCATCATCTGACCTGTCAGGCTGAAGCTGCCAATGTTGGTGAATCTCAATGCAGGATATGGGCCTCAGAACTTCTGCAAGTCCTGTCCTTCTGAAATTGGGCTGTTGGTGAAGTTTTTTTTCTCCAGAGCTGCCCCAGGTAAGAGACTGCCCAGGAACTCCATACAATTATATAGCTATAATTACACAACTTTGTTTAGAAGATGTTTGCCACAGCAGGCCTCCTCAGTGTAACAGCTTTTCACTGTGCCACCACATACTGTGTTCCCAAAAGCCAGGAGATACTGCATACTAACTCTGGTTGGACTGGACCAGTACATGGATGGCAGAGCTCCAAGGAATGCTCAATATTAGACTTGTTCCAAACTCCAGTTTGGATCACAACACTCTGTGAATGGATTTGTAATGTTCCCATAATTCTAGTATCTTATACATTCTTCTCTATGCTTACATGGCTATCACAAGAGTTCTCAACCTGGATAACATGATTCTCAGGGGAGGTGCATATAGGTGACAGGTAGTTGTGACCACCCTGGCTTGCCCATTTCACTAAATGGGGCAGGTTTCCTAGCTAGACAGTAGGGACATGAGGTGGATGCCAGGAGGGGGGTCCCAGTACAGGAGACATTGAGAAGCACTGGGTTATGATTGTCTCATTACTCTATATACGGTTGCCATGCACAGCTGCTGTGTTCCGTCACCATAGTGGTTACGTTTTACTGCTCAGTGCAGTGGTCCCTAAGTATTGGTTATAAAAGCACAAAACTTAGTCAGGAAATCTGGGTTTGGGTATCTAGCTCTGAACATTCTCGGATGTTCCCTGCCCTGAGAAGCTTGGCGTCCGAAAAAGGACAGCAAGAAGGCAGGACATGCTGGAGCCTCGTGGTATTTTCTCACCTCCTTTCCTTTTATGTGATGTTTGTATGGAGGCTTTTGATGTGGATTCATAGCAGACGTGCCAAACCTGTGGAAAAAACACAGAAATTGGACTTAGTTTTGGCTTAATTGGCTTGTGAGTTGCTTGTTAGCTAGTTTTGGCTTATAGCTTGTTGTAGCTTGTTGCTGCTTTTTGATCGGCTCCCGGCAAGCAGGGGCAAGGGGGGAGAGAGTCAGGAGTGCACAGCAAGCCCACCACAATCCCAGACTGCATGCTGGGGGGGACCTAGTCACATAGAATGTTGGGGTTCTTAGGGATTGGCTTGTTTTGTCCTTGTTTTGAGATGGGATTAGCTTGATTTTTGGCTTATTGTGGAAGTCGGGGTGCTTATTTACCACATGAAAGTTGGCAACTGTGGTTTATAGTTGTGAGGCTCCCTGAAGGGGGTCACTGTTCGGAGACATTTGAATGAGGGTGGCAGGGCATGGTGTGCCAAGATGAGGTTCATGCCATGCATAGAAGGCAGGATGGTAAGAACCATGGGGAGGGAAGTGAGAAAAGGGCATCAATCCTGGAGTGGATTTGGGTGGGAGGAAGAGAACACAGTGGCTGCAACAGTGCAGTGCAAGGTCTTGAAGGTCAGGAGGAGAAGTTTATACTTGAGCAGTGGTAAGGGAAGAGGAGCCAGTGGAGTGCTTCAAAGACGGGAGGGATGTGATATGATTGACAGGCAGACTGGCTTGGAGTGATGTGGGTATCATGTAGGCTGAGGCTGGGTTCTGTTTCATGGGGCTGGGAGGGTGAGGTGGGATTTCAACCCTTTAATGTTGATCAAGTGTTTTTTTTCCTTTGGGGAAAAAATGGAACCAATTCCTGCTGGGGCCTTCAGGCCTCCTAATGTAGCAAGGTCAGTACTGACTATTGGGAAGCTGAGCAGCCAGCTGCTGTTTGTAAGAGCCCAAGGAACTTCTTGGTATTTAACACCAAGGGGAGTCAATGTCTTGGGCGTTGTGCCTTTGTTTCCTTTTTGGAGGATGATGCTGGATCTGTCAGCCTAAAACCTTGGATTATAATCTGTAGCTGAAAGACTCATCCATCAGAGCAGATTCAGGCAATGTTCAAATAAAGCCAAGTGTCACAGCCTATTGTGGCCATTATTTTAGCAGCCTGCCCCTCCCAGTCTTCTATAGATTCCAGTAATGGATTAGATTTTACTTCTGTTATGTTTGTGACAGGAAATTCTGGGTGTTTTGCAGAATGAGTACATTCCATCTGACTCATCAGAGCCCTTCTTCTGTCACTCCTGTGATGTGTCCTTCCATATTCTTTATGAAAATATACTGGATATGAATGACATAACTGAGATATATTTAATGCAAGATGGCTCATGTGAGATATCATTGGAAAGGTTATGATTTACTGAATGTGATTATCCAATTTGTGTGCCTGTATCATTTCTGTATCTGAAATTAGGAATATTTAATATGTATCTGTATTTCAACTATGCTACTTTGGGTGACGCCCACTGGTAACACTTCAGGTACAACAATGGAAAAGCCAGACTGGGCGGATGGCCCATCAGCGAGGACAATGGACTGTAAAAAGCTTGGCTTTCCTGTGGACATTCCATACTGCCCCTGACACATGGACGCTGTAATCCTACAGAGTCAGGTGGTCTTGTCACCTGATACTAAAACATTACCTGGGACTTCTTGTAACTTTCCACTGTAAGGGAAGGGGGGGTCAAACTAGGGAAACAAAGGACTCCCGCTTTATGCAAATCCTATTTAAGGGTGGGGAGTGAGGTAATCCAGGTAGTCAGTTCTCCCCTGCTACGCCACCCAAGATGACTACTGGAAACAACTGAGACTGAATTGGGGGAAAGCGCTGGGCTCAGGCTGGAAGGGTGTCTGGCCTGTGAAGAAGATTATTAGAACCACATTTAGGGTGAGAACTTGCATGTAACCAGTTTCTTTAGTGTATTAACTTTAGTTTGCGTGCTCTGTTTTATTTTCTTAGTAATCTGCCTTGTTCTGTCTGCTACCTCCTTAACTACTTAAAATATACCTGTTATAGTTAATACATTTATTTCTGGTTTACAATATAACCCAGTTTGTGATTTCTAACTGGGGTGGGTGGGTGAGAAGCTATGTACACCCCCCTCCACATTGAGGGAAGAGGCGAATTTCATATAGTTTTGGGTTTGTACTCCAAGGCGGCGTGGGTGGACATCTGGGTGCTGTGGCAAGCCCCTTAAGCTGAGCCTTCCCAGACCACATCTCTGTCTCTCTCTGCAGCTGGGTGTGGCCCTGCCTGTGTGCTTGGCTGGAAAAGGCTGGGGAGCCTAAACCAGCAATACCAGGTAAAAGGGGACCCAGTCTGACTCAGTGATGTCCCAGCACACAGGGTGAGCTCCCAGGGAGTCCAGCCTGTTACAATTCCTCCTGCTCTCAGATGGCCTAAAGCAGGGGTAATCAATTATTTTTTCTTGTCAAAGTCCAGATTTCTTGCTCAAGATCCAGAGTCCAGAGAAAATAACAATGATGATAAGTAAATAGAAAGATTTCAGGATCCATTCAAAAGCATCTGATGGTCTAGATTTGGCCTGCAGTCTGTCTTATTGACTACCCCATCTGTAGTTTTTTTACTGAATGATCCCTGCCCTGTACCTGAGCAGATAGTGCTTGGGAAGATTCAGGACAAAACCTTGGCTTGGACAGCCTGAGTTTTATATGACCCAGAGCTCTTTGTCAAACTATGTCATGGTTTTCATATTATCCAAGTGTTGGGTGGCATCTGCTGGGGTTGGTTGAGGAGATCCAAGGTCTTAGCCCGCACACCTGAGAAAACCCTCTTGTGCTACAACCACCCTGCAGGGAGGTACAAGGTAATCCCAGAATCTCAGTTCTGTCAGCATAGCAGTAGTTTCATTTAACCAGGGCAAGGCAAGCCTTCAGCACTTCCGGGGCAGTGACTTATATGGGCCCATGGTGCCTGGGTTTCAGCAATATTCAAGGCCTGGGGGCCTGGCTCCACCAATGTTTTGGGCCAGGTCTCTCCACCTCCCCCGCCTGCCGCCCCCATGAACCTCCCCCGAGTGTCCCCCGCCTGCTGCCCCCATGAACCTCCCCCGGGTCGAGGAGCATCCCTGCCTCTCCCTTGCAGCTCCATGCTGCCTCTGCTTCCGGCATCAACTGCTGCCACAGGATCCTTGCACACCCCATCCACTAGTGCCAGGGCAGGCTGACCCTGCCCTTCCGCCTCAGTCCCTTCCCTTTTCCAGTGGGACCCTCCACCAGCACAGGGGCTCCCCCTACTTGCAGTCACTGCTCCTGCCCCATGCTGGGCAAGGGGCTGCCCCATCCCCCAACCCCAGTGAGATTACAGTGAGGGGCAGCAGCAGGGGAGGAGGCGCACATGTGATGGCAGCCCCCACCCCTGGCACCCAGCACAGGGGAGGCGAGGGGGATTCTTGGACCTGAGAGGGGCCCTAGGAGCCCATGCAGTGACAGTGGTACGAGGTGAGTGGGGTGGGGGGGGGGTGAGGGGGGCCCCTCCCCTGGAGCTCACTGCTGCTGGTGGAGAGAGGACTGGGGCGAGTCATCCTATCTGGCCTGCCTGAACCCCAAACTCCTCATCCCCAGCCCCACCCCAGAGCCCTCACCCCCAGCCAGAGCCCTCACCCCCCCGTACCCCAACCCTCTGCCCCAGCTCTGAGCCCCTCCCACATCCCAAACCCCTCATCCCAGCCCCACCCCACAGCCCTCACATTTTTACATTATTTAAAAAAATATACAGTAACTCCTCGCTTAACGTTGTAGTTATGTTCCTGGAAAATGTTACTTTAAGCGAAATGATGTTAGGTGAATCCAATTTCCCCATAAGAATTAATGTAAAATGTGGGGGTTAGGTTACAGGGAATTTTTTTTTTTGCCAGACAAAAGACACTCACTCTCTCTCTCTCTCTCTCTCTCTCTAATATATATATATATATATATATATATATGCACATATACACAGTATACGTTTTAAACAAACACACACTGTACACAGCAATGATGATTGTGAAGCTTGGTTGAGGTGGTGAAGTTAGAGGGTGGGCTATTTCCCAGGGAATGCCTTACTGCTAAATGATGAACTAGCACTCGGCTGAGCCCTCAAGGGTTAACACGTTGTGTTAATGTAGCCTCACACTCTACCAGGCAGCACGAATGGAGGGAGGGGAGACAGCATGGCAGAGAGAGACAGAGACACACACCCTGTGTTTGGGAGAGACATGCATTGCCCCTTTAAGTACACTGACCCCACTCTAAGTATTTTGCCTTTTTAAGGAGATCAGCAAGTTGAGATAGCAGTTGCTGCCAGCAAGCTCCCTCTGTCCTGAGCCCTGTCGTGTCTCTTCTTTCCCCCCCCCCCGCTCTGTGGATGGGGTAAACAGAGTGGGGGGGGGCAGGAGCAGGGGGGAGGGGGACACCCTGACATTAGCCCCCTTCTTCCCCCCCCACCTCTCACAGCAAGCAGCAGGCTCCCAGGAGCAACTCCAAGGCAGAGGGCAGGAGCAGCACAAGGCAGTGTGGGGAGAGACACCTGAACTGCCTGGTAATTGATAGCCTGCTGGGCGGCTGCCACATAGGGAACTCAGGGGAACTGATGGGGGGCTGCCGGTCCACCCTGGTTCCAAGCTCCCACCACTAGCTCCAATGGGCTGCTTTTCCTGCAACCAGTGGACAAAGCACGCGGCTGCCAAACAACGTTATAAGGGAGCATTGTGCAACTTTAAATGAGCATGTTCTCTAATTCAGAGGTTCTCAAACTGTGGTCCACGAGCTCCATTCAGGTGGTCAGCGGATAGTTCCCTCTAAGGTGCGCGCCTGGGCGGCCGCACATAAGAGAATGAAGGGCCACCCACCTAATTAGTGGAGCCGCGCAGGCATGGCTCCACTAATTAGGTGCCTGGACCCTGGAGAAGATGCACATGTAAGGTGAGGTGGTGGCCTTGGGGGGAATGGGGTGAGAAGAGGGGATGGGGGGAATTTGGGACATGCAGGGCTGCGGCGGCCAGAGAAAGAGGTGACTTTCCCCAGCTCCAGGGCTGTGGCTGCCGGGGAGAGACGGCCCTCCTCCCCAGCCTCAGCTCTGGGGCTACTATGGCAGGGGAGAGTACCCCCTCCTTCCCAGCCCCAGCTCAGGGGCTGCCATGGCGCGGGAGAGAGGGCACATCCACTGCGTTAGAAAGGTTAAGACTACTGATATTAAAATATGAGTTGTGTGCTTTTATGTGTAGAACAAAAAAACATTAATTATTATTAAGGGTTTTATTTATATAGCGCTTTTATCCAAAGTGCTTTATAATAGTTAGCTAGCGGTACAAACAATATTTGGAAAGATCATTAAGTGGTCCGCCAAGACCTTCAGCAATTTTCAAGTGGTCTGCGGAAAAAAAAGTTTGAGAACCACTGCTCTAATTGATCAGCAACGTTACAACAAAACAACGTTAACCGGGACGACTTTAAGTGAAGAAATACTGTATATTGGCTTACAAGGCAGGTGTGTGTGTTGGGGGGACTTGGACCTTTTCTGGGCACTACCAAAAATTATACAAACCTGCCGCCCGTGAGCCCTTCTCCTTCCATATGCAGGTCACCTTTTCACTGGGCAACTGAATCTAGAGGCTCAACTGATCTCTGCTGTTCTTTAATACTCTGTCATTTTTTAGGTGCTAAAGAAAAGGGCCCTGCCCAAACCGCTCCTCATAAAAGTGAAATAATTCAAATGTGAGTCATTAGAACTTGAGCATGTTGATAAAGGGTGTGTGTGAGAGAGAAAACGAAAAAGTGAAGGGAGCACGCAAAGCCTCGGACAGGGATAATGGATCATCTCTGTATTATTGCCTTCCGGAGTCCAGTCCACCACAGAAAGACAAATCTGAATGAGGAAATACTTGTCACATAGTTTAACTGCTTAAAAATACACGGCTGCTACAACAACAACACTGCAAATAAAATATCTAGGACAGTCAGTAAAGGAAGTGCCTATGACAGGGCCTTGTAGAAGATATTCTTAAACAATTACATTAAATGATCAGGCCTTTATAGTTCATTCAGCTGTTTCATAGCTTGTTTTCTAGGGGAGCATCTAGTCTGGTCAGGTTGGGCCATTCTAGAAAGCAGTAGAACTGATGTCCGTTTTGCTCCCTACCAGTTCTTCTAGGAAGCGTTGGATTTCCAGAGGTTAAACTGTGAGGCAAGTTGTTACTACCAATTCTCATCACAAGAGATGGTTTAGATCAGTGGTTCTCTACCAGGGGTGCAGGGCCCCTAGGGGGCTGAGAGGAGGTATCACTGGGTCGGCCAAGCAGGGCCAACATTAGACTAGCTGGGGTCTAAGGCAGAAAGCTGAAGCCCCACCACATGGGGCTGAAGCCCTGAACCAGGGACAGCTCCAGGCACCAGCGCAGCAAGCTGTGAGGGCGGCAGGCAGGCGGCTTTCGGCGGCATGCCTGCGGGAGGTCCGCCGGTCCCGCGCGGCACCGGTGGATCTCATGTAGGCATGCCGCCGAATCCGCATGACCAGCGGACCACCTGCAGGCGCGCTGCCGAAAGCCGCCTGCCTGCCGTGCTTGAGGCGGCAAAAAACATAGAGCCACCCCTGCCCTGAACCCTGCCACCTGGGGCTGAAGCCAAAGCCTGAATGTACTGCTTCACTATGGTACAAAGTGGCGATGACGTCATTTTCTCATCGCATGCAGCCACTACTTGTTCTGACATGCTGTTTATAGCTTACGTCAGCTCTGCGTTGTGGGCACAAGTGTACTGCTTCACCACGGTACAAAGTGGCAATGATGTCATTTTTCTCGTTGCGTGCAGCCGTTACCCGTTCTGACAGGCTGTTTATATGCTAAGTTTACTATTTTTCGGAGGTTGTCAACTGAGGCTAACTATTTTTGTTGAGTTGTTTCAGATCTAAGACGCTGGTAACTGCTGCTGCATCATTTCACTAATACTTTGTGTCAATTGTGTGTGTATGTTAAGTATTTGAGGCACTAGTACTGTATATACCTGCTGCCCTGAAATAATTAAAGGTCCCTTGTACAAACTAATGAATAATCAAAGGGAAAAATCCTTCTTGTCTGGACTCTGATCTAGTATTGGAGCAGGAAAGCATTGGATAGAGAGCTCAGAGGGCTGCTACTAGTGGTTGATCTTCAGCTCCCATCATACTCAGAATTTTTTTTCCATGCACATGCTCTGTCCCAATATTTTCTGACATGATATGACCGACAAATGTATTTAGTTGGGTTAGATGCTGTCTAATGGTAACACTACCAGAGACGACAAGACCAGGTTATCAACAGCAGTCTTTTTTCCTACCAAATGACTAATTATAAACTACTTTCCCCTTAGTTACCAACCAATTCTTACTTTTAATGTACAATGTGAAACCAAGATGATATGACAGTTACACTTACATGAACGTGTGTTATGTGTATGGCCCTGAATCTCAACTATTTGAAAATTTGGCTTTTTTGGGCTTGTTTCTTATAACTGCTCAGCACAGATACCATAACTGTGTGTATATAAATTGGGTAACTGTAAACAGAAGGAATGTGGTCCCACTCAGCTGAATTCTACAGTACTCACTAACTATACATGCAGATTAGGTGTGCAGTTGTATGTGTTTTGCACATACAATTATGCACCAAACAATCTTAAAAATCAGACTGTAGTTTTGCTGTTTTAGGTATAAGATTCTTACCACCACTTATTACTCTATTGCAGGGGTTCTTAAAGTGGGGGTCAGGACCCCTCAGGGGGTCGCGAAGTTATTACATGGGGGTCACGAGCTGTCAGCCTCCATCCCAAACCCCGCTTTGCATCCAGCATTTATAATGGGGTTAAATATATTTAAAAATGTTTTTAATTTATAAGAGGGGGGGTCACACTCAGAGGCTTGCTATGTAAAAGGGGTCACCAGTACAAAAGTTTGAGAACTACTGCTCTATTATAATGAAGTTTGATAGTGCCATCTGTTGGGGGAATTGGAAATGCAAGTAACACTTGCTAAATCAAAACTGTATAAACTGTCCTCTACTAACTTTCATAATACCAAAGATGTGAATAAAAGGGAAAGCTTCAAATAGCTGTTCTTTAGTTTGCGAATTATTTCAAGCTGAGATATTGCATATAAGATTGAGGTTTTCTATTTATTTTGATTTATACAACAAATAAAGTTGCCGGTTGTTGTGGATTAAAAACTTTAAATTTAGTCACCAAAAGTTGAGAGTGTAGGAGGAAGATGGTGGACAGAGGAAATTAACCTATGATGCAGAAGGTGAAGTGCCACAGTACAAATGTTAATAGTATGTAGATTTTGTTGTTGTTGTTGTTGTCTAATGTTAAGGTTCCAAACTTGCAGCAGGTTCTGGACCTGCTGGTTCCAATCCACTCTGTAGTTTCTAGGTTTGGGGTACATAAGAATGGCCATACTGGGTCAGACCAAAGGTCCATCAAGAACAGTATCCTGTCCTCTGACAGTGGCCAATGGCAGGTGCCCCAAAGGAAATGAACAGACAGGTTATCATCAAGTGATCCATGCCCTGTCACCCAATCCCAGCTTCTGGCAAACAGAGGCTAGGGACACCATTTCTGCCCATCCTGGCTAATAGCCATTGATTGGACCGCTCTTCCATAAATCTATCTAGCTCCCTTTTGAACCCCATTATAGTATTGGCCTTCACAACATCCTCTGGCAAGGAGTTCCAGAGGTTGACAGTGTGTTGCGTGAAAAAATACTTCCTTGTTTGTTTTAAACCTGCTACTATTAATTTCATTTAGTGGCCCCTTGTTCTTGTATTATGAGGAGTAAATAACACTTCCTTATTTACTTTCTCTATACCACTCATGATTTTATAGAGCTCTATCATATCCCCCCCTTAGTTGCCTCTTTTCCAAGCTGAAAAGTCCCAGTTTTATTAATATCTCAGTATTTTATTATATGGAGATATACCTATCTCATGGAGCTGAAAGGGACCTTGAAAGGTCATTGAGTCCAGTCCCCTGCCTTCACAGCAGGACCAAGTACCATCCCTGACAGATTTTTGCCCCAGATCCCTAAATGGCCCCCTTAAGGATTGACTTCACAACCCTAGGTTTAGCAGGCCAATGCTCAAACCACTGAACTATCCCTCCCCCTTCCTCATGTGCAAGCTGTTCCATACCCCTAATCATTTTTGTTGCCCTTTTCTGAACCTTTTCCAGTTCCAATAGGTCTTTTTTGAGATGGGGTGACCACATCTGCACAAAGTATTCAAGATGTGGGTGTACCATGGATTTATATAGAGGCAATATGATATTTTCTGTCTTATTATCTATCCCTTTCTTGATGATTCCCAACATTCTGTTCGCTTTTTTGACTGCTGCTGCACATTGAGTGGATGTTTTCAGAGAACTATCCACAATGACTCCCAAGATCTCTTTCTTGAGTGGTAACAGCTAATTTAGACCCCATCATTGTATATGTATAGTTAGGATTATGTTTTCCAATGTGCATTACTTTGCATTTATCAGCATTAAATTTCATCTGCCATTTTGTTGCCCAGTCACCCAGTTTTGTGAGATCCTTTTGTAGCTCTTTGCAGTCTGCCTGGGACTTAATGATCTTGAGTAGTTTTGTATCATCTGCAAATTTTGCCACCTCACTGTTTACCCCTTTTTCCAGATCGTTTATGAATATGTTAAATAGGACTGGGCCCAGTACAGACCTCATGCTGTGACTTGGGGTGGGAGGAGCCTGCATCTCCCAGCTCTCTTCCCCCACCTTCACACATCCCCCAGCACTGCAATTCCTCCCATGCCTTCTTCGTGCATCTTTGCCAGTTGCTCACGTTCAGGGCCTGGGGTTACATAAGAGCGGCCATACTGGGTCAGATCAAAGGTCCATCTAGCCCAGTATCCTGTCTTCTGACAGTGGCCAATGCCAAGTGCCCCAGAGGGAAGGAACAGAACAGGTAATCACCAAGTGATCCATCCCCTGTCGCCCGTTCCCAAGGTTGTCCTGGCTGGAGGGGCCCCTACACCTAAGCTGCTGCCTTGCCGCAGTGGGCCTCTTCCCCAGCAGCTCCTCTTCAATGTGTCACAGTTCAACTTCTGCTGGGTTGGCAGTGGCGTGAACAGGAATACACATGTGGCTAGATGTGAGCGCTCTCTGTGGCTACCAGCCCCAGCAGGGGCGGATTAACAAATTTGCCGCCCCTAGGCCGTCAAAAAATTGCCGCCCGCCCCCCCCCCCAGCTCACCTCCGCTCCCTCGCGGCAAGCCGGGGAGGGAGGGGGAAGAAGGGGAGTTGTGGCGCGCTCAGTGGAGCAGGGGTGAGCTGGGGCAGGGAGTGGTTCCCTGCCCCCCCCCCCAAGAGTTACTCCCCGTGCCCGCTGGCCCCAGTTCACCTCTGCTATCCCCCGAACACGCCGCTACTCGCTTCTCCTCCCTCCCTCCCAGCGCTTTCGCGTGGCAAGCCTGGGAGGGAGGAGGGAGAAGGGAAGTTGCGGCGCGCTCAGGGGATGGCGGTGGCGGTGGAGCAGAGGTGAGCTGGGGCGGGGAGCAGTTCCCGGCCCCCCGTTACTCCCCGTGCCCGCGGGCTCTAGCTCACCTCTGCTCCGCCTCCTCCGAGCGCACTGCAACTCGCTTCTCCCTCCCTCCCAGCGCGGCAAGCCTGGGAGGGAGGTGGAAGGAGGGAAGCGTGGCGCGCCTGGGGGAGGAGGCGGACCAGGGATTTGGGGAAGGGGCGGAGTTGGGGAGGGGGCAAGAGCAAATTTGCCCCCCTAGGCCTTGTTGGCCTAGGCGATAAGACGCCGCTGAGCCCCAGCCCAGACAGCCCCCACATCCCAGTCACCAGACGCCTGGTTCTAACCATTGATGTAATCCTTATATGTGATCAGATTACATCTCCATGCACTGGGTATACAGGCTCCTGGAAGATTGGGCCCTATCTACTGTACTAGTCTGGGGGGGGCAATCCTTTTATATCTCCAGGGAGGGGCTGGCAGGGCCAGTGTAACCACTAGGCGAACTAGGCGGCTGCCTAGGGCGCTGAGATTTGGGGGCGCCAAAAGAGGTGCCCCAAAATTTTTTTTTTACACTATTGCTGGAGAATGAATGAATAAAGAAAAGAGAAACGTCGTTGAACTTGCATTTTAACTTGTCGTACTTCTCTCGTACATTATAGCTATAGCCTACGCCAGAGCTGCATTGTGGGCACAAGTGTACTGCTTCACTACGGTACAAAGTGGCAATGACGTCATTTTCTCATCACGCGCAGCCATTACCGGTTCTGACAGGCTGTTTATAATGCTAAGTTTACTATTTTTTGGAGGTTGTCAACTGAGGCTAACTATTTTTGTTGAGTTGTTTCAGATCTAAGACTCTGGTAATTGCTGCTGCATCTTTTCACTAATACTTTGTGTCAATTGTGTGTGTATGTTAAGTATTTGAGTGTATATGTTTATCATATGCGAATATGCGTGTGTAGGTTGTTGAAATTTGTCATATTGATATTGTTAGTTGTTGTATGACGGAGTATCCGCCATTCTAATTTTATAAATTTTATTAATAACAATAATTGGATATTCTAAAGGTAGAATAAAATGTAGTAGCTTTTGATATGAAGGAATGAAGGAAGGAAGTATATGTGAACAATGCCACATTATAGAGTATTCATTTTTGAAAGTTTATAATAAGTGATGCTCCGAGGGGGGGGGGAGGGGCGCAAGGTGGAAGTTTCGCCTAGAGCGCAAAATATCCTTGCACCGGCCCTGGGAGCTGGCACTCTCACCCCCCTTTGTCTCTCCAAACTTCTGGGTTCTAACTTGAAATCCCACTCTGTTTGGACCCCCATCACCTCATGGACCCTGCTGTGACTGTACCACTAGCACCACTGTAGTTACACCACAGGACTGTATCTCAGGACCCCTTGGTCAAATGACTCCAGTTTTGGATGACTGAGCTTACCCCACATCCCCATAACGCACACGAAATTTCAAGGCAATCCCAATATCCATGTGGATTTTAGAGCACTTAAAGTTGTTCTTTAAGCAACAAGGGCTTCCCGACCTTAGCTATAGTGCAGGGGTTCTCAAACTGGGGGTTGGGACCCCTCAGGGGGTCACGAGGTTATTACATGGGGGGTTGCAAGCTGTCAACCTCCACCCAAACCCTGCTTTGCCTCCAGCATTTATAATGGTGGTAAATATATTAAAAAGTGTTTTTAATTTATGAGGTGTCGCACTCAGAGTCTTGCTATGTGAAAGGGGTCACCAGTACAAAGGTTTGAGAATCACTGCTATAGTGGAACAGATGCTCCCCGGAATCACAGATGTCTGAATAGATTTAAAAAAAACCAACAACACACAATTCTGTGCAGCAACAAAGGATGAGAAATTCCAGTCCAAATGAAAAATCAATAGTTTCTGGGGAGAAAACTGAAAAAAGAAAAGAAACAAGGCTTTAGAATGTGTCTAGTTCTTTCAGTTTTGTTCATCAGACCCTTTTGTAAATGCACATATGAAATCGGGTCAGCCAGTGCAAGATTGTTTCCAGAGGCTTTACTTAGCTAAATGTGAGTCACTTCTTTTAAGAGAAGTACAACATACAAGGAAATCCATTTTAGAGTTCCCTCTGTTCTGGCTTTGTAAATGGACAGTCAATTATTTCTGTGATGCAGAAGGGAATTAGTGATGGATGTGTTCATGTTGAAATCAGAAGTGTGTTGAAACTGCATGTCTGCATCATTTCTACCTACCAGAAGTCTGTGTCACTTCCTGACTTAATCTGAAACTTCTCCAGAAATGCCCTGCAGAGCTGAGAGCCCCTAGTTCCTCTTGGAGGAAAGTAGGGAGCTTTAATTATTTATTACACCCTTGGCAAATTCTCTCATTTCTACCCAATGGGAACAGAAGCCAATAGTTTCTCTCCTCCTTCAAATCTCTCTTCATAACTGCATTTGCCTGCTTTTCCATCATAATTGCCATTCCAGCACTAACTGCTCCAGCTCTGCCACCGTGTCAGAATACAAATCTTGTTTTAAAATTTAAAATAAAAAATGCGCGCACACATTCTCTCTCATCATGTATATGTACACAGCCCTAATAAATCTTGTTTGTTTTCATTTAAAAATCAATGCTTTCCTGAGCTCAATATTCCCTTTTTTCCTTGTATTCTGCTAACATTTTAACTTCCTTAACTGCCCAACCTCTGTCAGTCTTTTTTCATTTCTCTGTTAGATCTAATTTAAATTCACTGTGGGCCACTGGCCTGGTCCTATGTGTTGTTAAAGTGCCATGTGCACCCATGCAAATAATGAACATGAAGGATCTAAGGCTGAAAGAGTCTTTCTCAGAAACAGTTTATTAATCTCACGTCTCAGAATGCAATTGGTATGTGAATTACAGGTTCCCAAGATCTGAGCTAACAGTTTTGGATAAGACCATTCTCTGCTACTCAGGGAACAAATGGAGCAGGATCCCTAGTGTTCTGCCCTTAATAGGGCTTATCTCCCCCAGGTTTACACTAAAATTAAGTTTCAGAGTGGTAGCCGTGTTAGTCTGTATCAGCAAAAAGAACGAGGAGTACTTGTGGCACCATAGAGACTAACATTTATTTGAGCATAAGCTTTCGTGGGCTTTATTCTTTATTCAAGTCTTTATTCAAGCCTAATTTAATGGTGTCCAGTTTGCAAATTAATTCCAATTCTGCAGTTTCTCGTTGGAGTCTGTTTTGGAAGTTTTTTTGTTGGAGTATTGCGACTTTGAGGTCTGTAATCGAGTGACCAGGGAAGTTGAAGTGTTCTCCGACTGGTTTTTGAATGTTATAATTCTTGACGTCTGATTTGTGTCCATTTATTCTTTTGCGTAGAGACTGTCTGATTTGGCCAATGTACATGAATGTACATAAATTATGCTTGAATAAAGACTGGGAGTGGATGGGTCATTACACAAAGTAAAACCTATTTCCCCATGCTAATTTCCCCCCCCCTACTGTTACTCACACCTTCTTGTCAACTGTTGGAAATGAGTCATCCTGATTATCACTACAAAAGTTTTTTTTCTCCTGCTGATAATAGCCCACCTTAGCTGATTACTCTCGTTATAGTTAGTATGGCAACACCCATTTTTTCATGTCCTCTGTGTATATATATCTTCCTACCGTATTTTCCACTGCATGCATCCGATGAAGTGGGTTTTAGCCCATGAAAGCTTAAGCTCAAATAAATTTGTTAGTCTCTAAGGGCTGGTCTACACTGGGGGGGGGGGGGGGGGGGGAATTGATCTAAGATACGCAACTTCAGCTATGCTATTTGCGTAGCTGAAGTCGAAGTATCTTAGTTCGACTTACCTGGCCGTCCTCACGGTGGCAAGTCGACCACCGCGACTTCCCCGTCGACTCCGCTTACTCCTCCTGCCGAGGTGGAGTACAGGCGTCGATTCAGGGATCGATTTATCACGTCTAGATGAGACGCGATAAATCGATCCCCGATAGATTGATTACTACCCGCCGATCCGGCTGGTAGTGTAGACGTGGCCTAAGGTGCCACAAGTACTTCTCGTTCTTTTTACTAAAATTAAGTGTACAGACAAGTGGTTGGGAAACTATGGCCCAGCCAGATACTCAAAGCTCAAATGTATCCTGCAGCAGATGTAGGCAAGGAGATGTCTATGCTGCTGATAAAAGCCAAGTGAGGCTATAACATTGTATTCAGGAGCTGCCCATTTATTTTGTGTTATTGGTTTTCTAGCATCTCTTCCTCCTTTAGGCATCAGTGCTTGTAGCTTTGACCATCCCCTCTTTTTCCCTAAAGTATTTTGTGATGCTCTGTGTTTCCACCAACAGGGCACATCACCTTGGGTTTGTGATCTCTGAACACAATGGCAAGAATACATTGTTCAGTACTGCTGTGGTATGGTAGTTTTGTTTATTTAACTAATTAAATTACTATCATGGAAAGCCCCTTCTCTAGAAGCTCCCAGGGAGGTGGCTCTTACAAAACTCAGTACAGATCCAACCAGCTGAGCAGAGACCAGGGGCAGGTGCTTGCCATGCGATGTGTGAGGAGGAGAGCAGGGGGCTGGAAAGTTTTTCCTGTGCCTGGAGTATTTCCTTTTATCTTTTTCTTTCCTTTCATAAACCAAATAGCTTTATTTTTCTGGCATTGTTCCAGCTGGCCGCTAGGTGTCAGCATGAGGCCTACTGAGGAACTATATTTGTGTGAAACATGTTTGGTTCAGTCCATCACAGTAGGCAGCACTTTAAGGTAGGTAATACGGTGGTAAAAAGTAGGGTGACCAGATAGAAAGTATGAAAAATTGGGACGGGGTGGGGGGTAATAGGCGCCTATTTAAGAAAAAGCCCCAAATATGGGGACTGTCCCTATAAAATCGTGATATCTGGTCACCCTAGGTAAAATTGATGAAAATAGATTGAGCCTGGGACTCATGCATATTGTCTGGGGTGGTGCTGTGTTTCTGGGCAAGGGTTTCTAATGCTGTTTAAAGGCAAGAATGAGCAGGGGCTTTGCTGGCTTGTCACCCTGGTTCTCATTTTTTCCACATCACAAATTATAGTACAAGTTGGGACAATTATCTGTGTATGTGGGACATCTATGAAAGGCTTAATTGGCTCTGACGTTATACTCGGTAACTCTGCCCTGCCCTCTGGAGCACAGATAACCTAACAACTGTTCTAATGATGCCCTGTTCCAGTCTTGTTTTTAACTGGCTGAGTAGATAGTGCTGGAACTAGGGGTGCGGGGTTTGGTTCAATGGCTCTCACCACCCCCACTATAAAAATTGGTTCAGCACCCCTGGCTGAGTATGCTGTCAGTCACTACCTTGATGGGGAGACATTTCTGTGAAAGCTGGTCTGATCTGATTCTAGCTACAGTGATGTCCCAGTGCTCTTGTCCTTTCTTGCAGATGGATTAACCTCACTTAACAACCTTATCTCTAGATGGATTATTCCCAACACAATGCCAGACTCTAATTGCAGCTTCTATTAGCTAGATGTTGGGATCAGGCCTTACATGCGATTTTGACTGGGCAGTTCAGAAAAAATCCACCTTTCTGCTTTCATTTTAGGCATCTGAACACCTGCTCCTGCCGAAACCCCAGAGTGGTCCACAGATTGGGGGAAGACGAGCATTCATCCTCCCAAGTTGCATACATGGCCTGCATGCTCAGAGGCTACCTACCAGATTGGGGTCCATTCAGAATCTAACTTCTCCCCACGCATAACTTCTAGTCCAGTGGTAAGAGCATTCACCTAGGATGAGGGAGACCCAGGTTCAATTCCCCCTTCTCTGGGCAGAGGGGGAGAAAGGATTTGAACAGGGGTCTCCCATCTCTCAGTTCAGTACAGTGCTCTGACCACTGAGCTTTGGGATATTCTGATTTGGGGCTCCTTCATTCTTTCCTGTTGAAGCTATTCCAACTGTGGATAATAATGAAAGAGTAATTAGAGCAGGGGGACTGGACCTGGGGTCTCCCACCTCCCAGGGGTGCCCTAACCACTGGACTACCATGTCATTCTTCCTCTCTCTGTCCCAGTGACTGTTCAACTGTGGATAAATAATTAAATAGTCATTGGACTGGGGTGGGGGAAGGACTATGTAATTAAATAATATAATTATATTATAATTAAAGTGTTCTCTCTCTCCTCCTATTTCTAGTACCTAGATCTCAGTAAAAATTCTTGTAATAATGTACATCTGCATTTAAGGATAGAGGACTCTATTCACTCCCTGTGGTCATCATTGATACCTAGGCTCTGGACTCCTGGTGGCGGAAAGCCCAAATAAGGGATGGTGTTTACAGGTGGCGCAAATTGCCCATATCCCCATATCCACTGAGGACCCTGGAGCTAGTTGGTACAGCGCAATGGCTGCATGGGCCTGGCTGGTGATGGGTCATGATTCAGTGCATCTCCTGGGCAGCCCTTGCTAGTGGTTTTCATATGGATCTAAAGTTTAAAACTTAAAGCTGCTCTCCTCTGACAGACACACCTTGGGAGAAGGCAGCAGTGCAGCCACCGCCTGTCCTTGGGGCCGACTTTCCCTCCTGGTGCAGCTATCCCCACCACTATGGAATACAACTTACACTTCCTGTGCCAGTGTGAGGGCAGTGGAGCTCAGTGAGTTATGCACTTTTATTAATGGAATAACAGAAGTAGTAAGAACATAGGCTGAGTTTTAGCCTGTGGAGCAGGGAGAAATCTTTATCTTTGGTAAACACTTGTCTTATTTTCCAGCAGTGTTCTTTACCTGAATCAAGGACTCAGTCTGTGGCCAGTGTAGTTCACACTGCCCCATTCCAGTGTGTAGTTATCACTTTATTGCCGCAAAAGAGAATGATTTATGCTTTCTTCTCTTTCATTTACCTTTCCAACATTTATACTGTGCTTACTGCCATAGTATCTTGTGCAAGGTGAGGTGGTAATTGTCCAGTCCTTTATGTATCCTTCTTAGCTATTGTGTATTTATCAAATACAGTTATAAACTGACATTGTTTTGTTTACTAAAAAATTGCCATCTTCAGAGCCCAGTCTAACAGAACTGGATGCCTGCTAAATCTCCTTGATTGGTTTCCTTGTGTGGAGGATGGTTAGATTAGATTCACCTTTACAGACTTAAAATCTGAGAACCAGTTGGTAAGAGTCAAGGTAAGGTAGATATCCTGGCCAGTCATGGGGATGCAACCAGCTGGCCTTTCATGCTGTCTTCATGGAGTTCTCTCTGTGCAGTTGCAGCCTTCCTTCTAGCTCTTCTAATCCTGGATCTTCTAGTGGTATCCACAGTAGTTGACACATGAACTCTGCCTGAACACTCCTGGGTTGTTGGTTCCTCCTACAGTACCTCATTGACTACACCTTCGCTGTCTTTTGTGAGACTCTTTATTCCTCCCTTCTCTGACAGTCCTCTGGGCTCTCTTTGGTCCCCTCTTCTCTATCTCTCTAGTTGTTCCCTAGGTGACCTCTCTCTAATTTTCATGGTTTAGCTAACACCTCTACATTGATGATTCCAAAATATCCCTCTCCATACTCATCCTCTCTCTGCGGGTCCCTCAGATGACTCTCATGGATAGCTCATGCACTATTTTATCAAACTCAGACTCAACATGGCCATAGCTGACCTTCTGATGTTTTCTTCCGAAAGCCTCCTGCCCTTTTTTTGTCAATAACTGCACACCATATCTCATCTAGGGTTGTAGTCTGAGCCACCTCTGATTCCCTTTTCCCCTATACCTACAGCAAAGTTCTTGCCAAATCCTATACCAGCAGCTTCTAAGGGAACATTTATCCTTTGTTCCCACTGCTAAAACCCTGACATGGGACTTTGTGACCTTTCTGTGATGGCTGTAACCTCCTCTCCTAGTATCTCTGCTTCTCTCCTTGTCCCTCTCCAGGTTGGTTTGTTTTTCTCAAAGTATTGCAGTGAAAGTAATCTTCCTTGCCCACCACTCTGTCATTTCCCCCTTTTTGAGTCTTCTCACAGGCTTACTCCCACTTCTGCATCAAGTCTGGTCTTCTCATTCTTCTATTCAGTGCTGTACAGTGCTGTGACCCTACCTGCTTCTCAGTGCCTTTTCCTCTTACATTTCATCTTGTGGCCTGCCCAGTCTCTTCTTCCCTTACTCTTTATCCTCCTCCTCTTTGTGCCCCTGTGCCTACTTATATTGGTCCCTTTGCTTGGAACAGCCTCCTTCTTTCAAATCACTCCTTTAAGGTAATCTGTGCACTATATTGCTCCTCTGCATAAAGAAGGCCTTCAAGTGTTTAGTCATCTTAATTATTTTCCCTGCTTGTTTTTTACATTAGAAATTCATATCGTGTTTATCCAGTGTGTCATAGAAGATTCCAAGGATGATTAGGGACCATGACCTCACAAGGAACTGAAACTTGAATAATTTAAGGGTGTCAAGGCTGTATCCCTACTTTGAACTTTAGGGTACAAATGTAGGGGCCTGCATGAAAACTGCTAAGCTTATCTACCAGCTTAGCTCTGGTCCCGCTGCCACCATTCTCGATGGATTCCCTCCCTGGGAAGCCTTGAGAAACCTTTCACCAATTCCCTGGTGAATACAGATCCAAACTGCTTGGATCTTAACAAGGAGAGATTGACCCTTCCCCCCTCCTTCCTTTCACCAACTCCTGGTGAATACAGATCCAAACCCCCTTTGGATCTTAAAACAAGGAGAAATCAATCAGGTTCTTAAAAAGAAGGCTTTTAATTAAAGCAAAAGGTAAAAATCATCTCTGCAAAATCAGTATGGAAAATAACTTTACAGGGTAATCAAACTTAAAGAGCTCAGAGGACCCCCCTCTTCTGTCTTAGGTTCAAAGTACAGCAAACAAAAATAAACACTCTGGTAAAAGGTACATTTACAAGTTGAGAAAAACAAAGTAAATCTAAGACGCCTTGCCTGGCTTTTACTTACAATTTTGAAATAAGAGAGAGACTTGTTTAGAAAGATGGGGAGAACCTGGATTGATGTCTGGTCCCTCTCAGTCCCAAGAGCGAACAACCCCTCAAACAAAGGACACACACAAAAGCCTTTCCCCCCCCAAGATTTGAAAGTATCCTGTCCCCTTATTGGTCCCTGGGGTCAGGTGTCAGCCAGGTTACCCGAGCTTCTTAACCCTTTACAGGTAAAAGGATTTGGAGTCTCTGGCTAGGAGGGATCTTAGCACTGTACACAGGAGGGCTGTCACCCTTCCCTTTATAGTTATGACAAAGGGGAAGAGATTTGATTTCTTTATTCAAACTGTTTAAAATGTGTTGTCACTTCTGTTAAATCTTGAGGGACATGCCCACATGCATGAGAAATTCTCTATCCAGCCTCTTCAATTTAGAGCTGAAGAGTCCTCCAGCAAAGACAGAGAAATAAGACTTGATAGTTCTAAGATATAAAGCAAGCAGAAAATGTAGATTAAAAAAACCCACACAAAAAAACCCACTTGATCCATCAGTAAAATGCAATAAAAAATACCCCCACAAACTTTTTGCATCAGTGTTACCGGATGCCTCTTTCAGTAATACCTGATATTTTAACATTTCTGTTGTGTCTGGCTATGTTGGGACTGAAGTGAATAGGAGCTGCATCTGTCTCAGCATAGGAATCTCCTCTGTAGCTCTACCTATGTGTTTTAAAGTGTCATGCCCACCTGTGGCATTATATCAGTAACATAAAATAAATACATTAATGGAGATATCCCATCTCCTAGAACCGGAAGGGACCTTGAGGTCATTGAATCCAGCCCCCTGCCTTCACTATCAGGACTAAGTACTGATTTTGCCCCAGATCCCTACGTGGCCCCCTCAAGGATTGAGCTCACAACCCTGGGTTTAGCAGGCCAATGCTCAAACCACTGAGCTATCCCTTGGCTTGTGTCTCTTGTCTCACATCCAGTTACAGGAATGTGTTACATCTATCAGCAGCACAAAGTAGTGCTGCACCCTTCAGACAAACAATTTTTAGAAGCCTGTACTGTACTCATTCAGCCTTTAGACTGCAAGTATCTGTTATCCATTAGACAGAGCCATTGTGCTATATAAAAGTTAGCAATAAAGACATGTTTGGTAAACTTGTGGTGATCTTGTTACTCACACCCATTTATAAGCTGTTGAGTACATTTATTTCATTCCTATCATTGTTCATTACCAAGATATGTGCCCAGAGAATTTAGTCACCCTTCAGCACTGTTACAAACAGCATTTCATATTGCAGCTGGCTGGTGTGGGAGGTGGACGTCTTCACTACTGGAGTAGTTCCGGGGTTTATTGTTTCTGTAGAATATTTCAACACTTAGCAGTTACAGAGTTTCTGAAACACTATTCACACTAGACCATTTCTGCATAACAGAGACAAGATAGTACTTTCCTTCCTACCTAGATGTTTGTACTGTGCTTGTGAGCATGATAGCTGGGTGCCTGAATCAGGGGAGACAAGTGTGTGGGGCCCCGGAAGGGTCACATGCCCCTCCCCAATCGCCTGGGGCAGGCAAGGGCCCAGGAGCCAGAGCTTGAGTGTGGAATGCGATGAGTTCTGTGCTGCTAAGGCCTTCTGATGTCTGCCCTTGGTGCAGGGAGTTTGTTTATAAACAGAGGCAGGGTGATTAAGATAACAAAAGGCTTGTCATTAAATTAAGGATCATTAAATGATCCTGAAAGCCTTCCCAGGCACTTCAGTTAAAAGACAGGAAACAAAGGGTAGGAATAAATGGCCCATTTTCAGAATGGAGAGAAGTAAATAGAGGTGTCCCCAGGGATCTGTACTAATCTGGGATCAATGCTGTTCAACATATTCATAAATGATCTGCAAAAAGGGGTAAAGATTGAGATGGCAAAGTTTGCAGCTGATACAAAATTACTCAAGACAGTAAAGTCAAAAACAGACTGCAAAGAGTTACAGAAAGTTTGGACAAAATCGGGTGACTTGGCAACAAAATGGCAGATGAAATTCAATGTTAAATGCAAAGTAGTGCACATGGCAAAATATAATCCCAACAATACATACAAAATGATGGTTCCTAAATTAGCTGTTACCCATCAAAAAAGAGATCTTGGACTCATTTTCAGTAGTCTGGAAGCACTATGTTTCCAGAGTACTGCAAATGTATAAGAATCCTTCTCTTTGTGCCTGTATCATCCTGAACTCATTCTCCAGCTTCAGAAGACTTAAAAATTATCTTCAGTCATCAATGGGACAGAGACAACTGAATAATGTAGCTGTCCTTAACATGCAGGTCAAGTGTGTGTGTGGGGGGGACACGTGCCCCCCTTTGTATCCCTCCAACACGGTGCCTGTAAAATTACTGCACTTCCTATCTCTCTTCCACGTATGGCCTCTGCAGAGCAACATTCTATAGATCGGGGTGGCCAAATTTACTGACCCTCCAAGCCGCATATGACAATTTCCAGAAGTTCAAGAGTGGGGATGCGCCTGTTGGGGCTCAGGGATTCAGACCCATGGGAGGCACCTGCAGGAACGAGAGGCTTCAGCCATGCTCCTGCTGAAGCCCCGAGTCCTGGCAGGTGTGCCTGGGGCTGAAGCCCCAAGATCCCTCTTCCCACTGGGCAGAAGCCAGAGGCGATGCATGGTGGGGAATGTGGGGTCACACACACACACACACACACGATTTTTGCCAGGGTTTTTTGGTCCCACTCAGGCACATGGTGCCGCCTGGCCCCCTTCCTGCATGGCAGCTGCGGGAGCTGGCAAGCTGGGAGCTGCAGCCACGGGGAGAGGCAGCAGCAAACAGGAGCAGCAGGGAGAGCTGCTACCTCTCCCCATAGAGCTGAAGAAGCAGCCCCTCCCTGCAGCTCCTAGCTGTTTGCTGCTGCCCTGGGAGCTGCAGGGAGGGGCTGCTGAGGGTAAGAAGGGGTCGGACATGACTCAATCTGTGGGGTGGGGCCCGAACCGTTAAATTGTGCTCCCCCATTCTCAGCAGGCACCACTCATCCCTGGCAGAAGTCCCTACCCTTACCACCCCGCTGCAGGGCAGAAGCCATGAGCTCTCCTCCCCCCAGTCTGGTAGGCAACCACCTTTGAAACCATATTTGGGCACTGCATTATGATATGTTTGATGGTTTGGATGTTCTCATTGCAGTCTCATAAAAGTCTCTCTGATTTTCCACTTGACTGCACGTCCTATAAAGTGTGGCCAGTAGAAAGATTAATTCACCTGCATGAGCTGGAGGAACTGCAGTCTCCTCTGAACAGGGGAAACCAGTTCAATCTGTCTCTCACAAAACTCAACCCACACAACTCCCCAGCAAAGATATTACTGTACATTACGATAGTTACATCAGCAGATTATTGCAATTGGCTGATCCGAGCCCTAGAGGATGGAATGCTGTTACCTAATAATTATTCAAAGCTGGTTTTAAATTAACTCTTTGATGAGTGTCGCAAACACCATGCTTAACCCTGATGTGCTGACTAGATATTGTAAATTGGCATTGGACATTTTGAAAATTCATCATAATTCTGCTCCATCTGAAGCAGAGAATCTAAATCAATGATCACCCAATAAAGTCTTATTCTTTTGGGCCTGTGACTGACCGTGGCAAGAGAACTGGGATAGAGAGTTTACCTTCTAGATACTTGTAATGGTTAGTGACATCCAACTGGGAATTGCTGCCCACAGACTTGGTGCTGATAGTTTTTCAGACCTCCTGGGGTCAGAGTATATTCTTTCCTTTTTTGTTGTTATGGTAAATCCAAGTAATTTAGTAAGCATTCACCTCTGCTAACACAAAGGAGCTGTTGTATTCCAGGTCCATGTCACCTTCTTTGCTGGCTCTGACAGAGGCAAGAGTGCACCAAAATATACCTAGATTACAAGAGAAATTAAGTGACTGCCTAGGGCACCAGGAACCTAGTGAGATGGACCTGATTTAGGAGAAGGAATGTTAGGTGTTACCTTTGCTTCTCTTCTGGGGAGTTGCATCCAGAACCTGTCATCCACTGTAAGATGAGCACAGGTCTTTTCTGATGAATCAGCTTCTATTCTAGACACGGAAATTTGTGTAGGGGAGGGAGAAGAGGGAGCCTGACTAATCATATTTATGTTGTGCTGGAAGATTATTTGTTATGTACATGGTGCAATACCCTGTGTGATCCTTGCGAAGTGACTGATCCCTTCTCTGTGGAGCTTGGAGCCCAAGGGCACAAGTGGGTGTGATACTGTATAGTTCTCAGAGTGGCAGATGCTCCTAGCCAGAATGCTTCATGAAACAGGTCCATATGGGAGGATCCCCTCTGTGTGGGAAATACATGTGAGTGTACAGGAAGGCAGTTGATTCTCCTGAACTACATTTATGCCTGTGCATGCATTCCTCTGATATTGGCAGCAGGAGAGACCACAGCATAGAAACTCCAGAGATTGAATTTACAATGATTACCCGTAATTTAGTGCCAATGAAATCTAGACATCCCATAAAATAGCTAGATCCACATTGTTCTTCAAACCTCAGATCAGTGAAATGCAGCTTTGCATTTGAGATACTATATGACTGTAGTACATTTTGCACTGCCTGCATCTACACTGACATCAGGAGAGGAGAAGAAGACAAGACTGTCCCTAGCATATATGATTTTTAAAAAAAAAGGCGAGACACACCCACCCACTATCAATGCAACACGAAGGGAGAACAGTAGCTGGGGCCAAGAGAAGATGCAATGAAATCCTCCTGTACCCACAACTGATATCTGAAAAGCATCATTCACTCTGCAGATCAAAGAAAGAAAGAGCAGCCAGTATTCAGACAGATAGGATCCTTATGACCTATATAGGAGAAGTGCACTTTCTAAGTAAACTGTAACAGTTTCCCAACAGAGTTTTCTTATGGACTTATTTATTAAGCAAAAATTAAGATTAGGAGTCTGATTTAAATTATGTAAATTTTCAGTTTTAGTTAATTGTGGAACTATTGCAGCTACTTTTATTTTACTCCTGCCTTCATAAAAAGCTACAGAGTTATAACAGATAATTAAAAAGACTAAAGTACATGCTTTAATATAATTGGGACCGGGCCACCCAAGATGAAAACTACACCATGGAAGAGTCCTACAACCAAGTATTTGAGGCCAATCCCTTTATCAATGGAATCCTCAACCAAAATGTGAGGAAGGAGAAGAGTACACCCTCTAACTTTTGACAATAATTCAAGGTCAGCCAGCCACCAAGACGACCAGCACCATTCATATTCTGGTTTTGGATAAAACACCTGATCTTGCCTACATCATAGAAACCTTCCTCCCTCCAAGCCTACACCTCACTACACCCTTTAACAATAAAGTAACCATTAAACAAGTTCTGAATCAGTAGTCTTTCTTCCCAATTTAGTTTTAACAAAAAAAGCTAAAACATAAGTAGCTATGGGAGATAACAGTGCAACTACTAGGTATCGGTGGGGGAAAAGTGTGCTAGTAATGTCCTGGATATACTGGTCTGTTAAGTTTTATTGCTTTTAATATGCGAATGCAAACACTGTAATAGAGTATTAATGTCCCAATGTACAGTAGCTTGTTTTAACTTACCGTAATACTAGAAGTGGTACATGTGAAGCTCTCTTAAAAGCTGACACTACAGCAGTGATATTCGCAAGCCAGCAAGCATAGGGCTGGGGGTCGGGAAGGGGAGTGCATCTAGATATAAGTAACATCTCTCACACCAAACAGGAACTTTTCCACAGTTCATTGCAATTTGGAAGTGTGATTATTATACCTTGTCTTACAAACACCAAACACCATTACATATGCACAAGGTCAATAATTCCCCCCCCCCCCCGCCGCCATATACAGAGTTGTGCTTCTGCATATAGGGTGCTTCTCGGCGAGTTGAGGGGTGAAAACATTATCTACTATCTATCTGAGATGAATATTGAGCTCCCAGCTCTTCAGGAAGCAGTAAAGAGTCAGCAGCCAAGCCACATGTTGAATCCTATTGCAAACAGTATGGGTGATGCATGAGGCATTCTGAAGCAAGAGGAGATTCCTGGAAAACTTTAAATAAGACACAGAAAGAATAAAGTTTTCCTAGGTTTTGTTTCTGTTGGATTTATTGTATTATGTATAGTAAGTGTTTAATATAAAAATCAGGTAGTAGGGTTTACAATGTTATAACAAGAGATTATGCTATTACCATTATCCAGTCAATTTGCACACTACTATTTTGAATTAGTGATAATTCACAGAGAGAGAAAGAAGAAAGCTGAATTTAGAGAACAATTATTAACCAGATTCCTGGTTATTCACCAGCCACTTTGCTCCAGTCCATAGCACAAAGCACCATAAACCCAGTAGAATCTGGCCAAGAGACTATTCACCTCAAATTGGCATCTGCTACACTTCTCCCCCCCCATTCCCAGTCACCACTATTCAGGATATAGCTAAGTGAAAAGGTGGCATGGCTGAAGCATTTAGCAGGCAATTGAAAACTAGTATAGAGTCTGTACAGTCCCTGAGAACACTGCTTAATTCTGAGCACTGGGTCTGCAGCTAGTCAGCAGTGAGACTGAGGAGACATAACTGGCACCTTAAAGCACATTTACCCCTCCTTCCTTCACAAGCTGCACTAAGCACAGTTTTCACAGCCCCGGGCACAGCACTGGGGGGGTAAGTACGGGACGGGGGGCAATAACCCAAAAGCGCTCCTTTGCCTCCTGGTTTTATTGCTCCCTCAGCCCCCTCCGCTGAAGAGAGACCACGAGAAAGAAACATCCCCCCCCCACTTTTCCTTCCTTCTCCACCTCCTCCGCCAGCACCAGCTGGGCTTCAAGTTCAGAGCCACCTTCCCCGCCGCGCGGCCGCCTCGCTGTGCATGGGGCTGCCGGGGGCCAACAGGGCTGCTGCTCCTCAGCCCCCTCTGCCACACTGGGGGGGCTGCGCTGCCGCCCCTTCCCCTCCCGGCAGAGCCCACCCCAGCTTAGGGAGCTGGGCAGCTGCGGGCGGGCGGGAGCCTCCTCCTCCTCATCCCCAGGGAGCCCGGCAACCAGCCGACGCTGCTTGCAGCCCCGGAGCGAGCGAGCAGGGCTGGGGATGCGGGAGGGCGGTGCGGAGCTGAGAGCCAGCCTGCGGCCGCACACAAAACCCAGCTCCGGACTTCGAGTCTGGAGCCCAGTGCTGGCTGCGTGGAAAGGCGCCACTTTTGGAAAATGTGCTCAGAGGGGAGCGGCCGCTCCCCCTGCTCCCCCATAGCTACACTACCGCTCCTCGTTCTTTTTTCATAATATACCAGTAACTCACAAATATTCTTGAATGTATTTTCACAGCTCCTGTGAGACACGTAAACAGTATTGTTCCCCTATGGGGAGCCAAGGAACAATAGTGTAAGCTAATTTTGGATATCTATCTCATGACAGGTAGGCCTGATTTTTTTTCAGAGCACTTTTAATAGTGCTTTATATGCTCTAACACTTAGTTGTCACAACACCTCTAAGGGAGCAAAGAGTTGTTAGACTCATCTTACTGTGGGGGACATGGAGATAAAAAGGTGAAATGACTTCCTAAATGCCATGTAGTGTGGCAAAGAAGAGGGGAGCGGGGAAGGAACCCACATCTGCCCCCTTACTCCAGGTCCCAGCCCCTTCAGCTTCATGGGCTTCTTACCCTCTTTTCCCTTGGGTAAGGTTTCCCTCAGTCCTTTGTGCCAGGGAGTGCCTCTGCTTGGGCAGGGTTTCCCTTCCCCTGGTACTCTGGTTAACAAACTCTAATCAGCTCTCCTTCCCTCTCTCTGTCTGACTGAAGCAGGTTTTTTTGGGGCGGGCCATAATTGACTACAATTACCCTGTAGTAACCTTTCCCTAGTCCACAGGGAATAAGGCCTTGATCATCCTAGGGCTCATATACCTCCCATCTACCACTCTCCTGCTTAGCCAGCTACAACACCAGGGAGAGGAGGTTGGCAGACAGGATTTCCTGCGACTGTGGGGCCTATTTCCGCTCCTCCGTCCGTTCACGCATCCGGGCAGTTCCTCTGGACGGCGTCCGCTGGCTCCCTTGACGCCTTTGAGGAGCAGTGGGCGCTGTCCGGGGTTCTCTGCTCGGTGTCCCCATCAGGTTCCCTTTGTTTAGCCCTATGACCTCACTCCCGTTCCTGTTTTTTTCATTAGTTGTCCCCGGTATTTATTTGGTATCACGGACCTGTGGATCCTCCCCTTAGGCTGGGGGGAGGTCCTTTCACAGTGGGAGGGTTTCGCCCGCCCACTTCCTGGATACCAACAGGACCACTCTCCTGCTGATCTCTGGCTCTCCTGTATCATGTAACGTGGGGATAAGCTGTGAAAGGGCCTTGAAAGTGAAGATTAGTTTGATTGATATCAGAGAAAAGAGGGCACCAGAGGAGGGATGGTATGGTGAAAGTAATGGGCTAGGAAGATATTGTGGTTTGAGCATTGGCCTGCTAAAGCCAGGGTTGTGAGTTCAATCCTTGAGGGGGCCATTTAGGGATCTGGGGCAAAAAAAAAAACAACTGTTAGAGATAGTACTTGGTCCTACTAGTGAAGGCAGGGGACTGAACTCAATGACCTTTCAAGGTCCCTTCCAGTTCTATGAGATAGGTATATCTCCAGATATTATTTTATGTTATTTATTAGCATTCTGAATGGAGATGATCAGGGCAGGAGTGCATTTGTCAAGGCCAGTAAGAAGAATGTTGCAGTCATTGAGATACAGATTATGAGAGCCTGATGTCGATGGATAGGAAAAGCTGGATCTGAGCGATGTCGTATACAAAGAATCTGCAAGACTTAAACATAGGACCTAGAGAGAGGTTATAGCTGAAGATAGTATCCAGGTTAAGGGCCTCAGTGACAGGTGTAGTCATTTGCAGAGTTGTTGTAGCCATGTTGGTCCAAGAATATAAAAGAAACAAGGTGGGTGAGGTGATACCTTTTATTGGACTAACTTCCGTCAGTGGAAGGTACAAGCTTTGGAGCTAAACAGAGCTCTTCTTCAAGTCTGGGAACAGAAGCAGAGTGTCTGAGCTTAAATTGGGACAGATTTGAAATGAGCACTTCAAATTCTTTGTGCATAACAGTCTAATCCCCAATTGCCCGCTTCATTTCAAGTCACTGCCTCCTTCTGCTTAACACTCTGTCTCGACTTGTATTTAGCTTTATTTTAAACCTGATCCTGACCAACAAGGAGGAATTGGTTGTGAATGGGAAGGTGGAAGGTAATTTGGGGCAAGTGATCATGAAATGATTGACTTCATGATTCTAAGAAAAGAAAGCAGTGAGAGTAGCAGAATAAAGACCGTGGACTTCAAAAAAGCAGACTTTAACAAACTCAGAGAATTGGTAGGTAGGGAGTTATGGGGAGAAAATCCAAGTGATGAGTTCAAGAGAGATGGCAGTTTCTTAGGGAGACAATGTTAAATACACAACTACCAACTATTCCGATGTGAAGGAAAGATAAGAAGAATAGTAAGAGGCCAATATGGCTCCATCAGGAACCCTTTAATGATTTGGAAATCAAAAAGAAATCCTATAAAAAGTAGAAACATGGACAAATTGGTAAAGAGGAGTGAAAAGAATAGCACAAGTATTAGGGACAAAATCAGAAAGGCTAAGGCACAAAAGGAATAAGAAGAGCTTCTTTAAATACATCAGAAGCAAGATAAAGACAAAAGAAAGTATAGGTCTTCTGTTTATCAGGGAAAGAAAGCTAATAAGTGATGACATCAAGACAGCTGAGGTGTTCAATGCCTATTTTGCTTCAGTCTTCACTAAAAAGATTTATGGTGGTCAGATACTCAACACAATTAGTATTAACAACAAGGAAAAAGTAACACAAGCCAAAATAGGGAAATAACAAGTTAAAGAATAACAAGTTGGGAGAGAGGGTTAAGCAGAATGAGAATAAGTGGTCAGTTTTAACTGTGGAGAGAGGTAAATGGTGCCCCCACTCCCACAGATCTGTATGGGAACCAGTGTTCATCATGTTCATAAATGATCTGGAAAAAGGGTGAACAGTGAGGTGGCAAAATTTGCAGATGATACAAAATTACTCAAGATAGTTAAATCCAAAGCTGCTTACCAAGAGTTGCAAAGGGATCTCACAAAACTGGGTGACTGGGCAACAAAATGGCAGATGAAATTCAGTGTTGATAAATGCACAGTAATGCATATTGGGAAATATAATCCCAACTGTAGATGCAAAATGATGGGGTCTAAATTAGGTGTTACCACTCAAGAAAGAGATCTTGGAGTCATCATGCATAGCTCTCTGAAAACATCTGTTCAAGATACAGCGGCAGTCAAAAAGGTAAATGCTAGGAACCATTAGGAAAGGGATAGATAATACAGTAAATATCATAATCCTACTATATAAATCCCTGCTACACTCCAGACTCTATACAGTTCTGGCTGCCCCATCTCAAAAAAGGTATATTAGAATTGGGAAAGGTACAGAGAAGGGCAACAAAAATGATTAGGGGAGTGGAACAGTTTCCATGTGAGGAGAGATTAAAAAGATTGAGACTGTTCATTTTAGAAAAGAGATGACTAAGGTAGGATATGATCAAGGTCTATAAAACCATGAATGGTATGGAGAATGGGACTAAGGAAGTGTTATTTACCCCTTCACATAACACAAGAACCAGGGGTCACCGAATGAAATTAATATGCAGTAAGTTTAAAACAAACATAAGGAAGTACTTTATCCCACAATGCACAGTCAATCTCTTGTTGCCAGGAGATGTTGTGAAGGCCAAAACTATAACTGGATACTAAAAACAATTAGATAAATTCATGGAGGATAGGTCCATCAATGGCTGTTAGCCAAGATGGTAAGGGATGCAACCCCAGGCTCTGGTTGTCCCTAAACAGCTGACTGCCAGAAGCTGTGACTGGATGACAAGGGATGGATCACTTGATAATTGCCCCATTCTGTTCATTTCTTCTGAAATATCTGGCACCAGCCACAGTCGGAAGACAGGATACTGGGCTACGTGGACAACTGGTCTGACCCAGTGTGGCCGTTTTTATGTTCCAAACCCATAAATTAGTGCTCTAAACTACCTACTTAATGAATTGACAATACAATCTATTCAATCTCTTCAGGCAAATGTCATTTAAAGAAACCATATACGAAAGCTTATGCTCAAATAAATTTGTTAGTCTCTAAGGTGCCACAAGTACTCCTGTTCTTTTTGCGGATAGAGACTAACACGGCTGCTACTCTGAAACCTGTCATATAAGAGGAGTGATGCACTGAGTAATCAAATTAGGCATTTAACTCATCTGCCATGAGATTTCTTCCTTCTCTTCCGTATTTCTGAATAGCTCATTGTATGGATGTAAGACTGTCAAAGTGTATCCTGTCCTATCAACATTAATAATAAAGGGCTTAGAGTTCTCTTGCTACACTCAAGACAGCTAAAATTTAAACAAGGTGGGTGTGAAATGGTGTTTCTTCGTCCCTCATATACTCTGCCTGTGTCATATAATAGTCTAGTCTCCTGAGGGGTGCAATACTTTAGTCTAATTTTGATTATTGGGTTTAGTATGCATGTGCTTGGTGCTATTGGTAGCCTGTGATATGCAGGAGGTCAGACTAGCTGATCTGGTGGTCCTGTCTGGCCTTAAACTCTATGTCTGTGTGTGACCTGTGGTTCTTAATTAGGATTAGTTGTAAACATCCTTGTAAGCGTCCTACTTAAAACATGTTTTGTTACACAATCTGAAGCTTAATTACACTTACCTAAGACTGGCACATGCCCAAGGAAAGATAAAGTGCTTCCCCAAGCTTTTATTAACATTTAACACTGAGAGTGATTATCCATTGGAACAATTTACCAAGGGTCATGGTGGATTCTCCATAATGGGCAATTTTTAAACCAAGACTGGATGTTTTTCTGACGGATCTGCTCTAGTTCAAAAGGAATTATTTTGAGTAAGTTCTATGAGCCTGTGTTATACAGGAGGTCAGACAAGATGATCACAATTGTCCCTTCTGACTTTGGAATCTCTGAATACTCATGGACCAAGATTTCCTAGGTGGGATGTAATGGGGGAAACATGGTCCATAAGAAGGAAAAAGCAACTTCATGTTTGGCCAGTTTAACTTTGGGTTTTGGACACTAGAGGCAGGAGTTGTGGAAGGAAATGGCAAATATCATGCATCTGGTCTACAACTTGGTTTTATGGAAAAGAAGAGGGTAGGCCCTGTTAGCAGACTTGTAACCCATATTATTATGTTTTTATTTCTATAGTATCATAATTCTGTAGGTCACAGGCCAAATAAACATAGAAGACGTGTCCCTGCCCAACCAACTTACAAGGCCTTCTCCCCTGGAAACATTGCTGAAATGTGGAATTCTGATTTTATGTAAATTACATGACCGCCTGCCTTTAACAGGTAATTCTCGGGTAAATGCCACAATACCGTAGTCTGAGCTACATGCAGGCATTGTTGACAGTGTGCTCTGGTGTTGACTTGTGCCTGTGCACATACTGGACATCCAGGTTTCCCTTTAAAAAGTTCATAGGTTTGTTTAGTTTCTGTCTCCACTGTACTCGTTAATTGTTTGTTAATAGTTTGGGCGTTAATGATATGTAGACATTTAGTTCCAGTTTGCTTGGCCCTTTGCCCTGGAGAAAGCTTTTGAAAGCAGAGCTGTTTTTCCTGAGTGAGTAAGACCTGCCTACACTAATGACCCTTGTCTTTCTCTCCTCTGCTTTTTTCATCTTCCCGTTTCAAGAGTTAACTAGAAACAAAAGCTGGCAACTCATCCTGGAATGAGGCTGTTATGAGATTTCAGTACAATGTGATCAAATTCAAAGGGAATGAACTAGGGGAGCTTCCTATCCCCCTGTTCTAGGTATCGTGTATCTTTGTATTGGGTTTTTCTTGTCTTCAATATTAATTTCAGGGGTGCTTATAAATGAAAAAAAAATGTCTGTGTCCTTTTGCTGCTTTGATGTCTTATTTTTCACACACAGAAATGTAGCTCTTGTCTATGCTAACCCAGTTTTTTCCTGAAAACGCTGACCAACTGAAGAAACAGTGGGATTATATCACATCAGATAACAAGCAACTGAAACTTGATTAATCTACTCAAACTTGTTACAACTCTTTGGTTCAGCTTTTTGGCCCTGTTAAGGCTTCTTTGCAATGCCCCAGTGACAACACAGCTCTAAATGGATGGTTACTTGAACTGGTTGGGTTGGCATAGCAGTTCCTATTGCACCTTCTTTCACACCCTGATGTAGGGAGAGCAATCAGACAGCAGCTATGTCCATCTCATGATACCCCAGTTGCCAAATGGGCCCATAAGGAGCCACTGTCCCTTGTGCAATTTAGAGAACCCCTGAGGCTGCCCTTAAATTGTGCCTCAGGACTTGACTCTGTGTTTGGCAGTGCCAGGATCAGGGTGCTGTAAAGGTGGCTTTAAACTGAGGTTTGTGAACGCAAACACCCTCATTGAAGTGTGCAGTGGTGATTACATATGCAAGTCAGGTATGAGCAAAAGTATGCATTTGAAGTTTTGGCCTGGCTGTACAGTGTGCTGCTTATGTAACTGTGATCACCTTATTGGGGGAGAGGGGGAAATAACAATGGATTTTGCATGTAAATACAAGACTTTAATTTTTAAACTCCAAGACACTTCTTGGTCACAGCATGCTGCCCTAAACTTAGATAGTGTCAAATGCGTATGGGTCATACCCCCAACTCTGTTCTATGAGTGGGACAATACTGACATGCACAGGAATCCTCAGTTTGTGGTGGTGATGTCTTTGGTTTCTTTCCCCAAATGCTTCTGAGGCTGACTGGGAACATGTGATAGGTGTATTGCATGGATTATGGAAATGCTTAGTGTCCTGAATTTGCTTTTCCAGGTCCCCAGAATTGGTTTTCCAGCCTCAAGGTGATTGCAATGTTTGTCTTTCTCATTAGAGGTCGGACAGGAAGCTTGAAGAAAATACTAATTTACATTTTGTTTTGCTTGACAAAGTTTAGCATGGTACAGTAACTTATTATGCAGATATAGAGGTAGTAACATAGCACAAAAGTACAGAAATGAAGTGGGTACTGGCAAAAATATTCCATTACTGATTGATTTGTACAATCTGGAAAAAGCATCCTCAACACCTTGAATTTCCCATGCTATTTCTGTGGGATACATAATTCACAATATCACTGGCATTATAAGGAAAGTATACTTAATTGAAACCATTCTTTGAAAGTTTTATTAATTGCTAACAAACTGGGATTAGATCACAACCAGACCATAACTGTAATTAAACACCTATGAGAAAAACCAATGTTCTGACCAATCTAAACGCCAAGAGTCAATATATAAAGTCAATAAAACACTGAAGCAAATACAACCCCCATCCCCTTAGGAATATTGTAATAGTATCGTTGTTTAACTCTGTCACTCTCAATTCACTTGAGGCAGGAGAATATCCTACAGGCTGTACTTTATGTTGTTGCATTTGTTCTAGGAGAAGAGTTGCAGAGTAGAGAGGTGAAAAAGAAACAGAAATACAGATATTTGAGATTAGACAAGGAAATATTGTGGAAGCAAGAGAAGTCATCCTGTTGTTGTAATGCAGAGAGATGAGCTATTTTCCTGCATTGCACTTCACAAGGACATTCAGAATGAAAATGTACTAATTTACAGTCATCACTATCATTGTGCAGGGAAAAATGCTTTTTAATGCTAGTGTAGAAATAGGGGATTGGCTCCGTGATCAGAGCCATTACAACTATTGCAACTGAATCACTGACCAAGGGCCACATCGATGGTCTCAAAGCCCTTAACATAGGCAAACTTGTCACAAGAGAAGTCCACCTGCAGCTGCATCGCACCGCTTCTGTGGGGTGTGAATTCAAAGTAAATCTTTGATCGCTCCCTGGGTGCCAGTGCTGCCACACTAAAACAAAGAAAACATCAGTGAGTTCAGGCTCAGATAGGAAACTCTCCTATTATGTATCCCAGAGAGGCCCAAGGAACAAGCTAAATTGGAAAGGAAAAGCAAAGCCACCTATAACTGTCACACCAAAGAGACAATTTGAAGTATCTGAGGGCCAGCCCTGTTTCCTGGGAATTAGTTGGGACTCAAGGCACTTGTGTGAATCAGGAAGCAATAAGAAATGCTAGATTTATAAAGGGAAAGAGATGAGAGGGCGGACAGTGCTACTGCACATCTCCATATTTAGATGCAATACAGAGCTGTCAACTGTCCAATTTTGAGATTGTTGATTTGGGTCCTCAAAATGGGCAAAAACTCATATTGTCAAGAGCCCCTTCCTCCTCCCCCCCAGTTTCCAGGCACCTGTGTTCCTGACACCCCATCATCATCGCCTAGGGGCAGACGTGTGGAGGAGTTTGTTTTCTTTCCCCTGAACTGGGCTGGTAATTCAGAGGCAAGAGCTTCCAGGGACCCTCTGTGGAATTTCATTTTACAGACCCCTGTGGATTACTAAGGGGACTTTTATAGTTCCCACAGGAAGCATAAGCCAGAACAGCTCATGGTAAAACATGCTGTTAGTCCCAGTATGGAATATTGAACATTGTGGATTCCTCACTGAAAAGCTCAAAAAGTCAATGCCCAGCAAAACAATAATTAATGGGGCATTCTGCTCACATGCTTTGCAAAGGCACAATTTTCCCCCAGGGTCCCATTCACCAATATTTATTTATTTTAAGGGAAGTCAAAGCAACCCTGCTTGCTTATGCTGGGAGGAAGAAAGCTATGGCAGGCTTTTATCTATCTACTGTATCTTGGACTCATCACTGTACTATCTGAGTAGCTCCCACACATTTAAAAGCAGAAATACAAAACCCTGCTCTAGGTGCCGCACTGAAGACTCGCCCACCTGCTCCACCACACTTCCTCTTCAATTTTTTTAAACGAAAAGTCAAGAATAACAAATTAATTTCACCTGAAAATGGGAAATCTCCAAAAGTTTTACTTCTATTTCATGTCTTGCACTAAAGATTCCTGATGGACTGAAAACCGCAAAGTCACATGTTCAAGACCTGATGGCACACTGAGAAGAACACACCCAGCAGATCTGGGCATTGTTCTTCATATGTATTTCCTAAGACTTGCAGTTTCATCCTTAGTTTAAAATGCACGTTGAAGATGGAATGTAAGTGTTCTAAGTCTTGCTCACCAAGAAACCAAGGTCAGGACTCTGTCAGTCTTTTATCAAAAGTGATGGACAGATGACGCCCCTTTTACTTACTCTATCTTGACCTCTTGATTCATCAGTTTCACCAGCACCACACAGTCCTTCACTGGCTCCGGGAGAGGATTGGCATATGAGATCTCTACGGTAACAGGATTGTTCACCACAACCTGTGCAGGAATCTAAATGGGGGGACAAACATTTCTGATGATTCACAGTTCTTATGCTCTCTCCTCCCCCCTTTGCAGGACATTTACTTGTGAACAGCCAAAGGTGTTAACCTTTTCAGGAGGTGTCAGACACTCTCCCAGGAAAGGAGTGGCAGACATAATGCTGATGTGGGCAGAGCATATTTCTCCTTCAGGGGATGGATGGGCTATAGGTAGAACTATGGAATTTAGCTTCTGGTTGATGTGCATCTCCCCTTTCCTGCCTTTCCTTGGTGCTGAAGCTGGGCTGTATTAGCTGTGCAGTTGAGCGGAGGCAGGGAAATGTATATATTTTAAAAGATTCGAGTCTCAGATTTACTCAGACATGTCTTTTTAAATCGGTTTGTCCTTTAGTTTGCTGCCTGATTTTCTGAAGTACAATGAGCACTGAACACGCTCTTGATAGTGATTAAAGATGCAAAGCAGTATAAATCAGCCTTCATGTTAGTGTGAATTCAGGCCCCAAGTCTATTTCAGGACAGGGCAATGTCATTTGAGAGCAGCCAGAAAACTACAATAATTAAAGTAAGAATGGAAAATTTATAACTAATCCAAAACAAATGATCTGATGGCACTTGACTTGGAAGGTGACTTGGCAGGGAAAGTGCCTGGCTACATTTGTACTACAGAAGAGAAAACACAAGTGGTAAATAAACACGGAGAGTCAGGGCAAAGTTTCAAAAGTGGCCTCTGATTTTTTCATTCCCAGCTTGACATCATAAGGGTTCTCAAACTGGGCAACATGAACTCAGTAGCCACTTTTGGAAAACTTGGTCTGGATTTTCACACTTGATCCTAGAATTCCCAATAGAACATAAGAATGGCCATACTGGGTCAGACCAAAGGTCCATCTAGCCCAGTATCCTGTCTTCTGACCATGGCCAATGCCAGGTGCCCCAGGGGGAATGAACAGAACAGGTAATTATCAAGTGATCCATCCCCCGTCACCTGTTCCCAGCTTCTGGCAAACAGCCCATCTTCTGAGCTGAGCTCCAGTCACAGGACTCTGTGAGAACTCTTCCATTTGCTTTCCATTATGGTCAGCAGGGAGACAGCTCTTTACCTTGATGAAGATGGTTGGAGTCTCTAAAGTGATGGTCTTCTCCACCAACATCTTTGCCTCCTGTGTGTGCATGACTTCACACAAGGCAGTCACTAAGATCTTTTTATCATCAGTCAGGGACTTTTCATACTGGGCATAAGAGATCTTTAACTGAATCTGTTTCTCTGAAATGCAAACATATTTGGAAAGTATCAGACTCCAGTAATTTCACAGATGCCCCGGGTGACTTTGTTTTTAGTCTTCTCTGTAGTATGTGTTTACAGGCTGGCACAGACAGAGGATGTTTGGTTCCATATGAATCTCTTGCCTGCAAGCCCCTGCTCTGCATCACTCCTTGCTGGCTGCTGCAGATAGTTCTGCTATCTGGTACAAATTCTATTTTGCTTCCTCAATCTAACCCTACTCTCTTCAATAGAGAGTACACTGGTGAAACTGAAAGCAGAATTTGGCCCTCTACATTTAATTGTATACCTGTCCTTATATTACTGACATCTGGCTGGGTAAGACATTTGGTTTATCCCTCCATGCATCCTTTTCTAGATTTTACCTCTGCTGACTGGGTGAAACATTGGTCCAATTATCACAAGGTCCCTTGTAGAGTAGCCCAATCCCCTTCCTCATTGTCTCATTCCTTACAGTTTTTCTGCTATGTATGGAAAAAGAATAGCTTCTCCCTCTGCAGCCCTCTGGGGTGAAGAAGTTCTGTATATCTTGCACTTGTTTTATTAACCCTAACCTTGTTAAGGAGACATGGAGCTTTGCTGAAAATTTTACTGTATCCTAATTTGTTTTTACTGCATGTACACCCTCTTCCGTTAAATTCTCTTCAGTGATCCCGGTTGACTGAGAAAGAGAGAGAACATAGCCTAGTCTTACAACACTCTTACCCATTAGCCCACCACAGAGAGAAATTCTTTTATGGATATCATCTTTTTTTTTTTAACACTATAATCATCATGCTAGTAAAGGATGGACAAGCAGATTTTGTTACCTTCTTTAGAACCAAGATCAATAGATGTGGCTGCCTGCAAGATCTCTGCCACTGCTCTCCTTGTGTACAGGATGGTTGATGCACTCAGGTTCACCTTTACAGGTTTATATTCAGAGGACAGGTTGGTGAGAATTAAGATTAGGTTGATATCTTTGCCAAACACAGGGGGTTCAACTAGCTTGAATACCCCAGAGACCTCAGGTTTTCTAACTGTTTCTGATGATCCCTCATTAGGAGCTTCTGAGAGTCTTTCTGTGAGGTTTGATCCGCGTGCCTTAGCACAGGCCTTTTTATACACCTCTCTTTCCTCGTGAGAGCCTGGGTGAAAGGGAAACATCAGTAAATTTCATAGCCATGTCTCCATTACACAGTCCCTAGGTTAAGGTTATAAAGAGAGTCCAGTATATCAGCTCTGCACTACCCACCAACCTGAGGTACCTGCAGATCCACTTGTATAGTAGCTCCCTGGATCTGGGATTTGCACATCTACGTATTTGTGATACAGTGAAATAACAGTCACTAAAATGAAGCACATTGTCTTCCTGCTAATTGCTGGTTCATAGGGCTCCTATTGTCTCCTGTCTTTCACCACAGTATGCAATAGGATTTTTCTCTGTAACTCTGCAGGCCCTTCTGATAACTAACTTCTACACTATTTATAGTAGCATTAAAAACATCCTGAGCAAATTTCCAGAAGTGGCCACTGATTTTAGGTGCTCAACTCAGGACGCTTTCATCTGAGCATCTCCAGCTCCCATTAACTTCAGTTCATGCTTTAAGTGCTCAGCACTTGTGAAAAATCAGATTCCAGGTGTTTGAAGTCAGGTATCCAAACACTAAAGCACCCAATATCAGTGGCCACTTCAGAAAATGTGTCTGTAAATCACTGATGTCATAGCATTAGCATGATTTAAAGCCACAAAAGCCAGGAAGCTAGCCAGTTAGCAGAAAAAAGTTGCCCCCACTTAGCTCAGCACAGCATTTCTTGACAGTCTGAATGTTCATCCTATGAGCATTTCATGCCATGAATAAACTGAACTGTATTTTGTGACAAATAAACTTCTAATTGCAGTATACCAGAGCTATCATGCAGACAAATGACAACATTTATGATACAAGCTATGTGGGGGATGATACACGTGCTCAGCTTTTAAACCTGTTTCCATTTAGTTTAATACAGTTTTAATCCTTAAAAATCATTCCTCAGATGAAAATCCTTGACTGTTTTCTGTGGGTTTGTTACTCAGAGGGGTTGTTGCTGCTGGAAGTCAAGGAGGTTCACAGCAGCATGGAGCACAGAAAGGCTCAGACTCTTGTCGGGCGTAGGTTTGACTCCATCTCTCCACTGGGGGAAACCATGCTGGTGTCCTGCCTGTGCTCTATTATTGTTTGTTATGTGTATTGTAGTAGTCCCCAGAGGCCTCTGTCAGGATCAGGGCCCCACTGTGCCGTAGAAACATATTGTTAAGACAGTCCCTGACCTGAATCACTTAACAATTGTATTTAAGACAAGATGAAACAAGTGGGTGTAACAAACATTTGGAGGGAGGATCAGGGTATAAGTGATGTGAACGTGTGGCTACACAGGCCACAATTAGAAGACAGTGTTTTGTGGGGGACTGGGGATGTTAAAATATAAATAAATGCAACTTGACGCCCATTACTACTTCTCCATCCATCTATAAGGCCAGAACCACAAGGTGGAGACAGGGCAGCCAAGAGTGAATGTGCACAGGAGTGTCTGGGAGTCAGAGGGGGAAATGAGCCCGTGGCTACAGTAGGCAGGCAAGGAGAAAGAGGGATGATTCACTTCGAGGAAGGGTGAGGTGTCGGGGAGTGGTGGTGACATCTTTCTGATGAGGAAAGGGAGAAAAGGGGCTAGTGGGGCGGATCTGGTGAAGTCATAGGGTAGAAGGGTGACTGAGGAACTGAAACGAGTATTTACCCATCTGAATCTCCTCATATCACAGTTGTTAACGTGTTAAACTTTGCTCATTCAAAGTGAAACCATGGAATTGTCCCAGTTGTAAAGCAGAATTAATGACTGATGGAAACAAGCAGAATGATGTTCCTGTGGAACCCTCAGAATTTCAGGATGTAGCTAGTGCATGAGGCTGCCTGCGAGGATCCAGTTCCTGTCATAGCTAATAGCATGGGTGGAACCTGGACATAGCCAGTGCCTTGGTGGCACAGAGAGGTCTAGAGATTTCGTATGTAGCTGGTGGTGTAGATGGGACTCAGTTTCAATTATATTAGTGGTGTCTTCTACAATCATTTTTTTGACTTCAGTTTTCAGGAAATTTTAATTGCTGGTTTGCTTTGGATGGCAAAATGTATCTGTCAACTCTGTGAAACAATTTATTGCAGAATATTGGCCAGTGCATTTCCTGCTAAAGATTCTATCCAGCGCACAACACCATGAACGTGTTACCCATTGTTTTATGAAGCAAGACTGAAAACAGTATTGCCAGGAATATTGTTCCAAATGAAGTAGAGAAGTGATTAAAGCAAAATATGCAACCAGTCCTAACCCTCCAGTGCCAAGAACCCCAAGGGGAAATTAATTGTGATAGTTTTCCTTTACCTTCTGGATATTTATAATTGTTAGTGACATCCACACGGGAATTGCTGCCCACAGCTTTGGTGCTGATGGCCTTGCCAATTCTCTCAGTGTCACAATACACTTTTTTCCTGGTTCCATCTTTGTAGACAATCCATTGGTTGCAGTCAGCATTCACCTCCGTAAACACAAATAGGGTGTCATAGTCCAAGTCTACATCACCTTCTTTGATGGCTCTGACAGAAGCAGGACCGCACTGAAATATCCCTAGGGCATGAAGAAAAATCAGCAACCTTATTAGGCACTTTGAGTCTCAGCAAAGGGACATAATTTCATAAGAGGAACTTTATCTGTTACCTTTGCTTTGCTCTTGCGGAGTTGAATCTAGAACCTGCCATCCACTGTATGGTGTTCCCAAGTCTCTTCGAATGAACCAAACTTCGTTCCAGACATGATAATCCCTGAAGGTGAGAATGAACAGAGGTGCAGTTCAAAAGAAAGGCAAAATCCAGCCAATCAGTCTAATGATGGGACTATGAAGAGATCCTTCGGAGGACCTAAATATTACCATTCTGGGCACAAGAATGGAGTACGATGCTTTTAAGGTGTTGCTGAGATGTAACATTGAGTCTCTTGGGATTGTAACAGAACATGATGGCTTCCCTAAGGGAAAATGATACTATCTGGGTATTCCTGGGGTTCAGCCTTTAAGAAAGAGCATCCTGGGAGGGACAGTGACCCAGAGTAGTCGTGTGACTACTAGGACTATATAAGAAAGCATTTGTAACTCAGTTAGGGAGTCTCCAGGTGGAAACATGACCTGGAGGGTGGCTCTCAATTAAGGAAGCTGGGTAAACGTTGGCCGAGGAGGGGCTGTAAGGGAAACCTGCAGGGAGGAGGAGGCACCCGCAGAACTAGAAGGTGAAACCTGGGGAAGGGGTTCTCTGTTGAGAGAGTGAGAGAAATGGGGCTGTAGTCTGTGAGAGACAGGTCACAAAAAGGACCCTGAAAGATGTGAGAGCAAAAAAGAAAGCCCAAAGGCAATATAGCACTGGTAGGGGCTTGACAAGCTCAGTTAAGAACATAGAATATAAGAATGGCCATATTGGGTCATCTAGCTCACTGTCATGTCTTCTGGCAGTGGCCAGTGCCAGGTACTTCAGATGGAATGAATAGAACAGGCAATTATAGAGTGATCCATCCCCCTGTTAGAGGCTTAGGACACCCAGAGCATGGGGTTGTGTCCCTGACCATCTTGGCTAATAGCCATTGTTGGATCTATCCTCCATGAACTTATCTAATTATTTTTTGAACCAAGTTATAGTTTTGGCCCTCGCAACATCACTTGGCAACGAGTCCCCAGGTTGACTGTGCATTGTGTGAAAAAGTACTTTTTTTGTTTGTTTTTATACCTGGTGTCTATTAATTTCATTGGGTGACCCATGGTTCTTGTGTTATGTGAAGGGATAAATATCACTTTCTTCACATCATTCATGATTTTATAGACTTTTATCATATCCCCTCTTAGTTGTCTCTCTTCCAAGCTGAACAGTCTCAATCTTTTTAATCTCTCTTCATATGGAAACTGTTCAATACTCCTAATAATTTTTGTTGCCTTTCTCTGTACCTTTTCCAATTCTGATTTTATTCAGGGGCCTCAGGATGTGGAATTTCAGAAGGGAAGGAAAGAGGAAGACCCAATCCCCTTCAATCCTGTATTATCAGGGTAAGGAACCAATTAGTCCTGGTGAGAACAAAAGGACCACTGATTGAATCCAGGGAGGGCAAAAGACTACTGTGTTATGCCCTCCATCAATAAATGGACTACTGGTGCAAGGAATAAGCCAAGAAATGTTGCCAACTCTTAAAATTTTATGGTGAGTCTTGTGATATCTGTGTTTTTCTTAACGCCCTATATGATGGAGTCAAGTGGTTGTGTGAGAATCTTGAGAATCTCCTCTTTCATTAAAAAAAAACAAACTAGCCCAACTAGTTGTAGAGAAAAGCTGGAAAACATGAAGTGAGTAGTCTAAAGGCTCAGAAACCAGAAGGCAGTTGAAAATGAATCCAAAATGTATTTTTTTAAAACCAACAACACAACATGATTTTTAAACTAGTGTCATGACTTTTTGGGCCCGGACTCATGATTTTTGAACACTTAGCTATTGGTAATTCTGGGCACGAGCTGGTATTTTAGCAACAAGACAGAACTACTGAACGTGGGGAGGGTTGGAAGATAGTTGCTTGTTTTTTGGACTGGTTTTTGTGTTGTTTATTCCCGTACGGGGAAGGCCTAATTTTAAGGTTGGGCAACAAACTTTGGTCACCTACTCACCGGAGGAGACCCAAGAGTCCAGTGAAGGAGACTGAAGCATAAATGTGTGATGACAAGAGGTCATTACAGCAGTAAACTGGTTAAGAGCATGAGAGAAACAGAAACGTGACTGCATGGGCAGGAATAAGATTTTTTTTTTTTTAGAGATTGGTGGGTGAGAGATTTGGTGCATGAAATCTTAAACTTCTTAAATTACTGCTAATTTTCAAGTCATATGGGTGTTTCGCCAAAGGAAAACCAGATACTGTTAAATCAAGAACAAAGTAGCTCAGTGTACAGTTTCCTTCCAATCTGGAAGCTGTTTTATCAGGTTATTTTTTTTATATGAAGATTCTCTGATTTCCTTCAGCTCTGTGCTGCTGTTGTGCTGTGTTTACTAGGGCAGAGGCCAGAGCAGCATTGCTTTTATGGTAACTGATGCCCTATCCCTAAGTGTTGCTGAGATACAGAAGCTTTTATATTTACCATGAGGAGTCTCTGCCGATGTTAAGGCTCTTTCCAGCACTGTCATAGTATTTATCAATACTCAGGTTTCCATCCGCATCATGGGCAGAATTAAAGTTTGAAATCAAACGAGTTGGAATCCCCAAACATCTCATGACTGAAACACACAAATATACAGAAATGCTCCAACTGTTTTATTGCAAATGTTTAAATGCTAAACACGCTGTTTCTCAGCCACTCCAGACTGACTAGATTCACTGGCTGTGACTAATCAGCATTTTCAGTGTTTGAAGCGCTGTTTCCGAGTGTTGAGTGAGTCATTTTGTGTTTTGTAGGGTATGTCTACACTGGAGCTAGAAGGTGCAAATTGCAGCTCAAGGAGGCATACCCATGCTAGCTCTGATCAAGCTAGCATGCCAAAGGAAGTGTAGATGCAGTGGTGTGAGGGGCTACCCACCCTAAGTACGTATCTAGGGTATCAGATGGGATTGTACTTAGGGTGGCTAGCCCCTTCCTGATGCTTGCACTGCCAGGGCTCAACTTCTATTTTTAACGCACTAGCTTGGTCAGAGCTGGCGTGGGTATGTCTCCCCAAGCTGAAATTTACCCCTTCCAGCTCTAGTGTACGCATATGCTCATGAAGTGATGGAGGTTACAGGACACCTCCATTTCAGTAGCATTATTTGTTCTAAGATGTACCTGTGCACATCACGCCTGCAAAAACCCAGCACTGGCCGAACTGGACAGGCTTGTAATTCTCTTGACGCCACTTCCTGAGGATCACCACACTACCATTCCATCTGGATGGGTTTTCATGCTCAGCGAAATTGTCATTCCAGCTTCCCTCCAGCACCCCGTTATCATCATCATTCCCATTGATCTAAAATATGAGAGACACAGAATTAATAAAAGGAGGAGTCCTGTGTCAAGTTCTTCAGTCACATTATTCAGACACAGATGGTTCTGTTGGACTTTGCTGAGTTCCACTATGCAGCTACTGCTTTTTGCTGGTAGACATGTTTGAAACCAAGAGCAAATAACCCATTCCTTACCATTGAACTGATCACCCGCCCCACATATTTAGGATCTCCTCTGCGGAACACATCGGTGACTGGGTCCTGACGACAGTACAGGCTCAGATCCAGCATAGTAAGGCAGATATTTAGAATGTCATCTTGGAACTGTAACCAGAAGAGACAAAGCCTTGTAAAGAGAGAGTTAATTTTTCAAACAGAATTCGAAGATAAACTCCCCAGCAGCTTCCTCTTTCTGAGAAATCCAAACACAAAGATGGTACTGGGACTGTAGGTACACAAAGCCCTCTGGCTGGAGTGCAGCGCACACAGCTGCTGTGCTGGCTAAGTGAAGGGACATAACGGAGGCCTTGCACATGGACACCAGACTGGAGAAGTATGGTATAATCAAAATAAGCCAAATTCATCCTGGTAACTGTTTGTTTCAATGGAGTTACACCAGGGATGAACTGGTACAGTAGAACTGTATTGCTCCAAAGGTAATTCAAGCAAGGCAAATTATTGTATTGATTAAATTTGTATTTGTATCCTACGGGCTCTAATCTGGATCAGGGCACCTTGGTGCTTGGCACTACATAAACATATAACACAGAGAAAGTCCTTGCCTCAAAGACTTTACAAACTAAGTCAAGCAAACTGATAAAGCCCAAGGAAATAGAATATTCCTGTCCCTTCCTGCAAGTTCTTGTGTGGTGCACTGCAGGGAGGGCAACATTATTGTCCTCCAGTGAAAGCGTGAGCTGAGGCTACTCAGAGTTTTAAACTCAGGATGTAATCCTCTGCAATGAATGCAAGGTTTAATTCCCCACCACACCAGCTTCCTTTACTCCTGCTGACTTACACTCCATCCCTTTTTCACCCTGCTCTCTTGAGTGAGTGAGTGAAGAATGGGTGTCTGATAAGATACATGTATAAGTATTATCCTCAGTTTGCTAATGAGGTGCTTAGCTATGTACCTTCCTCTCAGGCAAAACTTCTGCCTGTGCTTGATGCTAAGCGCACTCATTAATATTGGATTGGGTTCCTTTGTCCTCCTTATAGCTGCACTGAACAGCAGAATTGTCATACATAAAATCATGGTCAGAAGCATAAGATATTCTTGGAAATAAAGCAAATATCCTGACTCCCCTCATACTGCCCTAAATAAACAGGTACAGATACTAACGAGACAAATGTGCATAAGAGAACATGAAATCAAAGGTGGGATAAGGACCTGAGTTCCCAAGTTCATCTCCTACAGTTGATACAATTGCAGAACTAGTAACTGTGGTATGTAACCTATCACTTAAATCAGCTTCTGTACCAGATGACTGAAGGATAGCTAATGTGACGCCAATTTTTAAAAAAGGCTCCAGAGGGAATCCTGCAGATGATAAAAAATTACTCAAAATAGTTAAATCCAAAGAAGACTGTGAAGAGTTATAAAGGGATCTCTCAAAACTAGGTGACTGGGCAACAAAATGGCAGATGAAATTCAATGTTGATAAGGGCAAAGTAATGCATATTGGAAAACATAATCCCAACTATAATACAAAATGATGGGGTCTAAATTAGGTGTTACCATTCAAGAAAGAGATATTGGAGTCATTGTGGATAGTTCTCTGAAAACATCCACTCAATGTGTAGTGGCCATCAAAAAAATCTAACAATGTTAGGAACCATTAGGAAAAGAATAAATAATAAAATAGTAAATATCATAATGCCACTGTATAAATCTATGTTATGCCCACACCTTGAATATTGCGTGCAGTTCTTGTTGTCCCATCTCAAAAAAGATATATTAGAATTGGAAAAGGTACAGAGAAGGGCAAAAAAATGATTAAGGGTATGGAACAGGTGCCATGTGAGGAGAGATTAAAAAGCCTGGGACTGTTCAACTTGGAAAAGAGAGGATGGGTGGGAGGGAATATGATAGAGGTCTATAAAATCATGAATGATGTGGAGACCATGAATAAGGAAGTCTTGTTTACCCCTTAACATAAGACAGCAACTAGCGGTCGCCTGATTAAATTAATAGGCAGGAGACCTAAAACAAACAAAAGGAAGTACTTCATTACCCAGCACACAGTCAGCTTGTGGAACTCATTGCCAGGGGATGTTGTGAAGGCCAAACGTAAAACAGGGTTCAAAAAAGAATTAGATACTTTCATGGAAGATAGGTCCATCAATGGCTATTAGCCACAATGGTCAGGGATGCAACCCCATGCTGTTGCCGTCCATAAGCCTTGGACTGCCAGATGCTGGGACTGGACAAAAGGGATTGGATTGCTTGAAGATTGCTCTGTTCTGTTCATTCCCTGTGAACCATCTGACATCATCCGCTGTCAGATGAGTGGATGCTGGGCTAGATGGACCATTGTTCTGTCCCAGTATGGACATTCTTATGTTCTTACCTGTCCATAGTACCATCCTCTAGCTTCAATATAGTTGGCATTTCCGATAAAGATGATTCCATTTTCATCCAGAACATATTCCTGTCTTGCATCTTCGTTAGCTATGTGGACATCATCACCTGAAAGCACAAAGTTAGATGTGCTGTTGCACCTATAACTGAGGACATTGTAAGAGGGTTCAGTGTAGCTTATTGATTGAGAGGTCACATAACCAAGCTCAATCAATGTATTAATCAATGAGTATACATCAAAGATTAATCAGCACTCTCTACAAAAAGGGTTAATACTTGACCAAGTCCAGGGAGAGAGGTTGCAGCTCACTTATGTTCCAACTTTCTCTCTCTTGATCCTGGATTTTTATATCTTGCTTGTTTACAGTATTTTACTTGCCCATTACATTTTGCAGTTCGTTACATATTTACATTATCCAGTCATATGTTAATGTCATTTCTGTGGTTAACATTTCCTGTACACCTGCAAGATTCATGTTTCTCCTCCCTCTCCCCCATACATTTCCAATCTATGGGCAGTATAAAGCTCATCTGTGAGTCATTTTCCATTATTTCTCTTTGCATAACTATGCAAAGCTTCACTCCATCATGTCTACCTATTTCTTTCAGTCAGAAGTGGGATGCTCTGGAACTACTCCATACGAAGCCAGTCAGGACTCTGGGGGAGCATACCTCCTCCCTGTGAGTATACTGTCTCCAGGGCAATAAGCTTACACTGCTTCAACCTTCCTGGGTCTGACCTCGGAGCATTCAGCATGCCCTTCTCACACCGTGCGCTTCCCACAGTGAGTCCGCACAGGTGGGGTTCCTGGGGAAGCCAAAGGGCCCTGCACCCCACCTCCGCAGTCAGACGTGACTCTCAGCCAGCCAGTAAAACAGAAAGTTTATTAGACGACAAGAACACAGTCCAAAACAGAGCTTGTAGATGCAGAAACCGGACCTCTAAGTCAGGTCCATCTTGGGGCCAGGGAAGCCAGACCCCGGGTCTGGGCCTCCCTCTCTTTCCCCAGCCAGCTCCAAACTGAAACCCCCTCCAGCCCCTCCTCTGGCTTTTGTCTCTTTCCTGGGCCAGGAGGCCACCTGATCTCTTTGTTCTCCAACACCTTCAATTGGCACCTTTGCAGGGGAGGGGCCCAGGCCATCAGTTGCCAGGAGACAGGGTGTCGGCCATTCTCTGTGCAGACAGCATCACACTGGCCCTCTAAGGCTCTGCAACAATCACACACCCTTATCCCACCACCTAGATACTTAAGAAAGGCATAGGGGAAACTGAAGCACCCACACAGTATTCAGAGAAAACATTAAGAACATTCCCACTTCGTCACACCATCATGTCTACTTCTTTCTTTCTTTCTTTCTTTCTTTCTTTCTTTCTGTTTTGGGTACAGTTTCATAACTTGCTATTCAAATAGCAGAGTCAATCACATTTTATCTAACAAGCACATTTCTTATTTGCTATATCGGCTAGCAAGTATGTGGTTAAAAACTACTTTAGGCAATGATAAAAACTGGTTATGAAAATAGGTCATACCTAGAGAGATTTCCATTCATTTCAAGAGGGCACATTCTAAATTAGTTCAATAAGCTCAAAGCCAGGTAAACCTTTTTCATTCCTTTGATGTAACCTGTGTGGCATTCTGTGAGCTCTAGGCCTCTTTGGCAACAACACTGATGATAAACTTCAGCCAAAGCCATGGTTGTTTTTTGGCCTTTCTGAGTAAGTGGATCTATTAGCAGGAAGAGCACATCTCATTGTTATGTATCCCTGAATCTGGACAGTTCAGTGTGAGTATGTTGTCCAGTATATGGCGGGAGAAAATTAATAAAAATAACTCAAGTTGATTGGGACTATCCCAGATTTTCATGTTGCACCTTAGAGTTCACTGTACATTGCAGCAGTGAAGATGCAGAAAAAGAGCCCAAGTTGCTTCTTTGGATTCGTCTGCCTTGTTGTAGAAATTAGGGAGGGAAAAGACCTGATAAATAATTCACCCTGTATTATTTTCAGGGCAGGATTGTTCCCTATTGTACATTTCCTAGTGATTTGTCCAGTCGAATTTTAAAAATCCCAGCACTGGGACTCCCCCTGCCTGAGACACGTCAGTGTCAGAATTGTTTTACTCTGATATCCAGTTTGAGAGTAAGGCTACACTACCAGTGCTACAGTGCCACAGCTGCAGCTACACAACTATAGTATGGACACTGACTACGGTGACAGGGGTTTCCTGTCACTATGGTAAATCCACTCCCTTGAGAGGTGGTAGTTAGACTGACAGAGGAATTCTTCTGTCTGCCTGGTGTGTCTACAGTGGGGAGTTAGATCAACTTAACTACATTGCACAGGGCATGAAATTTTTCATAGCGATGTAGCTAGGACAACCTAAATTTTAGGTGTAGACCCAGCCTCAATGTTTCCTCTGTTAATTTCACTTCAATCAATGGCTCCTTGATTATATCCTTGCATACAACATTAGGGTTGCCAGGCATCCAGTTTTCGACCGGAATGCCCGGTCAACAAGGGACCCTGGCTGCTCCGGTCAGCAGTACTGACCGGGCTGCTAAAAGTACAGTCAGCAGTGCAGTGGGGCTAAAGCAGGTTCCCTGCAGCTCCTGGAAGCAGCTGGCATGTCCAGCTCCTAGACACATGAGTGGCCACAGGGGCTCTGAATGCTGCCCCTGCCCTGAGCGCCAGCTCCGCAGCTCCCATTGGCCGAGAATCACAGCCAATGGGAGCTGCGGCAGTGGCGTACAGAGCCCCCGGCCTCCCTGCCTACGAGCTGGACCTGCCGGCCGCTTCTGGGAGCCGCCTGAGGTAAGTACCACCACCCAGAGCCTGCACCTCAAACCCCCTCCCGCACCCCAACCCCCTGCCCCAACCCTGAGCCTCCTCCTGCACTGCAAACCCCTGCCCGAGGTCGGAACCCCCTCCAGCACCCAAACTCCCTCCCAGAGCCTGCACCCCAACCCCCGTCCCAGCCCTGAGCTCCCACCCACACCCAAACTCCTTCCCAGAGCCTGCACCCCCTCCTGCACCCCAATCCCCTGTCCCAGCCCTCTCCCGCATTCCAGCTATAATTACACTAGACTTGGTCAAGTATTAACCCTTTTTGTAGAGAGTGCTGATGTATAATCATGCAGAGTGGTGCTAACAATCTACATGCAGAGTGATGACGACCTTTCTGTGATGTGATATCTCTGCACGTGGGGAGAGGATGGGGAAAGGGTGTGTGTGTGCATGCACATGTTTAGGGTTGTGTTTTTATTTTGCAGCCAAAGTGCAACAATTCATATCTCATTTGATGTCTACTATCAACCTGAGGTCTTTTTTCATCATTACTGCTTCCCAACTTTTTCCTCCCTGTTGAGCATATGCACAGTGTAAACCAAATCTCCCTGTCTTTTTGCAGTCACCCAGATAATTAGTGAACATTTTGTGTCTAATATTTTGCTGCCATATATGACTGTTATAAAGCCAGCCCTCCACATATTGATTTATTTAAATTTATGCAAATATAAAGACCATCTTTCCATTCATTAGAAGTATCCTTAACATAACTTCAGGTTTCAGAGTAGCAGCCGTGTTAGTCTGTATCCGCAAAAAGAACAGGAGAACTTGTGGCACCTTAGAGACTAACAAATTTATTAGAGCATAAGCTTTCGAAGTGGGTTGTAGCCCACGAAAGCTTATGCTCTAATAAATTTGTTAGTCTCTAAGGTGCCACAAGTACTCCTGTTCTTAACATAACTTAAAACCCATATAAAAAGTTCCCTTCCCTTCATTATGACTAAGCAGGAATCCCTTCTCCCTTGACCCTCAGCAAACCAGTTAAAATAGACTACAAGAATCCTCACCTTTTCCAATTCTTTCCCACCCTCATGATTCTCCCCACCTTTATCAAATAGGTGTGAGCTTTGAAGCATGTCCTGAAAGTCTGGGGCTGTTTTAGGACCAGGAGGGGGAACAATTTGAAAAGTTGAGGGGGCTTCACAAAGAACACCTTGCCAGAAGCTCTTTTCATTTATACCAAGGGGCTCCAACTTGTGAGTCTCTGTTGATTGCAACTGCAGCAGTATAGCCTGGGAGAGGCATCTCTAAGGTAGTGTTTAAGCTATTTGTGGATGTATAGATTGATTCCAACACGTTTACTTCCACCACAAAAACAGTAGACAACCAGAACAGATCACAGAGCACTGGAGTACTGTGCTTCACTGCATGATACTCTGCTTTAATGACTGAGCTGCTGAATTCTACAATGGCCTCAGTTTCCAAGTGGGTTTAAGGTATAACCCATATAGGCTATGTCTATACTAGCACTTTTGTCAGTAAAACTTTTGTTGGTCAGGGTGTGAAAAACACACACCCCTGCCTGACATAAGTTACACCGACAGATGCGCCAGTATGGACAGCGCTATGTCGGTGGGCAAGCAAGTAACGCCGCTTATTGGGGGTGGGTTAATTGTGCTGACAGGAGAGCTCTCTCCTGTTGGCATAGAGAGGCTACACGGGAAACCTTACAGCAGAGCAGCTGCAACCATACAGCTGTGCCACTGTAAGGTCTGTAGTGTAGACATAGCCATAATGTGTGGTGAGGTAATCTAACCTCAAGGTGACAAAGGCCTGGATGACAGCTGCAAGATCTACATTCAGAGAAATAGTCTCCTGGCCATATGTAAATGTAAAAGTCCTTGTTATTGCCTGATGGCTGTTGCCTTGCTACTACCTGACCTTCTGGTAACACTTAATCTAATCAGACCCCTACATTGCAAATTTGAACTAATGGTGGACACACATTTCATGAAGAAGCAGAAATTATATCCTTCAGTTGCTTCCTCAGACAACCAACAACACCTCAGTCCTGTTTGGACAGAACCTCAGCCATGCCCCAGTCTCAGCCAAAGGGGGTATGCTTGTCTACTCTCATATTACCATGGCTCCTCAGCAGTGGCATGGCACTTGGAGAGTTCTTCCACTGAGGCTTCAAGAGCCACAGGATGGCTAATGTACATTTTTAATAGGCAATATAGGTTAGTGTGTTCACGCTCGCTAAAATAGCACTCAATGATGGGGCAATTAGGGATGGGCAAATGGTATGAACTTTTCTTGTGTGTGAATACTTAGTCAAATTCTGAATTGTTTGCGGCCCTTGTGGCTTGCTTTTCCGTGAGCATTGGTACAATGGTTTTCTGTTTACAAATATTTGAGGAATAGTTTACATAAATGCACATATGTAAACAGGCACGTTTGCCTCATTAGTGTTGGCATTGGTATCATGTTTTTGTTGTCTTTGTAGGGGAGTGAGGGTGGTAGAAGGTGAAGAGAGACTAATGTGAAAAAGCAAGTGATGTAAAAAATAAAACTGATCTGTAGGAGCAGCTATGCTCCCACCCCCTGATTTCAGCCTGTGCTGTACACTGCGCTGTGGCTGCTGCTGGTTGCCAATATGGAGTTCTAAAGTTAGCACCATAGGAATCTCCAGCCCTTCTACAGCTCCCTGTGGCCTTCTGCACTAGTGCCCTCTCCTTCCACCTCCAACCTGTCACCAACCAATCCCGTAAAAAACAGTACCATTTGACCTGGCAGACCAGTCGCCCACACTGACTATCAAATACACCCAGAGGCCAAAGTTTGCTGGAAAAAGTTTGATATTCAGAATTGTTTTGTAAAGGGGTTTGTAGCTGCTGGAGCAAAGTTAATTGCACATACTAGAGACTCCTTGCACCCCTCCATTCTACTGCCACAAACTCCCTGTGAGCCACCATCCTACACCCATCTATTTCAGGGACTCCCTGCAACTAACCAAATAGCCCCTCTGGTGGGGTTGTGTGTACCCCTCAATTCCTTCCTGTCAGTGGCTCTATGCCACCCATTTCCACTCCATTCTCCCTACCCCCTAAGCCAGGGGCTCTCTGTGCACCACTTTCTCCATACCATGGTCCCCCACTCCCATTTGCTAGGGTTTCAGTGTGCCCTCTTCTACAGCAGGATCCCCCTTCTCCCTTGCATGTGTCCACCTCTGTTCCCCATTCTCCCATATTCCCACTTTTGCCCAGGGAGTATGTCCCCCGTTCCCTCTCCCCCCACATAGCCTTTATGCTAGGGGCTCTATATGTCCACCTTTTCCCATTCTTCTCATCACCCCACCATTCAGGATTTTCACATATTCACCACTATTGGGAGGCTGGGTAGAGCAGAGTTAGGGTAGAGCAGAGTTAGTTAGTATTGTTCTGCTGGCAGATGTTAATGGGCGCCATCAACCAGCTCTTCCATGAACAGACAGTTACAGAGGTGCTTGAGTCCGTGTCTGTGATAAACAGATTGCAGGGATGGCATGTCTCCCATTTTCCCCCTTTCAGTTTTTCCAATCTCCCCCCTTTCCCCAACCCCGAATCAATAGGGTTCTGCCCACTGATACCTAAAACATTCCCAGAAATTTTGAAATTGATCAGATATGAGGTCCAACAGTTCTCACGTTGTAGATCAGGGATAGGCAACCTATGGCCCGCGTGCCGAAGGTGGCATGCAAGCTGATTTTCAGTGGCACTCACACTGCCTGAGTCCCGGCCACCAGTCCGGGGGGCTCTGCATTTTAATTTAATTTTAAATGAAGCTTCTTAAACATTTTAAAAACCTTATTTACTTTACATACAACAATAGTTTAGTTATATATTATAGACTTCTAGAATGAGACCTTCTAAAAACGTTAACATGTATTACTGGCACGCGAAACCTTAAATTAGAGTGAATAAATGAAGACTCGGCACACCACTTCTGAAAGGTTGCCGACCCCTGTTGTAGATAAACACAAATGCCATCAAGGTGGGTGTAAGGTCTTGCAAGCTGTGCCAAGGAGTGATCTATGCATCACAAACTGAAATGGGCTGTGTTTGCTGGGGATAAATTGTTCACATAGAGTGGCTCAGACAGCTCTTGTGCTTAGGGCAGGGATTTTGTGAGCACCTGCCTGGAGTGTGACTGTTAGTTACTCATTTCCATTGTGCCTCTCTTCCTGGCATCTCAGCACTTCAGTTACAGAGACTAAAACAAGAACAAACAAAATCTGTTTTGAATTTTGAGGCTCTTCCTTTTCCACTTCCTCTCAGTAGTGGTACTTGCTTCAGTGGTATCGCCCAGCCACAGGCAGAAGCCCTTCTCTGTGTTGGCATCAGGGAGTTGTTGTTACACAGGGTAGAATATTAGGTAGCCAGATAATAGTCATGCTGCCTGATGTTAGGGCTCTCTCCCTTATCTGGCCATTGCCTCGGAATCCTCTGATACCCTGATTTGGGGAGCTGATCTTCCAAACCCCAGAGTTTAAACTGGGACAACAGAAATGGGAGAGCCACATTTTTTTCCTCACCATATTTCCATTTTCAACCAGCAAAAATGAGACTCGACCTGCCACCACCAGTGCTGTCCCAGTGCCCCACTTTGAGCAGTGGCTCGCCACAGTGTCTGCACTGCAGGCAAACGGGTTGTTCTGTATCTGCAGATTTATTTCCACCAGTCCAGATGCTTACCTAGCAGGTAGTGTTTCAGGTAGCTGCGCAGAAGCCATTTCCCTGGGAAATTCTGCATAGACACAGCCTCTGTGTCCTAAGTATTATTCATTAATTATTATTATGGTGCCTTGCAAGGCATTCTTAGCTAATTAGTAGGGTTTTTGATCTTGACTCATTCATTGGGGTGGCCTCTGACTCAGATCCCTAATTACTGATATGATGGCTGCTGCTCTGTAATTAGAGGAGGAAGCGGTTGCTAATTCTGCAGTCATGTCTCTTGTTCCTCTCCCTTTACACTGGGGGTTAGTGGCTTGGGTGGTTAGGGATAATTCCATTAAAATTAGGAGCCTAACTCAAGCCTTAAATTTTACAGTTCCATCATCACTTATTTGCCAAGACCTGATCTCAGGGCTCTTCATTTCTACAGAGGTGCAAAATGGGAGAAGCAGAGCTGTACCCTTCCCAATCCACTGTGAAAGAAGTGGGGAAGCACAGGACCCTGGCCTCCTTCATGTCACACACCTTCCAGGGATATGGGAATTCTGACTGGCCCAGCCTTCACCTGGCCAGCACCGTCTGTGAAGGATGTAGGAGGAAGTGCTGGGCTCTTCACTTAGATTTAGGAGTATGTGAGAGTATTAACTTCTACAAGAAATCACAGTGCCTCTAACTCAGGCCTTGGCATGTACAAGCATTTTTTCAGTAGATTTTAACCATTCTCTTGGCTGTGGAAATCAGGTGTTCTGGATCCCCTAGAAACATCCTACAGGGCCACCTGGCACAGCTGGATATTTCACTGGTACAGTTAGAACTTGCCACCCATGCAGAGGTTGGATATTTTTTGTAGTCAAAACAAATATTTAAAATTTTAAAAATAGCTGAATTTGCTACCTGCGATAACTCTAAATGAGCAGGGCTGAGCCATGAGCTCATTGTGCATGCTGTGAAAGCAATAAAATTTAATTAATACCTTGAAGAGCAAATATCTCAGTTCCTACCTGAACACCAAGGGTTAAAGAGCAGTACAAAATGCCCCAGGAACTTGGAGGAGACCTTGTTGCCAGAGGTGATCTGGAGGCTCAGTTTGTAACGTCCAATGACTGCATTAGCTGGGCTGGATATTGAGAAATTCATGTAGCCGGACTCACTGGGTCCTTGAACTGCAGTCCAGCCACTAGCCCCCGCCTCAGAGAGGTTAAAGATGGCCTTGGTGTGATGTGCCTGTGAAGGGGCTGGCCCTGGCAGAGAGAACAACAGACAGCAGTGTTTACTAAGAATGGGTATTTGTTTGTGGGTCATAGACAGAGGTCCGCACTGATACAGATCTCACACTTACAATGAGCATATTAGAGACACACTGTTACATAAGTGAAATGAGTGAGGGGAAATAACTTTTCTGAGTGGGATGAGAGGGGAGCTGAAATGGGGAAAGATTAATCCTCTGTGAGGGGGGATTAGTGGGGTATCTGTAGGAGTTACCTATTTCTGTGACGAATGCTAAGTTGTCCCCCGTCTGCCATGGCCTGTTGAACCACAGGGTGATAGTGAAGACCTGCCCTCTCCTCACAGTCAGCTCTGCGCGGGCATATCTGTCAGTATGGTGTGCACTAGTGTTGGCTTTAGGATGCCAGCTGATTTGTGTTGGTGTGAGATCTGTAAAATAAGAGAGAAGAGCTGAAGAAATAGCCAGTATATTTAATTCCCAGAGGCAGAAGTCAGTCACGCAGCAGGGACCTCCCTGAGGCTGGAGAAGTCACAGGTGCAGGGATTTTGCTGCTGGAGGATTGTTGGACTGAAGAGAAGACTGTTTAGTACCTTACCTAAGCCCAATGGTTAATGAGGGCTTGAAGAGCTTGTTGTGTTGTGTTCTGTTACATTCATCTCACATGATATAATGAACTTCCACATTTCATATAATGAAGTCATTAAAAGAAAAGTATTGCTATGTCATTATCACACTTTACAAGGATGGGCAGGTGGCATTTCAGACAAGGCAGCAGAAATTAGAGTGGACACTAGTCTCTGAAGAGCTAGGAATCTGTCTAACTGGGGTAAAAAGGGGGACAGGATGATGGACCGTCAATATTAAAAATGAAGGAAGGGTTAGTGGGGTATAACAAGGAGTAATCGGATTACATAAAGAGGTTGAATTTAGAACATAATTTAGGCTGAATAGCTGGGAAAACTCGACAGACTGCAGAATAGTCTCCTGAGGGAAACCTAGGATTTTTTAAAACTGGGTTGGACAGATTTCTTTCATCTCGCTAATTAGAAGATGAAGTCTTCTTCTTAGGACCCAATTCACTATTGCCCTCCACCTTGAATAGTCATTTACACTAGTGCAAAGTAGGTATAAAATGCTACTATTCAGATTTGTAGTATTTTACACACACTTTGCACTTGTATAAATGATTACACAAGGTGGATGGCAGCAGTAAGTTGAAACCCTAGTTTCTACATACAATCTACAGGATCACAAATACAGCTGACAGTAATAACAAAACAACATTAAAATGCAGTGCAATTGTAAATTACAATGCAAAACTGCCCTCTGAAATAAGCAATCTATGCAGACACTTCCAATAAATGCCTCTTAAGAAAACACTTTTAAGGACATGATTAATATGCTGATGAGCACTCAGATTACACATTGAACTCACCTGCCATTCTGTGTGTGTGTATGAACTGTATATATCTTCTACTTAATTCCTCAGGGAAATCTCATCCACATTAATAATAAAGATCAAAGTCTGCTTCTGTCATCTGAAATTCAAGAGAGATGGGTGAGGTACTTGGCAGTTGTAATTGATCCCTGTAGACTTGTCAAATACAATTAGCCAGTTCCTATAATTTATGTCAGTTTAATGCCAATTTTCCTGCTTAACATGGGGTGTAACTGTGGGAAGAGATGCTGAACTTGTTTACTCAGACGAAGTACATTTGCTTAGATACCCATGACAAGTAGGACTTCTTACCGGGAATCCTAGGTATGCCATGAATAAATCACATTTAGGGATGAGGAAATAGTGAGTGGGAGTATATGAGCCATATGGAACTCAGGGTCACTTCTTGCTTGAAGAGTGACTTCTTTTTTTTGTTTGTTTAGCAGCAGCAGCAATATATATATTGTTTGCAAAAAGCTACTTTCTCTGTACAATGCTGAATTTTCACCTAGAGCAAGTTTATAGCTATTTGCTACTCTGTCTGTGTTTGTATCTGCTCTGGGAATAATTAGAAATTGTCACTCCAATTTTCTGTCTCGTATTTGGATAGCACCCATCATTGCAATATGCAACCCCTTCTAGAGACAAGGAATAAAGTATTTTTTGTGGGGAAATGGCTCCTGTCAGTTCCAACAGCCTTTTCTCAGCTCTCATTAAAGACTTAACAAGAAAGCTGTCTGGTTTTTAGTTTCAAAAAGTAAAACCTAGGAAAAAACAGAACAAACCCCAGTAGTTATTTTCCTGGCAAAGGTCATAACTAAATGACTAGGTTAGACCTTATTAAAATGATTTCCCAAAACTGTTTTTAGAAATCTCCTTGTTTAAATATCTCCATGGTTGAGAATCTCCCTTAGTGGAAGGTGCTAACTTCATATTTCCCAGTGGGAGCCCCAACCTGATGATGTAGATTAGAACTCAGAAAATGCAGAACCATTTGAATATGGAGGAAACCAGGAGGCTTCAAAAGTTGAGGGCAGTTTTCTTTATTTATCAGTACTGTAACCCTTAGATCAATAAAAATTAATATTCCTATAGTTTCAACTACTGTTTGAAACTTTAAAAAGCAACAGAGGGTCCTGTGGCACCTTTAAGACTAACAGAAGTATTGGGAGCATAAGCTTTCGTGGGTAAGAACCTCACTTACCCACGAAAGCTTATGCTCCCAATACTTCTGTTAGTCTTAAAGGTGCCACAGGACCCTCTGTTGCTTTTTACAGATTCAGACTAACACGGCTACCCCTCTGATGTTTGAAACTTTCTACTTCATCCTCCAAAAAGGAACCAAGTTTCAGCATTCAGGGTAGCCCTCTGGATTTGATTCAGAAAGAGGAACATTGCCCACTTTCCTCATCAGGAAGCATGGCTCTGTTGTGACTATTCTGTATCTCCACTGACATTTTGATTTCAAAGATTGCTCCCTTTTTTGTAAGTGGTCAGAGCCAGGCTGTTCAGACTCAGAACTCCCGCTGGGAACTCCCTTGAGCTCATTTGATTGCTGCTCATGGAGTTCAGTCATTTCCCCCCCTCCTCACCTTAGATTCACCCTTCTTTGTATCCACCAGGGCCACAGACTCTGACGTTTACCTGGACCCAACACCTAGCCCTAATGACAAACAGCCATCAACCAGTTCTGACTTTGAGGCACTCATTACTTGAAGTGTAGTGCCTTCACCAGTTTCCATACTGTTTCTGGAATATGATTCTTATTTTTCAATCTTTCTGTTTGTTATTCACATTGTTCATTAAGTCACATAACATTTTTCTGCCTCAGCTCCATCCACCTCATTGACAACTGTAGAACACCAACTGTGGTGTTCACGAAGACACTAAAAAAATTTTAAACAAAAAAAACAACAACCCAGCCCCAATCAGAAACAGACAACAGCCATCCCGTGCCTTCAGTCACTCACCACTCTAAAGCATCGGTAGTTGCTTTCTGTAATCCCTCTGGAACACGACTGTCTTCCTACTCAGAGTGTTCATTAAGTTACAGTCATTTTTCTTACCTCAGCTCCACCCTCTCATTATCAACAATGGTTCAGAGTGTTTTGTTCCTGCTTTCCTCCAGTTGTGGGGCTCTGAAGATGCTGTTCTATGTACCTCTTTCCTTGTTTCATAACTCAGAGAATTTCACCACAACGCTTTACTGCTGCCATTGTAAATTCCATCCAGTCCATCTCCTCTCCCTTTCTGTCCCTCTCCTCTCTCTATCCCTAGATGTTCCAGTAATGAGAATCATGATGTTTCAATCTTTCTCCTTATTTATTTCCCATACTGTTTGCATTTGTGTAAAGACATTCAAGTATGTTAACACTTGTGAAACAGAAGATTAAAAATAAAACAACCCAACTTCTGCCTTACTTTGTGTCTTGGAAGTACATAAGACACAAAGACAAAAGCTCTCCCTTTCCCCCCATCTTGCCTAGTTTAAAGCTCTTTAAACAAATCTTGCCAGCTGTGAATCCAAGAGGTAATTTTTCTGCTTAAGTGGAGACAAATGCTATGTCTACACTAGAGACCTTACAGCAGCACAGAGAGCTCTCCTGTTGGCACAATTAAACCACCCGCAATGAGCGGTGATAGCTGTGTCGATGGGAGAGTGTCTTCTGCCGACATAGCGCTGTCCACACCAGCACTTCTGTCAGTGTAACTTACGTCACTCAGGGGTTCGTTTTTCACACCCCTGAGTGATGTAAGTTATACCAACAAAAGTGTTAGTGTAAACATAGCCAAACTGATCTGTAGAGTCATTTCTATATCACAGGAGTCTCCACTACTTCATGAATCTCCAACTCTCCTCCACAAATGAGTACACGCTGTCTCCAGTATCAACTCCCCCTTCCCAGTTGCTATTTAAAGTCTCTCTGAATATTCCCTTCATCTTCCCAGGTTCTGTCCAGACTGTCTAATCAATCTAGGTATTTATATCACTCCTCGTGGTGGTGCCTCTGTGCCTGATCTTAATCTTATCCAGTCCTCCTTTATTTTAGTCACTTGTTCCTATAAAGTACAGTGGGCATTCTGAAGGATATATCCCACCATTTTTCTCCCCCTGCCTGGTCTGCAGAAAGCAGCATGCTATACTGTGCTGTTCTGTTTATCTGGGTCACAGATATCTTGGGTCAGGATCTTGACTATGGAGTGCACAGCCAGAAGTGCTTGAGCAGCTCTTCTTCTCAAGGGCATAAAATCTATTGTGGTCAATGCTTCTGCTATTATTTTGCACTGCTTTAACCTCTTCCATCCAAGGTTCTGAAACCAATTCAGAATAATTAATTAGTCCTCACAATTGTCTAGTGAGATAAGGAAGCATTATAATATTTACAGAATAGGGAAACTGAGACACGGGGAGGCTAAATGACTTGCCCAGGGTTACACGGTGAATCTGTGGCAGAGCTGGGAATAGAGTAGAGGCCTCCTGGCTTCCAGACTTGTGCTTTTAAGCATAAAATAATCTATCCCTGATAAGGTTGGAAGTCGGTATTAATGGCTTTTGCATTTACTGTTCTTCCTGGTTGCCATTATGTCTTTCTCCTCCTCCGTAACTGAGTCACGTGAACTCATCCTGAAGGGTCCTGGTTGTGTCTTCTTTCAAATTCTGTCTGGTTTGACTTTGATTTTTTTTCCCCACAGTGATTTCATCTATCGTTCAAGTTCCTCCACCCTCTCTTTCATTAAGATACCCAGGTTGCACCTCTTTTTAGTGTAGCCTTGTTATTCATCATTACAAAGAGGAAAGTCATGTGATTTCCACTGCAGATGCCACTCAATCCTTTGGGGCCATTCAGTATCCCAAATTGAATTTTTAATTTAAAAACTAATCTCTTAATTTGTTGGCAGTGGTAAGTGTCCAGCTCTTTGGCTTCTCAAACTCCCTTGGAACTTCCATTACAGCTCATAAAGGACACGATTCTCCTCTCACTTATGTAAGTGCAACTTAATTGATTTCTGGGTTACACTGGTGTAAGGTGAGTCAGAGCCTTGACAGCTGCCTCTGATTCATCCACTCATTACTGCTCATGGCTATGGCAACACAGCGATAAAAACCCCCCACAGATGGCCAAGTCAGCTAACTTGGGCTCATGCTCTGCGACTGAAAAATCATGGTATAGACATTTGGGCTCGGGCTGGAGCCCAAACTCTGGGACCCTGCAAGGGCAGAGGGTCTCAGAGCTTGGGTTCCAGCCTCAGCCCAAATATCTACACAGCAATTTTTTGGTCCTGGAGCCCAAACCTTGTGAGCCCAAGTCAGCTGATGCGGGCCAGCCATGGGTTTTTTATTTCTGTATAGACAGACCCTAACTCTGCTGTTCACCTAGTATACACAGAAGGAGTCCTAGAAATGTACAGTCAGCCAGCCCTTCTTTTCTTAAATCACCAGGCTAGATAGAGTATCAGAAGCTGTTCTGGCTTTTACATTTGTTTCCACACACTACTTTGTTAGCTAACAGTTAAGGTTGCTAAATGCTAATTCAAAGAACATCTGCCATTATACACGCTATTTAGAAACAAATATTAAAGACATGGAAATCAAGAGCTAAGATTAATTATGCCATTTTTTTGACCTCAAGCTTAACACACCCTTCATTAAAAACACGCCTCAGATTGGAATTTTCTGTCTGAAGAACACCTGAACAAGCTTAACGCCACCCTCTGTTCTTCCCTCCCTAGTTTCTTTTGTACCCAGCTGACAGAGGTCTCCCAAAAAGGGATTTAAGTAGTCTGATTTCTGCCTCAGAGCTCTGTACTGCTCTGGAAGTTGATGGGTTTCCATATTTAATACGTTGCTGATAATCTTTCAATATTGGTGTCCCTAGCACTGATCCAGTCCGTAATGATGAAGATTCCAAAATCATTCTCACCTAGAAAATGCTCTGTGATTTACAGTGATCCCTTACATGATTCCTAAAGAGCTGTGTAAATGTTCTGAGAGTGATCAGATAGGCTGAAAAATCATGACACATCAGAAAACAATTAAAATGTCATTTTTGAATAAATAGCATAGCTACATCTTCAGCTGGACACCTGCCAAATTCTCTGAAAAATATTATTTTCATGCCCTAGTTCAGGCATCCCAATTTGCCCATCAGTCACCCCAGTCTAAAGTTAGGATAAAAACAGGACTTAGAATGAGTTTAAACTCCACTGTGGTGTGGTGACTAATATCCCTTCTATTTCTTTTCCACCCGTATGCAGAATCCAAGCACCAGTCTAAATTCTATGCATGCGAGCAGGAAGAGTGGGAGAATTGGGGGCAGAAAGGGAAGCCGTGGAGGAGGGAGGCAGAAGCAATAGCTTCAGGAAGAACAGCCTCCCGCTGGGCAAGAAGCAGTCTTTTGATGAAAACCTGTGGCAACTGAGCCCATTCTGCCACCTTCTCTGAGTGTGTTGCCCTTTTAGGCTGAGAGTCACCCTACTAGGTTAAAGATGCACATGCTTGATCATCTTCTCAGTTATTTCCCACACTGCTGTCAGGGAACAGGATGTGGGTGGCGGGGGCTACATTTCAGATTTGGGATGGGGGTGGAAACTGTAACTGTGATTCCAGGGGCTACTTAAACACCTGAAAACTCTAAGTTTTTGTTTGTTTGTAGATAACTTAGAAATTAGCTGACAGGAATACTGTATCTAATTCCTATATAAAAAAAGAGAATTAAATATTAGACCCACTCAGCTCTAAGAGTAACATGTTCTCACATCCTGTGTCAAGTCCCTTAAGGGTTTAAAATTTTAATGTATATTCACCCACGAAAGCTTATGCTCCAATACATCTGTTAATCTTAAAGGTGCCATAGGACTCTCTGTTCTCAATGTATATTCTGACTTTTTTACTATCTCTTGAATACAACAATTGAAAGTGTAGAAAAATCTAGACTACTTTCTATCACTTTTTTGCAATTCACCAAGCTTGGAATAGATCATTTAACTTTTGGAAACATCCTACTAGGGCAAGGCCCCTGTAAGTTTACACTGCACCTGCCTGGGGCCCTTGGGGTGTTACCCCACTACAAATAATAGAAGTGAAACCAACACTTTCAAGTCAATGTCACAGTATTGGCAACCCCAAATGTTCAAAAATTATGAATCAGGCTCACCAAAAATAATGAGATTGGCTTTAAAATAATGAGATTATGTAAAAATAATAGATTTGGTGATCTTTTTGTTTGCCTTCTGCTTTTTGAGCCTTTAGGGTGTACTGGGGTCTCATTGTGAAGCTTTCTCCACAACCATGAGGGCTAGTAACATCATTTTTCTTTAAGAATGAAGGCTGAAATCATCACATATCCACTTGACGCCAGGAGCTGGGGCTTTAAGGAAAACAATAATTATAATCAGACTCATGACAAAATTGTGAGAGTTGACAACACTGCTTTCACTTCTGTTTAGAGGCTAGATACTTTCAAGAAGGCTCTTAAACACAACACTACAGTGATTGAGTTGCAGTTCTCACAGGAGAATATTTAAAACCAAAGAAAATTCTAGATTTTGAAGTTGAGAAAAGAAATAGAGACTTCTGAGGTCTATCAGGCCCACTGCAGACAGGAAAGGAAAATAAACAGGAATGGTAGCTCTGGGCAGCTCTTCCTCTTGAAAGAAAGTTGGAGGGTTAAATCTTCTAGTCTTTAATCAAGTAAAACTTCTATTGCCATCAGTGCCTCCACTCACAGATATTAACAAGTGCTCAGTAACTATACACTTCATACTTATATATCTGAACCATCTTATCCCGGGCTACATATTTTATACACATTGGCTCAGGGACTACATTTTCTGGCATATTCTGAACAGTGCTGAGCACATAGGTGGTGCCCAGTGAATAATACAAATCATGACAATCGTTGACTTTTTGGACTCTGTGGATGCAATTTCTGTTCTTTGTTCTGGAATTGGCCTGAATATAGCTGAAACCCTAAGAATTTGAGGCACAAACACATCAGATACTCATATGATACTTTCTCATTCCTTCCTTTTCTCAAACTCACAACAAAAAATGACTGAAGAAAATGTTTTTTGGTTAAAATGTAAAATTGCACATCGGCCATTGCTCTACAGCCCAGCAGGGGCAGAACCTGCCACACTTGGGAGTTAAGTGATCTCCTCTCATCTGTCTCTCTTTCTTTCTTCATGCTTCCTGACCTCTGTACTGCTTTTTATGCTGTTAACCTTGACATCCTTCCCAGCTGCCTGGGATTGTTTGCTGGCATCTCAGAGAACTGGCCTTCTTGGTTTTGCTCCCATCTATCAGGGTCCTCTTTTTTCCCCCAGCATGCAGCAGAGAGGCTGGTCCAGTGGATAGGAGCCCCTAGGGTTACCATATTCAAACATTTTAAAAAGAGGACACTCCACGGGGCCCCGGTCCTGCCCCCGGCCCTGCCCCAACTCCGCCCCTTCCCCGCTCCAACCCCACCCCCATTCTAACCCTTTCCCCAAAGTCCCTGCCCCAACTCTGCCCCCTCCTCTGAGCACCCCACATTCCCCCTCCTCCCTCCGGCTCTGATCTTGGTTGGGGGTTGCTAAGTGCTTCCCTGCTCCCCACTCACCCTGCAGCCCCTGCACCCCACCCCGCTCCTGCAGCCTCTGCGCCCCCCACCTGCCCTGCCCCTGCGCCCACCTGCCCTGCCCCTGCGCCCCCCCTGCCCCTGCAGCCTCTATGCCCCTGCCTGCCCTGCTCCTCCTCGCCCTGCAGCCCCTGCACCCCCCCGCCCCTGCAGCCTCTGTGCCCCCTGTTCCCCACTCACCCTGCAGCCCCTGCACCCCCCGCCCCACAGCCTCTGCGCCCCCGTCTGCCTTGCCCCTGCGCCCCCCTGCTCCTGCAGCCTCTATGCCCCTGCCTGCCCTGCTCCTCCTCGCCCTGCAGCCTCTGCACCCCCCCGCCTGCCCTGCTCCCCCGCTCCCCCGGCAGCCTCTGCCTGGCGCGGGCTTCGGATGCTCAGCGGCGACCGGGGCAGCGCGGGTCCCTGCAGCCCCGGCACATGCCGCACTCCCTGCCCCGCGCCGCAGCCTCCTTCCTGCCGCGCGGGGTGATGGGGCCGCAGGAAGGGTCCCCCAGTGGCAGGGGAGTCCCCGCCCGTGAGGGAAGCCCGAGCCGTTGGCTGGGCCCGGCCTCCCCGTGGTCCTGCGGGCTCGGCTGGGGCGCGCGGTCCGTCCGGCCTCCGGGGGCAGCAGCGGCCCCTTTGCCGCCTTCTGCGGCTGCGCCCCCTCTTCCCCTGCCCGAGCTCGCTACAATGTAGCTGGGCGGCTGGGCTGCGCTGCGGACCCGGCGGGTCGTGCTGGGGCCGGGCAGACCCTGGCTTATGCTGCCTCCCTATTTCCCCGGACATGTCCGGCTTTTTGGCAATTCCCCCCGGACGGGGATTTGAGTACCAAAAAGCCAGACATGTCCGGGGAAATCCGGACATATGGTAACCCTAGGAGCCCCCATAGACTGCCTGTGTAACCTCAGGCTAGTGCCTTAGGGACAGAGTTTCAAAAGTTTTTAGGCACCTAAAGATGCAGCTAGGCATCTAGTGGGATTTACAAAGCACCTAACCTTCTAGGCAGGGCCGGCTCTGGCTTTTTTGCCGCCCCTGGGGGCGGGGGGGGGGGGGCGGCGAGCCCCGGCGGGGGCTCCGCTCTCCCGCCGGGGGGAGGGTGGCCGGAGCCCCGGGGCGAGGGTGGCGAGCCCCGGCGGGGGCTCCGCTCTCCCCCCGCACCAGAGGGCTTCTGCCCGGGCCGCTGCACACTGGGGCCGGGAGCGCAGCCCAGAGGCTGCTCCAGCCCTGCAGCCCGTGGGGCAGCGTGGTGGGTCCAGGCGGAGCGGGCAGGGGCCCAGTGGGCAGCACGGGGGCGTGGGCCGAATCCCTGCTGCTGCCGGGGAGCCCCGCGCCTCTCCCTCCCGCTTGCGGCTGCGGCTCCTTCCCGGCGGGACGCGCCCCCCGGCCTGCCGCCGGAGGGGAGGGCGGCCGGAGCCCTGGGAGGAGGGCGGCGAGCCCCGGCGGGGGCAGGGCGGCGAGCCCCGGCGGGGGCTCGGCTCTCCCCCCGGCGGCCAGAGCGCTGGGGGCAGGGCGGCGAGAGGGCGGCGAGCCCCGGCGGGGGCTCGGCTCTCTCCCCGGCGGCCCGAGCGCCGCGCCGCCCCCCTCCAGGTGCCGCCCCAAGCACCAGCTTGGTTGCCTGGTGCCTGGAGCCGGCCCTGCTTCTAGGTACTTTTGAAAATCCCACTAGGTGCTTTAAATACCATTGAAAATCTGGCCCTTAGTCTCTCTATGCCTCAGTGCCCCATCTGTACAAAATACTGACTCTCTGCCCCAGGGGCACCTCTTCTCTGCAGAACTCACATTCCACACTAAGGCTTTGTCTACACTATGCACCTTCTAGGACACAGGTGTGTTACTACAGCCATGTCATTAAAGTAGCTGTTGTTTGTCCACAGGATAGAGCTCTCCTGCTAACACAAAACTCCCCCCCCCCCCCCCGCATGAGTGGCAGCAGCTCACACTGGTGCTTTTCATCAGTAAAACTTTTGTTGTTGGGGGGGGGGGTATTTAAAAAAAAAAAACACCCCTGAACGACAAAAGTTTTGCCAACAAAGTTCCAGCATAGACAAAGCCTAAGGCTGTGCTGTATTTAAGAGCTCTGCCTGGGAGCACACCTCCTGTATGAAACTTGGGCAGGGAAGGCACACCCCCAATGACACCCCTGTGGTCTGGCCTCAGGAGAGCCAGGAACAAGGAGTTAGAGCCAGATTCAGGAACCAGGCAAGTGAGCAGGGCTGGAGCGGGACAAGAAGGAGGTAGGAGCAGGTCTGAAGCAAGGCAGGCACAGGAGCAATCACTGCTTCAGGTGTGAGCATTGCTGCTGAGCTTAAATGCAGACCTGTTGGTTCCTTGCAGCCAATTGTCTAGGCTGGCCAATCAGGTGATTCTGCTGCAGCCCAGCTGGGTACGTTGACTGGCCTGAGGGATGAGCCCCAGACTCAGCTGAGGGAACTCAAGCCCATAATTCTTGACAGCATCTGTGCATTATTGTCGTCGCATGTAGATACTAAGGTGGGGCAGTAGATGGATGCGAGACTGAGGGGGAGCAGGTTTTTTTCAGCCAAGGGAAGTTGCACTATGTTTTTGAGTAGAAACTAGATGGCAGAAAGATAAAATTACTGCAGCTGAATCTGGGGATTGGTGGGTGCGAACATGGGAACTGTGTGGTGGAGGGAGAGGAATTTCATTAAAAAACAAACAAAACCCAACCTGTGGTGTCTCATCCCCTTGATCATTCTGGGTATGGCTATACTACCATGCTGTACAAGCCCATCTGGAATCCTGGTGTACAGGGCCGGCTCTGGCTTTTTGGCCGCCCCAAGCAAAAAAGAAAAAAAAAAAAAACGGGGCGGCCAGAATGGCAAAACAAAAAAAAAACCTGCGGCGCGGCCGGAGCCAGGGTGCAGGGGGACTCCCTGTGCTGCAGATGTGCCCCGGCTAGCGGGGGGAGGGGGAGGGAGCGGGGGTGGCCCCGTGGCCCTGCCGCCTGCCGGGAGGGCTCTGCACTGCTCCGGTCGGCTGGGAGGGAAGGACGCGGGCTGCCCTGCCGGGCTTGCTGCAGGGTGCTCCCGTCCTCTGCGCCGCCGCCCCCTACAGGGCAGCCGGAGCGGAACACCACCACCACCAAAAAAAAAAGCGGTTGTTCCGCCCTAGGATTGGGCAGAATGCCGCCTCCTACAAGCTGCCGCCCCAAGCAACAGCTTGCTCGACTGGTGCCTGGAGCTGGCCCTGCTGGTGTAACCCCGTTGGGGTTTAGAGAGCATAGCCCCTTTAAATCTTTTTCCTAAGGGGGGAGGGGGAGCAGTGAGAGAAAGGAGGGAAACTCCAGGGGGTGGCTTTGGAGCTCCAGAGAGAGAAGGACTGTAGCCCGCAGACCCTCACAAAGTGAAGCAGCAGACAACCTGCCTGAAGCCTGGGAAGGACAGGGCGGCTGATCGGGGACACCCCAGGACAGGAACCAGGAGGAGCACTGTGCCAGGAAGGAATCACCCAAGCAGGACAGGCTGGAGCTGGACCTAGTATCACTGCTACCTAGAGCTGCATTGGACTGTGAGTACTGGGGCTTGTGACTCTGCATTGGGAATAAGGAGGGAGGCTGCTAGCTAGTTAAGTGGGGAGGTAGTCGCTTTGTGTGGCTTTGCAAAGAACGGCAGAAGAGGGCACCGGAGGGGTTTGTTGGGGAAAGTTTACTGGTGCCGAAGACGACTAGGAGCACCCAAGACTCACCACTGCACTGGAACTTTGCTCAGGACTCCTGAACTCTGTGTGTAGACACATTGCTCGGTGCCTGCCCTTTCAGACTGTGCTACCACTGGGCCTGTGGGGTTTTGGTTTGAATGCAACCCTGTTTTACCGCTTCCCCCTATATTTCCCCTTGTTGTTTTTCTCCTCTCATCCCTCTGTAAATAAATATTTCCCTTTCTTATATCCATTGTACTTTTCCTGTGGGTGTGTGTGTTCACTCTGGGGGGTTTGGAACAGGTGCCCCTGGGATGGAAGGGATTATTCCTGCATGTGCTTTCTCTTGGCCAGAGCTGCCTGCAGAGCAGACTCCATCTCGGCTACGAGGGCGCTAAAGTTACACTGGTTATGTACTCGTGTTGATAGCCTATGCTGGGGTCTATGCCACTGCATCTTCAGTGCTACTTTTAGCCATGCTAGGTAGATGAAAGCTAGTGCAGGTATGTCTACCCAAGCTACAATCACACCAGTATTTGCAGTGTAGATATACTGTCCGCCTAGAGGTCATATCCCTCTCTGCCACACTTCATCTGTCTTTATCTTTTTTAATTGTTCACTCTTTAGCGTAAGGACTGTGACCTCCTCTGTTTGGAAAGCACCCGGCACAGCGTAGGTCCCACCAACTATCTCAATAGTGAAAAAGTTTTGGGGGAAGGGACAATAATGCTAGAGAAGCTGAGGATCCAAAACGGGATAGGTAAAACAATGTAGGACTGTAGCTCTTCAATAGTGAATATCTTTTAGAAAAACTTACAGAATTTAATAGAAAATTATATGCCTGTGATAGAATTCTGTAGGCTGGTTTAAAAGCCATAAAAAGGATCTTACTATTCTATATATATTTTTGAGTCATTTCTATAGAACCCTGTTGGTTTCCATCCTTATTAAATTCTATAGAACCTTTTCATAAGGGTGGCTTAAATTGTTGTAATATCCTGTCTTTTCTGCACAGTATAAGTCCTGTTCAATGTTAAAATAATATAAAGTTTTAGTGTTGCAGTACCTGGGGCCACAGGGAATAGTGTCCAAATTAAAAAAAGGCATAAGAAAACCAGACACACAATTGGGAGAGAAGTGCAGATAGTATATTTAAAATTTGAAAATGTACATCAGTACATGAAGAATCCCTGCCTCTCATTGCATATTGAAATGTATAACTAGGGCCCTACCAATTTCACGGTCATAGGATTTTAAAAATCTTAAATTTCATGATTTAGGATATTTAAATCTGAAATTTCATGGTATTGTAACTGTAGGGTTCCTGACCCAACTCTGAAGGCAGCAGCACAGAAGTAAGGGTGGCATGGTATGGTATTGCAACCCTTACTTCTGTGCTGCTGCTGGTGATACACTGCCTTCAGAGCTGGGCATCTGGCCAACAGCCACTGCTCTCCAGCCACCCAGCTCTGAAGGCAGCGTAGAAGTAAAGGTGGCAATACCGCAACCCCCCCAACAGTAATCTTGCGACTACCCCCACAACCCTCTTTTGGGTTGGGACTCCCAGTTTGAGAAACACTGGTCTCCCCTGTGAAATCTGTATAGTATAGGGTAAAAATACACAAGACCAGATTTCACGATCCATAACACGTTTTTCACAGCCATGAATTTGGTAAAACTATGTAACATGATAATTCCTGTCAGACAGGGTGTGGATTTTGTTTCTGTAGCAGAAATAGATTGATTTACTAATTGTTCACAGAAGACAGGAGCTTTCTTGCACTATTTCACTCAAGGTTATACAGACAGACTGACAACTGCACATCTTATAATCACTTGGCCACATTTATGGTCTCAAAGGCTTTGACATCTGGAAACTTGTCACAGGAGAAATTAACGAGCAGTTGCTTGGTTCCACTCTTGGTGGGAATGATTTCAAGCGGTACTTTGGAACTCTGCCTGGGCTGTAGTGAGGGCATTCTAAAAAACAGAAACAAAAGGAGAAATATCAGTTGAAAACATCCTTGTATTTTATATTTGAGTTTCCCTGCCAGCCATCCTCCCTATGCATTGCTGTCAGTAGGGAGGAGGAGCTATACAATGGGCTTCCAAAAGGGCCTAAAGGAGTTAAATCTCCAATGCTGACTTGGGTACCTAGCTCCTTTCGGCCACTTTGGAGATCCCTACTGTGAGTATGCGATAGATGATTCACAGTTTTGTTATCATTTTCACTTCCATTTAAGAATATGCAGGTGTTAGACTAAAGGGCATAGACAAATAGAATTTTTGGCAGGCATTTGTACCTGCCAAGTGCATCTAGAAGTTTGTGTGTGCAGTTCTGTGAAGGCAGATGGAGGTCTGGCTGCAAATTTACCCTTCCTGGTTCTAATGTAAGATACCAGCATTACAGACATTAATGATCCAAACATACAAGAAAAATCAACTGGATAGCATCTATTGTATTCCAGTTCCTTATAGCTGTCCCATTCCTCATCTATCAGTAGCAATACACTAGTGCCCCCTAATAAGTAAGGGTTTCAATTTATTGATCTAACCCCTACTGTATTTCTACATTTCCCAAAACAATGACATTTCTTGAATTTCAAAGCCAAGGTTGAAAAATCATATATGCCATTGGTTACTATTTAGGAGAAATAGTCTCTTGTTTTAAAAAAGTATTTATCACAATATTCACCACTCCTTCCATTCTGTCCCTCCATAATTAATATATTTGATCTCTAAATACACAAATTTTATAGCTTTCAAACTCTTAGCATGGCTGGCTTTCTAAACATTATGATTTAGGTCTGGATTATTAAAACCCAGCCTCTTTGTATCAGTAGTTTTCCCATATACTAGTTGCAGGAGGAATTTTGCACCAGCAGTAGTTGTACGTGGAGAGAGAGATGGGGGTACATTTTCAGAAGGATGGCCTTCTTTTGAGGGTACAATTTCGGTCTGAAAAATTTGAACTTATTGAAATGTTCACATTTTGAAATGCAGGGACAAATCTGCATACTTGCACCTCTACCTACCTGATATTGGTGAAAATCAGAGAGAGAGACAAATACTCAGATTTGCACACACACACAGTTCATTTAAAAAGGTTTTAAGAAGGACCCAAGGTTAACAGGTACAGCTTTTTTGTGTAGAAACCATCACTTACTCTGTATCATGCCTTGTATAGTAGGGTGTGACCTGGTTGGCACTGCCAGAATATTCAAGTTTAATAGATTGCACCTGCAGACTGGCTGAATGTTTACCCCACTTATATCATTTAGACTTTTACCCAACGTGTGAGTGCAATCAGGTAAGTGGGTGAATAAATAGCACCAACTTGTGCCCACAGTTATTGGTACCTACAAACTGCAGTGCCAAAAGAAAGGTCAGGTTCAGGCCTCATTAAAAATCAGGTCTTTTTTTCCTTGAGTCTCATTTCCACAGACAGACCTCCGTGGTCACAGCCAGAAGGAAAAAGGTGTCATGCCAACATTTGCTTCAAAAACACCCAACCCTAAGTCCTGTTGTGCGTATTTTTTGTGTCAAGAAGTTGATGCTTCTTGTACTTACTCTATCTTGAGCTTTCCTTTCAGCAGGTCACTGCCTTCTGCCTGCAGCACGCAGTCTTTCACCTCTTGATCGAGAGGATTGGTAAATACCACTTCCACATTCACTGGTTCATTCACCTTTGCATCACTGAGCACCTGCACAGACCAAACACTTGCATGATCACATTCTGAAGCAGAAAATGATGTTATGATTCATTAAATGTTGGGCACTCTTAAGACACCCCACCATGGCAGGATGAGAACAGAGCATCTCTCTCAATGGTAAAGACAGTCGATGTAGGAAGCAAAAGATACAATCTAAACCACCTTTCACCTTCCCCTTTCCCCAATGCTAAAGCTGGGCTCAGATTAACTGTGTGAGGCAGCTGAAGCACTCTTTCTCTCCATGTGGCAAAGGGACAGATCTTTACCTGCATGACAAGGTCAGGGTTATCCAGAGTGATGTTTCTTCCCACCACCGTATCAATCCCACTTTCAACTTGACACAAAGCTGTTACTTGAATCATGTTGTCTCTTGTTAAATTTTGCTGGTACTCAGCATACGTTATCTTAATGGGAAACTGTTTCTCTGAAAGGAAAAAATAACATAAAATTTAAAAAATAAATAGGATGAGATGCACTTGTAAAAGTCTAACAAATGTCATTCACCTAAAATGAGTATTTTCCTATCACCCAGTATCTGGTGCTAGACAGGACATGAGCTTTCCCTGCTTTTCTCTCACTTCTTGCTGCATTGCCTGTCTGGGGGGTTGGTTTCTCTTCTTCAATTCCTTCTGCGTCATTTTCTGCCCCTTTTTTCCTCCCCATTGTTCTTTCTGGAAGGTGATGAAGCAGATAACTTGCCACTTTGCATTTCATTAACTAGTTAGTGTCTATTTAATTGTCAAGGGAAAGTCCTCTCAGGCCCTATCCAGGACTAATTCCCTAAGATGCACATCACTTGGACGTGCTTGTGTGTGTGTGTACTTGCATTTTCTCAAGCTTTCCTCTATCTGCTCTTTATCCAAAGTTATTTTACAGCATTTTCCTTCTGTACTAATAATTCAGGCTTCTTTTTGTTCAAAATATAGTATAAACAGGGCATTTCAGCCACTTTTGAATCATCAATAATTTCATTCCCCCCCATGAACCAGCTTTCTTCCTTTTACTGTGCTGCTTCTTCCCATTATAAAAATCCATGTAACTTTTCAGAAGCCCTTTGGCTGCCATTAACTCATCTTGCTTTTTTGTTGTCCTTATCTTTTCCATGCTAGCTTCTGTTAACAGAGTATTCTGGTTTACTTGCCACCACCTCTTCATTTCTGGTATGTTTTCCCCGCCCCCCTGTATCTGAGCAGTGTTTGGGAACCATATGGGAAATGTTTTATTTCTTAGATTTTTCTCTTTTAGAGGAACTTTAACCTGCTTTGGATTAAGGATGGTGTCTCTTAGGAATCCTCAGCCTCCTTCCATGCTGGAATTTAAGACCCTCTCCCATTGCACCTTTCTTAGTAGATTTCTTCATTCCCTCAGTTTTGCCACCTTTACATCTAATTCTCTCATACTGTTATGACAAACTTGTTTCTTTGGTTACACAATTATATGAAAAATTACCTTCTTCAGGACCAAGAGTATGTGAAAGGGAGTCTTTCCAGACCTCATGAATTGGCTTCCCAGTGTACACGATGGTCCAAGCAGTCATATTTGCCTTTACAGTCTTAGCATCAGAGGTCAAATTTCTGAGAACCAAGATTAGGCTGACATCTTTCCCAATCTCTAAGGAGCCATCCACCTTGAACTTCCCTGAAATGTCAGGCTTTTGATCAATTTCTGGTCGCTTCTCTGATGTGGAACTGAAACCAAGTACTCGACTCAGCTTTGTACGAGCCTTTTCATACACTTCTCTTTCTTTCTGAGAGCCTATGAGAGAGAGAGAGTGAGCCATGAAAATAATAAAAAAAACAGTAAAATATGTCCATTTTTAAATGTTGTATGCAGGGTAGTTGTAGCAGCATTGGTCCTAGGATATTTAGAGAGACAACCATCTTGTCTCTCCACTTTTAACTGACAAGCCTGATGCTTACCCAGCAGGATGTAGAGCCCTGGCAGATCTGCCTCCAGGGGAGACAGAGCAACTGTTTACTGCAGCCACTATTAACCTGTTTGATGAGTGACAAGCATCCATTCATTTCAGAGTTGCTGTCCTTAAACTTGAGAGCATTAAATCTGTTAATTCCAGAGAGGAACTAAAGCTTAGTTCCCAAACCTTCCCTCATCCAACTTTTCCTAGGGCTGTATAAGTGGTAAATATAAATTTCAACTTGCTTCACTTTATTCTGTAACACGAAGCAGCCCTCTAAACTGATGGGATTGACAGGCCTGCAGTTTACATGAACAGGCCCTACTCTAATGAGGGTTTGAATTATCAGCCCTTCCCCCGTTTAGACATTTTGAATAGCACTCTTTGTGTCTTACTCTTGTTTGCACATGCAAACTTAGCTAACAGATGTTTGTGTTCTGTATTTTGTACTGGCAAAACTGAAGGCACAAATTTAGAGGCCGGTTGAGGTCCTTTTGAAAGGGTTGCCCTTCTTGTGGAGTTTGCTATCTGTCTATCTTAGTTTACAGGTACTGTATAGAAACCTATCTAATAACTGTGTTGTTCAATAGCAAATGCAATTTGAGCAGCCTGTGTTATCATGGACAGGACATGTTTTGCACAATGTAATTAAGAGCAACGTTACCCAGGTCTCATGAGTCAAAACTGACATATCAGAAATGGTATGGCACAATACTATACCTTCTGTCTTCCTCCTTTTCTTAGCGCAGTAGGAGTCAAAAGTGTTACTTTTGCCCTAGCTGTTGTAGTACTTGCTAAAGTACTGGCTCCTATTACAATGTTTCTACCATTTTAAGAACTAAGCTTTTGTGCTACTATCAAGAAACAGAGGATTTTCTCTTTACCTTCTGCATATTTGTAATTATTAGTGACATCTACACGGTCATAACTGCCTACTGCCTTGGTGCTGGTGAACTGGCCAATTGACTTGGTCTCAGAAGAGATCGGCTTTGCCTCTCTAGTCCTAATGTCGTAAGTCCAGGTGATACGGTCTGCATTCACCTCAGCAAATACGAATGGAGAGTCATAGTCCAGGTCTACATCGCCTTCTTTGATGGCTATAAGTGAAGCAGGACCACACTGAAATATTCCTAGAGTATCAAGGAAAAGAAAATCAATTAGGGCTAGACTAGTCAAAACACTCTAATAGAATGTAAGCAATGCACATTAGACATAAACTGTGTGTCAAGGACCCCTGAATTATACAGGGGTCCCCCTGCTTTAACATTTTCCTGAATTAAAATCCCTGTACCTGCACTTTGCTCCTGGGGAGTTGCATCCAGAATTTGCCATCCATTGTAGGAGGGCCCCAGGTCACTTCGGGTAAACCAGCTTTCATTCCAGACATGGAAATTCCTAGAGACAAGAATAAACGTGGTAAACAACTAATGTGTGACAGTTTTGTGTAGCGAGTTTCTGAGGGTCACTGATTGTATCCACTTCTATAAGCCCAGATTCTCTCATCTGACCAAATTGTTCAAGCTGAAGGACCAGCCAAACAAACAAAAACAGAGGCTTCATGTTGCCTGTGAGGTTCCTTGAGCCAGGAACCAGTTTGGCCCAGGACACAACTCACTGCAGCTTTAGGGGAGTTCTAAATTATGTTCAGCTGTTTACAGCCCCAAAAGCATATTGTGGCAGCCAGGGCTTACAGGAGTGCAGCAGTGCTCTGGACACATCCTGTGAACTGGGAGTTGCCAGTAGGGTGATCCCAAAACTTCCCTTCCCCTAGGGGAACCCTCAGGTTGCTGATGAAGATGGCTTTCTGGCTACTCTTTGCTGCTAGCAGAAAGACCATATGGGAGAATGGGGTCCATAAATACATTAAATGGCTGCACAACTTAATACATTTCCTAGCCACACATTATACCCCCTAACAAAGCATTCTCAGTGAGGCATGGTTTCTGTATTGGTCTCTAATAGCTAAGAAAATAACAAAATGGTAAATGAAACAGCATAAATATTAATTACTTTATTGCTGTTATAAGCTATGTGAAATAAGAAATTATCCTGATTCTGGATCAGGCATGTCTCAGCACGTAATGGTCCTCATTAAGTGCCCTCAACACTTCCAGCCTCCCACTAATTTACAGGAAATGCACTCCTTGTCTGTCATTTATAGCTTACTATAGCAAATGTAATTCTGTATATGTTCTCTCCTGAGACTGAATATTTCAGACTTGATCCTGAGAATCTCAACCTGAAGTTCTGGATGGGAGTTTCATTGGGAAATGTAAAATCAACAAGAATTTTATGTCTGAGATAACTGAAAACAGTCCCAGACATTTTATAAAAAGCGACAGAGTCCTGTGGCACCTTATAGACTAACAGACGAAGTGGGTATTCACCCATGAAAGCTTATGCTCCAATACATCTGTTAGTCTATAAGGTGCCACAGGACTCTTTGTCACTTTTTACAGATCCAGACTAACACAGCTACCCCTCTGATACTAGACATTTTATAGTTGTACAGGAAGCCTTGGACCTGATTTTGAAAGGTTCTGAGCACTCTGAGCTTTCACTGGGTTCAACAGTGTTCCCTGGAGCACGAGGACTGAAATTATGCCTGGTCCTTGCACCCAGGATGCTCTCCCTTCCTGAGCACCTCTACAGTTGTACAGCATAATCTCACGCTAAATTTGTATCTTAATTTATGCATCTACCATTTAATTGTGGGCATAATTCTGTGGATTTTCACCCCAGTGACCTGATATGGGGACAAGTTATACCTGTATAAAGGAAGCCTGTGTCCTGGTCATGCTGAAAGTTCACATCTTAATGTACACCCATAGGTGCTGGAACTAAGGATGCTGGGGTGCTGCCACACCCCCTGGCTTGAAGTGGTTTCCATTATATCCAAGTTTACAGTTTGGTTCAATGGCTCTCAGCACCCCCCCCCTATAAAAATTGTTCCAGCACCACTGTGTGCACCCTTTTAAAAATCTAGACCCAAACTAATCAAGTCCCATTGTGTGATATTTTCAGGTTGACACCTTAGATTTTTGTATCCACTTTGGCCCTGTAGCTGTAATACTGTTATAACTCTTTCTAACTTAGCTTCAAGTGACTGTCGTAACTCTTTGTTAAATTACACTCTGTATTAAATGAGGTACATGTAGATTAAATAGTGTTGATCATTGAGAATTGTTCTGCTCTTTGGAGAGAGAAAGAGAGAGATACACCATAATTTGGGTGTGAAGATTGGGGTAATCCTAGCTGGTGGTTTCCATACTTTTTATCGTTTTGTTATTTATTTAATGATGTGTGTTTTGTTTTGAGTTGCAGCTTTAACTATACGTTAACAATGTGTTTAGTGTGGGAATCTATGCACTTTGGTTGAGGAGTCTGTATCTATCCCATCAATGCACAGGACCAAATCATGCCTTTGACTTGCATCTATAAGTCGCGATGATGTCAATGCTTAATACTGCAGATATTTAGAAGAGTAGTTGGTTACCAGATGCTATCCTCCCCTATTTTCAGAGGATTTCCAGAATCATCATAATATTCATCCACACTCAGGTTTCTATCTGAATCATGGGCAGAGTTGAAATTTGAAATCATACGAGTAGGAATCCCCAGACACCTGAGCACTAAAGAAACCAAAACAAACAATTAAAAACCTGCATTTCTGAGATACAAAGTTTCTATGCTACTATCCTCAGCTAACATTTCTGGATAGTGATCCTGGCCAAACCAGGCTCTGACATCGTCAGTGCTTTGAAACAGGCCTCAGTATATAGTGTTTAGCATTTCCCATAATGGAGCCTGTGCAACAAACACATCTGTGTTAATGAAACATACCTGTGGTCAGCACTGATGCAAAAACCCAGCATTGTCCAAATTTAACAGGTTTAAATCCTGCATCCTTCCACTTTCGCAGGATTTCAACGCTTCCATTCCAACTGCTTGGACTTGTTCCACCAGAGTAATTTCCACTCCAGTTTCCCCATATCACCCCATCATCATTATTACCATTGACCTGGAAAAAAATATACCCTAGATTAACACATAGCATGGTTTGCAGTAGAAGAAGGAAAGGAGGGAGAAACAGCCCTGTGTGGCATATAGTACTATTTAATACCTCTTATAACTGTTATGTAAGTGCTTTTTCATCAGTAGATCTCAAAGTGCAACACCGTCTTTACTATATTGATCCCCAGAATGCTCTTGTGTCATAGGACACTACTATAACTCCATTTTACAGATGGGGAACTGGGGCACAGAGAGGCTGAGTGACTTGCTCAAGGTCACACAGGGAGACTGTGGCAGAGGAAGGAACTGAACCTGGGTCTCCCAAGTCTTAGGCTAGTGCCCTAGTCATTGGACAAGGGGCAAAGCTACTGCTTCAGGGAACTGGCTTGCCACAAAGAAGGCATCTTATTTTAATGGAAGTAGGAGATGTATTTAATCAAGAAATTAAAATATTTAGCTCCCTCTGCTCCTCCCACCCAAAAATAACAGCAGTAGGTCAAAGCACTTTACAGAACTGTAAGTGCATCATATCCAGATCCATGTGCCAGCTGTAGATGTACTCCCCCAGCTTGAAACACGCTAAGTTTCAGCACCGACAAGCCCTTATGTGGGGAGATGTATATCACAACTTGGAGCAGCTTCATGGTTTTAAACTGAAAGTACTAGAAAAAAATTCTTGGCTGGATGCAAAAATCTTAATGCTATTTTGTCTCCTGCTTTTATTGCTACCTTTTATAAACTTTTAAGTCAATTTAGTGCTCGCGGAAGGAATGTTAGCCCTGGAGAATAAAATCATCTACTGCAGGGGCAGAGCAACTGGAGAGATCAGGAGTAACATCTAGGATGCTGTGGAAGAGCCTTCTCAATTAAAAAAAAAAATCCCTTGCCTATAGAACTCCTTACCAGAAGTGATCAAATAAGCCAAAATGTAAGACTACCAGGAATGACCTCTGTAAATACCACCAGACCCACTCTCACTCTCTGTTTAAGGGGGGGAAATTGAGTTATGAACTCTTTATTTTGTCTGACAACTAGATACCAAAGTGACAGATGTCTCAGAAATACCATAGACTAAGAAGAACTTGCAGGCACAAATCGGGCAGTTATCCATCACTGTGGTTTCTGAGCCACACAAACAGTGGATTTACCCTCACAGGGAAGTATCTTCCATCTGCTTTTAAAGAAACAGTTAGTGGATTTGGCTTTTGCAATGTTTCTAATGCTGAGTAAATCAACCCTTTTCTTACCATGGCACTGAGCACACGGCCCACGTATTTGGGATCATTTCTGCGAGACACATCAGTGGCAGGGTCTTTACGGTAGCTTAGGCTTCTATCCAGTATGGAAAGGCAGATATTCAGAATGTCTCCTTGAAACTGTGTTTTAAAACAAAATTAATATATAGGTGATGCAAATTGTTCTTCCTTATAAATCTTAAGGGTACAATAGTCTAAATCAGTATTTGAAATAATAGTCTACATATTTCTTAACGAGCCATTCTAGCTCCAACATAAATTATGGGCTTGGTGCAGGAGTTACTGGATACAAATCTCTGGCTTGTGTCATTCAGAAGGTCAAACTAGATGATCACAATGGTCCTTTCAGACCTCAACATTTATGACTGTGTAATAAGAGTTGGGATAGTGCTGCCCAGCATCACAGCAGTTATGTCTGTGTACAGTGTTATCCAGCAGAGACTTTAAAACATTTACAGCTGAACTAAGGGAGTCCTGGTTTATGAGAAATGCCCAGTTATTGATACTGACCTTTATGTGAATTGGTATAAAGTGGGGCATGAGATGAGGCCTGATGCCTGTGACCAGGCTCCTGTTGTCCAGATAAGTCACTGGAAGGTGCAGAGGAACATGGCTAGTGGCTGCCAGTGCCCCAGAAGGTGTCTCAAAGATAGTGCAGTATATAATGCAGCACAAAGTATGAACTAGAAAGAGCAGGCAAGGTACTGATCTAGCTTGTGAGAAGAAAGGAGGCCCAAACACCAAGTTCTTCACTTTGCATTTACCTGGCCATAATTCCAGCCCATCTTGCTAATACGGTTTACGTTGCCCACAAAGACAATTCCAAACTCTTCCAGCACGTACTCCTTGCGCTCAATGCTGTCGGGCATAAACACATCATCTCCTGAAAATCCAAAGCAGAGGTGCTGTAAAACCACAATGGGGCAGGGGTTTGAAAGCCTCAGATGAGCTCCTGTAAATACCCATCTGCTCTGCTTTCAATGTTATCAATAGATTTTAGAAATTCAACCCTTTTGCAGTTGTGGGGTGAAGAAAGAGGGATGGGGGATAGCGAAGACACACCCGTGGCTAAGTCTCTGTCCTGCAGGGGAAAGTTAGTGTGGGATAGATTCAGGGCCTTGTCTTTTTTTCCTCAGGGATAGTACAGTGCCTAGTAGTGCCCAGTCTCTGCTCTTCTATGGTGGTGCTGAGCTGTGGGGGAGACAGGGCTCAGTCTATGCCTTTCAGGGTAAGGCCTCTCTGGTAGGACTCCATAATCACACACAAGCTACAGAGTGAACATGATGAGTTTGTAGCTTCCCCGTTGGGAATCTCCCAGGACTCTGACTCTGCACAGAGAGGAGGTGGGGTGCACTCCCTACTGTGCTATATAGTGTAAATCTAAGACATTCAGCTGGTTTTTTTTGTCACTGGAAGGTATTAGGACACTCTTAATTCCCACTCTTGGCGCTCAGTGTTAGGGTACATATTGTTACTGTTCAGTACATCAGATGGGCAAGCTACACATATTAAAGCTGCAGTGAGTTACTTAGAGAGCAACCCAAGGTGTCTGTACCTGAAGACCAAGGGTTAAAGAGCAGAACGAATGTTCCGAGAGTCCTACGGGAGGCACTACCACCTGAGGCAGGCTGCACGCTCAGTTTGTAGCGTCCGATGGCAGCATTAGCTGGGCTGGAAATAGAGATGCTGACGGAGCTGGAGTTGGTGGATTGTTGGACTGCGCTCCAGGTACTATTGCTCGCTGTGCTGGAGATGTCAAATACAGCCTGGGTCTTCGCTTGCAGTGATGGTTTTGGCCCTTTCAAAGAGGATTGAGAACATTGAGATTTCTCCTGCACTCTGAAACCACATACAATTTCTATTCAACCCAGCAGAGGCAACCCGTGATGAGTGAGATTGTACCATATGTCAGCATGTTATAGACAAATTGATGCCAAATACCATTAGCTTAAGTGAGTCATACATTTAACAACCTGCACAATCACCTGGATAGGTACAATTGTGTTAACAATGGCTCTGAGGGGATGAGTTCGTGCGGGCATTATTACCTCCTTCTGACAGGGCGAGTGGGCATCTGCGGGGGAAGGACATCACCAGTCTATGGGGCAGCAACCTGTTTGTGTGAGGGACTGAAGTGGGGGCATTACCTGTTTCTGCAATGAATGTTAAGCTCTCTCCAGTCTGCAGTGCTCTGTTGAAGGTCAGGATGATAGTGAAGGCCTGTCCTCTCCTCACAATCAGCTCTGTGCTGGAGTATTTATCAGTATGGTGTGCATTCGCATTTGCTTCAAGCTGCCAGTTGATATTTGTCAATGTCAGAGCTGTGAGAAGAGGGGAAAAAAGGTGAGGAGAATCCCAAGGCCTTGTGGGGGCAGAGGAGTCTCTAGAGATGGACAGAAAAAAATCTCTGGCATCTTCTTTGGAGTTGTCACCTGTACTTAAAACATGTACTTGGGGCAATGGGAGGCAATTTGATGGAGGAGGTTCTTCCTGTGTTTGTGTCTCCATCACACAGAGGAACCAATTGTTCATTTTGAAAGCATTTTATCTAGCTTCTTGGGAGATGGCATCTCTCAAAACAGAGACTGTTGTAGCTCGTGCTGACTAAAATAGAACAAGAGTTGGTTAATGCAGTACTAGGGGGAGGCTGGGAAAGCATCTGAGAGGAGAGAGATGGTGGAGTTGAGAGTGAGTTGCTTGAATAAAGAATGCAGTTTTAATTCTACTGACTCCTTCTTTCAGTCAAAATACAACATACTGGCTGTGATGTGAGGCTGAAAATTTGAGGTATAAAGCAGGGTCATACAGGGGAATCCTCTTGGGCTCTGGGAAGGAAGCAGGGGATTCCAAAAACCTATAGAGCTGAGCCATGTTGCTGTATTTTAAACAGTGATGTGACTCGCTTCTGCAGCAAACTCAGCCCCTGTGGCTCCAAAGAGCAGGAAGTCAGCTCAGGTCTCTGACACATCAAGACAAGGCACCTGTTTAGACCTTGGGGTCAGATTTAACATGGCCATCCAGGACCCTTCAGAATTAGATCTGATTTTGTTCAGGCATTTGTCTCCATCTCTCTCCCATGCATATCACTTACAATATCAATTGCACAAGTGCAGTGTAGATAATATACAGAAGATGCGACCTCCAGCTAATACTGCATATTCTACTTACAAGTGAGAAGTGTCTCTTGTAATCACCATTCTACATGGCAGTGAATGTTTTCTCTAGGGTTTGGATCCAATATCTGCTTTGCATTTCCTTGAGCCCCCACTTTATGGTTCTAGTGTCCACACAAGATATTCCTGAGTATGACTCATACCTTAATTGTTTGTTATGCTACTAGGGCTGAAGACTGAACAATGTCAGACTATGACTGAGAGGAGATTGTGAAACAAGCAGCTGAATCTTTGACCGTTGGGATGTAGCAGGGGCTCCATGAACCCCTTTCTGGACACTGCTAAATTAGCCCTGCCAGAAATGATTTACCTGGGTTCATTTGGATCTGCTGAAGAGCAAAATATTTCCTTTAAAATAGCCCTGATAGCACCAAGTGGCAGGTCCTGCATTTAAACAGCACCATGGGGAGGATCCCCCACACCTTTTCCCCAGGTCTACACCCCTTCCTCAGATCCCACAAATGTAACACTGGTCTGGGCTGTGAATGTGCTCTGAGTGTTTCACCAAAACGTCTGACCACATCCACCAAGTGCTAGCTTGTTTGTCAGGTGGGGCTGTCTCTTCCTCCAGTTAGGATTATGAGAATGAGTTTTGTTTAAATGGAGAAAATCACAAATGGACAGATTCCCTATTCTCTCCTGCTTCCTTCTCTGAGCATATGCCAATGGTACATCGAGCATACTGGAGGTTTAGTGGAAAATATTTGTGAAGCCACTTGTTAAAATATTGGCTATGATGTTGGTACATCATTGTGCAAGTGTTACACTGAGGAAATTGTGGATTTGTGGTTATTTCCCTGTTGCTGCAATCTGTGGTTGTTTTTACTGTCCAGTTTTAACACATACTCCTCCTGTTAACAAAGAGCTCTCTTAAACCGCCCAGTAGCATTTTTCATGGCTGTTTACTTAAGCAATATTTAATGGTGCAGAGTTTTTGGTACCTGCCCATAATACACATCTGACCCCTTTCCAACCCTCCTGCTTCTCAGTTCATTTCTTAGAGGTGAACATTTAGATGAATGGAATGTCAGAACCCACCTGTACATTTAGAAATTCTTCAAGTGGGCACTGGCAGGCCACACACTGCACTTTCACCAACAAGTTAGGAAGCATTGGCAGAATGAATCCGCGAGGAATATGCCAAGATAGTAAGTGGTTCAAATCACCCCAAGAAATTGTGTGCGTGTGTGTGTGTGTGTGTGTTTTTTTTTTTAACATCTTGTATAGATAAAATGCATGGCTTTTAGAGTCCATGGACCTGATTCTCTTCTCACTCCCCCTGTGTAGCTCCATTGACCTCAGTGGATTTACTCTTCATTTACATCTGAGAGGAAAATCAAGCTCTTTGTTTCTGCTCTTTGGACACTGTTCTCTGTGTCTCTTATCAGTTTCACCAAGTGATGGTTCCGATTCACCTTATGCCTGCAGAGCCCAGGCTCCAAACTCTGGCAAAGAGGGTATGCCAAGAGAGGGGCACAATCTCTCTCCAGGCTAGACTTCACTGCTGGGGCTCATATGAAGCCCCGTCTAGATTTAAAGGTGCTGTCCCCATTAGGTACAGTTGCTCCTGCAAGTACAAGGGGTGCAATGTACACTCCCTGCACCAACAGGATGGTATTTAGCCCTGTATATGTGCTCAACACACAAACACTTACTTCTATAAGCACAGGCTCTGTTAACACACAAACTCCATCCTAAAAGCTAGTTTTCAGTAAGTATTTGTAGACCTGAGACCAAGTCCACAGAAGTATATTATTAATGCTCACAAAATACGTCTACCATAAATGCCTATATTAGTAATAGTTAGCTTTGATTCATATCTTTAGTTTGCCTTCTAAATTCCTAATATTTAACCTGACCAGCATAAAATAGTAACATTCTGTACACTTTGGTAAATTCTTGGGTGATACATCTAATGGTGGTTCTAGTGGTTCTCCTCAACCCATTGTGCTCTGCATCTGTTTTGTAATACTGTACTCTAGTATTACAATGTATGGAATATTTATTTTCTCTGTTTGTTGTATTTCTCTGTTGTTAAAAATTTAGGAAAATAAATGTTTAAAATATGTTACCAGTTATACAACTTATTCCAAACCCCAGAATATAGAGTATGCAATACTTAGAGCCCTTTGCAACAAACCCCCACTAAATAAACCATCCCGATAAGGGAACATAACCTTATTCAGTTGCTTGCAGGTTATTTATTGAGAGACTTGTATTTTACTCACCAGCCATGGTTTCTTGCTATTCTGCGACTCGTGTTCTGTGTTCCTCTGAGCAGTTATGGTGCTGTATGATAAGGCTTCAAGCTGTGTTTGAAACAGCCTTTATAGGAAAAACCTTGGGCCTCTCCTTCTGTGCAAACCAATTACAATTCAGATGAGGTGGGTGAGGCACTCAGACAATGAGTTTAAATTTTCAGATGACAGTATGCTATCTCATAGGCTCTAAAGTCACTATAGTTATGCAAGACAGGAGGAAAAGCCAGGGTAGTGGAAGCTACAAGTTACTTGTTCAGAGGGAACTGACTTAGTAAGAAAGGAGTCCCAGGTTTCAGGTATAGTGATGTATCACTTCTAGGGATGAGGAGGAGTAATTCTTGAGTCAGTAAGAATTAATACCTTTTCCCCATATGTTCCATAGGCAATTATATAATTTATAGGTGTTTTTTTCTTGCTGTATGCTCAAAGCAGAGCTTCCAGCTCCTCAGAACTAGGGACTTGACTTCTCTCATGGATTAATCACTGGAGCCTGTTGAATTATGTTTTTTCCCTCAGTTCAAAGTAGACTGGTTTGCTAGTGGTCACCAATCCCCTTTACTGCCACATATCCCTAGAGAGTAAAGTTCTCATATGGTAATAAACACCTACACAAAAGAGAATCACATTTTTAAAAGGGTGATCTCCTTTTTTCAGGCACAAATTACACACACATTTTCCCCTTGAATTGTGGGTGCACAACTTAGTATTTACCCCTCGCCCAAATTTACCTCTGGGCACAAATCAGATAGCTAGAGGTTCAAATATTCTGACTTGCACCTGTAGTTAATTTTATGAACACACAAATACAGGCAGAAATTTTATGGGCACAAATCACACATGCTGGAGTCTGTTTGTTTAACACACAAACAGAGATTTGTTGTTATGGGGTAATTCATGAATGTTGGGATATACCCTCTGGGCTGTGGTATGGTCTCAGGGGACCATTGATCTGTTTTGCTGAATTGTTTTTTTTTTTTTTTTTTTAGGGGAAAAGGTATCAAATTCATAGATTCAAGGACTGGAAGGGACCTCGAGAGGTCATCGAGTCCAGTCCCCTGCGCTCATGGCAGGACCAAATACTGTCTAGACCATCCCTGATAGACATTTATCTAACCTACTCTTAAATATCTCCAGAGATGGAGATTCCACAACCTCCCTAGGCAATTTATTCCAGTGTTTAACCACCCTGACAGTTAGGAACTTTTTCCTAATGTCCAACCTAAACCTCCCTTGCTGCAGTTTAAGCCCATTGCTTCTTGTTCTATCCTTAGAGGCTAAGGTGAACAAGTTTTCTCCCTCCTCCTTATGACACCCTTTTAGATACCTGAAAACTGCTATCATGTCCCCTCTCAGTCTTCTCTTTTCCAAACTAAACAAACCCAATTCTTTCAGCCTTCCTTCATAGGTCATGTTCTCAAGACCTTTAATCATTCTTGTTGCTCTTCTCTGGACCCTCTCCAATTTCTCCACATCTTTCTTGAAATGCGGTGCCCAGAACTGGACACAATACTCCAGTTGAGGCCTAACCAGCGCAGAGTAGAGCGGAAGAATGACTTCTCATGTCTTGCTCACAACATACCTGTTAATGCATCCCAGAATCATGTTTGCTTTTTTTGCAACAGCATCACACTGTTGACTCATATTTAGCTTGTGGTCCACTATAACCACTAGATCCCTTTCTGCCGTACTCCTTCCTAGACAGTCTCTTCCCATTCTGTATGTGTGAAACTGATTGTTCCTTCCTAAGTGGAGCACTTTGCATTTGTCTTTGTTAAACTTCATCCTGTTTACCTCAGACCATTTCTCCAATTTGTCCAGATCATTTTGAATTATGACCCTATCCTCCAAAGCAGTTGCAATCCTTCCCAGTTTGGTATCATCTGCAAACTTAATAAGCGTACTTTCTATGCCAATATCTAAGTCTTTGATGAAGATATTGAACAGAGCCGGTCCCAAAACAGACCCCTGCGGAACCCCACTTGTTATACCTTTCCAGCAGGATTGGGAACCATTAATAACTACTCTCACTTATGTTGAGAGACTGCTGCAAATGAAGTTCTGCATGGACATTGCAAGCAGAATTAAAACAAGGCAGGTGAAATTTTCAGCTTCACAGTGGCCTCTCCCTGTTTTGTTAGTGCTTGAAATTGAGCTGCGTAACAGAATTTTGGTTTTTAATTTTCTATCTTTAAAACCAGCAAGGCATGAAAGAAAAGTTCAGTATGTGTACATTCTGAATAAACTGACTCAACATTATTCCTTATAGGAAGATTGTTTCCACGCCAAATGTTGATTCAACAATGAGTCTTAGCTGTGACTTATAAACTTACATTATGTCGTAATGCCAGGTCAAATATTTTTAAATTCCTAAGTGCTGTCACACATGCATCTGATGGATTTCCTGCAGCTCTATGTCGAGTTCTAGATCTTTGGAAACCGAGCCTTGTTTTGTAAGAAGCAATTTAATGTTTTGCATAGGAAGACAGGAACAGCAATACTGGATCAGACCAGTAAGCCATCTAGTCAAGAATCCTGTCTCTGACAGTACCAGCTGCTTCAGAGGAAACTGCATGAACCCTTATAGTCACATTTTGAAATAAGCAGTCCGGGGAAGGTTCTTCCTATCCCTGTCATTTAGGAGCTTACCACCTGAAGCAGGAAGTTTAATAATCCTTCTCCTTTATGTAAATGCCTCCGCCTTTTTTAATCCTCTAAATTAATTAGCTTATGCTATTTTGTGACTGAGTTTCACAAGCTGTGCTGTGTTTAAAAAAAAATTGTCTTTTATTTCTGAACTTGTCTTTAATTGAACATCCCTTTGTTCTTGTGTTATGAGTAAAGGTAAATACGTGCCCATAACTTTCCCGTACCAATCAGTATTTTGTTTATCTCTTTAATATCACCTTTTAATTGTTTCCTCCCTAAAGTAAATTAGTAAGTTCTAATCTTTTCTGTCTCTCTTTTCATACCGAAGTCTGTCCTTGGTCATATTTGTCACCTCCATTTCAGAGACTTTTTATTTCTCCTGTATCTTTTTTGAGATTGGAGGGTGGGGAATGGAACAAAAAATGAAGGTACCACACCAGAGATATATATGATGACATTATACTGATTTCAGTATTTTTTCCTCTTCTATTTCTTATGAATACTAGCATTTTGATCAAAGCCGCACACTAAGCAGAAAGTGCTTGTGCCTCTCCTTTCCTTTTATCAACGTTCTTACATGGTAGATTTTGGTTTGTCTTTTTTTGCTCTTCATGATCAGCAAGATGTGTTTATATTGCTTGTTCTCTGAACAACAATGTACAAGTAATTTGAACATAAGTATTTAGGAGGAAGCTGGGGCAGCAGTTGGAGCAACATGGTGACAGAAGACTTTAAGTTAATTGCTTTAGTAATGAAAACAACTTCAGTTGCTGGTGGAAATCCATTCCAACAAAGTATATTAATAACTTGTTTTAAATTCAACATTCTAATAACCTGTGCATGAAGAGGTCCAAAAATCTACTTATGTTTGAACTGTGGACTTCATAGAGTATTGTGTGTAAAGGCAGGGCTGGCTGAACTCATCAGTGTGGGTTGTTTTTTTTTCTTCTTCTTCTTTTGGGGGGAGGGATAGCTCAGTGGCTTGAACATTGGCCTGCTAAACCCAGGGTTGTGAGTTCAATCCTTGAGGGGGCCATTTAGGGAACTGGGGTAAAAATCTGTCTGGGGATTGGTCATGCTTTGAGCAGAGGGTTGGACTAGATGACCTCCTGAGGTCCCTTCTAACCCTGATATTCTATGATTCTTTTCCACCCCCCACCCGAGGCATTTTCAAGGCATCTTCTGGACATTCAAGAAGACTTTTATATTGGCCTTCTGAAACTCTCCAAAGAACAAAGAAACAAAACCCCAACTTGTGTGGATTAATCACAAATATTTTCATTCATGACTCTCAAAAGGCCTTTCAACTATGAAATGGTGACAACCACCTGTATAATAAATTATGCATGTGTATGAATACACTGTTTCAATTTCCTGTGTTGAAATCAGCCAATTGTCTAGCACAGCACTTCTCAAACTGTTGGTCAGGCCCCCAAAGTAGGTTGTGACTCTGTTTTAATGGGGTTACCAGTGCTGGTGTTAAATTGCTGGGGCTCAGGGCCAAAGCCTGAGCCCCACTACCCTGGGCCAAAACCCCAGAGCTTCAGCCCTGGGCGGGAGGACTCTAATTTAGGCTCCCTCGCACGCCCGGAGCGAGCTCAGGTTCCCGCCCCCCCCCCACTTGGGGTCACAGCGTAATTTTTATTGTCAGAAGGGGGTCACGGCACAATGTTGTTTGAGAAAAAGTTCCTAACTGTCAGGGTGGTTAAACACTGGAATAAATTGCCTAGGGAGGTTGTGGAATCTCCATCTCTGGAGATATTTAAGAGTAGGTTAGATAAATGTCTATCAGGGATGGTCTAGACAGTATTTGGTCCTGCCATGCGGGCAGGGGACTGGACTCGATGACCTCTCGAGGTCCCTTCCAGTCCTAGAATCTATAAAACCCCTGGTCTAATGTAAGGATGGCATTTTTAGGGTTGTGGTCACTGTTTTCAGTGTGAAAATTGTCCTAAGAATTTTAATCAGCTCCTTTGGCTGGAATTGAAGCATGTTTGTCCCTCTGTCCATCTAGCTTTGGCACAGAGCAGTAATTTTCTTCTTTCAATATGTGACCATCTAAACTTGAACACTAAAATTGGGAGTTATTTAATAAACATTTATTAGATGTCTAAAAGAGCCATGATTCCATGATGGAAAAAAGAGAACAACTGGGCTAAAAGCTCAGCCCGGTTCAGTGGCAACATGAAAGCAACAATTAGAAATATAAAGCAACATATAACAATAGAGAAAAAGGGGAAAGAGGGAGCAATCAGTATAAATGAGAAGCTATGAACTGTAGAAAATTTGGAAAGCTAAAGACATCAGGGAAAAGTCCATTGCTGGCAGGGCTAAGGACAATAGGGACTTTATAAATGTATATTAGGCACAAAAAGAAATCCTAGCAATGGCACAGGCCCTTTAGCAGATGGAGATGGTGAAATTGTTCATTATGATGCAGAAAAGGCAGAAGTGATCAATAAACATTTCTATCCCATAGGTGGAAAGAAGCAGAGTGATGTGTGTTTATCCCTTAAGGATGACAAAGTGCTTTCCCATCCATTTAGTAACCAGTGAGGATGTTCAAGAACATCTGTTGGGGTAAACATTTTCAAATTAGCAGTTCTGAATAACTTGCACCGAGCTGTACTACAAAAACTGGGTAAGGTGATCTCTAGCCCACTGATGTTCATTTTTAAAAAACTTGGAATATCAGGGAAATTCTCGGATACTGGAGGAATCCTAATGTTGTGGTAATATTAAAAAAGGGCAAGCAGAGTGACCAGGGTAACTATAGGTTGATAAGCCTGACATCAGTCCCGGACAAAAGAATTAAAAAGTTGCTATGGGAGTCAATTAATACAGAATTAAAGGACAGGAATATAACTAATGCCAGTCTGTATAGTTTTTATGGAAAATAGGTCTTGTCAAAAAAAACAAACACCTGATTTCATTCTTTGAAAAGATTACAAGTTTGGATGATAAAGGTAACTGTTCAGATGTAATGGACTTCTTTAAAAAGTTTGACTTAGTACTGCATGACATTCTGATTTTAAAAATTAGCATTATACAGTATGGCTAAAAGCACACATTAAATGGATTAAAAATTGGCTGTCAGACCTTGTTGTCAGTAGCTACCGGTGTGGTGCTCTGCTCTTGTTTGATGATGATAACAGTCGGCTGCGTGCGTGTTCCCTCTGTGTGCTGCCCCGGCTCTGCGAACATAGCTGACACAGCAAACCCCGAGAGAACCCCCAATGACCACAGACTCTAGTAAAGTACGAAGGAACCCGAGCCAGGTTTATTGTCAAACGAAGCACAGTAATAGTTTCCTATAGACTCTACAGGACATACTACGAATATGTGCCCCCTGGCAATGGACACAGCTCAGTCAGTGGCGGGACACTCCACTGCCCCCTAGGCTGGACAAAGATGCGCACTCCGGGACCTACTTTTATACAGTTACAGGACAGATTACTCATCCCTACTGACGCATTGAAGTACAGCCCCTTGATTCATTGGGGGCTGTCTCCTCCTTTGATCATGTTGTTTCAAACAGATCTATTCATCATGCTGTCCTTTTGACCCTGTCTTTAAGATGCACCTGCTTCTAGCAGCCCTCTTCTTGCCAACTTCTGTGAGTGGGGCCTGCCTCTGGCTCTCAGCCCAGCTTTTGCTTAGCAATGCCTGGAAGTACTTTGGTTCAGGCTTCAGGCCTCAGACTGGGCCTCTGACACAAGAAGTTATGTTTCAGGGCCTCATCTTACTACATTCCCCCACTTTTTGTCTTTTTAAGGGGAGGATGTTTACCCATCATCCCAGAAAAGCATAATGCATGGACTAAAGATAACACAGTGGGCTAAACACTGTTATGTGGTTATCTTATTTTACCATCCATACACTCATGCCCCATCCGTCTTTTTAGTCTGCACATTCCCACGTACAACTGATAGACAGATTTTATTACCCAATTAATTTTAGTCCCTTATCGTGGGCCAGGGAATGTTAGGCCCGGGACCTCATCTGAGGAATGTAGTTTTATAATTGAGTCTTAGAGGCACTCCCAAATCCTTAATATATATTAGTAATATGGATATGGTATATATATTTGTAGTGTATATGGGCATACATGTATAGTATGTATGTATACATATAACAACACATTATATGCAAGCATACCAATTCTTTTCCAATTAGTTGTTGTAGTTTGGCCCTTGTGGTACTGCAAATGGCAACCCACTTTTATTAGGGCAATTACAGTTACCATCTGTATTATTATTAGTAGTAGGCTGAGCGTTTTGAAATACTGGGATAGGGATTGTGATAATGTGTCCCACAGTGCTATGTATGTGAGAAGTAAAACAGAAATTTGGAGTAGTGGCACTACCACTGAGGCCTTTCATATATAACTATATTGTGATTAGTTACAACACAGTACTGTCCATCCATGTTATAAATTACCCCTACTGCTGGTTGTCACCCTCTAGTAAGCTTCACTGGGCAGGAAACAGAAGTGGCTAGCTTCTCTGTTCCATTGGTTGAACTGCTCTGTGATACACCAGTAGTTGATGTAGATCCAGTTGTTTCTTATGGATGCTATCTTCCAGATAACCTACTGAATGGACAGTAACCAATTTATCAAATATTGCTGTGTCAGGATTGGTATCCAGACACTGAATAAGATTGTTTTGAATAACATGTGCCTCAGTTAGGATGCAGTGTCAAGAAGTGAGGTTTTTACCCATGAAAGCTTATGCCCAAATAAATCTGTTAGTCTTTAAAGTGCCACCAGACTCCTTGTTGTTTTTGTAGATACAGACTAACACGGCTACCCCCTGATACTTGACCCAAATTGTGACTGGTACTAACAGGCAATTTGTTTACCCAATTTGTAGTTACTGTGTAACTTTGTTTGTTTACCACTTTGTTTTTTCCTTGCCTTCACGTTGTTTGCTGCCATTTGTTAGTTAATTTTTACCTATGTGTTGGTTAAACAGTTTAGCAAGGTTATGCACATTGTAAATGTTGTACAGCAATAAGACAACAGTACAACAATAATACAGTAGTACAGCAATAATACAGTTGTTTTTACACAGTAACCAAGTTGAAATTAAATGACGGCTTATCCTGGTCCAGCTAGTGGTTTTTAGCTGATTGTTAACTTAATTGTCCATATATGGTAGATAAAAGTATATTTGACCAGTCTCTTATAAAGCACTTCACTTTTCTTTTCTTTTCTTGATGCTTGGGGGTTTCTTCACTGTATACAGATATCTTCTGGTGTCTTTGTGGTGGGATATCTTCTGGTGTCTTTGTTCTTAAGTTAGTTAATATAATAAAGTTTTTGTTTTTTCCTTTTTGTTTTTGTTTTCAGTAACCCAAACTTAACACAAAGTTTAACTTAGTTTGTTGACAATGTAATAGGGACAATGTAATATGGACCGAGTCTTTTATAACACAAGCTATACTTTTTGCAGTTGTATAGACATTCATTTTCATTTGAGGTGCATTACTAATATTTCATAGTAAACATAATGCTTAACGGCTAAAATAGATGCTCACAATCTCCCATGAGAAGGTGTATTGCTTTCCCTTGCTGAACACTTTGTTTCAGCAAAAGGGTTAGTAACATAATTTTAACAAGCTTTTTAGAGTTAATTTGCTTGTGATATCAACTTCACTTTTGTTAACTGTTTAGAAGCACAAACTTTAACAACCATTGCTTCCCATTAACATAACATAACAACAAAATAAAAGCATATAAGATTAAACAAATTATAAAATTAACCCAAAATAAATTTTAAATACAGGTTCTTGCAAATACTTTGAGGGTATTAAACTTTGATGATGCTTTGTTGTGTTTGGGAGCCAAAAGTGGAAACTTGTTGAAAACATGGAGACCTGTTGACGTTGTTTGGTTAGCTTTATGAATAAATTTTTTGCTATCACATTCTTATAGCTATATTTAAAAGTACAAACAAGTTTATAAAAAGCCCAAACAAGAAATTGACATTTTGTTAATATTATCTTTACCTTAATGTTGAGGTTTCCCCATACCTTTTTTCTTTGAATAACAATAAAAAATATTTAAAAAACAAAACTGTTTTCAAAAAGAGAATTCTTTTTGTTTGCAATTGCATTATTTGTTGAGGCATAAATATATGTACATATATTTGTAACTGAAACCTTTTTGAACGTTGCACAAAAAATTGGTGCTAATAATACTATGATTATACCCCAACCATGATCTTTTACCCCAATTGACTTTTGTTGCAACAAAATAAAAATAATAAAAAATAGTCACGTGACACACACAACATACAACACAAGACACACACATGACATACAGGACAAACTAACAATTAAAAACAAATGGCACCAGAATTCTATTCATAACTATACAAAATAAGGCAAACAAAAATAAATAAATAAAAAGGGTTAAACATTTGAATAAACAAATTATTACCTTTTTTAAAACTTGTAACATAAATTGATAAAAATATATTAATATTTGCCAAATGTATTGTATTAATTTGGTAACAAGGAATTTTGCATTACTTTATATTTAACATTATTTTAAAACTCTGCTATATGAAATTAGAAAAGCCCATGTTTCAACTATTAGTGCGTGGTTAGGATTAGAAGCAGAGTCTGCATTTCTGTTGTTTGGCAACCATATCTTCAAGAAAGTTAGGAATAATTCCAGCTGTTGCATTCCTGAAGGGTTAAAATAATTAATTCACTGGACTTATTCAGGGCCGCCCGGGGGGGCAAGTGGGGCAATTTGCCCCAGGCCCCGCAGGGGCCCCCACAAGGATGTCGGAGGCTCCCCCCTGCCTCCACCTTTCCCCATCCCCCGGCGCCTCAGCACGCTGCATCCAGGAGCAGCCCTGGACAGAGCTAAAGTGGCGTGGCTCCAGCGGGGCCTGAGCTCCTCCCGCTCAGAGCTGCGTGGTAAGGGGGCGGGGCTGCGAGCTGCAGCGGGAGCTCAGCAGCACTGTCCAGGGCCGCTCCTGGATGTGGCGAGCTGAAGCTCTGGGAGAGGGGGGAGGTGGGGGTAAGCGGCATGGTAAGGGGGCCGGGGGGGTTGGATAAGGGGCAGGGAGTCCCGGGACAGGGAGGGGGCAGAGGTTCTGGGGGAACGGGGGGTTGGATCGTGGGCGTTCCGGGGGTCTGTCAGGACTCAGCAGGGGGGTGGATAGGGGCCGGGGCAGTCAGGGGACAGGAAGCAGGGTGGGTTCGTGGGGGGTGGGGTCCCGGGGTGGTGATTGGGGAGGTCTCGGGGAGCGGTCAGGGGACAAGGAGCAGGATGGGTAGGGGATTCTGAGGGGGGCAGTCAGGGGGCAGGAAGTGGGTGGGGGTCAGATAGGGGGCAGGGCCAGGCTATTTGGGGAGGCACAGCCTTCCCTACCCTAAAGCTCATTCAGCAGTTTGAGGCTTGCAGACAGCTATTTAACACAAAGAGCCAAGCTGTTATTTTTTCCCTTAGGGCTACCATCCCTTTCACTTCTCAAATGCCAAATTATAGTCTACATTTAATTTCAGTGCTATAGGGAGATTCATGTCAGGGGAGGGTAGCCTCATTTAAAATTATCCAAGAGAGCCATGGGGGAGGGATCATATGAGAAGAGCAATATCCTACACCACCTACCTCCTTCCCAACCCTACCAAGGGAGACCCCCCCCCCCTGCATTCCCCGAAGCTCCAGAGGGGTTAATTTAGTGGTTCTCAAACTTTTGTACTGGTGACCCCTTTCACATAGCAAACCTCTGAGTGCGACTCCCCCTTATAAATTAAAAACACTTTTTTATATATTTAACACTATTATAAATGTTGGAGGCAAAGCAGGGTTTGAGGTGGAGGCTGACAGCTCGCGACCCCAGTAATAACCTCGTGACCCCCTGAGGGATCCCGACCCCCAGTTTGAGACCTCCTGGGTTAATTTAATTTTAGCACCCTGTGTCCATTCACATGCATGTGCTATTTTGAGCATTTCAGTTTTCACAACATAGGCTCATCCCAGATTCTGGAACAAGCTCAAATGCTCAGTTCATGGAGTATGTACATAGTCTATACTAAAGACAAACCCACAGTAACCGTCTCCAGTTTGTGAGGGACCCCATGGAGCCAGTCTCTAGGAAACAGATAAATTCATGGAGGTTAAGTCCATTAATGGCTATTAGCCAGGATAGGCAAGGAATGGTGTCCCTAGCCTCTATTTGTCAGAGGATGGAGATGGATGGCAGGAGAGAGATCACTTAGAATCATAGAATCATAGAATATCAGGGTTGGAAGGGACCTCAGGAGGTCATCTAGTCCAACCCCCTGCTCAAAGCAGGACCAATTCCCAACTAAATCATCCCAGCCAGGGCTTTGTCAAGCCGGGCCTTAAAAACCTCCAAGGAAGGAGATTCCACCACCTCCCTAGGTAAAGCATTCCAGTGCTTCACCACCCTCCTAGTGAAATAGTGTTTCCTAATATCCAACCTAGACCTCTCCCACTGCAACTTGAGACCATTGCTGCTTGTTCTGTCATCTACCACCACTGAGAACAGCCGAGCTCCATCCTCTTTGGACCCCCCCCTCAGGTAGTTGAAAGCAGCTATCAAATCCCCCCTTACTCTTCTCTTCTGGAGACTAAACAATCCCAGTTCCCTCAGCCTCTCCTCATAAGTCATGCGCTCCAGATCCCTAATCATTTTTGTTGCCCTCCGCTGGACTCTTTCCAATATTTCCACATCCTTCTTGTAGTGTGGGGCCCAAAACTGGACACAGTACTCCAGATGAGGCCTCACCAATGTCGCATAAAGGGGAACGATCACGTCCCTCAATCTGCTGGCAATGCCCCTACTTATACAGCCCAAAATGCCATTAGCCTTCTTGGCAACAAGAGCACACTGTTGACTCATATCCAGCTTCTCGTCCACTGTGACCCCTAGGTCCTTTTCTGCAGAACTGCTACCTAGCCATTCGGTCCCTAGTCTGTAGCAGTGCATAGGATTCTTCCATCCTAAGTGCAGGACTCTGTACTTGTCCTTGTTGAACCTCATCAGGTTTCTTTTGGCCCAATCCTCCAATTTGTCTAGGTCCCTCTGTATCTGATCCCTACCCTCCAGCGTATCTACCACGCCTCCCAGTTTAGTGTCATCTGCAAACTTGCTGAGAGTGCAGTCCACACCATCCTCCAGATCATTAATAAAGATATTAAACAAAACCGGCCCCAGGACCGACCCTTGGGGCACTCCGCTTGAAACTGGCTGCCAACTAGACATGGAGCCATTGATCACTACCCGTTGAGCCCGACGATCTAGCCAGCTTTCTATCCACCTTGCAGTCCATTCATCCAGCCCATACTTCTTTAACTTGGCGGCAAGAATACTGTGGGAGACCGTATCAAAAGCTTTGCTAAAGTCAAGGAATAACACATCCACTGCTTTCCCCTCATCCACAGAGCCAGTTATCTCCTCATAGAAGGCAATTAGGTTAGTCAGGCACGACTTCCCCTTGGTGAATCCATGCTGACTGTTCCTGATCACTTTCCTCTCCTCTAAGTGTTTCATAATTGATTCCTTGAGGACCTGCTCCATGATTTTTCCAGGGACTGAGGTGAGGCTGACTGGCCTGTAGTTCCCCGGATCCTCCTTCTTCCCTTTTTTAAAGATGGGCACTACATTAGCCTTTTCCCAGTCATCTGGGACCTCCCCCGATCGCCATGAGTTTTCAAAGATGATTGCCAATGGCTCCGCAATCACATCCGCCAACTCCTTTAGGACCCTCGGATGCAGCGCATCCGGCCCCATGGATTTGTGCTCATCCAGTTTTTCTAAATAGTCCCGAACCACTTCTTTCTCCATGGAGGGCTGGTCACCTCCTCCCCATACTGTGCTGCCCAGTCCAGCAGTCTGGGAGCTGACCTTGTTTGTGAAGACAGAGGCAAAAAAAGCATTGAGTACATTAGCTTTTTCCACATCCTCTGTCACTAGGTTGCCTCCCTCATTCAGTAAGGGGCCCACACTTTCCTTGACTTTCTTCTTGTTGCTAACATACCTGAAGAAACCCTTCTTGTTACTCTTAACATCTCTTGCTAGCTGCAACTCCAAGTGCGATTTGGCCTTCCTGATTTCACTCTTGCATGCCTGAGCGATATTTTTATACTCCTCCCTGGTCATTTGTCCAATCTTCCACTTCTTGTAAGCTTCTTTTTTGCGTTTAAGGTCAGCAAGGATTTCACTGTTAAGCCAAGCTGGTCGCCTGCCATATTTACTATTCTTTCTACACGTTGGGATGGTTTGTTCCTGCAACCACAATAAGGATTCTTTAAAATACAGCCACTTGATCATTACCTGTTAGGTTCACGCCCTCTGGGGCACTTGGCATTGGCCACTGTCGATAGACAGGATACTGGGCTGGATGGACCTTTGGTCTGACCCAGTACGGCCATTCTTATGTTCTAACCTAAATGAACCCAAAGTTATGGAGACAGATATGAGTCAAGGAAGCCAGCAGAGTATCGGAAACCTGGAGAAGTCTCTGACTGGACGGGCTCAGGCGTTTGGTCACAAGCTGAGGTGGTTCAAAAGTTTTGGATTTTTTTTAAGCAGAATTTTTTTATTGTTTCTTTAAACAATCAAACACAGCAAGCAGCAAATATTTGGCCACACACTTCTGAAACCCCAAACCATGTTCAGGTTTTGGCAGACTAATTTCAGCTTTTCAATTAAAAAAACCACAACAAATTTTGAAGGAAAGCAGACATGGTTTTTTCTGCTTTTTAAAAACCCCTAGTTTTTGATCCAAAAAAAGTTTTGATGGAAAATATTTGTCCAACTCTTTTAATGAGCTTTAGTGCCTTTTAGCACTAGCTGATGCTGAGAACCAGTGATACCTTGTAAAGGTGACTTGAAAAGAAGTTTTCTCAAAACTGGGTTTGTGCCGAGATGCGGAAGGTTTTTAAATGTTTATTTTTCCCAGGGGGGAGGGATAGCTCAGTGGTTTGAGCATTGGCCTGCTAAACCCAGGGTTGTGAGTTCAATCCTTGAGGGGGCCACTTGGGGATCTGGGGCAAAATCAGTACTTGGTCCTGCTAGTGAAGGCAGGGGGCTGGACTCGATGACCTGTCAAGGTCCCTTCCAGTTCTAGGAGATGGGATATCTCCATTAATTATTTATTATTATTATTTATAGGGCCGCCGGGGGGGCGGCAAATGGGGCAATTTGCCCCGGGCCCCCACGAGAATATAGTATTCTATAGTATTGCAACTTTTTTTTATGGAAGGGGCCCCTGAAATTGCTTTGCCCCAGGCCCCCTGAATCCTCTGGGCGGCCCTGGATTTATTAAAAGTAAAGTTTTTACCTTGTTTTCTTTTTGTTTCTTGTTTTGTTCTGTTTTCAATTGCTTTATCCTTGGAGGTTTCTGTAAAAACTTCAACTTTTAACTTTTAAAACCAAGAGAGAGAGACGAAGTAAGGAGAGGTGGGGGAAAAGGGGTGGGGTGGGGTGAAGAGCAACCTAGGAAGGTAGCGAGACCTGAGCCAAGAGAGATTAACTTTATCAAGGTATTTGAAAGTACAGGCAGCAGCAGCAAGTTTAGCAAACTGAGACAGAATATAAAGGACAAAACTTAACCAGTATGTAAAAATATTTGAGAAAGAAGGTTATATTTTCAGATATGAGCGCGGAGTGTGGTTCCGTGGGTCAAAACAGTTGGGAACCACGCCCCTGTTTTTTTATCCTGGCTCTGAGAGGAGAGTGGGGGTAGTTACCTGCTCTTGTAAAACCTGAATTTGTTTCCCCAATGTCTGTTGCTTTTGTGTGCATGCCAAATGGATTGCAGGAGTGCACTTTTTTGCTGCAGTTAACTGTTTTGGGGCAGCTCCATGTGTTAATGTATTAATTATAGGTGTTAACCCGCTTAATTTCGTTTTTTTACTTTGAAATTATTTTTTATTCACTCCCCTGCGATCGAGTCGCAACTCCTGTCTCCTAATGTGCTCTGTGAACTGTTCCATATTTTCCTTCATCTGATTTACCAATTCTGTGAAAGTATTGTTTGCTACTCTTTCCTTCTGTGCACTTACTTGTCCCATTCTGACAGGCACCAGTCTAGGTCCCGCTTTAGGTTTTACCAGAACCTTGCTTTTATCATAAGGTGGTGGTTGCACTGCAGTGGACCCTGTTTCATCTTTTAATTTTACTAGGGTCACCTTTTTCCATTTCTGTCCCCATTCTTCAGGCACAGGGTAGCTAGCTGAAGCCTGCTGTTTACCACCAATATTTATAACAGGGGACGGCACATGTATTTTTTTTAGGTTCCTTGCAGTTGTTTCCAGTGTTTTATTCTGTTCCTGTGCTGGTTGCCTCTGGGCTGCTTGCCACCCTGCCAGGAGGGTGGGAGCATTCCTGGGCTGTGTAACTTCTTTTAATTCTTTTAACTCTTTCTTTGTTACTGTTACTTGCCCCACCAATTTTGTCGGGTGCTGTTTTAACCATTCAACAGCCATGGTTATAGTTTGCAATATTTTACATTTTAAGGCTACAGTCTCTGCCCTAGTCTTACAAATTACATTACATGTTTCTTCCCCATTATATTTTTTAAACTCTGTGGGGATTTGCAAGGAGGGGTTAAGGGGGTTCCCTAGCTCATGGTTTTCTGCCATGTTAGATCGCAATTCCTACAGCGTACAGCTCGCTTACTCACCAGATCAGCGGTTGGGGTCACCAATGTTATCAGTAGCTACCGGTGTGGTGCTCTGCTCTTGTTCGATGATGTTAACAGTCGTCTGTGTGCGTGTTCCCTCTGTGTGCTGCCCCGGCTCTGCGAACATAGCTGACACAGCAAACCCCGAGAGAACCCCCAAAGACCACAGACTCTAGTAAGGTACGAAGGAACCCGAGCCAGGTTTATTGTCAAACGAAGCACAGTAATAGTTTCCTATAGACTCTACAGGACATACTACGAATATGTGCCCCCTGGCAATGGACACAGCTCAGTCAGTGGCAGGACACTCCACTGCCCCCTAGGCTGGACAAAGATGCGCACTCCGGGACCTACTTTTATACAGTTACAGGACAGATTACTCATCCCTACTGACTTATTGAAGTAAAGCCCCTTGATTCATTGGGGGCTGTCTCCTCCTTTGATCATGTTGTTTCAAACAGATCTATCCATCATGCTGTCCTTTTGACTCTGTCTTTAAGATGCACCTGCTTCTAGCAGCCCTCTTCTTGCCAACTTCTGTGAGTGGGGCCTGCCTCTGGCTCTCAGCCCAGCTTTTGCTTAGCAATGCCTGGAAGTACTTTGGTTCAGGCTTCAGGCCTCAGACTGGGCCTCTGACACAAGAAGTTATGTTTCAGGGCCTCATCTTACTACAGACCTCAAAAGGTAGTTGTCAAGGGGAATCGTCATCCAAACAGAGGTATTTCTAGCAGGGGTCTGCATGTATCAGTACTAGGCCTGATGATGAAAATGTTGAATAGCAGTGATGTGGAAGTAAATATAAAATCACTGCTGATAACATTTGTGGATGATAGAAATATTGGTAAAGTGGTAAATAATGATACAGATAAGGAAGTTGTACAAAGAGATCTGAATTGCTTGGTAAGTTGGGCCCATTCAAACAAAATGCATTCTTCATCTGGGAGCAAGGAATGTAGGCCATACCTACAGAATGGGGATAAGTATCCTGTAAAGCAGTGACTCTGAAAAGGATCTAGAGGTCATAGTGGCCAGGCAACTCAACATGAGCCTGCAGTGTGATGCTGTGGCGAAAGGGATATCGCAATCTTTCGATGTACACCTCTACCCCAATATAAAGCGACCCGATTTAACATGAATTTGGATAAAACGCGGTAAAGCCGCACTCTGCGGGGGCAGGGCTGCGCACTCGGGTGGATCAAAGCAAGTTCGATATAACACAGTTTCACCTATAACATGGTAAGATTTATTGGCTCCCGAGGACAGCGTTGTATCAATCAGGGAGGGTGAGGTCCTCTGCTGGCAGTTGAGGTGTGAACACCAAGGGAGGAGTGTCACGGACTCACAGATCGTGCCCACTCTTGGCCCCGTGCGGTCTGTGGGGGGTGCCCCTTTCAGTGAGACAGCCCTTCTCGGGGGTCCACTCTCTCTCGGGGTCAGGCCCCTCCACCTCCTGGATCCGCACCTCTCTGAGCCTTAGCATGTCTGTCTCTGCCGTGGGCCCCCTCAGGGAGTCCACTCGCTCTGGACCCCCGGGGCCTCCACCCCCGAAGGGGTTGATGCAACCCTGTTCTCTAGACCGAAGTAACTCTCAGCCAGCATGAAACAGGAGGGTTTATTGAGAGTTGAACACAGCACAGGAAACTCTCTGACCCTCAGGCCTGGCCTCCCTCAGCACAGCACATCCCAGTCTCCCTGCATCCAGGTGGGCTCTGCCTGCTTCCCCTCTCCAGCCCCGAGCCCCCCTGCTCGCAGCTGGGCATCTGAGATCCCCGGCCCCAGGCCCCGCCTCTGTCCATTGTCTTCTCTCCAGGTAAACAGGGTCGTAAACCGGGGCCTCCTCTCCTCGCTTCTGTCCTCTGGCTGGAACCGGCTGGTCAGGTCACTGGGTCCTCATTCTGCAGCCCATTGTCCTCCCACTGCCAGAACCGGCTGCGTCTCCTCAGCTGGGCCTCTGGGTCACCAGGTCACCCGGTCACCGGTCGCTGGGGTATCCATCCTCCCGGCCATCGGCTGGGTCCCCACGTCCTCTCTCCGGTCCTCTGCAAAACATACTCCCTCTCCCCTCACCTCGTTAAACCAGTAACACCCAGGGAAACTGAGTCCCACCCCCTCTGCATGCAAACCATTGAAACTCCACAGAAAACAAGAAAACCCCCCACTTCGTCACATCTCTCCCCCCTTCGAGGCTGAACGGAGCAGGGTCACTTAGCCAGTGACCTGGGGAAGTTCAGGGTCCCCGCCCCGTGATAAAGCATCCGCTATAACATTGGCACTCCCCCTCACATGGACCACCTCCATGTCATAACCCTGGAGGAGCAGGGCCCACCTCAGCAGCTTGGCATTAGCCCCTTTCATTTGGTGCAGCCACGTCAGGGGCGAATGGTCCGTGTACATGGTGAAGTGCCGCCCAAATAGATATGGCTGCAGTTTGTTAAGGGCCCACACCATGGCCAGGCATTCCTTCTCTATGGCCGCATAGTGCTGCTCCCGGGGCAGCAGCTTCTTGCTCAGGTACACAATGGGGTGTCTCTCCCCCTTAGTATCAGTTTGCATCAGTACCGCCCCCAGCCCTGTGTCCGAGGCGTCGGTGAACACCAGGAAGGGTTTGTTAAAATCCGGGTTTACCAGCACCGGGCCCTGGATAAGTGCCCCCTTCAGCGCACAGAGAGCCCTCTGGCACTGCTCGGTCCAGACCACCTTGTCCGGCTTTCCCTTTCGACACAGCTCCGTGAGGGGTGCTGCCAGGGAGCTAAAGTGGGGCACAAACCTCCGGTAGTACCTGCCATCCCAATGAAAGCCTGGACCTGCTTCTTAGTTTGGGGGGCGGGCCAGGCCTTGATTGCCTCCACTTTGGCCTGCTCCGGCTTCAGGTGGCCACTCCCAACCTTGTGGCCCAGGTATAAAACCTCTGCCATCCCCACCTTGCACTTTTCAGCTTTTATGGTCAGTCCTGCATCCTGGAGGCAACCCAGCACTCTCTTCACCTGGGACACATGTTCCTCCCAGGTCTGGCTAAAGACACAGATATCGTCAATATACGCTAGTGCAAAGCCCTCCATCCCCCTTAGGCCTGGTCCCCACTAACCCCCCACTTCGGACTAAGGTACGCAAATTCAGCTACGTTAATAACGTAGCTGAATTCGAAGTACCTTAGTCCGAACTTACCGCGGGTCCAGACGCGGCAGGGAGGCTCCCCCGTCGATGCCGCGTACTCCTCTCGCCGAGCTGGAGTACCGGCGTCGACGGCGAGCACTTCCGGGATCGATCCGGGATCGATTTATCGCGTCTAAACCAGACACGATAAATCGATCCCAGAACATCGATTGCCTGCCGCCGGACCCTCCGGTAAGTGTAGACGTACCCTTAGTAACTGATTCACCAGGCGCTGGAAGGTGGCAGGTGCCCCCTTGAGGCCGAAAGGCAGGACCAGGAACTCGAAGAGCCCTATTGGTGTGGTGAAGGTGGACTTCGCCCTGGCCTCCGGGTCCAAAGGCACCTGCCAGTAGCCTTTGGTAAGATCCATGGTAGTGAGGTACCGGGCACCCCCCAACTTGTTTAAGATTTCATCAGTCCTGGGCATGGGGTAGGCATCGGACACGGTAATGGCATTGAGCTTCCGATAGTCCACACAGAACCGGATCGACCCGTCCTTCTTGGGGACCAGCACCACGGGTGAGGCCCAGGGACTGGCGGACGGCTGGATCACCCCTAAAGCCAGCATGTCCCCGACCTCTCTCTCCAGGTCCTGGGCTGTTTTCCCAATGACCCTGAATGGGGAACACCTGATGGGAGGGTTGGTTCCCGTCTCCACCCGGTGGACAGCCAGGTTAGTGAGCCCAGGCCGGCTGGAGAACCGCTGCCAGTATGAATGCAGCACGGCTCTGATCTCTGCCTGCTGGGCAGGGGTTAGCTGGTCTGAGAGGGGAATTGATTCTAGCGAGGGGTTAGCCCCAGCCTCAGGGAGGAGTCCCACCAGGGGGTCCTCTCCTTTTTCCTCCCACTGCCCACACACAGCCAGCACCAACTTTTCCCTGTCCCAGTACGGCTTCATCATGTTGACGTGATACACCCGGTGGCTGTGAGCCCGGTTGGACAGTTCCACCACATAGTTCACCTCGTTTACCTGTCTGATGACCGTGAAGGGGCCGTCCCAGGCTGCTTGCAGCTTGTTCTTCCTCACGGGGATGAGGAGCATCACCTGATCCCCGGTAGCATATGAGCGGGCACGGGCTGAGCGGTCGTATCAGACCTTCTGCTTCCTTTGGGCCCTTGCTAGGTTCCCCCTAGCCAAGCCCAAGAGCTCCACGAGCTTTTCCCGGAAAGTCAGTACATACTCTACCACTGATTCCCCATCGGGAGAGGCCTTTCCCTCCCTCTCGGCCCTCATCAAGTCCAGGGGACCCCTCACCCTCCTTCCGTACAGCAACTCGAACGGGGAGAACCCTGTGGATTCCTGGGGCACTTCCCTATAGGCAAACAGCAGGTGGGGTAAATACTTGTCCCAGTCCTGCAGGTGCTGGTCCATAAAGGTTTTCAGCATCCTCTTTAGGGTCCCATTGAACCTCTCCACTAGCCCGTTGGACTGAGGGTGGTAGGCTGAGGCCCAGGTGTGTCGGACCCCACACTTCTCCCACAAGCACTGGAGCAGGGTCGACATGAAGTTAGACCCCTGGTCTGTAAGGACCTCCTTGGGGAACCCCACTCTGCTGAAGATGGTCAGCAGTGCGTCTGCCACGGTGTCTGCCTTGATAGAGGACAAGGCCACCGCCTTGGGGTAGCGCGTAGCAAAATCTACCACCACCAGGATGTATTTCTTCCCTGACCGGGTCACCCTGCTGAGGGGCCCCACTATGTCCACGGCCACCTTCTGGAAAGGCTCCTCTATGATAGGCAAAGGTCTCAGCGAGGCTTTACACTTATCCCGGGCCTTTCCCACCCTCTGGCAGGAGTCACAGGTCCTGCAATACTGTCGGATAGCGTCAAAGACCCCGGGCCAGTAAAAGTTCTGCAGCAGCCTCTGCCTGGTGCGCCGGATGCCCTGATGCCCCGAAAGGGGGATATCGTGGGCCAAGAACAACAGTTTGCGGCGGTACCTCTGGGGAACCACCAGCTGCCTCCCGACTTTCCAAGATTCAGTTCGCCCTGAACCAGTCCATTCCCGGTACAGGAATCCCCTCTCCCACAGGAATCGCTCCCGGCAGTCCTCCCCCTGGGATCCTGCACTGTCGTGGCTAGCCAGGGCCCTCAGTTTCTCCAGGGAGGGATCCACCTGCAGCTCCGTTTGGAATTCAGCTGCTGGGTCTGAGGCTACAGCCCTGGCTGGTGGCGCCTCAGTTTCCCCACCCCGGGACGGAGGCTCCGGCCCAGCCCTGTCGAGCCCTACCCTTGGCGCTTCAGCCCCCCCCTCGGGAGGTCCCGCGCCCCTCGCTGGCTCTGGCTCCGGGTAAGGACCAGGGCGCTATGAGTGTCATCCGGCCAGTTCTCCAAGTCATTACCCATTAGCACCTCGGTAGGCAGGTGGTTGTGCACCCCAACCTCTTTGGGTCCCTCCTTAGCCCCCCATTTCAGGTGTATCCTCGCTACAGGCACCTTGACGGGGGGCCCAAACACTCCCCTCAGGGTCAGGTAGGCATCGGGCACTAGCTGGTCTGGGTCCGCCACCTCGGACTGCACCAGCGTCACCTCTGCACCCGTGTCCCAGAACCCCTGGACACGTCTTCCCCCCACCTCAATGGGGATGATGTGGCGATTGTTCCCCGGGGCCTGTCCCACGCTCACCCGGCGGATTGGGTACGGGTGCTCTGGACCTGGGGCCCCGCCTTCCCCTGCTGGCCTGGCCTGGCGGTCCCCTCCCCCTGGCACAGCCCTCTCGACTGCAGCCCCTGGGCCCGGCGGTGCCCCCTCTCGGTGGGCTTCCACCCAGTTAACAGCCCCCGGGTTCTGCTTGGCTGCCATTTCCTTCATCTTCAGGCACTGTGCCACCTTGTGCCCCTTTGGCCACAGTAATTGCACCTCATGTCCCTCAAGTCCCACGAGGGGGGTTGCCCCGCCCCGGCAGTCCCGGGCACCCCTGAGTTGGGCCTTCTGGAGTCCCACCTTTGAGAGGGGTCAGGGTGACTCCCCTTATGAGTCCCTGATGTGGGTCTCCCCCCTGCCCCCGATCTACTGTCCACAAACTCATCTGCCAGCGCCCCTGCACGGCGCAGATCTTTGGGCTTCCGGTCCACTAGCCACATTTTAAGGTCCGGAGGGCAGATGTCCTACAGCTGCTCCAACCCCACCAGGTTATACACATCCTCTGCGGTAGTGGCCCCTGCGCCCTTCCCCCACTTGCGGAGATATTCCCCCAGCAAGTTGGTGACATCCTTGTAAGAGACACCTGAGGCCTTGCGCACACCCCGGAATCGTTTCCTGTATGCCTCGGGGGTCAGTTCAAACTTCAGCAGCAAAGCCTGTTTGAACAGGTCGTAGTCCCCCGTCTCAACACCATCCATTTGGCTGAATGCCTGTATGGCTTTGGGACCCAGCAGGGGGGTCAGACAGCGAAGCCTGTCTGCGAGGTCAATCTGGTTCAGTTCACAAGCCTTCTCAAAGGCTGTGAGGTAGGCATCAATATCCCCCCCTCCTTGAACTGGGGCAGCAGTTTGGTGTCTAGATTCCCCACCCCACTGGTGTCTCGGGGCCCTTCCCCACTTACCCCGCGGCAGGCCCTCTTGGCCCGCCTCTCGTCCATCTCCAACTCGTGCTTCCGCTGTTCTACACGGTCCGCTCGTTCTCTCTCTCTGTCCACCAGCCTCCGATCCTCTAGCTCCAGCTCCTTTGCTTTCAGCTGCAGCTCCAATCTCCACAGCTCCTCTAGGGAGGAACCTGACTGGGGTCTCCCTGTACTGACTGGGGAGTCAGGTCTGACCCACTCCCGGTCACTACACAGACTGCCCCCACAGCTACTCCCCGGCTCTCCGGGCACCCCGGGAGCCCCCCTGGGGTCTGGAGCCTGCGCCTCAGACGGGTCATTCTCTACAAGCTGAGCAATCAGCCGCTCCTTAGTGAGCCTCCCCACGCTCAGCCCCCTCTCCCTGCAGAGACGTGCCAGGTCGCTCTTACGGAGCTGGTTATAGGCCATTTCCAGGCTGCTTCCGTTCAATACCCTCGTTCTATCGCTGGCAGCCACTCACTGCAAAGCGCCTGCGCCCGCAGCCAACGTCTACAGGGTGCATCCGCGAAACATCCCACTTTTGACACCACGTTGTCACGGACTCACAGATCGTGCCCACTCTTGGCCCCGTGCGGTCCGTGGGGGGTGCCCCTTTTAGTGAGACAGCCCTTCTCGGGGGTCCACTCTCTCTCGGGGTCAGGCCCCTCCACCTCCTGGATCCGCACCTCTCTGAGCCTTAGCATGTCTGTCTCTGCCGTGGGCCCCCTCAGGGAGTCCACTCGCTCTGGACCCCCGGGGCCTCCACCCCCGAAGGGGTTGATGCAACCCTGTTCTCTAGACCGAAGTAACTCTCAGCCAGCATGAAACAGGAGGGTTTATTGAGAGTTGAACACAGCACAGGAAACTCTCTGACCCTCAGGCCTGGCCTCCCTCAGCACAGCACATCCCAGTCTCCCTGCATCCAGGTGGGCTCTGCCTGCTTCCCCTCTCCAGCCCCGAGCCCCCCTGCTCGCAGCTGGGCATCTGAGATCCCCGGCCCCAGGCCCCGCCTCTGTCCATTGTCTTCTCTCCAGGTAAACAGGGTCGTAAACCGGGGCCTCCTCTCCTCGCTTCTGTCCTCTGGCTGGAACCAGCTGGTCAGGTCACTGGGTCCTCACTCTGCAGCCCATTGTCCTCCCACTGGCCAGAACCAGCTGCGTCTCCTCAGCTGGGCCTCTGGGTCACCAGGTCGCCCGGTCACCGGTCGCTGGGGTATCCATCCTCCCGGCCATCGGCTGGGTCCCCACGTCCTCTCTCCGGTCCTCTGCAAAACACACTCCCTCTCCCCTCACCTCGTTAAACCAGTAACACCCAGGGAAACTGAGTCCCACCCCCTCTGCATGCAAACCATTGAAACTCCACAGAAAACAAGAAAACCCCCCACTTCGTCACAAGGAGAAACTGCTTTTGTAGTTGGCTAGCCATTCACAGTCTTTGTTTAATCCTGATCTGATGGTGTTAAATTTGCAAATGAACTGAAGCTCAGCAGTTTCTCTTTGGAGTCTGGTCCTGAAGGTTTTTTTTGCTGTAAGATGGCTACCTTTACATCTGCTATTGTGTGGCCAGGGAGGTTGAAGTATTCTCCTTCAGGTTTTTGTATATTGCTATTCCTGATATCTGACTTGTGTCCATTTATCCTTTTACGTAGTGACTGTCCAGTTTGGCCAATGTACATAGCAGAGGGCATTGTTGGCACATGATGGCATATATAACATTGGTGGACGTGCAGGTGAATGAACCGGTGATGATGTAGCTGATCTGGTTAGGTCCTGTAATGGTGTTGCTGGTACCATCACAGGACCTAACCAACTGTTGGAACTATTTTCCTATAAATTAAAATATGAAAACCCTCACTGTTGATGTTATTAAATTGGCTCTATCAACTAATGTGCCTTTTTTTTTTCCTATCGAAGCAACTTTTCTTTAAAAATACATACACCAACACTCTCACAAGACAGTGAATTTGTAAAGGTTGAAGTTATCAGAACCCTTTGATTTTATTACAAATTATATTTCATTCTTGAAAGCTTGCTCCTGAAAACTTAAATGTATTAGAGTAAATAAAAATCCTTCTCTTTGCACTCCCTCTGTTTCAGGGGACAAGCATTAGCTACAAATTCTGTTGTGCAGGGTTGAGACAGTTCCTGTAACTTCATTTTTTAAAGAAATGTGAGTAACCAGTTTGTTTCAACAGCTACTTCTGGTCTGCAAACAGAAAAAGTGTTGTCAGCTAAGGAATTATTGGCTAAGAGCTGAAACCATACATGTGGCAAGGTTCAGAGGTCTTCCTTAGGACTACTTGCGTTATAAAACCATAGTTCTGGTAATGCTAAGAACATTGCCACACAAAGGCAATTTATTGCATGCTGGTTGTCTTGCTCTCTCTCCCTCCCTCCCCTCATCTCCCTCTCCCTCTCTGCCTTCCTCCAATGAGTAACACACATTATGATTTGTTTAAATAAATAGACAGTTTAGTAAAATGAAGTAGCAGCTACCAAGCTGGAGAGGATACACTGAGCCAGAACTTGCATGTGGCATTTGCATTGAGATCAAGGGAACTTGTGTGCTGGAAACGCTTGCAAGACACAGTCTATTGCCTATAAAATGCCCTGAGAACCACAACCTGCTCCTTTCTTTGGGCATGAATACTAGTTTCCCCCACCTTTATTTTTTTAAACGATGACCCTAGATTACCAAACGTAAATAACAGCTAACCCATCTCAGTTCCGTTATGTCCGGTTACTCCAGTGAGTGTTGCACTAGATTTAAGTGTTATTACAGTAAGCCATATTTTCACAATAGATCCCAAAAGCAGCAATAATGCTTTAGAGAAGTGTGGCAAGTTTGTAATCCGTAATAATGTATTTCCTTAAAAGAGCTGCATCGTTTGCTCTGCTCTGTAATACTATACAGAGTGTCCTCCCTCAAACTGTTCCATTTAAGTCCCTGTTGAAAGAATGCAGCTGCAATGGAAGATGAAAGCAGATGACAATATGACACACTGTTCTGTGTGGGAACAAAGCTCTGTATGGGTGCATTTATTTATTTATTTATTTATTGTACCACAGTTCCATTTACTATAGTTTGCTGAGCTTTCTATAACTGTTTTCATATGAACTTCGCCTAATTCATGATGGTTTCTACCAGTGGTTCTCAAACTTTTTTTTTTTTTCTCATGGACCACTTGAAAATTGCTGAGGGTCTCGGCGGACCACTTGATGATCTTTCCAAATGTTGTTTGTACCTTTAGCTAACTATTGTAAAGCGCTTTGGATAAAGCACTATATTAAAAAAAACCTATAATAATCATTTTTTGTTCTACAAATAAAAGCACACAACTCATATTTTAATATCAGTAGTCTTACCTTTCCAGTGTGATGGATGTGCCCTCTCTCCCCCACTGCAGCAGTCCCTGAGCTGGGGCTGGGAAGGAGGACCGTCTCTCCCCGGCAGCCGCAGCCCTGGAGCTAGGGAAAGTCGCCTCTTTCTCTGGCCACCACAGCTCTGCACGTCCCAAATTCCCCCCACCCCCTCTTCTCATCCCACTGCCCCCTCCCACCTATCCCTTATTCTCCTCCCCCCCCCCCCCCCAGGCCACCACCTCACCTTACATGTGCATTTTCTCCAGGGTCCAGGCGCCTAATTAGTGGAGCCACGCCTGCATGGCTCCACCGATTAGGTGGGTGGCCCTTCATTCTCTTGTGTGCATTCCTTAGAGGGAACTATCTGCGGACCACCTGAATGGAGCTCGCGGACCACTGGTAATGTTTAGATGGAGAGAAAAGTACCATTGATAAACTGAACCCCAGGAAGAACTTCTGCCAAAACAAGCCAGTGAATCAGAAACCCAGGGCGGTGAGAATGACCTGCCAGCACCCAGCAGACTGGCTAGTGTGACACCAAGGTAAGCAATGATGATCACTGGGCACTTACTGCACCTCCACAGGTACCTCGCCCCCCAGTTACAACTGGACACTGCTGCTATGGGAGGGGGTCTCTCACCCTGTGTCTGTTACAGTGACATGACATCACAGGGAGCAGGTCACCAGAAATTCAAAAACTGGGTTGAGAACCTGGGTGGGCGGAGGAGAAGTGACACAGTGCAGTGTGGGAGACGTGGTGTCTCCCGGCCTGTATCTCCCATCGGTGATTGCGGGTCCCTTGGAACCATGGGAGCTGTAGTGCCCCCGGGCCTGCGTCTCCCATCAGCCATTCCGGACACCATGGGAGTTGTTGTGTCTCCCGGCCTCCAGTCCCGAGGCCAGAAGCAAAAGCGGCGTGATGAGTGGTTGATGCCACCATGGGGAGAAAGTCGGAGGAGCAGCTGCTTGAGGTGAACAGAGGAATGTGTGCGCCTTGTGGCCCCAGCCCTGCCGTGCTCTGTGCCTGCCTGCTGGTTTGTAACGGCTGTGTTGGGTTATGCGGGGGTTTCCCAACTCCAGGCGGGGGGACAGAGT